>NC_138896.1:41713772-44113772 GCF_965194825.1 Balaenoptera physalus | reverse complement strand
GATCTTTCTGCTGTCATCTCTTCTATGATTCTCTTTGTACTACCATGTTTATTCTTAAAATTATTTTTTCTTACTGTCATTTTAGTGGGCTTTTGGAAGATAGATGAGATAAATATGTTGCCTCAATTGTGACTGGAATTATTAACCCTTTTTTTCATTGGTGCTGACCCTCTTACTGGCATGATGACTATGGTGAGCTACTGCATTGGTATGTGTGATGACAGCATACCATTTGAAAAGAGAAATACTTGGAGGCTCCATATTTCAACACAGTGCAAGTTTTCAAATGTTTTTCACTGACCTAATTTCTTGACTGAATCATTTCGTTTATTGAAGCACAGTAGTTGAATAAGAGGGCTGAGAGTCAGATCTGGTTTGGAGGAATGCTTGATTCTCCAAACTGTCTACAGAGTTTAGTGGATATTGATTTTGTGTACCTCCCACAATATACCACCATTTTCTGGCAATCAGTTTGATCTTTCCATGGGAAATACCCCTCCCAACTCTCTATCAAAGTGTTTGGATGGGCTTGGATTCAGGAGATTTACATGACCAGACTTGTTCAATGGACAGGTTTCACACTCTGGCCACAGGAGTTGGTTCAGGGATAAGCACCTGATCCAAACCAGTCCAATGTAGCAAGAGATTGAGACTGAAGCCTGAAGATACTGCTTGTACCTATAGCCCTTGGGTCATCAGTGCCTGAAAATCTGCCCTTGGAGTTTCTGGTTATTTGAACAAATTAATTTTCACTTGGTTAAATTTGTTTGTTTTGGGTTTCTGCTTTGTGCAACCACAGGGGTTACAACCAAAATAGAATATATACAAGGCCTTGTGAGTGTGTGTGTGTGTGTGTGTGTGTGTGTGTGTGTGAGAGAGAGAGAGAGAGAGAATTCCAAGAAATCATTGATCCTTCTCACTTTCTTAAGTATAAATATAATGTCATTGTGCTTGTAGAAATAAGTAAAGCTAAATTGTTCATGTGAATATTGACTTTTTTATGTGTGAATAAAACAAGAAAGCACAATGCTAGAGGTATGACTCTTTGATAAAGTTCTTTTCAGAGTCTTTGAGGATGATTTCATCTAACACTAATGGCTCACAGGGGGATTTCAGAGGATAGGAAAAAAATGAACCTTACATGATCCCACCAGATGTGGGATAAGGGAATAATTTTAGAATTTAAGTAATAAGAAGTGCCTCTGGTGTGCTTCTAATGTTTCAGTATATGCAAATTAGATTTTATATAATGCATCTCATACTGTGGCCAACAATGGAGCAAAATTGAACTTTAATTGAAAGCAGAGCTAGAGGAAAGCTGGACTGGAAAGCACAATCTTCAGTTCCAACAAAAGCCATTTACACTGCATATCAAGACTAGGCCATACTTTCAAACAAAATTAGAAATAGATCAATAGAAAGGAATTCATTCCAAAGAATGGAAGCAGATTGAGAGGCACAGTGTAAAATCTTGTATATTTGGTAATCATTCATAAGTAAGAGAAATTGTTATGCACAGTTAAAAAAATTGCCCACAGCAAAGCAGTTAATAAGCAAAGGAGTAAAATAATGCTATATTGAGAAGCACAACTGATAAGAAATACTGTCAGAACAGACATCATTTTGACATGGATCCTGTTATTTTTTAAATTACATTTTCTCCAGTTTTTACATTAGATATCAGCTGGAATCATAATCCAAACAAACATAACACTGAAACCTAATTATATAATTATAGAATGCTTCCCCTTCCCTCATACCTCACTACTATTGATACATTGCTAAATGTCTATTTACAACAGTTGCTTTTACCCAGTACATCATTCTAGGCTGTCAAGGAAAAATTACAAGACATACCAAAAGGCAAAAAACACAGTTTAAAGAGACAGAACAAGCATCAGAACCAGACTCAGATAAAGGAGAGATGTTGGAATGATCACACGGGGGATTTAAAACAACTATGATTAATATACTAAGAGCTCTAATGGATAAAGTAGACAGCATATAAGAACAAAAGAAAGATGGGAATTCTAAGAAAACCAAAAAGAAATGATTGAGATAAAAAACGTTGTGACAGGAATGAAGAATGCCTTTAATGGGCTTTTAGTAGACTGGACATAGCTGAGAGAAGAATCTCTGAGCTTGAGGATGTCTCAATAGAATGCCCCAAAACCAAAAAGCAAAGAGAACAAAGACTGGGGAAAAAAACAGAACAGAATATCCAAGAACTGTGGAACAACTACAAAAGGTTTAACATATGAGTGTGGGAGTACTAGAAGGAGAAGAGACAGGAACAAAAGAAATATTTGAAACAGTAATGACTGAGAATTTCCCCAAATTAATGTCAGACACCAAACCACAGATCTAAGAAGTTTAGAGAACACCAAGCAGGGTAAATGCAGAAACAAACAAACAAACCCCTCAAACTCCCCAAACCTACAACTAGGCATATATTTTCAAACTACAGAAAACTGAAGATTAAGGAAAACTCCTGAAAGAAGCCAGAGGGGGAAAACGTTTTATCTATAGAGCAGCAAATGTAAGAATTACATCTGACTTCTCCTCAGAAACCATGGAAGCAAGAAGAGACTAGAATGAAATATTTAAGTTGTTGAGAGAAACCCGTCACCACCCAACCTAGAATTCAGTGCCCTGTGAAGTCATCCTTCAAAAGTGAAGGCGATATAAAGACTTTCGCAGAAAAACAAAAATTGAGAGAATTTATTGCCAGTGGACTTGTCTTGCAAGAAATGTTAAAAGTTCTTTTAGAGAGAAGGAAAACATTATAGGTCAGAAACTTAGATCTATACAAAGAAAGAACATCAAAGAAGGAATAAGTGAAAGTAAACTATAAAACTTATTTTTCTTACTCTTAAATGATCTAACAGTTAACAGTTTTCTCCCAAATAATAACAATGAAACCAAAAGCTGGTGCTCTGAAAAGATCAGTAAGATTGATAAGCCTCTAGCTTGGCTAACTAATAAAATAAAGTGAAAACTCAAATTGCCAATATCAGAAATGAAAGATGGCACATCACTACAGATACTGTGGACACTAAAAGGGTAATAAAGAAATACTAGGAACAATTCTATACCCACAATTTTGATAACCTAAACAAATCAATTCCTTGAACAACACAGTCTGCCAGAACTCACACAAGAAGAAATAAACCATCTGAGTAGACCTATATATATTAAAGAAATTGACTCAATAATTAATAACCTTCTAAAATAGAAAGCACCAGTCTCAACTGGATTAACTGGTAAATTCTACCAAACATTTAGGGAAGAAATTATACCAATTCCCTAAAAATTTTTTCAGTAGAAGCAGAGGGCATACTTCTTAATGCATTCTATGAGGGCAGCATTACCCTTCTATCAAAACCACACAAAAGCATTAGAAGAAAAGAAAACTAATATCTCTCATGAACATAGATGCAAATATCCTCAATAAAATATTAACAAATCAAATCCAACAATGTATACAAAGCACTATATACAAAAACCAAGTGAGATTTATCCCAAGTATGCAAGGCTAGTTCAACACTTAAAATTAATTTATGTAATCTGTCACAGCAACAGGCTAAAGAAGAAAAATCACATGATCATATCATTAGAATTAAAAAGAGCATGTGACAAAATCCAACACCTATTCATGATTAAAAACTCTCAGTAAACTAGGAACTTGAACTTCCTCAACTTGATTAAAAAATCTACAAGAAGTCTACAGCTCATGTTATAATTAAAGGAGAGAAACTCAAAGCTTTCAGCATCACACTGGAAGTGTTAGCTAATGCAATAAGAAAAGAAAAGGAAATAAAAGGTATACAGATTAGGAAGGAAGAAATGAAACTGTTTGTTTGCAGAGGACATGATTGACTATGAAGAAAATCTGAAAGAACAAAAAAAAACTCCTGGAACTAATAAGTTACTATAGCAAGTTTGTTGGATACAAGGTTAATATACAAAAGTCAATTGCTTTCCTAGGTATGAGCAATGAACAAATCACAATAATGTAAAAACACAATACCATTTATATTAGCACTCCAAAATGTAAAATACTTAAGTACAAATCTAACAAGATCTATATGAGTAAAACTACAAAACCCTGATGAAACAAATCAGAAAAACTAAATAAATGGATATAAATTCCATGTTCATGGAGAGGAAAACTCAATATTGTCAAGGTGTAAGTTCTTTCCAACTTGACCTATACATTCAATGCCTTCCGAATCAAAATTCCAGCAAGTTATAATGTGGAGATTAATAAACTGATTCTAAAGTTTATATGGACAGGCAAAAGACTCAGAATAGCCAACACTATATTGACGGACAAGAACAAAGTTGGAGGACTGACACTATCTGACTTCAAAACTCACTATAAACCTAAAATATAATCAAGACAGTGTAGTATTTACAGAAGAATAGACAGATAGATTAATGGAATAGAATAGAAAGTGCAGAAGTAGACCCACATGGATACAGTCAACTTGTTTTTGGCAAAGGAATGAAGGCAATACACTGGAGAAAAAGTAGTCTTTTCAGCAAATGGAGCTGGAACAACTGGACATGACATGAGTGTAGACACAGATGATACACCCTCCACAAAAGCTAACTCAAAATGGGTCACAGACCTAAATGTATGATGCAAAACTAAAACAGTTAGAAGATAGCATAGAAAATCTGGATGACCTTGGATTTGACACAGACTTTTTAGATACAATACCAAAGGTATGGTCCATGAAAGAAATAATCAATAAGCTGAATTTCATTAAAAGTAAAAATTTCTGTTTTGTAAAAGATACTGTCAAGAGAATGAAAACACAAGGCACAGACTTGGAAAAAAGACACATCTGATAAAGAAATCTTATCCAAAATATATGAAGAACTCTTAAAAGTCAACAATTAAATAAAAAACAACCTGATTAAAACACGGGCCAAAGACCTCACCAAAGAAGATATATAAATGGAAAATAAGCATATCAAAAGATGCTTCATATCCTGTATCATTAGGGAAATGCAAATTAAAACAAAAAGGAGAGAGAACAGCACACCTATAAGAAAGGTCAAAATCCAGAACACTGACAACACCAAATGCTGGTGAGGATGTGAAGCAACAGGGACTTTTATTCATTACTCGTGGAAATGCAAAGTGATACAGTCACTTTGGAAGACAGTTTCTCAAAAAATTAAACATTGGCTTATCATATGATCCAACAGTCATGTTCCTTGGTATACAACCACAGGCGGTGAGAATTTATATTCACACAAACCTGCACACAGATGTTAAAACATCTTTGTTCATAAATGCCGAAACTTGGAAGCAACTAAAATGTTCTTCAATTAGGTAAATGAATAAATAAACTCTGGTACATTCAGGTAATGGAATATTAATTAGTGCTAAAAAGAAATGAGTTATCAGGCCAGGAAAAGACATGGAGGAAATTTTAATAAATACTACTAAGTGAAAGAAATCATTCTGAAAAGGCTACATACTCTTTGATTTCATCTATATGATATTCTGGAAAACGCAAACCCATGGGGACAGCAAAAGAATCAGTGATTGCCAGTGGTTGGTGGGAGGGATGGAGAAAAGGCAGAGCACAGAGGAATTTTAAGGCAGTGAAACTATTCTGTCTGATACTATAATGGCGGATACATGTCCTTACACTCTGTATATACTCTGTATGATATTATAATGATGGTTATATATTATTACACATTTGTGCAAACCCATAGAAGGTACGACACCAAGGGTGAACCCTAGTATAAACTATAGACTCTGAGTGATTATGATGCGTCAGTGTAGGTACATCAATATAACAAATGTACCAAGTGTTGATAATGGGGGAGGCTATGCTTGTGGGAGCATATGGGAAATCTCTGTATCTTCTGCTTAATTTTGTAAAATTTCATAAAAACTGAAGTTTCTTTTAAAGCATCTAGGCCACTTTTGCAGTAGATAGTCAAAACCTTAAAAATACATATCCCTTTCATCCAGAACTTCTATGTTCCTGAAATTATCAAAAGAAAACAGAAAACTCTGTAATCATAGAGTTATCTATATAACAAAGTAAATGGTTTAAATATCTGACATTGAGTGACTGGAAATTGGTTAAATAAATTATGATAAATCCACAATGCAACTCTTAAAATCATGCTGTTAAATTATTCACTGATACAGGAAAATACTCATGTCTTGTTAGGTCCATTCCAACAAATGTTTACTGCAACAGAAGGTATGCATTTTCTTCAATAGGTATATTTCAAGAATGAGATGGGCTATACTGCACACAATAGAAACAGATGATTAGTGTTAAAAGATTTTCACAACCTTTCTCAGAAGTGATTCATACTTCCCTATTTATTTATTCAACTATTCATTTAGTTGCTAAATTCCCTGGGGTTTTAAAACATGCTCAGAAACTCTTTGATGTTCCTCTGAGAAGATGGATTCCAGTTTGCCCTCTCTGTGTATATGGGCTTGTTCTAGTGACTCGATTCTAACAAGTGGAATGTGGTGGAAGTGATGCTGTGTGCTTTCAAGGCCAAGTTATAAAAGTGACACAGTGTCCCCCCAACCCCAGGCAGTACACAAGCTTTGGGAACCCTAAGTTGACATGTAAGAAGTCCAGCCCACCTGAAGCTACCATGCTGGAGACAACATGAGGGCAGAGCACATAGAAAACAAGAGATACCTGGGAACACCCAATTGTTCAGTCTCAGGTCTTAGTCTTCCAGCCCAGGCACCTGGCGTGCAAACCAGGTGGCCTTCAGATAATGCCACCCCAGCCTTTGAGCTGCCCCAGCTGGCGCTAAGTGGAGCACAGACAAGCTGTCCCCATCAAGCCCTGCCCAAATTGCAGATTTGTGTGGTAAAATAAATATTGATGTTTTTAAAGCTACTAAGTTTGGAGGTGGTTTGTTATGCAGACTTAGATAACTGGAACAAACCCTCACCTGCCAGGCAGGTTACAAATGTATGAACAAATGTACAAAGGTATGATTAATCTTTCTCTCATGAACGACTTTAGAAGTACACAAAACAAAAACCGGTTGCCAGGATTATATTTGGGTGGTGGAATTATGCAGAATTTTTGGCTATTTCCTTGTACTTTTCTGTGATATACCGATTATCTGAAATTGGTAATATAGTTATTACTTCTATCATTAGAGACAGTCAACATATGAATAGATGAATAAATAAATAGGGAAGAATGAATCACTTCTGAAAAGGCCGTGATAACCTTTTGACACTAATCACCTGTTTATAGGGTGACACAGCATAGCCCATCTTATCCTTGAAATGGGCTTATTAAAATGCACATCTTCAGTGATAGTCACAGTCTGAACTCTCTGGCTACACAGAGCTGAATCTCAGCTTAGGAACCACGACCTGGGAGAAGAGAAACACAACTCCAGGTGGCCTCCTAGTAACTTGTATCCACAGGAACTGCCATTAAACCTATTTTCATCAATATTTGTGTGCACTGAAAAAAAATAGCTGTTCTGACTCTGGGGGTTCTGGGTATTTATGATCATGTTATTTATCCTTCATATAATGACTCATGGAACAGAAAAGTCCACAAAGCTCAGATGGGTGTCTTATTTACACCAGCATAAGCTGGTCATTGGTCTAAAGTGCATTCCCCAATGTACCAATTCCAGGAGAAGATTGTGGGAAGAGAATAATTAGTCTTCTCTACACACAGTCAGATGCTCCTCACACAGAGGAGAAAATATGAAAATAGTGTAGCTTCTTGTCTATTTGGGCTGTGATTGTGTAGAGCGTTTGGTTGGTGATGACATTTGCTTTCTATTTCCACATCAAATAAGGCAGTCAAACGTGTTGGGGAAGCTGCTTTTAGTAAAATGTAATTAACATTTTCATCCCCATGTCATGGTCACAAGAGGTCTAGAAGAATGGGGCAGTGCTTGTAGTAACCTGTGAAAGTGTGTTGCATATTATTACTATGTGAGGATGAGGACAAAAAGTAGACAAGAGTATGAAATTTATCTTTGCTTTCAGAACTCTGGAACACGTCCATTTTAATAATGCTTGAGGCAAGGGTGAGCTGGTTTCCCAGCACAGCTATAAATAGCTTGTTATTTAGTCCAAGTTCAAGCTGCAAAGGTCTTCTTTGGGCATTCTCTGACCAGCTATGCCCATCCTCTCAACATTACAGCAATTTCCTCCCCTTTCATTTCCTTATATTGTGAAAATATTGGCTGTAGTGTGACACCAAGTGTTCTGGAGAATGACAGCATTCACTTTCACTTATTTAGTGACTCCTATGTGCCAGATACTAAGTGTCTTGTGCATATTAAATCTTTACTTAATCCTCCTGATAGGTTTGTGTGGTAGAAAACACCATTATCCCCATTTTATAGATGAAAAAACTAAAGCAAAGAGAAAACACGCCTAAGACCACCCAGCTAGTATGCAGCAGAGCTAGGATTATAAAGAATGAAATGATAAATATGCTATCATATTTTCAGCACTTATTATGTAGCAAGCTCTGTGCTAAACACTTAAGGTGTATTAAGAAAAATTATCCCAAACTTGGAAATAAGACAAACTGATGACAGCATGTCTTTTCATGCTGGAATATTGTCTAACAGGACTACCCAAAGATTATCTAATTCTCTAGACATACATCTTTGTTTGACCTCCCATTTACTATTGATTCAGGTCCAGGAGGAATTAGATGCCAACTTGTAGCAGACTGATACATTTCAAATAATTTTTGGGTGGCAGAAATGCAAATAATTTCCATAGAAAAGATAACCCCAAATATTAAGTTTTATTACTCTATAGGATATACCAGTCTAAAAATAATTTAGCAATCTTATTCTAGCACTTTTTTTCATTTATTATGTGTATCAGTCTCTCACATATGCCTTTGAATCAGCTTTGTGACCCTACTGGTTTCCTCATTAGTGAGTTAAATAACTGTGTCTCCCATTCAGTATAGGTTTGAAAGATAGTTATGTCTTCAACATTTGGAGAATTATACAATTTAACTGCCACCAAATCCAGTGAAGTAGATGATGTGGTTTTCCCTGTTTTACAAAGAACCTGAGGATTGAAGAGGTCAAATAGCAGGTCCAAGGTTTTACCTTAATAAGGAAAGGAGCTGGGGCACAGATCTAGGGCTGCCTGATTCCACAGACTGGGTTTGGATCTATGTGCTCAGTTCCCTGTTTCTGAGATGTTGGTGGCAGGGCCTTGCTCTATTCATTTATATAAAAGAGCCTGCCATCATAGACACTTGGTAAATGTTTGTACAAAAATAAATTCCAGAAATAATCTTAAGTCTTTTTGGAACAAAATAGGGTATAAATTTAAAAAACAAAGGGAAACCATCCAACTCCAGAGGTGATCTAAAGTTACTGCTTTGAAACTCTCATTTCAGCTAATGGCTTAAAATGTTCTAATTGTCAGTTTTTTCTTTAAGGTTATTTGCAGTTGGGAAAGTTAGTCATACTTAGGATAATGTTCTTACTAAGATAAGGTTCTTACTGAGTTCTGACTAAGGGTGAGAACTATCTGGTCACTAAGTCCCAGCTTGCAGTCCTTTCTCTTGACTCCAGTGTAGTAACAATCTCTCCACTGGAAAATGAGGTATTTTCTCTTCTTTTTATATTTCAATGTTTGGACTTGCCTGTTGTTCTCTCCTAAGTGCTTTTGAACCTGTAACTAGTTGCCTATTGTATTACTGTTCTCAGATTTTAAACAAATCCCTGGGTGACTCGTATACACACTCAGTAACTGGCTTGATTAAAACTCTGAAGACCTCGGCTCCAGTCCTTCATTTTCTGAAAAAATTACTGCTCAATTCTGTGTTTTAATTTTCTCATTTATTTAAAACAGGAGTAATGGCATTTGCCTTGAATCCAGTGATGTTGACCAAACCTCCATGAAAGTTGGTAAGACAAGGTCCTGAAATCTCTCAGGAGGGATGTGCCTGGGGGTCAGGCTTAGGTCACCTTTGGAAGGCAGAATTGAATTACTGGATTTAGCAAAAGGAATTAGCAGGAAGTGATTGACTACTCTTATAGGAATCCACCAAAGGGATTCAACAGTGTATTTGGCTGGTAGAAGAAAAAAATCAGCAGACTTGAATCTAGATCAATAGAGACTATGCATCTGAAAAACAGGGAAAAATATGAAAAATGAACATATTCTCAGAGAAATGTATTGCGTCAAAATATGTGTAATGGGAATACCAAAAGGAGAGGACAGAGAAGAGGCAGAAAAAATATTCAAAGAAATAATGACTGAAAAATTTCCAAATTTGATAAAAACAAAACATTAACTTACTCTTCAAAAAGCTCAATAAGCCCCAAGAAATTTAAACACAAATATATCCACACTCAGATGCATCATAGTTAAACAAAGAGAGAGAAAATCTTGAAAGCAGCAAGAAAAAAGTGACTCTACAAATAGAAGTGAATTCCATAAGGTTAACAGCTGACTTTTTGTCAGAAACAGTGGCATCTGGAAGAAAGTGGGATAATATATTCAATGTGCTGGAAAAAAATTTGTCAACCAAGAACCCTATATCTAGCAAAACATCTTTCTAAAATGAAGGCAAAATAAAGATTTCCAGACAAGCAAAAACAGAGAATTCACTGCTAGCATACTTGGTTTATAAGAAATACTAAAGGAAGTTCTTGATGCTGAAAATAAATTAAGCCAGGGAGTAGTTCAATTTCACATAGAAAAACAACATATATGGTAAATGTAATTATGTGGGTAGCTACAAAAGAAAGTATAATTATATATTTCTTTTTGAAACTGGTTTAAAAATTGCACAGAACAATATCTATGAAATTATACTGTTGGACCTATAACATATAGAGGTATAATTTATTTGACAATAACAGTACAGAGGAGTGGGGAGAGAGGAAATGAAACTATATCTGAGTAAGAAAGTGAAGTCAGCCGGTAACTCAAATTCACAGAAAGAAATGAAGAGAATGAGAACTGGTAAATAAGTCAGTTAATATAAAGACACTATGAATATATTTTTTCCCTTTTATCTTTAGACATAAGATTATAGAAAATAATAACTATAGCACTGTATTCTTTGCATTTATAACATACATAGGTTTAATGTATCAGACAATAATAACACAACAAATTAGGGAATGGGACTGGAGCTATATTGGAGCAAAGTTTCTGTATATTATAGGAATTAAGTTAGTATAAATCTGAAGTAGATTCTAATAAGTTAAAATATTACTGACCCTAGAGCAAGCACTAATAAAATAACTCAAAAAAACCCCTTAAAAATCATTAAAGGAATTTAAATCATGTGCCAGAAAATGTCCACTTAATGCAAAAAGAACACAGTGAAGGAAAAATGGAGGAACAAAAATGACATGAGACACATAGAAACTATAAAGCAAAATGAGACATAAATCCAGCTACAGGCAGACCTTGTTTTATTGTGCTTTGCTCTATTGCACTTTACAGATGTTGCGGTTTTTTTTTTTTTTACAAATAGAAGGTTTGAGGCAACCCTGCATTGAGCAAGCCTATTGATGCCATTTTCCCAACAGCACTTGCTTATTTTGTGTCTCTGTGTCACATTTTGGTGATTATCACAATATTTCAAGCTTTTAAATTATTATTATATTTGTTATGGTGATCTGTGATCAGTGATTTTTGATGTTACTATTGTAATTGTTTTGGACACCATGAACCACACTCTTGTAAGACCATGAACTTAATCAATGTTGTGTGTGTTCTAACTGCTCCACTGACAGGCTACTTTCCTGTCTCTCTCCCTCTCCTTGGGCATCCCTATTGCCTGAGACACAAAAATATTGAAACAAGGCCAATTAATAGCCCTGCAATGGCTTCTAAGTGTTCAAATGGAAGGAAGAGTCACACGTCTCTCACTTTATATCAAAGGCTAGAAGTGATTAAGCTCAGTGAGGAAGCATGTCAAAAGCCGAGATAGGCAGAAAGCTAGTCCTCTTGTACCAATGAGTTAGCCAAGTTGTGAATGTAAGGGAAAAGTTCTTGAAGGAAATTAAAGGTGCTACTCCAGTGAACACACGATTAATAAGAAAGTAAAACAGCCTTATTGCTTTTATGAAGAAAGCTTTAGTGTCTGGATAGAAGATCAAACCAGCCACAACATTCCCTTAAGCCAAATCCTAATCCACAGCAAGGCCCTAACTCTCTTCAGTTCTAAGAAGATTGATAGAGGTGAGGAAGCTACAGAAGGAAAGTCTGAAGCTAGCAGAAGTTGGTTCATGAGGTTTAAGGAAAAAGCCATACCCATAACATAAAAGTGCAAAGTGAAGCAAAAGTGCTGATGTAGAAGCTGCAGCATATTATCCAGAAGATCTAGCTAAGATAATTAATGAAGGTGACTACACTAAACAGCAGGTTTTCTATGTAGATGGAACAGCCTTCTATTGGAAAAAGATGCCATCTAGGTCTTTCATAGCTGGAGAGCAGGAGTCAACGCCTGCCTTCAAAGCTTCAGAGGACAGGCTGACTCTCTTGTTAGGAGCTAATGCAAGTGGTGACTTTAAGTTGAAGCCAGTGCTCATTTACCATTCTGAAAATCCTAGGGCCCGTAAGAATTATGCTAAATCTACTCTGCCTGTGCTCTATAAATGGAACAACAAAGCCTAGACGACAGCACATCTGTATACAACATGGTTTACTGAATATTTTAAACCCACCGTTGAGACCTACTGCTTAGAAAAAAGATTTCTTTCAAAATATTACTGTTTATTGACAATGCACCTGGTTACCTAAGAGCTCTGATGGAGCTGTACAATGAGATTCATGTTGTTTTCAGGTCTGCTAATGCAACATTCACTCTGCAGCCCATGAATCAAGGAGTAATTTCAACTTTCAAAGCCTTATTGCTTAAGAAATACATTGTGTAAGGCTATAGCTGCCATGGATAGTGATTCCTCTGATGGATCTGAAACAAGTAAATTGAAAACATTCTGGAAAGGATTCACCATTCTAGATGACATGAAGAACATTTTTGATTCACGGGAAGAGGCCAAAATATCAAAAAATATTAACAGGAGTTTAGAAGATGCTGATTCCAATCTTCGTGGGTGACTGTGAGGTGTTCAAGACTTCAGTGGAGGAAGTAACTGCAATGTGGTGGAAACAGCAAGAGAACTAGAGTTAGAAGTGGAGCCTGAAGATGTGACTGAATTGCTGCAATCCCAGGATAGAATTTGAACAGATGAGTAGTTGCTTCTTACGGATGAGCAAAGAAAGGGGTTTTTAAAAAATGGACCTATTCCTAGTGAAGATGCTGTGAGAATTGTTGAAATGACAGCAAAGGATTTAGAATATTACATAAACTTGGTTGATAAAGCAGCAGCGGTTTTGAGAGGATTGACTCCAATATTGAAAGCAGTTCCATCGTGGGTAAAACAGCATTGCATGATACAGAGAAATCATTCGTGAAAGGAAGTCAATTGATGTGGCAAACTTCATCGTTGTCTTATTTTAAGAAATTGCCACAGTCACCCAACCTTCAGCAACCACCACCCTGACCAGTCAGCAGCCACCAACATCCAGGCAAGACGCTCCACCAGCAAAAAGATTATGACTTGCTGAAGGCTCTTGGATGATGGTTAGCAATTTTTAGCAATTAGGTGTCTTTAAATTAAGCTAGGTACATTGCTGTTTTAGACACAATGCATTGCACACTTAATAGACTACAGTACTGTGTGAACATAACATTTTTACGCACTGGGAAACTAAAAAATTCCTGTGACTCTGTTTATTGTGATATTCACTTTATTGTGGTGGTCTGGAACTGAACCTGTGATATGTTTGAGGAATGCCTGTATGTCAATAATATGTGAAATATGAAGGGATAAAACAATCAAATCAAAAGGTAGTAATTATAAACCTGGTAAAAAAAAAGAAGATCCAACTATCTGCTGTCTAAAAGAGACATGCTTCAGATTCAAAGAAACAACTAGGTTGAAATAAAAGGATGGTGCATGTGTTTTGGACACCAAATACATGTTATTTCTCATACCAATTCTCCAATCCTCTCATACCAACTGGATGTCCAACAATTCAATCCTATTCTGACACTACCTGCCTGAAGTTAACATCTTTTCCCATAAGTTAAAGGGTTTAGTCCCCAAAGCGGCTCCCACTTCAAACACCAGCTGGAAGTGGGGTTCCCAGGCAACCTACATATCTGCCCAGCTGACAACAAATTTGGAGTTTCCACTGATCAGCACCCCCACCATCCCAGTTTCAATAATTTGCTAGAACAACTCATAAAACTCAAGAAAGTGCTCTACTTACTATTATAGTTTATTATAAAGAACATCAATGAACTGCCAGAAGAAGAGGTAGATAGAGTGGGGTCTGGAAGTGTCCCAAGCACAAGAGCCTCTTGGGTGTACCACCCTCCTTGCATGTGGATGTAGTCCCCAACTCAGAGGTTCTCCAAACCTCTGTCATTTAGGCGTTTTATGGGCATCTCATTATGTATGCATGATTGATTAAATCATGGGCATGCGTGATTGGACTCAGTCTCCAGCTCCACTCCTCTCATCAGGGGTTGGGGGTTAGGGCTGAAATTCCCAACCCTCTAATCATATGGCTGGTTTTCTGGCAACCAGCCCCCATCCTGAAGCTATTTAGGTACCACTCCCCCCTCCCCCCACCAACCTGAATCATTCCATTAGCATACAAAAGATGGTTAAGTTCCAAGTGTTTTAGGAGCTCTGTGCCAGGAACCAGGGACAAAGACCAAATATTTATTTTTTTATTACACCACAGTTGGAAAAAGATATTTCATGCAAGAAGCAACCATAAGAGAGCTGGCATATCTATACTAAGATGAGACAAAATAGACTTTAAGACAAAATGTGGCTAGAGACAAAGGACATTTTATTCTGCAAAGAGGAGTTGCTGGATGGGAAGAAAGGGAGAGTCAGAAGTTAGGACGCTTGCTTCCCCTATAGGATGGTTCAGGAACTTAGCCGGCCCCAGTATGAGCAGTGCCCATTAAGGTAAAAATGTTCCAGGTATATGATCTGGGGAAGGTGAGATCAGGAAGAAGACATTGCCTCTAATTCCTTTCCTCACCAACCTCACAGTTAGTTCAGCCTGTAACTTTCATCCTGGCCTCCCTGTGAACCCTCAGTGGAGATGATTTCCTGATCATGCTGAGTCCTAAAAAAATGCACATTTTATATCTTATTAGGAATAAGATTGAGAGAATATAAACTACTTGGTCAGGTGGTAGTTCAATTTAATGGTTGAATGGAATTGTGTGCCTTGAAGATGACTAAGCGGAGAAAAAGAAATGAACAATCATGAATGAATGGGAGAAAAGCACTTGAGAAAATGAAAGATATTTTAATATAGCTTATGGAGGGCAAAATTCTTTCATTCTTTTGCTATCTTAATGACATAGTGATAATAAAACCAAAGGATGCATCGATCTTTCAAAAAAGATGCTTTATTGTGAGTGGGTGGGCTTTAGTGCATAATGTTATATAAAATATTATATCATGTGTTCACCATAGCACTATCAAATGGTATTTATTTAGCATTAACACAGATGATAAATTTATCACTTCTGTTTTTTTAAAGTAGGTGCAGTTCTTGCTTGTTGAGATTACACCATAAAAATTTATTTTATGAATTAGATTCATTCCTAAATTGTGAAAAGAAGATTGTATAATGAACAATTCCCTGGTGATTCATGCACAGCTTTGAAGAAGCATTCATTTTGGCTCCAATCAAGTCAGGTCTAAGGTGAGTTTGGAAGAATGACAACTTTGGCATTTTTCTGTAGGAATGGAGAAAACCAGAACCCAAATCAAAGAAATTGCACATTATAAAATCTGTGACTCCCAATGTAACCTTGGCCTTTCTTATCAGGGAATTATGCTACTTTAAAATAAAACTTTTATGTCTTTAATTGGGAATTGGAACATTGGCTTATTTCCATTGTGCAAACTTTAAAAACTAATTCCCATTAGAATCTCTATTCCTGTTTTGATAGGGCAGTAGTCTTAATCAGGGTGACAAATCTTTGGCACTTGACTGGTGTAATATTATGTAAAACACGATGACTGATATTTAGAGGCTACATTGGTTTAAATTAATTACTTCAGTTAATTAGCAATTAATTTTAAATAAATTGAATTGTTTCCATTTTAATTGTGTTCTGTCTCAACTGTCCCTGCACTGAGAAAGCCTTATTCTCAGAAGCAGTTAATACATGAGTGCAACGTCGATTTTATGGAGCTCTGAGTAAATTTCACCTCATAGGCCTCCTTGATATTTGCAAGGCAGAGTCCCTCTGAAAAGGAATGTCAGTACCGGGTGCATCCAGGGTGCCTGGCCCTGCCCTCCCATTTTACAGATGAGGATGGTGGGGCCCTTTGAGTCTCTCTTTCCTTTAACCCCCATGTTAACTGGTCCCAAACTTCTGACAATTTTGCTTTCTGAACTTTTCTCTGGTTGGTTTCCTCTTCTCTTTCCCCACTCCCATGGTTTATCCATGGCTTCATCAGATTTAATCTGTAAATATGGTTTTCCTATTTTCTTTTCACTTCCTTTAATATCTCCTTCACGTCCTCCAAATTCAGTTATTTATAAAGCAAATCTTGAAAAGAGACTCAGCATCATCGTTAGTCATTAAGGAAATGCAAAATCGAAACTACAATAAGACACCACCTGACACCCACCACATAATACACACACACCAACAAAAACAGAGAAGAACAAGTGCTGATGAGGATGTGGAGAGATTGCAGCCCTTATACGTTGTTGGTAGGAATGTCAAACGGTGAAGCTGTTGTGGAAAACAAGTTGGTGGATTCTTCAAATTTAAACAGAGTTACGATATAACCCAGTAATTCTGGTCCTGAGAATATACTCAAAAGAACTAAAAACAGGCACTCAAACAACACAAATATTCATAGCACCACTCTTTACATTAGCTAAAAGTGGAAACAATCCAAATGCTCATCAAAGGATGAACAGTTAGACAAAACGTGGCATTATCCATACAATGGGATATTTATGACTCAACCATGAACACCAGTGATGTACTGATACATGCAACAACATGCATGAACCTGAAAAACATGTTATGTGAAAGAAGCCACAAAAGGTAACCTATTGTATGATTCCATTTATATGCACTATTTAGAACAGGTAAATCTATAGACACAGAAATAAGATTAATGGTTGCCAGAAGCTGGGGTGGGGGGAATGACTGCTTCTTGGGTACAGAGTTTTCTTTTTAGGTGATTCAAATGTTTTGGAACTTGATATACATGGTGGTTGTACAACATTGTGAATGTACTAAATGCCAGTGAATTGTGCACTTTAAAATGGTAATTTTATGTTACAGGAATTTCACCTCAATAAAATTTTTTTTACGTGGGTGAGGGAGGCAGAAAAGGTCAGAGTGATGCCAATGTGAGAAGGACTTGACTTGCCTTTGCTGGCTTTGAAGATGGAAGAAGGGGTCATGCGGTAAAGAAGATGGAAAAGACAAAGAAATGGATTCTCCTCTAGAAATTCCAGAAGGAACTCAGCCCTGCCACACCTTGACTTTAGCCCAGTAAGACCTGTGTCAGACTTGTGACCTGCAAGATAATACATCTGTGTTGTTTAAACTGCTAAAAAAAGGCCATGTTAAATTCCCTTCCTTGGCACCCTCATAGCATCCCGGATGTGTGGCTTTCCTTGCAGTTGGCTCTGGGCTGATTATGTGTAGCTTGAGGTCAAGGCATATCTTTAAACCCCAAGGCCTATACCACACTCTCCCCAAATTCCTGCAGAGATAGTGCTTATAAAAGTTTGTTGAATGTATCAATGGACAAAATTTAGTCCAGAGAGGTGAAGTGGCTTATAGGGAATTATTAAGAGCTGGGAGTGAGTCTTCTTTCCAGGCTGGTGCTGTTATGAGCTGCCTAATGCAATTCAGCAAGAAGAACTTTCCTGCAATTGTATCAGATATTTCTATTCAGGATGTGTTTTTTGTGGACCAGGACACTCTAGGAAAGTATTACTTTTTCTCTCTATTCTCCCTTTCCCCATTGTTCCACAAGTGTGGATGTTTTTTTTGGCTTAGAGAAAGTTTTTGTAATTAGGCCAGAAGCAGAAGTTGCCAGTGAGATATCTCTCTTTCTGGCTTTTGTTTTTTCTAATACCTCAGATTTGACAGGTTTATGCTGAGCTCTTTTAAGGACAATCTGAGGAAGAGAGATTTTTTTCCCTTAGATCAAAGGAGAGAAATGGGGTGCATGTGGTGGTTGCACCTTAGGCCCTGTACCTACTTCTGGTGCAGAAGAAAAGAGCAAAGAGATTCTGTTTAAGGAAGCAGGTGGCCTCACCAATGAGGTCATCAGGGTGCCATGAGAAACTGACCACCATAAGGTCCTGACATTTTGGATCCTGGTGTGACCGCATGCTAGAAGGGTTTTGGAAGGATGGATGCCACACAGATTGGCAGAAAAGGGGCTAGGAATTGTATTTCATTTAATCTAAGGAAAAACATTTTAAAATGAGTATTTCTTGCTTCTTTGAATTTGTGGGCTAAGATCCATACTCACATGTGGATAAATGGAATAAAAGTATCAAGCTACTGGGTGGTGGTCTAAAAGATCCTCCTACTCTCTAATTAGAAGTCCTGTTCTGGGACTTCCCTGGTGGTCCAGTGGTTAAGACTTGGCGTTTCCACTGCAGGGGGCATGGGTTTGATCCCTGGTCAGGAAACTAAGATGCCCGCATGGTGAGCAGCCAAAAAACAAAAAACAAAAAAACCCTGCTTCAACGTCTGAAATGATCCCATTTTAGCTTTTTAAAAATTATGATGATCCTAAAATTACTGAAGGAGGCAATAGTGCAACTGGAAGGATGATTAAATAGGAAGTCAAACACTTGGGCTGTTCCCAGGAACAGGGACCAGATGATGAAGGCAGTAGTTGGCCTTCGAAGGTGACCATTTGGGTGGGTGCTTCTTAGGCCCATTTCCTCTGCCAGGCTCTGAAATAAGGTCAGCGTTGGCAGGCTTGTTGGGCCCTTCTCAAAATCTGTGTGAGGATCTTGGATGGGTATCAAAAGACCTATTTTGCCTCTGGATACCTGGGTTAGAAGGGCGGGGAATGAATGTGATAATGAAGCATGGAGTAGTTGATCAAACCATCCATCACCTATGAGAACAGGACTCCAAGGAACAGTAATGGGAGGAAGAGGAGCAGGAAGTTGTTGGAAAGGTTCGGACCATGAGTGCTATTTGAGGTGGGGCTGGGGGCCATGTGGGGAAATGTGTGGCCACACACAGGCTGTTCAGAACCAACATGGGAGCACCAGCCCCTTGAGTCAAGGAGGGGCTGTGCCCTAGTCAGCTTGGGCTGCCACAGCAAAACACTGCAGACTAGGGGCTTCAACAATAGACATCTATGTCCTCACAGTTCTGGAAGCCTGAAGTCAAGGTCAAGGTGCCAGCATGCCAAGTACTGGCGAGAGCTCTCCTCCCAGCTGCAGATGGCCCATCTTGACGCATAATCACATGACCTTTTCTCCCTGTGCGAGTGGAAAAAGCCAGAAAGTGAGAGCAAGCCAGCTTTTCCTCTTCTTATAAAGCCACCAATCCTGTTGGATTAGGACCCCAACCTTATGACCTTATTTAACTGTAATTACCCCCTAAAAGCCCTAGCTCCAAATACAGTTACATTGGGGGTTAGGCCTTCAATATATGAATTTTGGGAGGACACAATTCAGTCTACAGCAGGCAGAAAGGGAAGGAGGATGGTGAAGGGGAAGCAGAGAATCTATTCTCCAACCCTTCCTCCAGTGACACCTGCTTCTTCAGAAGACTGTCTTCTTTAAGAACAAGGGCAAATCCACTTGGTTTGTCTATAGAATTATGGGAATGTGGAGACAATACAGTGCTTTTGCTTCATATGAGAGACAAATATTTTGGAATAATCAATAGTGAATTAGAAGGGAGGACTTGAGCATTCCAGGGCACTGAAGTTCACAAATGTGGGATTAATCACCAACATACCGTGAATCCAGTGGTACCAAATCATACATGATAAAGCTCACAAGCCCTGAAGGCGTGGCCTGCTCATTGACCTACTGGTGGTAAACTTGATTGCTGGTCAAACCAGATGCTTTTGTCAGTCTCCTTTTTACAGTTCCATATCCAGGTCATCAGGAATAATTTGCAAGTAGGTCACAGATTCATATCTGTTGCTGAAGTCAAATTACTGGCCAAGAGGACTGTGGGCCGGGGGAAGTTTTACCTAGTCCATTGTGTAAGGGTGTTGCTATCAGAGTGTGAAAATAGGCCACCAGCTGAGATTTGACAAGCTGAGGTGCTGGAACTGTGATTCCAATTTGGAGTCATTTGTCACTTGCAACTTCATTAAAATACAACTTGTGGACTCTCTTAGCTGAAAATTGACAAAATATTCCTCACTTTGCTAGAAGGTAGGTCTTCATTCTTTTGGGGGAAGATGATTACCAAAAGCAACATTTGTAGCTTATGTTGGGTGAAGGTAAATGTGACACCACAAATATGATAATATTCCTACTGTAAATTATGTAGAAATGGAATTAAAAGCTTTTATTCATTTCTTGCATGTAATTGAGGTCATAGACTCATGCTGTCTCCAAATAAATATTTCAAAGACAAAAGTGAAATAGTACCCTGGGAGTCTAATTGCTCCTCTTTGAAGTAACTGTCATATAATCTCTCTTTACCTCTTTATTAGGTGGGCTTTATTTGAGTGGATGCAGAGATGGCTTGTTTCTGTTTGGGCAGAGGTCTGCAGAACAGATGATGGGTAATACCTGGACTCAGGTGTTTATAACTCATTCATTTTTCCCCTTTTAACGAAATCACAATAACCAGAGGCCTATAGTAACTATAACTTCATAAATTAACCACATAAAAATAAAAACATCCTTGCCAAAAAAATAAGCAAGATGAAAAGACAAATGACAAGCTAGACACAATTATTGCAACTTATGTCACAAAGAGCTAATTTCTTGAATGGCTGCATCATTCAAGGTAGTTAATGTTCTAAAAAGTCACTGTGAACACTGTCTAGCAAATCCTGAGCCATTGCTCCTGGGGAAACACAGGGGTCGTTTCCTGAGAGCTTTTGGTCACAACATTTTTGTCAACCAATCAATATATAAGCTAACCTGTTTTATGTATGTTTCTGTTTAAAAACACCTTATTTAATATACTCACAGCCAACAGCACTATAACTCATGCCTGAATGAAGGTTGTCAAACACACATATTTTATCCATAGGGCACTTCACAGCCGTCTTGCTCTAAGGAACACTAGACAGACCTTTGCACTGCACTTGGGGGGCCATTTTAAATAGCCAAATCGCCAACTAAAAACCACAAAAATGTAAAAGTGCGGCATTAAGTAGACCATGAAAAGGACATTTTTTATAGTATGGGAGCTGAAACAAGAAGGCAGGGCACAGCCTTGCTTGACCTCAGCTGTGCACATTGGGTGACAGATTTTTCCCCTCTCTGTGCGTATCTGTGAATGAACACAAAAGCATGTTGAGTATTGATTTGGGGATTACAAAAAACTTTTAACAAGGGGGTGAATTCACCAATCTGGAATTCGTAAATAGTGAGATCTATTGTATATATGAAGAGTTTATAAAAATTAATAAGAAAAAGACCAGCTGCCCAATATAAAATGGGCAAAGGCAATGAAGAGACAGATCTCAGAGTAGGAAACACAAATGACTCCTAAGTGTATGAAAAGGTGCTCAATATCCCTCATATTAAGAGAAATGCAAATTAAATTAAAATTACATTGAGATGCCATTTTAAAATCTGTCAGATTAGTGAAGATGGAAATTTTTGTTAAAATACTGTGTTAGAGAGGTTGTGAGGGCATAGGTACTCTCATATTCTGCCTGTGGGGGTGTAAAATGATACAATATTAAATATGAGATCACTTGTTCCTTCACCTACCAATTCCATTTCCAAGAATTCATTCCATAGATGTATTTGTATCCCTGCAAAATGACACACATACAATGCTATTCACTGCAGCATTGTTTATAAAGGGAAAAGTCTTGATAACAATCTAAATCAATAACTCTCTGGTTAAAGGAATGGAACTTAGGTTGAAATGCTCCCTCTCTGCTGGTTTATGCCCTTCTGCATATAAAGATTCCCATGTTACTCTTATAAAGGAAAATTCTCTTCCCTTCCCCTTCTTCCTTTCTGGTTACTGTCATATCTTATGATTCTATCTTCTTTTCTCACCTAAGATGCCTGAACACAGGTCTCTGCATCCTGCCTCCCTCCTCCTTTCCCTCCTTACTGGGGGATTCCCAGGGCCCTGGGGTCCACAGTCCTGCTCTTTGGAAACTGCTCTGACAGAGGTAATCAATGTCTCCTCAGATGTTGCAGTCAATGGATGAGTTTCAACCATTATCTTAAAAGATTTCTTCTTAGCGTCACACTCTTAACCAGTCCATTCTTTCCTCTTAAAGTCCCCACTTCTGTTACGTGGGCGGCATGACTCTACTGCTTCACTCCTACTTCTTGGCTACCCCTTGTCAGCCCCCATTTTTTCTTTTATCCATTAAACACTCGTGTTCTGGGGAATACACCAGCTCCCCACAGCTCTTCTCATCCTAGTTTTTTCCTTTGAAAATCAATGCAAAGAATTTTGACAAATGTCTACACTCACGAATCCACCACTACAATCCGGAAGCAGAACCATCAAACATTTCCATTGCTGCGTATTCCTCCATCTGATCCATGACTCCAGCAACCAGTGAAATTCACATTTGGTCACTAACAATGTTTGCAATTTCTAGAATTTTATATCAGTAGAATCATATACTATGCACTCCTTTGTTTCTGGCTACTTTCACCCAGTATAATGTTTTGATTTATATTGTTTTTGAGTATCAGTAGTTGGTTTCTTTTTATGGTTGAGAACTTCTTCATTGTATGGATATGCCACATTTTGTTTCTCCATTCATCTCTTGATGGCCATTTACGTTTTCTAAAGCCTGTAAGGATATTTTTTTCAAATCTTGTTCTTAGTGCCATCTGCTAATTATTTCATTCATCTTTTGTCATTTACTATACTACTTGGATATGTAGTTACTTGATGTGCTACAAAAAAAACCAAAAATATGATTAAAAGTATATAAAGGACATGTATAATTACTTAGGATTAAAATTTTTCTAGTTTTTAATGATTTCAGGAATACCTCGTTTTATTGCACTTTGCTTTACTGGACTTCACAGATAATTGTGTTTTTTTACAAATTGAAGGTTTACGGCAACTTTGTGTTAGGCAAGTCAACCAGTGCCATATTTCCAACACCATTTGCTTAGTTTGTGTCTCTGTGTCACATTTTGGAAATTCTCACAATATTTCAAACTTATTAATTATTATTATATTTGTTATGGTGATCTGTGATCAGTGATCTTTGTTGTTACTACTTCAACTCGCTGAAGGCTTAGGTGATGGTTAGCGCTTTATAGCAATAAAGTATTTTTTAAATAAGCCATGTACATTGTTTTTTAGGCACAATGCTATTGCACACTTAATAGACTACAGTGTAGTCTAAACAGCTTTAATATGCACTAGGAAACCTAAAAATTCTTGTAACACACTTTATTGTGATATTTGCTTTATTGAGGTGGTCTGGAATCTAAACCATGATATCTCCAAGGTATGCTTGTATTTCCCAAAGGAAATTGCTTCAATTAAGAATGTGTAATCTTTTCCTCCAGAGGTCACTTTTATCTCTGGGTCATTTTGTCACTTTGATGGCAGCAACAATGAAGATTTCTGTAGAAATACATGCTGACATATAAGTAAACCAGAAGCCTCTGACAAAGCTCTTTCTTGATTCGAAGAAATGGTACAAAACATTTATAGGAATTTCAGTTATAAAAGTTGATAAATGAAGTGTAGGGTTGTCTGTTACCCAATTGAAATATAAGCTCTTGGAGACTTTCATTAGTTTTTTTTTTTAAGTGACAATCCTCTCTTCTCACCCTGTTATTGTTTCCTAAACAACCTTGTCTACTTTCCTAGCTTTATTAACTACCGACATGTGAACAGTTCCTAAACCTCATCTCCAGTGGTGAATCCTCTACCCCATGCATATATTAATATTTTATGTCTCCACTTGGGTGCAATATAGGAACATGTCTGAACTGAATACAACGCCTCTAATATCCTCAGTCCCATTCTTGTTCTCTTCCTGTGTTTGAATTTATCCATTTGCACACACCCCCAACTCACCCTAAACCACATGTGGTCAATCATTAAGTCTTTCCAAGAATGTTCTGACTTTGCATCAGTCATGGTCCCAGCAGGAAACTGATGGCTTGCTCACATGGTGTAATTAAAGGGTGTAAAAACCACTGTGTAAAGGAGCAGTTTACAAAGTGTGGCCGTGGTTTGGGGAAACCAACAAGGATGGAGCCGTGCACAGCAGAGAGCGCCTTCCACCCTGGTCCTGGAGCGTACGGAGAGGGGGCAGTGAACAGGACCCCCAGAAAGTGGGGGGACAGAGGAGACTGCCCGATGGGGGTTGTGACGTCCTGGAGAGGGAAGCAGGGAAGCAAATTCTCAGACCTCACTTCATTTTCTCTCTTCTCCTGGTGCCTCCTACAGGCAGAAACCACTGGAAGCAAGCAGACAGGGGTCAGTGGATGCAGTCAAATAGCTCAGGCTTCTAGGTCGGTGAGAAAAGTGGAGCGGCCTGGAGAGCAGGCCTGGAGGGCAGATCTGGAGAGCCAGACGGAAAACATCCAGCACAGACTCCTTCTGCAGGGACGCAGCAGACAGCTGTTACTATTTATATTAGGGTTTTACTGACCTTGATGCAATTAGTGCATGTTGCCTTTCTCATTCTTTCTATCCTATTCCCTTTGGTTCTGGCTTTCTCCCACTTTTCTTCTAAACTGGCTTTCTGCCTCCGGCTGGCGCATACTTCCCAAGAGTTTTAGCATCCACTCAGCATGTGGCAGGGGTCCTGCTCTCTGGGGCACAGTGGCACTATGTGTTGGTTGAAGCTGTATATTTCCCTCAGCAAAGGTTGGTTTCCTGGCAAACTTCCACCAGGGGAGTTATCTTCCCATAAGACTCTTGAGAATATCCCTATATTGTAGGTGACCTGAAATGGATAGATAATCAGGAAAGGGGGAGGTAAGGATTTTGTTTAGAAGCTGTGATTTCCTAATAATGTCTCGCTGTGACTAAACATCTTTTCTACAAACTTTCATCGATTTGGAGACAAGAAAACATAATATATCTTATTTTGAGAAATTCCACACAAAAGAGCCCTTCTGCTTATCGTATTTCTTCGTTTCTTCACTTTAAGGTGTCCTATTTTGTTCTTCTGAGGAGGTGGAACTAGAAAACAAGACCTCTTCTTTCAATTCTTTGCAGTCTGGTATTTGTGAGTTTTAAAAGACTGGTAAATAATTCGGGAATATTCTATAGAAAAAGAGAGCGTTTATCACGCACAGCTATTTCCTTGGGAAAATGTCACCTCCTCCACCCACAAGGTCCTTGTCAGGCCATCCTTCATGAGCTCCATGGTCAACTTCCCCAGGCTGGGACAGTCATAAAGTCTCATTCCTCTCGTGACATGATTGGGGGAGGGGTGGCATATGACCCCCCTAAGGACCAATAAGATCCTTGCCTGGATTGATAGAAACTCTTAAAAGAAAGAAATTCCTTTTCATCTGAGGCTGTTCAGCTGGGTTGGTGTGACTCTGGAGCAGCTGTTTGCAATCAGGTTCTTATTTGCAAGCAGTAAAAACCCACTCAGGTAATTTAAGCAGAAAAGACATTTAGGAAAATGTCACTGGGTATCAGAAAGAATCCCTAGGATGGCTGGAGAATCAGGTCCTATTGTCAACAACTGGGAATATGGTCCCCAATTATGCCCCAGGACAGGTCCGGTGAGGACACCATTGCCACTGTGGCTGAGCCTCGAGGTCTCCAGGCTGCAGAGCTGACACTTTGCACAGGACCCCGAGACCACCACGAATGTGAGCTCCTCAGGGAGAAGCCCACTCCATGTTCCTGCTCTTCTTTCTTCTCTCTTTCTTTGCTTTTTCTGTGTCTATTTCCAAATGTAGCATGGCTGTGTTTGGTCAGTGTCACCTGGGTTATATGCCTGAGCCCCAGCTGCAAAGGCGTTTGGGAAATGAAGCATCTGACATCGTCAGTTTCTGCAAAGGGAGGGCATGTGCCCCGCTGAGACTCAGGACGTGGGAAGGTCCCTAAAGTGAGACGAGTTCCAGATGCTATGGAACAAAAGTCACGGGACAAGCGGTCTGCAAAACTCAGCCTAGGTAAGGAGGGAAGAAGAGCCAAGAAATGGAGAGACAGACAAAACCCAGATGACATGATTGAAGCCTCTGAATCTAGATGTGCTTCAGCCTTAAAAAAAAAAACAAACCCTGGCCTATTTATGTTAGCTGATGAATTCTTCTTTTGGCCTAAGTTACAAACTCCCTTTTGAGCTGAGCATCTGTCACTCGTCAACAAGAGCCTCCTGCCGTATATGGTGCTGCTTTCTTATTAGTGTCGAAATCATATTCTTGCCTCTTTATTGGGGAATTTTTCCTGAGTTTCCTCTGCCAGCACCTTCTGAATACACTTGATTTCTTGGCCCACGGACAGGCCTGGGAGGAGAAGGAGGGAAATTACTCTGCCCGCCAACCAGCCTCCTTGTGGGGGGGTCTGCCTCATCTGGGGACATGCTCCCTCCCATTCAATACTCCAGCTTTTCTCTCACTTTTCTTCAGTCTCCTGGAGCTGTTGCTGGAGGCTGTCAGCCAACTGCACTGATGGGAGACTCTTCCTTGAAGGGAGACCCAGCAGCACCCGTCCCGGTGAGGGTGCATGGAACGGTGGGTGTCTTTCTTGCTGCCTCGTGAGGACACCTGACCCAACAGTGATGCTAACACAGAGGACAGAAGACTCTTGGTGAGTTGGAAGAAGAGCATTAAAGACAGTGTTTGAGGTCCTGGATCCAGCCATGCTTGAAATCCATTCTTGGGCTCTTCTGTTGCATTAACCAATAAAGTCTTTCCTTTCCCTTAAAAAAGAAAAAAAGAATATTATTCTCAGCTGGCGAACCTGTGAGAGCCATGCTCTGTGTCCAGTTGCAGGATCAAGATGTCCAGTTTGTCTCTAAAATGTGTGGGTTTGTTCAGGGGTCTGTCTGTAAGCACAGGACCAGGAGTCAGATCATTCCCCTCCAGGAACTGGCATATCTGGGCCCTGTGGAACTAGTTTTTGAGTGTAGGATGCACCCCAAAGATTTATCTTCTGGAGGAGTGCATGTCTTGGAGCTGTGCCCTCAGACTCCAGGGCAGACCTCTTGTTGCAGTTCCACCTTCATCCTCTGGTCCGCCTACTGCTTGGGCTTGCCCTGGTCACAAGGGGCCTTGTAACAGGGAAGAGCTAAATCAGACTCCACGTTGGATCTGTTTCTTTGACTTTAACCTTTGCTTTTCATTGCTTTTGTTATTATAATCATACATAATGGCCTGCCTCAGGGAACCCTGCCCACCTGTTAGTGCCTGCAAGAAAAAAGAAACTAATACATCCTCTCACAGAGGCTGGTCATTCCAGGAGATGTTTTATTTTGCAAAAGGTCATTCCTGGTAGCATCTTTAGGATTCTCTATGTATAGCATCATGTCATCTGCAAACAGTGACAGCTTTACTTCTTCTTTTCTGATTTGGATTCCTTTTATTTCTTTTTCTTCTCTGATTGCTGTGGCTAAAACTTCCAAAACTATGTTGAATAATAGTGGTGAGAGTGGGCAACCTTGTCTTGTTCCTGATCTTAGTGGAAATGGTTTCAGTTTTTCACCATTGAGGACAATGTTGGCTGTGGGTTTGTCATATATGGCCTTTATTATGTTGAGGAAAGTTCCCTCTATGCCTATTTTCTGCAGGGCTTTTATCATAAATGGGTGTTGAATTTTGTCAAAAGCTTTCTCTGCATCTATTGAGATGATCATATGGTTTTTCTCCTTCAATTTGTTAATATGGTGTATCACGTTGATTGATTTGCATATATTGAAGAATCCTTGCATTCCTGGGATAAACCCCACTTGATCATGGTGTATGATCTTTTTAATGTGCTGTTGGATTCTGTTTGCTAGTATTTTGTTGAGGATTTTTGCATCTATGTTCATCAGTGATATTGGCCTGTAGTTTTCTTTCTTTGTGACATCTTTGTCTGGTTTTGGTATCAGGGTGATGGTGGTCTCGTAGGATGAGTTGGGGAGTCTTCCTCCCTCCCAGCAATCCCACTACTGGGCATATACCCTGAGCAAACCATAATTCAAAAAGTCATGTACCAAAATGTTCATTGCAGCTCTATTTACAATAGCCAGGACATGGAAGCAACCTAAGTGTCCATCATAGGATGAATGGATAAAGAAGATGTGACACATATATACAATGGAATATTACTCAGCCATAAAAAGAAACGAAATTGAGTTATTTGTAGTGAGGTGGATGGAGTTAGAGTCTGTCATACAGAGTGAAGTAAGTCAGAGAGAGAAAAACAAATACAGTATGCTAACACATATATATGGAATCTAAGGGGAAAAAAAAGGTCATGAAGAACCTAGTGGCAAGATGGGAATAAAGACATAGACCTACTAGAGAATGGACTTGAGGATATGGGAAGGGGGAAGGGTAAGCTGTGACAAAGTGAGAGAGTGGCATGGACATATATACACTACCAAATGTAAAATAGATAGCTAGTGGGAAGCAACCGCATAGCACAGGGAGATCAGCTCGGTGCTTTGTGACCACCTAGAGGGGTGGGATGGGGAGGGTGGGAGGGAGGGAGATGCAAGAGGGAAGAGATATGGGAACATATGTATATGTATAACTGATTCACTTTGTTATAAAGCAGAAACTAACACACCATTGTAAAGCAATTATACTCCAATAAAGATGTTTAAAAAATATGATTATGTGTATTTCTATAACAAAAAGAAATGAAAACTAAAAATTTGCTATTGATCTTAAAAAAAAAAAGTTATTCCTTTTACTTTACTTCCTCACCACCGCTCCCTCTCTGATTCTATAAAAGAAACTGGCATCCAGACCCAGATAAGATGGTTTTTCAGAGACACTAGTCTGCCATCTTCTCAGTCTGCTGGCTTTCTGAATAAAGTCGTATTCCTTGCCTCAACACCTCGTCTCCGATTCATTGGCCTGTCGTGCAGCGAGGGGAGCAAACTTGGACTCGATAACAGCGTCACCTCAGCTTCACAGAGCAGGTATGGGGGTGAGGGCTGTACACTCCTTCCTGTCTGTGTGATGCCTTCCCTTCTCTGATGGCACTGGGGGTGAGGCCTTGAGACCTTTGGTCCAGGAGAAGTGGGTGAGAGGTAAAGGAATTTAGGGAACGAAACGGGGGAGGTCTAATATCTCCTTGGCCTTCCAGAATGTATACCTTCCTCCTGGATGCCTGAGACACTCTGTGGAGAGCCTGGCTCCCTCATCGCATCTACCTGGGAGGCTGGAGAGCAGATTCTGTACATATCCAGCATGTCTGGGGTTTCTGAGAACTGGCCCCTCAACCCCAACTGTCCCTTCCTAGGGAACTGTGATAAATTTCCGACTGCCAAGAGCTGGCGAACGGGCAGAAGAGGGAAGGACAGGTTAAACCTAAGCTGGGCTGGCCTCTCCTCACTAGCTGGACCCCGAGGCACCTGAGCCCCGGCACACATGTGAGCTGATGAGGGCTTTTGTCGTCAGGAAGCAGCAGGTGGGCTATGATGCTCTGTGATGCAGCCGAGCCAAAGCCAAACGACTCTAAGACGTCCCTTAGCTCAGGGAACTCTGTAATAACCTAAATGGGAAAAGAACTTGAAAAAGAATAGGTAGATGTATATGTATAACTGAATCACTTTGCTGTACACCTGAAACTAACACAACATTGTTAATCAACTATACTCCAATATAAAATAAAAATTAAAAAAATAAAATAAAATAAAAAGAAAAGACATCCCTTATCTTACTCCACCTTGGCGTCCGCATTTAGGCTCTAAATCCTCTCTCTGCTTTTGGATTTGCAGTGAATCTACTGAGTAAATAGCAGATGCTAAGGACTGAGTGATGATATGTTTTTAACTTTTCAAACACGGGGATGGCATTTAACTTCTCTCAGAGCCTCCAGACTCTGGGCTGTCACACACTTGTTGGCTGCGTTTCCCTTTGAACCTGGAAATTTTTCAGCAGAGGTCGTAGTCAGCAGGTGGTGTGGAGCCCGGAGGAAGTGAAAGCAGGTTTTGACAATGACCTTTCCATTCTTTTTCTTTTTAAAATTTTTTTTTAATTGGGGTATAGTTGTTTTACAATGTTGTGTTAGTTTCTACTGTACAGCGAAGTGGAGTTCCCTGTGCTACACAGCAGGTTCTTATTAGTTATCTATTTTATACATATTAGTGTATATATGTCAATCCCAATCTCCCAATTCATCCTTCCAGCCCCACTTTCCCCCTGACCTTTCCATTCTCTAAGACTTTTCCTTTGCCCATAAAAAGTTGTAGATTAACCTGATAGCAATATGTAAATCAGCTGTCTCCTTCCTCTCATTTTCATCCATTGCTCTGCAAAACCCATCCTTCCTCTGGAAATGGAAGGAACTGATGTAATTTTTCTCTGCCGAGGACAATGTAGGGATTTGGGCCCCTTGCCAAGTATGTTTCCTGCCAGGCCCACTCCTTCACTCGGTTTAATTATGAGCGATTGTTTGGGCTGTGATGTGAAGAAATATTAGAGAATGGAAAAAAAAAGAAGAGCAGAGTTCAGAATATCCTGCTGTAACTGATTCATGGTTTGGCAAGAACTCTTCACTAGATTTTATGCTTCAGCCTTGTGATGGGATCCTAGGGAGCAACCTTGCCATATAAGCACATAAAGCACAATTCTCTGGTTTATTTTGAAAAGGGCCAAGGGGAAGCATTTGAGAAATGTAGGAATAACATCAGCCAGCCACGGGGTGAAGTTCTGTGTTAGTCATGGGCAGTGCCCTCCTCGGAGGGACTGAGGTTATTTCAAACTGGACATTCGCACCACCTATATTTAGCTGGTGTGTCACATTTTACTGCTTAGTTTTCATATATTTGACAAATCTCCCATTTTGCAGGAAGGCTCTGATCAGTTCTCATGGTTTGTGCTCAGGGAGGGACGTAGAGCTGAGCCCTGGGAGGAAGGTGGGGACAGATGCTTTTATTCCAGATCTGGGGCTGAATCAGGCAACCCCGAAGCAGAAGCATCAAGTGACCACTGATGGGAGAGGGGATGTGGGTGAGACAGACTGAGGTCAGACCACAGGGGCATTTATTGTTTCTGTTTGTTGATTAATAAAGTAAAAGACTGTGAATGAAACATGCCACCTGCCATATCAGTAAACAAAGGATGTTGCAGCCATCAAGCCATCACATTATAGCCACCCCCACAGTGAGCCCTGAGGGAAATCAGGATGGAAACAGGATGCCCGACATCAAACCATCAGACACTGCAGCTGCCCCCTCCCCAAGGGTGCACCTGAGGGGACTCAGGATGAGAAGGCATAGGACACTGGCCCCAGATAGCTGAGGTACATACCAAAGGAATGATTTCAGTGAGCCCAGACTCTTGCATCTTCCCATACATAGAAAAGCGCTAAGTTCCTTAACTTGAGATGTCTGGTTTCCTTTAATTAACAGTCATCTTTTGATGTTCCGACTACCTGGTTTTTGTTGCAAAAACTCCTGTATGTTCTGGCTTCTCCTACCTCTTCGGAGCCGTCCCTCAGAGATATTGGAGAGGCTGCCTCCCGGCCTTGAGGTCCTCGGAAAGTCCTCCAAATAAAATGTAATTCTCAACTTTTAGGTTGTGCGTTCTTTTTTGGTTAACGAGGCAAATACAGAAAAGCATAAAAAGAAATTTCAAATTGCCTTGTCCCCCACCGCCTGGAGATAACACCTGCAAACTTCAAGACTTTCTCTGTGCATAGATCTGTGAATAATTACAAACATTTAACTAAACTGTTTTGTAATATATTTTTTCAATTAAAATATATCATGAGCATCTCCTTTGCTATTAATTCAAAGGAGGCAAGCTTTAGTGAGTGGATATGACTGCATTTAACAGTTGTACAAGCACTCTGAGAGACAGGTTTTGTGTAAATGTATATTGTGTTTTTATTTATTTATTTTTAACTTTTAATTTTATATTGGAGTATAGTTGATTAACAGTGTTATGATAGTTTCAGGTTGTGGTTGTTTTAATTGTGTATTTAAAGATCACTGAGGTTGAGCAAATTTTTTCGTATTTATGGCCATTTATGTAATTCTTCTTTGGTGAACTACCTAGTCATATCTTTGTCCATATTTCTACTGGGGGAACTTGGATTCATCTTAATTGATTGGAAAGATCTCTCTCTGTTTAACATATTAACACATATTTTGCAGTTTTTTGCCTTCTTGTTTTGTTCAGTGTTTTTATTTTTAATTAGGAAGATTTACAACTGTATGTGGTCACATACATCAGGTTTTTTTTCCTTTACCTTTTCTTCTGCTTTTATGCCCAAAAAAGCTCTGGGCCCTGAGAGCATGTACTTTTCACCCACTTTCTTCCAGTTTTTCAACAGACACAATTTTACATTCAACTCCCTCTTACATCTGGAATTCCTTTTGCTGTGTGATGTCAGGATGGCTTTGAATTGTCCTTGCATTTGTGGAATATTCTTTTCTGTCTTGAATTGATTTATATCTGTTCTCATACCATGACCACAGTGGTTGAACTCACAAATTTATAACGTGCTTTCATATCTGAGGGGAAGTATTCCCTCTGTTTTACTATTGTTTTGGAATTTGCTTGGCTGTTTATGCCAGTTGAGCTTCTTTTGATAAATTTTGTCAAATTTCCCTTGGAAAATTTTCCTCTTCAGGAACATAATGTTTCTCTCCATTCCTTATATTCTTCCTTGATATTTTTGTAGTTTTTCTCACCCACGTCTTAACACAGGTAGTCTGTGGGGGAAAAAACAAACAAAAAATTAATTTAGTGTTAAAAAAACCAGCTTTGGGTACAATAGAATGCAATAGCTGATAATTTCTTATTCTACAGGCCACTTATGCACTGTTGAGGTATTCTGAGTCCTCGTAGAGAAAAATGATTTCTAATATCTGAATATGGCACAGCAGGAGTTTTAAAAGATTTTTCTTTTTACCAAATGTGTCAAACAAGATCAGATATTTAAAGCCCTCTATACTTCATTGTGTTTACTGGAAAATTTTAATAAGCTTTCACGTTATGATCTCACATATCCAATGAGAAAATGAAGATAATCCTTCTATTAACGGATTATCCCTTCTTTACAAAGCCATCAATGATTAAAATAATTTTTTAACTTAAATGAATGTTTCAATTGAATCAAAGGGTCTAGTTAATAAATATGACTGAAGCAACTGTTTCTTGATGTTCAGCTCAATAGATATTCTGGATTTATAATTAGTGCTTGCTTGCATTGACTTCTAAGCGATTTGTACTCAACCTGGTTTGTTTCCAAAGATGGAAGAAAATACTGTGTTGCCCATTCTACAGCAAGGAATGTACAAGATTTATACTAGAGGATGTTGACATGCTTCTACACAAATAGTTACAGGTAAGTGAAATGAATGGTAAACCAGAACATATTTGAAGACTATTGTGGAGGATGAGAATCAGGCACCGTTGAGAATTTGTCTTCCTCAGCACTGTTGAGAATAGGAACAGGAAATGCCCCAGGTGACACTTGCTGTTAGGCAATTAATGTTAGGAAGAGACCTTGAAGCTTTGTTCCCAAGAAATATAAACAAACTTTCCCTGGCAGGTGAAGGCAGATCATTCTGAAACAAAGGGAGGTGCGAATGAATTTTGATGGGAGTGAGAAGAGAGTACGAGAGAGGACCTGGTTCCAAGTATGACCACTTGGACTCTTAATCATGTGACAAAGTGGTTGCTGTCCTGCATGTCCACTTCCGCATCTTAACCTAGAGTCCTTTCAGCCACAGAAAAATCAAACCATTTATTTATTTATTTATTTATTTATTTATGGCTGTGTTGGGTCTTCGTTTCTGTGTGAGGGCTTTCTCTAGTTGTGGCAAGTGGGGACCACTCTTCATCGCGGTGCGCGGGCCTCTCACTATCGTGGCCTCTCCCGTTGCGGAGCACAGGCTCCAGACGCACAGGCTCAGCAATTGTGGCTCACGGGCTTAGTCGCTCCGTGGCATGTGGGATCTTCCCAGACCAGGGCTCGAACCCGTGTCCCCTGCATTGGCAGGCAGATTCTCAACCACTGCGCCACCAGGGAAGCCCCCAAACCATTTAGTCTTTAGCTTTTTCCACTGCCATGAGTAAAGCTGTACCAATGTGCATCTCATCATCCATCTAAAATCACTGTAAAAATGACATTTTATCTCTTTGTGATGAATCTACATACCTACGGGACATCCCTTTAAAGTCTATAGATGCAGAGATTTCAAATTTGATTTTTATCTAGTCCATGAATCATAAATTATAGTTAAACAAATAAGGGAATAATTGTAAAGGGTGAGTTTCTTCTAAAATAATTGATCTTAATGTTGAGTGATTTATAAAGTATGAAAATACAAATACTCTGCACATACCAGCCCACCCTCACCTTGTTGAGTTGTAGGAGAGTTTGTTGAGCAGTTCCTGATCAGAGTACTGAGATTAGTACAAATTCGAAATGCTTGATTTCACTGAATAGTGTTTTAGCTAAAGCAATTGTACTCAAATGCTCATGGGTATTAGGATACACAGTTAAGAATTATTTCACTCCCAAGTAATAGAGAACTGGATGAATGGGCTTACACAGTGAGGACATTTATTATCTCATATAACAAGAGGTCCAGAGGCAGATGTCTCAGAGCAGGCTGGTTCCCTGGCTTCATGCCCTGGAGTCTTCCTCTCTGTTCTGGCCTCAGTGTGTTGGGAGGGGTTGGGCATCTCCCCTCACTGTCTCAAAGCATCATTTCCAGACACAAAATTATCCTGTGGAAGAATATGACTGTTTTCTCTTATTTCTGTTTTTTGAGAGGGTGGAAAATTTTTCCAGAAGTCCCCGGAAGACTTGCCCTCACATCTCATTGGGCAGATCCAGGCCATGTACCCACCCCTAAATGAATCACTGACCAGGGAAGTAATATGACCATTGTGGGTTTAGGCTAATCAGGGTTTACACTCTGAATTACATGGGGGATGAACAAGCAGACGAAATTGGGGTTATACTAGCAGGAAGGAAGGAAGAGGCTGTTGACTGGACAACCAGCATTAGAAAGTGATTTCCCATATACCACACATGCAGGATAATCAAGGAATAATGACATTTTCAATCAGTTTTAAATATTTTAATACTGACTGAAGTAAAAAGGGAAGGCTACTAAAATTACATGTTTCTGATGTGCCGTTAAAATTTGTATTTATTTGGGAGCTCACAGAGACCTTACATCTTGAAATTTTAAGTTCCTAATCTAGGTGTATCTTTGAGAAATTATATTTTTTTGCTAAGTAGATTAAGGTAGAGTGTATACAAGTGCATTTTTAACAGTACAAAGAACACCCCCAGACCTTAGAAGTGCCATTAGTCCGTCGTGGTTGACCGTTCTCCTTCTAAACACAAATTGGCCCAGTGGGAATGAAACCTCTTACAAACTATTGCTTCCTCAATTGCTAAACTCACTGTTCTCTTTTTCTTGCCATGAAACAATTTTCCACTCATGGTACTGTGGAAACACTCATCTGGAAGAAACCTGCGTTTGTCCCTTTGAGAGGTGCTGGTCTCGAGTTCAACCTAATTGCTCCTGCCCCATGGCCTCAGGAGTAAAGAATTTTCCCTTTGTTTGCAACCTGATGGAGGGGCAGGGCTTCCAAGATGTATTGCTTTCAAGAGAAGAGAGAAATATGACTATACATGACATCTTCCTCTTGGTTTAGTTGCTTTTCTGGCACTGCTTGGTTCTACATTTGGATGTTGCTGCATTTTACAAAACATATTTCTTTTCAAATGGGAGCAGCCCATGCTCACTCCCGAGCCTCAGCTTCTGAGCATTGACATGATCTCAACCAGACACACGTCAGATTTTCCTGTTGTAAGACTTGGCCTTTAAAGCTAAAAGCCTGCCCCTGCACAGGCCCAGAAGTCTCCTCGATTTGCAGAGGGAGGTGTCATGGGAGAAATGAGCCTGCACAGGCTCAGCTGTGGAAGACTGGGCTGTACTCAAGGTTTCATCTGTGAGTCAGACTGTCCCACCTTTTAGTCCTTTTGCATTTCCACATTTCCTCCCATTGCAGTTTTCCTATCTTTCATCCTTTTTAAAAAATCCCTTTCATTCTATCCAAATGTAATCTCAGAAAAGGAATCCAATAAACTCAATAACATACAAGGGTAAATACTACAAGGTTAGAGACACATTTGCATTCATCCTTCCCTTGAATTTTCAATTGAGACAAACCTTTAAGTCAAAGGATACATTTCCAATTGTGACATTTTTGTCTTCAAAAAAAGGCAGTAAGAAAGCTTTTCTTTCTTTCCTGTTTTCTTATTTGAGGGGTTGGAATTTTTCCTGGGTACCCTGAAATCCTACCATATACTGAGGTGTCTTCCTAGTATGAGAGAGGGGGCTGTGAGGAAGTGACAACAGACTGGGAAAGAAATGATTGTTAAGATGATGTAAAGGTTCAGAGTCCGATCCTCAGATCAATGAAATTGCTCTATGGCAACCCAGCTCACCACCCTCCCCACCTGTGAGGCTTTGACAAATGAGGACCATGAGAGCATTTTACTGCCACGTTGGGACTCATGGGCTTATAACTTTGGGTGATCCTTTGACTTTATTAGCAAACTAGACTATTGGGGATAAAGTTTAGATTAGGAATATCTTAGAAAATCCTAAACACTGTATTTATGTCCTACCTACAGCCAAAGTAGAGTGATGGCAGCTTACATTAAAGAAGATGTGGTACATATATACAATGGAATATTATTCAGCCATAAAGAAGTATGAAATAATGCCATTTGCAACAATGTGGATGGACTTAGAGATTATCATACTAAGTGAAGTAAGCCAGACAGAGAAAGGCAAATACCATATGATATCACTTATATGTGGAATCTAAAGTATGACACAAATGAACTTATTTATAAAACAGAAATAAACTCACAGACATTGAAAACAAACTTACGGTTACCAAAGGGGAAGGAGAGGGGAGTGATAAATTGGGAGTTTGTGATTAAAATATACACACTACTATATATAAAATAGATAACCAACAAGGACCTACTGTATAGCACAGGGAACTATACTCAATATCTTGTAATAATCTATAATGGAAGAGAATGTAAAAAAAGAATATATATATTTGTATATATATGTATAACTGAATCATTTTGCTGTACACCTGAAACTAACACAACATTGTAAATCAACTATATTTCAACAAAAATTTAAAAAACATCTCAAGCAATAAAATAGCAAAACCATTAAAGCAAGAGAAAAAAAAAGATTCAAGAAAAAGAAGTTAAAGGGTAAGAGTTGTTTTATACCAGAAAATTATTTATATTAAACTATTCTTTGGAGCATAAAACTTAGTGCTGACCTTAGAATCAAGAAGCAGATAAGGAGTATACAGTTCTCATGATCTTCCTAGATAATCCATCAAGAGAGAAAAAGAAAACCTAGCTCTCAACTCAGGAAGGAATCTATCATGTAGGATTTTATATGTGGAACACTGAACATACAGAAGAAAAGATGATTTATTCCTGGAGAGTCATTTTTGTCAAATGTGGATAGCTATTTGAAATATTAAGAGATTAGAGAAGTTTGGGGACAGAGAGTTTTATGGTGAGCTGTAATTGGTTTTTCCTGATAGATTTGACTCCTGATTGTTTAGGATTCCTGAGATTAAAGGAGGTAATTGAATCTATTTTAAGAACCTCAAAAAATGTTTTCTGGAATGTTACCCAGGAACAAGGTTCTGGAGAGATGCCCTGAGCACCCCGGCATCCTCTCTTGGGGAAAGGATTTTACACAACCCCATAGGGCTGTTCGAGTATTCAATTTGCCAGCGACTCAGAAACAAAAATTGAATCAAATACTTTCTTGAAACTTATATAGTCTCTCTCGTATAAACCTGAAAAGGTGCCCAATAATAGCTATGGTAAACAATTGTGCCCTGGGCATGAGAGAGCAGACCGCTTGAATTTCTGAATCTTTTTTTTCTGGGCTCTTTAAAGAGAGAGATAACACCTAGCAAATTGGGTAGAATAAGTTCAGAGCTGCTTTTGCTGTGTAATCTTTACTCAGGGAAAAGCAAATTGTAGCCCCAAAGCCATCCAAGAGAAACTGAGAGGCACCCAGCTCAACTGTCTGAGAACCGGGCAAGGCTTGTGATGGGAAAGCAGTGCAGCACAAAGCCCTTTCACCTGCCACCCTGTGATGCAGATGGTTTGCTATGGACAGAGATAAGTTGGATTTATGGGAGGGGTCTCCCCAAAGGGTCTAGCACACAATCCCCTCTCCTGGTCAAACAGGAAAGTCATTCATCCGTAAACAACATCCAGGAGAAAATGGCCCTTGAAGATGGTATCTGGGCAAAAGCATTGTGTGCTGGTGAAAGAAACTCCTTGTTTCCATAGAGGTGGAGGAATCATTGAGGCTTCTAATTCTTGTCTGCCTCTTTTCTGAAAGGTCGCTGCCTAGATTTTCTCATTTACAGCACCTGACATGGCTACTTCTGCCAGGATTCATTAGTACCGTCTCAATGGTTCCCTTTGCCAATTAGAAAGAATTTCACCTTAATGAGGGTCTGGGACACTAAAAGACTCAACATCGCCAACTGGAGTGACAACTGGGAGAGACACGCACATTGTCAAAGATGTAGATGTTTGTTTTTTCCAATCTAATGAAATCATACAGCCTCATTATGCTCATAATGCATTTATCTTGGCAGCCAACCGAGGGAATGCTTGTTGATTACATCAGCCATCAACTCAGATGTTCAATACAAGCTCCGAGTTAGGCCAGGTCAGTACAGTTCAAAAGATCTGCACTGGCCAGTAATTACCTTCCTTTTGATCTAATTACTGTTCTGATTTGTCAACTACTAGGATATAGGCATTGCTTTTAAATCAGAGGTTCTCAGATTTATGCTATAGTTCTCATCCTGGGAGGACATAGCCCCCCCCCCAGGGTGTCTGGAAATGTGATGGGGTGCATTTTGGATTGTCCCAATCAGATTTTAGTAGACAGGGATCAAAGGTGTTAACAATGCTGAAACATGTAGGACAGACCCATCCAAGGAAGGACTGCATCACCCAAAATGTCTCAGGTGAGAAATATTGCCTGACACCTACCTCTCAGACTTGGGTTGGGTCCTCTTAGGGTCCACTTACGTCCATGTGAAGCAAATCTCCTGAAATACACAACCAACTGGTAATGGCACAGGTGACCAACCTCAAAACATCTCTCACAGTGAACTATGGTACAACAGAAGTCACCTTGTATAAAGCCACAAAGACACATATTTAAGTCTCTAATATTTGCCAGTGGTGTGACTTCTGCCAAATGTCTTAACGGCTGCAAGCCTTGGTTTCTAGGTCAGTAAAATGAAGGTATAAAAACCTACCTCACATGGCTGTGAGCATTAAAATAGATGATGAGTGTGTGATCACATGATATCTATCATGTCTATATGGCCTGAGGCTTCTGCTCTCTGGGACACCGACTTAGAAAAAAGAGGCCTCAGCCTGGTCCCCAGAAGGTCAAGGGTCTCACAAAGCACACGTTCATTTATTAGTTTGGGAAGACAATCTGTCCCTCCACTCAGGGCTGCACATAACAGGGGTCGACACTCATATCTCATGAAAGAATTCTCCAAGAAGTTACCACCAGGGCTAGTCTCCTCTGGCCTTTGGTCATGCCTGGCCCTGGTAGAGATTCAGGGCAGAGAAGTTTCAAAGGAACAGGGAGAGAGGCAGAGCTGTAACAAGCCCTAAGGACTCAAGGGCAATGCAGGGCAGGTGTTTTCTGATAGGCACTGATCTGGCATCTTTGTCCAAACATACAGACACCCAGGGTCTTGCACGACCACAAGGGAAGGGCTGGAGCTGAGGGGTGGATCCACGTAGATCAAGTCTAAAAGCGGCAATGGAGGGCCGGCCCCCAACGCAAAGGAGAGAAAAGTGTCTCGTGGTGGGTGAATAGGAGGAGGAACGGTTCCTTCAAGGAAAGGCCCCCATGGGCTGCAGTAGAGTGGACTCCAAACCTGGCCACCATTAAGCACAGGGCCGTTGCTACTTTGAATAGATTTAGTAACAATCCCAATGTTTTAAACCATTCAGTCCTTTACAGATCTGTTACTTATGTTGGTCTATTTATACCAAAGGGGAAAGCTGGGGAGGAGGAATAAATTAGGAATTTGGGAGTAACATATACACACTACTGTATATAAAATAATCAACAAGGCCCTACTGTATAGCACAGGTAACTCTACTCAATATTTTGTAATAACCTATATGGGAAAAGAATCTGAAAAATAATATATATATATATATAAAATGTATATATATGTATATATGTTTGTATAACTGAATCACTTTGCTGTACACCTGAAACTAACACAACATTGCGAGTCAACTACACTTCAGTGAAAAATAAATAAAAATAAGTAAATAATTGTAGAATTCTAAATGATTGGTTAGAATAACAAAATAACTTATTATTTTATTTAAAATTACAAAACAGTACTTATTTATTGTAGAAAATTTAGAAAACAATTAAGCAAAAATAAGAACATTTAAAGCACTTAAAGTCCCATGGAGAGAGAACCATGATGAACATTTCGGTGAATTTCCTTCAGGTGTTATTACTGACATAGAAATAATAAAAGAAAAAGACTAATGTCACACTTTAGATGCTTTCTTCTTTTTTCACTTGCAAGACCGAATCTTTCTAGTTGGGCTGGTCATCTGGTGAGTTCAGAGGGTGCTTCTGTGTGGTGTGAGATGGTGGATGGGTCAGGGGGCAGGGTGGGAGAGGGTTTCCAGGGGAAAGTGCTCATTGTGTGCCGTTGACCTGGAGACCTGATTCACATCCGCCCGGTGACCAGGAGGCGGCTGTTCTTGACGGGAGGCCAAATGGCCAGCGAGCCAAATGAAAAGGTTACGTCTGCTTGAAAACAACACTCAGGGCCCTCCTGGATGAACCCTGGCCTCCAGCTTTGCTTCCTGGTTCGGGCTTCAGTAGAGCTGGGACTTTCGGAGGCTTCAAAAAGATATCAGTGGTCTTTGTGTTTATGTTGGGGCAAAGCGCATACCACCCCCACCCCCTACCCCCGCCCCAAGCAGCTTCTTTTTCTCCCTGTAACAACCTTGTATGAACATTTTCCCCAAGCATTGGGAGATCTACATCATTTCAAATGGATGCCTGGTCGTCCACTGAATGTATTAGAATAAGGGAAAAGAATTTCCTATTGTCGAGCATTTAGCATTTAGCTTGTTTCCAACTTTAGACTTGTTTTCAAATAGTGTTTGTCATGTTAACATGTTTAACATGTTTGTCGTGTTAAAAATAAAGTTAAGCAAATAATTGTGTAACCTGAAAACAAAATTTTGATTAATAAGTGCCCTGGTTATTCATGTATGAGACAGAGCACAAACTAGAAGAAACACCAGAGATGGACACGCCCCTGGCTGTGCTTTTGAAGGACATAGTTTAATCTCTTTTTGTTTACACTGTAGGAAATTGAGAGGTAGCAAAGCTAAACTACTTGTTCCAATCACATGACAAGCGAATGAAAACTACAGGTTTCTGACATTCTGTCTGGTATCCTTTATCTGGTTAACATTTAAATTCAATCGTGTTAGATGTAAAAATTAAATAAATAAGAAAAGAAGAAGATGGGAGTTGCTGCTAATAATTCCAACATTAGGGACTTCCCTGGTGGTGCAGTGGTTAAGAATCCACCTGTCAACGCAGGGGACACAGGTTCGATCCCTGGTCCGGGAAGATCCCACATGCCACGGAGCAACTAAGCCTGTACACCACAACTACTAGCCTGCGCTCTAGAGGCCGCGAGCCACAACTACTGAAGCCCACGTGACACAACTACTGAAGCCCATGCGGCTAGAGCCTATGCTCTGCAACAAGAGAAGCCACTGCAAGGAGAAGCCGGCACACCGCAATGAAGAGTAACCCCCGCTCGCCCGCCACAACTAGAGAAAGCCCACATGCAGCAACGAAGACCCAGCACAGCCAAAAATAAAAAATTAAAAAAAAATTAAAAAAAAGTTTAAAAAAAATTCCAGCATTCTATCTACCCGAGGTCTATAGAAATATGTTTTTTGTTATTCAAATATATTTCCATTTATTTCCAAGGAATGGTGCCCTGAAAATGTACCATGGGTATTTGTTCTCTTCAACCCACACCATTTTTAAATTAATTAATTAATTAATTCTAACATCTTTATTGGAATATAATTGCTTTACAATGTTGTGTTAGTTCCTGCTGTATAGCAAAGTGAATCAGCTGTATGTATACATATATCCCCATATCCTCTCCCTCTTGCATCTCCCTCCCACCCTCCCTATCCCACCCCTCTCGGTGGTCACACAGCACCGAGCTGATCTCCCTGTGGACCAAACCATTTTAATTCTGAACCTTTTCAATGCCTTTTATATTCGTGCAGCCAACTTTTTGCCAAGACAGTTTCACCTGTCCCGTTTCCTGGTCCTGTTTCCTGTGATTTAATTTTGTTTCTGTGAACTCTGGCTGCCAGGTCACTTAGGTTAGTGTTCAGGTTCAGAGCACTTACTGTGTCAGGGATTTCTTTTTTAATTTAATAAAAGGGGCTTTTTCACGTCTTTCATCAGGTTTGCAATAATCTCAGGCACATCCCTAAAGGTACAGCCTCTGTTCTCCCTTACATTGTGGTTTGAATCCCACTGTTGTGACACCAAAGTAGTCCAGGCACCTCCCTGTGTGACCTGGACGGATGCTGGGCCCCATGCACGAGGCATTCTCCCCCCTCCCTGCCCTCTGCGCCCATCACTGGTGTCTGTGAGGACCTCCAATTCCAGGAGGATGACCTAGAATCCTAGCAAAAAATCAGAGCTGCAATACCCCTTCCTGTCATTCTTTTAAGGATAATTGATAGACATTCTTTTATTTGTGATGATTTATTTGCAGCAAAAATAAAATTATTATTCAGTGGTGTTCTGGGCACATCACATCTCGCTAGTGTTTTGTTGGTCAGTTTGCAGTGATGTTATACTCAGAGAGGACAACGGATTAGATTAAGGAAGAGTTCCGTTTCCCTCGATGTGGGACTCAGATGGGACTTCAGAGGCGCCGGCAGTTCTTTGTCTTGCGTCTCAGACTCACATAATGGAACGTAGATCTTAGAAAGGATCCCTCTGCCCAAATCACCCGGTTTAATTTAATAGGCTGCTTGATTAGGACTGGGAGACTTTATCTTCCATCCTACATTAACACGTCCATTCCAAGCAGTATGGAAAAATGGGACATGACTCAGGAAGAAAAATTTGAGGATGTGCTCAGACATAGCTTTTAGAAAAATCAATGACACATGCTCTAATACATCATATTTTCAGGGTTTAAAAACATAACTTTATTAATTAATCTAATAAAAGGCTTACAAGACATAAACAGAAAAAGCAAACACCCTGATTCCATGAGCTCAGTTGGTGAACCAAGAGCAGAAGTATTATGAGGCTCTTTGCTGCCCTCTGGCGGTTGATCATCTCCATAACACAGACCTGGCTCTGGCTATTTGAACTAGCTTTCAGAAACTATTATCAGGGAAATTCTTCTACAGAGTAATTTTGATGTGGAATGAGCTGATACATTCTATAATAACTTTTGGCAGAAAATTATACTTTGGAATTGATAATCAATTAAACTTCTTATTAAATTCTATGAAAGTTGTAATAAAAATTATTTAGTATATTATAGGTAGAAACTTAATATTGAAAGATTATAAAATGTGGTTTGCTTTAGGTAAACATCTGTTAAATAGAATTCTTCTGACATTCATAAGGGAAAATACTCCATATTGCACTGTTTGTATAAAATACAGTTTCCACACATATTTCCATTTGGCCATAACAGGTATTTTCCATTGGCCATAACAGGTATACAATTTAAAATATTATTAATAAATGTCACTTCTTTTCCCAGAATACTTGGAGATATTAGATATTTTCTTTTCTTCTTTAATTTATATTCTTTGAGTATCTTTCCTGACATGGGGCCATGTTTGGGAGAATTTCATACTCTGATAGTGTTACTTTCTTCCAAATTCCTTTAAATTCCAGTGAGACAACATCAAAAGTGCTACAATCTTGGGCTTCCCTGGTGGCACAGTAGTTAAGAATCTGCCTGCCAATGCAGGAGACATGGGTTCGAGCCCTAGTCTGGGAAGATCCCACATGCCGCAGAGCGGCTAGGCCCGTGAGCCACAACTACTGAGCCTGCGCGTCTGGAGCCAGTGCTCCGCAATGGGAGAGGCCGCGACAGTGAGAGGCCCGCGCACGGCGATGAAGAGTGGCCCCTGCTCGCCGGAACTGGAGAAAGCCCTCACACAGAAACGAAGACCCAACACAGCCAAAAATAAATAAATAAAATTAAAAAAAAAAATTAAAAAAAAAAAAGTGCTAGAATCTTAATGACATACCAGGCTGAGTTACGGGCATGTAAGCCAGTGGGTTAGAGCTGTTTTGCTTTCTAGTTCTCTTGTCTTGCCTCCTAATGCTGTTGGGCTCTCTACCACATAGACCTGATAACCTGGGAGAGAGGGTAAGGAAGGATGTGGATCAAATCACACTTTGGGATCATCATTATTCTAGGGTTCAAATTCACAAATGAAATCAATAACTTTAAAAGGACATTGATGTGTAAGTTATAATCTAGCATCATCTGTCCCACACTTGATTTGGGGGATTTTTTACATAATAAATTTACAGATGATCTTCGAATGTTGCCTCTTGATTCAACCAGATTTGACAACCATAAAGTCCTAACAACAACTTCTACAATTTGTTGAGAACCAACTAAGTTCTGAGGTACTCCCGTGGCCTCCTCTGTACTGTATTCCCTCAAATCAAAAACAAAGATGACATACACCATCATTTTGTGTATCACCAAGGAAGGAAAAAATGTGCAATTAAAGTATTACTAAACACATTATTATCACATAGAGTTTTTGTTGTGTAAATGTTGAAAGAGTTGTTTTGGACTTAACTAAGCGTTGGTTTACTTCATCACATATCGCTCTTGTGCTTATCTAAGAAGGAAAATACAAGCAAATTCAATGGGTTAAAGAATCCTAAAAGTTTTGTTTTCTTTGATTTTTGTGTTCAGAGTTTATTGAATCACTTCTCACTAAGAGCGGTCGAGGTTCCTGCTTCTCTAACCATTATAGTCTTTTGTACCTTTGAGAATGTAGGTGACACAGCATTTCTTCCAAGTTGCTTCCTTATGACCCCTGGGATTTCCTTCCCTGATGCTGACACCTTTTGTGCTAGGTTTGGTTTGGTGTTTTCTTAAGTGTCAGCAGAAGGTTTTCAGGCAACAACCAGGACCCACACTCCTTCCTTGAATAATTCTGCAATGGTCTTTTGACTGGAAGTTAAGTTGCCAGTCATGTGAGGAGGGTTAACAGCAAGTTTGTGCGTGGACAGACCATGACATCAGGATCGTGACTGCTCCCTTCCTGATGGTGACCTAAGATGCTGTAGATTGAGATGCATTCCCATTCTGGAGGTGCTCAGATGTGGGGGAAACATGCTTTTCCAAATCAGTGAAGTGTGGTATGGGACCCTTTAATCCTGATTATAACCCTGTGAGGTAGGGATGGTTTTCTCTGATTTACAGATGATTCTGTGAAGCTATAGCCCTGAAGGAAGATTCCAGAATACAGAGAACAGACTCTATAAGAGGGATGGTTGCCTTGAAGTAACTAGAAGAAATAAAAAGCGGTTGGACCAGTTCATGTCACCTGACATCAGGTACCCTGTTTTCAAAGAAACATGTTTATTATGAATGACGTGTTCAGAAGACCCAGAAAAAAATTTCACATGATACTGCAGAATTTGCAAAAGCTCTGATAAAATGTAAGTGGCCTTTGATTGTGATTTCTGAAAAGTAAATAAAGAGATGTTCTATAACATTTTTGCATCGTATCCTGAAACAAAATCATTGAAGCTGCAGTGACTGCTTCAGGAACATGAGACTGGGCTGTTGATGTTATATTTGTAAATGGGCAGCAAGGCTGCTCCCTGGAGAAATTTTAATCATCTTCAGCAAAGATACAAAGGCCTCTTCAGAAGTGTACAATAAATGCTGGAGAGGGTGTGGAGAAAAGGGAATCCTCTTACACTGTTGGTGGGAATGTAAATTGGTACAGCCACTGTGGAAAACACTATGGAGGTTCCTCAAAAAACGAAAAATAGGGTTGCCATATGATCCAGCAATTCCACTCCTGGGCATATATCCAGACAATAATTTGAAAAGATACGTGCACCCCTATGTTCATAGCAGCACTAGTCACAATAGCCAAGACATGGAAAAAACCTAAATGTCCATGGCAGATGAATGGATAAAGAAGATGTGGTACATATATACAATGGAATAAATACTACTCAGCCATAAAAAAGAATGAAATAATGCCATTTGCAGCAACACGGATGAACCTAGAGATTATCATACTAAGTGAAGTAAGTCAAAAAGAGAAAGACAAATACCATATGATATCACTCATATGTGGAATCCAAAATACGACACAAATGAACATATCTGTGAAACAGAAACAGACTCACAGACACAGAGAGCAGACGTGTGGTTGCCAAGGGGGAAGGGGGCTGGGGGAGGGATAGAGTGGGAGTTGTTTGGGACTAGCAGATGCAAATTATTATATATAGAATGGATAGACAACAAGGTCCTACTGTATAGCACAGGGAACTATATTCAATATCCTGTGATAAATCATAATGGAAAAGAATACGAAAAAGAATATATATATATATATATATATATATATATATATATACACATATAAATGAATCACTTTGCTGTACAGCAGAAATGAACACAACATTAAAAATCAATTATACTTCAATAACATTTTTTAAAAAGGAAAAAAAAAGTGGTACACAACAGGATTTGGTGGCTAAGGAAACCATCCTATTAAAACAAGAATGTGTCAACAAATTTCCTGAAGTGGCTCCAAGGCACTGCTTGAGGAATGTAAGCTGCTAGCAAGCTCTCAACATTTGGCCTCAGAAGATACCTTTTATGAAGAAATTACGTCGTTACTCCACAGGGCAGTCGTTGTTTTAAGTGGGCCACACTCCATGAAGCTCAGCCCTTTCTCGTTATTGTGAAGACATTGTGTAGAAGTGATATCTTTTTATACCCTGTGGGACATTCGGTAGTGTCTATGGACAATTTTGACTTTCACATCTGGTGGTGGTGCCGGTGGTGCTGTTGGCATCTAGTGGGTGGAGAACAGGGGGACTGCTGACCATCCTACTGTAACCGAGCAGGACCCTATGGGGCCTTCCCAGGATAGACCGCTCTCCCCATGTCCTCTGACTGCCTCTGGTTTGTAGAAAAGCTGTAGTCTCCCAGGCCTCCTCTGAGCCACAAAAGACTGCTCAAGAATCAATGACTGAAAGGATGTGAACAGGTAGTGACAAATTAGCAGTTGGGCCAGGAGAACTGGTAAGAATTTAAACAGTAAGTCAGTCATAGGACAGTCACAGAATCTTTAGTTCCTCCCTGAATTACCTAGTATGGGATGCACATTTCCTGAGTTGTTCTACAGAGGCTAAAACCCCCACCAGATGGAACCTAACTACTTGATGATCATGAGCACATAGCCCCCAGACCTACTGGAGCTTGAGGATCGATGATGTTAACCCCTGTGACACGGCCCTGTGACCTCACCATCAACCAGTCAGAGAATTGTGCATGAGCTGATCACACACCCTGTGACTCCCCTCCCTCACCCGGCCTTTAAAAATGTTTATGTAAAACCCATTGTGGCAGGGGCGGGGCTTCCCTGGTGGCGCAGTGGTTAAGAATCCGCCTGCCAATGCAGGGGACACGGGTTTGAGCTCTGGTCCAGGAAGATACCACATGCCGTGGAGCAACTAAGCCCGTGCGCCACAACTACTGAGTCCGTGTGCAGCAACTACCGAAGCCCGAACGCCTAGAGCCCGTGCTCCGCAACAAGGGAAGCCACCGCAGTGAGAAGCCTGCGCACTGCAATGAAGAGTAGCCCCCGCTCGCTGCAACTAGAGAAAGCCTGCATGCAGCAACGAAGACCCAACACAGTCAAAAATAAAAATAAATAAAATAAATAAATTTATATTAAAAAAAAAAACAACCATGGGGGAGTTCGTGTCCTTAGAGCATGAGATGCCCCATTATCCTTGATGGGCCCTGCAACAAACCTTCTCTGCTCACTGTGTGTTGGGCACATGAACTTGTGTTGGACAAAACTACAAGTCACAAGACAGCCTCACAACACAGAATTATCAGGCCCCAAATGTCAATGGTGCCGAGGCTGAGATTCTCTGGTCTGGCCCCTAATTGTCCGTCAGCTCCCACAATTAACATCCCTTCTGGAAAGCCCATCTGGGTGTCTCTCCTGTGGGCTGTTAGCACACTGTGCTCACTATCTTCACAGAGCTAACACAGTTCTAAAGTCAACTACATTTCCTTACCTCTCTTCACCTTATTCTTTAAGTTCCTTGAGGACAGGACTGTAATTTGGTCACTGCTGTGTCCTCAGACACTGGTACTGTGCCTGAGTGTATTAAATTGTTACTAATCCACGACAGAAATCCAATTAGAGCTCTCTTAGGCAAAATGAAGAATCTCAGTAAATGAAAAACCCATCCTCAGCCAGGTCAGGGATATAGCTGGAGTTCAGGATGTGGACTGAAAAAAAATGCACAACCTCAAAGTTGAGAATTATGTTTTATTTGGGGACCTTACTGAGGACTATAGCCCGGGATACAGCTTCTTGGATATCTGTGAGGGGTTGGTCCAAAGAGGTAAGGGAGGACCCAAGATATATACGGCTTTTTGCTGGAAAAAAAACCCCATATAGTCAAACATCAAAGATTACTGCTAATCACAAAAAAAAAAAAATCCCAAGATATCTCGAGTTAATGATTTTAGTGCCTTTCTATGTATGGGAAGATGCAAGAGTCTGGGCTCATTGAAATTATTCCTTAGATATGTATCTTAACTATCTAGGGCAAGTATCTTGTTTTTCTCCATCCCGAATCAAAGGAGTTGTGTCGGCTCATGTACAGAATGAGAGGGTCCCTCCTTCAGATTTCAGCCACCTTCTCGAGTCCCCAGCTCCCCACTGACTGGTTATTCTGTCCAGAAAGATGAGATTTTCTCAGAGTTTTATCCTCCTGTGGGTTATGCAGTTACAAGTGACTGGGCCGGCCCTTAGGAGAAGCTGCAAGAGACAAGAGGAAGGGAAAAAATAATGTGAATTTCTCCCACCCTCTTTTCACAGTATTTTTTCCTGTATCTCTCTTAGCATCAGTCACTCTGCTACAGAAATATTTGTGAAAGTGAATATATTCACTTTCTTTTGCAGTGGCCTCCAGGAGCACAATAAAAGCCCCAGGGGAGTTTAGCAGAGCTGCCAAAGTTGCATAGCGCATTGGCTCTTTACATAGAACTGGGTGGCTGGTTATTTGTGTAGAATCTATGGCTCCGGCTAGGATGTTAGCTTCACTCCTGTGCTGTCACAGCTGTGTCTCTAACAGGTGGCACATGGCAGGGCACAGGGTGGGTATTAGATAAATATTTGTTGACTGTTCCAGTGACAGACTTCAGCACCATAACCATTTAAAGTTGAACTACAGAAAATTATTAGTTTTTTTTTTTATGTATTCTGTTTCGATGCAGTCTATTTATTATCAAAGATTGTGTAACATATGTTTCATGGCCAATCTCAGACTGTGTCATTCTTTTTAAAAAATTTTTTGTTTTATATTGGAGTATGGTTGATTTACAATGTTGTGTTAGTTTCAGGTGTATAGCATAGTGATTCAGTTATATATATATATATTCTTTTTCAGAATTTTTTCCCATATAGTTGATTACAGAGTATTGAGTAGAGTTCCCTGTGCTATACAATAGGTCCTTATTAGTTATCTATTTTATATAGAGTAGTGTGTATATGTTAAACCCAATCTCCTAATTTATCCCTCTCTCCCTTCCTCTTTGGTAACCATAAGTTTGTTTTCTATGTCTGTGAGTCTGTTTCTGACTATAGAAAATTACATTTCCAAAGTTAAAAAATTTATGAATGAGCTAATATAGCATTAGGCAACTGTCTCTGTTACCCAAGACAGAAACGGGGACCTGGGCTGGCTGGCTGGCTGGCTGGGCCCCCCAGATGTGAGAAGTCAACAGGAATGTCCCCTCCTTCCCCCTACCTGGCCCCATGCTGGCCTCTCTTGTCCAAAGCCCCAGGTTTGGGGCTTGTAGAAAGTAAACCCAGCTGGTGGGGACTGTTGGAATACAATTCTGGTCTATACACAGCCATGTTTACAAGCTCTTCTAGATTGCTAATTGAGTCATCTGGAGGAGAGCAATGAAACCTTAAAGTCCTTTGAGGAAGGTCCAGAAAACAAACTAAAGTGAAACATCAGCAGTGTTCTTGTTGGGTAATATTTCCCTGAAATGTATTTAGCTTGCCTTCTGTTTTTTCATTCAGTACACATTGCTCGTGCCTATTTTGTGAGAGGCAACATGTAGTGCACTGTGAGGGATAAAAAGAAGTACTTATTTAAAATGTTCATCGCAGCTCTATTTACAATAGCCAGGACATGGAAGCAACCTAAGTGTCCATCATCGGATGAATGGATAAAGAAGATGTGGCACATATATACAATGGAATATTACTCAGCCATAAAAAGAAATGAAATGGAGTTATTTGTAGTGAGGTGGATGGAGTTAGAGTCTGTCATACAGAGTGAAGTAAGTCAGAAAGAGAAAAACAAATACAGTATGCTAACACATATATATGGAATCTAAGGAAAAAAAAAAAGGTCATGAAGAACCTAGTGGCAAGATGGGAATAAAGACATAGACCTACTAGAGAATGGACTTGAGGATATGGGGAGGGGGAGGGGTGAGATGTGACAGGGTGAGAGAGTGGCATGGACATATATACACTACCAAACGTAAAATAGATAGCTAGTGGGAAGCAGCCGCATAGCACAGGGAGATCAGCTCGGTGCTTTGTGACCACCTAGAGGGGTGGGATAGGGAGGGTGGGAGGGAGACGCAAGAGGGAGGAGATATGGGAACATATGTTTATGTATAACTGATTCACTTTGTTATAAAGCAGAAACTAACACACCATTGTAAAGCAATTATACTCCAATAAAGATGTTAAAAAAAAAAAACTATGGCCACTGCTCCACGGCCAGCTAGTGTTCTGCCAGCTAAGTGCTCTGAGAGGCTGACAGCCCTTTCTCCACCACTGTTTCCGCCTCTTCTCAGGGCCCTTCCACCCGCCCACGTCTCCTTCTCAGGGAGTCTTATCCCTGCTAAGTTGGTGGTGGGCCATGAGCCACTGGGCGCGCTGTCCCTTGTCCCCCAATTTGGAGTGGATCAGAAGTGTGTCCTGGACCTAGCTGGACAGTTTGATTCCTTTTCCTGATGATTTTGAATTAGGACCAAGTTCTGAATTTGGCAAAGCTTACATACCAATGTGCGCTCAGATGGGAAACTGCCATTTTGAGCAGACTTTTGGGGCCAGTGGCTAATTAGTAAAGAAAGCGTATTATCTACACAGCAGAAAAAAAGGGAGAAGAGAAGGGAGAGGGGATCTGTGGAAAGAGTCCAAGTCGGCCTCTGAGAGATAGAGAGAGAATTCTGCTTCGTTCCTAATGGCCCCCACAGGCCAGTTATGCTTCTGTCCTTGGATTCCAGAAGATGCCTGATTCCTTATGATTAAAACTCCTGTTAGTGCCAACTTGAGTGGTTTTCTGGGTTGTTTGTTTTCTTTTAACAATGAAATTCTTCTTGATTAAAATGAAAAAAAAAATGAAATACAAGCTAAATAGAAGTATAAACAGTAATGTAAAAGAAGAACCAGCCAATCATTATGACTGGTTAATTCAGAAGATGGGCATATTAATTTTACATCTTCTCTAAATTATCGCTCTGCTCCCTCTCTCCACATTTCTAAGAATGAAAGTTAAAAAGCAGTGTCCTGAAATGTTCAATTATTTTATCTCTGATGGATGATTTAAAAAAATTTAATAATGTAGGAATATCTTTCGCCACTTTGGTGATAGCCCTTAGCAGCTCCAATGTCCTTGGTCAAAAACCACTTGCTGGCAAGAATGCAACTTGAGATAATTATGGCTTTGAGCACTGAGTTTATTTTCTGAAGGTTATTTTGATTTATGATGACTTGGCTCCTCAGTCTATGTGGTTAACTTTTTGGGGGGGCGGTGGGTTGGTCTTCATGTATTACCAAGCTCTGTCTTCAAAAAGCATGAAATTAAAGGAACCATAGTTCCTTTTCTTACCTCAATTCATTTAACTTTCTCTGGGTGTTTAACATGAAGGTTCTCAACAAGAAAGCTCCTGTCTTACTAAACTGATAATTATCAAGGTAGTGGGTTATTGTCTAGGCTTATTTATTTATTTTTTTTAGTGCCCTAGCCAAGGATTAGAAATAGTCCTTTTAATTTGTCTTCTTCAGAATCTATTCTTTGATTCTTTCTCTGCTTTAGGGCATTTTTTCTCCTGAAGGAACCCTGCAAATGAAAAGTCTATTTGCCCTTTCTCTCTTAGTGATACAGGCATGTGTAGCATCTTTATCTTCTGACCTAACCAGTCTAAACTTTTATGTTGAATATTTATCTCTTACCTTACTCCATTTCCTGCAAATTCAATGAAAACACCAGTCCCTTTTGCTTTTCTGAAGTTATAGATACATTATGTCATAATACTAGTAGTAAATTCTGGTTCAAACAAGAAAAGTCCCCAAAAGAAGAAATTACAGAGTTGTAAAAGACCACCCCCTGTCATCCCACAGCAGGGAAATTTTCCTGTTATCTAAGCCCAGGGTGTTCAGAGGGCGGCTGGCCCGGCCTGTTTTGTCAGGGAGCCCACGCTTTTTTTCCTCCGCCTTCCTCACTTTTCCTTTTTCTTTCCTTTTTTTTTTTGGTTTTCCTACTTTTTAAAAAATTTTTATTTTATATTGGAGTATAGTTCATTTACAATGTTGTGTTAGTTTCAGGTGTACAGCAAAGTGAATCAGTTATACATATACATATATCTATTCTTTTCCAGAATCTTTTCCCATGTAGGCTATTACACAGTATTGAGTATATGTTAATCCCAACCTTCCTCACCTTTCTGACTGCCCTTCTTGGCCCTCTTCAATAATCAACACTTTCTGTCTCCCAGCGAGTTGTTCTTTCTCACTGGCCTCTCTCACTGCCCTGGAATTCAACCCAGTTCAACCTTCCCATGCTAAAAAATGATCTCTCCATTCTCATTTTACCAGAAATCTTACATTGGTTGGAAAAATTTCAGATGACTGCAATGTTTCCCAGGTGATTCTGACACTGATCAGGGATCTTGGCCTCCTTAATCAAAAGAAATTGATTAGAGGCCAGACAAGAAATTCAGGCAAGGCTTTATTGGGGCCCCTGCTGCCACAGGGGGGAACGAAAACAAGTAACAGGTTCCCTTGCTCATTCCCCAAGAGGGGGTGAGCTGGTTCCTTATATGGGGTGAGGGTAAGGGTGTGTCCAGGGGTTGGGCCGGAGGCATGACTTGGGTGGTTTGCCCACCCCCTGGAGGTGTTGTGTGCAGGGGGCATTCACAGTACCCTGCTTTTGCTCCTGGCTCTTCAGAAGTGGCAGTTTGGTTTTTTGGGTCTTTTTGTATCTTGTTGTCCATAATTTGCCCCAACTGCACATGCACGCAGTTATTTTTAGTCCATTACAGCTTCTTTGTACTTTGTTGCTCGAAGAGACGTTTGTGAGGTGCAAGCATTGCAGCAAAGGGTCCCAGGTCCCAGGCTGTCTCAACTATGAGCAGCCCAAGTTGGGAGCACTTCTGTAAACCGTAGTGTTTGAAGGCTGGACAATAGGACTTAGGGAGAGAGTCCATCACACAGGAGAGGGAGATGTGGGAGAGCAGGGCAAAGAGGTCAGACAGGGGTGATTTGACTCCCTCCCTAGGGTGCAGCCTTGGCACAGGGGTGGGCAGGGGGCAGTGGGAACACCCAGAAAGGCTGGAGGATGCCTGGTGTGGGACTTAGTCATAGCTTCTCAGATGGTTCACAGGAGAATGCCAAGCCTCATAGGGGAGACTTGTACTCAAGGTGATGCTGAGCCTGGGGCTGCCCGGGTGCTATTTTAGAAATGTCCAGGAATGGGACTAAGTGGGTGGGCCAGAGGAAGCCCTGCAGAGCCCCTCACCCTTCAGTTTGGTGCAGCAAAGGCAGCTGAGAGTTCCAGGGACACAGGGGGTTACAGAGGGGGCAATAAAACAAATTGAGTGGAGAGGCCTGAAGTTGAGATGGGGAGGGACTCCCTCAGATGAGGTTGAGTGCAAGGACCTCCTGCTGGGAGCTCTGCAGGATCACTGAGCACGACAGTAGGTAGTATCATGGTCCCCAAGAGACCAAGAGGGACAGGGCTCTCTCTGGGCAGCAGACCAGCAAAACCTGGAGGGTGGATCTTGTCTGAAACCTCCTGCTATCCTGAGGATAGGAACGCCTCCCCTCCATCCAGCCACGACTCTGAGAAGCCCTCCCTGGGAGTTGGAATTGGAGTTGAATTAATATTCACCCCAAATCCATTTAGACCAGCACACTCTATTTTAAACCTGAAGATACTGAATTATTTTTCATTGTCATATGTATGTTTTTCTTTTGCCATCAGTGAAAGCAGGAACAAGAGGGCCAGAAGAGAACAGTTATAGATAATAAAGAAAATTATGTTTCTTATATGTTTGGGCTGAGTTATGTAAATGTGTAAGATGATATTGGGTTGGCCAAAAAGTTCAATCTTAAGGAAAAACCCATACGAACTTGTTGGCCAACCCAATACAAATAATAAAATGAACTCAGATATTGACCAAATCGAGCTAGATCATTTCCCAGTACTATTTCATATAAAGTAGCTTTTAGCACAATGGAATAGTACTCAGTCATACAAAAGAAACTGCTGATGCATGTAACAACATGAATGAAACTCAAAAACAAGAAATGAAAGAGTACATGCCCCCAAAGTACGTGCTGTATCAATCCCTGAATATGAATTTGAGCCACAGTCAAAACAGTAAGTGGGGACAGAATCAGAACAGTGATGACCACTGGGGTGGGGGTGGTGATATTGACTGGAAACGCATGAGGGGGCTTTCTGTGGTGGCGGGTATGTTCCATGTGTTGGTCATGGTGGTGGACATATAGATGGATCATATGTAAATGCCACTGAGTTGTCCATGTAAGAGCTTTGTATTTTATTGTATATAAACTATAATTCAAATAGTACTAAATGAAGTAGGGGGTAGATAAAGAAAACAGATCTACTCATTTTTCTCCCAAAGACCTGTGCTAAATTATTGAAATCTAAAGCCAAGTGTTGAAAAGTAAATGGTGCCGGATAAAAATATATGTGGTGCTTGAATCTGCCCAGGATTGACCCAGTCAGTCAAAGAGAAGATGGGGGTTAGGCATGATCCATCAGGAAAATGTGTTTTCACCAAAAGCCCCTGTACCTCCTCTGACATCTTCTCTCTCCCTTGGAAATTTTTAGATGCCATTATGTTACCACAGCATTTTTCCAAAACTCTCCTCCTGGAATTGATTTGTCTAAAGACACACTGGCTCCTTTAAAATCAAAACCAAGCTGTCAACACATCCTAATGGCATTTTTTGGAGGGAAGACTGGGGATATAAGTGGTCCTGGAAGATGCAGGGAACATGCCTGTGTATGTTCTGAATCCTTTGGAAATTTGCCTCTTTTCATTGTGGTGCCATGGGGACAGTATTGGATTCAACATCACAGAGATGTAAGTTCAGAACCTGAATCCGCTGTTTCCTTTCAGGGTGATCTTGGGAAAGTTGCTTGGTCTTTTAGAAACTTTGTTTCTTCATCTGTCAAAAGGAGGACAGATTGTGCTATGAAGATTAAATTGGGTCATATATAAGTGTTTGGCATATGACAAACTCTCCACAAATGAGTACTCATTATTATTGTTATTATAGGATTGCAAAAGACCACCTACCCAACAGCACCATCAGTCATGGACCTTAGTGCACACAGTTGGGTTCTTCTGCAATTTTCTTCCTTTCCCTACTCCCAACTCAAATGCTAGTAACCTGACATGAGGCCTGCATATAGCATTTTATCTCCCTTGTTACTTTATAAGGTGCTTAAAGGAAAAGTCCCTTTTCTGTTCACCTGTGCACCCCACAGAAGGTCCAGCCCAGTGATTTATATAGGTAAACAACTAATGTTTGTTAACTTGAAAGATTCTTTAAAAATACTCATGTTTTAGCAGAAAAAATATTCTATTAATATATTTGTAATGTTTTACACAGTAACCTCTATTAGTTAATCATATCAACTTCTTATTAACACAAGAGAGCATCTCCCGAAGTTAGGAAGAAGATAACTCCAACAGAGACTTCATGGGAGGGGACGGTAGTGTCTGGGACTGATACTAACCCTGTGTCTTAGTCATCTATTGCTCTGTAAAAACCTCCCCCAAACTCAGTGGCTAAACACAGCAATAAATCATTTATTATCCTTCACAGACAGTGAGAGCCGAGAATTTGGGAGCAGCTTGGCTGCATGGTTCTGACTTGGGTTCCTCATGAAGTTACAGTTAGGTGTCACAGGTGGGCTGCAGTCATCTGAAAGCTGGACTGGGGCTGAGGTTCCACTTTCAAGGTGCTCGTGGCCATCAAGTTGGTCCTGGCTGTCAGTGGGAGGTCTTAGTTCCTCTCCATGTGGGCCTCTCCACAGGGCTGCTTGGGTGTTCTCACATCATGTCCACTGGCTTCCCAGAGGGAGCATTTCAAGAAACCCAGCAGAAGCTGCAATGCATTTATACTCTAGCCTTGGGAGCCATGCAACATCATTTCTGCCAGATTCTATTGGTCACAGTATGAAAGCCAGCTACCCAAGGGCTTGGATACCAGGAAGTTAGGATCACTGGAGCCAGCTTGGTGGTGGGTGCCAGATTCTGGCACAGGAGTTAGGTAGCTCCTATTCCATACACTTCCTGCAGGATGGTGGGACCTTTTACGTTTGATACCACTTGTAGGACTGCTGTGTTGTACAACTACAGGGCCTTGGTTGGCATCCGAGCACGTGTGCCCTCTTGAGCTGTGTAACAAAGCAGCTCACTGGAGAGCCCTTGAAAGGCCAGCTTTGGAGGGGCTTCTGAACTGGAATAAAGGGGCTAAATATTAAAAAAGAAAAGGGCAATATTAGAAATACCCTCCAGTGGAGTAAGCTTCCTGAGGGAGGATATTTTTTTTTGTTCTCAGCTGTATCCCCAGAGTCAGAACCAGTACCTGGCATATGGCCGATTTTCAAAATATATGTAGGATAAATGAATGAATGACTTTGGAATTTGCTTAATAATTGATCTCTAGTACAACTTATTATAAAAAAACTATAGGAATATTAGTCTGTTATATAAATATACATATGATAACACATTCTTAATCATTAATGTTCAGAAAAGCTTGTTTTATAGTTAGATGAATATTACTTACTTTTTTACTTAAGTATCTGAAGAATTTAGTTTTATGAATTTTTTACATAACATTTTCTTGTGAAACATTTCTTTTCTTTTCCTTATTTGTATAGCACCATCATGAAAGAAAATAGAAAAAATTGTAATTTTGTTGGAAACATTAATTCTGGAAACAGAATTTTTGTTTTCATTGTAATAGTAAGTTTTAAGAAATTATTACTATTATATGATGTCAGGCATACTGTGGGAAAATGTGCTTGGTGACATACACAAGAAAGAAAATTAACTCAGTTGCTTCATGCCAGAGACTATAGGAAAAATAATTTTTTAAATCTCTATAATATTGAGTAATGTATTTTGTTTGAATAACTTGAGCCACAAAATTAAAACGTAGGAGAACTTTGATGGCAAATTTGAACTCTGAAATTGGAGTTACTCTTCACAATGAAAACTGGCTGAAATCAACAGTCCAATGTGATTATCTCTCAACTTCTCTTTGGTTTACAATTAGTTATTATTGTGAAGGTGACTTTGCTCCTGAAGTGGACAGAAGCATCTGAGATGGGCCAAAGAAACCCCACCTCCATCCCAGCAAAGCTGTAAAGAGCCGCGGGCAAAAGCAGGTAAACCACACTCCCCGAGTGAGAAAGAACAGAATGTGGTTAAAGGTAGAGTTAAGTTTCAGCATTTAAATTGTGATGGAAGTTGACAGTTATTGCTTCCATATGCAAGAAAAATGCATTTTTTAAAAGCTTGGTATTAATTATTATCGGGGGGTTCTGGAGGTTATTATAACAGACTAGGAAGGCAGGGGTAAGTCTCAGGTCTTCCCTGGCACTGGTGACCCGCCACTCCTCAAGGCAGAAGGCACAATAGGACTCCCAGAATTGAGGATCTTCTCAAAGACCAGATACAGACATTTAACGACTTACCTGCCTTGTCTCTCTGGGCGGCCCCGATAGTGATTACTTTCAAAGGAAATCCTTCCTCTCAGCCTTGGGGATGCTTCACAGGTGGGTCCACAGGAGTGCAAACGTCACTTTCCTGGGGCTGTCTTGAGAAGACATCCCAGGCTCTGTCCCTGGACAGGCAAGGGAGTCCCTCCTGTGGCAATTTCTGCCTTAAAACTTCATTTGAATTGCCAGCTCTGGGTTGTCAGCAGTGGGTCCCACAGTCCCGAGCTTCAAGAGAACCTCTTTCCTGCTGAGGAACTGATTAGGGTCCCAGGAAGGTTCTAACTGGAAACGTTCTCCAGGATTCCTGGTCCACACGGGTTGAGAGCTAAGAACAGTAACCCCAGGGGTGCAGACCTCTCAGTATGATGTGTTGGCAAAATTTTGCCCGTGGAAGAATGGAGATTCACATGACGGTGCCACTGGTCTCATTAAATTGCAGGAGACTTGGCTTTACAAAATTTCTTTTTTTAAATTTAAATTTTTTAATTTACTTATTTATTACTATTCTTTAAAAAATTTTTATGTTTTATATTGAAGCATAGTTGATTTCCAGTTTGTTGTCTCAGTTTCAGTTGTACAGCAAAGTGATACAATTATACATATACATATATCCATCCTTTTTCAAATTCTTTTCCCTTTTAGGTTATTACAGAATACTGAGTAGAATTCCCTATGCTATATAGTAGGTCCTTGTTGATTATCTATTTTATGTATAGTAGTGTATATGTGCTAATCCAAACTCCTAATTTATCACCCTCCCCCTACTCTTCCCCTTTGGTAACCATAAGTTTGTTTTCTAAGTCTGTGAGTCTGTTTCTGTTTTGTAAATAAGTTCATTTGTAACATTTTTTAAGATTCCACATTTAAGTGATATCATATGATATTTGTCTTTCTCTGTCTGACTTACTTCTGCAAAGTTTCTGTGTCTCCATTTCCTTTTCTGCTAAAAGGAGACAATAATGTTAATTCCAAATTTCTGTTTTCTACCCATAGTATTTAGTGGCCAAGCCACATTAGAGTGTTTTCCCATCTGTAAAATGGAAGTAGATGATACATATGCCAGATGGTAAAATTCTAATACATGTGAAATATTTTATAGAGGGTAAGGCAAGGTGCATGCACTGATTTTGTCTCATCAGGGCAAATCAGCTTAATCCTCTTCCCCCAGGATTCCTCTGCTTCCTCCCATGGAGCAGTTGACTAGAGGGTGCATGGCTGAGTTTCATCCCCAGGTCAATGGAATTAATAATACAGATGTTAGGATGAGCTGAAGTAAAATAACCAACACTGAGGTGGTCTAGATGGAGCTCAATTCTGCAGTAAAAATAACCCAGGATGTTTAAAGCAGTTTTTCTAACACAAACCATGTACATACATGTTTGGAATCAAACTTTTATTTTTCCTAAAGTTTGCTTGCTCCTGACTTACCCTCTCCTTCCTCAAGGTAAGACAGAAAACAAGTTATTCTTTTTCTTAAGTATTTATTTGCAAAAACTAACACCTCAAATTAGAACACATGTGCAGAACTTCCAAACCAGAGTCCAACATAACTTTGTTTAACATTAAAAACAGTGTAACTCAGTCATATGTTATTTGGAACAGGGGAGGAAGAACAACCATTTTAAAAGTCAGGCACTGTTAATGACACATTTAGGGGAAGAAATTAGCATTAGAATGAATGTGAGACTGTGATTTTAAGTTGGTGAGAAGTAGATGGGACTTCTTAATTTTAATAGCTACAAATGATCCCAAACCAATGGGGTCTCTCCAAAATAAAGTTAGAAGTTGATAAAAGCAGCACATGGAGAAAAAGAAAACCATTTTATGTTTGTATTTCACTGAATTTGGACACATCAATAAGCTGGTTACACATGCAGCATCTCATTTTATCCTCAAAGACATTATCCTCGTGTCCATTTCACAGACATTAAATCTGAGGCATGGAGAGAGGCATGGCAGGGAATGGGATGGTGGTTGAGAACAGGAATTAGGAGTCACAAAGTTGAAGCATTTTGATACTCGTAATTCTCAGTATGGTGTAATTTTCACAGAAGCCTAAGTGATGTTTATGGGCAGGACTCCTTGAAGAAATCATTTATTTTCAGAGGAATATATTGTTAAAACCAAAATTCACCTAAGTCCATTTTAAAGATCTTACTGGCTTTGTTGAAAGCTTCATGAATCTGTCAGCCTCCAGTCCAGCAGATGGAAAAGAGCTCTGAGGAACTCTGCACGAAATAAAAGACTTTTATGGGCCGAAGGGAGGGGGAACAAGAAACTTACACTGGACAAAAGAGCAGAGAGGTTTTGGCAAGGTCACTTCCCTTTAGGGGATTGCAAGGTCTGTCAGGAGGATTATGTCACTGGAGCTGATCAAGTGATGTCTGATTGGTTGGTTTAGGATTCCCTATCTGGGGCTTCCCTGGTGGCGCAGTGGTTGAGAGTCTGCCTGCCAATGCAGGGCACACGGGTTCGAGCCCTGATCTGGGAGGATCCCACATGCCGCGGAGCAACTAGGCCCGTGAGCCACAACTACTGAGCCTGCGCGTCTGGAGCCTGTGCTCTGCAACAAGAGAGGCCACGATAGTGAGAGGCCCGCGCACCGCGATGAAGAGTGGTCCCCGCTTGCCGCAACTAGAGAAAGCCCTCGTACAGAAACGAAGACCCAATACAGCCAAAAATAAGATAAATAAAAATAAATTAAAAACTAATTCCTTAAAAAAAAAAAAAAAAGATTCCATTTCTGGGAGAGCCGAAACTGTAATGAAGTCTCAGTTTGTTAGCATGGGGCTTAGCATACACGACTCTATTTTGGACCTGTTGCCTTATTTTTAACAATATCGTTCCATTCTTCAGCCTTCCAGGGTAGAAACGAGGGCTGGAAGATCTTGTAACATCTCAGACCTTCAATCAGTGGTTGTAGCTGTAATTGCAATTGTTATTATTATTTTTTTAATTTCAATAAGTTTTACTCAAAAGTATGTGAACTATAACACATTAACTATTATACATACTCGTTTAGGATAAAATTGAATGAAATACATGCTTAAAGTACATGACATGTGAGACAGTGTTACGTGTACTATCAAATTTTCACGTAAATGTTAATGCTATGTTATTTTTATTATTAATGTAGTAGAGCCCTTGAGAAACTCATTCTAAATAACAAAGAGGTTCACTGCCCAGGACATTTTGAAAACTGTGGACATCCAGTATTGCCATGCCCACTCATGGTTGTTATCTTGGTAGGTCAAAAAAAAAATTCAGGAAAAGTGAGTTTGTCCAGCACATTTGAAAGAGAAGGTGAAATAAGACAAATCTCTTGGAAAAGCTAAGATGGAGCTCAGAACAGTCCCACCAAACAATTAAGGAAGCAGAGGAGGACGCATGTAGATTTAAATGTGGAAAAAGGCATAGAAAGTATTGATATTTACTTGGTCCAAACAAAGCAACTGAGGCCATCTTGATTTTGCCAAAATAACTGGATGAATAATGATCCATCCATTGTTTTGGACTAGACAGAACCAAATAACTGGGTTGACAGGCTTCTTTCTCCCATGTTGACCAAAATACTGGCAATGAGCAGACACAACCTCAATCACAGGGTAGGCTACCAAGGAAGATCGCTTTACAGACACTTTTATTGGTTCTAGCTAACAATAATGGTGGTAACTTGAATCTGTAGAACTCCTTACAAAGTATCTTCACATGCGTGATCTCATTTGGTTGAGGTTGATCTCAATTTGTGTTTTCCAGTAATTCACTGTTACGTAGCCTTGAGGGAAAAATGGTCGCTGGGAAAAGTCATTAATCTTGGAAATGTAAACAATCCCTGAGGCTTCTTCAGGACTCTGAGGAAAAAAAAACTTTAATAGAACATTTTCCTCTCATGTTTATCCTCCTGCCATTTTAATTTCTTTTTAAAAAATTTTTTTATGACTTTTGCATATTATTTATTTATTTATTTATTATTTTTTGGCTGTGTGGCATGTGGGATCTTAGTTTTCCGACCAGAGATCAAACCCGTGCCCCTTGCATTGGAAGCGGGGAGTCTTAACCACTGGATCGCCAGGGAATTCCCTGAAATTTTAATTTTTTAAAATCTCACAAAGTGAATAGAATCCACATAGATTAATTCAAGAAAACTGGAAACTTTTTGTATCTTTCTGCATGACTAGAGAATCTGACTGCCCGGGTTGGAACCCAGCCTTTACCCTTTTCTAGATGTGGGAGTTTGGGCGAGTTACTTAGCTTCCTTGAGCCTCAGTGTTCTTATCTTAAAATGGTATGAATTAAAATGAATTCATGGCAGGGAATTCCCTGGAGGTCCAGTGGTTAGGACACGGCACTTTCACTGCCGAGGGCCCGGGTTCAATCCCTGGTTGGGGAAATAAGATCCTGCAAGCCTTGAGGCACAGGCAAAAACAGAAAAAGAAAAAAAAAGAATTCATGGTGTATCCCAGTGGTTCTCAAACTTTGGCAGCATCAGAATCAGCTGGAGGGTGAGTCAGTCAGTAGAGGGGATAACAGAGAATTTGCATTTCTAACATGTCCTCAGGTGAGACTGATGCACTTTGAGAACTAATTTTGTAACTATAGCACTTGGCACACTGCAAGCATCTGATAGATGTTAGCTGTCATCCTGTTGTCCTCCTCTTCCTTCTCATCATCATTGTCATCACTATCACGATCATCAAATAGATAATGAAAGGAATCAATAGCAAGACTGTCCCTAAACTCTCATGGTTAAGATAATACAATTATTATTTTATTATTAGGCCTCCAGAATGGAGGCATCTTCCAGCGTTCCTGAGCGATTACCATGGAACAGACTAGACCAGGTATCCTGGCAGGCCTCCCTGTGGGCAACTCGCTTGGCTTATCTGTACAGCCGTAGAAATAAACCAAGACCAACCAAATGAGACAAGCAAAGGCTATTTATTCTGATCCCGTGAAAGCAAAGGAGTCAGCCACCATCACCTGCATTTTGGCAGAGACTCAAAGGCAGACAGAGGAGTGGGCAAGCTTCAGGGTGGAAAAAAAGAAAGGTTTCAGGTGTGCCCTGATTGGAGGCTGGGACATGGGAAAGCTGTAGGGGGACTCGCTAGAAGCAGGGCATCCTGTGATTGTTTAGGGTGTGTATTTGTTTTTCTCTAGTTGGTCCGAGGTTGGAAGTTTTCAGTTCTTAAACAAGTCCTGGCCATTTGGGGCTGATTGTTACAGAAGTTATTGTTTAGCTTCCTGCATTGTCCCTAGCGATAGCAGTCTGGCTTTTCCTGCAAGTCTGACTTAAAGCAGGCTGGCTTCCTGGGCTGTTGATTGTAGATAAGGGCTTGGGCAGACTGCTGCAGGTTGTGGGTCAAGTTCAATTTTATCTATGGACTGGTTATTATCCCTTTTATCTTCAGTAGAAGATGCAGAGACACTACAGGGAGAGGAAGTCCTGACTGCGCTGACTAGTGATCCAACCCATGTGGGGTTGTAATCTTTATCACAACTCACAGAATAGCTCACTTCTGAATCAGTTACTGGCGAGCCTAATTGGCATTACTCTATCCAAGGAAATGACCCATTCCTTGCATACTAGGCTGAACCTACCAAAACCAGGGAACAGATTCTGTCATTTACTAAATTATAAGCTGATTCCACACAACAAGCTTCTCATTGGCCATGCCGCCATTCTTTCATGGGCAACAACCCAACTCCATTGTAATTTACATTTAACTTATGATTGTCTTGCTCTGTACAGCTCCTTGAAGCCACCACACCAGGGTCTAGAAGTAATAATGCCATTGTAACTCAAAATTATTGTGTTTTCCTTGTGTGCCAGGCTAATGGGTACAAAAGTGCTTAACATATGGCATTTCACTTTATCTCCATAGCAATGACATAAGGTGGTCAATGGTTCTATCACTCATTTCCTATGAGTGTGAGGGTGGGTTTCTCCACACTAACAATTCTAGGAACGACAGCTGGGTGTCCTACAATTTAACTCAATTCTGACGCATCTGCTATGTTATATCCACAGATTAAGGGCTCAGTCCTATAAGACTGCTTTTCCACGCCCACTTCTATAGCCAGTTGAAAGCCCAGGTTGTTACCTGTGCTTCTGACAGACTGACTATAAATCAGAGGTTCCCTGACCCCCTCTCTTGGGGGCAACTATTTTGCTAGAGCAACTCCCAGAACTCAGACAAACATTTTACTTACTAGATTACTGGTTTATTATAACAGGTTATAACTCAGGGACAGGCAGATGGAAGAGATGCAGAGGGAAAGTTGTGGGGAAAGGGTGCAGATATTCCATGCCATCTCCAAGCATCACTGTCTTCCCAAATCTTCATGTGTTTACCAACCAGAAGCTCTCCATATCCTGTCCTTTTGGGTTTTTATGGAGGCTTCATTGCATAGGCATGATTGATTAAATCATTGGCCGTTGGTAATTGATTCAACCTTCTGCCCTTCTCTCCCCCCTGGAGGTCAGGGGATGGGCTGAAAGTTCCAGCTCTCTAGTCACATCGTTGGTTCTTCTGGCAACCGGCCCCCATCCTTAGGTGCCTCCCCAAAGTCACCTCATTCATATTACAAAAGACACTTATATCACTCTCATCACAAGGGTTTAGGAGCTCTGTGCAAGAAACAGGGATGAAGATCAAAGATGTATTTCTTATTATTAACCACAATGTCACAGGTGGGTAGTATCTTTGTCATGCTAATGAGTTTCTGATTTAGCCAGGCTGAGATTATTTAAATTCTTAAAGTTCACAGGTGATGGCAATGCTGCTAGGGGGGAGTAGGGGTGGAATGACAACTTTGAGACCCAGAGCAAATGGACAAGTATGTACATAATCAGAAATTGTGATTAATGCTGCAAACAACAGAGAAGATCCAAATTTGACTGGTCAGTCAGAGAAAGGCCTCTCTGAATAAGTGACTTTCTGTCTACTCCCTCTTTCTGCAGCCCTTTGAGACATGATGACTCTTTGCTGAAACTGGGCTCTCAGAATATAGTGATGATTCTGTGGCACCTTTAAAAAATATTTCTGGAAGGCTAACTCACAGCAGAGAATCATGACACCAGGGAATTTAAAACTGGAGGCTACATCTGGATGTTCTCAGGACTCACAGACCCAAGTAGTTTCTCTTCTCCAGAGTTGTCTTTACATCCATCGTCCTAAATCACTCTGTAGTGTTTGGCCCTGGGGACTAACCATCTGGAAGCTCTCCACCATTGGATTTCATGCACTTGGCTGGTTGTCCTTTATTTATTTTATTTTTTTCTCTCTCTTCTCTATGCCTTATTCCCTAACAGTGGATGCCCATTAAGATATGCTCTAAGTTCTCGGTTCCGGGTTACATTAACTAAACTCCTTTTCCATTTGTATGATTTTAAATAAAGTCTTTCAGATCTCCATTCCCAAATCTACATTTTACATCCCATCTGCCCCACACTCCAAGCACAGGGTGTCTTCATCACCTATACCAACCACGTAGAATCTGGAAGAGGGGAAGAGGCTGGAGACCCAGGAAGCAAATCACACGATTGATAGAGGAAGATCCCTGATGAAATGAGAAGAGTTGGGATTTAAACTGTGAGTGGAGAGATTATCATTGGACAAGAGGAAGTTCAACTTTTTACCTAGATGAGGATGGAAGAAGAGAAGGCCAGGGAGAATTGAGGATACATTTGTAAGTGTGGGGAGGGGGTTGAAGCTGTGAGATCTCATACCTGAAAGCCTCCTTTTTCAGTGAATTATGACTCAAAGTCTTCTGACACTGAAGGTGAAGATGGCAGGGAATAAAGCTTGAAAAGAGAAGGAGAATTAGACCTTAACTGGCAAAGTCTACAAGAATTTCTGAGCACAAATAGTTATCTAGTAAATACCTACTGATTTATTCATACTATGACTATATTTTTATGATGATGTTTTCAGTTATAATTAATGTTTAGCTTATCACCTAAAGTTGCCCTGGGAAATAGCATTTGATTTAATGTCAGTAAATTAAAAAAAAAAAAGATTCCCCTTTGATTACAGGTTACCATTCAAGGTCCTTTATATTTTTGTTCCAATTTATCTCTCTAACATTATTTTTGACTACTCCTCACCGTGAGTCTTTTCTTTACCATAGGGTTTACTCTTTTTTTTTCTCCCCAGTGCCTTTCTGTCTACATAATTTATTTACATATTTTCCTGGGTGGAATTCATTAATTTATGAGCTAATTAATTTATATCAATTTCACTCATTCAAAAATGGCAATTTAGTACCTGTGATGTGCCAAACATTTGATAGGTAGGAAGGCTATAAATAATAATAGATAATTCCTGACCCCAGGGATTTCACATTATATCCGGGAGATGGAAGTAAAACAAATAAATAGCATGCAATAAGTACCCTGAAGCACAGTGGTTGAGAGAGTGAGATTTTAATTGTATCTTAAAGAATGAGCAGGAACTTTCCTAGCGGAGAGAGAGGGCGGTTGGGGAGGGTTGTTGAGGAAAAGGCATGTTGGTCAAAGGTCAGTAACATGAAAACATCAGCTACGTGGAGAGCACTGTGGAGCTGTGGACGGTGCGGGGAGGGGAGCAAAAGAGGAGTCACCTGATACTGGGCTGGAGAGAGAGGAAAAGGCACTGTTGTGGAGGCCCTTGTGGGAAAAGGAGCCAAATAGACACTTTAAGGAAGACAAGAGCATGACGTCCAGTCTATGTAAGTCTGGCAGGAGTGTATAGGGTGATTTAGAAGAGGAGAGCCTGAAAGCCTGGCAGTTGAGTGGCTATCGTAATAGTTTATGTTAGGGATTGGCAAAGCTGCTCTGTGAAGGACCAGGCAGTAAATGTTCTTGACCCAGTGGGCCCCATGTGGGCTCTTTTACTACTCCACTCTGTTATTGTGGGGTCAAGGCAGCTGTAGACAGTTCATAAATGAATGGGCAGGGCTGTGTTCAATTACAAATGGCAGGGTAAGGGTGAAGATGAGGTGTAAGATAGAGTGTCTCAAGTTAATTCTATGAGTTCTAACTTAAGAGACTAGCTGATTATGACACCATTTACTGAAATAGAAAACATCAAGATGCAAACTAGTTTACATAGGATGGATAAACAACAAGGTCCTACTGTATAGCTCAGGGAACTGTATACAATATCCTGTGATAAACCATAATGGAAAAGAATATGAATAAGAATATATATGTGTATAACTGAGTCACTTTGCTGTACAGCAGAAATTAACAGAACGCTGTAAATCAACTATACTTCAATTAAAAAAAAAAGAAAGAAAACACCAAGGAGAAGGAACAGGTTTTTGTGGGAAACCCATCACTTGTTTTTACCAAGCGGGAAAAGGGTGGGGTGGGAGGAATTGGGAGATTGGGTTTGACACATATACACTATTGATACTATGTATAAAATAGACAACTGAGGGGAACATACTGTATAGCACAGTGAACTCTACTTAATGCACTGTGGTGTCCTAAATGGGAGGGAAATACATTTAGGATTGAGAAGGTTGAAATAGGAGTATACTATTTTAAGATTCTTACATGATTTAAGTGGTATATCATTTGAAAGTAGATGATAATAAGTTAAAGGGGTACACTACAAACACTAGAGCAAAGACTAAAGTAATTTTAAAAGCATTTAGCTAATAAACAACAAAAAGGAAATTGGAACCACAAGAAAATATTCAATCAACTTTTTTTTTTGTTTTTTAAACGTGATGATCCATTTATTTATTTATTTATTTATTTATGGCTGTGTTGGGTCTTCGTTTCTGTGCGAGGGCTTTCTCTAGTTACGGCAAGTGGGGGCCACTCTTCATTGCGGTGTGCGGGCCTCTCACTATCGCGGCCTCTCTTGTTGCCAACTTTTTTTTAAAGGCAGAAAAAGAGTAAGATAGGAACAAAGAATAGATGGGACAAAGAGGACATAATAATTCTAAAAGTTTATGTACCTAATAACAGAGCTTCAAAATACAACTGATAAAACTACAAGGAGAAACAGACAAATCCACAATTATAATTGGAAAATTTAATACCTACCTATTAATAATACATAGTACAAACAGACAGAAAGGATAGGAAAGATTTTAATAAGACTATCAACTACCTTGACCAAAATGACATGTAAAGAACACTCTATCCAACAATAGCAGGATATACATTATTTTCAAGTGCATACAGAACATTTGCCAATATAGATCATATTCAGGGCCATAAAAGAAGTCTCAACAATTTTAAAAGCATTCAAAGTATGTTATCTAACCACAATGGAATTAAATTATAAATCAATAACATAATATCTCTCAAAAATCCCTAAATATTTAGAAATGAAATAACACACTTTTAAATAACCCATGGGTCAAAATAAAAATCAACACTGTAATTAAGTAGGATTTTGAACTAAATGAAAATAAAAACATAGCATATCAAAATTCATGGGACGCTGCCAAAGCAGTACTCAGTGGTGAAATTCATAGCACTAAATGCATATAGTAGAAAAGAAAGAAAGTCTGAAATCTGTGACCTCAGCTTCTACCTTAAGAAACTAAAAAAGAAGAGCAAAGCAAACCCACATTAAGTAAAAATAGGGAAATAATAAATGTCAGAGCAGAAATCAGTGAAATAGAAAACTATAAAGCAATAAAGAAAAATGAATGAAAACCGAAACTAGATCTTTGAGAAGTTTAATAAAATTGATAAAGTTTTACCCAGACTGATAAAGAAAAAAAGAAAGGAGACACATAAGGCCAATGTTAAGAATAAGAGATGTGACCAGTCCCTCCCATCAAGCCTCTTAGATAGCCTCATCCACCAGAGGGCAGACAGCAGAAACAAGAAGAACTACAGTCCTGCAGCCTGTGGAAGAAAAACCACATTCACAGAAAGATAGACAAGATGAAAAGGCAGAGGGCTATATACCAGATGAAGGAACAAGATAAACCCCCAGAAAATCAACTAAATGAAGTGGAGATAGGCAATCTTCCAGGAAAAGAATACAGAATAATGATAGTGAAGATGATCCAGGACCTCGGAAAAAGAATGGAGGCAAAGATCGAGAAGACGCAAGAAATGGTTAACAAAGACCTAGAAGAATTAAAGAACAAACAAACAGAGATGAACAATACAATAACTGAAATGAAAACTACACTAGAAGGAATCAATAGCAGAATAACTGAGGCAGAAGAACGGAGAAGTGACCTGGAAGACAGAATGGTGGAATTCACTGCTGTGGAACAGACTAAAGAAAAAAGAATGAAAAGAAATCAAGACAGCCTAAGAGACCTCTGGGACAACATTAAACACAATAACATTCGTATTATAGGGGTCCCAGAAGGAGAAGAGAGAAAGAAAGGACCAGAGAAAATATTTGAAGATATTATAGTCAAAAACTTCCCTAACATGGGAAAGGAAATAGGCACCCAAGTCCAGGAAGCGCAGAGAGTCCCATACAGGATAAACCCAAGGAGAAACACGCTGAGACACATAGTAATCAAATTGGCAAAAATTAAAGACAAAGAAAAATTATTGAAAGCAGCAAGGGAAAAATGACAAATAACATACAAGGGAACTCCCATAAGGTTAACAGCTGATTTCTCAGCAGAAACTCTACAAGCCAGAAGGGAGTGGCATGATATACTTAAAGTGATGAAAGGGGAGAACCTACAACCAAGATTACCCTACCCAGCAAGGATCTCCTTCAGATTTGATGGAGAAATCAAAAGCTTTACAGACAAACAAAAGCTAAGAGAATTCAGCACCACCAAACCAGCTCTACAACATATGCTAAAGGAACTTCTCTAAGTGGGAAAAGCAAGAGAAGAAAAGGACCTACAAAAACAAACCCAAAACAATTAAAAAAATGGTCATAGAAACATACATATTGATAATTACCTTAAACGTGAATGGATTAAATGCTCCAACCAAAAGACACAGGCTGCTTGAATGGATACAAAAACAAGACTCATATATATGCTGCCTACAAGAGACCCACTTCAGACCTAGGGACACATACAGACTGGAAGTGAGGGGATGGAAAAAGATATTCCATGCAAATCGAAACCAAAAGAAAGCTGGAGTAGCTATACTCATATAAGATAAAATAGACTTTAAAATAAAGAATGTTACAAGGGACAAGGAAAGACACTACGTAATGATGAAGGGATCAATCCAAGAAGAAGATATAACAATTATAAATACATATGCACCCAACATAGGAGCACCTCAATACATAAGACAACTGCTGACAGCTATAAAAGAGGAAATCGACAGTAACACAATAATAGTGGGGAACTTTAATACCTCACTTACACCAATGGACAGATCATCCAAAATGAAAATAAATAAGGAAACAGAAACTTGAAATGACACAGTAGACCAGATAGATTTAATTGATATTTATAGGACATTCCATCCAAAAACAGCAGATTACACTTTCTTCTCAAGTGCGCATGGAACATTCTCCAGGATAGATCACATCTCGGGTCACAAATCAAGCCTCAGTAAATTTAAGAAACTTGAAATCATATCAAGCATCTTTTCTGACCACAATGCTATGAGATTAGAAATGAATTACAGGGAAAAAAACGTAAAAAACAGAAACATATGGAGGCTAAACAATACGTTACTAACTAACCAAGAGATCACTGAAGAAATCAAAGAGGAAATCAAAAAATACCTAGAGACAAATGACAATGAAAACACGATGATTCAAAATCTATGGGATGCAGCAAAAGCAGTTCTAAGAGGGAATTTTATAGCTATACAAGCCTACCTCAAGAAACAAGAAAAATCTCAAGTAAACAATCTAACCTTACACCTAAAGGAACTAGAGAAAGAAGAACAAACAAAACCCAAAGTTAGCAGAAGGAAAGAAATCATAAAGATCAGAGCAGAAATAAATGAAATAGAAACAAAGAAAACAATAGCAAAGATCAATAAAACTAAAAGCTGGTTCTTTAAGAAGATAAAGAAAATTGATAAACCATTAGCCAGACTCATCAAGAAAAAGAGGGAGAGGACTCAAATCAATAAAATTAGAAATGAAAAAGGAGAAGTTACAACAGACACCGCAGAAATACAAAGCATCCTAAGACTACTACAAGCAACTCTATGCCAATAAAATGGACAACCTGGAAGAAATGGACAAATTCTTAGAAAGGTATAACCTTCCAAGACTGAACCAGGAAGAAACAGAAAATATGAACAGACTAGTCACAAGTAATGAAATTAAAACTGTGATTAGAAATCTTCCAACAAACAAAAGTCCAGGACCAGATGGCTTCACAGGTGAATTCTATCAAACATTTAGAAAAGAGCTAACACCCATCCTTCTCAAACTCTTCCAAAAAATTGCAGAGGAAGGACCACTCCCAAACTCATTCTATGAGGCCACCATCACCCTGATAACAAAACCAGACAAAGATACTACAAAAAAAGAAAATTATAGGCCAATATCACTGATGAATATAGATGCAAAAATCCTCAACAAAATACTAGCAAACAGAATCCAACAACACATTAAAAGGATCATACACCACGACCAAGTGGGATTTATCCCAGGGATACAAGGATCTCCAATATATGCAAATCAATCAATGTGATACACCATATTAACAAACTGAAGAATAAAAACCATATGATCATCTCAATAGTTGCAGAAAAAGCTTTTGACAAAATTCAACACCCATTTATGATAAAAACTCTCCAGAAAGTGGGCATAGAGGGAACCTACCTCAATATAATAAAGGTCATATATGACAAAACCACAGCAAACATCATTCTCAATGGTGAAAAACTGAAAGCATTTCCTCTATGATCAGGAACAAGACAAGGATGTCCACTCTCACCACTATTATTCAACATAGTTTTGGAAGTCTTAGCCACGGCAATAAGAGAAGAAAAAGAAATAAAAGGAATACAAATTGGAAAAGAGAAGTAAAACTGTCACTGTTTACAGATGACATGATACTATACATAGAGAATCCTAAAAATGCCACCAGAAATCTACTAGAGCTAATCAATGAATTTGGTAAAGTTATAGGATACAAAATTAATGCACAGAAATCTCTTGCATTCCTATACACTAATGATGAAAAATCTGAAAGAGAAATTATGGAAAAACTCCCATTTACCATTGCAACAAAAAGAATAAAATACCTAGGAATAAACCTACCTAGGGAGACAAAAGACCTGTATGCAGAAAACTATAAGACACTGATGAAAGAAATTAAAGATGACACCAACAGATGGAGAGATATACCATGTTCTTGGATTGGAAGAATGAGTATTGTGAAAATGACTATACTACCCAAAGCAATCTACAGATTCAATGCAATCCCTTTCAAATTACCAATGGCATTTTTTACGGAACTAGAACAAATCATCTTAAAATTTGTATGGAGACACAAAAGACCCCGAATAGCCAAAGCAGTCTTGAGGGAAAAAAACGGAGCTGGAGCAATCAGACTCCCTGAGTTCAGACTATACTACAAAGCTACAGTAATCAAGACAATATGGTACTGGCACAAAAACAGAAACATAGATCAATGGAACAAGATAGAAAGCCCAGAGATAAACCCATGCACCTATGGTCAACTAATCTATGACAAAGGAGGCAAAGATATACAATGGAGAAAAGACAGTCTCTTCAATAAGTGTGCTGGGAAAACTGGACAGCTACATGTAAAAGACTGAAATTAGAATACTCCCTAACACCATACTCAAAAATAAACTCAAAATGGATTAAAGACCTAAATGTAAGATGGACACTATAAAACTCTTAGAGGAAAACATAGGAAGAACACTCTTTGACATAAATCACAGCAATATCTTTTTTGATCCACCTCCTAGGGTAATGGAAATAAAAACAAAAATAAACAAATGGGACCTAATGAAACTTCAAAGCTTTTGCACAGCAGAGGAAACCATAAACAAGATGAAAAGACAATCCTCATAATGGGAGAAAATATTTGCAAATGAATCAATGGACAAAGGATTAATCTCCAAAATATATAAACAGCTCATGCAGCTCAATATTAAAGAAACAGAAAACCAAATCCAAAAATGGGCAGAAGACCTAAATAGACATTTCTCCAAAGAAGACATACAGATGGCCAAGAAGCACATGAAAAGCTGCTCCACATCACTAATTATTAGAGAAATGCAAATCAAAACTACAATGAGGTATCACCTCACACCAGTTAGAATGGGCATCATAAGAAAATCTACAAACAACAAATGCTGGAGAGGGTGTGGAGAAAAGGGAACCCTCTTGCCCTGTTGGTGGGAATGTAAATTGATACAGCCACTATGGAGAACAGTATGGAGGTTCCTTAAAATACTAAAAATAGAATTACCATATGATCCAGCAATCCCACTACTGTGCATATACCCAGAGAAAACCATAATTCAAAAAGGCACATGCACCCTAATGTTCATTGCAGCACTATTTACAATAACCAGGTCATGGAATCAGCCTAAATGCCCATCGACAGACGAATGGATAATGAAGTTGTGGTACATATATACAATGGAATATTACTCAGCCATAAAAGGAACGAAATTGAGTCATTTGTTGAGACGTGGACGGATCTAGAGACTGTCATACAGAGTGAAGTAAGTCAGAAAGAGAAAAACAAATATCGTATATTAACACATGTATGTGGAACCTAGAAAAGTGGTACTGATGAGCTGGTTTGCAGGGCAGAAGGTGAGACACAGATGTAGAGAACAGACGTGTGGACACCAAGGGGGGAAAACTGTGGTGGGTGGGGATGGTGGTGTGCTGAATTGGGCGATTGGGATTGACATGTATACACTGATGTGTATAAAATTGATGACTAATAAGAACCTGCAGTATAAAAAGCAAACAAACAAACAAACAAAAGAACTAATACTAAACTTTCTTTGGGCTATTTGTATGGAAATATGTTAATATAAATGTTTCAGACATTACATGAAATTTCTAAAGAAAAAAAAAAGAGATGTGACATCACTATAGATGCTACAGAGTACATATATCAAAATGATAATAAGGAGATATTATGACCAATTTTATGCCAATAAATTCAATACCTTGGATGAAATGGGCAGCTTCTCTGAAACATACTACTAAAGGTCACTCAAGAAGAAACAGATGAAATGGACAGCTTCTCTGAAACATAATACTAAAGGTCACTCAAGAAGAAACAGATATCCTGAATAGCCTTATGTCTTCTAAAGTTTTGAATTTATAGTTAAAAACCTACTTACATTGAAAACTTCAGGTCTAGGTGGTTTCACAAATAAATTATAGAAAACTTTTAAGGAAGAAGTAATACCTAATTTTACCCAATTTTTTTGAGAATGCAGAAGAGGGTTAATACATCTCAATTCATCCATTCACCCAACTCACCCAGAATTACCCTGATACCAAAACCAGATGAAGATATTACAAGAAAAGAAAACTACAAACTAATATTCCTTATAGACATAGAAGTAAACATTGTATAGAAAATTTTAGCAAATTAAACGCAACAATTTATAAAAAGGATGATGCATCATGGCTATGTGGTTCAACATTAGAAAACCAATGTAATTCACCAAATTAATAAACTAAAAAAGGAAAACCGTATTATCATCTCAGATGCAGGAAAAAGTATTTGAAAATATATAACTTCCATTCCTGATAAAAATTTTTGAAAACATAGGACTGGAATGAAATTCTCTGAATCTGATAAGGTGCATCTATAAAAAACAGTTAATATTTCTCTACTATTTCTCTACTATTAAGTAGAGAAAGGTTGAATGATTTACCCCTAAGATCAGTCATAAGCCAAGGGTGTTCACTTTCACTACTTTATTCAAAATTGGACTGTTCTTGCATTGTAAGTCATCTAGATTGGAACCACAAGTCTGTTCTCTATGTCTGTGAGTCTGTTTCTGTTTTGTGGATTAGTTTACTTGGCATACACAAAAATTTTATTATATATTTTATTAAATATTTTTAAGGTAGTCCTTAAAGAAACTTGAAACTTGAAATGGCAGTAGATACACATCATTTAGTCATGGTAGTGATGGGTAATAGCTCTCATTGTTAACCTGTACTATGTGCCTGATGCTATTATGAGCAATTTGTAGATAGATGTTGCTTTTCTCATTTTAAAACTGAGATTAGAGAGGTTCCATCACTTGCTCTAGCTCACATGGCTGGGATCTGAACCCAGGCTTATTCTGGCTCTAAACCTAGGCTCTGAACTATATGACCCTTCTTTTTTGAAATTGTCTCCTTGAAGCCAGACTCTTGCTGCTGCTGGGGATTTCGATTAGGCTGGCCCAGTAATCAAGGTGGAGCAGCTGTCCCCCCAAGAGACACATGCTGTGGGCTCAGCGAGCAGAGTTTGTTGGTTAGTATTTTTCTCCCTACGTACCATTTGATAGCATGCTTTTCCGTTGTATATTTGAAAATAGTAGGTGGGAAAACGTACTTGAATAGTAGAGATCAAAATTTACAAAGTAACTCCTTTCTCTCAAGAATTTGAAAACTTTTTAAGGAAATAATTCTAAACTTTTTAGAGTTGTCATCAATGCTGCAAGATGATTTTGTAGATAGGATCGAAAGTGTTTCTGCCTTTGGTATGTTTGCAAACGTACAGCTTTCATCACACTGAAGGAAGTTTTGTTGTTCTGTGACTCATAGTAATGCTTCAATATGACTTGCCATTCATTCAACGATATTTCCTGGGCTGAAAAATTTGTAAAACATGACAAGCGGAGTCTCTATGTGATTTTTTTTCAGTGCAAAAGACTATAATATCTATAATCAGATCTATAATCAGCAAATTGTTGATGAATTGTAGCACCTGTGAGTTGTCTAGAGTAGGTGAAGTACTTTATTATGCTGTATCACCCTTGTGATTGGGAATGTCTTAAAACTAATGGCAAATGGAAAGACAATTACACACTGACTTTGTTCATACAAAATCTATTCTGTGTTGTACCTAGTGTTCAGTATGCGTATTGTCATATCAAATTTGAATTGGGTTAGATCAAAAAATACTTGAGTTTTTCATTGAAAAGAACTCAAATTTTAAAAAATAGTTGACCTTAAATGTATTTGCAGCTGTTACTGTGAAGACAAGTTTATATACTTGGTTTATACAACTATCAATTTTTTGGACTCATTTAATGAAAGATCTAGAAATAATTCATGAATTGTTTTGGGGGGAGGTAAATCGTGAACCCTTTAAAATACGAACATTAACATGTTTGTTCCTAAAGGCAGAACATGAGTTACACTTTGAATCAGAATGCCAAGTGTCTGCAGGTACTCAATTAATTATTTTCCATATTTGATGTTGAAATTGGGGGGTAGGAGAGAAAAAAGAGTTTTCACACGTAGAAGATAAAGAGGAGCATTTTGAGAAGTTTGATCCCGAGCAGAGCCTAGTCTGTGCTGAGAAAGGCATGAGGCTGTCTTTCCAGATAAGAAGTCATTAAAGCTCATGGCTTAGGCTGAGCAGTTTGTAGAGGATGGAGGATCTAATGAGGAAATGTTCTGGATTTTGGTGGAGGAAGGGGTTCTGCTGTCTGGAAAGCAATGAGTCTGCTTAATTTAGACAAAGCAGGACTTAAAGACATTACATGAAGTTAGGGCTGCTAGCAAAGATGACTCATACTACTTCTTCAGTCACTTTCTAAAAATCATGTGATGATTATGCGTCATAGAAAACGAATTATCAGTGTAATGATGTGACTAGAACCAGAAAGTAGGTTGGACAATTTTCTGTATTGTTAACAACCACTGTGTTGAGTTTCCAGGTGCCCTGTGGAAGTAACTTTGGGGATAGATTTAAGTGTGCTTGTCTAGTCTCTATTAGCACTAAAACAGACCTCTGTTGCATACCATCACTTCTGATCACTTAGAAATGAATATGTGCTTTTAACTGAACAGATGAGTTGAATCAATAGTTATTTTATTAAGGGTTTTTCAGAATTTCTTCTCTAATTTAATCAAAGTAGTTACTTTGTTGTTCATAAATGTTTTGAAGGATTCTAAGAATTGTTTCAACTGATCATCATGTAAGATTATCAACCAGCAAGAAAAACAGGGCTGTCATTTTGATTTGTGATGCTATAATGTGATAATTGTGACGCAGTATCACTAAATTACAATTAGATTAGCTTTTAGAATCTTTCCTCTGGCAAGATTTGAGAGCCTAATTAAATTAGGAAGAAAGCAATTTTATGCAAGGGAGAAACAATGGGTATGCTAGAAGTATTGATACATGGCAGCTGTTGCCGCTATGTTCTGACTTGGAGAATTACGATTATTCTGTTGCTTCTAACTCAATACATTTTTATAATTTCCCAGGCTGTTTGAATTAGTATATGTGAATTACAAATTATATTTTTAATATAATAAATGTAAACTAACTGAAGAATCCAATTATTCAAAGTTACTGTCATTGGCTACTTCCAGAAAGATCAAAAGGGTTTCAAGACTTAATTATCTTTTCATGTCTTATATATGCACTTAATTAAAATGTGTGAAGAACTTCGATCATGAAAGACAACATATCTAATTAAATATGATATTAAAATAGAACCATGCATTTCCTCAGATTGCTCTTGCTTTTTGTTACGGTTTTTCATCAGTTATCACAACTAATGTTCATTCGATGTCTGTTGGGAGAATGACACAGTCACATAGGGAGTCTAAATTATTGTAGCAATGTGTTAGAGGTGGGTGGGGCACAGTTCCATGGATGTCCAGATGTGGTGGGGCGTTGGTTCTGTCTTGTTTTCCCTTTCCAGGTGTGGGGGTGGCCTCTGTTCCATGCCACTTTTCTGGCCAGGTGTCTTAGGACCCACTTGCACCTCCAGTTCAGGACCAGTGGATGGAGAGATTGCTCTCTTACAGGGTTGTTAAGTGATGCGTTGTCTTCACTCTGCCCCAGTCTATGGACCAGATGCTAACTGTTTGGGTTAAAGGAGAAAACCCTTAATTCATGATCATTTAATCTCTGAGGGTTTCCTCCTTTAACACAAACAGTCAGTGTTCAGTCCCTGCTGCTTTGAGGAAAGTGCCAGGCCCTTGGACTAGGGCAGGAAAAAAAGAATCATGGGCTGAGACGGGGAGCAGAATGAGGACAGGAGGTTTCCAGCCACCATGGCACAAGCCCAAATCATTGTCCAGTTGCCCTTCTCCTGCAGTCGAGCGAGCAGCCCAAGGATCAGCTTGGATTGTCCGTCAGGAATGACACTCACCTGTGCCTCAATGCATTGCTGAAGGTTCACCTGGCACCTTGGCTTAAATATACACAAAGGGTCAAACCTTTCATCTATAGCCGACTACATCATTGTACAGAGAATCCAATAAGGGGAAACTAAATGGAACACCTGGTAAATTTCAGGTTTTTCTAAGAATCAGGGATAGAAACTGCTATGATGCAGCACCTGGGAACAGCAGTGTGGTGCTTTTCAAGAACTTTGCTGGGGCTGAGATCTACTTGCCAGCTCACAAGTTAGCCTGCCACAGTTTTGGTGATGGCGGCAGGCACAACTTCCGAGTCAGAGACAAAGGACTTTATTACTCACAGCACAGCATGCAGCAAGTTCGAGTTAGATCCCATTGCCCAAAGTTCCATGGGACCAATGTGTTGGGTTCAGATTGTGCCTATACATGTGGTAGGTCTCATTACAGGAGGGAAACCCTGAACTTAGGGAATCCAAACTTTTTCTAATAGGCAACGAGCATGCCTGCCCTTTGTTCTGGAGGCAGATGCCATCTCTAATTTCTAGGACTGATCAGTATACAAATACCCTTGAAATATCCTCCTGTCCTCATTCTGCTCCCCATCTCAGCCCATGATCCCTTCTTTCCTGCCTTAGTCCAAGGGCCTGGCACTTCACTCAAAGCAGCAGGGACTGAACACTGACTGGGTTGAAGGAGAAAACCCTCAGAGATTAAATGATCATGAATTAAAGGTTTTCTCCTTTAACCCAAACAGTCAGCATAGTCTGGAGCAAAGGGCAGTCAATGCCTCTGCTCATAACGTGCAGGCACACGAGAGACCCATGAGGAACTGAGTCCTATGTCACAATGATGACCTGTGTTTAACTAGAAGTTTTGCAGTTTCTATCAGTTCTGTATTCCTAGTGGATGAGCCGTTTAATGTGCAGTCTATAAAATCTGGTTTTCTCATCTGTAAAATTTAGTCTTCTTTCAGCTAATATTTATTTAATGCTCCCTGCATCCGAGCACTATTCTAGCACTTGGAATAAAGCAATAAATAAAGCAGACAAAAATCCCTGCTCTTATGGAGGTTACATTTCACTGGCTGTATATTGATAATTCTAAAAACTCAAAAATACAGAGTGAGTCATAGATATTCACATGCTGGAAAAAAAATAAAACAAAGCGGAGAAGATGGAGAGTCCTGGGTGGAGTGTTGGGCGAGAGTGCATTGCCTTTTAGAAAAGTTAACAAACTTTTGAGGGTTTTCTAAGGTAACAATTGAGTAGAAATCTGAAAGAAATGAAGGTACAAGCCTTGTGGATATTAAAGGAAAGAGATTTCCAGGTAAAGAAAACAGAAAATGTGAAACCCAGAGACAGGTTGGTGATTGGTGAGTTGTAGAAATCATAAGGCAGTAGGGAGGATGTTTGGCTGGAGTGGATGGAGTGAGGGGAAGAGAAGTACAAGAAAATGTTAGAGAGAGAGAAAAAAAGAGAGAGAGAGAGAAAGGGAGGGGGAGGGAGAAAAGGGGAGAGAGAAAGAGAGAGTGAGAGAGGATGAATGGATTGTACAACTGTTTTCATTGATGTATTTTTGGGGCAGAAGAACTAGAGGGATTGAGCTGGAGAGATAAGAGGGGCTGGTCAGAAAATGCGGTGTTTGGAATTGAGATTATGGAGAGATTCATATTTGTAATGGCAAACTTGCCACTGGTGTGGCCTTGGGAGTAGAGGGCTGAGAGAGGAGGAAGGACATTGTCCACAGAGGGGAGGCGGGAGGTCAAGGAATGAAGAGTCTGAAGTATTGGAAGAGTCATCCACATGGATTTTGAAATTTCTCCAGGCTATGACAGGAGTAACTGGTGTGTAAGGAACTAAAATCTTCTCACAATGAAGAGGAATTGCTGAGGGGTCTGTTGCTTACTGGTACAAGGAGGCATTGCTGTGGGACAGGGGGTTACAACAGGGATCCAGGGTGTTTTGGGAGAATTAAAGATATGGAAGCTTAGGAAACATTTTGCCAGGCACGTAGTAAGTGCTCAGTAAATCATTTTTGAACTTCTAGTTCTTAGATGTAAAGAGCTTGGAACTCATTACTCCATCCTTGCAACAAAAGAAAGCCGAACAATCAGAAATCAATGGCTTTTCTTGATCCATCAAATAATGGAGGTTGTGGGATGAACCACCACCCTGAGATCTGGAGAGAGATGAATTCAGACAGTCATGACTGGGATCTGCTTACCTGGAGCAGAAGCCACTAGAACCGTGAGGGTAGGAACCCTTAAATGATCATTTTGATGAGTTCCTGGAGGTGGAGTGAGGACTAGTATAAAAGTGAGAAACATCTGGGGGCTGCAGTCTTCATCTCCTAGATGACATTTCTGGAGAAGTAAATGGCCTCCATGAATAGACTGGGCTTGAAATTTGGACAGTCTGTAACCCAGTCTGTTGCTCAGAACTCTTCATGTTAAATCTCTTGGTATTTTTATAAAACTATAATTCAGAAAAAGAATAAGTTGCTTGAAAATGCAAGCATGTAATAAAGGTATCATTTGACTTCATTGTAGTTCAAGGACATGCTCATGCAGTGGCAACAGGGGAACAGGTTAGGGACCATTTGCAAAACAAAAACTGGTTCTGGAGACATGATGATTCCCATGGGTGCGCTTTTTTTTTTTTTTTTAAACATCTTTATTGAAGTATAATTGCTTCACAATGGTGTGTTAGTTTCTGCTTTATAACAAAGTAAATCAGCTACACATATACACACCCATGGGTGCGCTTTTAAGCTCTTTTTTCAGAGGGAAGGGAAAATCACTCAATTGACCTAACTCAGATAATTGACAAGATCCCTGTGTAAGAACAGAAGTGAGGAGGATGGGGAGGTAGGGAGGAAGAAGAGGGAGGAAGGGGAGAAAAGGATGGGGGGGGGAGAGACATCTCAAACGAAGGTAGGGACAGCTCTACGAGGACTAGGAACGGTAGTTGGGAAGTGGGAAAGATTCAAGACTCAACCCAGATCTAAAGATGGGCCTTTTAAATGGCCCCTCAGGAGAAGGAATCAGAGATCATCACTCTGCAATTTCTTCTCATATCTATTCCTCCCATCAACTGGATGATTCTCTCCATAATTCTGAATTAAAATTTCAGAATGAGAGCACCTCATTGGTGCAACAATTCACCCTTGGCCACGTTTGTGTAGAGCTTTTGTATCAAGCTGTGTCCAGGCTGGTTGGCCTGGCTGTGGGTTATCTGTTCTCCTGGGATCCAACCAAGAAGCGGGGGGTGGGGCGGGCGGGCTGAGGACGGAGAGCTGTCACAGGTGGAAGACATAGGCTCCCTGCACAGGGAATAGCTCAGGGCCCTTTGTGAAACAATGCCCTTAAAAAGGAACAGAATGGAGCTGTTCTGTATTGTATAATCAGACATCAGGAGGAAAAGAAAAGAAGTCAATTTTTCGAATTTATAATTCAGGCACTTGCCTTGTTTATAGGCAGTCAAAATGTCTACAACATTTATCATGCTAGCATTAAATAATTCCCAGCTGCACTGATTTTTTTTTTTAGTTGTATAGTCTGTGTTTTCAGTGACACCCCATAATACAGCTAGTACTCAGATATTCCGGTGATTACATCATGTGTACAGGTGAGATGCCAAGTACCAAAAATCTCTATCACTGTACTGCCCTCTAGTGGTTTACTCTTGGGTTTACAGTTACTGACCTGCCCTGTTGTAGAAAGCAACCTTCTGCCCTAATTCCAAGCTATAAAGGAAACTCTGTTTTGTCCCATTTAAAGACTGCACCAAGAGCCATAATATCACAATATCTATCTAGTCCTTACCCTAAGAAAATCACAAACTAGGCCCATCAAACTCCAGTAGAAGATCCTGCATTGGAGACCATGGAAGCTGTGTGTCTTGAACCTTAAATGCTTGTCGATGTTGTTAGAATAAAATAACGTAAGGAATGGAACAAAGTTTAAGACCATTGAATCCAACCCAATCATTTTACAATGAGAAAGCAAGCTCCAAGATTTAAATATCTTGGTCTACTGCAGTTAATTTACAGTAGAATTTAGCTTAGAATCCAAGTTTCCTGCCTCCCAGGCAGGGAATCTTTCTTTTACAGAACCCACATCATACAATCACACTTATTCAATGGGAAGAGAGCCCAAGATGCAGGCTCAAGATGTTATCAAGAAAAAAGGTGTGATACATTAAAAAAGAAAATCCATCCGTTAGTTGTTTTAAGGAAGAGGAGGATATATGCTCTTTCTCTTTAAGGAAAATAGTGCAGTTTAAAAACATTACCTTCTTTATTGATTCCAGAGCACTTTCTGGGCAAAGAAGGAGAGGAGGAGAAAATAGACTGAATAGGGTAGAGGCAAGAGGGGGAGGGTCTATAAGAATTCCTCTCTACATGTTTCTGACCTCAGGTGCTCTTTCTTAATCAATGAATAGATTACAAACGTGAGTTGGCTGGTGCAACCATTCCCTTCTATCAGGGATCTGAATGGCTATGCTATGGACTGAATTTTATCCCCTTGTCCCAGTTCGTATGTTGAAGCTCTAACCCCCAGTTGACTGTATTTGGAGATAGGCCTTTAAGGAGCTAATTAAGGTTAAGTGAGGTTATAAGGATGGGTGGTCATAGGGTCGGTTCTTAAGAGAAGAAGGAGAGAGAGAGAGATCTATTTCTCTGTCATGCAATGACACAGCTAGAAGGCGCCATATGCAACCCTGGAAGAGTTCTCATTGGAACTTGACCACGTTGGCACCCTGTTATCATTATTTCATTAATTTTACAAATTTTGGAAACTAAGGCTCAGAAGTTAACTTACCATCCTTGTAAGGGGTGGAACCGCTAATCAAACCAAGGTTTGTGTGATACTGAAGTCTGAGATCATTCCCTCTGTGCTGTACTTTGGTCATGTTAGCTCTTTAGCAGCTGCCTCCAAGCTGCAACCTCCTCTCCCGCCCCACCTTGAGTAATCCTGAGAAACCAATGGAGATTCACTAAACTTGGTGTAGTAGTCATAACAATTAAAGACATGTGCTGTGGGGCTAGTCTTCCCAGTATTAATGGCTATGGATTCCACTCACTCATTTCTCTGATGTTTTTGCCAGTGTGGACCAAGTCTCCTTGAAAAGCCCTCTTCCTGTGGTGTCCATGATACCAATTTCTGTTGGTTGCCTTTCTTCCTGACTCTTACTTCCTTGCCCCTTCAAGGGCATTCTTTCCTCCACACGCACGTTAACAGCATTGATGTGGCCTACTGGTGTCTATCTATTGTTCTTTTCTTTTAACAATCTCATGTACTATGTGTTATTGGGTTTTTCCTACCCTCCATATTCTCCCAAGTAGCTTTCTCTTTCTTTCTTTTCTGTTTTGAAGTCTCTCCTGAGCTTCAGATCCACGTATCAAGTATATGCTGGATATTTCTATCTGAATCACTAATGGATACTTCAATACTAATTATACATCTGAACTTAGAAGTTTTCATTCATTAAATGTTCTTACTCAAACTCATCCTTCCCTAACCCAGAAATATCAACAACTTCCCAGTCACCCCAGCAAGAAAGCTGGGGGCAAGTCCCAATTTTTTTCTTCTACCCACTTTTCTTTATCCAATCAATCATCAATTTCTATTTATCACCTAAATAACCACAAACTCCGTCCCTTCTTCCCTTCCCTACTGCCATTACTCTAGTTCACAATCTCTGCATTGCTGGCTTGCATTAACCTTCTTAACTCATCTCTTTGCTTCCATTACTGATCCACTTAAATCTTTCCTACCACAGACAGACTGAATAATCTAAAATGCAAATATGACCAGTTGGAAAGGCAAATATGACCAGTTGGAAAGGAGAACATTCAGTCTCTAAAACAAAGTGCATAGGGTCCTTATAATATAGTCGCTGCCTTTCTTTCCAGCCTCATTTCCAGTCACCATTATATCATACACCATATTCCAGGTTTGCTAAGTTTTTTATAGTTCTTTGTTTACATAAATTCTTTTAGTTCTTTATGCTCTTTTCTCTGTCCATAACTCGCTACCCCTCCAAACCCTCAGCTCTAACCCTCACTCAGCAAGAATGATGCCTATAATTACTTATTTTTTTCAATACTCTGTTGAGGTGTCATCCCCTCCAAGAAGCCTTCCTGATATCACATTAGGCTGGGTGCCCTTTCTTTGTGCTAACAGAATCCTGAACACATTCCTCTGCCCTTGGACCTATCACTTCATCTGTCTTCTCTATTCACTCCTCAAGGGGAGTGGAATCAGAATTCAGCCCAATGCTTAATGGGTCCTAATAAGCATTTGTTAAACTGAAGTATTTTAAGGGCAAGGTTTTTTTGTCAAATTTTTCAGTTTCAATATCTTCTGGGCCACTGTTTTATTTTTACAGATATATGCATATAGGTATCCCCGACTTTTTAAAAGTTCTTGTTACACCACTTCTCTTTTATGAAAGCCCTATATTAGTACCTGTGTTCACCAGTCAGAGGAAATCTGAAGAGGACTTTTACTTTGGGAAAAAAATGTGAAAATCGAAAATAGCTTTCAGCGTTTGTTTTGCAGCAGCCATTATAGAGGCAGTGTGCACCCCAAACAGTCAAAGTGGTACCACCAAGCTCCTTCCTGGGGACCCACACTCAGCATCTCAGCACCAAGCTGCCAGAGCTTTGAACTGTCTGTGAGCATCTATGCTTGATCTCGATTTATTTTGTGTATCCTTAGCAAGATGTGTCCCCAGGTATCAAAAACACCCAAGAAAGCCACTTAGTGTAAAACTAGAGATAATTAAGAGTTTGGAGAGTGGTAAACAAAATCAAGACATTGTACATGCTTGAAACTGCCTGCATTTACCATTCATACTGTTTACACAAGAGAAGAACATTGAAAGCTGCCAAGGTTCCTATTGGTTTTGCTAGTACCAAAGTGGCCTCCTTTAATCAGCATCCAGTAATGGAAAAAATGGTAAATCTATTGCTTGAGTGGGTTGACAGGTATCCAAAGCGTGGTGTCCTGTTATCTTATACTTAAGGAGAAATCAATCAGTCTTGTAAATAAACTGAAACAGGGTTTCCCTGGTGGCGCAGTGGTTGAGAATCTGCCCGCTAATGCAGGGGACACGGGTTCGAGCCCTGGTCTGGGAAGATCCCACATGCTGCGGAGCGACTAGGCCCGTGAGCCACAATTGCTGAGCCTGCGCGTCTGGAGCCTGTGCTCCGCAACAAGAGAGGCCGCGATAGTGAGAGGCCTGCGCACCGCGATGAAGAGTGGCCCCCACTCACCGCAACTGGAGAAAGCCCTCGCACAGAAATTAAGACCCAACACAGCCATAAATAAATAAAATTAAAAAAAAAAAAAAAGCAAATAATTAAAAAAAAAAAAAAAAGAAAAAAAAAAAGAAACTGAAACAGAAAGCCCTGGACAATGGCGGGGAAAGTGTTGTGAGTGGAAAAGGTAGTTAGGGTGGTTTGATTGGTTTTTGAGGAAAGGGAAGGTTCATGACTTAAAGCTTCCTGGAGGGAGTGTTTCAGCTGATACTGATGCTGCCAGGAAGTCCACAGAAGTACTGAAGAAAATAATTACAGAAGGTAGTTACTCATTTAAACAAGTTTTTCAACTGTGATGGAACTGCAATTTATTGGAAAAAGTTGCCAAACAAGACATTTATTTTGATATAAGAAAAGCAGGCTCTGGACACAGGCATCCAAGAACAGGTATGAAGCTGAGTCCGGCCTCTGTACCCCGACACTGAATTAAATCTCGGAGACAGAGTTTTGGGTGAAGTAGAAAAGAATAGCTTTATTGCTTTGCCAGGCAAAGGGGGCCACAGCACGCTAATGCCCTCAAAAACTGTGTGTCCCAACCTGGAGGGGGTAGTGAGGAGTTTTATAGTAAGGGTCCAAAGAGGAAGGTGGGCGTGGTCAGCTCGTGGACACTCTTCTGATTGGTTGGTGGTGAGGTAATTGGGAGTCAGCACCATCAGCCTTCTGCTTCCAATCAGTCTGTGGTCTGTGTGCTTGTGGGCAACATACAGTTAACTTCTTCCACCTGGTGGGGATTTCAGTATCTGCAAAACAACTCAAATATATTGTTATGTGTATCCCTTGAGGGGGAACCAGGACTCTGCCCCAAGGCTGCCCTATTGTTTCTTGACTGCTCCTCCCTTGTCTCCCTGTCCCCTCCCTTCCCTGATTAGCAACTGTTTGAACCTGCTCCTTGGAACTCAGGGAAGGTCATGGAGGCTGAAGGAAAGCCTATTTCCTGTAATCAAGAAAATGTGGGACACAGAAAGGCTTTTGTGTCCAGGAGCCCCACAGGGTTCTGCTCAGTTTCAGGTTTACCCTGATGTTTGTTATCAATGCCACTTGTGATGCTGCCCTTAGGCATTTACTAGTGTGCCATTCAGAAAATCTGAGGGCATTTAAAGACATTGGTAAGAATACACTTTCTGTTGTGTTTTGTTCACATTCAAGCAGTTGGAATATCCAAGTGATTGTTTCTGAGTACAAGTGACCCTTGAACAACATGAGATTGAACTGCGGGGGTCCACTTTTAAGCAGGTTTTTTCAATAAATACTACAGTACTATACAATCCATAGTTGTTTGACTCCATGGATGCAGAACCATAGACATGAAGGGCATACTGCAAAGTTATACTTGGATTTTGACTGGGCAGGGTGGGTGTCCCCACCCCCATGGTCATTAAAGTGACCACTGTACCTGAGTGAACACACTAGCCCTTTTGTTGAAAAATACCATAGAGAAAGTGACCTTGATAATAGATGTCTTCTGATTGTCAAAATTGTGCTGTTCCTCCACTTGGCATGACCAAGGATGGCAATAACATTTGTGTTGTGATCTTACTGCAGAATATGAGGTTGTTGCTGCAGCCAAGACCTAACAGCCATGATTAAGGCTCACTATTTGCAAACTGAAATGCATTTTTTGGTTAAGTGCCATTGAGAGATAGGGCAACGCTGAAGCATCTTTATGAGAGATCTGAAAAGAAGACAATATAAAGTGGGCAATCACCAACCTTGGAGATGTTCTTGGTAGGCTAACAGTCTCCATGAGACATGACTTTTGGAGGAAACTATCCCAAGCAGTGAACGATTTTAAATGCTTCGAACCAGCAACATTAAATAGGACAATAGTGACTTTGGCTACTGAGGCTAGGTTTGTGGACTTCAGTGATGATGATGTTGAAGAGGTTTTGGCATCCCATGACCACGGAATGACAGAGGAAGAGTGGATGAAGTTGCAAGAGGAAAGGATACAAACTGAAACCAAAAACAACAGTGAACAGCCTGAAAGTGAAGTCTTCCAGGGGCAGAACGAGAAGCACTGCATGCGATTTCGCCAGGCTCGACAGTGACGCAAGGATTACAGGAAAGTCTGACTCTAGTTTTGAAAGGGCATGCACATTCAGAGAGGTTTGCAAGATGTTTTTAGTGCGTGCAAAGGATTGCGTGCTAGAAAAATGTGTGGCACTAAACAGGGAAGCATTCTGTCCTATGTCAAGCCTTCCACACCAGCCACTGCAGACAACGAACCTCGACCTTTGACATCAAGTCAAGAGACAAAGAAAGTGCAGATGTGAGTGACCTGCCTGCCCTGAGGGGTTCAGACAACAATGAGATGAGATGTTAATAGATGACCCTCTTCCTGTCTTTCCTACACTCCCATCTCCTGTACCTCCCGCCAGCCCAACCTCTGATGAGTAAGCCTCACACACCGCCATCAGCACCGCTCAGCCTCCCAGCCTGCTAGCTGTGCTCTGGATGCTGGTGAGTGAAACCACACTGCACGTACATTATTTCTACTTTGTACGGGCTGTGTCTTTATCATATCATTTCTGCTTTTACTATATGGTAGTGTTATTTTATGTTTTATGTGCTATTTGGTATGATTTGGTAGGTTATTTTGGGGGTCTGGGAATGCTCAAACACTTTTTCATATAAATTAATAGTAGTTGCTTCTTTATTTTATACCATTTCTGCTTACAAAAGTTTTTAGGAACCCTCTACTTTTGGGAAACCAATATATATATACAGATATATATATCTGTATATGTATATATTAATTATAATTATTAATTATATAAGACAATTATATTAATTATAATGCAATTATTTTGTTATTATTCTATTATTAATATAATTATAATATATTAATTATATAATTATAATACAATTATTAATTATATTAATATACATACATATATATGTAGATGGTCATATAATATACATTTATATATGTATAATGTATGTATTGATAGAGCTATAACCACATTAAATAACTGCTGTCTTCAAAAACACAGTAAAACTCTTATCCAGTTGAAGGAAAATTACTTTGTCAGAGTCCAGTACACTCATGAAAACATGGATTGTAATTTTTCTTTATCCTCATTATAAGGGGTCCCAGCAGCATTCTCCTCAGTGTTCTTTATCCTTTTCATTGTTTATCTGATAAGGAACCAGAGAAGACATTAAAATAAGGAGGGTGGCACTGCAGGGGCCCAAGTGACTCTCTGCCAAGGGGCTCTGATCTGCACCACTTGCATCATTGTATCAGGAACACATGTTTTCAAACAAATGTTCTAATGTAACAACTCATATCCTGGAAAGAGTTTCTACTCACTAATCCAAGAATTGTATTCTCTGGTTTATTCTTTTTACTTGCGATCTTTGTGCTTTTATCTTGGCCAGGAAAAGAGTCATTGTATTTTGTAGAACTGATGCTTGATGGGTTAGCGTTAGGAGTTTTGGAAGTTTTCTTTTTATGGAAATGGTATTTTAAAATAAATTGGCATTTCATTGTTAAACCCATGTCATGTCTTTCAAACGCTGATAGCTGTTTATTATTCCTGGCTTTTGTGAGTTGAGTCTATTAATTTGCTACGTCTGTGCCAAGGTTCAAAACCCATGTTTTAAATGTCTACTCCTAAAGTGTGCTCATGGGCCAAACAAACAGCTTTCTGGTGAAAGGAAAAAAATTAATGTCTATACTAATATGAATGGATGTTTATATGGTGTATGGTATATTTTAAGTATTCTAAAACAATGTAAATATTAGTAATAGTCAATCCACAAATATATTAATGAATACATATTTCTTCATTTGTTCTGGACATACCCTTTAGCATTGGATGGTAAGGTTTGTGCCATAAGACTTACTTAACTAGTCAAACACGTTTTTCTGGCTGCAATTACACATTTGTAAATGGCCTCCAAGTACCTTTTAAAAGAGTAAAAAGAAAGACCGTTCCAATACCAGAATACATACATTTAAATAAAATTACTGGTCAGTAATGGTTCTATTAAATAATAATGGGGCACAGTTTGCACTGTGGTGAATTGATTTCTACTCCGTGAGCCTCCCTGCTTGTCAGACCTTCACATGCCTTTCTGACATCTTGGATCTTGGATGGATATTGGCATTATCTGGGGAGCATTAAAGATATTGATATTCAAACTCTTCTTCTAGAGAGTCTAACCCAGTTGATTTGGATGGGCATTAGTATTTTTAAAAACTCCCCGGTGCATTTTGATGTGCGGACAGAATTGATAATGAAAGGCTGATTGTGATTAACAAGTAATTGAAGGTTAAATGGAAGCTTCTGCATCTGCCCTACCCCCGTGTCCTCCACCCTGGCTGAGATGGTAAATCAAAAGCATGTCACATCCCAGGAGAATGGTAGAAATTAATGCCACTCTTAGGGATCTAAAGCCAGGTGGTCCAAGAGAATTTTCTGTAATGATGGGAATGTTCTATACCTACTGTGAATTAAGAATGCCACCTGCCATATCAGTAACCAAAGACGTTGTGGCCATCAAGCCATCACATTACACTCAACCCCCTCCCCACGGTGCCCCCCAACCCCACCCCAGGAACTCAGGATGGAAGCAAAGAATACGTGCCATCTAGCAGTCAACTGCTGCAGCCAACACCTGACGTTGCACCCTGAGGAGACTCAGAATGGGAAAACACAGGATACTGACCCCAGATAGCTGAGGTGCATATCGAAGGAATGACTTCAGTGAGCCCAGACTCTTGCATTTTAGAAACGCGCTAAATTCCTTAACTTGAGACGTCTTGTTTCTTTAATTAACAGTCATCTTTTGATGTTCTGACTACTTGGTCTTTGTTGCAAAAACTCCTGTATATCCTGGCTCCTCCCCTACCTCTTTGGAGCCGTCCCTTAGAGCTATCTGAGAGGCTGTGTCCTGGGCTTAAGTTCTCAGATTTGTTCACCAAATAAAACATAACTCTCAACTTTTAGGTTGTGCATTTTTTTTTCAGTCGACACTATCCTATCCAACAGAGCACCCATTAGCCACTTGTGGTTGTTGAGCTCTTGACATGTGGCTAGCGCAACTGAGAAAATGAATTAAAAATTTTATTTTTAAAGTTTAAATTTAAATAGCCTCTTGTGGTTAGCAGCTGCTGTACTGGACAGTACGGTTTCTAATGGATGCAGAAGTGGTAAACTCTGTCATGTTTCCATTTAATTTCCAAAAAATAGTTCCTGATATCTCTGGTTAGAAGTAATCTTGTTCCTATCTGTACTTTTCCTATTGCTGCTGTAACAAATTTCCACCAGCATAGTGGCTTAAAAGAATGCAAATTTAGGATTCTAAGTTCTTAGGTCTGGAGTTTCTGGAGGTCAGAAGTCCAAAATGGGTCTTAGTAGGCTACAAGCAAAGTGTTGTCAGGGCCGTGTGCTTTCTGGAGGCCCTAGGAGTGAATCTGTTTCCTTGCCTCTTCCATCTCCTTGAGGTTATCTGCATTCCTCAGCTTGTGGCCCCTTCATCCATCTTCGGAGGCAGCAGTGTAGGGTCTTCAGATCTCTCTCTGACCCTGACATTCCCACCTCCCTCTTTCACTTAGCATGACACTTCTGATTACACTGGACCCACTTGGACAATCCAGAAAATCTCCTCATCTCAAAATCCTTCATTTAATCACACCTTCACAGTGCCCTTTGCCATGTAAGATAACATATTCGCAGGTTCCAGGGATTAGGTCGTGGATATTTTGGGGGAGCCATTGTTTAGCCTATTCCACCAGTGTTTCTTGCCCCACCTTGCCTGATATATAGTTTCTCGTGTGCTTTCCTATCCACTTCCTTGAAAGCAGCAGGTGAGTCTCAATGATTTCAATCGCTGGGTTAAAGCTGTGGCTTTCATACCATAGGTGCTCAAAATATGTTTGCTGGAATGAATTGATTAAAGAAACAGACATATACATATTACAATATATAAGATAGGTAACTAATAAGAACCTACTGTATAGCACAGGAAACTCTTCTCAATACTCTGCAACGACCTATATGGGAAAAGAGTCTAAAAAAGAGTGGATATATATATATGTATAACTGATACACTTTGCTGTGCAGTAGAAACTAATGCAACATTGTGAATCAACTATACTGTAATAAAAATTTTTTTAAAAAGAGAATGGAATAGGACAAATAAAAAAATAAAGAAAATAAAAGAACAGAGTATTTGATAGATGCTGACTGAGTGAATGAAGCAACAAGGTGGATCTGATGCAGCAAATTAACTTTGAGAATTTCATGCATTGAAATATTCACCAATCGATCAATGGACCCACAGAACAGATTTTGGAGCAGTATTCATCACTTGCCAATCAAATACAGACTTAAGAATTCTGCCCTGGTCTGTTCATTTCGGCTAAATACGCAGGCATGAAAGCCACAGCCTGTTTGCCTGATTCTCTAGGAATTAAGTCAAGAACAAAGAGGGTGGAGGGATGTCTCCTGATACATTTCATAGTATCACCAGAACATTTAAAGATTAATACCTTATTTGACAAAGGAAATTAGTATATGAAAATCTATATGATTACTTTATTAAGGCTTTATGTCTACAGGAACAATTTAGGTTTTTTAAAAAGAGAGTCCAGGATAGAAAATGTCCAGTTTGATTATTATATCCACAAAATTTAAACATATACAAAAGTAGAAGGATCATATAACAGACCCCACGCTTAGACAACATCACCCAGCTTAGACAACTGTCTCCCCATTGCCCATGTTGTCCTCATCTGTGCTCATGTCACCTCCTCCACCCCAACCCTATTTTCAAGCAAATCTCAGAATTGTATCATTCTATCCATAAATTTATTCATTTATAAACACATTTGGGCAGATTTGTTAATGAATTTCCTCCTATTCATGCTGGCTTCCTGCATGTTTTGGCCACTCCATCATCTTGCTGACATTTACTGTCTTTTCTTTACCTTATGTGGAATTTTGTACTAAAAGACAAAACATAGCAACTAAACATAGAAAAGGCTAAGTTGGCCAGCCTTGTTTAATTTTCCTATTATTTTAATTCATATTTTAGAAACTAGCTTACAAAGTGGAAATATATGAGATTGCACATGAGTTAAAACAATATTTGCATTTTTATTTAGGAGGACAAAGGAAAGGTCTTAACCACAGGGAAAATATGAGTGAAAAACCAAGCTCTGCTCACTTTCATTTCAGGAACATATTAAATGTTAAGGTAAAACATGTATAATCCCGTTTGAGAAGACACAGAGAGCTCCCAGGATTAGGGGATATTCTGAGGGAAAACTTCTCATAGGAAGAACTAAGTGAAGACAAAACTAGAAGTGAGAAACAAGATTTTGTTGAAGATGAAAATTTGGTCAGAAAATATAAAGCTGTATAGAATACAGTTTCATAAAATGTGAAAATACCAAATGTTTCTTTTGGGCACTACAGTATTCTCTTTTCATATATATCTGTATACAGTGATTGTAAGTGGCCTTCCTCAATACATTAAATATGTCAATAAAAGTGCACAAGATCAGGGTTGGCTGGATTGGAGATGATGATAACACCATTGGCAGTTGCCTCTGTCTTTCTGCCATTTCTTTCTGTCTTATTATCTTTAACTATCAACCAGAGCTAATTTATCCACTCCATGGATGTGAGTCACAGTACTTCATTCATAAGGATACCAATTAAATACTTGGAGAATGAAGTAAAATCAATTTCTGCTTTTTCAAATCCAAATCTAGCATTCTAAAATTTATCAAGCTGAAATTCCCTGTTATGCCACTGTTCCAAAGCAGAAAGCGTCTATGCACCTGTTCCATTCATAGACTCATAATGATTTTTAGCTGAATAGAATATATGAGGTGATCTGATTCAGCTCCATGTTTGGACCCAGAAGTCTCTGGATTAAATGAATTGCTAAAGGTCACACAGTTAAAAAGTGTCAGTTCAGAGACAAGAAACCAACTTTCCTGCCTTCCAGTTGGTGTGCCCATCCCACGTATTACAAAAGATGAAGTGACAAATGAAGAAAATTATTTGATTCTGTTAACTATGGTGGTATACGAATCTGTGCTTTAATAAAATGACTTTGAATAAAAGTTGTTTCAAGAAGTTATGTGAGTTTTAAGGTTCCCTTCAAGCTCTAACATGATGAATTTATAAGAAGAGGTCCTAGTTTGCATTTTTTTCAAAACAAACAAGTTTTTATTGAAGTATAGTTTGTTTACAATGTTAGTTTCTGGTATATAGCAAAGTGATTCAGTTATATATATATTCTTTTTCAGAATCTTTTCCAAGAAAAGTTATTACGAGATATTGAATATAGTTCCCTGTGCCATACAGTAAGTCCTCGTTATTTATCTCTTTTATATATAGTACTTTGTATCTGTTAATCCCAAACTCTTAATTTATCCCTTTCTCCCCTTCCCCTTTGGTAACCATAAGTTTGTTTTCTATGTCTGTGAATCTGTTTCTGTTTTGTAAATAAGTTCATTTGTACTGTTTTTTAGATTCCACATATAAATGATATCATATGGTATTTGTCTTTCTCTGTCTGACTTACTTCACTTAGTATGATAATCTGTAGGTCCATCCATGTTGCTGCAAATGACATTATTTCATTCTTTTTTATGGCTGAGTAATATTCCATTGTGTGTGTGTGTGTGTGTGTGTATCACATCCTCTTTATCCATTCATCTCCTAGTTTGCATTTTTAAAAAAATTGAACACTATATTTTTGCATAAACTAACATAATAAAACTTTGCCAAATATTTCCAAAAGATAAAATACAAATAGAGGAAAGAAGAGGGGGTCAGGAGTCTGCTCTGGTCTCTACTTTTTGATATTAGCGAAGGTGATGATATGTTTATAGTTGTGCTAAGAACATCAATCTCCCCACACCCTCAGCTTTTGCTCTGAAGACTTCCTCACCTCCTGGGCTTAATTAAAACTTGGTTCTACCTTGACTTTACCACCTGCCCATCTACCACCTAGACTCAGAGCTGAGTGTGGAGGGGGTTCCTCTTACTCCCCATGACTGTGTTTAGATAATTTCTCCTCCATCCCAGACCATACAACCAGCTTCCAATCGCACATGTAGGTTTTTTACAGGTATAGCAAAATCAGCTGTTGCCAATGCCCATCTTTCTCATCCCACTGTGGAATCTACCTTTGTCCTATGTTCACTGTCTCAGAGGACAATGCCCCAAGTTTGCAATTGCCCAAGACAAAACCTGGGAACCATACTCGGCCCCTCCCAACTCACCACATTCAGGCAAATTCAAATTCTGCTGATTCTACCAGATAAATATACCTCCAGTCTGTTTGCTGCTCTCCAAACCGATGACTCATATTGTGTCCAGTCACTGTCATTTCTTTCATGACCTGGGGCCACAGCATCCCTCGCCTTTACACTCGGACCTTCCTAGTCTATGTATCTGCTTGGTGACAATCACATGCAAGGTATTTTTTTCTTTTAGCATCCAAACTGCTTTCATAATAGAAACTGAACATCAGGACAACCAAAAGATTTGCTCACAGTAACACAACTCTTGGGTGTTAGAACTAGAGATTCTGACTCCTTACTAGGGTTCCACTAACTTCCGGATGGCCCTTCTGCAGGTCTCGAGATGTGTGCATCTCCTAAAGATAAACAGTGCAAAACCGAGGCCTTACCACAGGATAAAATGACAGGAGGCTCTCAACTTTTAAACCCTAATATTCAGCTGCTCAAAGGACAAATTCTGAATCATAATAACGACATTTAGATGCCATCAGTCTACAGTGCTGTGACCTTTTGAGAACCATAACTTCATTGTGTATAGCTTGTTTCTACTTTCCAATATTTTATTTTATTATCATTACAAATCATGCTTGTTTTTTAAGGACTTTAATTTTCAAATTGCCACCAATGAAGAACTGAGTTATTCTTTAGTCAAAGTTATAATAATCAGTTGCCCATGAAGTCAAACAAAAAGAACTTACAATCAATGAAGAACATAGTAAATATCCTCATTATTCTTGGCTACACTTTTCCCAGGTCAGAATTATTTCAGATATGACAGAACATTAACCAAAGTAAAAATATGTATGTCGCCCCACATACTGGGACCTGCCCATTTTTGCAAGGTCATTGACTACTGCTTACATTCTAAGGTCAGTGAAAAGTAATCTCACGTTTCACCTGATTTAAGCTGGAGAGAGTAAACAAAACAATGGAATGCGTAGAGGGGCATTTTGAGATATGCAGGTTTTGGAGGGGACTTATTGAGCCAACTTCAAAGGGCAGAGAATTACAGAAACTAGTTTTTACTTATCCAGGGTTTTATTCATTCTGTATAACTCAAGTTCATTGTAACTTGATCTATATTCAGTATTTTTTGAAATCAAAGTATGTTGTCATTTTGGCCTATTTTTAATGTCCCCCTCCCTTTAAAATTTAGAAAATATCTGCGTCCATATTGGATCTCTGTGCAAGGTTAGGAAATGCAGTGAGAAATTGGGCTTCATTAAAATTAAAAACTTTTGCTTTGTAAAGAACACTTTTAAAAGAATGAAAAGGTAAGTCACTGACTGGGAGAAAATCTTTGCAAAGCACATATATGATAAAGAGCTGGTATCCAAAATGTATAGACGTCCCTAAAATCTCAACAGTAAGAAAAACAATTTGATTTAAAAAAATGAGCAGAAGGTCTGAACAGACACTTCACTAAAGAAGATAAACATATGAGGAGATGATCAACACCGTATGTCATTTAGGGAACTGTAAATTAAAACAACAATGAGTTGCCACTACATAACTATTAGAAATGGCCAAAATCCAAAAAACTGACAACACCAAATGCTGGTGAGGATGTGGAGCAACAGGAGCTCTAATTCATTGACGGCGGTAAAGCAAAATGGTACAGCCTCTTTGGAAGACAGTTTGGCAGTTTCTAACAAAACTAAACATACTCTTACCATATGATTCAGAAATCAAGTTCCTTCGTATTTACTCAAAGGAGTTGAAAACTTATGTCCACACAAAAACCTGTATGTAGGTATTTATAGCAGCTTTATTCATAATTGCCAAAACTTGGAAGCAACCAAGATGTTCTTCAGTAGGTAATTGTATAAATAAACTGTCATCTATCTGGACAATAGAATATTATTCAGTGATAAAATGAACTATCAAGCCACAAAGATATAGAGGGGCCTTAAATGCATATTGCTGTTAAAGAAGCCAATCTAAAAATACTACATGACTACAACTGTATGACATTCTGGAAAAGGACAAACTATGGAAACAGAAGAAGGATCAGTGGTTGCTAGGGGTTCAAGGGGAGTGAGGGAGGGATGAATAGGCAGAATACAGAGGATTTTAGGGCAGTGAAACTCATCTGTATGATACTGTAATGGTAGATACATAATATTCATTATACATTATCAAAGCTGTAGACAGTACAACACAAACAATGAACCCTATGTAAACTTTGGACTTTAGTTAGTAATGATGTGTCAGTAATGTATCAATTGTAAGAAATGTATCACATTAATGCAACATGTTAATAATAGGGGGAACTGTATGAATGTGTGTGTGTGTGTGTACGTGTAGGAGGAGGAGGGGGGGTAGATGGAAACTCTCTGTACTTTCTATTCAATTTTCTGTAAACCTAAAAAGGAAGAGTGTGAAATTACATTTCTTCAGAAGATACATTATGAATTTTTGAATATTATGTATTGTTTCCTTTGTAAAACAACTTTGCTGAGGTATAATTGGTATACAAAGAATGGCACATATTTAGTATATACAATTTTGTGAGTTTGGACCCATGCAAACACCTGCGATAGCATCACCACCATAAAGATAATAGACATCCAACACTTCCCAATTTCCTTGTGTCCCATTTTTTTTCTTTGTGGTTAGAACACTTAACACGAGATCTGTCTAGTGCCTTCATAAATATTGAAGTGCACAGAACTGTATAATTAACAATTATAGGCATACCGTTGTACAGCAGATCTCTAGAGCTAATTCATCTAGCATAACTGAAACTTTATATCCATTGAACAAATCCTCATTTAATATCCAAAATATGTAAGATATTTAATACCTTCTTATAGAATGGGAGAAAATATTTGCAAACCATATATCTGATAGGCATTTTTTTCTAGACCCTTTAAAAGTTCTTGTTGTGTAGAGTTGATTGATTGAGTAAAAAATTTGACTGAAAGGGCAAAAAAGTTAAGCCCTCATACATTGCGTAAACTCACAAAGATAGCAGAGACTTGCTACTTATTTCAATCTTGCCCTCTTGTATGATTCAATATCAAAATATAAATTGAACTGATAATTTTATTTAGTTTAGGAAAGTGAAGATAGAAGTTTGTAATGATTATGATTGGTAGAGTAACAAAATAATTTGGGGTCCAGTTTTGGTTCAACTAAATTGCTATTTCAAATCAATTTCCTGGTTTCATTTTAATTGAGTTTGATTCACCACATGCAGTTTTCACCATACGCACTTTGCAGTGCACCGGGTAAATTCCAAAAGGAGCCAGCGCATTTCAGCTGATATAGTTCAAGTTCAGTTGAAACTTAATACAGTAGGAGTCTTTTTCCTTTTCATCAAAGTTTTCCATGCCTGAATGTACTTTGTGTAATTAGCCAACTGTTTGGAAATTGTCATCTAACTTTCACTTATTTTAATGAAATTTAAAAATCCAAATAATCTGCTTTTGTGTGTCTTCTCAGTCTTCTTAAATTTTTCTTAATGCTTCTTAGGTTTCTCTGATAATTTTCTTTTTTAAATCCAGAGCAGGATTTCTATGTTTGTTAGTAACTGAATTGGAGCTGCCTAAGGAAATGAGAATATCAGAAGAGTTTTATGTATAACCTCGTGTTTTATTTCATTAATTATCAAAAATTAATGATAAATTTATAAGATGGTATAACACTGGTTTTTCTTTTCCTTTTAATATAGGACACCTGGTTTCTTCATAATGAATGTATGGTTATTGTGAATTACACTTTTTTTGTTGTTGTTCTCTGAAGAATATCATGTAATATTTTTATCAGCATATTTACCCATCAATTTACTCAAATAAAAGAATTCCAAAATGTCATACGTCATGTATATGTCATGTAGTTTAAAGAACTTGAAGATCTCACAATACATGCCTGATAAAACTTGTGTGGAAAAATCACCCCATACACAAACAGAAATGATCTGACAAAATCAAGTTGTTTTCACAAGCCTTTAGCACCAATGTGAAACTTTGAATCAAAATCATTGACACTTTTTATGTTACTCAATTTTTTTTACTTCAAGTGGAAAGAGAATTTTTAATGTTTGGAACTAAAAACTGAACATGTACACATATGTGGAACTGTTAGTGTATCTTTAAGCTATGAAGAATCTCCCCACATTTGAAAAAGGTCATTTTGTTTTCATTCACACTTTCATTAATGTGTTCTCATTATAAAAACATCCTATAAGTTTCCACTCATAAAATTAAATATGTATGCATATATAGTTATATTAACCCAGATGAGGGTTAATATTCCATTTTAAAGGAAGTTTTAATACACTTATTAGAAGGATTGGCAATTTTCAGGAACAATTACAGCAGAACGCAAATCAATCAGTGTGATACACCACATCAACAAAAGAAAAGACAAAAACCACATGATCATCTCAATAGATGCAGAAAAAGCATTTGATAAAATTCAAGATCCATTCATGATAAAAAGTCTTACCAGAGTTGGTACAGAGGGGACATATCTCAACATGATAAAAGCTATTTATGACAAACCCACAGCCAACGTAATACTCAACAGTGAAAAGCTGAAATGCTTAAGCTTTGAATGAATTCAAAATGCTAGACTTCACAATTCAAGTGTAAGCCTAGGAGTCAGCATATCCACTGGGGGGCAGAAGCGCACCAGGAACGCTCACAAGCAGACCAGCCCTGGAACACAGGGTGATGCCCCCAGAAGATGCTGACGCTCCCAGGGAGGACATTGCTGGCCTGTGACTGTCTCCAGCTATGCCCTCTGTGGGCTCACCCACCTGCTCTCCCTTGTGGCAACAGGGCGCATCTGCAGGGTGCCTGGGAGAGGGAGGCCCTCAGCCTCCAGCCAACAGGGCTTTCTCGGAGAGAAGCTGAGATGCCTCAGTATTTGAGTTCTTGTACCACTAGTACCCTGGCAAGTTAAAGGACCCTGAGTCTCCTTGAGGGTCCCTCTTGTTGGTATTAGCTGCACAACTGACGTGTTTGAATTTTACTCAGTCATTTAAGGAAGGCAAAGAAACAAAGGGATGACAAGTTGCTTTTGTTTGTAATACTTTGAAATAGCAGGGAAAACCAGACAAGGACATATGTTCCTTTTAAGAGAACACAAAGACTGCATTCATCTCTTTCTCTCATTGAAAATACTCTTCACATGTAAGACAAGAAACCACACTGAAATAGTGGTTTGTATCCTTGGCATTAGGGAGAGAATGGCGATTAGTTTAAAGTCGGAGTTGCTGCCAAGCTACAGACTAACTTGGGATAACTTCTCTAGAAGTCAGGATAGATAAAAGAAGTGACCGTCCCTAAAGCAGGACTCTTACTATGATGTGCATGGGGATCCCCTGGGGATCTTGCTGAAATGCAGATTCTGAATGAGTAGATGTGCCCGTGATTAAGCTATGTTTGAGAGCCAGGTATTCAGACAACCTCAGGAGAGAGAAAATAGTCCCATTGTGTGCTTGCTGGGTGAAGAAGCAGGCTTTGTTTTCCTTTTAGGTTCTGGAAGTTAACTGCAGTGTGAGGCTTGCTTGTGTACGTACAACCTACAAGGATTCTTTCAGAACCCTACTTTGTCCCATTGTGTATTGTTGGCAAGCACTCAGGTGTCGCTCTCAAGAGTGACAGTTCAAAAAAAGAAGCAGACTCACAGATCTAGAGAACAAACTAGTGGTCACCCGTGGGGAGAGGGAAGGGAAGAGGGGCAATGTAGGGGCAGGGGATGAAGAGGTACAAACTATTAGGTATAAAATAAGCTACAAGGATATATATTGTCCAAAGTGGGGAAATACAGCCAATATTTTATGATAACTATAAATGGAGTATAATATTCAAAAATTATGAATCACTATATTGTATATAGTAACTTATACAATATTGTACATCGACTATACTTCAATTTTAAAAAAAGAATGACAGTTCAAAGTGGAGAGAAAGCTGATCTTTTTCTCTGAGCCTCCTTCTAGCTGCTAGCATGGTACTCAAAGCATATCCTTAAGAACTGAGGAACTGGTTAACTTCAGAGGGAATGAATGAGGGCATGCTAATGAAGAACAATTTCCATTGGCTGGACCTCTACTATGTGCTGGGTGCTTTGTTAAGGACTCTACATATATCATTTTTAACCCTTTGAGGGAAAATTTGTTAACTCTGTTGTAAAGTTAGTGGGACCAAGACTTGGAGACCATAAATAACATGCCAATGTTCCATAGTTTATAAGAGTCAGAGTTTGTGTCACTTCAGAAAAGGATATCCTTGGATACCGTTAAGAATATTAAGGATTTCCATCCCAGCAATGATCTTGTGTCAATTGCAGAGGCACAGGCGCTGTGATGTCAACATCAGAGCTGTAACAGGATTGCTGACGAGCAACCATAATGCCTTGCATCCCTGTACTGTATCATTGCCCCAGCGTTGTGTTTCCCTCAGGGTGTGGGAGCTTCCCCAGGCTCCCACCGCTCTTGGCTTGCATGGTACACTGAATCCCCCATGCAGAGATTGAGTGGCCGTGGCGAGCATTTGCTTCCTCAGCTGTTCTCTTGGCTCTTCCACTGTCTCTTGTCCTCTGCTGGCCCCTGGCAAGTGAGTGTGGTGTGCAGACAAGCAGTGTGTCTTCAAAGGCAGCAAACACCAAGTCATTTGAAAGTTCATCTATCTCTAGAGCATGGTTGCAGCAACCATTGTGATGATTCCACCAAAATCGTAGCAGAGTTTCTTCTTTCTTGTTATTTAAACTCTACCGGATCTACCCTTACTTACACCCTAGGGCAGTGTTTTCCATACCAGAAGTGCTGTGAAAACCCTAGTGGGTCATGAAGACAAATGACCAGCATTTCCTTTTTTGAAAACAAAAATGAAATGCACTGGAATAGAATTTGAGAATATCAGAGAGCATTCTGCGCAGTGTTATTTCATGGAACTTTTGCTCCATGAATATGTTTCTATGTGCGGTCTGCACTCATTTCCTGTTGCTCCTGCAACAAATTGCCAAACTCTTTAAGGCTTAAAATAACACAGATTTATTACCTTTTAGTTCTGTAGGTTAGAACTCTCACTGTGCTAAAATCAAGGTGTCTGCTGGCTTTTTCCTACTGGGGCTGCGGAGAGAGTCCAGATCCTGGCCTTTCCCAGCTCAGGAGGACGCCTGCTTTCCCTGGCTCATGCCCAGCCCCCAACTCAGAGCAGCAAAGGTGGATTGAGTCCCTTTCACAGCACATCACTCTGACTTTCTTGTCTGGTCTGCCTCCTTCTACTTTTAAGGCCTCTGTGATCACAATGGGCTCACGTAGCACATGGGTAACCCAGAGTGGGCTCCTTGTCTCAAAGTCAATTGATTAGAGCCTTATTTCCCCTTTGACCTTTAACTAACACATTCAAGGTCCTGAATATTAAGATGTAGACATTTTTTGGGGAGCCATTATTCTACCTTCTACAGGACTACAACGTAAAAGAGTTTGAAAAATACAGCCTGATGATGAATTATTCTGCCTCAAACATAGCAGGTGGCTTTGAAGTGCTGTAGTGGTAGATCAAGTTCAGGTTCATGTCTCCCATGTCTTTGAGCCTCAATCTGAGGATTATTTTTGGTTTCTACTAACCTGGCCGTGGCCAATCCACTCAGAAGCCTGACTGTCAGCAGTAACTCTCCCCTTTCTATTTATTCTTTTCCTAAGAACAATTAGGATGATACTGTCACATGGAACACGGAGGTCAAATCAGCATTGTCTTTAAACAAAAAGTCAAGGAGGAAATGAAACAAGGCTAATGTTTTCATAAAAGTAAATCCAAACTCTCGCTCCTGAGACCCTTCCATCTCTCTGTGAATATTCTTTTCATCTCCAGCCATGAGTTTATGGACCCTTCTCACACTTGCACACACCTTTACGTCATGCACTCAAGGGTCATCAGCTTTGAGAATCCCTGTAACTCTATGAGATAAGCAGGGGTTATCAGCCATGGATTTCAGTTGGGAAAAAACAAGATATTAAGTTATTTGAATAAGGTAGACATACCAATGTAGAAAAGTGTGTAAACATTTTGAGTTAACTTGTATTCATTGAGTATTTATTATGGTCTCAGCTGGGTGCCGAGTGCTATGGGAATATACAAGTAGATGCCATGGTACCAGCCTCATGGAATTTATAATCTTGTTTGGCAGGTAAGATGTGCGTGTGTGTACTTGTGCCTGTGTGCACATGTGTGTGCATGGGTACATGGGCCTGTGAAGGTGTGTGTGTGTATGTGTGTGGATGAGTGTGTGCATGTGTGCGTTTGCGAGTATGTGTAAGCACATGTGTATGTGTTTGTGCGAGTGCACATGTTAATGCGTGCCCGTGTCAGTGTGTGTGCATGCATGTAACTGAACGTCAGTGGTAGAAGCATACTCAGGCATGGACATGCAGCTTTGAATCAGACTGACTTCTCCTCAGTTTCTCTTTCAAGGATGTCCTCTTCTCTAACTTGCTTTGAACACTGCCTGTTTAAACTTTGCAGAAAATCATACCACAACCTAGTTAGAAGCTGAGACACTAGCAGGATTTCTGATTGGCCAGTTAATTAAAACTTATCAAGGGAGAATTTAAGTCCTTTGCTCTTTTTGACTTTTCTGTTTCCTCTTGGAAGAGTCAAAAAGGGAAAAATGTGGACTGCAGGAAGAAAAGAGTAAGCAAACTGTGCTTGGGATGCAAACTTTATTGCAAAGAGTGACTGCACGATGGTGAGAAGGTGGGATGCTAGGGGGGAGGGTGGGGGGTAATGCGGCCCCAGAGGAGGGATGAAGGGCTGGGAGGAGCACTTGGATTTGCGGGATAGAGAAACGGGAGCCGCAGGAGGCTGCTGGCCGAGAGCATTTTCATCTAGATATTACATCATATGAGCTCTTTCTCCTCCGTCTTCACGGGAGCGGCTGCCGTGGTCCATGCTCTGGAGCTACACACCCTCCCGGTGACCGACCGGACATGGTCAGTCGTCTGGATCAAGGCTCAGGTAGCCTGGCTCGAGGGCATTGCTCCAGAAGATCAAGTCGTGCTCATGGCAGACGGGCCCCTAGAGGATGAGGCTGCCCCAAGCTGGGGTGGGGTGGAGACTCTGACACCCTGGAAGTAGCTGACTGCATGCTTGGAGGTTAGGTCCATGGTTCCCTGGCCCGGGCTGGCAAAGGAAGAGGTCAGACTCCCAGGGTGGCCAAACAGGAGAAAAGAAGAGCGTCCAGGCCAAGAGGCAAATGCAGCACAGCCAGTGCTTTGTCAATGTGGTGCCCACCTTTGGCAAGAAGAAAGGCCCCAATGCCAACTCTTAAGTCCTTTGTAATCCTGGCTTTCTCTAATAAAGCCACTTAGCCCCGTCAAAAAAATAAAATATTACATCACATGGATACTGGAGAAGACTTTTCACTAATTTAATAGAATCACTTTTTTAGCATATGTTTTCTTCCTGGTGTCCTAACCAAAAAGGAATGAGAAGATTCTACTTCCTGTTTAATATATATATAAGTACAATTCCTTCACAAATGACTACATATATATAATATATGTACTTACATTTAACCAAGAATAAAACCATTTGGAAACTAAAGTTTTTAAAAATATGAATTCCTTGTGTTGCCTGCAGAACAAACTCAGAGTTCTATCCTGAGGACATGAGATTTTAAGATCTTTTCCAGATCTAAAATATACCAAGTTCGGATAATGTTAAAAAGAGGCAAGAGCCTGACATCTTTACTGAGTGATACTATTTAACAAGAGGCTATTTAAGATCATGCCTAAAAGGTGAAGGAAAATCCTCGTGGTGATTTCAACGAATTAGAACACATTAAAAAAAAATTATTTTAGTCAAGTATAGGTGATTTACAATGTTGTGTTAATTTCTGCTGTATAGCAAAGTGATTCAGTCATACATGTATATATACATTATTTTTCATATTCTTTTCCATTATGGTTTAACCACACGATATTGAATAGAGTTCCCTGTGCTCTACAGTAGGATTTGTTGTTTATCTATCCTGTATATAATAGTTTGCATCTGCTAACCCCAAACTCCCACTTCATCTCTCCTCCACCCCCGCCCTTGGCAACCACAAGTCTGTTCTCTATGTCTGTGTCTGTTTCTGTTTTGTAGATAAGTAGAACACATTTCTAATTGAGTTCTTATTCTGTGCCAGGCTTTATGTTAAGTGCTGGGTGGGCAGGAAGGAGGAGGAGGAAGAGGTTAGATGTAAATATGCAAATGCTTGGCATGTAAAAGGCACATAATAAATATCCACTAGACAAGACCCTGCAGTGGACTGACTCATTTTGTGGCGGAGAGGGAGGGGAGGCGCTAGGGAGACATACACAGAAATAAATGGAGATGGATAGAGACTAGATCAGTGGTTCTCAGCATTTGCCTGCACATTGGAATCACCTGGGAACTTAAAAAAAACACTAATGATCAGATGCCATCCTGGGTGATTCTGATATAGCTGGTTTGAAGGCAAAGAAAAGAGGAGGAGGGAAAACCATGCCCGAGGTCCCAGGGACTTGGAAAAGCAAGGCACAGTTGGAGAAGGATGAGTGATTTGGAGTAGGTAAAGTGCAGGGTGAGATGATCTTAGCCAGAAGATGGAACTTCTGGACAGAAGATGGACAGGCGGGTAGAGTTCAGCTCCTGAATGGCCTGGGTTGCCATTGTAATGAGATGGATTTTCTTCTGCAGCCATTGGAGAGCCAAGGAAGAATTGTAAGGAAGGGACATCAGGAGATTTGTACTTTGGAATGGTAGTGCTGGAATGGGTGGGGTTCATGGTTGGGGAGGGACAGACATCATTGCCAGGAGGCTATTGCATTGGTCCAGGTGAATAAAAGCTTTGGCACTGGGAATGGAGATGGAAAGCCACATTCCGTAAACACTTCTGGGACAGACTCACACTGTCCTGCTAACCAACTGACTGCGGTTGACAAGGAAAAAAAGAGGATCCCAAGATAACACTAAATCTTCCAGACTATGCTTTCAAATATAAAGATTCCTTTTTAACATCAACTAAGAAACTTCAGGCATCCACATCCTAGTAATTACAGTTTTAGTATCTGTTGATTGAGAAAATCAGAAGAATTGGCAAGTTTGCTCCAGCTGGGGAGGGGTGTGTGTGTGTGTGTCCTGCTCTGCCTTCCTGAGACTGGATCTTTTTTATTGGCATTTCTGAGTTATGGCACTCTCTTCAGCAAGGTTTCTTAACAACATGGTTCCTCCTACAGAAGGCTACTCACATTTGTGTGTGTTTTTCGTACGGTTTTCTCTTGGAGAGCACTTACTCCTTATTTGTGGTCCTCTCACTTATCACCAACCATTATTCCTATTTTTCTGTCACTGGGCACCAAGTGACAGAAAGGATTTGTTTTTGGTCTATGTCTTTCTTTAAAAAAATAGTACATGTTCACTGTAAACACTTATAAAAGGTAGAAGAGTTGAAGAAGAATTATTCATATCAGACCTCTCTCATACTGTTAGCATCTTAGTTTCAAGTATGCCTTTGGTTCATGCCTGTATTTATTAGTAAAGTTTAGAGATGGCTTCCAAAAGGATTTTTATTCTCCCTATTTTTTCTCTTAACCTTGGATTATGATAATTTCTCCACATGATTATATTTGTTAATGAGATATTATTCCAATAAATCGATTAATAATTTTTTGACTAATGCACCTTTATTGAACTTTATTTTTTTTCACTTTTACAAATAATGCTACACTGAGAACCTCGCATGTAAATCTTGCAAATTCTGATTCCCTTAAGACAGCTACTTAAAAGGGGGATTACTGGGTTAAAGTATATTTCTCTTTGAAGATCTTTTATATAGATTGCTAAATTCCTTTTCAAAGATTTTGAGCACATTTACTGAGTGTTAGAATGTATTTTTCTTATCTCCATAATATATTTTTAAAAATACATCTTTATTGGAGTATAATTGCTTTACAAAGTTGCATTAGTTCCTGCTGTACAACAAAGTGAGTCAGCTATATGTATACATATATCCCCATATCCCCTCCCTCTTGCATCTCCCTCCCACCCTCCCTATCCCACCCCTCTTGGTGGTCACAAAGCACCGAGCTGATCTCCCTGTGCTATGCAGCTGCTTCCCACTAGCTATCTATTTTACATTTGATAGTGTATATATGTCAATGCTACTCTCTCACTTTGTCTCAGCTTACCCTTCCCCCTCCCTGTGTCCTCAAGTACATTCTCTACGTCTGCGTCTTTATTCCTGTCCTGCCCTTAGGTTCATCAGAAACAGTTTTTTTTTTTTTTTTTTTTAGATTCCATATATATGTGTTAGCATATGGTATTTGTTTTTCTCTTTCTGACTTACTTCACTCTGTATGACAGATTCTAGGTCCATCCACCTCACTACAAATAGTTCAAATTTGTTTCTTTTTATGGCTGAGTAATATTCCATTGTATATATGTGCCACATCTTCTTTATCCATTCATCAGTCGATGGACAATTAGGTTGCTTCCATGTCCTGGCTGTTGTACATGTCTGTCTGTACCTGGCCTGGTACATGTCTCTTTTTGAATTATGGTTTTCTCAGGGTATATGCCCAGTAGTGGGATTGTTGGGTCATATGGTAGTTCTATTTTTAGCTTTTTAAGGAATCTCCATACTGTTCCCCATAGTGGCTGTATCAATTTACATTCCCACCAACAGTGCAAGAGAGTTCCCTTTTCTCCACACCCTCTCCAGCATTTATTGTTTGTAGATTTTTTGATGATGGCCATTCTGACTGGTGTGAGGTGTGAGGTGATACCTCATTGCAGTTTTGATTTGCATTTCTCTAATGATTAGTGATGTTGAGCATCCTTTCATGTGTTTGTTGGCAATCTGTATATCTTCTTTGGAGAAATGTCTATTTAGATATTCTGCCCATTTTTGGAGTGGATTGTTTGTTTTTTTGATATTGAGCTGCATGAGCTGCTTGTATATTTTGGAGATTAATCCTTTGTCAGTTGCTTTGTTTGCAAATATTTTCTCCCATTCTGAGGATTGTCTTTTCATCTTGTTTATGATTTCCTTCGCTGTGCAAAAGCTTTTAAGTTTCATTAGGTCCCATTTGTTTACTTGTGTTTTTATTTCCCTCACTCTAGGAGGTGGGTCAAAAATGATCTTGCTGTGATTTATGTCATAGAATGTTCTGCCTATATTTTCCTCTAAGAGTTTTATAGTGTCTGGCCTTACATTTAGGTCTTTAATCCATTTTGAGTTTATTTTTGTGTATGGTGTTTGGAAGTGTTCTAATTTCATTCTTTTACATGTTGCTGTCCAGTTTTCCCAGTACCACTATTTGAAGAGGGCTGTCTTTTCTCCATTGTATATTCTTGCCTCCTTTATCAAAGACAAAGTGACCATATGTGTGTGGGTTTATCTCTGGGCTTTCTATCCTGTTCCATTGACCTATATTTCTGTTTTTGTGCCAGTACCATACTGTCATGATTACTGTAACTTTGTAGTATAGTCTGAAGTCAGGCCGCCTGATTCCTCCAGCTCCATTTTTCTTTCTCAAGATTACTTTGGCTATTTGGGGTCTTTTGTGTTTCCATACAAATTGTGAAATTTTTTGTTCTAGTTCTATGTAAAATGTCATTGGTCGTTTGATAGGGATTGCACTGAATCTGTAGATTGCTTTGGGTAGTATAGTCATTTTCACAATGTTGATCCTTCCAATCCAAGAGCATGGTATATCTCTCCATCTGTTTGTATTGTCTTTAATTTCTTTCATCAGTGTTTATAGTGTTTTGAATACAGGTCTTTGTCTCCTTAGGTAGGTTTATTCCTAGGTATTTTATTCTCTTCGTTGCAATGGTAAATGGGAGTGTTTCCTTAATTTCTCTTTTTGATTTTTTGTTGTTAGTATATAGGAATGCAAGAGATTTCTGTGCATTAACTTTGTATCCTGCTACTTTACCAAATTAGCTCTAGTAGTTTTCCGGTAGCATCTTTAGGATTATCTATGTATAGTATCATGTCATCTGTAAACAGTGACAATTTTACTTCTTCTTTTCCAATTTGGATTCCTTTTGTTTCTTTTTCTTCTCTGATTGCTGTGGCTAAAACTCCCAAAACTATGTTGAATAATAGTGGTGAGAGTGGGCACCCTTGTGTTGTTCCTGATCTTAGAAGAAATGGTTTCAGTTTTTCACCATTGAGAATGATGTTGGCTGTGGGTTTGTAATATATAGCCTTTATTATGTTGAAGTAGGTTCCCTCTAAGCCTACTTTCTGGAGAGTTTTTATCATAAATGGGTGTAGAATTTTGTCAAAAGCTTTTTCTGCATCTATTGAGATGATCATATAGTTTTTCTCCTTCAATTTGTTAATATGGTGTATCACATTGATTGATTTGCATATATTGAAGATCCTTGCATCCCTGGGATAAACCCCACTTGATCATGGTGTATGATCCTTGTAATGTGCTGTTGGATTCTGTTTGCTAGTATTTTGTTGAGGATTTTTGCATCTATGTTCATCAGTGATATTGGCCTGTAGTTTTCTTTCTTTGTGACATCTTTGTCTGGTTTTGGTATCAGGGTGATGGTGGCCTCGTAGAATGAGTTTGGGAGTGTTCCTCCCTCTGCTATATTTTGGAAGAGTTTGAGAAGGATAGGTGTTAGCTCTTCTCTAAATGTTTGATAGAATTCGCTTGTGAAGCCATCTGGTCCTGGGCTTTTGTTTGTTGGAAGATTTTTACTCACAGTTTCAATTTCAGTGTTTGTGATTGGTCTGTTCATATTTTCTTTTTCTTCCTGGTTCAGTCTTGGAAGGTTGTGCTTTTCTAAGAATTTGTCCATTTCTTCCAGGTTGTCCACTTTATTGGCATATAGTTGCTTGTAGTAATCTCTCATGATCCTTTGTATTTCTGCGGTGCCAGTTGTAACTTCTCCTTTTTCATTTCTAATTCTGTTGATTTGAGTCTCCTCCCTTTTTTCCTGATGAGTCTGGCCAATGGTTTATCAATTTTGTTTATCTTCTCAAAGAACCAGCTTTTAGTTTTATTGATCTTTGCTATTGTTTCCTTTATTTCTTTTTCATTTATTTCTGATCTGATCTTTATGATTTCTTTCCTTCTGCTAACTTTGGAGGTTTTTTGTTCTTCTTTCTGTAATTGCTTTAGGTTTAAGGTTACGTTGTTTATTTGAGATGTTTCTTGTTTCTTGAGGTAGGATTGTATTGCTATAAAATTCCCTCTTCGAACTGCTTTTGGTGCATCCCATAGGTTTTGGGTCATTGTGTCTCCATTGTCATTTGTTTCTAGGTATTTTTTGATTTCCTATTTGATTTCTTCAGTTATCTCTTGGTTGTTTAATAACGTATTGTTTAGCTTTCATGTGTTTGTAATTTTTTTACCGTTTTTTTCCTGTAATTGATATCTAGTCTCTAATGTTGTTGTCAGAAAAGGTGCTTGATATGATTTCAATTTTCTTAAATTTACCAAGGCTTGATTTGTGACCCAGGATGTGATCTATCCCAGAGAATATTCCGTGTGAACTTGAGAAGAAAGTGTATTATGCTGTTTTTGGATGGAATGTTCTATAAATATCAGTTATGTCCGTGTGGACGAATGTGTCATTTCATGCTTGTGTTTCCTTATTTATTTTCATTTTGGATGATTTCTTTCCATTGGTGTAAGTGGGATGTTAAATTCCCCTATTATTATTATGTTACTGTAAATTTCCCCTTTTATGGCTGTTAGCATTTGCCTTATGTGTTGAGGTGCTCCTATGTTGGGTGCATAAGTATTTAAAATTGTTATAACTTCTTCTTGGACTGATCCCTTAATCATTATGTAGTGTCCTTCCTTGTCTCTTGTAATAGTCTTTATTTTAAAGTCTATTTTGTCTGATATGGGTATTGCTACTCCAGCTTTCTTTTGATTTCCACTGCATGGAATATCTTTTTCAATCCCTTCACTTTCAGTTTGTATGTGTCCCTAGGTCTGAAGTGGGTCTCTTGTAGACCACATATGTACAGATCTTGTTTTTGCATTCATTCAACCAGTCTGTGTCTTTTGTCTGGAGCATTTAATCCATTGACATTTAAGGTAATTATCGAAATGTATATTCTTATTTCCATTTTCTTAATTGTTTTGGGTTTGTTTTTATAGGTCGTTTTCTTTTCTTGTGTTTCCCACTTAGAGAAGTTCTTCTAGCATTTTTTGTAGAGCTGGTTTGGTGGGGCAGATCCATAATGTTTTATAATGGTAATCAAAGTTTCTTCTGACCTACACTGAAAATGTTTTAAACAAGAAAGATTAATCCAAAAAAGTACACCTATGCTGAGAAAGCCATGGAAATAAACAACCATGGGAAAAAAACATGAATAGGCTATTATATAGCCTGGTAAATGGATACAGCAGATTCTTATTTTTTCATATTAATGAAGGGAATCACTGACAAATATTTTTTAAGAAGTAGAGTTTATTAACTCAGTGGCCCTTCAGTAGGTTTGCCCCATGGTTTTGGCTGGTAAGGAATCTTAATTACTGAGTAAGGAATGATCATTTTTGTTGGCGGAACATAATTGTTCATCCAGTTAACTTGGGCCCAGGTAATATCCTTCTTTGAAAGATAATTCAAATCAACCTATACGTTTCTTGGGAAGCCTTGAAAATTTGTGAAGCTAACAAGAGTCTGGATCTGGTTTATTTAATCTAAGACACAAACAATGCATCTGGCAGATGTCTTCATGCTGTGCCTGCTATTCTGACCACAGAGGAGCTTTCCCAACATGAGTTGTGCTGGACACACTTTGAACCATTTATATCATGTATCTGGCATCCATAATTCATCTCTCTGGCCACACATGTTTTGTAATGATAGGACAATAGAAATATGGCTCTAGTCTTTGTACCTTTGTTTGCAATCTTCTTTTCTCCCTGGGAATATTTGCTGTAAAGTCATGTTCTCTTATTATGGAAAAACCATGCATTTAGGAGAAAATGAAATCTTATTTTAAAATAAAATTTACCACCATTCCCCAACAGTCACTTATATATTGTTCACCCTTTCCAGCTTAAAATTTCCCAATTGTTTTCATCTTTCCTTCAGGGTTCCAACAAAATCCTCATTGATACCTATAATACCAAAATTCTGATGGTAAGCAAAATTTCTGAGGTGTTTCTCTAATCTGGGAACACAGAGTTTTGTGTATGGCTTCAATCAGTAGTTCCTTATTCAATATGCCTGGAACTATAATTTGAAGACACCAGAGCTTTTAGAATATCTACAAAATATTTAGAATGGAAACTTACCACTTAGAAAATAGCAATCCTAAAAACCCACTCTGGACACGTCATCTCCCAAAACAACAGCAATGTTATTCAACATATTGAAGAAGATTTTTCTAAGAGTTTCTAGAATTCAATATTTCTCCTTTTTGAATCCCCAGATTATTTTTATCACATCTTTTTATGACACTTAAATTTTTCTTAGGGTATGGGAATTATTTCACTATAGGCTTTATCTCCCAAGGCCGGGCACCATTTGATTCACACCTCTGCTTAGCCTTCTGTAACTGAATGCAAGTTCCTATGCCCAAGGTACAGTGAGGCTGAACAAACTGAAACGTTGGAGTTTGGATCAGAGTAAGTTTTATTTCAGGCCCACGCAAGGAGATGAGTGGTTTTGCCCCCAAAACCCCATGCTCCCCGAAGGGTTTCAGCAAAGCACTTTTAAATGTAAGGTGAGGGAGGCGTGTGGTTATTTGTTGCAAAGTTCTTGGTGCAGGAATCCTTTGTTCTTGCATCTGTCCATGTAGGTCAGGTCAGAGAAGACCAGTGTTATTCTCCGTTCTGCAACTTTTTATCTATATATGAATGGAAAAGTGTTAAACCTTTAAAGGTCATAGCCTTGAGAATGGGCTGGCCTGTATATTTCAGGCTATAGGCAACATTCTTTTACAAAAGGTACAGAGCCAGAATGACTAAGCACAGGCAACAGAGCACAAAGGTTAGAGCAAAAGGAACAGATCTAATATGGAGTCAGATTTGTTCTTGCCTATTACATTTCCATGTAGTCTGTGCTCAATTAGTGCAAGGATTGGGAACTTCCTTAATAATACTGATCTATCATTTCTTATCTTTTCAACCTTAAACCAAGAGGCAGTCACTCAACTCACAGGTCCTGGAAGTGCTGCCCCAGGTTAGCAGCAGGAGGTTACCTGGGATAAAGAGGACATGGATAATTTAGTACAATGATGGCAAAACATTCACTGCTTATGATGAGGAAGAAATCAGCAGAATTGGACATTTTATTTTTACAAAACTCTGAAAGTATTCTTGAAGTCTAGCTCTCACATAACATGAGTGCTTGTTTGGGTTGAAGAACCCATTGGTGGTGGTTGGGGATGAAGTTTCTTCCTTAATTTTCTCATTACTACACTATTTAAAAAAATCTTTCTTAGTACCCTCCCATAGTTTTTACCATGTGTGCATTAAATGTGAAATGGTTTTGTATAAATGTAACTTTATAAGTGTTAATTGATATTGTTGTTATCCATTTAAAGGTAACTATCTTCAAAGACATATAAAGGCTCCCATTTTCTTTCTTTCTGTCAGAGCCATCATGACAGGCTGTGGTCCTGCGTCTGAAGTCTTCCCAGCTGGGGACACCTGGGCTGTGAAAGCTGCAGAGAATACAGAGGGCAGGGATACTGAGGTACGAGCATTGTAGGAGAGAGAGTATGGTGTGGTGGAAATATGCCTTATAGTCAGAGAGACTGGGGTGAGTTATTTCACCCCTCTGAGCCTCAGTTTTCTCCCTTGTTGAATGGTGATAACAAAATGTCTCTCATATGCAAGATCATGGGTGTTAAGTCCTGGCCTGGTCACACAATGTGAAAGACACAAGGTTTACCATCCTCCTTTCTTAGATACCCGTGGCCTTTGACTGGGTTTCATTCAGCATATTACAGTCACCTCCTAAAATGCTGAGTCCTTCAAGGGTAGGGATTGTCTCTGATCTGCTTTCCATCTCCAGTGAGCACTTTAGTTCATGGCAGAAATTTGGAGGCTCTGTAAATGGCAGTTACACTGAGATGCATTCAATTGTGTAAAAGAATCCACAGTAATATCAGGCATTTGGAGAAGCTTTGGGAAACTTGGAAAGAAGAAAAGAATAATAAAAGCCTGGTCCTGTGCCATTGATTAAAACTTATCTGGATAGTTTGGGGCTTAGTCAATACCTGTTGAATGAGTCATATTAAAAAGAACATTTGTAAGTGAGCCCCATAAGAAAGGTAAGTGGAACGGAGATTAGGGGACCTAGCTGAGTGCTTGATGTGTGTTGGACACTGAATAAACAGTCACTGAATCCATGAAAAAGTGATTAAGTAAATAGAAGACATACAACTAACTCATGGATGGTAGTTAAGTAAGACATTATTTGGAAAGTAATGAGTGTAGGGAAAGGTGGTAACCATTTGTATGTCACCTGCATTGTGTGTGTGTGTGTGTGTGTGTGTGTATAAAACAGGGAGAGAGAGGTTGGGGGTGGGGAAGGAAGGGAAGAGGAGGGAAGGGACATCCAGATGAACCATTGAGGGGATTGAGTGATTTATCAGGCTGAGTTTCCTTTCATTGCTGTTAAACATGAATTCAGGTTATTGAAGGAGGTTGGTGGTCTCAGAGACAAAGGGAGAATTCTCACCTGACTCAGACAGTGAGATACAAAGCTATCTTGGTGGACAGAGGAAGACACTGCCCCTTGTTCTTGCTAGCATCTCTTGTGAGCCCACCTGCTTGCAGACAGTATTGTTCACCAGTGTAAACTAAGAGATAGGAGAAAGAACCGTATTTGATTTTTAAAGCAATTAAATGAACAGAGCTTTCATTTTGCACCTGAGGTCTGTGAGTCATCTGTAAGTATTTCCAGTGTTTTTCCTGCACAAGCCTGTAGTTATCAAATCTTGCAACAGGCTCTGAATGGTTCTCTTGAGGGCTGCAGCAGAGAGGAGTGGCTGCTGCCTCCTGGCTAAGAGAAAGACACTCCTGGCCCTGCTGCTGCTCTAGGTGATTCCAACAACTGCCGGGGCCCAGGCAGAGTTGCCAGCAGCCAGCACTGCTGCCAACAAGCCCAGGGATCCCCCTCACCCTCCTTCTACTGCCACAAATCCCTGGCTCAGGGCTAAGAACTTGATTCTCCTGTCTAAGGACTGGGAGATGAGAGGATTCTATTACTATGTCCAGGGAGGAGGTGATTAGAGAATCGGAGATCTTCAGGTGTTTAGGGGGGCTGTGGAGGTTCACTTGGTCCCCAGGCATTGGCATGATGTGGGGAGTCCCTGACATTCCCCAGCCTCAATTTCTTCATCTGGATTCTTGTAAAATGTACAGTGCTTTTCATTGTTCTTGTGAAATGTACAAAGTGGTGTGCATGCTCAGTGTATAAATTTCATACTGTGCAGATTTGGAGGAAGGGGGCAAGGGCATGGGAAGAGGGGAGCCTCCTGGGCCATGATCAGGAGTTTGGCCTGTTGTGGGGACAATGGGGTGCAGAGTTTATAGGCTCCTCTGCAGGCAGCACATCCTGAAAGGAAGGGACAAGGAGGGATAAACCTACAAGAATGGACTTCTTTCTTTCTCTCTCCAACACCCACTCCTGTCACACCTCCTGTTCCCTTTTGGCTTCTACACAGACCCATGTCAGCTCAGATGCTTGTTGAGATCATGAAGTGTAACCCCCAGGCAGTTATTTCAGGGTTTTTCAAACATCATTCCATTGATTCTAGCCTATTCACATCAACGGAGATACGGACTTAATGCCCTGGGGGAGGATGGTGGGGTCAGAATGCTAATGGAGAAGGAAGATGAAAACTGCTGGGGCTCGTTTAATTTTGTGTTTGCCAAATGGAAAACATACAAAAGAAAACTGCAATCTAAGCCACACCAAATATCCATAATTGTGAAATAAAGTCCAGATTGTGGACAGAAATTGCCACTTTGAACAATATTATCCTTTCATGCTCCAACACATAAAAGATGCTCCAGAGGTCTTTCATTTCGACCAGAATTATTTAAAGACATGAGAATTCACTTAAAATCACTTAAGTAGGATCCCTGTTGCCTTTGTTTAATTAATACAATATCATTCCCTTGTCAGGTGTATAAATATTAGTCCGTGCCTTGTTCATCACCTTCACATCTTATCTGAATTCACAAACAATTATTGGCGTTGCTGTAGTCCATGTGCTTATCTGGAACTTATTTAGTGTTCTCTAGTTTTAACAAGGATATTTAATGTCTGAAATGACTTACCCAAAAGGTGATAAAAAGTAGTAGGTGGATTTCTAAGATCAAGGAGTTTCAGGACATTTAAAAAATCTGCTACATGGTTGTAAAGTATTTACATGAATTGGCATATTTTTATAAATTATTGTGCCAATCTTAATAGAAATGACTAGTGCATATGATACACATGACACGTACATAGTGGTGATAATAAAAACCCTCTTGATTAAGCAAAATACCTGTTAAAGTTTTGCCAGTTGTGGTAACAAACAAGTCTCCAGATGTATAATGGGCCAGAGATCACAGAGGATAAATTCTCACTCATGTAAAGTCTGAAACAGGGAATCTTGATTGGCAGGGAGCTCTCTTCCAAATTTTGATTGGGAACCCAGGTTTCTTCCGTTTGGGAGTTCTCCCCTCTTCAGCAGTGGTTTCCCAGGTTGCTGGGCTCATCACCATCAAATCAGTGCAAAGGGAAATAGGAAGGATCATGCACAAGAGTTTTCTCTGGACCAGGAACAATCCATTGGCTAGAACTCAGGCTGTGTCCTTAGGACGAGGAGGATGCAGGTTTGATGAAAAGCTAGTTTTTTGCCACATTAGCCCATTGTTTTTGCCACCTTAGCCCATTGTTAGCACTCAATCAGTTTTGACTTTTATTAGTATTATTATTTTGAATGTCAATGTAGGCTTTCAGAACACCTTTATATTTCAGGAGATATGAAGGATAAAACATCTTGTGTGTATGGATGTGTGACAAATTGAGAACCAAGATTGGTAATCTAGATCCCTATTTGTAGGAGAAGTTGAAGAGGACACTCACGATCTGTTCCTTAGACTGAAGTCAAGCTTAAGTTAACTGGATTTTTAAAGTAACTATATACATTCAGGCCTTGGCTGTATATTATGGAAAGTATATAGACATGACTGCGTCGATAGGAACTATTAAAGTCAACTTCACAAAGGAAAAGAATGGTGAAATTGTTTCCTTTTCTTGGACATAGTTTGATGGAGATAATCTTCATCAAATACATTCTTTAGGGAATAAAAATGATTCTTAAAATGAGTTAAATAAAGCACTGTCCTTTATTATTCATTTCCTTTAGATACTATAAAAGAAAATGTTACATGTGGGTAGAAATTCCTCATATCTATCTATCTATCTTTCTATCTGTGTATGTATGTATGATCTATGTATGTATCTATGTATCTCTCCTCTATGTATGTATGGATGCATGCATATATCATCTATGCATGCATGAATGTGTATATGTATGTATGTGTGCATGTATATATATATATATATATATATATGCATGTGTGTATATATGTATCTATCATCTATGTATGTGTGTACTGTGTATCTATCTTCTAGGTATGTATGTATGTGTCTATGTATATATGCATGTATTTATGTATCTGTCTAAATGAGCCTTACCCAAAAAGGTTCAGGTACTCAGGTACGTTTTCTTTCAAAGGAGAGCAGCCATTTTGGCATAACTGGAGATTTTGCACTGCAGCTGGAGTAGGAGTCAGCAAACATTTTCTGTAAAATGCCAGGTAGTAACTCTTCCAGGCATAGAAGGCCATCCAGTCTCTGTCAGTTATAACTACTCAATTGCGCTATTTTAGTGTGAAACCATCTGTAGATAATATGTAAATAAATCCTTGGGACCATGTTCAATAAAGCTTTATTTACAAACACAGACAGCAGCCTGGATTTGGTCTGTGAGCCAAGTTTACGGATTTCCTGCTCCAGAAGGTCAGTACTTTCTAAAAAGTTTACATTTGCTAATTTTATGTTAGATGTTTATGACATTTTTGAAGTTGCTATCTCTCTACAGAGTTTGGAATTTTACTTCGCTTTGATTTTTCGTGGGAAGCATCACCATGATCTAAGATAACATTGACTAATTCACTATGTCTTTTGTCATCAGCATTAATGAAGCTGCAAATCATCATTGTGTTGGATGCTCTGTTAAACCACAGGCCTGGAAAGGCTACTGGTTACCCAGAGTCAAACTGCCCCATTAAAAGCACTGGGAGAAAGTCTTCAGTGACTGCTAGAGAAGATCCCTTTAAGCTTTTCTTATTAAATTTAGTCTTTAATGAAACTTTATTTTTTAAATTATTAAATTTAATTTTATTTAATATTATAGTTGATTTACAATGTTGTGTTAGTTTCAGGTATACAGAAAAGTGATTCAGTTATACATATACATATATCCATTCTTTTTCAGATTCTTTTCTCATTTAGGTTATTACAGGATATTGAGTAGAGTTCCCTGTGCCATACAGTAGGTCCTTGTTGATGATCTATTTTATATATAGTAGTGTGTATATGTTAATCCCAAACTCCTAATTTATCCCTCCCCCTTTAATGAAACTTTAGTTGTAATATTTGCTTAATTTTCTTCTCACTGGTAGATGGAATTTAATTTTCTTACTTCAAAAGACTTTCACTGTAAGACTCCAGGTAGCATCAGTCATTTTATTTCATGTTTTCAAACTATCTCTGAGGGGATTGTTTCTTAAAATGTTGTCATCTGCAAGTCGAGTGAAAAAATACAAAACAACCCTGTGCACCCGGCAGAAACCCAGAAAGAGACCTAATTAAATGATACAGGTGAAAATAGGCCTACTGCTCACTGAATTAAGATGGTGTTATCTGTCACATATGGGAACCATCAGATGTAGAGTCTTCTTTAAGTAAAGAGATTTGGAATTATGATACCTCTAGCATTCATGTCTAGCATTTCACATGTTTTGAAACTAGACCTTAGTCTTACCCTGCAGTGGGGTGGGGGCCTCCTTGTCTGTCCTTGGGTCAGGCCCTTTTCTAGGTGGGGGTGGGGAGAAAGAAGGGAAAGGACGGTGTCTTTGTTGTATGTAGCCCTTGAGATGCTGGCTCCTGCTTTTTCTTGGACTAACACTAACCAGCCTCTGGTGACTCATGTGTGAAAAGCAAGCACACTCTGACTCCTCAGGAAGAACTTGCATGATTCTACGACCTCTTCCAACTCCGCATGTAGCGTCTGCCCAGGGCAGGCCACCCCAGAGCCTCTGGTGCCTGGGGTTCCCATGAGGAGTTGTGGGACGTCCACTTGACCCATAGGGAACTACACATTCCTTATTTTTCCAAGCAGCCTGAAGACTGTTTCATTGCCAACCCTATCTTAGCCCTATCTTACTCCAGCTGTCTTCTCCTCCTGCTCAAATAAGCACAGTGGGGAAATTGACGAGACCTCTGTGAGAAGCAGACACCCACTGTGAAACGAGATGCCAGCCTCCTCTTCATAAGGCACCTCCAAACTCTTTCAGAGTCTCTCCCTCCCTGGTTGGTGAGAAGTACCTTCCCTTCCCCATGTGTAGAGAAAGGAAAAGATCCATCAAGAACCACTGATGACTCCTGGGCAACACGAAAGTCCTACTCGACATCCTGTTTCAGTGTTGGATGAGGTTCATGGTGGTGGTGAAGGATCGAAGTGGATAGATTAGAAATATTTGGGACATGATATTGACAGGACTTGGTGAGTAGATTAGTAGAGTAGATTAAGTATAGGGAGTAAAGGAGATGGGGATGAGACAAGGAGAACCCCAGAGTAAGGCAGGTTGGGGGTTCATTATCACAAATTCAGGTTTTGGTATGTTGAGTTCTACATGATATCACAGGCACTGAGATGGAAATGTTACACTGGCAACTAGTTACTTGTGCTTCAGAGGCCAGGTCTTGAAGCAGATATGTGTCCATGAGCCTTGTGAATAAGATCTTCTAGGGAGACAGTCTAGGGTGAAAAGAGATGGTTTAGAATTGACCTTGGAGGAGTTCTGACAATTAATAGTTGGCGGAAAGGGATAGCATTCCAAGGAGATGGAGAAGAAGCAGTCAGAGGGGTAGAAGGAAAACCAGGATATGGTTTCCAAGGTGGTCAAGATGCTTAAGTCAGAAGGAAGTGCTGGGATCGGGAGTGAGTGGTGGATGGGTGACTTGTGTTTATCCTATTTATGTCGCTTCCACAGATGCAGGAGGACATTAACTAAGTGGAAATGCAAATGCAAATGGAAGCAGTATGGAACTTGTGGATTTTTCAGGAATGTTCATGCTTCTAAATAAAAATTTATTTCAGCTGTTTGCTTCCCATGTGTGTTATAATCAATTCCAGAGAGATTTCATTTATCATAAAGACAATGCTTTATGTATCACAAGGGAAACATTATAAACCGTGGGATAGTCCCATTAAGGAAAATACTTTTATCCTTTATAGATTTTAAAAAATCTTTGGGTGTGTGTGTGTGTGATTCTCTTTATAAAGCTAATGTTATCATTTGATTTCTTATAGTGTCTCTTATGCTATGTGCTGGGTTAATGATCAAATATCAGGAAAATGTTTAAATAACTGCTTGAATTATATAAAGCTTATTATAAAGAGAATGGTAAGCAGCTGTTTTCCATTTCTCCTGATAGAAAACAAGAACACAGCTTCATCTCAAGCCATAGAAACTTGGGTAACAGAAAAAAAATGGACTTTTGCCTAGAACAGAATGAACAATGGCGGGTTCCTGGAGTACAGAATAACACATGGCTTAACGGGACCATGATTTGGGGACTTTCTGGGGCATGTTCTTGGTTTCCATGGCTGTGGACATTGCTACAAGTGGGACTTTCTTTTGAAATACACACAGTTCTTAACTTCTCTCTGCTTTAAGCATGCATCCATCCTGAAGTTGGCAAAGCTTCTAGAGTTTGATAACCATGTACTTTTTAAGCCTTATTTCCCATTTCTCCCTTCGGTTCTCTATTTCAGGAAACCTGCAGTCTCCAAATATGGCCTTTGTGCCACTTTCAGACTTTTCTCTAAATCTTTGGAATAGCTGACTCGGGTGTCACTTCTACCATGGAACCTTCCAGAACACCCAAATAAAATGTGATCTCTCTTTCTTATTGATTTCTTTAGTCTTTCTTGAAATACCATTTATTTGAAGCTTATTCATTCTTTCAATAAATGTTTATTGAGTGTCGACGGTGTCAGGCTCTATATTTGTGATTGGTGCTGGGATAAAGCAGTCCTTGCTTTTCTGGAGTTTACATTCCTGTGGCAGGCCAGTGGTTGACGACTCCATGCTTGGAGACCAGTTTTCCTGGTTTGCATCCTGTTACTCTCGAGCTCTGTCATCTTGTTGAAAGTTTTATATTTCTAGGCATCAGTGTCTTCATCGGAAAACTGGAAATAAATCACAACTACCTGAATTAACCAGACACATGTCTTCACCTTGCTTTCTAGCTGGAGCTGTCCTGGTGACATCTTGTCTCCTTCCTCTGGGCATGGAGCCAGGCTGTGGCCACAACGATAGACCTGGGTCCTGCATAGTGGCTGCTTCTGGTCTAATTGGAGCTGGGATGGACTTTTCAGAGATATAGCAATTAGTACTCTTCTGCCTCTCTTGAGTATCTCTTGATTTCCTGAAATCACCCAGCTTGTTACAAAGACGTGGCCAGCTCTGTATCAACGTCACTCTTATATGTCTCCCTTCTTCCCTGCCCCCCTTGCCCTCTTCTTACCCTCCTGCTTCCCTGGCATTGCCCACCTAATACAGAGCTAGCATATATATTTTGGGCTCAGGCTGTTTTCTAAGGGAAGCTTGGATGAGGATACCACTTCAATGGCTTATTGTGAGGATTTGAAGGGAAGTGCCCAGAACAGTACCTGGCATAGAGTAGATGATAAATGCTAGCTAGTATTCTTGTGGGAAAAGTAAATGAGAGAGGAAGGTCTAGGTTTAGGGAAGGAGGGTTCTCTCAGGATCTTCAGAAGAAAGGCTGTCTAAGCCAAGACCTAAAGATTGAGTGGATGGGACGCATACACCAGGTGGATAGGAGATTGGATATGGAGATTGGGATTGACATATACACACTACTATATATAAAATAGGTAACTAATAAGAACCTACTGTATAGCACAGGGAACTCTTCTCAATACCCTGTAATGACCTATATGGGAAAAGAGTCTAAAAAAGAGCAGATATATGTATATGTATAACTGATTCACTTTGCTGTGCAGCAGAAACTAACATTTTAAATCAACTATACTCCAATAAAAATTAAAAAAAGAGAAAGCCTGAGGGTAAGAAAGAGCCTAGGTTTGAACTGGATACATTAATAATTAAAATTCATGTCTGTTGTATTCAGTTATGGTTCCTTGTATATTTGCATTTTGCAGGACAGTAAAGTTGATCTTTCCCAGTCCTCTTGTATTTCTGGATAATGACATGTGAGGGTTGACCTGTGTCACTTCTAGCTGAGGCAGGGTCAAGTTCAAACTCTTCCTCTGCCTCAGGGATCAGAGACAACGTGCTCCAGAAGGATAGCATATGAGCAAGAAAGAATCCTTTGTTGAGTTAAGCCCTTCAGAATTTGGGGGCCGATTTGTTATTGCAGCATCACCAAGCTTATCCTGACTAATACAGCCATGAATCTTCCTGGTCAAAATGATAGCTCCTGGATTGGGGCCATGCCTGGGGTGAGACAAGAGAGATGTTCATGGTACAAGATGAGAGGAGGCACTTACTCTCAGGTTTATGCAAGTAAGTGACATCATGACTCAGGCAGAGTGAGCGGGCGGGAGGTGAGGTCTGAGAGGTGTGGCTTCGCAGACCACTGGATCATCTTTGGATTTGTGGTGGAATTATAGTTTACTCCTTATTTTCTATAAAGTAAGGCAAAGAAATTTCAAAAACCAGAAGACTTCATATAGACGTTGAAAACTTGCTTTCATTATTTAAAGCATGGTTGTACTCCCAAAAGGGGCTTCTTTGGGAAGAAAATTAACCTCTGCTTCCACTTTCTAAAAAATCCTCACTGGAGATTCCATTTTGTCTGTCGTAATATAACAGCACCTCAAACTTCCATTGAGTTATTTTCACCTAAGACTTTCTTATGAGTTAAGTCCATAGTTACAGAAGAACAACTCTACCAGGTATAGAGTCATTTCTTGAGGGAGGATGAAAAATAATTTAGCTTAAGCCTAGATTCCTGAATAATATGCTTCTGTTAAACCCTCTTCTTATTTGTTCCAACTCTCTTTTTCACTGTTGTTGAATTTGAAAGAACAAATTTCACTGTGTGTGTGGTGGGGTAGTAGTGGGTCACGCCTACACTCTGGGTTAGAATCCAAATGTTCATGTGAGAAAGTATGTCATGCAAAATGCCCAGAATGAATCCAGGATATTGCACTGTGGCTTGGAAACCAACAAATGCCAAACTGGCCAAGCATTTCTTTAAAGTTTAGTTATTATGGGCAAATATTTGCCATCTGAAATAATTTGTTTTGTGAAAGCTATCCTAAGCAGCAGCAATAGTCTCTTCTGTGTCTTTTGTAGAAACTTGCTTTCGGGGAAAGTACGTATTTTTCTAAGAAGTTATTAACTGACTTAAGGGTCCATGTATAACTGTCCTTGGTGATTGGATAGTTGAAAAATACTGCCAAAAAAGAAACAATAAGGGGCATTCAGAGAAGACTGTATATTGGATGTGCTCAATTCTTAGAAAAATAAATGCAGAAACATCTAATCTCACCACAGTTGGATACATATGTTTTTGCAGATGGAGTGTAATTTTCCAAAAATGTCAGCTGTGTACGTCTCATAAATACTAAAAACATATGCTAATTTTTGACAGCAGCCAAGGAAAGCCACGGGGCCTTAAATTTAAATACACAGTTGGTGAGTGAGCCCTCAGCAATGATGGAAATGTACAAGAGAGATGGCGCATGTGGTGCTGAGTGGGAGATTGTGGAAGGAAAAGCAGCAGGTGGAGAAGGAGGGAGCTAAAGGCACTCAGGGGCCTGGTATAAATGCAAATGGCAGCAGTGCTCAGGCAGCTGGGTGGATGCAGTGGACCCCAGGCCAGGATGTGTCTGATTCAGAGTCTGAGACCATCACAGTCCAATGCAGAATGACTTGAGGGATCCTAGAGAGTATTATCCCATCCCTTCTTTCCAAATCAGCTCTTCTATTGGCCAGGGCAGAATATCCCCAAGAGTGTTCCTTGGGAGTGCAACTTCTGCTAGATGTATCGGATGTTTACGTGTTCCCATCAAAACAAAGGGTGAGGGGTAGGGTGGGGGGAAGGGAGGCTGAAAATAAGTTTGGGACACAATGAGTTGAACAAAGTTATATGGGAATCTTTACTTTTGGACTTTGCAAAGCCATATATATATAAATTGTGAGTCTCTGAAATGGAATATTGTACGCAGCATCTCACAAAATGATCTAAACACAGATTATTTTTTTCCCATTCAATATCTCATAGGACAAGTGTTTGTGAAATAAGCTTGGGGAATGCTGGCTTGGATGCCTGAAATTTGCCTGTCAGCTAATTACTCAATTGAGTTAAGATATTAAGATTCCAAACCTCCTTTTAAAATAAATATAAAGCTATTTCCAGAGGTCCTGCAGAGTGAGCCGTTATCTGGTATACACAACACAGTACTGACAGCAAGGGAGTGGTTGCTTGTTAACTGAGTCAGTAACAGGTGAGCTGGAGGTGAGGGAATGGGGCATGCATGTGGGCTTTGAATGGCAAGCCTCTGAGGTCGGAGGGGTGCGTCTGAGATGCTGGGCTTGATGCAGGCGAGGTGAAGAAGTTGGAGATGTTACCATGCCAGGCTGGGGAGTGAGGGCTGCGTGCACTTGCTGGGGAGAGGCGGAAGGGTGTCTGTGGCTGGGAGAGAAATGAAAAAGCGAGGGAGACAGTCTTACTTTGGGGGTACGATCTAAGTATTTAAAAGGTATATGCCCCTGAAAATAAATGAATTGTCAGCTTCTGTTGAAAAAAAACTGGTGTAGTTTAAAAGTTATTCTTAAAAAACAGCCTGAGGTTGTCAAGAATTTCAGCATGTCCAGAGTTTCTGAGTAATGTCTAAAGAATGAGAAGAAAAATGAATCTTCTTAGCCAAAAAAGTTCTCCTTAAAATATCATTTTTAATCATAAAATAACATGTACTTATTGTAGAAAAATCCAAAAATATAAAAAATAAGATGAAAAGAAAAATCATCCTTATCATCCATAATCTCTACATCCAGAAAAAACTACTATAAATCTTTTAGCATATTATATTCCAGTCTCCCCTCCTTCTCATCTCTTTACCTCTTTACTCTCCCCATTTCTCAAATTGTGTAGTTTTGACTGATATTGAATATTGAACATAAAATTTTTATAATTTAATTGAAGGGTTGGCAAATCTGGCCTGCCACCTGTTTTTGTAAAAGCCCTGAGCTAAGAATGGTTTTTACATTTTAAAATTGTTGAAAAGAATCAATAATATTTCCTGATATTTGAAAATTCTATGAATTTACATTTCATTACTAAGTTTTACGGGGACCCAGCCACACCCACTTCTTTGCTGTTTCTGTGCTGTTTTCCTGCCACAAGGACAGAGAAGTAGTTGGGACAGAGACAGCAGGGTCTGCAAAGCCTAAAATATTTACTTTTTGGGCCTTTTGAGAAAAATCTTTGCTGACTTCTGGTTTAACCAATCCACAATTTGGGGGCTTCTGTTTGTTTCTTTGTTATTCTTTTGCCCATTATAAATAATATTTTAACTGATATCTTTGCACATAAGTTTTTGCCTACTTTTCTGATTATTCTTTTGGGTATTTTCCTAAAAACCTAATTACTGTGTCAAGAGGTATGAATATTTTAAGGTTCCTGATGTATACATGTCGAATTTCTTTCCAGAAAGCTCAAACTAAGTGTTACTCCCACCGGAAGCATACAAAAGCTGCACAGATTTTCCTTTTGGCAATATAATCTCTGTACTACTCTGCCTTAAACTATTTTCAATTTAATAATGAAACAGTATTAGTCAAGTCCAGCCTTGCTGGTCATGGATTTGCTGGGGAGTAAGTTTTACATGCTTTATAATTTTTCTTTCTCCTTTCAATGCAGCCCTGACTGCTCTTAACACTTTCTGTCGTGAGACCTCATACAACCTGCCTGCTTCTCAGTCACTGTAAACAGGAGTGTTTAATGGAGAAAGGGAAATAGAAGATTCATCAGAATTTGCATCTGAGTCTATGTAAATCTAGGTTAGGTCTCCTTTGCCTGTCTACATGAATGTACTTGTATTTTGTATGATTGATTTTAGAATCAGCCTTACAAATTCCACCTAAATCTGCTCACACCCATTTCTCCTTCAACTGACAAATATTCTTGCCGCCTGCCCAGGGAAACATTGTTAGTTTCACTCCCATGGGGAGCTAAAAAGTGTATAGCTGTGCCCATGCCAAGGGCCTAGTGACCCTCATTTTAATGTTATTTGGTTGGAGAATGGATCTTTAGGCTTCAAAGTCTTAAGTTTAATTTTTACCCATCCTTAATGTGAAACTAATTTATGTTCTAGAGCAGCGGTCCCCAACATTTTTGGCACTGGTTTCGTGGAAGACAGTTTTTCCATGGATGGGGGTGGGGGATGGTTCAGGTGGTAATGCGAGCGATGGGGAGCGATGGGGAGTGATGGGGAGCGGCAGATGAAGCTTCGCTCACTCGCTCACCCACTGCTCACCTCCTGCTGTGTGGCCTGGTTCATAACAGGCCGCGGACTGGTATTGGTCCGCGGCCTGGGGGTTGGGGACCCCTGTTCTAGAGAGTACAGTTTTTTAAAATTTATTTTTTATTGAAGTATAGTTGATGTACAATGTTTCAGGAGTACAGCAAAGTGATTCAGATATATATATACACATATATATATATGTGTATATATATGTTACATTATATATGTAAGTTACATGAATAAAAGATATATATATTCTTTTTCAGATTATTTTCCATTATAGGTTATTACAGGATATTGAATATAGTTTCCTGTGCTATACAGTAGGACTTTGTTGCTTATCTATTTTGTACATAGTATTGTATATCTGTTATTCCCAAATTCTTAATTTATCCCTCCCCCCTTTCCCCTTTGGTAACCATAAGTTTAGGTCCCAGGTCCAGCCTGTCTTAGAGGGACTGGGGCTAAAAAGTGTTATGAGACCATTGAATTAATTGCCTCTAATCATTTTATTTTATTATTATTGTTTTACAGCACATCATAGTATATCGCATTATATCATACATAAAATGTACTACATAATATAATACATATACTACATTTTAAAAAAATTTTAATTTTTTATTGCAGTATAGTTCATTTACAATGTTGTGTTAGTTTCAGGTGTACAGCAAAGTGATTCAGTTATACATACATATATATATCTATTCTTTTTCAGATTCTTTTCCCATATAGGTTATTACAGAATACTGAGCAGAGTTCCCTGTGCTATACAGTAGGTCCTTGTTGATTACCCAGTTTATACACAGTAGTGTGTATATGTCAATCCCAAACTTCTAATTTATCCCTTCCCCCCACCACCTTTCCCCTTTGGTAACCATAAGTTTGTTTTCTAAGTCTGTGAGTCTGTTTCTGTTTTGTAAATAAGTTCATCTGTTATCTTTTTTTTTTTTTTTTAGATTCTGCATATAAGTGATATCAGTAATCATTTTAGCCTGGCTTTAAGCTAGTTGTCATCTAGAGAATCTCATTCCTTTACTCAGCAACTATTTAATGGGTTAGTCTCTACTGAAAATACTCTTGAGCCCCTTAACTTTTCCTTTTCAAAAAAATCAGAAAAAAATTCTAGGGAGACTAGAACTATCACCTTCCATCCATCCTTACATAGACTCCATCAGTGACTAGATGGGGACCTTGGATGAAGATCTTTCCCTCAGCTGAGCCAAGCAGATCTCCCAGGATCGTCACAGTTCAGCTTTGCAGGGAGCCTGTAGAGATGGTCTTATGCAGGCCTCCCGTCTCAGGGACCAGCTGAGGTGAGGGTGGGGCTGGACCTTTTGTAAACCTTATTTTTAGCAGGTGCATCGTGGCTTTCTCCAATTCAGGCTCCAAGACATTCTCAAACTTGAACTTTCAGAAGGGCTGAGGGGGAAGCCACATCTCTCCTGTACACAGATTCTAGCAGACGACTGACTCTGCCCCAGCAAAGTAATTTTGAGTAACGGTATCTCTGAAGCTGTGTGCAGCCAGCCAAGTCTTCATCTGGCCCTTACCGCCACAGGCAGCTTCCCAAGTATGCTTTTAGCCAGGGAGAAACCTCAGCGGCAGAGCGTGAGGAAGAGATTTCTCTCCCTGTTCCTTACAAGAGGACGTCATGCAGGCAGATTGCCTAATTTATGATGGCAAGTTCTAGAGAGAGCATCTAATAAAGAAGGCACATACATCCTCAAGAAAAGATTAGCTTCCCAGGGCTCTGGGGCAAAATCTGCACAAACACTAAGTACACACACACACTCTCCCTTCGAAGGCCAATGATGGATCTAGACGGTTAGGAAAGAAAGATTTATACTGAGCACTGAAAAAGGAAGTGGTGAATCTAGAAGACAGTCTATTAAATTAGCTATGATTTACAGAATACGGGAAGTAGGAAAAAATGCAGGTTATAATGTATGGTTGTAACTATGATGTGATTGTCCCCACAGAGGACACAGAGGTTCAAGCTCTTTAGATCTGGAAAGACAGAGACATCATTTCATCCATCATCCTAATTTTTTCAATGGCATATGATGAAATATCTCTTAAATATGGTCAAAGTGACCTTTATAAAAAGCATTTGGGGGACTTCCCTGGTGGTCCAGTTGTTAAGACTTCACCTTCTAATGTAGGGGTGAGGGTTTGGTCCCTGGTTGGGGAGCTAAGATCCTACATGCCTCGGGGCCAAAAAAACCAAAACATAAAACAGAAGCAATATTGTAACAAATTCAATAAAGACTTAAAAAAAATGGTCCACATCAAAAAATCTTAAAAAAAAAAGCATTTGGAATGAAACAGAATTAAAATTTAAGAGACTGAGTGCTGAGTCATTTACCTGGGGAAAAAATGCAAGTTGGATAATAAATGACTGATGATGACAGAAAAAAATGTCTAGGGATTATTAGTTTGAATTTTGAAGCTAACAGTATAGGATTGTTTTTCTTTTTGAAAGCAAGCAGCATACTGTGGGATGTCTTCTCCAAGTCATCACTGATAATTTCCTGTGTGAATTATTACTCGGGGACTTATGCAGCACTTGAAGAAATCTCAGAGGGGTGCTAAGAAAATGACTGGAGGAATAAAAATATGACCTTTAAGAAAAGTTAAGGAACTGGGATTGTTAGAGTTTTTAGTAAAATATATTAAATAACTTCAATATTTTCAAATATTTCCCATTCTTTCTGTCTCTCTGTCTCTCTCCCCCCCACACACAGACACACACACACACAGAGACAAACACACAGAGACATACCGACACACACACACCCATTGGAACTTGAAACAATTATCTTGTTATATATTGATATATTAACGTCAAAGTTAATGGAAATTGAACTCTTTATTACCTATCCCAGCCTGTTACTAACAATTTCTATTAAGAATTCAGGGACTTGTAGAATCCTATTGATCGGACTCTATTTCCAAGTTTTAATCGTCAAAGGAAAACCAGTCCTGAATATGCACTTTCACTTCAGATACAAAATTTCAATCATAGATGAATGAACCAACAAAGCATTTATTTTCCTTCTACTTTTGAAGATGGCTGTGTATAAATGACCCCAACACAGAGGCCAACCACGTCTCGACTTCCCTCTTCACTGGGAGAACCAGAATGAAGCATCTTTTGAAGAGTTTCTGTGGGAAAAGGCCTCACAAGAAATCATTGGTTAGAAATAGGTTAGTTTCTCACTTCTATGTTATGGTTTAAATCTGAGGAAAGTTGAATTTGCCTGTCAGCCTTAAGATAAAAATATAAGAAATGTGACCCAAACCCTGGGGAACATGAATTCATTCAGTGTTCTCTTGGCCAGGAAGACTTGGGACTCTGAAATTGAGGAAGAAAGAAGCTATAAAATAGAAAGATTATCTCCAAACTCTCTTGGACGACACTTTTGTGTATACTTGTAATTTTCATTCTTGCATCTTTACCTGCCAATGTGAGGGTCTTATAGTTGGATCTAAGAACATGCCCTCAGAAATAAAACATGCAGATAACCCAACCCAATTAGAATATAAGTCAAATTTCCTTGGGTTTTTAAGGGGGCTTACAAAAATATCCATTATTGGTGCTTGGGCTTTTAAGGGGACTTATAAAAATATCCATATTGGTGCTAAGCTGTGATATTAAGCTTTGATAGTATTTAAAGTTATAAATGTAAGCTTAGACATTCTGTTTTCTTAAGGGTCTTTCAGCTCCAGAATTGCTTTGGGTGTTCAATTTAGGGCTCTTCCAGTTGACAGCAACAGAAACCCAAGCCAAATGAGCTTAATGAACACAAAACTGGTTAACCCAGAAGTAAGCCTAGTTTCAGGACCCTTGGTCTTGTTGCATTAGGTTCATTCCTTTGTGCAGTAAATATTTGTTTGTACTTCTCATGGGAATGCACTTTGCTATCCAGGTCTTCATATTGGAAAATTATTAAATTTTCATTGATATGACCCATGAAGAAACATATTTACATGACAACGGACTCTAACAGGAATGTCTGAATGAATGGATGAGGGAATGTGGGAAACGGTGAACATTCTGAGACATTCATGTCTTACCTGAATTCAGTAGAATTCAGTTATTGAAGCAAGGCATTTATTTTTTTCTGATTTGTATTATATTTTATTTATTTATTAAAAAATTTTTAAATTGGAGTATAGTTGATTCACAATGTTGTGTTAGTTCCTGCTGTACAGCAAAGTGAATCAGTTATACACATAAATATATCCACTCTTTTTTAGATTCTTTTCCCATGTAGGCCATTACACAGTACTGAGTAGAGTTCCCTGTGCTATACAGTAGGTCCTTATTAGTTATTTATTTTATATAGAGTGTGTATATATCAATCCCAATCTCCCAATTTACCCCTACCCCTCTTACCCACTGGTAACCATAAGTTTGTTTTCTACATCTGTAGAATTTCTATTTCTGTTTTATAGATAAGTTCATTTTTACCCTTTTTTAGATTCCTCATAGCAATATCGTACGATATTTGTCTTTGTCTGACTTACTTCACTCAGTATGACAATTTCTGTTCCATCCATGTTGTTGCAAATGGCATTATTTCATTCTTTTTTATGGCTGAGTAATACTCCATTGTATATATGAATCACATCTTCTTTATCCATTCAACTGTCCATGGACATTTAAGTTGCTTCCATGTCCTGGTTATTGTAAATAGTGCTGCAATGAACATTGGGGTGTATGTATCTTTTCAAATTATGGTTTTCTCTGGATATATGCCCTGGAGCGGGATTGCTAGATCATATGGTAGCTCTATTTTTAGTTTTTTAAGGAACCTCCATACTGTGCTCCATAGTGGCTGTACCAATTTACATTCCCATCTAACAGCATAGGAGGGTTCCCTTTTCTCCACACCCTCTCTAACATTTATTTTTGTAGATTTGTTTGTAGATTTTTTGATGATGGCCATTCTGACCTGTGTGAGGTGATACTTACAATGAGGTATTTGATTTGCATTTCTCTAATAATTAGTGATGTTGAGCATATTTTCATGTGCTTACATAGGCAGAACACTCTTTGACATAAATTACAGCAAGATCCATTTCAATCCACCTCCTAGTGTAATGAAAATAAAAACAAAAATAAACAATGGGACCCAATTAAGCTTAAAAGTTTTTGTGCAGCAAAAGAAACCATAAACAAAACGAAAAGACAACCCTCAGAATGGGAGAAAATATTTGCAGATGAAGCAACCAACGAGGGATTAATATCCAAAATATACAAACAGCTCATATAGCTCAATATCAAAAAAACAAACAACCCAATTAGAAAATGGGTGGAAGATCTAAATAGACATTTCTCCAAAGAAGACATACAGATGGCTAAAAAGGAAGGCATTTCTTTGTGAAGGTTCTCCCCTGGGGAGAAATTAATTCACACATTCATTCAGCCCAGATTTATTGAGCACCTACTATATTCCAGGTATGGGTCTAGCTGCAGAGGATAAAGCTGGGAGCAAGACCAAGTCCCTGTCCTCTTAGAGCTCACCTTGAGACAGATGCAAGACACAAGAATGACTTGTTAGTAAAATTTCAGATAGTGATCTATTGAAAATAAAGTGGGGTGAGGGGATAGGAATGGTTGTGAGTGGCTCTGTCTGGAGGGGGGCAGGAAGAACTCTCTGGAAGGGACATTTGAGACATGAATGAAGAGAAGCAGGCACCTGTAATAAGGTCTGGGACAGAGTTTTGGAGGCAGAAGAAATAGCAAGTAATACTAGAACTCACTGCTGTGGATAAGGAAGGGCAAAAAGTCCCATGGGTCGGGGGGAGCAGGGTGAGAAGTGGGGCGAGTGACGGGTGAGAGCCAGCCGCGGCCAGAGCACGTTGGCGGGGAGGGGAGGCGGGGCGGGTCTAAGTGCATGATAGTTAAAGAACTTTCTGGCTGCTCTGTGAGCGATGGACTAAAAGGGGCAGAGCGCAGAGCATCCCCTTATCGGTCACCTTATTCCAGACCTTCCCTGTCACTCTTAAGTCCTCGAAGGTAACTGCCTATTTGAACATGAACTTCCCCTCAGGTTTTCTGGTAGCTTAGGTCAAAGGCAGGTCCACCAGTCAGCTGCTGGGCCGACCAAGAAGTGACTGACCCTGGAGTCCAGAGGCCGGGCAGGGGGCCTCCTTGTATCCACGCAGGTGATGCTCTCAGGTCCTGCTTCCCTCCGCCCTCATTCTTTCCACCTCTGAGTGGCCTTGACCTCTCCTCCTTCCCCTGAGTGCCTCAGCCCGCCTCTCCCCAGTCCTAGCGGGAGGAGAACTGAGCTGACTTCTACCAGGGTTCCCTAGGAGCTTGCACTGAGGATCCAGATCCAAAACCCACCCTCTGGCCGCTGCCCTCGGAAAGGGGGCGGGTGGGGACGCGAACCTTATCTCGGGCTCCGCCTCCAGGGGCCGGGAGTGTCCCTCGCGCGCTGCACCGGCCGCTGCGGGCAGACAGGCTCCGGGCTCCGGGAGGGCTGCTGATCCGCTCTAGCCCAGGTCGTGTCCGGGCCGCGACCATTCACTCCCGGGACACCACAGGCCCACGCGCAGCGCGCAGCGGCTGCGACGGCACCCCTGACCAGGGACGCGCGCCAGGTAAGGTGGCATCTCCTCCTCCAGTGTCCTCGCCCGAATGACAAACAGGGGACTTCAGGCTGGCCCTCTCGCGGCTGCAGTTTCCAGTTTGCACTCCCGAGGGTGCAGTTTCTTCCCGCTCGCGCGGAGGCGGTGGGTGAACTACGAGGTAGAATCCGCGCCCAGGCTGGAGGCTGGGACGCAGGATTTATCTGGCAAGGTTACTGGGTGGTCATATAATCTTGGGAGCCTCTCTGGGTTCGGATTTCTGTTTGGAGTGTTTGGCCTCTGGGAATGAATAATGCGCGGTGATTTACGCCCCTAAGCTCAACCCCCTGGGCCTCGGTCGGTCTTTCTGGAAGGGGCTCTGGTGCCCACACGTGGGGCGCGAGCGCACGGGGCGGTGGGCTGTGCGCGGTGCCCCCGAGGCTCTTTGAGGCTGCTGCCCAGGAAGCTCACTCAGGGGAGCTTAAAAAAATCTGGTGCTGCGGCAGCACCCAGATCAATTAAATCAGAATCTCCAGGAGTGGGGCTCAAAACTTCGCAGGTGATTGCTAGGTGGAGTAGTTTGGGAACCAGTGAGTGAGAGCCGTGGTTCTCCAAGGAAGGGCTGGGAGGGTCTCTGGACAGCAGCGGCAGCGTCACCTGGGAACTTTTAGAAATGCAAAATCTGGGGCCGGCTACGGAGGCCTAGACCTCCTGAATCTGAAACTCTGGAGGTAGGGACCCAGCCCTTTGTGTTTTCGTGGACCCTCCAGGTGATGCTAGCACTTGCTCACTTTTGAGAACTCTGGGCTGGATCTCAGTGGAGGGAAGGGCAGACACCTTCGAATTCCCCTTCAGAGGGAGGAGGGAACAGATCCCTTTTCAGAAAATCTTAGGTATTCATCAGTAGGGTTTTGCCCATATTAAAAAAAAAATGCCGTGGACTTTGGAGGATCCTATAAAGGGCAGAGACTTAGCCATCATCTCGAGCAATTTTTTGTCGTAGAGAACTTTTTCTTTTTTTTTTTTTTAGAGTTGAAGCCAAAGAAGAAATGTACCTAAGAATCTCCTGGCTGTAATAACATGAATGTTTGGCCCCTGATTCGATGCTCCCCATCACCCCTGTCATCAGTGCATGCTACAAGGCTCATATAAAGTACTTTTTTAAAAAGCAATTGGAGGTTTCAGGGATTCATGCCAATTCTCCAGAGTGAAAGGGAATTCAGCATTGCAGGTCTCTGGACTCTCTGAGTGGCTCCTTTTTTTTCTTTTAACAGAGATCTGAGATTTCAAAATTTCGGCGAAGAAAAATTCCAGCTGTTCCTAAGTCATTAGTACAGAAATAGAATGACTTTGCAAATAGGCTTAAATGGATTCAAAAATCTGACGTTGGATAAAAAAGCTAGAATAGGCATGACTGTGGTCCTAGAACATGTGTGCTGGGTGAAGACTGCTCAGTGTACAGAGACTTCCTGCGCAGAGAACATTTATTTTCCGTGCCAATTTGTAATGAGGTAGAGAGACCTTTAAGAGACAGGTCCTAAGCTTGTGTCTAGAGGCTGGCGGGAAATATAGGTAGTGGTGAGGACTAGGAGCCTGGATCTGAGGCCCAAGCTGCAGGTTCAAGACCTACTCTTCTGCCTCTCTGCACTCTGGGGCAGTGGCATAACTCTGCGAGCCTCACTTTCCTCATCTGTAAAATGGGGACTGCAGTAGTACAATGCATACTTCATAATTCTCATGTTGTCAGAGTTAAAGGAAATAATGCTTCCAGCAAGGCAATGAAATATTTGTTAGCTCAAAATGTGCACCCCCTCCCACACACACACAAACTAAAAACAAAACAAAAACCTAATCCCCAAACACTTTGGAATGAAAACTGTGTTGATAACATGGTCACATTTTTTTTTTTTTAATATTTATTTTTGGCTGTGTTGGGTCTTCGTTTCTGTGCGAGGGCTTTCTCTAGTTGCGGCGAGTGGGGGCCACTCTTCATCGCGGTGCGCGGGCCTCTCATTATCGCGGCCTCTCTTGTTGCGGAGCACAGGCTCCAGACGCACAGGCTCAGTAGTTGTGGCTCACGGGCCTAGCTGCTCCGCAGCATGTGGGATCTTCCCAGAGCAGGGCTCGAACCCGTGTCCCCTGCATTGGCAGGCGGATTCTCAACCACTGCGCCGCCAGGGAAGCCCAATGGTCACATTTTTTATCTACAAATATTTACATACCAACCTCACCCTTAGAATTTACAGTTTTTCCTTCTTACTAGAATGTGAACATATGGATGTCCTCCAATTATCTTCCTAATTTTATTACACGTTTTATATAGAACTTTCTAGAAAAAATTTTTTTAGTAGATTATCTTCAAGTCAACAGCCCAGTTATGTATCTACTCATTGTCTGTGGTAAAGGATTTTACCATCTGGTGGAATTTATAGTCTAGTCACATTCAGATTTAAATAGTCTTAAAATCTGGCTCTCCAGAATATCATTCCTTATAAAAGAAAATTCAAATGGTAGGCATGGCATGCTGTATCCCCCAAGAGAACCAGTCTAGAAGTACTGTCTGGTGTTTCCTAGGTACTTGAGAGGGAGAAAGAAATGAAACCTTATTCAGTTACATCAAGGTTTGTTCAAGATAATATAAGAGAAAGCAAATTGAGGACACATCAAGGACTAAACTGGCAAAAAGGGTAGGCGAGGTAGTTCAAGTGTCCTTTTCCTCCTTAAATGCAATAATTTCAAAACGCTTCAAAACCACATACAGAAAAAGCAATTTGATTGGAACTGATCTGGATGATCCTCTTAGGACCAAATATTTGTAGTAAAAAAAAATTTATGGGTATTAATTCCAAAAAAGATGCCAAATGATTCTGTACTTTGAAATGAGTCTTGATTCACCTTTAATTTCAGTTATAAATTGAATATTAGATTTCTAACTTAGGGTGCCTTTTTAGGACTCATCTCCCATCTTTAAATGTAAAAGGTTGTACCCTTGCAGTTTCCAATCTTCTGTGACTTCTAGAAAACTAAACATAATGCAAGTTTCACATATAAACATCTTAGTAACTCCTCCATTCAGGAAATCAGATCTTCATTAGGACACATTTAAAAGTACAATGTAATATTATTAAATTCAATATAATAAGAATGTAAGGTTATTAAATTAAATGTAAACAAATTAATGTAAGTAGGGTTTTCTCTTAGGCTCACTATGTATGAAATGAGGAGTGCCTCTGGGCATGAAAAGGGAAGATCAGAGGCACCTCACTTGATGGAAAAAATGAAGGCATGTGGAAGCCAATTCAAAGGCTTAGTAATCAAATTATGTATCCTGGATAATTTAACCGAAGAGCTGAGCATCTGTGATGTCGCAATTCAGCGACAAGATGTGGCAGCCCAGTGAGTGGCCAATTAGGAATGATCACTACTGCAATGCTCCACAATGATTTCATGATTCTCCACTTGCAGGCACAAGTCCCGGGGCAGAGATAATCAAAAAGAAGTTAGCTAATTGCATTTGTTTTTCATAATTTGGCTCACTTGGAAAGGCCTTGATGGCCTTCATTTCAGTGCATTTATTCTGAGCGCCCCATTTGTTCCAAAGTTGATGGTTTTACCACTAAGGCCAATCTGGAAAGTCTTGTGAGTAAAAACAAATCACAGGAAAGGGCTATATGTTTTTATTTTGTGTTTATTATCTTTGGATTATATTTCTCAGCATGAGTAGTAATTCTTTAGTTTGATTCATTAGCATTCTTGTGGGAAACAAGTTGAAATATTTATTTCTGGCAAGTGATCCAGTCTCACACAAAGAGAATTAGCCATGGAGGCTGAGTTCTCAAACTTTCTCCATCTCATGGTTAAGGACACTCATTCTGAATCCAAAATGCCAAGCCTTGAATCCTGACTCTGTCACTTACTAGTTGTTTGAACCCGGACAAGTTGCGTAACCTTTCTTTGCTTCTGTTTCCTCATTAGTAAAATTGGGGTAATGGTACCTATATCAGTGGGATTATCATGAGGAGTCAATGAGTTAATGTCTCTAACGTTCTACCAACAGTGCCTGGCTCACAGTCAAAGCTTAATAGGAATTTGCTATTCTTTCACCTTGGACGTTAATAAATGGTTTAAGCTGAAGCTCTCTTTTCTCTTTTCACCTCTGAAAACTGGATCCTGAAAAGGCAGTCCTACTTTAGGTTATGTTCATTTGATGCTTTTTCTGTTTTAGCTAGTGGGAGAATTTGTTTCTGAATAAGTGAAGTCCTTCAAGTTTCTCAGAAAATAATACAAGCTTTTGAACAACATTCTAAAGCTTCCCAAATGCTGCTGCTGCTGGCTTGAGACCACACTTTGAGAATCACTGCTTCACTCCACGAGTTCCCAAACTGGATTGCACACTGGAATTACCTGAGATCAGTGTGCTAGCATGTTGATCCTCAAACTGATTAAAAAGTTAACCAGTTGAGTTAATTTATTGCGAAAGTAGTAATCATGAAAAAGAAAAAGAGAGGCTGTGTAACAATACACATTAACTGTATACATGGAATTCCCGTATACTGATAGAATTTTTAAGGATATTAGAATTTGTTTAATCTGAATGAGGAAACAGGGTCTTGGAGACCTTATTCTTGGCTAAGGGCTCAGGAATAGTCAGTGGTGGCACCAGATGACAACAGGTTTCCTGTGTTCTACTCTGTACATTTTTCATTCAACTACCTTGTCTTCTGAAAACAGATAATGTGACAGTAGCACATAATCCAAGATAGGGTGTCCTGGGAATGCTATGGACCTGCCTGTCTCCCTTGACCCAGTTTGATTTCAGGGTTATTAATTGAAAAGCTTTTCTAAATGAAAAACCACTGATACCAATATGGTCAACTTGTAAGAAAATAAACCTATAGCTATCAATTGTGAGAAGGATGATTTTTTTCCCACTAGGTTTACCATTTCTAAGGATTCAATTGAGTTCTTCCTCTTTGCTGTTTCTTTAGCATTTTGGCTTTTACTAATGAAAAGCTCAGAGATATCTTTGAAAATTTCAGGAAACGTTGATAATTTCTCAAGTCCAAGTTTGGTGACCTTCTGGGAATCCTGCCAGTTGCTTGTGTTTGATTCATTGTTTAATTTTTGTTTTGACTTGTCGTGTTTTGATCTAGCTCAATATAGCCATGATTGCAGTGTTATGTTACCCGTTAACTGTTTGTTTTTACAGTTATTGGTGTCAAGAAGAAAAGATTAAGGAGCAACAATATTTTCTTTTTAAATTCAAAGTGAAAAGAAGTTCTAGTGAAGTTTGAGCTTTATAGGAAGTTCTAAATATATTTTTCAGAAATTTAGTCTTTTAACTTTTTATTAGGTAACTTTTTATTAGGTAAATAAAAACAAACACTCAGAATATATGTCTTATATTTTTATGTTAACTTTCAAATCCACATGTGATTCAATGATTGAAACAACTTATTGAATTATATACATTTAGAAATGCTAAACCTTGCTGTATATGTATTTTTCTACTTTATTAGGAAGAGAGAGTTTGATTCCACCTCGAGGGCATGTCTAGGCACGTACCAGTACCCAGAATTAGATAGAATATTAAAGATAAGGCAGGGAGGAACATTCTTTGTAAGTGTTCAGCCAATCATCACATAGCACTGAAGTGCCTACCCAGTGCTGGGCTATCCCAGGGGGATTCAGAGAAGTTGCTATGTTCAGTTTAGTAAGTCTATTAATAGCGAATTGGCAGTTTTCTTTTTTAAATGGAAAAATCCCTTTAATATATAAAAATAACATTTTGTACATATTTTTAAGTGAAAAAATGTATAAGGCAAAAATGGTTTTGATTTAAATTTAGAAAAATCAGCAAGCATGGCATGATGTGTCACTTTGTTTCTTCTCAAACCATTTTTGATTCCCATTTAACATAATGTCCTGAAGCAATCTTTAGAAAGGGTTGAATATGAATTAAAAAAAAAATCTCTTGAAATACAGTTGATTTATAATGTTGTGTTACTTTCAGTTGTACAGCACAGTGATTCAGTTATGTATATGTTGTTTTTTAGATTCTTTTCCATTATAGGTTATTACAAGATATTGAGTATAGTTCCCTGTGCTATACAGTAAATCCTTGTTGTTCATTTTATATATAGTAGTGTGTATCTGTTAATCCCAAACTCCTAATTTATCCCTCCCCCCCTTTTCCCTTTGGTAGTCATAAGTTTGTTTTCTATGTCTGTGGGCCTATTTCTGTTTTGTAAAATAAGTCCATTTGTACCATTTTTTTAAGAATTCACATGTAAGTGATATCATATGATATTTTTCTTTTGCTGTCTTACTTCACTTAGTATGATAATCTCTAGGGCCGACCATGTTGCTGCAAATGGCATTATTACATTCTTTTTTATGGCTGAGTAATACTCCATTGTGTATATATACCACATCATCTTTATCCATTGATACATGCACCGCAATGTTCATAGCAGCACTATTTACAATAGCCAAGACATGGAAGCAACCTAAGTCTCCATCGGCAGATGAGTATGACTTGAATTTTTATCTTGGCAAGAAGTGGAGAGGTTATCCCAGAGAGAGGCACTGCAGAGAAGAGAAACACCCACGATCCTGAGAAGGCAGGCAACTCCGTTACCTCCCTGTAGTAACTCCCCCTTTCCCTCGGACAGTTTGCCTTTCCATCCTTTCACAGTTCCTTCGCTTTTCATTCCCTGTTCAAATCACTTGTTAAACAGCACCTCTGGTTTGAAATGAGAGAGAATGAAAGATGCACTGTGGGGTGCAGTGATGCCACGGTAACTGTCAGCTAGAATGGTCTAGGCATTTTCTACTTAGGTCCCTTTGGAATGAGGAGGGAGCAGAGGTGAAAAGAAAAGGTGGGATTCAGAGCTCTTGATGGGATGTGGAGGCACATGGAACGTTATTCAAACTCCTATATATTTAGTGGCAGCAAGCATGTCAGTGTGGAATGTGAGCAAGGAAGTACCCACAACCTAAGTTATGTGTCATTTCTGTTCTACCGTATGAGTAACAGTATGGTAGAATAGCATTTATATATGAAGTACTAAATAAATAGACACCCTCATTATTTCCAAGAAGGCTATGGACCAGGAAATGGGAAACCTGGTTTCTCATTCCAGCCCACCACCAACTTACTAAGTTGGTAGCTTATCAGAAAAGCCTGCAGTAAGAGAGAGCTGGGAAGGTGTGATTGTAAAGTCTTATTTCATTTTGCTGTTCACATATTTTTCTTTTTCTTGGTGAAAAGCACCATTGGAGACCATCATGGAACATGTAAAGAATGGCAGATTAGAGCATCTGTGCCCAGAGTTTAAATCAATGTGGAGTAGCATCCTTTAGGAAATTAGTCTCCTGAGAAATACAGCATTCATTCCTAAAATTCCTATAACAATGTTCTTGAATGTTCACTGAAGATGGACGTTGCTGTGAATGAGAAATAATGAAATAACATCTTTTTATTTCAAGAAAATTGTATATTCCTTTTCATGAGGCCTAAACAAAAATTTTTTGGCCTCCATGTGGGAATTATGTAAAAAATATTCATTGGTCTTTTCAACACTTGAAAAAACATTTCTGATTCTTAATTATGAGTTTTGTAAGGGGAATCATGTTTATATGAGTAATCAAATTATATTTTTGAGCTCAAAATTGCATGTTTCCCAAAATGTTAACAGTTGCGTTTGGGAGGTAGCATGATAGATATTTTCTTTCCTGCTTTTCTTTGTTTTCTCTATTTTTTAATACATATGTATTACATTTATAATGCAATGATAAATGCATAACTACGTGCCTTGTACAAGGAAACATATGAAATGGTAATTTTGAATTCCTATACAAATGAGAGAGAATGATGTTACAGTGTGATTCATTTATGTTCCTGTAATTCACAAAGTACATGTTGTGCCAGATGTACTTTGAAATACCAGACACACTAATAACAGATAGTAAAATCTGGCTAAAATGACACAAGTAATTTTTCTTAAAATCAGAACATCACTTTATTACTCCTTGTGAATGCCAAAAGAATATTATGTACTCTAATACCTTAAAGCCATTGAAGATTATAGCTGAGATTGGGGTGGGCGTTATGTAGTCGTGGCCCTGACACTTAGCACCTGTGTGACCTTGTGCATGGTTTTTAACCTTTTAAAGCTTAATTTGCCCATCTGTCAAGAGAGGATCATAGGACCTTCTACATACTGTGGTCAGGAGGAGTAAATGGAATAATGCACATGAACCCTTTAGTATAGTGCCTGGCAGGTAAAAGTCCTCAAATTTGCTCAAATTAGTTATTATCATAAGTATTCTCCTTACTTCTAAGCTTGTTCACACGTGTGATTTGGATATCTACCTTGTGGAAAGTGGGTTGCTTCTTCAGATGAGGCTATCCTCTGGGTAGCCTGGGTCATGGAGGACAGGCAAATCCAGATTTTTACCCTTCTCTACTTGTGCTGGGAGATGCAGGGGAGGGTATCTCCTGAAGCTAGCAGTGTGCTAGGGGTGATGACAGAGGCTTTGGAGAGCAACTCCTATGACTCTAAGTGTTGATTCTGGAGTCTGGGAGTCTGGCACCCTTTGCCATATGGCACGGTCCCTGGTCACTGCAATTGTTGTGGGGGGTTGAGGGTGTCCTCAGGTCTGTCTTGCAGCTGCAGGTGGTTTTTCATGAGCTCCTGGATTTTAGCAGTTGTAGAGGTCTCTTTGGTCAGGACCCTGGATTGTCCGTCTTAGGCTCTGGGAAAATCAGAAGATCGCTTTGTCTCTGGGCAGAGGCAGCCCTGAGTTTCAGTACCCATTTGCCTCCTCAGCCAGGGGCCTTTGTGCAGCTGCAGCCCAGACTCTGGTGCATCTGTATAGGATATGCATTAATTCATCCGTCTGGCAAACAGTTTCTCCAGCTCTTTCTATAGATTAATCTAGATCCTAGGGATGCAACAAAAAATGACACATTCTGTTTGTAAATTTCCCCATGACTGCTTGGTATGTCAGGGTTGGTTGTTATACCACAGAGCTCCTAACCCTAGTCCAATGCTGCTCACAGTAGAGTGCTTAAAGAGGGGTGAAGTGGTTGACTTCATATGTTAATTGCTCCCACACCCACTAATCTGAAGGTTTATTATTAGGGTCCCTGGTTGGATCTATGTTTTCCTCAAAACTGCGATGAATTTTACATATATAATGTGCATCAGTAAGTTTCTACAAAGTGTTTAGACTAGGCACGTAATCTACCAATCCAAAAACTAAACTAAGCAAAAAACCATGATGAACTGAATTGAATTGACTGAGGTTTGACAGAAGGAAGTTATGGAGATACTGGGAAAATCAGACTCGATTATTTTTAGACTACACATGTCAGAGCCCTGGAAAAAAGTGTAAACATTTTTGAGCTCTGATTCTTCTCAATTAGTTAATTAAATGAATGTCTGGCCAGTTACCAATATAGGATATTGAGAGCCATTTGTGCATCTGTGTTTCCTTAACGGTGCCTCGAAATAATTTTAATTTTTAGCTGGATAGTGTAATTTCACATCGGACACTTTTTGGCCAGACCTATTACTTCATTAAATGCTAAGCTTGAGTAGGGCAATGAGTTTGTGCATTTTAAATGTTTCTACGTTGTCTCAGATAAGGCTGCCAAGTTGAATTCCACATCTTCCTTCTAGTAACCTACCATGTTTTAGATCTTTGGGCCTAAAGCAGTCTAAGTAAGACTAGTGAAGCAATTATGATTTCATATTTTCAAGCTTGATATGAATACTAATGACTTTAATTTAAAAATAAATGTGTGCATGCTTTCCCCTTTCTCCCCTCTTCCAGTTTTTCCCCAAAGATGAGCACATATCATAAAGGTAGCTGCAAGAAGAAACTTTTTCCTTTTCCTTTCTTTCATTGTTTTCATATTGCCAATCCTTAGGCAAGGCCAATCTGCTTTACTCAAGACAGTGTCTTCAAGGAATCTGGTTGTTACAGGACTGCAATCTTCCCAAAATGCAGTGAAGAGGAGACATAGCCCTGCTTCTCCAGACTGTAAGACTTTGCTACTATTACTCTAGACTCTAGAGAATTTCAAATTTTGACTTTTTTTTTTCCTTCAAAATCTTTCTCCTGGGATTTCCACTTTCTCAGAGCCACCTATTGATATGTGCTAAGGCAAAAGGGAAGACAGTGTATTTTATTTTCCACAAAAGCAGCAAGAATGGGTTTCAGTTTCTATAACCATTGTCTTCATTAGGGAGTTGGGAAGTTTTAAATGCAAAATAAGGAATTTTGATATATCAGGAGGGCAGAGGGGAAACAAGAACTCCCAAGGAAGCTGTTACTGTGTCTTTCATCTCATCACCATCACAAGGAGCTGTTGATAACTGTAAAAACGTTGATTTTGTGCTATATGGGATAAAAGTGCTGAGTCAGCAAGTTAAATTTCAATGGCTCCCTGGGTACCGAGTAGACTGAGGTTGGCCATGGTCCCAGGTTGCTTATGATACAGTTGGGAAATGGACTATTTCAAATATAATTTTGGGGAGCAAATAAGACTCTGTAACTGAGCTCCAAATGGTCTAATAGTGGAGGTAGGCACCTTGGAAGATATGGTCTGTTTTTGTGATGATTTGCTTCATGGAGGATGTGTGGCTTGAAGCTGCTCTTGAAATGTGGTTTAGTTTACACACACACCATAGTCAACATAAATCATAGGGCTGGAAATTATCTTACAAGTAATTGTTGTTTATAATACAAATGTTGTTTATACCAATGATGCTTGATGCGTTAACCTCTCCCTATAACAAAACTGATGAGCACATGATCTCCAGTCTGGTCGGCCTTCCCTGGACACACTGAGTTTTGATTCTTTCTGGCCATTGGTTGCTGAGTAGAAAGGGTGTAGCCCTGTTCTTTTCTCCCTGTAGCCCAAACTAATTTCTGGCAGCCAGCTCACACTAATAACTTCAGTTTATCATTAGCTAAGGACTTTTTGTCTCCTCAGCCCTCCTGCTGTTAGGCCAACAGATTCCTTTTAAGCATTCCACAATCCAGATTTTGGATTCCAGGATTTTTATGTGTTTCTTTTGAATTTTGTCTTATTGCCGTTGTCCCATTATTTATCCAGGTGAGATCTTATCCACAGGCTTTCATTCAGTCAGTTAGAGATCTTTCTCAGCTTTGCTTTGTCTAGAAATTTGATTTGCAGGTCATCATTTTCCTCGCTTGAATTGTGAATAACCAATAGACTGGACAGGGCGCATGCCAGAATTCTAAAACATCTCACTAGAAACCTCCTGCATCTGCTGTTACTCTCCATGGGGGAGCCATTTGATAAGTCTTATATCCAGATTACATTTATGTGCTTTTACTTTTGAAATACCATTAAGTACAGTATTCTACAGGTCATACTGTACAGCACAGGGAACTCTACTCAGTCTTCTATAATAACCTATATGGGAAAAGAATCTGAAAAGGAATGAATATATGTATATGTATAACTGAATCACTATGCTGTACACCTGAAACTAACACAACATTGTAAATCAAATATACTCCAATAAAATTTAAAAAAAATTAAAAAAAATGAAATGAAAAAAGTACAGGTCTGTTTGATGTGATTTATTCTTGGCACTTGACAAACATCGTGTAATGTTTAGGACTCATTCCTTTTGTAAGTTTTTGTAAGTAAGTGCTCACAGACAGGAGTGAGGCTTAGAATATCTAACAACCAGAAAAACCAGGGCATCAACCACCCAGCTCGGGCACAGGGCGGTCAGAAAAGATGGCAGGGCAGCACTGCTTCCTGCCAGCTCACAACTGTTTTAAACCCTCAGCCTTGGGGGTTTACCAGAGGCATATGTGCTCTTGACCTTCAGAGGTATTTCTTTTCTCCTTTCCGTAAGTTCCTGATGTTTATTACTCAGGCCCTGAGCACTGGTTTATATTTCACAAATTAAGATATGTTGTGAAAGAGGCTTAGAACTGGGAATGGGTATGGCTTGTTTAAGGAGCTTGATGGGAAGGGAGGGCTTAGAGTGGGGAGAGTAGGAAATGAGATATTTTGGTACATGGGGCCTGGAGCCCTTCCATAGAAAGCGGTCACTGAAGCAGTGAGGGTGTCTTTGTTTCTGGGCAAGGGGCAGTGGCCAATTGGCTGAGCACAGATCTGTTAATCACAGGCCAAAAAGAAAAAGTCCAGAAGAAGAAGACTAATCAAGACAAGGCCTATCTTTTAAGAGATAACTGAAGAAAAATTGCCAAGGGCACTGTAAAAGCATTGATTATCTCAAAGAAGAATAACTCTTGTGGAGGGTATGATCTTAAACAGAGGGAGATAACGGAGCAGGGTATGGGGCGTGGGTGAGGGAAGCCATTCATTTGGGAGATAAGGAGATCATTGATATTCAGGTGAGCATTTCCATTGGTGATGAGGATGTAAGCACAATTTTACTGAATTTTAGAAAAAAATGAATGATGAGCTTTTGAAGCTGTAAGACGTGTATAATAATTGCTTGCAATGTATGGTCAATGGAAAACAGTAGGGAAGAATCAAGAAGGGGCAGATTTAAGCAGAGAAACATAACCTTTCTGCCTTTCTAGTTACCATTACAGTTTCATTGTTACAAAATATTCCTTCATTAAAGAGAATACTTAATATGTCAGTGTGAATGCACGTTTCCCCGCTAAGTACCGCACTTGGAAAACCCTTGTGGCTCTATTATTCAAGTGCTAATTAATTTGCAGAATATCCTCCAAGTAAAAGTACAAAGATTTGTGTTCCTCCAATTTTAGAAATATTCAGTCCTGGCCATCTCTGAATCTGTGAAGGGGAAGGGATTTTGAATATAAAGAAGAAGGAGGGTATGTATGAGGACGCACCGGAGGAGCTGTGGAAAGTTTTCTGTGGGCCATTGTGAATTCCAAATATGACCTTCCAGATGGTTCTAGGCTATCATTGTACCTCACTTTAATACCTGAGCTACAAAGGGGAAAGGGGGGTGGGGAGAGGGATAAATCAGAGGTTGGGATTAACAGATACACACTACTATAAAAATAGATAACCAACAAAGACCTACTGTACAGCACGGAGAACTATACTCAATATTTTGTAATAACCTATAATGGAAGAGAATCTGAAGTTATCTATATCTATATCTATCTATATATCTGAATCTCTTTGTTATATACCTAAAACTAACATGATATTGTAAATCAACTATACTTTGATAACAAAATTAAAAAAAAAAAAACCTAAGTTAGAGAGCTCTTCTTCCCTAACATTTGCCTTGTGTTTATTTTATGGAGTTGGTATTCCTATTAAAAGAAATACTGAGAGGGAAGACAAAGGTTTGTAACACATTATTCAGGTTATTGTCAACTCATTCACAGAGATGATACATTTAATAGGGGAGAGCAGAGTCTGGCATTAACTGTGGACTGGTTGGTGTGCATGTTGTGGTTCCAAGCTCCTCAAAAGTGTCTGCATTGAGCTGGATAATATCAGTCAGTTCCCATGTAACCAGCATCCATTTCTCTTTCTGTCTGATGGCCTGAGGGTCTGAGAGTCTGAGGTTCAGTTGGCTGGTGGATCTGTCAGTTGGGTTACCAATTTCACTGCCTCTTTATCTTTCTTTCTTTTCTTTTTTTTAGAAAAAGTATCTCTAGAAGTGTTTATTATTGTACTATTTGTATAAGATATAGAAAATATCCAAAATGTTCAGTACTAGAGAGAAGGTTGATATTTGCATTGATTATGCAACAGCATTAAAAGTGATGTTTAACAGTAAACATGTCTTTAGATATAATAGGTAGAAAATAGTAAACAAACTTACATACAGAAATGTTCATGTCAAAATATTCAGAGAAAAATGGATACAGTTTTAGAACTTATTTCTTAGGAAATGGATCTTTTATAAATATGAAATATTCCTTTCTTGGCCCTGTTTAATACTTTTTTGCCTTCAATTCTATTTTACGTTGTATACCTATTTAGTTTTAATTTTATTTATTTTTGGCTGTGTTGGGTCTTCGTTTCTGTGCTAGGGATTTCTCTAGTTGCGGCGAGTGGGGGCCACTCTTCATCGCGGTGGGCGGGCCTTTCACTATCGCAGCCTCTCTTGTTGCGGAGCACGGGCTCCAGACGCGCAGGCTCAGCAATTGTGGCTCACGGGCCTAGTTGCTCTGCACCATGTAGGATCTTCCCAGACCAGGGCTTGAACCCGTGTCCCCTGCATTGGCAGGCAGATTCTCAACTACTGCGCCACCAGGGAAGCCCCTATTTAGTTTTATTAGCATTTGCCTAGTGAATTATTTTTCTGCCTCTTTATTATCAACATTTTCTGTCACTGAATTTTAGGTGGGTTTCTTGTAAGAAGTATATAGGTGGACTTAAAGAAAGTCCACAATCTGAAATATTTCTGAAATCGAAAGAGTCAAATGTAACTCATTGAATTTTGTTATGATTGCTAATATGTTACAACTCTTTCTCTGCATCTTACTTTATATTTTCCATGTTTAACATGCTTTCTTATTCTTTATTATAATTGTTACTCTTAGTTTTTCCTTCTTTGTTTGGAATTAATTTTATTTCATTTTCTTCCTCTACCAGTTATTTCTGTAAGTTACATTCTTATTTATATAATAGTGATTACTATTACATTTCTTTATATTAATTAAAACTTGTATTTTCCTACTAATAGCTAGTTGGTATCTATCCCCCTCCCCCAAGATAACTTACTTGTTCTATTTACATGATTTTTATCACCTTCACTGCCCTCCAACCCCATTCCACAACCAGCTCCCATTTTGAGGGCTTGTGTTTTATTTCCAGAATGTTATTAATATTTTTCTGGTAACGATTTTAGACTGAAGTTTATTTTGAAGGAATGGTTAGCGGAGGCCAGCAAATTTTGTTGATTTAAAAAAAATTTCTATCCCACATTTAGCTCTTTGTTTTATCTTCTTGTAATTTTTTTGAAGAGAGTGAATAGACAGTAGAGTTCTGAAGAGTTCAAATGTCCAAAATATTCAAAAATGAAAGTTTCTTTGGTTAAGTCCAAACCTATTTCCTTCAGGTACAGCAGAAACTAACACAACATTGAAAGCAACTGTATTCCAATAAACAAAACAAAAAACAAACAACAACAACAAAAACTATTTCCTTCAGAACTTTGAAGATTTTGATCCATTATTGTTTAGCTTCACTTTTGTGATAAGAAGGCTCTAGAAAGCTGAATTTTATTCCTTTTAGATATCCTCCCCATTCCTGCCCCCTACCACTCAGCCTTACAGAACCTCTTAGGATGTTTTGCTTTATCCTTTGAATTATGATTTTTCACCAATATTTGTATAAAAGGTCTTTTTCCTCCCCATTCAAGCAATTTGGTGATTGTCTGACCCTCTCAATCTGAAGATTCAAATTTTATTTAGCTCCAAAAGCTTTTATTTTACCTTTTCTTCCATTATTTCTACTTATGTGTCATTGTATATTTTTTCCTTCTGAAAACTCTTTTTTAATACTTTGTAAGATCTGTGTCCTTTGCATTGTGGTCTGGTAGAATTCTTCAGCTTGGTTTTCCATCTAGCTACTTCCCTCTTCAATTATTTTCATATACATCTCTGAATATATTAATATTCATATTCAAATATTCTTACACATATCTCTAAATATATGAATGGCATTTAAGCTAGTCTGTCTTCTTCAGACTGTTAACTCTTTCTATGGGTGTTAGTTACTACATCTGCTGAGTTTGTGGGCTTCCTCCACAGTGCTGGTTTTTATTGTTCACATCTTTGTGTTTGCAGTTTTGTGTTTACTACTGTACAGGTTTTTTTTCTGTTTACTGTAGCTTACTGCTACTGATTGTGGGTTGGGCAACATACTGGTGCCATGTCATCTGGACATGGCTATTTCCTGTTCCTCCTGGGTTTGTTCGTGGCACACCTAACTGAGACCGGTTCTGCCCATCCAATCCAAGAGCCCAGACTCATGGCTTCCCAGGGATCCAAAGGAAGAGAGCTGCATAATGTCCAAGAGGCCATGTTCTTCCTCATCTGCACAAATCACTTCCTCAGTCTGAGAGGTATCCATCTCGGTCAGGGTGTTCTTCCTCCTCCTGCTCTGAGAATCCTTTTTCTTCCAGCTCTGAGCAACGCTGTTCCTCTGACCTCCCCAGCAATATAGGCAATGGGGTTCTGAAAGGGTCACTTCCAGTGTTACTCTGACAATATTTTAAAGTGCCTGTAATTGTGGAAAGGAACAAAAGTCATTTTGGCACCTGGTTTATTACTTCCTCTCTGAAGTGAACATTCTGGACCAAGCAATATCTGGATAGCCATAATTGCTCCTTTGGGCTCTTGGGTGATATGGCTTTAGCGATATCATTTGCAATTTCTCGTGAACAGCATTTGGATGCTATAGAAAAAGAAGAACATCTCCTTTTGAACAATGTCTGACATATTGTAATTCTGAGTCTGCACTTGGCACTTGCTAGAGAAATGTCAGTTTTCCAGCAGGAACAAAGTCCAGTGCAGCTGTTTCTGCTTTCACCATGGAATTTGGAAGTCTGTATAAAGAGATTGTAACCAACCATTTTGGGGGTGAACAATGAGGTATGAGATTTTCCCACCTCATGAGTTTCTTGCATTGTAGATGGCAAATTTGATAGTAATGATACTATCTTGAGTTCGGGTATTATGATACCTTTTAGGGCTCCTTTCTGCAAGAATTTTTTTATAAGTATTTAATGACAATGTCACCTCCTATAATTCGTCCCACATAACGTCACACACACACTCATCTCACATAACAGGGATTTAAAGATATCTTTTTAAACATTGCACACTGTTCTCGTTTGCCAAGTTGTGGACCAAAATATTTACAAAGTAGAACGTTTTCTAGTTCTCTTGGGTTGGTTTTTCCCTAGGAAGGTTTCATATTTACTCAGTTTGAGGTACAGTATTGTCACTTTCCAGAATACCAGGCATAGTTTTATTAAACTGTAAGAATAAAACACATTTCAATGCCCAATTGCACATCCTCCACCCACACCCCCCACTCTCTGCCATCTAAGAATATCCGGACTAGTTCTCTCTGCCATCCCAGTTGGCAGAAAATCAAAATTCGACTGTGGTATTTGTTTGCTAACATTTGTGTGTGTGTGTGTGTGTGTGTGTGTGTGTAGAGGAGAACAATGTAAACTAGTTTAAGAAATGCCACATTTTAGGATTCAAAACCCTACTGCAAGCATTCAGTTGGATTTGTGTAGCACTTGTCATTTATTTAAAAGGATGACCATTTTCAAGGGATTCTTTTTTGGTCTGATAACTTAGCAATAATGAAAAAAAAAACTTTCATGGAAAGAGAATGATCAGTGACATCGTGCATATCTTTGGAGCTCTTTGAATGTAATAGAAATAGGTATGCTAATTTTGATTACAAAATACTAACTTAGAGAAAATTCAGAGTATATTAGATCTAGTAGATTCAGTTTGGAATAATGGAAAGAAATAACCTTTTGGGGGGATTTGTTTTAAGAAGCTAATTGTTAACCTTGTATTTAATGGAATAAATAATTCGATAAATTATTTAAGAGAACAGAACCGTGGCCAATTTGAAATGGAAGAGATCTTCTAGCTCACTCCTCTCTTCCCCTCTAGTTTGATAGAGGAGATACTGAAGTCCAGCCAGCCTTGTTTTCTTGCCCGGATTCCTATGGTGTCTTTGTGGCCTTGCTGGGTCTGGGATGCAGATGGTCCAGCTGCCAGTACAATCCCTTTTCCCCCACACCTAGCTGAATAAGGCCAGGAAGGAACTGAGTATTGTTGACTCATCACTTTTAAACAAGTTATTGTTATTGAACTCAATATAATGCTTCTTTAATTGGCAAATGCAGATGTTCATCATTTTCCATGCCAGAGCTTCCTTTTATATGGTAAAAAATTGCACACTAGTGTATTTTTGAGGATGGGCTTTTCATTTTCCATTCTTTTAATGCAGCTCATCATGTTTTATTTGGTTCCCTTGAATGTCAGGATGGTAGATTGTTCACGTTGGCTCTTTTTTTTCCTCAGGAAACATCTCTGGCATACCTAGTGAGGTAGTGGAGCCGTCTGGGAAGTAAAAGAAGATTGTACTGCATGAGATATTTATTTGTTATTCTTGGCTGTTTAGCAGTCATTTCCCCCATAGAAACAAAAGGCTGGCTTTTGGACTGGCAGTGCTGTGAAGGGTACATAGGAAAAGAGCATGACAGTGTATTTGGGGAAAAGGGTAAGGAAACACTGAAATTTGTTGAAAATCTTGCATTCAAATAAGCACTTACAAACATTTCACATGGAAGATAGAAAGTAAGAATTAAGATGAATTCATTTTGGAAAGGAGAAATTTGAAACTAAATAGATAAATACTTCATTTCCCCCATAAACGAACACATAGAATGTGCATATTTCACATTTGTATTTTCTTAGTTGAAGATAAAAAGTAGAATATTGGAAACTGGGAATATTAAGTCTGTGACAAGGAGTGAGATGCAGTAGTTATTTTGCAATTTTGAAATATGTGCTCTGCCCTTAAACATCAAAACATAAGTAAGCCTGATAAAAATCATACATGACAATAAGGTAATAGCAATACAAAGTAAAAATAATTTTTATTACCATTCATCTTGGTCAAGGGTGCCTTTTAAATTAATATAAGAATTGTATATATTCCTCACCAATATAATTAGGCTCTGTAGAATTAAGGAAAATCTTTTGAAACTTGAAATTTTTTATTTTAGGAGAAATAAAAAGTCATGGAATTCTTAAACCTTGGAAGGTGCTAAAAATATGTCACTTCATGATGGCATTTCATTTTTTAAAAATTTTATTGAAGTATAGTTGATTTACAATGTGTTAATTTCTGCTGTATAGAAAAGTGATTCAGTTATAAATATATATACATTCTTTTTTATATTCTTTTCCATTATGGTTTATCACAGGATATTGAATATAGTTCCCTGTGCTATAAGGTAGGACCTTGTTGTTTATCCCTCCTATATATAATAGTTTGCATCTGCTAATCCCAAACTTCCAATCCTTTCCTCCCCCACCCTTTATGGTATTTCTTAATTGATTTATTATTGAGAGAACATTATATTAAAGAAAGAGTAAAACTTGGACTCAGTTCTTTGAGATTGATACTATGGATGTAATACCATGTTTCCCTCAGTCTTCCATGGTAGTCATAGAACATTGGATTAAAGGAGCCCAGTGTGGATATTATTATGTTTCTATGTATTGGCTTAGTTGGGGCTCCATAGAACAATGGCTTTAAAACTTTTTTTTACAGGACCCATAGGAAGATATTTTATATTGTGGCACATCTGTATTATTTGATAGATGTATACCAAATGTTTCATGATAAATATCTACCTTTTCTACATGTATGATGTTCTGACATTTCCTCTTCCATTCATTCTATTAAAAAAACACTGGTAATGACCCACTAAATTGTTTTCACAATTGACTGATGGATCATGGTTTGCAGTTTGAATAACTGCTGTAAAAGTCCTCCATAATTTTCTTTTTTGGGGGGATGATGAATTTGTGATTATTATTAACTTTGTTTGCCAAATATATTTCGGGTACATGATCGGTTGACATCTCCTGACCCAATGTCAGTTCTGGTCAATGAGTTCAGTGGAAATCAACATATGTTTCTGGACTGGAACATTTAATTGCTGGTTCGAGACCCCCCAGAGCTCTTTACCTCTGTCATGGAAAATGGCCATGCTCCTTAGAAGGGGTCTGAAAATGAATAATGTGGAGTAGAGCCTGTAGCCAGCCCCCAGTGGACATAAAATATGAGCAAAATATAAACCTTTGTTGTTAAAAGGCACTACAGTTTTTGGATATATTTGCTATTCAGCGTAGCTTAACCTTTCCTGTTCACTAGATGATAATTCAATTACGTGTTCTGCTGGTGGAAAAGAACCTCCGTTTGAAATATTAACTTTGCCTAAAAACATATAGAAGTTTAAAAATAAGTTAATTATTTCGGATTTTAAAACAATATGTGTTCTTTATAGAAAAATTGGGAAAACATAATAAAAAAGTTACATAATCATGATGCTACTACCTAGAAAACAATTTTGAAATTTTTATGAAAGATATATATATATGTATATATTTACAAAATTAGCTTACTATGTAGTTTTGTATTTTGTTTTTTCTCTTACTGTTTTTTTTTATGTCATTAAATATTCTTGGAATACACAAATATCATGCCTCTGTATATGTGTATATCCATCCTATAGATGAACCAGGGTTTATTAAGTTATTCTTATACTCTTAGACATTTTAGTTTGGTTTAATACAGAGTTTCAATGTACTAAAATCTCAGCTCTGGGCACCCAACAGCAAATAGTAAGCCAGAGTAGGACCCGCACCCGCTAATGCTGCTTTGTGTCAATTGCATCTTCTCATAATCCCACTCTTGGCACATAGTGGGTCCACATATTAGCTGTCAAGTGAACAGTTCCATATGTATGTACCTCATATGAAGTTTATACTTAATTTTCTAAAAATTAAGAAGCTTTTTATTTCCTCTCCTCCTTCTCCCAGCAAACAATTTGGTTCTGCTTCTGAGTTCTTTCGCTTAGGAAGGACCAGAGGCGGGGTCATTCTCATTTCTCCCCTCCACACCGATATGATCCAGCACATGGCCTATCACAACTCCTGAATTTCTCTCAACTCCAGTCCCACCCCACATCCTGCCTCAGGCCCTCCTGACCGCAGAGGCCTTTCTGTTTTCTTGTACATCATTCTCTCTTTTGCTGCTGCAGTGAACTTCCTAAAATGTGAACCAGACTATGTCTACTGAAAATCTCTCTGTAGAATCCCAGAAAGAGCTTTAAAGACAAAATCCATCGCTCTTCACTTGATTTAAAAGGGCTTTCATGGATTGTTTCTTTCTTTCTTTTTTAAAAAAATTAATTAATTTATTTTTGGCTGTGTTGGGTCTTCGTTTCTGTTCAAGGGCTTTCTCTAGTTGTGGCAAGCCGGGGCCACTCTTCATCGCGGTGCACGGGCTTCTCACCATCGCGGCCTCTCTTGTTGCGGAGCACAGGCTCCAGACGCGCAGGCTCAGTAGTTGGGGCTCACGGGCCTAGTTGCTCCGCGGCATGTGGGATCTTCCCAGACCAGGGCTCGAACCCGTGTCCCCTGTATTGGCAGGCGGATTCTAGACCACTGCGCCACCAGGGAAGCCCTATGGATTGTTTCTTGAGGACCCTCTCCATCACTGTTATTCATTGCCCTCACCTCCTGCTGTGGACTGCATTGTGTCTTCTCCAAATTCACATGTTAAAGCCCTTACCTGTATTTGGAGGTAGGGCCACTAAAAAGAGAGAATTTAGGTTAAATGAGGACATAAGGGTGAGATCATAGGATTTGTACTCTTAAATGAAGAAACACCAGAGAGCTGGTACCCCACCACCCAACACACACACAGCCAGCAAGATGACAGCCCACCTACAGAGGGGTCTCAACGGAACCCACCATGCTGGCCCCTCATCTCGGACCTCCAGCCTCCAGAACTGTGAGGAAATAAGTGTCTGTTGTTTAAGCCCCCCAGTCTCTGAAATTTTGTAATAGCAGCCAGAGCTGATGAAAACATTGCCCCTCATCCCCTACAAGTACTTCACTCCAGAAATCTTACTCTAGGAAAGCTGTTTCACTGAGCGCATCCTGCTCTTTAATTGTTTTCCAGGCATAATCAGGTACTATCTTCCTCTCCTCCTAAGGTTACCTACAAATCCCTGGTTCTCCCTCAAGTCACAGGTCAGACTTTACCTCCTTCTGGAAGGCTTTCCCATCTCCCTTCCCAGGTGGAGTTAGGTCTTCATTTCTCTGAGCTCCCCTGGTGCCTTACCTACACCTCCATTAACATCTCTCCTCTTCTATGGCAACTGCCTAGTTGACGTCTTTCCACTGAACCCTACGTTTTTAAAAAATTTTATTGAAGTATAGTTGATTTACAATGTGTTAATTTCAGCTGTACAGAAAAGTGACTCAGTTATACATATATATGTACATTCTTTTTCATATTCTTTTCCATTATGGTTTATCACAGGATATTGAATATAGTTCCCTATGCTATACAGTAGAACCTTGTTGTTTATCCATTCTATGTATGAGAGTTTGCATCTGCTACTCCCAAACTCCCAGTGCATCTCTCCCTCCCCTCCGCTCCTCCCCCTTGGCATCCACAAGTCTGTTGTCTATGTCTGTCATCTGTTTCTGTTTCATAGATATGTTCATTTGTGTCGTATTTTAGATTCCATATATAAGTGATATCGTATAGTATTTGTCTTTCTCTTTCTGATTTACTTTTCGCTTAGTATGACAGTCTCGAGGTCCGTCCATGTTGCTGCAAATGGCATTATTTCATTCTTTTTTATGGCTGAGTAGTATTTTGTTGTATATATGTACCACATCTTCTTTATCCATTCATCTTTTGTTGGACATTTAGGTTGTTTCCATATCTTGGCTATTGTGAATAATGCTGCTATGAACATAAGGGTGCATGTATCTTTTTGAATTATAGTTTTGTCTGGCTATGTGCCCAGGAGTGGGATTGCTGGATCATATGGCAACTCTATTTTTAGTTTTTTGAGGAACCTCCATACTGTTTTCCATAGTGGCTGCACCAATATACATTCCCACCAACAATGTAGGAGGTGAACCCTACATTTTTAAAGGCCATTAATTGTGCTTTTCCATCTTTGTATCTCCAATGCTTAGGATGAATGCCCCATTGCCTGAAATGGGGTGGCCATAAATATTGTTGAATGAATAGATGAATAATAGTGGTAAGGGAGTTATTCATTTATTAACTTTTATCTTCTGAAGATTTTTTTTCCCTCTCTCTTACAATCCAAACAACCAAACTTCATGTGTTCTCCTTATCAAAACCAGCTGTCAAGACAGGATTTAAAATTCATTTACACTGAAGTATAAATAACTGATTAACAGTTTATGTCTCCCAAGGGAATTTCCATTTTAACAAGAGTAGAATTCTTAATCTACAAAAATAAATCTTTCTTGGTGGAATTTCAAGCTTAACAAGCATATGGGATTGGTTTTAATTAGGGGTGGGGGTGGGGCTTAAGAAGTTCTCTCTGCTCAAAATTCAGACCTTAAATGTGAGACCAGACCTATCACCTGCTGGCTCACGGAGGAGCTGGCATGTCAGATTACGCAGCAAATTCACTTTTGTTTCTATTGCTCAGCATGGATAGGATGAACTGCACATCTGGTAAACGTTTGCACATGAAATGTGTATCTGCCAAGCATTGTGGTTTCCTGGTACATCCCAGTGGCTCTGAGTCAAGGTCACAAAACCAGCGTTGCAGAGTTTTGGTGATCTGGAACTACATTCTGCTTTTAGTTATTGAGAAATTTGCTCCCTTAGTTTCTTTGAAGACCCTCCATGTCACCATTATAGGCTTGGAAAAGCCCTTGGGTGATTCAGAGCCCATTCAACTGTTTGAAGCCATCCCACAGGGATGAGAATCTTGTCTCCTTAAAAAAAAATCTCCCCAGAAAATGTTTCTCAGTTTTTCTCAATGACCCATTTTCATGTCTGATCGCTCATCAAATTTTCATTCTCTAAGAAAGAGGGGATATATGTATATGTATAACTGATTCACTTTGCTGTACAGCAGAAAGTAACACAACATTGTAAATCAACTATACTCCAATAAAATTTTTTAAAAAGTTTCATTCTCAATACTAACTTAAATCTTGCCTAATTTAGCTTTGACACCTTATTCTGTACTTCGTGAATGTGAAGAGCATCTGATTTTCATATAAACTGCAATAGTAGAGATACCAAGCAGTACGTTATTCCATAAAAGCAAAGCAAACCAACGAACACCATCACAAAAACAATTCAAGCTAAATTAAGTTAGGAAAATGGGGTTTTCTGAATACAATGTGACTCAAAGCAGACCTGCTGGTTAGCAAGTCTGCTGGTTAGACTGGAAGGCTAACATTTTGGTGTTGTTTATATTCTCAACATCCCCAATGAATTCTGTCCTGAAAAGCCAGATAACATCAAAATAATTGAGGAACTGGTTTATTTTATATTGTTTTAATTCAGAAAGCAGTTAAAACATTTCCTAGTAGTTGTCTTTTCTCCTCCAGGATTATGAAGGAGAAGGACAAATACTTATCTCTTGAAAAGTGGAATCATTTAGTAGATGCATCCATGTAAATTCAAGGATGAGGGAAATTTAGTTGGAAGTTACCTTTCTCTAGTTTCTAGAAAGAAATAATATGACATTACTATTATTCCAGGTGAGGGAATAAAAGTGACTGATCTTGGTGTAGACTTGACTGAAGCTACCCAGTTGGGTATTCTGCTATGCTTGATCATTTCAGTATTTTTCTATTTGGTGAGTGAATTAACAATTGGTAACTTTTTGGATGTTGGGTTTGAAAAATAAAAGTCAAGACATATGGATTCTTTAAACAATTCTGTTTAGTATTTGTATTGTATAAACAATTCTGTTTAGTATTTGTACTCTGTCTATTCTTGGGAAGAGTATTTAAAATATGACAGAAAAAAGCACAAAATAGCAGGCATAATACTGATGCTAACTTGTATAAGTATATACACCTTGAAAAATATAAGATGTTCTGTTAAATGATTAATGTATTTGAACATTAAAAGCCATGAATATATTTAAAGTTTTCAAAATTTTGCCTGTGATTCATATTAGTGATCCCTTCTTACCATCTGAAGTCCTTTTTTAAAAAAAGGTCTTTTTGTGCTCAGTCTTGACCAGATTCTTGTATAATGTAGTTGATTTTCTTTTCATTAAGTACCTGAAAACAATACCTCCTTTGGCCAGGAACAAGCTGAAAATTCTCCCAACTGGCAACTTGAGGAGGCCAAGTGCCAGGGCTCTGTGATCAGAGTAGGTTTTTGTTGCCCCCATTCTACCAATTACTGTAGGTTCTCTCTGTACTTGAGCAGAGAACTTAGCTACTTAAAGTTTTCCAGTTTCCTTACTTGATGAACCAATAGCAACTGCTGAAAGTGAAGCTCTGTAAAGGGTTTCAGAAACTTTGAGTCATTGTCTCACTCAACGGCAGGTGTTCTGAACCAATAGTGATCAGTTGACCCAGTGGTGAGATAGTTTCTCGTCAGCTCAGGGTTTCAAAATGATTTAAAGAAATGGTCATTTAGTACAGAGGAAGATGTTTGCTTGAATAGCAGCCTTATTGTAACTTGCATAACGTTAAAGGAAAATGGAATCTTTTAAGGGTTTTCTGGGGAGAAAATTTAAATTGTGGCTTCGAAGGAGTCAGTGGTGTTTAAACGAATTTAGTGGTTAGAATGATCACTTTTGGAGTTTTGAGGAAAAAAAATCCTGGAGGGTCAGGATTTTGTCTTTTTTCTCTGTTTATTGGCTTCAGTAGTTGTGTTATGCTATAATTTACGTTGCATGGTGTCTTACTCAAGAGCCTGCTATCCTCCATCATTGTCAGCTCCGAGAGAGTTAGGAAAAGTGGTTGGCGTGATTTGGTTCACTAGTCGTGATGTTTAAAGCACTATTTTTTGTTAAATACATTTATTTAAATACTGGAGTTACATAGAATGGGATACTGTCTAACTATAACATTTCAGCATAGTTGTACAAATGAAATCTATCAATAATATGTCATTATTTTCATCAAATGGCTCATCCTGATGTGTTTTTTCCAGTAAAGGACTTGGTAAAATAGAGCAGTGTTAGGAAAACAACAGCCCATAGTGTCAACTGTTTTTATGCTTTGATTCAGTCAAATCTGCTGATTTTTAGAAACACAATCCTTTTTTTGAGTATTAAATATGATTTTTTTGTTTGTGTCTACCATGTTCCAAAGAGATTGAGACTTGTTAAGTACCAGTCACTTATTGAAATAAAGTGTGTAGATATCAAAATGAAAAATATTAAAATAATCAGTATATTTTGTTTTAATTGTGCCTAAAAGTATAGACTGTAATGTATAACTTTGCTAAAGAAAATTGTAAATCTACATAATAAATAATGAAGTTCAGTTAGACACAGTAATTTGGCCTCTTTAACCAATAATTATTGTGTGTCTACTCTGCTTACATCAAAAATTGTGAAGAATCTGAGATTTTACCCTACATGCAATCTAAGAAGTTAGTCTGCCATAGTTTCAGATTGGCAGACTGGAGACTCTTGGGTCAGAGATAAAGGACTTTATTATTTACAACACAGCAGACTGTATGAGCTTCATATTTGCATTGGTTCATCTTGGTCCCCTGAGTCCCATGAGAGCCATGTGGAGGGACCCAGGTAGATGCTGCTTACACAGTGGTTTATGCCACAGCTGAGGAACTCTGAACTTAAGAAATACTTTTAATAAAAAGGATGCTAGAAAACTTGCCCAACATTTGTACTGGAGGAAGAAATCATCTTTACTAAACCAGTCAGGAAACAAATCCCTCATCTCAGGAGGGAGATACTATCTATCACCCAAGGCTATTTGGGATATTCCCAGCATCCTTGGAAATAGTCTGAACAAAAGCTGATTCAAGAGGCACAGAAACACCATGCAGAATTGTCTTTCAGTGCTTTACAGTTGAAAATTAAAATTCAAAATTTTAATATATATCAATTAATTTAGTTCTGATCAGGTGGAAATGTTTTTGATGATTGTCCAGAGGAACCATGGTGCATTTTGTTACTCTGGAATTAGCTAATGATATCATATTCCCGAGTATCTTTGATTTAAAGGTAGTTTACCATGAATACATTATGCAACTATAGTTTTACACTGATTAAAAATGTTATAGAGTTTTTGAAATTAGAATTATTCCTTTACCTGTGAAAACCAGTGTAATAACTGTACCAGAAACCATTTACTGGTGGCCTCCAGAAAATTTTAATGCACTTTGTTTGCCAACATATACAGCAAATGACATAAACCTAGTACCTAAATTCCTAGAAGAATTTCTTATAATTTTATGTTAAAATTTAATGATTTAGTTTCTTGGAAAAGCAAATAAACCAGTGTTTCTGCAAAGCATGTTATAGAATAAAGACTACTGCCTATCACATCCAAATAAAGCATGAATAAAAATATGAAATAAGAAATTACAGGCCTTTTCATTCATATTGCCTTCATGGAGGACACTTATACACTTCAGTGGAAAGGGAAAGATAAAATCAAGATGATAATTAAAGAAGCAAAGAGTATAGAAGAAAACATGTTACTGTCACCATCAGCCCTTCTTCAAATGAACACAACTAATACATGGATTGATTATCATGGAAAGTAATATTGGTAGGACTACTGTTTACGCCAGAGATGACTGGCCGCACCATAGCTTAGCTAGGGATTGCAACAGTTTTTTATTCTGAATAGACCAAGGATATGTCTCTCCTCAATATGTACCTTCTCAGCATTTAATAAAAAATAAAGGACTTCCCTGGTGGTCCAGTGGTTAAGACTCTGCGCTTCCACTGCAGGGGGGCACGGGTTCGATCCCTGGTTGGGGAAGTTCCACATGCCATGCAGTGTGGCAAAAAAACAAAACAAAAAAAAGCTCTCAAAAATAAATTATAAAAAATAAAAAAGTAATAAATAAATAAATAAATAAATAATAAAAATATGAGCCACTCACTTGGGATCTCTTTGGTATTAGAACAAAAATGCAAAGGATGGAAAAAGGAAAGGACATAGAATTACTGTAGTTCACTCACCTACCATTGCTAAAGTCATCAAGTAAGCTTAGTTTTTTGAAATCTGGGAGCTCTAATCTGTGTGATCCACTTTGAAATTCCTCCAAAACCTCTCAGAGTCCCTTTTTTTGAAAAAAAAATATGGGCTTAAACTTAATGAAAATATATCCAATTGACAATCACACGAAAATCCTCTAGGCTCAAAGCCAGAGAATCTTTTTGTACACGATTTTTTCTGAACCTTAAATGTAATCAGATGAATTTTTGTTTAGTACTATCCTACCCAACTGATTTAAATGAATAATACGTCTTCCAAGGAGAAATCTGCATTTCATCACAGAGATGGATTACATGCCTTAAACTTTACTCCATAGAGAAGCAGTACCTCTTTTGTATTATATTCTTTAAATATACTAGAGACTCAGATAATATAACAATTTTATTCTAGGCATGATATCTTAGAGCTTTGCAGATGTATGGATTGAGAAACATGAAAAATATAACCACCATTATCATGTGAGTGAAGAATAAAAAAAATTCTTACAGGCAACATTATTATAATGTTTTACAATTAGTTGTCTGTGAAACCAGAATAAAATAGAAGGAAAATACTTTCAATTTTAAAAGGACTCTCTTGTTCATGGTCAAAAAATGAAAAGCAAATACAAGCGATGGAACTGTGTGTGGTAGGTTTCTTTATTTCCTTTTAAATTATTATTATTTTTTGAAATATCGTATCTACTGTTTTAAGAACATTTGATTCTGAAATACAAGCAAAACCCTAGAAACCCTGATAGTAAAAGAATAGAGCTTATGTCAAGTCTGAAACAGAAAGGCTAACCAACAGATTCTTTTTAATGTCTTAAACAAAGTGTTGTTTTTACCTTATTGCTCTATTCTTTGGGCAAAGGATTATGAACATGGTGGTTGACTCCTAGTATGAAATCTAAGACTTACAAAGTTCAAATGCAGTTTCAATCATCAAGGTCTTCTAAGTGCCAATCCTTGAGGCAAGCCTGTATTGACTAAATTGGTGATTTTCAGTGGGGTTGATTTTGTCCCCTAGCCCTGTCTGGGAACACCTGTAGTTGTCACATTTGGGAGGGGGTACTACTGGCATCCAGTGGGTAGTAGTCCAGGGATGCTGCAAACATCTTAAATGCATAGGACAGACCCCGTGTTAAAGACTCATCTGGTCCCAAATGTCAATAGTTGAGAAACCCTGGACTAAATAAATAGTAGTGCATTTACTGCATAAAGAGGAACCACAGCATATCAATTAACAAGAGGCAGACTTTTGCCTCAAATGCAGCATTGATGGGTGTGGTAGAAAGCAGGGGCCATATGGCCTCAGAGGGACTTTGCTCAAACTTTTAGTTCTCCCTTTGTGTGACTAGGTTTTTAAAAATCTCTCTGAGACATGCCGTGCTATTGTAAATAGAACCAATAGTATAGTTGCTACTTCAAGGGCTTGTAGGATTAAGTGAAGTAATGTATATAGTTGCTTAGTCCATTGCCTGGTTCTTATAGGATCTCAGTGAAGTTAGCTATTATTCAGGAACTATCAGGAAGAACCTCGTAGCAATTAGAACTGTCTAAAGATTGATATTTAGGAGGCAGCAAGTTTCCTGTTCTTGAATAAGTTCAAGCAGAGTGTGGACAACATCTTGTGTTCCTTCTGACTCTATAAAATGTTCCATTTTTCTTAGTTATACAAGACTATTACTAGCTAAAACATAAAATGATTGATGGTTTTCCTTGAGTCTTTAAGAAATTTTAGGTAAGGTTGAGTAAGCATAGACAGCACTGATATTGTTACCGAAAGCAAGTTTGTGTGCCCGACACACAGGGAGGCCTAACAATATTGAAATGTCGGAGTTTGGAGCAGAGAAAGGTTTACTGCAGGGCCATGCAAGGAGACAGGTGGATCGTGCTGCCCAAAGCCCCAAACTCCCTGAAGGGTTTCAGCAAAGCACTTTTAAAGGCCAGGTAAGGGAGAGGCCTGGTTGGTTGTTGCAACCTTCCTGGTGTAGGAATCCTTTGTTCTTGCAGCTGTCCATGTAGGTCAGGTCACAATGTTCCTGCAAACCTCCAACCAGACAAAAGTTATTCTCTCTTCTGCAACTTTTTACCTTTATATGAATGGACCCTTAAAAGTCAGAGCCCTGAGAATAGGCTATCCTGTATATTTCAGGCTATTGGTAACATTCTTTTACAAAAGGTGCAGAGCCAGCATGACTAAGCACAAGCAGCAGAACAGATCTAATATGGAGTCAGACTTGTTCTTCCCTATTACAGCATTACTCAGTGATATTAAACTTGCTTTGTATTTTGATACTGAGATGATGACTCTCATTCCTTGCACACATGTTCCCTGAGTTCCCTCTGCCAACTAGTGTTAGTTATTTGCTTGGATTCCCCCAGGCTGTTTTCTGTGCTTCTACATCATCATATTTCTTTGTACATCTATTGTGTGCCCCTTGCCTAGTATTGATACAAGTCATGGCTGGCTATTTATCTTACCATCTAACATGACATTTATTGAACTCCCCTGTGTGCCAGGTGCCATGTAATGCACTGTACATGTGTTATATCATTAGTCAGACAGGCAATAAATGTTTGTTGAATTAATAAATTAAAAAATATTTTAAGAGTAAACACAATATTAATTAAGTCTTTACTATGTATTATGTAATATTATTAAAAATCAAAAAAAAATGATACATATCAGCCCATACCCTAAAAGCTCCTAATTTTATCGGAGAAACAGGATGTATTCATAATAACTTCCTCTACACAGTTAAGTGCTTTGATTAAAATGTGATTACTGCATCTTCATAATACCTTAGTGCTTATCAGGCTTTCAGTAAATGTCAGGTATTAAATAAATCAGGTACTCGATAAATGTTTTCTCAAGAAAAGAATAATAAAGTGCCATTCAGTGGATAGATCAGCAAAATATTTATTGGAATAAAGGTCAGCTGCTCGACAAATCTTAACTGTGTATCATAATTGTGTAATGAAATGGAATTTATCCTGATGATATAACAAAGGATAGATATGCTTCAATAAAGCAATAGATGTTGTATTGAAATTTTTGCTAATTACATTTTTGTAAACCAAATCAGATTTCTTTATCTTAAATGATTTAAGTTTGTAACAGCTTTCACCACTTTGGCTTGCAAACTCTGCCCATGTAAGTTGACTTTTCAAAGAAAAATTATAATGGGGACAACCTCCTTCCTCTAGAATGGTTTTTCTCCAAGAGTAAAGTGTCAGTTTGATGACCCTGCCATTAACCTAATCACTGATTTTAGTCAGTCACTTGGAGTACTTAAATACATACTTAAACCTAAACCAATTTAATTTTTTTCTTCCCGCTTTATGTGGACAGATATAAATACTAAACTTATGCCTGAGATAAAGACAGCACAAGAAGGAGAATCCCTTTAGTGTTACTTCTGAAAATAATACAATTCCAAGATTTAAAAACAAGTATGAAATAGTAAATACCAGTTCAAAAGCCCCAAACAGATGTGTTCAATATTTTATACCATATGCAACATAAAGAAAGGAGACATAATACTCCAAGAATTAAAAGACATTTCAAGAAGCTATATAACAACCCTCACTTCATACAAGGAAAAACAATTATTTTATTTATTTATTTTTAAAATTAATTAATTAATTAATATCCTTGGCTGTTCTGTGTCTCAGTTGCTGCGTGTGGGCTTTCTTTAGTTGCGGCGAGTGGGGGCTACTCCTCGTTGCTGTGGGCGGGCTTCTCATTGCAGTGGTTTCTCTTGTTGGAGCATGAGCTCTAGGCTCATGGGCTCAGTAGTTGTGGCTTGCGGGCTCTAAAGCGCAGGCTCAGTAGTTGTGGTGCACAGCAGGCTTCCTGGACCAGGGCTCGAACCCGTGTCCCCCGCCCTGGCAGGCGGATTCTTAACCACTGTGCCAACAGGGAAGCCCAAAACAATGATTTTAAAATGGTGATATGTGATAGGAGCTACAGAGTACTATATATATCCAGTGTTTTCTCTGTGATTGAAATGGATGAGGGATGCATTCTATTTCCATCTAAGAGGGAGATGTTACCTTGTAGATCTATAGCAATGACAACCCATATGGTGATTTTAATGCACAGTTAATTTAAGGAAAAGCTTTTGATTTTAAGAGGTGTTGGGAAAGGTACTAAGAAAAAAATGATACGGTGAACAACTTTCATGAAGTTATTCTGATGTTTTACTTATAGTTTCTTTTTTTTACAAAGAAACTGCTTTTTTTTTTTTTTTCTTACTTTTATGCCTGGAAATAATATTAGAGAAGAGTTAGACGTATAAAACTACTGAATATTCATCAAGTATGTTTTCTCTGTACTTTGAAAGCATGGTACCTTAGAAAAGTTTGGGTACCTTTCTAATATTTTGTACCAAGCTAGTGTTCTATAAATATTTTTAATGCACTCTTCTTTAAAGAAAAAGGTACTAAATTGTATTCAGATAGTTTTATAGTACAGATCAAGGACTGGGTATCTTATCATTTGGGGATACAGAATATTTAATACTTTGTATAGCATGTCACCATATGAGAAACTAAGATTATCACCTTTGGTCCTCATGGACTAGGATTGCCTCCTATCTCTGGATGCACCTGTGGCCTCTGGCTCTTAGAGGGGCCCTGTGACCAGGAGGATCAGGGATCTGATGCTTGGCAGAGCCTGGGCTAGAGTGTGATGTTTCTGCTCAGTCTTAAGGAATGGGTGGAGTTTTCTTGAGGTATCTTGAGATACTACAGGTGTATAAACCATAGTCTGACTCCTACAGGTTGCTTCTAGAACAAGAACATTGAACCTTTTCCCAGTTAAGGGGGGCAGTATGGTAGATGGGGGAGAACCCTATTTGGGAACACAGTTTCTGATGTTGGCTCTGTCACTGCATTTAATATTAGTTAGAATATTTAACCTCACTGAGTTCCAACTTCTTAAATCAATGAAATTGGGTATGAAGGACTTTCTAGTACCTTTCAGTCCTTTGGTTAATTTTTCTTAAGGGCCATTCCGTTTATTTTTCCCTTCCTAGGGAATTTCTTGTTCATTCAATGTATTTAATGCATACTCTTCTGACTGCCTGAGAAAAGTCAATCCTTGGTTTTCACTGCTGTGGTGCCCACAGTTGGACTGGATTTCTATTCTAACCTTGTGATTAAGTTAACTGAGATAAAGTCTGGACTTCACTAGTAATTTGTCTTCAGATGACCCAGCCGTGGGACCCCACCAAATGGAGTCCAGATAGAAGACACCATTCAGTGAAACTTATATAGTGTCCATTCATAGAAATCTCATTTTAATTAAAAAGCTAACATCATACTTCGATCACTTTTGAGACTATTCTCCAACACTAGTTCTTCTTATTTTGTAACTTAATATATTTTATAATTGGCACTCAAACTCTACACCTTAAAAAACGGACTGGCCATATTTTTATAAGAACTCACACATTTGAAGAATATGTGTACCACTGAATATGATATGTTTGATTAATATAGGAAATACTTGTAAGTTGCTTTGGAATATGTAATTAGGGCTCTTCTTCTAAATACACAAATTTGTTTTCTCATGTTCTTAATTTTCGGAAAGAAATGACTGTAATTATCTTACAATTTTAAAAATAATATGAAACAGAAACAGACTCACAGAAACAGAGAACAGACTTGTGGTTTCCAAGGGGAGGGGGAGTAGGGGAGGGATGGATTGGGAGTTTGGGATTAGCAGATGCAAACTATTATATATAAGATGAATAAACAACAAGGTCCTACCTTATAGCACAGGGAACTATATTCAATATCCTGTGATAAACCATAATGGAAAATAATATGAAAAAGAATATATGTATGTATAACTGAATCACTTTGCTGTACAGCAGAAATTAACACAACATTGTAAATCAACTATACTTCAATAAAATTTTTAAAAATAAAAACTAAAAATATGAAGAATGTTGAGGCAAATGATCTCATACTTTAAAAGATTTTTTGTTTACAAATGCAAACAGATGTGGAAGAATGCAGTTTAGCTCTCATGTGTTAAGAAGTTTTGACAATGTCAAGAAAACATAGCTTCAAGACTCTGCAGGTAGTTAGGGATGGGACTTGAATTGGAATCTTCCTATAGTCAGAGGCAGTGATAATGCTGACCCAGCACTGGCTACGTCCAACTGTCCACCCTCACATCTGTGTGAGGTTGACTGTAGTCAAGAGGCTCTGTGAGTATTCCAATGGGAATTATTGGGATAACAGAGCACAGAGTAGAAGGAGAGAGAATGGGATTCTCAGCATTTCTTTGAGTCATCCTAGTGTGGATTGGGTTTTAAGTCATCCTGGGCCAAAAAGGAAGTTTATGTGTATGTGAATAGGGAATGGATATCTTTTTGCTGTTTTTATATTTTGTTGTATTACCTTTTGGCTCTAGTTGGTTTACAATTTCAAAGCTAAAATATGAATTTTATAAAAATAAATTCTTATCCAAAAATAATAATGTTGATCTTCTTTGTGGAGTTGGATGGTATCTGGGCTGGCTAGGTTGGTTGGTTGGAACATGGCCACTGGTGTGGGAAAATGTCCCATGTGCCAGTTGACTTTGTAGCCCTCCACAACTGCATTCGGTACACTCTGTCCTAGCCAATCATTCCATGGATGTGTGACCCCAAAAGAAATCATCTTAGAAGGTGCAGATGGATTAGCATAGATCTATCACCATTTTGAAAACAAATAAAACTCAATACCAGTGGTGGATGAGCCATCAAAATATTAACTGATGGCCTCTAACATGTAAAGCATAGTGTGGTTTAGGGAATTAGTGGTTTTAAACCTTGCCCTCTAGGAACTCATGTTACCAAATGCAAGTTCATGTGCCCAGTGCACAGTGAGGCCAAAACGTCTGAGTTTGGAGCAGAGAAAGGTTTACTGTAGGGCCATGCAAGGAGACAGGTGGATCATGCCCCCAAAACCCCAAACTCCTCAAAGAGTTTCAACAAAGCATTTTTAAAGGCAAGGTGAGTGAGGGGTGTGGTTGTTTGTTGCAAACTTCCTGGTGTAGGAATCCTTTGTTCTTGCAGCTGTCCATGTAAGTCAGGTCACAATGTTCCTGCAAACCTCCAAGGAGACAAATATTATTCTCTGTTCTGCAACTTTTTATCTCTGTATGAATGGACCCTTAAAGGTCAGAGCCCTGAGAATAGGCTATCCTGTATGTTTCAGGCTATTGGCAGCATTCTTTTACAAAAGGTGCAGAGCTAGCATGACTAAGCACAAGCAACAGAACAGATCTAATGTGGAGTCAGATTCGTTCTTCCCTATTACAATCTTGAGAATTGCATTGAACTTATAGATTAATTTGAGGGAAGATCTGTCACCTTTATATTAAGTCTTGCCATATTAATGCACTTATTTTTCCATATATTTAGAACATTTTGTCCTTCAATTATAATTTTGTTGTATTCACCTAGATGTGCCATTATTTTTACTGCTACTGTGAATAAAGTCTGCAAAAATACATTTTTGAATTTCTTGCTGCTAGAATAAGGGATGGTATTTGATTTTAAAAAGCTCAGTTTTGTATGCAACAACTTTGCTGAACTCTGTTCTTATTTTAAATTATTTTTATGAGATTTTTTAATTTAGGTAATTTCCCCTAATAATGTTGATAATTTTATTTCTTTCTCAAACCTTACACCTTATTTTTATCTTATTTTCTTAGATAGAATGTCTAAGTGCTAAACAGAGATGATTGCAGGCCTCCTTGTATTACTTCTGACTTTATTCAAAGAGAATTCTTCTAACATTTTACCATTAATTATTATGGTTCCTAATGGTTTTTGGCTTTGTCATATTAAAAAATCTTGTCTTTTTATTTTAAAATAAGGAATGGGTATTGTATATTTCAATATAATGAATGTATTGAAATTCCCAAATGTTTCTTCTGCATCTATTTCAGTAGTGTGGTGGATATGAAATGATAAACCCCAAGCCTACAACAGTGACAGTGGATGTAGAGGATAGAGTCTTGAGGTTTTTTTTGTTTGTTGTGAGAGAGGATGGACAGAAAATAGCTTTGGGAAGATACTCGTGGTTCTGATTTAGGATAGCTGGGTAAATAGTGGAGTCATTACTTGAATAGAGAGTAGAAAGACAATAGCCATTTTTCAGGAATAGATTTTAAGCTCACGTCAAGATTTGTTGAAACTTTGAAACTGAGATGCATGTCGCTGTATAAAAGTTGATGTTCACTAGACTTTTGGATATAATTATTTAAAAATGGACTCTTGAATGAAAGAGTGAAGTGTGCTCTGGAGATAAACATTTGTGATCCAGTGGTATCAAAGTGGATGTTAGAGCTGTAGGGGAGGATACATTTCTCCAGTGACAGTTTGCAGAATAAGAAATGTAGAGACTCTGGCTAAACTCCAGGAACCTAAACACACAGTGGATAGTAGGAGGGACTTTCAGAGGAGTCTGGAAATAAGTCACTCCCAGGGTGAATGATGTCAGGAAGACTTAGGGAGAAAGTTAAAAAAAAAAACCAAAAAACACCTGTATGAGCCTAACACAGAGAGGTTAAGAAAGATGGCCGGAGAGAGTTGATTTACTTTGGCAATTAGGAAATCACTGGTGCCCTTGACAGGAGCAGTGTAGCAGTAGCACACTGGAGTCAGACATTGGATTGTAGTGGGTGAAGCTTTAGCAGGAGGTCGGGAAATGGAGGAAAACAGATGAAGACCTTGCTCATGACATTTGGCCATGAAGGGAAGGAGAGAAAGGAGCATGCACGCAAGACAGTCAAGGGAAGAGTGATCCTTTGAGAATTAATTGTTAGTTTCCCAGCTTTGAAATTGTTGGGTGGATAAAACCTAGAAGGCTCAACTTTAGTTACGTATGATTGTGAGCTGGTTACTGGATGCAGTGAAGAGTTGAGCTAGGTTGTGTGACTTGACAGGTTCCTTTCCCTTTCTCTTTCTTTCTTTCTTTCTTGTTCTTTCTTTCTTTCTTTCTTTTCTTTCTTTATTTTTTATAGTTGATTAGCAATGTTGTGTTCATTGCAGATGTGCAGCAAAGTGGTTCAGTTATACATATACATGCATCTATTCTTTTTCAAATTCTTTTCCCATTTAGGTTATTACAGAGTATTGAGCAGAGTTTGCTGTGTTATACAGTAGGTCCTTGTTGGTTACCTATTTTATATATAGCAGTGTGTACATTCAGAGTTGATTGTTTGGGTACATATATGCCTGGGCTTTGGCTCTTCTGACTTGTGTCTGAAAGCTAGAGTGATGCAAAAGAAATTCATAAGAAGCAAATTCAAAGGCTGGGGCCAATCCTTGTATGACAGTGAAGTCCTTAAATAAGAGTAAAGCCTTTAATGAAAGTAAAAAATAGGACAAAAATATTTTTTAAATCATTACTATAAAACATAAACATTTTGGTGACTTATTTGTGGCCGAATATGCCCGTGATCAAATGGATCTCTAATTTGAACAAAATAATCTACATGAAAAAAAGTAGCCTTGCTGTTTGGGATAGGATTGTGAGTCTATTTTGGTTATCATGATTCAGTGAAAGCTGTTAAACCCACAGACTCTGCTAGTCTGTAATAGAGGAAGTCTTTGTCCTTGTTCTTGCTCTAACATTAGAATCAGAGGAGAACCATATTCTAGATTCTGTTTATTCTGGCACAACTTAGTTCATTGGATTTGTTTCCAATTTAAATGATATCTTTGCCAGGTGAAGTTGGTAATGATTAAAGAAATTTAAAAATATGTCTTAAATCCAGTGAGGTGATTTCTATGTATTTAAATATTATTTGAAAATGATATTCATGATAAGATGGGGTAAATTTTTTTAAGTTGCCACATTTATTTTTATAGTTGAAATTAGCCAAAATTGCCAACTTAAGTTGGGCTGTAACAAACCATTTCAGGGTTTCTATGGAAACATGATTTCATCCCGTCTATGAAAACCCATTTTGTTTTTTCTCCTTTATCACGGAACTTGAATCACTGCAATGTTTTTCCTGTGAGTCCCGCTCCAAGAAAAAGAAAACAGGTTTCCAATTAGACAAAAATTTACTTTTTGCTCATTAGAGTTTAACTCTAAGGGACTTTCATCTAGGGTTATAAACAATGGCTATAACCTCAAATCTTTCCTATTTAGGTATGAATATGCATTTTTGTTAATTTGTATTGTATTTTTAAATACTCTGGTCAACCTCTAGTTAAAATTGTTCCAAGTTATGTGAGAATTACTTCATACTTCTAATATCCTTATGTGGTATCTAGCTGATTTACAAATCTCCAGTGAAAGAGCTGTAACATTCTTCTTCATTTTTACTTTCTCCCCATGCCTACCCCAAAGCCTGACACAAGTTTATTCTCAATAAATTCTTATTGAGTCAATGATGCTACAAATATTTCAGTGCCTTCTGAGAACTTAGTGCTGTTGAGGGCTCTGCAGGATACAAAAGACATATGTAAAATACTTTCTTGTTTGTAATTAGGAATCTAGGGAGGGTAAAGAGTGAAATGTAAAGTGCTTGTGACTTGCAATTTAACCTCACATGAGTGAGAGCTTTACTATCTCACGTAATCTTTACAATAGTCCTAGAAGGGGTGTTTCTTGTTTCAGATGAAGAAACTGACTAAACAGGGTTTGAGAACATGCCCAAGCTAGTGATTGGTGGACCAGGGTTTGAATACCAGCCCTGCATTAAGTACACGTACTAGTTGTAGAGACGATTCTTCTACACAGAAAACCATTAGTGAAGTAGGAGATGTTACTGGTTGGGAGGAGATCATACAAGGAACGATGAGGTGGATGAGAGTAATCATGAATAATTGTAAATGAAAGCACTATTTACTACATGGTGAACTTTAAACTGTATCTAATCAACACTGCATATTTGTATTTTATGCACTGGAATATAGTATCTTGGCTCTGATACTTGTTTCTTAAATGTCTATGATTTGTTTTTTTGTAAAGCAGCAATGCAATGGTATAATTATACTTTTGTTTAACCGCATGCTGCAACTAAGGAGTATGCATGCTGCAACTTAAAGATCTTGCATGCCACAACGAAGATCTCGCATGCTGCAACTAAGACCCAGTGCAGCCAAAATATAAATAAATAAATAAGCAAACAAAAAAATAAATAAACACAAAAGAATACATGTAAATTGATTTTGCTGATTATCACAGATTCATAGAATTTCAGACTGGTCAATCCTTTTCTTTTTATAGAAAAGAAACCAAGTCCCAGGGAGCAGTTCCAGCTGATTTTTTTCTTTCTCTCTTGCTTAAATTCTTATGATGGCAGAATCAGGCTAAATATCATCTTCCAACACCCAGTCTAATATTTTTAAGCCACATAATGCTTTCACTCATTGATTTGTAGCAGATAGGTATACATCATTAATGGATAAAGATAATTCTAATAATGTTTGAGTATATATCCTTTGTTTTCTCATGCTTCGATAAGCTACTGTAGAAATATCTAACTATGGAAACCATGCATATAACATCTTTATACAACATATTCTTAGAGATCACTAAGAACTTTAAGTACTGTATTAAATTAGATGACAATGATGCTTTGTGTTTATCCTTTGCCTATTTTTTGTGTGTGTGTGCCTCTTCCTTGGTGATATTTTGTTTCTTTGTCAATGACTTTAAATTTTAGTTTTTCCCTGTGTCTTCTCTTGGGTTCCATGCTAAGTGTCATGCATTTTTATTTTCCGTGATTAGTTGTTTTCCTTGAAAGGGAAAAATTGTAAGTTCAGAGAGGTAATTATAATCATATTCTAATTAACTGCTGTCTTTATCAACGTGTTATTTGTCTAACAAAACTAGAATTTCTTTTGTAAACCTAGAATACCTCAGAGTAGGATCAGTTATTGTATTTGTAGCAAAACTATAGTATAAAATCACTTAAGTGCTTCATATTCATTATAGAAATCTTACTATTTTGTAAGGGGCTCTGTTTCTGACTAGCAATTAATATTAAATAATATATCAGTGGTTAACTCTCAATAGCAGTCATAGAGCCATGATAATTCAAAATAGAAGAATAATGATCTAAACCTTTAAAAATGAACCTAAATACACAGTACATATCAATTATATGAGGCCCCAAGTTACTATAAAGCATTTCTAGGAAACCCTCTAATGTATCATAACTACAGTTTGAGAATAAGGAATGTTAATGAAATGCTTAGCACTAATTCTTTTAGAATTAAGAATGATTTAGGAGTAAATTATTCAGGTTAAACCAAGTCTCTTAAACTCTCCAGGAAATTTGAATTGGTGCCGTCCTTTTCTCCAGTGTTCACTTGACCATTTCACAATCTTTGAAACTCATCAAACTTGGTTAGAAAAATCAGTAAAATAACTACTCATATAGCATCATGCTTAGAATTGCTGATGTGGGCATAAACAGTCATTGAGTTTTGATAAAGGTATAGAGGTATTTCATTAATTAGGCAGCTTTAAATTAGTTTAATTTGAAACTAGTAACTGTGGGGGGGGGCCACTTAATGAAGAAAAATAAATTTGAATTTTCAGAGAATGACCCACTGAAATAACATTTGTTTTAAAAAAGGGAGGATAATTACACTAATTACTATGCATATCACATATACATTTAAGCTACAGCCCTCCCAATCCTTACCCCCAATTTGGTTAATTAGTTTAGAGTAGAAACACTGCAAACTAGATGAGGGTTTTTTTTTTTTGAATGGAGGTAAATACTTCAATATATTGCTTTCTTCCCTGCCATGGCTGGTGTTTACATTACTATCACACATGCTCTGTTAGTACAGTGCTGCTATTAGCCTCACCTAGGAATTTCATGGCATATTTTTTAGTAAACTCTGGCCATTAAAAAGATTTAAAGTGAGAATAAGACAAAACAAATTGGGTTTACTATTCATCTTAGAAAACATTTAGAATAGACAATTTGTGTTCTGGATACAATTTTGTGTTGATTATATCTGTTACAAATATTTTCCCCACTGGGTGGTTTATATTGATACTTTTATTATATCTTTTTTTCTTCAAACACCTAAGAAGCTAAAGCAAAAAAAACTACCATGCTACTATCACACCCAATGAATTTTTAAAAATGGTGCATATCATCTAATACCCAGTCCATGTTCAATTTTCTCTGTCTCAAAAATATGTACAGTTTGTTGTTTAAATCAGGATTCCAACAGAGTCCACAACTGCATTTAAGTCCCCTTACTTTTATTTTCTTGCCACTTATATATTAACTGCACAAGTTTTCACTTTCGCTGATTTCATCCTCTTGGTGTCATTTAATAGATGCCTGAATTTCTTATAACTGGGCGGATACAGAGAATTGAGTAGATTCAGGTGTTACTTTTTATTGACCAAAAATTATTCACAGATAGACATGTGCTCTTATTAGGTCATGTCTGGAGGAACATACGTCTTATTCTACTTTAATGATGCTAAGAAAGGTGAGTGGGTTCAGGTGTAGTCAAGTAATGCATCTGTCCTGATTTCCTCTCTAACCTTTCACCCAGTCATATCGGCACACTGGTGATCCTTGCCTACATCCATATTTCATTAGTGGTTGCAAAATATGATTTTCTAATTCTAATTATATTCTTCTGGCATTTATCATTAACTGTTTTATTACCCTGAAGTATTATCCATGTAGGAAAAGTAGGACAAATGCTTGATTCTTTTTCTTTATTTGTACCCTAGCAACCTCCAAAGGTGACCAATGGTTGTTTTTTGTTTTTTGTATTTATCATCATGAACTTATAGGTTTAGTAAATTGTTGTAAATCAGTCTATTGTAGTAACTATTATTTCTAATGATCAGACAGTTTTCTCTTTAGCTCATGGGAGCCCCTCAACTTAGCTCTTGGGTCCTTTTGATCTAATCCCAGTCGCTTTTGAGACATTCCTTGTTTTTAGAATGACAAGATTTCTCTGTCTCATGTCTTATGTCCCCCGGATCTGGAATCCGCTATTCTCCCTAAACAGCCTCATTTCTTTTGATGGGAAATGGTATTTAGAAATCATAATTGGGTGCTAGAGTTGCTTATTTTCTTCATATCACTTTAACATTAATTGCTTATTTCCACCCATTTTCTTTCACCCCAGCTCCTCTTTTATCTATCCATTTATTTTCCATTTATTATCCTGTATTGCTATTTAGCTTTGTAAATGCTTACATTTTATTTTCTAAGCAGGTAAACAAGGCACAGCTAGGACCGGAAGTCACATTGCATGACTTGTTATCCAGCATTCTTTTTTGTGTATCATAGAAGAATTGGAAGATTAGGAAGTTGGAGAACAATTTGACCTGAGTTCCAAGATCAAAATATTATTAGCTTTCCCTTTCTGAATGATGTCTTTGCTTTCCTGATACTTTATTGTAAAAATTAGAGCTGAGTTAAGAAAAAAAAAATAATAAAAATTAGGTTAATATATGTTAATATAAAAGGAATTTAGGGATAGGAAAAAGAGCTATATTTATAAACACAGCATAAAATTACTAACAGAATCCAATGGCCTGATTTTAGTGGATTTGCTGGCATAGGCAAATAAAGTACACTGTACTCCATGTTCCTTGGCTATTTTTTACTGGTCTCATTTCGAATGATTACACAGACATGTATATTCTTTCATTGCTTGAATATTTAGAAGCTGCTATGGCTTCTAAAGAAGAGATAGAAGTTTAAACCTCTCCACCAAACTACAATAACTCCACCAAGTTACTGCCATTCACTTTTTCTTGTGCAGCTTTAATGGATGCTATGTGATATACTCTATAAATGGATCAAGAAAGCAGTCATCCACTCTGCAGTGTGAAAGCAAACTCTGCAAAATGTAAAATAATAGCTTCTTGGAATCCCTTAGCCTCCTGTCTATAAAATGGGGATTTATAATTACCTGTCTGGCTACCATATTAGATTTTTGTTTAGAGAAGTATGATAACAAATGTCAGTTGTTTAGTTGACCATGAACTGTTAACACAATAAAGGTGACATTGATTAATTACATATTTTGAGGGGCATATTTTGACCTATGAAATTCCAAAAATTACGTTTAGTTCTGTTGTTTCAATGATCACTCAAACGAACCAAACTTTACATACATACATATGTACATGAACCCATTCTTAATTCTTTCACTGGTTTGCCAGCATTTTGCCTTTCTCAATTCTACCTGTCCCAATTGATGCTTCCTCCTACCACCTTAATGTTAAAAATATAGAACACAATAGGTGTGTGTGTGTGTGCATGTGTGTGTGTGTGTAAAAATGTGAGGACCAGAATTTCAGTTTCCCCACCTTTTCCTATTTTACAGTTTAGTTCAAAGACAGAGCATATAAAGAAGCATGAGTATTAGTGTCTCAAGAGGGGACTATTTTTAGTCTTCAAATTTATTTGAAGGTTTTACAACCAAGCTCAGCAACCACATTTTGAGATGGCATTTTTCCTGACAGTCCCTCGTTTGCAAAGCTTTTATGCATTCCTGGTGGCTCCTCATGCGAATTCCCATGCCTTTCCAGCCAGTGGACCCAATGAAAGATGCATTCATTGCAAGGAGACAAGGAAGTTGCTTTCATTTGTACCCACTGTTCTCAGAAACTGACTTACAAGTATTTATTTTGATTTTAATAAAATATTAGTGACAGTGGCAGTGGAATATGATATGACAGATAAATTTAGGAAATGGAAGAGAGAAAAGAGAGAAGAAAATTAAAAGAGGATAATTATCAATTGATCTCGTTTCTCTGAGAATCCACTAATTCTTAAATTTTAGAGAGCTCTTTGATTTTGAAAGTGGGATGCTCTACTCAATGTGAAAACCTCATCATGGTGCACATATGCTTCACACCCTCCATGGATTCACTTTGCATTTAAGGGAAACAGTTCAAAATGTAACATACCTCGTGGGGTCCTGCTACCTCCGTGTAGCTCCTGCCCTTCCTCCTCTTCCTCCCTCACTCCTTCACTGACCTTCCTTCTGTTCCTAGAACAAGCAAACTTGCTCCATCCACAGAAGAAAGTTTGGTTCCCAGTTCCTGGCAAGGATGGCTCCTTCACATTCCTTCAAGTGTCAGCTCACAGGTCATCCTTTCAGATGCCTTCTCTGAACTCCAAATTGAAAGCAGCTCTTCCTCTGCTCCTGGCCCAAGTTTACATTATTGTTTTCATTACTTTATAGCACCCACCACTATCTGAAATGATCTCACTCAATCATATATTTAAAATCTGGCACATAAACTCCATGAAAGCAGATTCCTTATCTAGCTTATCTGGGTCACTTCTGAATTCCCAGCACCTAAAAGAGTATCTGTCACATAATAGGTACTTGATAAATATTTGTCATTGAATGAATAGAGTGGAAAGAATTCTGGAGTGAGAGAACCTGAGTGTAAGTTGTGAGCCTGTTTCTTAGAGGCGAGCTGTGTTCTCTAAGTCAGCCTTATTTTCCTCAAACACTTGCCGAGACTAAATGACATAGTGTTGTCTCACACACTGTACATTGTAAATTTTCCTTATCACAATAATCCTATGAGGCTGTAGAATATGGATTATTGTCTGTAGTTAAAAGGAAGATTACAGATCACCAGTTTCATCTCCTTTTTTTTTGAACACTATAAGAAAGATATGAAATTATAGTGGGTTGGGGGCAGTGTTAAATCTATAACCTGGATTGCCTGGTGGATGGATAGTTAGCCTAGTATATATTCCACATTAGCAGGTGAGCTCAGTTTAAATTCCTACATTCCTACATTTTGTTAAAAGTAATTTCCTTTTTCATTATCCACTAAGAGCTCTTTATTTAGCATTAAAAAGTTAAATTTTTCCAAAACAGAATTTTCTATGTTGAAAGATGGCATATGTTCCTATATTCCTTAGAGGCCTTCATTCAAATGAACGATCTTAGGTGGTAAACCAAACCTACTGAATCAGAATGTGCATTTTAATGAATTTCTAACAGATTTGTATGCATATTAACATTTGAAAATTGGGGATGCTAAGGTTGCCTGACTACTCTCTGAGTAGCCAATCTTTAGAAAATTTTGATTGTAGAGATTCTCTGAGTTATGCTTTCCTATTTGGGGTTGCTAACTTACTTCTCTACTGGAGGAATAGGAGTTTTTTTTTCTTTTCTTATCATTTCTGCATTGCCTTATACCAGAATTTCTAGAACTTTGGTGGACATTAGCCTATGGGAGCCTTTTTACTTTATTTTATTTTAAATGTTTGGCCCTTTCCTTGCCCTGCAATCTGAAGCTAATGGGTAGGGCTAAGGCATCCATATGTTTAACAAGCTCCCCAGGTGATTAAAGTGAATGGTAAAACTTGATATGCCTCAGTTTATATGCATCGTGCATAAGCATTTGTACAATTAAATAGCCGTACAATATATTTATGAAATATATGAGTTATGTTTCAATGGTGAGGTAACATGGTGGCAGTATTTATTTAATGCCCTTTTCATATGGTCTACTTTAATGATTGTCAATCTAGAATATAATACAAGTAAACAATTCACTTTAGCCTAAGGATTCTGAAGGAATTAGATACTACATAGAAATAATGAGGATATTTTTGGTAGAGGAGCAGAATAACTTAATTTTGAGGCTTTTGGGGAGGAAATTAGTCAGTATTTATTAGTACACATTGTTGCCATAAAACAGTACATCCTGGTGATGACTCACCAAAAATGCTTCTCACTGACATCTTTTGACCTTTATAGCTCTTTGTCCAGAGGGCCAGCCTAATTTAAAAACTGGCAGTGATGATTTTGGACTCACTGTTTTTCACTGAGCTATAAATTATATACAACAATTTATATAGTTTTTAAGCCTTCAGCCTAATGGCCTTAGACAAATTTATGCACACAAATATCATCACTGCAAATGTAGACTATTTCTAACACCCAGTAAGTTTATTTGTGCCACATTCCAGTTGACTTCTCCCATCAAAGGCAAATGTTTCCTGATTTCTAACACTGCAGATTAGTTTTCTATCTTGGGACTCTGTATACCTGAAATCATGCTCTGTGTATTCTTTTGTGTTTGGTTCCTTTCATTAAATAGAATGTATTTTAAGTTATTCATGTTGTTGGGTATAAAGAAAGTTTATTATTTTTTTGTTGCTCTCTTCCATTATGCGAATATAACCACACAACTTGTTTATCTAATATTTTTCTGTGGATAGCATTTGAGTTATTTTTAGTTTGGAATTATTATGAATAAAACTACTATAAACACTGCTAAAGTCTCTTTGTTGGCACATGTTTTCATTTCTCTAGGTTATATACTTAGCAGAAGGGTTGCTGGTCATAGTTTAATTTTGTAAGAAACTGAACCTAACACTTCTCTGAAGGGGTTACATCATTTTTCACTCTTACCAAAAATATATGAGTTCCAATTTCTCCACATAGCCTCATAAACATTTGATACTGTCAGTCTTTTAATTTTAGCCATTTTAGTAGGTGTGAAATGATATCTTATTGTGGTTTTAGCACACACTTCTCTGATGACTAATGATGAGAACCATTTAATATGCTTATTGGCCATTTCTGTATTTTCTTAAGTAATAATTTAAAAAGTCTGTTGAAGACTTTTACTCATTTAAAAAATTGGATTGTTTTCTTTTTTATTGTTGATTTGTAGGAGTATTAAAAATATATTATCTTTATGAGAGTCATTTTTTGTAAGTATTTTATTCTGAATATTGACTTGTTAATGGTATCTTTTAATTTTGGTGAAATCTAATGTGTATCTATTTTTAAAATTGATAGTGGTTTTTGTGTCCTAAGAAATTTTGCCTAATCCCAAGGTTGTGAAAATAGTCCCACGTTTTCTTCTAGAAGCCTTATAGTTTTAGCTTTTACACTTAGATATATGCTTCATCTAATTTTTGCATATGGAATGAGATGGGGTCAAGGTTCATTTTATTGTTTATTCCATTGATCCAGCACCATTTATTGAATTTCCTTTCCTATTCAATTACCTTGACACTTTTATTGCAAATCACACATGTAAGTGTGGGTCTATTTCTGAACTCTTATTGTGTTCCATTTAGTATATTTATCCCTACACCAAGACACACTTTCTTGATTCCTGTAGCTAGATGACTGTAAGTCAAAATCAGATAGTATAAAGTCTCTCACTTAGTTCTTCTCAATCATGATTGTTTTTTATTCAGATTGTTCTTCTTCATTGAAGATTGTTCTGGTAATTCAAAATCATTTGTATTTTATAAGAATTTTAGAATGAGTTTGTCAGTTTCTTTTAGAAATCTGCTGGGATTTTGATTGGGATTGTGTTGAATCCTTAGATAAATTTGAGAATAAAGATGGAACCAATATTGAGTCTTTTAATCCATGAATATAGATTTCTCCACTTGTTTGCTTTCTTTAATTTCTCTCAACAATGTATTATATATTTTAGTGTAGAGGTCTTTCACATTTTTCATTCACTTTATTTCTAAGTTTATGATGCTTTGATACTATTGAATATATTATATCCCCCCCACCATTTTGTTGCTATTATATAGAAACACTTAAAAAAAAAAACTATTAACCTTGTGTCCTGTGACCTTGCTAAATTCACTTATTAGTTCTAATAGTGTTTTGGTAGATTTCAAATTTCTATGTAGATAATCATGTTGTCTGTAAATAATTACAGTTTTATTTCCTCCTTTATAGTCTTTATTTCTTATTTTGAGTATGGCACTGGCTAGGACTTCCTGTACATTTTTGAATAGAAGTGATGTGAGAATATATCCTTAACTTTTTACTGATTTGGGGGAAAAAACATTCAGTCTTTTACCACTCAATGTGATCTAAGCTGTAGATTTTTCATAGCATTTTATTTTGGCCTCATAGTAAAAGTTGAGAAGAGTTCCCTCTTCTATTTTCATTTAATGTTATTTCATAAAAATGTTTGATTATTATTTTTTTCCTTAAATGTTTGTAGAAATTACTGGTGAAACTATCTGGCACTGGAATTTTCTTTGTGGGAAAATTTTTGGTTAAAAATTCTATTTCTTTAATAATTTCAGTTTAGACCAGTTTTAATAAATAGTGTATCTTAAGACTTTGTCCATTTCATCTGTCTACTTATTATCCTTTTAAGGTCTGTAGGCTCTGTAGTGGCATCCCCTGTTTCGATATTGACTTAGGTAATTTATGTTTTCTGTCTTATTTCTTGATTATTCTTGCTAGGATTTATAAGCATATTTATTTGTTCAAAGAATTAACTCTTTAATTTTATTGTTTTTCAATTTTCTATCTCATTGATTATAATTTTCTTTCTTTTTTTCTTCTTCTTTTTCTTTTTACTCTTTAGTTTTAATTTGTTGTTCTTTCTCTATTTTCTTAAGGTGGAAGCTTAGATATTGATTTTTCATTTTTCTTCTTTTCTAGTATATGCTTTTAAAGCCAAACCTTCTCTCTTAGTAGTGCTTTAGCTGTATCATAAAATTTTGATTTTTTTAAACAATTATTGATCAGTTGAAATATTTTAAAATTTCCCCTCTGATATTTTTTAAAACCATGGATTATTTAGAAGTATATTGGTTAATTCCAAGTATTTTGGGACTTTCTTCCTTTTCTAATTAATACCATTTAGGTCAAAGAACATAATTTGCATGATTTCATTTCTTTGGAATTTGAGTCTTGTTTTTTCTCCAGCACATGGTCTATTTTGATGACTTTCATATGCATTACAAAAGAATGTATAGTCTGCTGTTGTTAGGTGGAGCATTCTATGAATGTCAACTAGGTGAAGTTGGTTGACAAAGTTTTTCAAAACTCTGTACTGTTACTAAATTTTTTTTATCTACTTCAAAAATCATTGAAAAGTGGATGTTTAAAATCTCACATTATGATTTGAATTTGTCTATTTCTTTTGTTTAGCTTTTTTTTCCATTTTTTCTTCAGGAATTCTGAAGCTTTATTATTAGATATCTACATATTTAGGATTTTTATATCTTTCTGATCCATTGCCCATTTTATTACCATGAAATTTCCATCTAAAATTCTTATTGTTGTTCCTCCGTATGTCATGTGTCTTTTTTTCTGTGGTTTGTTTCAAGAATTTACTCTTTTATTTTGACTTTCAACTGAGTATGATGTACCTAAGTATGACTTACTTTGTATTTTGCTTAGGGTGTGTTTGATCTGGTTGTTGGTAGCTGAGAATCACTTTCTCCTTTCCATCTGAGAAGCTAAATCAAGACCATTTGATACTGTCCCACAGATTTCAGATGCTCTGTTCCTTTTATTTCTCAACCCTCTTCCCCTGACTTTGGGTTTCATTTTGGATACTTTCTATTGACTTATCTTCAAGTTTACTGATCTTTCCCTCTGACGTATGCATGCTCACTGCATGATTTCTTTTTTGATATATATTTTCATTGCAAGCATTTCACTTGTATCCTTTTTTAATAGTTTCCATCCCTCTTTTGAAATTTCACATATTTTTGCAATTGTTGTCCATCTTATTCATTAGATCCTTTAACATGTTCATCATAGCCTTTTTATAAACACTGCTTGATACTTCTGACATTTAGATAATCTCTGGATCTTCTTATATTGAGTGTTTTTCTCCTGATCAGACATAAAACTTTGTATCTTCTCATATTTTGGGAGACCCTTGGGAGATTTCTCTCAGCTTGTCAGTATGGTTTCCAGCTTTTTGTATTTGAGTTCTATTTTTCTCTCTTGTCCTTTCTGCTTTTTGAGATATGTCTGTCCACTGTAGTGAAGGACTGGAGCACCTTGGAGGGACTTTTCTCAGTTCTGTGGCTTCTCCCCTAACCTTCAGCAAGACAAGGATTTGTATTTGAGGAATTCCCTGGGGACTTGAACAGGGAAAGGGAAGGAGAGGATCTCTCTAGACTGTTTTATACTGCTTTCAATATTCTCTGTGTTACCTGTCTATTCCGTGTACCCAGTTAAGGCTCCTGGGGAAGAATTGCCGGCTAGGGGCACCCTTGCTCTGTGGCTGAGACTCCTTGGGATTCTAATATGTCACTCCAGCTTTGACTGGTTGCTTCTGTACTGTAGCAAATTCTTCCTCCTCCTGAGCAGGGTTCCCTTTCTAGTAGGGACAAAAGCAGCCTTGAATCTTTTCTGTCCTATAAAGTATTAATAACTTTTGGAATTTAGCTCTTTTAGGTTTCTTTAAACCCTGTCTTATCTGCTGGGTCTTAAAAGCCTATAGTTTTATAGTTTATCTGACATGTTCTCATTGTTGAGAGTGACAGTCTTTGGCAATGTTCCACATTCTAACCAGGAGTGAAGTCCTTGGACTAACTTAGAAAACATATTAGTCTCATAACTGAGTGTTGATGAATTAAATAAAATAGATCCTAATGTTTACAAATATAGCCCATTAAAAAATTAAATCCTATTATTCAGCTTTATCCTATAGATATTTTTTACCAGATACCCTTTGAGTGTTTCTTAAATGCAAATACACATTTAAAAGAAGGGTATGTGCTACCACTGAGATAATAAAAAGAATGTGATAGGGCTCTGCAGGCTATGCTAAAAGGTGGATTCTAGTAAATATTTTGAGCAAAGCTTAAAGTTTTAGAAAAGTTTTTGCTTTTCCAAGATGATTATGAATTAAAAACTTGTCACATTCATCCTCAGCTCCCATTCATTGTTGTCTTGTATTATATATTTGAAATGTGGCTATTTTGGGCACATAAGTTAATTTTAAGGTTAGCAAAAATTAACTGTGCTTTGACTGGGTATTGCAATTTAACAATTCAAACTTATGATTGTTAGGTATTTGTCTTATTTTTCTAATATATTTAACTTTCTTTTTTTTTCTCTTTCTTTTTAGGAACCCTAAAACCAAAACATTGGAACAAAAACAGAAACATGGCTCACCATATTACATTTCTTTGGATAATTTTGGTCCTGCTTCTTCAGAATTCTGTATTAGCTGAAGATGGGGAAATAAGATCAAGTAAGAACTATCAGCATTGTCTTTTTGTTATCAACACATTGATTGTGGAAATCAAATTAGAGGAGCTCTAGCAATGGCTTTAAGGATCTTATTCTTAATTGTCTTTGATGCTGTGATTCCCTAAAATAAATGAATTGCTATGTTACACATTAACTGGGAGGAAAATCTATCAGAAGTCATTTTGAGAAAATTCTATGGTAATAGTGCATTTTATTGACCCAGGCTTTGGAATAAACACTCTGGTATTGAGTCCATGTTCAGCCATTTATATAAGCTTCATAATATGGAGATAAAGTACCTCCTTCACAGGATGGCTATCAGGACCATCCTATGAGTTTATCTCATAGAGATAATAAGATAATGCATATAAATGACTTAGCATGGTGACATTCAGTAAGTGGTGACTGTTATTCTGATTGCCTGTAGGAAAGCTTGCATGAGAGAAGTAGGCCATCCTACTTTTAAAAAGACACTTTTAAAAAGACAGCCTACTTCTTTTTAAAAGTGTGCTTATATGCATATTTTAAAACTCATAAACATAAACCCCCTAACTATAAATGAATTATGGTTTCTCTAACAGTTAAATCAGATGATTTGACAATTTGATTCAATTTGGCTTAAAATTTTTTAAAAAAATAATATTTAATGTTTGCATAACCCTTTTATAGTTTAATCCACCCAAGCACTTTATGGGGTAGATACTCTTTGTTTTTTGAGTGGGAAAAGAGAAGCATAAAATGTATGGGCCTTGCATAGTGTCATACATCTGGTTGGAGCTGTAACTAGTATTTGAACACTTCTTTTCATCCTCAGTGCATTCCTTTTCTATGACACTGGTGATTCACCTCTCTGAGGAGGAGGTTTCTTGGAGTGGTATTTTGTCTGGGGTTTATAAATGGCAGTACTTGCTTTTGTGTGCATGCTCTTGGCTAACCTTGCAGTTATGAAATATATGCCCCATGGCTCTGGAAAGGGGTAGAAAGGGCCAAGAATAACCCTGTAAGAATTTGTAACCACGAATCGAATGATACACAAACACTCGCAGGTCCAGGCAATAGTGAGCCTCATAGCATCGAGGAAGGGCAACCTCGAAGAGTCCTGCAAACACAACCTTCCTGTCCTTTTGTCTCTCCCACAAAACCCCAATAAAAGCATAACCCTGTCATCCCTGTTCAGCTTCCAAAAATAACAGGAAAACTTCATTCCCTTGGGTTAGAAAATATGCCTTTGGGCAGAATCCCATTTCTGCCTTCCCTACCCCGATGTCTGGCAGTGGTCACCATGACAGAGGTTGTTGGAATAGTGTCCCTCACACCCCCTGCACTGAGACACCATCTGACCTATAGCATCTTAAGATGGTGTCATAATCACAGTTATATTTGTGAGACAAATCCATGTTTTGGCAATTTTTTTTTTTTGGGAGGGGGGGAACTTCTTGACTGTGATACGTGTTCACCTGACAATAGTGTTTACTTCTGCTAGTTACTGTGATAAGTGAGTTGAGATAATGGTGAAATTGAGGCCTCTTCATGGGAGCTTTGTCATCCTCCCAAATATGTAAATGGACAAAGATAAGGAAAAGAATGGAAAGGAAGGAGAGGAAAGGAGGAAGTGAGGGAGGTGAAGAGAGGGAGAGGTTGGTTGATTGATTGACTTACTCCAAGGAGTTGCAAAAATACTAATTGTCACCAAACATTTTTTTCTCCGATACTGATCTTTGCAATTATAATATCTTATTTGCAATATATACAGAAAATAAACCATCCTTATTATAACTTTAAATTGGGCATCCAAACACTACTTAAGGGAGACCATTAACCTGGGTAAAACCACAGGATGTAAAATTTGTTATCTCATTACCTTGACTCACCTCATCCTCTTCTAACTCATCATGTCCAAGGACATGGGATCCTTGTCCCATGTAGTATTTTGGCTGCTTTGAGTGCAGAAGTTAGAGAAGAAGGCAGCAAGTACAGCTGTTCCTTCCTGTTGGCCACTTCAAACTGATAGAGGTAGATAGAGTAGGATAATTAAATAGTCAGTTTAGAAATCCCACTAGGGGATTAAAGACAGAAAGGGAATTTTAAGGGAGTTTGGGAGACCATTGTAAGCTAATGACCACTCAAGAAAAATATCCAGTAACCTAGCAACAATCTACCCTACCTTGAAGGAAGACCAGGTGCATCCAAGTGCCAGGCACACTCAAGCCACAAACTCTGATAGTTAAAATACAAGACAATAGATATGGGCTCTGAATCTTATTACATGAAGTCAGGGAGTTAATAGTCCTTGCAGAGTAGCGTTTCTGCATGTAACCAAGACAGAAATAGAGGTGAAAAGGGAAAGAAACCAGGTGAAAGGGGATATTATACCCAAACCTGAGATGAATTACCATATTTTAGTATATGTCACCACCCTTTTGCTAATATACATATGATTTAAATAGTGCCATGGCAGTTAGACCTGGTTAGACCGTATAGGGCCAAAGGAGGAACTAGTGATATGAGTCTTGACGTCTGCCCAAGAAAGAGGAAGAAGGTGGTCTTCTCCCCTCCCCACTTTTTCTTTGATTATAAAAACGTAGCCCTCTTTGTTCCTGGGGCTCTTTGTTCCTGGGGTTGCGCACCCTTGCCTGCCCGCTTATCTCTCACAAGCGTCCTATGCTAATAAACTCACTCTTTGCCTTCCACTTTGCCTCACGCTGAATTTCTTCTGTGAGGAGACAGAAGAACCTGAGCTTCAGTAAGTCCTGACCCCAGGTGAGTGGTTTTAATCCAAAGACAGTGGTTTTGAGTCCCCTCCTAGTCAGGGATCACGGGTTCAAGTCCCACTCTGAGGTGTGGGTGGGTTCAAGTCCTACCAGAGAAGGAGTGCAGTTTCAAAACCATTGGAATTACCCAAACAAACCAGTTTGTCTTTGGGTCTGTGTCTGTCTCTCACCTCTGGACCTTTGCACTTGCTGCTCCCTCTGATTAGAATGTCGTCCTCTTGACCTGGTTAAAACTCTGCTTTCTGATCTCAGCCTTCCAACAAAACTGCCCCTGGCTTGACATAGTTAGGTTGCCACCCTCTCCTCAATGTTCTCATAATTATTTGTACTTTCTCTAACCAGCCAGTTGTCCATCTTAACTAGGCTGGGAGCTTTTTGAGATATCTCAAGTATGTTTGAAGCCAGTACCTAGCATGATATCAAGGACAGAACAGGTATTCAATATATACATACTGAAAGAATGAGATAGGGTTAGAAGCATGTTGTGTACTGTGGAAAAGAGAGTTAAGGAAATCTTTTTTTTAATTGAAGTATAGTTGATTTACAATGTTGTGATAGTTTCTGCTGTACAGCAAAATGATTCAGCTATAAATATGTATACATTCTTTTTTATATTCTTTTCCATTATAGTTTATCATAGGATATTGAATATAGTTCTCTGTGCGATACAGTAGGACCATGTTGTTTATCCATTCTATACATAATAGTTTGTATTTACTAATCACAAACTCCCAGCCCATCCCTCCCCCACCCCCCTTTCCCCTTGGCAACCACAGGTCTGTTCTCTATGTCTGTGAGTCTGTTTCTGTTTCGTAGATAAGCTCATTTGTGCCATATTTTAGATTCCACATATAACTGATATCATATGGTATTTGTCTTTCTCCTTCTGACTTACTTCACTTAGTGTGATAATCTCTAGGTCCATGCATGTTGCTGCAAATGGCATTATTTTATTCTTTTTAATGGCTGAGTAATATTCCATTGTATGTATGAACCACATCTTCTTTATCCATTCATCTGTTGATGGACATTTAGGTTTTTTCCATGTCTTGGCTATTGTGAATAGTGCTGCTATGAACATAAGGGTGCATGTATCTTTTTGAATTATAGTTTTGTCCAGATATATGCCCAGTGGGATTGCTAGATCATATGGCAACACTATTTTCAGTTTTTTGAGGAACCTCCTTACTGTTTTCCATAGTGGCTACAAAGAAGATATTTTTTTCTTTTCACACGTGCTTAGAACTTGCCTGGGTATAACTTACACCACAGATAGTCTTTTTTTTTTTTTCCTGGTAGAACTCTAAGATGTGCTGATCACATGTTTCCTGGTATCTTGAAACAAGAATCTTTACAGAGAAAGGAATAGCTTTATGCCCTTGAACATAGATTCACTTCACACGAGCTATTGTTTTGGCTACATTTGTGACTGAAGATGAGCAATCAGACCTTTAAACATTCATCTTGCATGTAGTGCAAGAGTGACTGCTTTCGTAATCTTGGTTCATTTACATTTTCTCAACTATATCAAGAACGTGGATCTTTGCTGGTTACTTCAGTCCTGAAGATGGCAGAAAGTTTGTTTTTAATTTCTTCCCCCCATTCATTGGTTTATATAAATTTTTGTAAATATTTCAGGTTAGCATTAAACTAAACATATTTCACTGATAACTTAAAACAATGATGTTAGTCTATAGCTGAAAATCATTCATTTATTAAAATTTTGTGTGTTTTCATTTATTCAGTGGAGAAATACAATAAAATGTTGCTTTGTAGTAATACCTGCCCCTACAAAGAGGTATCTAGATATCATATTCATATACAGCATCCATTTTTTATTCCCTATTTTTATTTTTTTTTTATTTGGCCACATGGTGCAGTATGTGGGACCTTAGTTCCCGGACCAGGGGTCAAACCCGTACCCCCTGCAGTGGAAGTGCAGAGTCTTAACCACTGGACCACCAGGGAAGTCCCTATTCCCTATTTTTAAAGCTGAATCATTAATATTTAAATTAAGACAAGCTAATTAAAAAATATCAACAAAAATCATAGACCTCATTTATAAAGTATTTTCATAAGCTAGGCAGTGTATCATAGTTAATCTTTACAAAGCTCTTATGAACTGGTTACTATTATCTTTTTTTTTAAAAACTGAGCATTATTGAGGTATAATTGACATATAAAATTATAAGATAGTTGAACTATACATTGTGGCAACTTTACGTATATACATGTGAAAAAATTCCTCCTGTCTGGTTAATTAAAAATTCATGCATTTAAAGCCTCTAATTTTTGTTTTTTATGTAACACATATACTCTGATGGTTTTCTTTTTCACTTAGGTTGTCGTACTGCTCCAACAGATTTAGTTTTCATCTTGGATGGCTCTTACAGTGTTGGCCCAGAAAACTTTGAAATAGTGAAAAAGTGGCTTGTCAATATCACAAAAAACTTTGACATAGGACCGAAGTTTATTCAGGTTGGAGTGGTTCAGTATAGTGACTACCCCATCCTGGAGATTCCCCTTGGGAGCCATGAATCAGGAGAGAATTTGATGGCAGCCGTGGAGTCCATACACTACTTGGGAGGAAACACAAAGACTGGAAAGGCCATCCAGTTTGCCCTTGATTACCTTTTTGCCAAGTCTTCACGATTGCTGACTAAGATAGCAGTAGTCCTTACAGATGGTAAATCCCAAGATGAAGTCAAGGATGTGGCAGAAGCAGCAAGAGACAGTAAAATAACATTATTTGCCATCGGTGTTGGTTCAGAAACAGAAGAGGCAGAACTTAGAGCTATTGCCAACAAGCCTTCATCTACTTATGTGTTTTATGTGGAAGACTATATTGCAATATCCAAAATAAGGGAGGTGATGAAGCAGAAACTTTGTGAAGGTAAGCCTTAATATAATGTGGAAACAAGTAATAATGATGCTTTCTTACATTTTGGTATAACCTGTTCATTTGGGAACTGGGGAAGATGGTTATATTTAATGTCAAATTATTTAAGTTAGAAATGAGGTGAGCATACATTTTTGTGTTATATTTTTCTGGATAAATTTTGTTTTTAGAAACAATTGTTTTCTTATAAAATCTACAGTTGGAAAATATAATATTTTGTGTTTTCCTTTCAATTACAATATGTTTATTGTGGAGATGGTAGAAAATAAACACCTAAATAATAAAAATATATGTAAACCACACATGATCACATCGCTCCTGTTGACAAGTTTTTGTCTTTTTCATCCTAATCTTTTCCTCTTTTGATTTCAGTGTGTCTGAGAGTTTATTCATGTGCCTAAATAAAGATAATATTGTATATATAATTTCATACTCTATTTTCATATTATTTATACTCTTATTGTGTATATAATTTTAATACTCTATTAATATGAGTGGACAATCTTTTAAGATAATCTATTTAATAATTTCTCCATTTTTGTATGTTTGGTTTATTTCTAAGTTTTTCTAATACAAATAACAGTGAATATTCCTCTATCTAATTCTGAATGGGAATCTCTCATCATTTCTTCAGAAAACAAAGATCAAATTACTAACATTTTTAAAACTTTGGAAGAATGTTAAAAATTCCACTTGAGAAAAACTTAAACTCCCACCAGCAGTGAGGGAACATTTGAAAATACAGTACTTACCAGTCTATTAATTATGTTTATATCATTTCATAAAATCTGACTTCATGTGTATGATAGGTTCCCATGGGAAAGTTCCAGTTTTTGGTAAACATTAATCCTGTTAGTGTATAGACATGCTTGTGTTCACATTATTTTTGGGGAAGAATAATTTATTCATATCTTTTATTTTTAATATTATAGGCATTTAATATACTGTATACCTAAAAATAATGTTCATGTAGATGGAAATGCTTTTGTCCCAGTTTACCTACAAAATAATACACAAATAGTTTGGTTCACATTTGATAGAAAAATTTCTAAATGATTGTGGCTTAGAAAACAAATCAATTCCTTCATTTTCTTCATATTTGGGGGGTATGGTAGAGAAAAACATTTTAAAGCTTTTTGGATTATTTCTTTTAAAAAACATGGAAATATTAAACAACTACTTCAAAACAAAGAGGAAAAAAAAGCATAGAAGATTATTAAGCATTTCTTTAATAAAACTTTAAAAAAGGTACTAACAAGTAAGTACAAATGGTCATTACAGTTATTCATTTTATGAATCTCTAACAGTAAGACTGTGTTGACTTTTGTTGTGTTGAACAGGTCAAAGGGATTTATATTTTTAATATGTTGTTAGAATTCTTTGGTTTTGAAACTAGGTATATTTCATTATTAAAATAGACTTTTCATGGTGAAATTTCACTTACCATTCATCTTTTTCTTTTTTTATAAATTTATTTATTTATTTATTTATGGCTGCGTTGAGTCTTTGTTGCTGCGCACGGGCTTTCTCAGGTTGCGGTGAGCAGGGGCTACTCTTCGTTGCGTTGTGGTAGCTTCTCTTGTTGAGGAGCATGGGCTCCAGGCGTGCAGGCTTCAGTAGTTGTGGCTCATGGGCTCAGTAGTTGTGGCTTGCAGGCTTTAGAGCACAGGCTCAGTAGTGTGGCGCACGGGCTTAGTTGCTCCGTGGCATGTGGGATCTTCTGGGGCCAGGGCTCGAACCTGTGTCCCCTGCATTGGCAGGCGGATTCTTAACCACTGAGACACCAGGGAAGTCCCACTTACCATTCATCTTAATCCTAAAATATAAATTTGATTAAATATGTTTAGTATTTGCTTCAGAGACTTTTCCTGTAGATCTGTATTTTGGTAAATGCATTCTCTCTATATAAAAATTTTAAAATACACATGAAAGAGTTGCTGTGTGAAAACGGGTATAAATTCTTTCAGCTAAAATGTATGATCTGTAAAAAAAAAAAATCAAATTCGAAATCTTGCCAAATATTTCTTCATCTACACTCAGAAAAAGAATGTAAGTAATGTCTGTGTCTATTCAGTTCGCATATTCACTGTACAATAGACATCTTTTAAAATGTACTTTTTGAAATTGTACTTGTGGAAGATATGGGCTTTTTTGCACTTGACTTTTTGTACTGTATTAGATTATGATTAATGCACTAAATTAATGCATTGCTGTATTGCAGCTGCTTCAAATCATGTAATTTGTGTTTGATTATTTAACAAATTCACTTTTTTTTTTTGGACAAATAGTTAACTTCTACTTTGAGGTGTTTAGCATACAGGATTACTATTTCCTAATATCGTTCCCTTTTATACTGTACTGTGGTTGATCCATGATGTACAAAATATTATCCACCTCTTTGTTCCCACATGGATTATTTCATCTTCATGGACCTACTGTTTCCTCGGAGGTGTATTCTGCAATACACTCCTTATTTCAGGACCACTTAAGAGTGATGCGCAATGATTTCTTTGTTTATCTGAGAGTCTTTCTTCTAATTTGGGCTTAGTTTGTTCTTTCTTAGTTCTTTGACTTGTAAAGTTAGGCTGTTTATTTGAGATCTTTATTATTTTTTAATGTAGATTTTTATTGCTATGAATTTCCTTTTTAGTGCTGCTTTTGCAGCATCCCATAAGTTTTGGTATGTTGTGTTTTAGTATTTGTTTATCTCAAGATAATTTCTAATATCCCCTTTGACATAATGATTGTTCAAGAGCATATTGTTTAATTTCCACATATTTGTGAATTTTCCAGTTTTCTTCCTGACATTAATTTCTAGTTTCATTCCATTTTGGTTGGAACATATACCTGGTACGATTTCAATCTTCTTAAATTTGTTAAGACTTGTTTTTTTTTTTTGACCTAACATGTTATCTATCCTGGAGAAGTTTCATTTGTGCTTGAGAAGAATATGTATTCTGCTGCTGTGGTGGTGGGGAGTGGCAGTGGGTCGCTGTTCTATATGTCTGTTAGATCCATTTGGTCTATAGTGTTGTTCAAATTCTCTGTTTCCAGATCTGTTTCCAGACAGATCTTCTGTCTGGATGTTCTATCCATTATTAAAAGTGGAGCATTGAAGTCCCTTACTATTATTGTGTTGCTGTCTATTTATCCTTTCAGTTTTGTCAACGTTTGCCTCATATATTTGGATGCTGTAATGTAGAGTGCATATGTATTTATAATTGTTATGTTTTGCTGGTGAATTGACCATTTTTCATTGTTTAATGTCCTTCTTTGTCTCTTTTGACAGTTTTTGACTAATATAAGTGTCACCACCTTTGCTCTCTTTTGGTTAGCATTTGTATGGAGTATCTTATTCCATCCCTTTGCTTTTATCCTGTGTGTGTCCTTAATTCTAAAGTAAATTTCTTGCAGATAGTGTAGATCTTGTCGGTTTTTTTTAAATCCATTTAGCTACTCTATGCCTTTTATTGGGGATTTTAACCAATTCACATCTGAAGTAATTTCTGATAAGGAAGGATTTAATACTGTCATTTATTGTTTTCTGACAGCTTTTTTTTGTCACTCTTTTCTCTCTTGCTGTCTTCTGTGTTTCATTGATTTTTTTTTTTTGTAGTGACATGCTTTGTTTCCTTTTAAATATACTTTTGCATATCTTCTATAGGTATTTTCTTTGTGGTTACTATGGGGGTTACATAAAACATCATATAGTTATATCAATCTATTTTAAGTTGATAACTTCAAATGCTCTGTATTTTTGCTTATTCCTGTCCTCTTTACACTTTCTAATTGATGCCACAAATCACATCCTTTTATATTGTGTATCCATTAATACAATTTCACAGTTATAGTTTATACTTTAGTCTTTTAAATTCTGTATCAGAATTAAAAGTGATTTAAATACCACTGTTACAGTATTACAGTATTCTTGAGTTTGTCTCTATGTTTACTTTTATCAGCAAGTTTTATACTTTCCAGTGCTTCTGTGTTGCTGTTTAATATTCTTTCCTTTCAATTTGAAGGACTTCCTTAGTATTTCTTATAAGGCAGGTCTAGTGGTAATAAACTTCCTCAGCTTTTTTAAATCTGGGAAAGTGTTTATTTCTCTTTCTATTTTGAAGGACAGTTTTGCCAGATATAGTATTTTTGGGTGGCAGTTTTTTTTCTTTGAGCACTTTGAATATATTATCCTGTTCCCTTGTGACCTGTGAGATTTCTACTCAGAAATCTGGTGATTGTGTCATGGGGTGCCCTGTACATAGTGAGTTGCTTTTGTCTTGCTGCTTTCAAAGTTCTCTCTTTGTCTTTGGTTTTCGACAATTTGATTATAATGTGTCTTGATGTGGATATCTTTGAGTTCTTTAATCTGCATGTCCATTTCCTTTCCTAGATTTGAAAAGTTTTTGGCTATTATTTTTTTAAACAAGCTTGCTTCTTTCTTTCTTCTTCTTCTGCAGCTCCCATAATCTATATATTGGTCTACTTGATGGTGGGCATAAGACATTTAGGCTTTCTTCAATCTTTGTCATTCTTTAAAATTTTGCCTGGATAATTTCAAAGGACCTGTCTTCAAGTCTGCTGATTCTTTCTTCTACTTGAACAAGGCTGATTTTGAACCCCTCTAGTCAATTTTCCAGTTCAATTATTATTTTCTGCTCCAAAAATTTGTTTGGTTTTCCTTTACATTTTCTGTCTTTTTTCTCACTTTGTTGATGCATCATTTTCTTGAGCTCATAGAACATCCTATGATGTCTATTTTGAATTCTTTGTCAGATAATATACCTCCCTTTCTTTAGGGTCAGTATCTGGAGAGTTATTTTGTTCCTTTGATTGGGTCATGTGTCTCATAGTTTGTTTCAAGATTCACACATTTGAAAAAACCGTTATGTCTCCCAGTCTTTACCAACTGGCTTTGCACAGGGGAAATCCCTCAGCAATCACTCTGGCTAGAGATTCTGAAACCTTTTTTGGAGATATGTGATTTCTCTGTAATTGTGTGAGCAATTCATTAATTAGAGAGACTGGTTTCTTTTTCAGGAGCTCATAATCTTTCACTCCCTTTGGTGTCTGTCCCTTTGGTGTCTGTCTGTAATACTTCAAGTTCTCTAGTTCTCTAACCACAAGTTTCCCACTCCTTTGTTCTCAGTGGCCACCACGTGTCCAGGTATGCTGGTTCCCTGTCAGCACCCTTAGTCAGGCAAGACCAGTATCATTCCTTCAGGCAGCCCTTTGAAAATCTAGAATGCTGAATACATGCTCCACTCTTTTCTCTTTCTGAGGGAGAAGTCTCAGGTTGTGTGTCTTCTCTTGATCATGCTGAGCCATGCCAGCCACAACAAGCCACCCTCCCACTTTTATTTGTTCTCAGCAGTCCAGTATCCAAATGATTCTGGTTCCTTCAGTGCTGCAAATGAGGCAAGACAAGCTGAAAGCTGGAGCATTGGATGCGTGCTCCCCTTTTCTTTTTCCCTCCTGTGGGAGTCATTACAAGCTAGGGCATCTCTCCTGGCACTTATTTGTGTCAGCTTGGAGAGGGACTGATGTGGGTAAGGTGAAATTATTCTTAATTACCTGTTTCATTGAGGCTGTTCTTGGCTTTGTGCTCACCTGGGGAACTTCAGCTTCCTAACCAGAATCTCACAAAGGTATTTTGGTCCAATCTGTGTTTCAGTGGGGGAATGTGGGTTGGGACTTTCTATTCTGCCATCTTGCTGACTTCACTTCTCTGTTCTTTTATGAGTCAACCAGGCATGGGCTTGGTGCAACAGAATGAGGAGGGAAAAGAAAGTAATTTCCCCTTGTTCTCTGGAAGATACCTTCCTTAGGTGTCTTCAAGGGCTTCCAACAGCTTGTGGCTTGAATGATGAGGTTTCAAGGCCCATATTTTGATTCAGGTGAGCTGAACTTGCCTGTGCACAGGTGTGGGTTGTTAAAAGAGCAGGCCTTAGAAAACTGCCTGTGTATTCTTACTGTTCCATTTTCCACTATCTTGACTTTTGGATGAAGCAGGAAACTTATCTATTTCTTAAAAGAGTATAGGTGTTGACCCAAGAGGGACCAGAGGTCAGAATTAGCAATTAGCTGTGCAAATGTAGCCATATCTTGAGAGACAGAGAGATAGAAAGATGAAGAGATAGAGATAGATAGAGAGAGAGAGAGAGAGGGAGGGAGAGAGAGAGGGATACCACTTGCCCAAGTGGAACTTTGGTGTCTTTCATTCCATAAAACTTAGGGACTTTTTTCCCTCCAGTGCTTTCCACCATGATGCACTTTAACTTGGAATGATGTTCAGGACTTCTGAATTTCTTTTTCTCTCACCGAAAATTACTCATATTTTCTATGACTCTTTGCTTGGTGATTGCTGGATAATTTGATTATCTAATTTAAGTCTTATAATACTTTGTAATAATGGCCTGGTATATTACTCTACCCTACTCAGTTTAACTTGCATTTCAGTAGAAGACATAAAAGGTAAAGGTACACATATCAGGTGCCATGGCCAGGACAACTGAGTTGTTTTTGGAGGTAGTGAGTATTTTAGCTTACATGATTTCATAACATGTATGTGATTAATTTGTCTGCCCTCACATGAAACTCATATTCTTCCCTTCTGCTTCTCCACTATTCGTACACATATGCTTGAATTCACAACCACAGAGATGGGACATGGAAAAATGAGAGGTGGGAGGTGGGGTGAAGTTTGGCAGATGGGATATGATGGAGTATAATATTTCATTAAACCTCATAGAATATTCAATAGCTTTGTATTCTATCTGTAGGTTAAAAGAATTTAAATCTAATCTGAATTGGTGAAAACCTACATTGTCAAGGGCTTGTAGTATATCCCAAAATATGAATTTTCCATTCATTTAATTAGAGAGGCTAGAGCTATGTTTCAAATAAAGGAATATGATATGTTTATATTTTATGTGAAAAGCGATGTTTGGGTATTAAATTGGAAAAAGTAGGATGACTATGGCATGATTCAGAAAATATACAAATTATAGCATACAGACTTTTCTCTCAGTATTTATGATTGGATCTAGATGCAGCTGTATAAGTTAATTATTTCTAGGAAAGGAACAAACAAGAAAACATTCACAATAATTTTCTTAGGAATATGTAAAGCTTGTATAAAATGCTCATTCTCCCATCCTTTCTCTCTCTCTAAAATATGATGTATAATAGCTATCACCTAATTACCTATTTTATGCTCACAAGAGCTTCATCCTTTTTAAGTGACAGTTGGCATGCCAGTAGGAGTGAAAATTGGTACAACCACTTTGCGAAAGCCTTTGACATTATCTATTAGGGCTAATGTACTGCTATCTTATGAAACAGTAATTCTATCCTAGATATTTAACTATGAGAAATAAGTTCATATGTTCACCAAAAGACTATTCAAGAATGTTTATAGCAGCTTTATTTAAAATAACCCCAAACTGGAAACAACTCAAATGATTGCCCACAGAAAAATGGATATAAGTACATCATAGTATAATTCATATAGTAGAATACTACAGAGCAATACCATCAACAAAAACCACATCACTCTTATGTGCAAAACCATGGATAAATCCACAGGCATTATGTTGAGCAAGAGAAGTCAAATTTAAAAAAAGATACTGCATTGTTCATTTATATTAAGTTCAAGAACAGACAAAACTAAATTAATCAATGGGGAAAGAAATCATAACAGTGGTGGCTTCTGGTGGTGGTGGTTATCCTCTGTGAAGGATCATGAGGTTGCTTTCAAGGTGTTAGACAGATTCTGTGTCTTGTCTGGGGCTAGCTATGTGAGTGTAGGCATGTGTGGCAGTTGAACTATTGTATACTTGAGATTAAATCATTTTACTGAATGTAGGTTGTATCTTAATAAAAAAGTTTAAAAAAATTCAGTAAGCACAATGTCTATTAAAGTAAAGCACTTGAATGTTTTTTCTTTAAACCTGGGGCCATATGAATATGGTGGCCCAGCCCAATCTCTGGAGTCAGAATGAGATCCGGGTTTGGTTCCTGACTTTGTCAACGTCACTTTCTTGAACTGAAATCTTAGGCTAAGTGGCTGACTCCAACCTTGGTGATAGAGACCTTATTTTATCTCATTTTATTTTTTTGCAGTTTAAATAATAGTAACATTTATTATCTCATACAGTTCCTGTGGATCAGGGACATGGGTGAAGCTGGGCTGAATGGTCCTGATTCAGGTTCTCCCAAGGAATTGCAGTCAAGATGTCAGTTGAGGTGGCAGGCCACTGAAGGCATGACTGGGGCTAGAGGGTCTGCTTTTAAGGTGACTCACTCACAAGATTGGCGAGTCAGTGCTGGCTATTGGCAGGAGGCTTCAGTTCCTGGTCACATGGACGTCTCCAAGGAGCTGCTGGAGCATCCTTGCAACATGGCAGCTGGCTTCCCCCGAAGTGAGTGGTCCAAGAGAGCAAGGGGGAGCTGCAGCGTCTTTCATGGTCTAGACTTTGAAGCCACACCCCTTCATTTCTACAATATCCTATTGGTTATGAGGGCCAGCCCTGTCAGTGAGAGAGATCGCATCTCATGAACATTAATATCAGTATGCTAGATGTTAGAGCAGCAGAGGGACATGTTAAGATGCATGGATGTTTGTTTAAAAAAATAGAGTTTGTATGTTAAAATGATGCATAAATGTAATATCTGACAAAAATTCTTCCCATTCAAATTAAAAATGGAAAAGAAAAGGAGTAAAGAATGAGTTTCAGGAATTGGACACAGACTATTGTCTGGAAAAGTGTAAAGGCAAGACACACTACCTTTCTCCATCTATAGTATGTAGTCAGAGGAAAGAATAACTTAAAAACATTTCAGACTTCCCTGGTGGCACAGTGGTTAAGAATCTATCTGCCAGTGCATAGGACATGGGTTCGAGCCCTAGTCTGTGAAGATCCCACATGCCACAGAGCAACTAAGCCCGTGTGCCACACTACTGAGCCCGTGTGCCACAACTACTGAAGCCCATGTGCCTAGAGCCCGTGCTCCACAATAAGAGAAGCCACTGCAATGAGAAGCCCGCACACGACAATGAAGAGTAGCCCTCGCTCACCGCAACTAGAGAAAGCCCACCAGCAGCAACAAAGACCCAATGCAGCCAAAAAAAAAAAAAAAAAAAAAATTTCATTACATAATCAATGGTTTTACAATGAAAAATGGCAAAACCAGATGAGTTATTCTGTAATTTTGTAAGCCTTTAAAATTGTATTCTCCTTAGCTATTTTTTAAGACAAGGATGGGTTTCCATTTCTTATATTTTTTTCTTAGTGTTGAAAAATAATATATTCTATGTTGGTGAGGCTAATTACTGGTGAAAAAGATTTTGACTTTTCTGGTTTGTGCATAAGTTGTACTTAAGGCTAATTGGAGTTTATTGATCCCATTGACTCATCACTGAAAGGAGTGTTATAAAAATCTGCACTTACTATGTCCTACTGTCAGCCATGCGTTTGGCAGACATCTTCCTCTGATGAAGGATTCTAAATCAACCTATATTTCAAGACAGTGGGATTACTTGCTGGTAAAAGAGAATGAGATCATTCAGTCATGTGATGAGAAAAGAAACTTTGTGAAGTTGGGCTTTAGTAAGAGAATTTCTGCTTGGATAATTTATTTCAGATTTGCTATTGTTATTTTAGTGTATTTCCAATATGATGGGATGGAATCTAAGTTATCACAATCTTGGTGAATGTGCCTCCTTTTTTATGAATTTGTACATGATGTTAAAGTCCATGGTGATATAATAGACCTTCAGGAAGGCAAATGTTTTAAATTGCCACTGCACGCCACTGAGGGTTGTGTATCTTTGGCACCTATACTCATGTTTGCCTTACCATTAAAACCAAGTTCAATCCAGGAAAGTTTAAAGAAGCTGGCTTGCACAGACCTAAACTGTACCAGGGGCACCGTAGACAACTATGTTTTATTGGATTATCGGGTCTGGATCACTAAAATTACTTTTGGTCTCTGACCACAAATCTCCTTATAAAATTCCCAGTTGTCAGTAAAATATGTGACTTCTGCAGAGGACTGACTTACAAACAATCTTGCAATTGGATTAAGTAGGCACTTACAAACTAGGCTAGGTGTGATCTGGAATAATGTGTTCATTATTAATTAATATGATAGTCCCCCTATCATATTAACTTACAAGTAGAAAGCTGTAGCTAGACACATGTGATTTCCCTGGTTAGACTCAAGAGATACACAGTTTTTGTGTTCTTGTCCATGGCAGGATTTTAAATAAAACACATTTTTATGATCCTAATAAGACTGAATTACTTATACTATTAAGCCCTGGGATTTAACAGAAAGGAAATTATTACTGGGCCCCAGTGTTTAAAATAAGTGGACTAATGTGTGCTCCACCCCAGAAAGTGTTCCTTTTCTGAATACTCTCTGAACATATTAGAGTCAAATAAAATTATAACTGTGTAGTCTGTGTAGGAAACCGTTTGTGAACTTAGGGCTTTGAGGTTTTTTTTTGGTTCTTGCTTCTGAAGGCACTCCTTTAAACTAACTTGCTTTATCTAGATTGTTCTACTTACCTGTTATATGTGTTATAGCAAGTCCCAACTGACTCTCTCTTAGCATTTGATTTTCCTGGTACTTAAAATGACAGCTTCCAAGTTCCAGTTTTTAATTCCAGTTTCCATTCCCCTCTCTGTATGTGTTTGTATAGTTATACATAGATTTCTTTTTTTCTACACAATAGGGAAGTTAATTATTGACCTCTGTTTCCCTAGAAGTTTGTGGAAGAATTGTTGGTTGGTAATCAAAGTAGCTTTTTATATATGGAAACTTTCTTTTATCTGTTTCCTATAGCTAGGTATATGCAAACATACAAACTGTATTTGAGCATTTTACTTTTCAGTTTCCATGTGTAAGGGTATTTTATTATTCTTGTAGGTGAGCAAATTTGGAAGAAAAATTATTTCTTCAAAAAAATATGGGTGTACCAGGGGCTGAGAGGAGAGAGGAATGGGGAGTTATGGTCTAATGGGTACAAAGTTTCTATTTCTGAAAAATAAAACTTTTCTGGAAATAGTGGTGATGGTTATACAACATTTGAATGTAGTTAATGGCAATGAATTGTACACTTAAAAATAGTCAAAATGGTAAATTTTATTTTACGTATATTTTACAATTAAAAAAAATTGAAAGCCAAAAAAAAAAAAAGAAAATATAATTATCTAAATACATTTCTCCTAATGAGATGTGCTAGATGGTAATGAAAATGTGGCTGTATCGTGATTGTTAATTTACATTCCTGATTTCATGAACCATGCCACACTGTTTCCTATACAATTCTGGGGATTAGAATACCGTGCAAAAATTTGATTAAAGAAAAAGGATGAACACAATACTTGCTTTATCCCTCCCACTTGCATGCTATTTTGAAGTTACAAAGCATTTTTACATGCATCATCACATTTGATCCCCAAAAAACCCTGTGAAGGAGATCATTATTCTCACTTCACAGATGAGAAGCCAGAGGTTCATGAGAGGTTAAGAGAGAGGCTGAGGTCTAAACCTCAGGTTCTGGTCTTCAGTTGGAGCTCTTTGTTTAACATCTTATAACTTCTCTTTTGTAAAGCAAATCAGAGGAGCAATTCAAATCTAAATATTCGTATGATGTAATGTTTAACACATTTTCTTTTCAGCTGAACTTCTTTCTTGTGCAGTTTTAAATCAAGTGCATTTGAAGTGAGGCTTCCTATTGTTCTATATTACCCTGCCCCTTGCTAGAAACAAACCCTGCATCATAATGACAGGAAAAATTTAATTTAGTTTATTGATTTGTGATTTCAACTCAGTCATACAGTATTATTGGGACACTTATTCCCTGCTTCTTATGTTTTCATGTGGAGGGACTTCAGCCAGACTGACTTTTTTTTAAATAAGTCATCTTGATTTTATATTAAAAGTTTTAAAATTATAACAAATCTCAGTTTTAAGTAGAGGTGAAAAGGTTTGCTAAATAAAACACTAGTCCAGTAATGTAGTAAAGGAATAATATTTGTCAGAATAAGGATTATTTCAAAATGCAAAGATGGTTTAATAGCGAAGTGTGATTTGACACTCTTCTGCTCAAAATTCACCTGAATTGGCTTTTTTCTTGACTCAGGCAATTTCTTTTTGGTTCTCATTCTTCAAAATTAAAACCAATGCTGCAATGAGTATGTAGATTGACTTTTCTGATCTCTCCCCACCTTCTTTCACTCTTTACCACTGATGAGAAGATGCATTTTCGGATAAGGGAGTTTGATAAAAGAAGCTGGTCCTAGCTGGCAAAGTGCCTTAGACGTTCTTCCCTTTGTATCAGCAGGTCTGTGGAGCTGGTGTTCCGTTTCCTCTTTAGATCATATGTGAACTTAACAGGCAGTCCTGCTCCTGAGGTGGGTGGGGATTGAATCAGCCCTGCTGGGCTGCCAGGCAGGGGTGGTTAATTACAGTGTACAGTCTCATCAGACTCACTGGATCACCCTCTAACCAGCATCTTCTGTTTGACTGGTTCCTGTATCTTCCCATCAGTTGGCTCTAAGCTTCCCAGAGGAAGAAGAATGTGATTGAATAGGTCCCTTCAAAATTCAGCATCCTCAGACCTGAAGATGAAAATACCCCTCCTTTCCCAGGAACACATCTACTTTTATTTATATCAAACCTTTATTTTATTTCCACTATTAATGTTCCAAATGTCCATCAATAAGTATGCAGATAAATTGTGATGTATTCATACAATAGACTTACAATCAGCAGCAAAAAAGAATGAACTACTGAAACACACAACCAGAGTGGATCTAAAATAATCATGCTGAATGAAAGAAGCCAGACAAGAAGGAGTACATACAATATGTGTCCATTTTTATAGAACTATACAAAATTCAAACTTATTTGTAGTGACAGAAGGCATATCAGTGGTGCCTGAGAATGGGGATGGGAGTGGGGTAGTGAATGGTGACAGACAGAGATTGCAATGAACATGAGGAAACTTTTGGGGGTGATGCATATGTTCGTTATCTTGTCGGTGGTGATGGTTTTACAGGTGTATACATATGTCAAAACTAATCAGATGGTAAACTTTAGTTTACTGAGTATCAATTTACCTCAGTAAAGCTACTTCAAAAACAAACAAACAAACAAACAAAAACTCAGCATCCTCAGGCCTGAAGAGGAAAATGCTCCTCCCTTCCCAGGAATACAGCTAATTTTATTTATATCAAACCTTTATTTAATTTCTAATATTCTATGGTACAAGTTATGACAGTATTATTGGGCTAATAAAATTCATCTCCTTACTTTTTACTGTTTTATAAATATGATACTTTTCCCTTTTCTTAACGTTTTGTAAGAGAGTGATTATCTTAAGGTACATTTAGTGGAGTTTGTTGTTTTATTCTCTTAGCTGCTCTATAAAATATAAGCAGTCAGGCTCAATGTGTATGTTATACGATGGCTTTGGAAGAATCTGAAAATATTGCAACATTCTTACAGCATAACAGTTTAATAGCATTGCAACCAAACAAAATTTTCCACATAATTTGAGACACTGGTTTCCCAGAGAATTGAAAAGAATATCACATTTTTATAATTTATATAAATGACTGTATAACTAATAAGAACCTGCTGTATAAAAAAAATAAAATTAAATTGAAAAAAATGACTGTATAATGCAAACCTTAATGATTCTTCTTAAGGAAAAAGTCTTTATTCATTTATAAATGTGATTAATATAATATATAATCTGATTAATCATAGATGAGATAATAGGCCCATTTGAAGAATTTCCATGAACAGAAAAGACCTACAGTTAAGTTTTTTCCAGAGTGAGAGAACCAAGATATTTGAACTGTAGGATTATAAACTGCTAGAACTGGAAAGGATATTGGGAACAACACACATTTTTTACCCCTCAAATCCTGGGAATGCAAGAAAGCAATCAGAATTCATCTCCTAGATCCAAGAAATTTAAGAGCATTATCCAAGTGTGCGTGACTACCAGCAAATCTTGGATGAGAATCACGAATCCTGCTCCAGCCCTCTCCTACTGGCCAGGTGTTAGGTTGCCTCATATTCAAAATAGTGAGGTGTAAATTTCAGCATAGTGTTGCCCTTAAAACAATCCATGAACAAATGTGCCTTTTACATTTCTGTTTTCTTTCATCCCCCTTTAGGGAGAAAGAAGGCAATTGAGACTTCATTCTCAAATACCAAATACACTCCCGCATGTTTTCTCAGAAATACATTTACATACATTTGTGTGCATATAGAAATTTTATAATTCTATGTTCTTTAATATTCCTCCCTTGATTTTCTTTTTGTTGAAGTAACGCATGATTAATCAACTTCTACCCCTTTTGCTTTTGCTTTATAGAATCTGTCTGTCCAACACGAATTCCAGTGGCAGCTCGTGATGAGAAGGGGTTTGATATTCTTTTAGGCTTGGGTGTAAAGAAAAAGGCTAAGAAAAGAATTCAGCTTTCACCAACAAAGATAAAAGGATATGAAGTGACATCAAAAGTTGATTTATCAGAACTCACAAGGTAAACGTTATGTGTTGGTACAGCGTTTTCTTGATGTTTCTGTAGACATGTTGAGAATTCTTTAAGCTCATACATGTTCTTCTTTTTCCAGCAACGTTTTCCCAGAAGGTCTTCCTCCATCATATGTATTTGTCTCCACTCAGAGATTTAAGGTCAAGAAAGTGTGGGATTTATGGAGAATTTTAACCATTGATGGAAGGCCACAAATAGCAGTTACCTTAAATGGAGTGGATAAAACTTTATTATTTACAACAACCAGCATCATTAATGGCTCACAACTGGTCAACTTTGCTGACCCTCGAGTTAAGGTAAAGATGCTTGGGTATGATTATGGTATTCATGGGGAATGACCATCAGGCTTGTGTGTTTTGGGAGAGGAGAGCCATAATTTGAACCTGACAAAAAATATTGATTTCATACTTTAATTTTGCCTCACTGACTAAAAGGAACAAAGGAAGAATATTTGTTTCTTTTTTAATTGAAGTAGAGTTGATTTACAATGTGGTGTTAATTTCTGCTGTACAGAAAACTGATTCAGTTATACATATATATACGTATTCTTTTTCATATTCTTTTCCATTGTGGTTTATCACAGGATATTGAATACAGTTCCCTGTGCTATACAGTAGGACCTTGTTGTTTATCCATTCTGTACATAATAGTTTTATTTACTAATCCCAAACTCACAGCCCATCCCTCTCCCACCCCCCTTTCCCCTTGGCAACCGCAGTTCTGTTCTGTGTCTGTGAGTCTGTTTCTGTTTCATAGATAAGTTCATTTGTGTCATATTTTAGATTCCACATATGAGTGATATCGTATGATATTTGTCCTTTTCTGTTTTATTTAGTTCACTTAGTATGAAAATCTCTATCTCTAGGTCCATCCATGTTGCTGCAAATGGCATTATTTTGTTCTTTTTTATGGCTGAGTAATATTCTATTGTATATATGTACCATATCTTCTTTATCATTCATCTGTCAATGGATATTTAGGTTGCATCCATGTCTTGGCTATTGTAAATGGTGCTGCTAGGAACATAGGGTTGCATGTATCTTTTTGAATTATAGTTTTGTCCAGATATATGTCCAGGAGTGGGATTGCTGGATCATATATGGCAACTCTATTTTTAGTGAAAATTTGTTTTTTAATTCATATGAGATTAAGGGGTGCAGGAACTTACATTTTTGAGTGCCTGCTTCTAGGTGCCAGGAACATTTAATTATAATAATCACCCAGGGAAGAAGCTATTGCTCTCATTTCAAAGACAAAAAGCCAAAGTTCAAGGATATTAAATTCTCTTTCCAAGTAACATGGCTAGTAAGTGGTGACATCAGGAATTTAATTTAGGTCTGGTCACTTTCAAAGTCTGTGTTGGTCTATTTTGTACTGCCATGTCCTACAGAATATTGAGATAAATTCATATTTGTCAGAACATTAAATACAGGTAGGAAATATGTACAGAATTCACATTTATTTGGAGGACAGTTTATATTCCCAAAAGGAGCATATATTTAATAAAATTCATAAACTAAAAGTGTATTTTTCAAGTCAAATGTGTTCAGAATATAGATGTCATGATAAAAACAGTTACATTTTGATTATTACTGTAATTATGATAGTCAAATCATACATTATATAATTTAGGAAATATACAAGGCTGTACATGAAATTATGCATTTATTCAATTTCTTCATTTGGTAAGCAGAATAAATAAAAAAAAATTGTTGTCTACCATTTTCATTAAAGGCAATGTGCTAGAAATGACACATTGTGTGTAAGAAATGACAAATGAATAAGGCATGTTTCTAATCTTCAAGGAATTTATTTGTAATGGGATATTCAGTGCTTCTGGTATCTAATAGAAGTATGAAAAGCTAGTGGACTGTGTAAGGAAAAGTGGATTCTAATACAAAATGTGGGCCAGTCTTCATAAATGAGATGGTTTTTGGACTGGACTTTGAAGGATGTACAGGATTTTGATGGAGAGAGAGAGGGACACGGAAGTCAATGGTTCATTATTGAGTAATCATGTGTAGTGAAATGCAGGTTTTTATTTAGAGAATAGAATGTGGTGCCCCCTGTGTTTGGAGTATAAGATACATGAAAGCAAAAGCTAGAAAGGTATAAGCTCAGTTTGCATGGATGTGGGAACCATACAAAGGGTTTTGCATTTCAATCAGTGGATGACGGGATTCCATCAAAAGGTCTTGATCACAGGCGTGTCATGGTCAAAGTAGCTCTCTCCTCTCCTTCTTTCCCTTCTTCTTTCGTAAAGAATACTTTTGACTCTTTCCTGGAATTGGGCTAAGTCCTAGGAATACAGAAATTAATAATATTAATTCTAGTAGAGGTAAGAAGGTTGGCTTGGAGAGGGAAGTGGTAGGGATTGAGATGTGTTTGAACATTATTCAAATAAAGCAGGACATCTATGAGCCTAAATTATGGCAATGAGAATGGCAATGGAGAAGTGAATTTGAGTCGTGTTTCAGACACATCCTTGATAGAATTTTGCATCTATTTGTTATGGCAACTGAGGGAAGGGGAAAGAGGTAAAGGCACTTGTATGGTTTAGAAGCTGAGGATACTATTATTCCAGGGAAATCGGGAGAGGAAGAAAGTTTGGGGGATAGTTCAAGTTCATTTTGTTACATACTCTGTCAGACAGATTGTGAAACTCCTGGCAAAATTATTCTAGCCAATGTTAGAATTATAGGTACCATATGTGAGAAAGAGGTCCAGGCTGTCAATGTGGATATGGGAGATATTCCATAAAAGTTATAACTGAACTGTCGGAATGAATGAGATCATCGAGGGGAGAATGGAAAAGGTCAAGGACAGGCCTGTGGGGAATGCCCTCATTAAAAGGCAGGTTGAGGAAGATGAGCCCTCAAAGAGATAGAGAATGGACAGTTGGAGAAGAAGGAATGAAGGTGACCAAGATGGTTTGAATCACGGAAGCTGAGTGAGACCATCAATGCGGATGGACTAGTTACAGGGTCCACAGTTGCCATGAAGTAAATAAAATGAGGGAATGAAAGAAGCCACTTGGATTGGGACACTAGGAACTTATCTGTGACCTTGAGGGAGTTGTTTCAGTAAATACTTTGCTACAGCCACTTTGGGACGTGAAATGGAAATGCAGCTAGGGATTAAAATAATTGCTGGTTGGCCTTTGAGACCCAGCTTGGGTCAGGGTGAGTTAGAATATGGTACAATCAATCTGTGTGGTGTGGATTTACACTTGATGACAACAGAATAGAAACAAAGAAACAAAAAGATTGTTTGGAGCTCTATTTATGAATCTGCTGTATTTTCTTCCTACAGACATTATTTGATGAAGGCTGGCATCAAATTCGTCTCTTAGTAACCGAACAAGATGTAACTCTGTATATTGATGATCAACAAATTGAAAGCAAGCCCTTACATCCAGTTTTAGGGATGTTCATCAGTGGGCAAACCCAAATTGGAAAATACTCTGGGAAAGAAGAAACCGTTCAGGTGGATAAAAATGATCTGCTTTTCATATTATATAAAATGGAGCTTTGGTGATAGTATTTACTCCATTTAACTGTATTTAACTTAATTCCTTTAAGAGACTTAATGAAAATGTGGTCAGTTCATTAGTGAAATTGTGTGTTTGTGTGTGTGTATGAAAATGAAAAATCAAACTTAATATAATAATTCTTAGAAATTTGTTCCCCTAGGTGCAGGGTAGAATTCTATGTTCTTATGAACCATCAATTTCATATTTCCCAGGAGAAGCATAGAATATATCATGAATTTGGGAAAGGATTAGAGCTGTGAGTGGGGGTTATAAAAATTTCTTTGCAGCTGTGAGGATAAAATTAGATGAATGCATGTCAGTGTTCTTCATAAACAAAACGTTGACTTTTTTGGTATATCTTTAAACTAGAGTATCTGTGTGTGGGTTGAGAAGTGTGTATGTAAAAGATAGCCATTTCTTGAAAAATCCTTTATTTGAAAAGGTATGTCTTTCCTACTCTGTTTCTATTAAGGGAAGACCGTGTCATATTCAAATGTAGGATTACACGTATGGTCTCTATGTATTAATGTCACACGTCAAATTGTAGTAAATATTTAAATAGTGACAGGTGCTGGGCTCACTCATCACCCAATACTCCGTGCCAAGAACTAAATCTCTGAAACTAAAGATGGTTTCTTGAGCTGACTCTATGCAATCAGGGATGTGAAGAGATGTAGGGTAAACACAGAAAGCCTGGGAAAGCTTTTAAGTTGTCTAGGAAATGCTGTCTAGATGAGCTCTTAATAGAAGGATACTACAAAAGCTCCACTGGGTTTCCCAAAGAAGTCAGAGGTTTGTTTTTGGTGCTAGGGAAGTTTTTCTTAGGAGTTTTGTTGCATCACGTCTTTATACTGTATGTTAAGTATTTAAATTTTGTATGTTTATTGCTTATTGTATTTTTACTGTTAATGAAGCTAAGTGTTTCGATCTATATCTTACATGATTGCTAACTACACTGGCTGCTTCTGTGTATCTGAGTTGCTTTTATAAAACAATTTGCTTGGGCCTCAACTTTAACTTGATTGGTTTTATGTTTCTAGTTTGATGTCCAGAAGTTACGAATCTACTGTGACCCAGAGCAGAACAACCGGGAGACAGCATGTGAGATTCCTGGATTTGTGAGTAGGATGGGTTATCTTTTCCTAAGTGTTGCTTCAGTACTTTCAAAGCAAGAAATAAAATGCAAATAATATACGAGCTTTAATTTAACATATAGAGTTAATTTGTTTCTTCATTGTCAATGCAAATAAAATGACACTGATTAAAACATATTTTGAGGTTCATAATTGAAATAAAATTATAATATATGCTTGTACAAGTGTAAATGGAAGACCACAGGAAATATTTTCTCATCTCAGATTGATTGTTCCACTACACAAGTGAAGCAGGGATAGACCTGCTCTACAAAAACATAGAGTTCGTTGTCTGAATGTCCAGTACGTAAAATACATTTCTATACTTTATTAAATGTGTGGGTGAAATACCTCATGTGACACAATTCTGAAGAGTGGAAAATTATTCATTTTCCTGTTTACTAGCACGTTTTCTCAAACCATAATGAATATAAATTTTTCTTTCTATTGTTGTTGCCACCCAAGCAGGATTTTCTTATAATTCTAGGATATAAGCAAATTTCTATTTATTTAGCTATCTTCATTAATGCATTAGGAAGAAAAAGATTATAAGCTAAAATGTTATAGAGTCTGATCATATACGTGTGTGAGTATGTGTGTGTGTGTGTGTGTGTGTGTGTGTGATCAATCCCTTTTCTCCTGGGCAAGAAACAGTATATTGTTGCTAGTGAAAATAAGGTAAAATGTTGTAAAACTTTTTGGATTTCCAGTCATATTTGAGCCCTACGTGGTTCTTTTCATTTGTATAGTCATGCTGTCATCATTTTCTTATTTCCTATCAAACTGAATAAATTATGGATCCATATTCTGAAAATTTGAGGATGTAGAGCAGCACATTTGAAGGATCTGTAATAAAATCAAAGATGGAAGCTTCTAGAAATGATTCCTTCTGGATTTTCTACTTAAGTAATTGTTTAAACACTGTAACTTTTATTTTATATACTTATAATTTGGAAAATAAATCTCTTTTAACACTATAATATTTATTTTAGATACTTATAACTTGGAATATAAATCTCTCCTAAAAGCATTAAAAGTTATTTCATTTTGGGAGTCCATTGTACATACTTGATTTATTGCTATTTCTCCATTGATGTTATGCCATGACTATGACCCCCCATATAATAGAAGCACAGGGTGAGATTCTAGATTCTGTGTTCTCACATCCACTTTTCTGTGTTTTTATGGCTCCTCCCTCACTCTCAGGTATGACTTCTTCAGGCTTGTTTACCCTTTTCATCTTCATTCCCACCTTCTCATTTTCTGATCTAATCTGTTATTGTTTGGAAAGATTATTAACCTATTTTAAAATTGTGTGTCATTCAGTAAGAAATAGATTGCTTAGTAAGAAGCTTTTCTAAAGTAAATTGCATAAAATTGAATGCATGCAGTTTGTGACTTGCTTAGATGTGTTTTGGCTTTTTCTCTGGTTAAGTGATTCCCAGAAAGTTCAAGAGAGCGTATAAACCCCACCTTGAGGTATTTTTGTTCCTGTGTGGCCGTTATACCAAGCACACTCTCCATCATTGCTAATTTCCTTCCTTTATCCTATCATAAATGTAGGAATAGCATAAATAGGTAATTTTTTAGGATCGTTGCAAGCAAATGTTTTAGCTCTTGCTGGTTTTGATACTTCATTTATCTCTACCCTGGACAAGGAAATATCTGTAAATTAGGAAGATAATTTAGAAATTTAATTAGAAACATGTCTTAAAACACATTTGTTGTTGTTTTTCTTTCAGAACGGTGAGGTAGGCTTGGATACTATTATTCTCCTTAAGGTAATATTTGCATTGTGGGACTGTTTAGCTTCCTTCCAACAACTGTAAGTATGTTAGATAAATAGAACCCATTTTTATGTAGTTTGAATGTATCTAGTATTCATAGCTTTTTTGTGATTCTGAATTTCTTATTGGATTGGGCTAAATAAAATTGGACAGTAAATATAAGATATCTTTACCATTTCACACACACATACAGACATACACAGGCGCATGTGCACATATGTATGTGTCTTGCTGTGTGCCTTTATCTCCATTTTTGTCTTTTAGTGCCTCAATGGTCCCAGTGATGTAGGTTCAACGGCAGCTCCCTGTATTTGTCCTCCAGGAAAACCAGGACTACAAGGCCCCAAAGTGAGTAATACCTAACATGCTACTTTTGATAAAACACACAAATAAGAGCTGAGTAGACACCGAATTCCTAATCACCATTGACTCTGTTGTGAAATTTCTGCCTAATACCTTAGAATAGTTTAAAATGTGAGTTTTAGTGATTTTTTTAAAAAGTGATTCTAATCTGTAATTGCCTTTGAACCTAAAACTGATACCACGTAAAGTGAGGGAGTGTTATTGGTTTGTTTGCTTGTTTGTCTGTTTGTTTTTTCCCCTAATACCACTACTGTATCCCAAGAATGATACCTCCTTACAACCTGGTAAAAAATGAAGAAAGGTCATTTGTTAAAATATGTTCTAAATTCTTAAATGTCTAAATGCTTATTCTGTCAAAATGATTTTCAGATAGAAAAATGAAGTAAACAATTTTAAATTGGTTTGAATGTTGTGTTTGATGTCCAATTCTACAAAGAGAGGCAAGTGTGTATATGTGTGTACATGTGTATTGATTTATTTTACTTAATCATGTAATAATTACTTTTAGTCATATTCATACATGCATATCTCCCAGTTACATTTACATATTTATTTGTGTGTGTATCTGTATATATATTATTTGTGTGTATATGTGTTATTTGTGTGTGTATATATAAGAAAATTTACATATTCATCTGTGTACACATTTGTATATGATTGTCACCATGATGTGCATACTATTTTATAACTAGTCACTTTTTAACATAACAAATACTCTGAATATGTTTCTGTGTTATTAAATATGAATGACTAATATTTTTAAAGTAAGTTGATGCTAATCGTGGCATCACTTAGACACAGCCTAAGATATTGAGATGTTAAGTGGTTTGTCCACTATAGATAAATCTTGTTTATTTAATATTATTTAAAAAATCATCTAGATAAAAATAATGTCTAACTTGAAAGCAAGTATGACTTCCTAGCCAGAAAGAATGTTTCGTGTATTAATCATCTATTACTTGAAGTGACCATAATAAATTTTGTTAAATATGAGTTGTAATGTTCATTTAGATGGAATTTTCTGAGAGTTTTAATCATCACAACTAAACGTTTATAGTTTTTAGACTGATAATCTGAGAGTCGGATTCTTCCTGACTTTTGTGCATATTTCCCCATCTATTTTCAGGTGATAGTTTATGACCTACTTCAAACCTAGCTGTTAAAATCAAGAAAGAAATGCAATTTAAGAAATAAAAGAATGGGATTTCCCTGGCGGTCCAGTGGTTGAGACTTCACCTTCCAATATGGGGGTGTAGGTTTGATCCCTGGTCAGAGACCTAAGATCCCACATGCCTTGGGGCCAAAAAACCAAAAACATAAAACAGAAGCACTATTGTAACAAATTCAATAAAGACTTCAAAAAAAAAAAATGGTCCACATCAAAAAACAAATCTTAAAAAAAAAAGGAAATAAAAGAATACATTCAATACTTCATTCAAAGTAAATCTGTCTGGCTTGGAACTTGACTTCATTCCATTATAATCAATTTACTACTGTGAACAATTTTTAGATTGCCTTTAGGAAAGTTAATCCAAGTGTTCTTCTGTTAAAGTAACCGTGTTATTTAGGATGCCTGATACAAAGGAAAAATACCTATAAGATGTTTCTGGGAGAATTTACCTTGCAAGGCAGCATGGTGTGACCTACCAGCAGACTATCTTTTGAAACATAGTTATACAGCTTATTCAACTTGGGTTGTTATACATAGAAATGATTTGATCTACAAGAGATCAGAGTCCCATGACATCTGACTTCTCTAAGCCCAGAGGACCTTCCAGCCCCTCAGGCCACCCCCAGGGGCTCTAAGGGGCTGTCCACTTCTGGGTGGGGGGCACCTGATGCCTTTCATGTTTCCTGATTCATCATTAGTGGTCCATTAGGCATCTTGAAGTGACACCAATTTTTATGCCTGTATGTTTCTATAGCAAATTTTTAGCACACCCTTTGTCTTATCTGGGAAAGCCTCTGATTTTCAGTATTTCCAAGTTTCATGTGTTCCTCATTTTCATTCTCTTTTCTTAGTCATCATCTAGCCCCACTGCCACCTACTACTTTAAGTGAAATTGCAGTTTTCCACAGATCTTCCAGTTGGCGTGCCTACTGAATCTGCTTTCCATTTTCTTCAGAAAATCTGGCAGGAGGACAGGACACACACACACTCTTCCATCCTTTTAGGGCTCTTTCCCATGGAGGTGGTTCCTTATTCACATCAGGGACCTGCAAGTGAAAAACAGAATCCCTAGCAACACCCTGAATTGTTCTTCCTTTAGAGAATTTCTGGCCTGGGAAATTGATAGAGTTTTAATTAGTTCAACGGAATCAGAACTAAAACAGATGAATCGATTTTACTATAGATCCAACTGAGACGTATTGGCTGTTTTTGTGAGATGCTCTCTGGAAAGTTTTACAGATTTCCATCAAGCAGACTTACCTGTGCAGGAGAATCTAGTCTTCCCATTAGCCAGAAATCGGGTTCTTGGAGCTGAGAGTTTGGTTATAAAACTGAAACAGAGGAGAAATTTGTGTGTGGATAGGTGGGTAAGTGCTTATTCTAAGATAAAGTCGGTCATCTGCTTCAAGTTCTCTCAATTTCCAACAAATATGACATGCCTATTGTAAAACCAGGTTAAATTAACTATGATATCCCATACTTGGACTTTTCATGGCATTATAACTCTTCAGTATTCATAGAAAAATATATTTGTCACGGGGCTGTGAGCCCCTGTATGAGGCTGGCTTATTTATTCTGTGTCCTTAATGTGAAAGGGAGTGATTAAATTAATGAATCTCTGGGAATGATTTTTATATGCAAACACTTCACAATGAAGGTTAATACAAACTAAATTCTCCTTTGGAATTCCACTGTCTAGCACAGTGCTTAATAATAATGTATTTTTTATTTAACATTGAAAAAATAAGATTCACCCCTCCTCCTGATTAACCTATGTGGAATGCCTTTGTTCTATGTGAAAGATCCAGGCAATTCCCAATTTACAAACAGCTCCTTTCCAAAAGACCTATCCATGCAAATGGCAGCTTCTTCTCCCACTTCATAGCTGGAGGAACATTTATGGGGACAAACTCCCCACATTTGATCTAATCTTAAATGTTAGATCTATGAGTGCAGAAGTGGAAAGAAAGCATTTTTTTTCCCCTTTTTTAGGAAGGAGCAATTTCTTAATAACTTATTTTCTCTGAAATACCATTCTTTCTACAACTGTATTGATGCCCTTTGTTTCACCCTGATAATTCTTCTGATTAGAGACTCCTTTGGCTTATCAAAGTAGCCTCTGTCTAAAATACAAAGGCATTTGGGAAATTTCAGGAGCCACTGGGCATTCACATTCTTATGTTAATTTTCCCAAACCAAGTGGATTCCTTCTAGCTGAAGAGAATGTTTGAGTTTTGAGGGAGGGAAGAGGTTGGTTTTCGAGAAAGGAATAGGTCTTAGGTCAGATACTTTTGTGGAGGCCAGTAGTTAGTCTGAAGGCACAAGGGTTTTGAGAAGAGAGCTTGGAAACATGGGATTTGGACCTAGGAGACATTTGTTGTAGATGAGCAACTTAAAATATTAGCTTACTTTTGCAAGCATTACTGTTTCTCACTTTAATTATTCATATTTGCACACTTGCAAGGCCATGTGCAGGGATGTTTTAACTTAGTCCATGATGTTTCCATTCCTGTCAGCAACTCAGAAATCCTGTGGCACAAAATCAATTCATCATAAGTAAGAACTGCTTTTCAGCTGAATACTTATTTTTTAAAATTGCAAATGTTTGAACTAAATTAGAAGAAAGCAGATTGAGAATTTAGTCACAGTTATATAATTATAGGTCATATGTCTAATTTGATGTATTTGGAAAATTTTTTCCATGTTAAATTTGCTAGCTGTCCCTGGGTTGGGTTCTGATCAGTATATGCATTTTGATTTGGGCAGAGAGAGCAGTGTTTAGGAACATGGAGTCTGGAGCTGAATTGGCTGAGTTCTCATCTCTACTGCTGCTTTGTGACCTTGGGCAAGTTACCTAACCTTCCTGGGTCTCAGTTTTCTTATATGTAAAATGGGAACAGTAAAATTACCTGCTTCGTGGGGTTATTGTGAGAATTAAGTCATTTAATACATGTAAATCTCTTAGAGCAGTGCTTAGCATATAATAAACAGTCTGTAAAAGTTGGGTGTCAGATTTTATTACAGTAATAAAATTGAATTTTTATTCTAATTGGGCTTCTCTTCGAAAATCAGTTAGGGTTTTACTTTATTCTTCCAATTTTATGGAAACAACGGCAAACCTACCCGAGTTTTTGCAAATAAACCAGTAAGACAATAGTCAAAATAACCAGTAAAACCTACCAGAAATAATAGAACCTGCAAAAGAGATTATTTTCCCTCTTGGGGCTGTTGACCTGTTCCTTAAAAAGTCACATTGGATTTATCTTGTGGGTGATTTTTTTCTCTTGGAAACTTAGTTTTGATTCATTTAAAATATTATTGTTAAGTATATTTTGTACTTTTATGCAGCATAAAAACACAAATCCTGTTTCTTCTCATGCCAAAACTTTATTTCAGCCTCATCATCGTAGAAGTTAAAGCCTCTCAGATCCTTCTGATGGCCTAGATTTTGCTGATAATTAATATTCTGCAAGTAAAGAGGTCATTAACAGGAGGTTGGATCTGATTGGAAATAGTCAGCAAATAGTTATTGAACTTCTACTTGGTACCCAGCATTGTCCAAAAAAGGAGAAAATATTGACCATGTTTTCAAGGAGTCTCAATCCAAATGATAAATGAAGACCCATCAAGGGAAAATTTTGAGAAAACTCTTGTTATGAATAAATGATCAGTGATATGGGAGCTGCTGTAGCATTTCAGTAGAAAAAGACATCAGGAGAAAATGCAGTAACAAGGAAGGTGCAGTGATTGGAAATTTTGTTATATTAACTCAAATGGAAAAGGAAGAGTCTTCCCAGGAGAAAAAAAAAAAAAGATTGAATCTGTTGAAAGGCAGTGAGGCCAATCTGAACATGTTTAAAGAGAGATGGCAGGGAGGCCAGAAATTAGTGTGGAACCTCTCAAAATAAGAAGAAAAAAATCTAACACCCTAGAGAACAGGAATGCTGCTCCCTTAATGTCTGGCTGACACTGGGTGCCTTTGGATTAGAATTACAAATTGTACCTCTTCAGCAAGAAATTACATGTTCCTGCGTTATTTTTCTCCCTGGATTTACAGCTATTCTTTTTCTATCTCTTTTAAAAATGGCATTTCCCTTCTTCTCAGCCTTTCCACAAGCTAAACCTCTTGGGCAATCGTAGGTGAAAAACCCATCCTTTCTTCATTGGTTCCTTGATAGAGTTCACACAGTTCTTTCCATTTTTCCTGTTATGTTTCAGGAACAAACCTCCCTTGCCAGTAGCCTGAAGTAGAATTTCAGATCAGCATATTTGGCTCTGTGCAAATACCCTTAGCACTGGTGTTCAGTTAATGTATAATCACTGTGGTATGTGTGAATGATTTCTTGATGTAGATATGAAGCACTGTTGAATTGAAATCAGTTGTCTGTCTGTAGTAGTTTACCAATACTGATGGCCGAGACATGATGTTTTTTGGGGAAATACCCCATGTGGACCTCATGGACTCCATAATACATGGATATGATATTATTATTATTTTTATTATTACTACTACTATTATTATTATTTTGGCTACACCCCACAGCTTGTGGGATCTTAGTTCCCCGACCAGGGATCGAACCTGCACCCTCGGCAGTGAAAGCACAGAATCCTAACCATTGGACCACCAGGGAATTCCCTCATATTATTTTTTGAAGTATTTCTTAGAATTAAATGATAAAACACCCTCATTTCACAAAAAATGTTGCTTTCATTGCCTTTTTTCATGGGTGGTGACCATCTGACTGATCAGTACTGACCGTTGGGCCTGGGCTCGTTGCCAGGCTGTATGGAATAATGTTCCTTGAAGGTCTCTGGTTTGTGAGGGCAAAGGTCCTTTTTTAGGTGTGAAATGTACTCAGGGACTCTGGGGGTTGTGCAGAGTTCTTTGGCTTGGGCCTCGCTTTCATGAAAATATTCAAATCTAGAAGTTTATCATTATGTTAAAATGAGATTATAAATGTAGGCAGAGACACACTGACTGGACTGAAAGAAATAACTGTTGTGCAGCTGTAAACTTGAGTCCCACATGGAAGATCACATAGCCTATGGGCTGTTTTTTTCAAAAATACTTTTTTTTAAGGTAGAAATTCTTGTTTTTTATTGAAGTATACCTGATTTATAATTTTGTGTTAATTACTGCTGTACAGCAAACTGATTCAATTAAACATATATATATACACACACACACATATATATACACATTCTTACTCATATTCTTTTCTGTTATGGTTTATTACAGGATATTGAATATAGTTCCCTGTGCTATACAGTAGGACCTTGTTGTTTATCCATTCTATATCTAATAGTTTGCATCTGCTAATTCCAAACTCCCAATCCATCCCTCCCCCACCCCCCTTCCTCTTGGCAACCACAAGTCTGTCCTCTATCTATATCTGTGAGTCTGTTTCTGTTTCATAGATAAGTTCATTGGTGTCATATTTTAGGTTCCACCTATAAACGATATCATATTAAAAAATAATTATCAATTGAATTATTATATCATAGGTCATGGATATCTATAGTGTAACATCTAGAATAGAATTAAATCTATAGATTTCTGAGTGAAATACTACTGTCGTTGAAACCATAGTTGTTCTGACATTGCACAGTTTGTTCAGAATTCTAAAAATGTCTCTTGCTATAAATACTGATGTTTTACATCAGTGAAAAGTACTTCCCTTGTTATACCTGTTGTGCTCACAGAATTAAATCCCTGAAAGTTTTACATAATAAAAAGCCTTTAATTTTTAAGGTAGATATGATATCATTTTTCTAACCCTATTTTGGGATTTCCATCTTTGTTTGTTTATTTTTTGTTTGTTTGTTTTTCAATATACAAAAAGCTGCAAATAATGGAATTGGCTTTGAACCTTGATGGGCTCTGGCTGAATCAGTGTGGTTGGTTGTTTTGGACTGAGAACTTTTTTTCCTCTCTAGGGTGACCCTGGACAGCCTGGGAACCCTGGATACCCTGGACAACCTGGTCAAGATGGTAAGCCTGTGAGTACTGAAAGCTTAGTCATCTCCAGTACTGGGATTATAGGGTCAATGTAACATTGCACTGGGCGAAATTCAACAGGCAGGGAAGACTTTACTCAAGACTATTGTAATAGGGGAGAGAGGCTCAACTCCACGCAGCTGAAACAGGGGGAGGGAGGGCTCCTGAGGGCTGGGTGAGCTGGGAGAAAAGTACTGGAGGACTTTGAGGGGAGATTGATCAATGGGATGAGCAAATGGAGTTATTCCTGAGCATGACAAATGTCTTCCTCAAGGTTAGGCCATCTGTGTTTGCTACTTGGCACCTGTCCAAGTTAGGGTCATCTCCTCTGTTTCCTTAATGGGTGTTGTGGTGCTGTTTCCTTAATGGTTCCATTTCAACGGGATGGCTCTCAGGTCCTGGAGAAAGACCTGGCTTGTAAAACTGGCAAGAAGCTTTTTAAAAGATTTACATCTCAAAGGGGCAGATAAAGAATTTACGATTGATTTTCAGTTTTCTAAAATAAATGCTGTAGGAAAAGGGAGATCAGGGGTGTAGACTTGGGAGGAAGGCCGCTAAAGTTTAGTCAAGCTGAGGGCCACGTTAAGGCTAGCTTGGTCAATGGAAGTAGTGTTCTAGTCTCCTTTTAGGTATCTTCACAACTGCATGCATCTTTGCTACATTAAAAAATTGCCCAGTGAGTTCTCAATATCAATGAATATACGGGCTCAGAAATCCTTTTATTTTTTTCCCTTTGTGTCTTAAAGTTTTCAAGTTAAAAATCTTTCCAAAGGTGATGTTATTTTCCTAAGAATATATGCACTGGAGTATACTTATAATCTGACTTAAACAAATATCTTCTAAGGTTCAAGAGAATTTTAGGGATATTTATGAATTAAGGAAACAAAGCAAAACCACTTTAAAGCAACTTAGGCAAATTTTTACAGGTAAGTTAGCTTGTTTATCACAGTAAATATACATGAGGTAATAGCTTTTGAATGTTAAATAATTGTCGCCAAAAAAAGGTATCTCCTGGGAGACTTTATCACAGCACGTTAACTCTTTCCATGAAGCACGGGAAGGTTTATATACTGTGTGTCAGTAATTTTCAAGGCACGAAAGAACCACAGGCCTCATGTTAAACCACCAACACCCCAACCATCAGGATAGAAGGGAGTTTGTTCAGTCCCTGAGAGAGGTTTGCTGACAAATTTAATACAAAAAATACAGCCAACTTTCGAAGTGGCAGTGTGTTGGCACCTTTCACACCCGTGTTGCATGGGAAAGGGGTTAAATATACAGGTGAGCCTCTCTGAGAGAGATGTCAAAGAAAGGAGTCTGAAGAGGTGACAAAGTGGTGGCCAGCTTGGAGCTGAGGAGCTGCCAGGAGATGGGGATGGTGCTGTTGAGCCGACTCAGTGGGATTCACTCCAAGTGTGATGGATCCATGAGGGGGCCTGCAGAAAGGAAGTGACGTGGTCTGACTTACTATTTAGAAAGATAAATATGAATATTCTGTGGACAGCAGATTATATGTGTCAACTGAAAAAATGCACAACCTAAAAGTTGAGAATTATGTTTTATTTGGCGGACTTTCTGAGGACTTCAAGCCTGGAAGGCAGCCTCTCAGAGAGCTCTAAGGGACTGCTCTGAAGAGGTGAGGGAGGGGCCAGGATATATAGGGGTTTTTGCAACAAAGATCAGGGAGTCCAAACATCAAAAGATTACCGTTAATTAAAGAAAACCAGACATCTCAAGTTAAGGGATTTAGTGCTTTTCTATGTATGGGAAAATGCAAGAGTCCAGGCTCATTGAAATCATTCCTTTGATATGCCCCTCAGCTATCTGGGGTCAGTGTCCTGTGTTTTCCCACCCTGAGTCTCCTCAGGGTACATCATTGGGGGTGGCTGCAGTGGCTGAGGGCTTGATGGTGGGCATCCTGTTTCTATCCTGAGTTCCTTCAGGGATTACAGTCTGGGTGGTTGTAATGTGACGGCTTGATGGCTGCAACATCCTTTGTTTACTGATAGGGCAGGTGGCATTTTTCATTCACATAGGGCAAAAGTGGGAGCAGGAGACCATGGAGGAGGTTATTTCAACATTCTGAGTGAGAAGTAAGGGTGGCCTGGATTAGGGTGATGTGCTGGAAGAGGGGAGAAGTGGTCAGAGTCTGGAGTATTTTTTAATGTGAAGCTGAGAAGAATCACTGTCAAGTTAGATGTGAGGCATGAGAGAAAGTGCCAAGGAAGCCTCAGAGGATCTTAGCTTGGGCAGCCGAGTGAATTGTGGTGCCATTTCCTGAGCTGGGCGACACTGGCAGAGATGTAAGTTTTTTGGGGAGACATCGAGAATGCATTTGTGGACCTGCTGAAGGTGTCTTCTAGGATATTAGAAACAGGAATCTTGAGTCAGGAATGTGTTGGAGAATGAAAACACACAGTTAGGACTCTGTAGCATGTGGATGTATGTAAGCCTGCCAAAGCCGATGAGATCATTCAGGGAGTAAGTACAGATAACAGGAGAAGAGAAGGGGGCAGGGAGTTGAGCTTAGAGCTCTGTTACAGAGAAAAATAGGAGGAGGATCCAGCTGAGGAATTTGGGAAAGAATAGTCAGTGAAGTAGGAGGACCACAGGGAGGGTGTGGAATCCCAGAAGCCAAGTGCAGAATGCATTTGAAGAAGGGAGCCATTCATTGTGTCACTGCTGCCATGAGGTTGATAAAAATGAGCTCTGTGCCTAGACCATTGGATTTCCTTGATAGAGGTCATTAGGGACCTTGATAAATGGGGTTTCAGGGAAAAGCAGGATTAAACAATGGGTTCAAGAGAGACAGTGGGAGATAAAATGGTAACAGTGAACATAGATACTTCTGAGGGGTGTAACGGGGAACAGAGAACTGGAGCAGTAGCATGGGGAGAGTGTGGGATAAAGGGGTTTTTGAAACAATAGGAGATGTTAGAAAATGTTTTTATGATGATGAAAATGAGGCAGAAGGGGAAAATTCGGTGATTTGGGAGATAAGGGATATTTACAGGAAGAAAATCCTTGGGTAGGTAAGAGGGCATTGGTTCCAGTCACAAGAGGAAAACTGTGACCTGGATAAGAGTCTAGGCAGTTAAAGCTTCAAATGGGGGTTAGAGGGCCAAGCCAAAAAGTACAGAAATTGTTAGGTGCAAGGATAAGAAGTTTATCATCAGATTGATTCTATTTGAGTTGAATGAAATGAATAGATTCCAAACCTAGCATCTCCCCCTTTTGCCTTTATCCTCAACTCCCATTATGTGCCAACACTTGCCTTGTCGTTTGTCTTATAACCCATCCCTTTCTTGCGATAACTGCAGGTGTCATGTGACCTTGGTGAATTCCCTCACTGCAACCCCTTCATCCCGCTGAAGATACTGCCCGAGGGCCTGGGGGAGTTCTGCCCTGATCATACTGAGGGGGATGGGTTTTATGAAGATGAGCCCTCTGCCTGGAGACCCCTTCCATGGGACATGCTCTCTCTGTTGCTGGCAGCTGCAGTGGTGTCTCAACTCCAAAGCAGAGACATTTCACATTTCGACTTGTCACCTGCTGGCCTCTGGTGATGACATGGATCTCCCCTGACAGCACTGCCAAATTATTTAGGCTTTTGTCTTTCTAGTGGTGCAAAGTCCTAGGCAATATTGAGAGGTGAGTGCCTTCCACAGGCTATCAGCTCTAGTTTGCCCTTTTTGCCACGAATGAAGTACTGGAAATTAGTTATAATTAGCTTGATACAATAATCATGGATATTATACTCTGTGACTCTCATTTAAGCTATAGTAGGCTCATTGTCTCATCTCATTCAGTACATGTATATTTGTGTTTGTGTGTGTGTGTATGTATAGGTATAGCTCTGTAGTATCTGACATTAGATGTTAGATGCTATTAGGTAATATCTGATGTTAGAGAAAGAAGAAACCTACTGTAGTAGACAGAATAATGTCCACATCCTAACTCCAAGCCCTGTGAATATGTATGGTACCTTACATGGCAAAAGGTACTTTGAGATGAAGACATTTTCTTGGTTAATCTGAGTGGCCCAGTGTCATCACAAGGGTTCTTATAAGAGGAAGGCAGGAGTATCAGTCAGAGAAGGAGGTGTGGTGGTTGATGGAAGCAGAGATCAGAGGGAGGCAGTAGTATCAGTCAGAGAAGGAGATGTGGTGGGTGATGGAAGCAGAGATGAGAGGGAAGCAGCTGCGAGCCAAGGAATGCAGGCAGCTTCTAGAAGCTGGGAAAGGGAAGGGACAGATTCTCCCCTGGAGCCTCTGGAAGGAATTCAACCTCCCAGGGACACCAAGAATTTAGCTCCCTAAGACCCATTATGAACTTCTGACCTCCAGAAACATAAGTATGTGCTGTGTTAAGCCACTCTGTTTGAGGTAATTTGTTACATCAGCAGTGGGCAACTGATACACTACCCCAATCCTGTTTACCTAAAGGGATGACTTTTTCTTAAATATCTCCCCTTTCCCCTGTCTTTTTCCCTCTGCAGGAGATAAGAGGTTAGGTGACCAGGCAGGAAGAGAAAGTGAGCCTGGGAGCCAGAACAGCTGAGGGTCATTAGTGTGTGTCCAGGGCCAGCGCAGCGGGAGTGGGGCAGTGTGGGTGGGGCCTCTGGCTGGTGATTGAAGCCATCTGGCCAAGGAAACTTGGATGGAACAATTCTAAGGGAATTCTGCTTTGTTTGGATTTGGCTCTGTGCAACCCCCCTCAATCAGTAATTTGAATCTTTTTCACATAACCAGGCCAAGTCAACTGAAGCTTTAAATAGGAAATTATTCCACTCTGGAGAAATACTAATTTTCATAAGGAAAATGCCTTCAACCAAAATTAAAGAACTATTTTCAAATCCTTCCACTGCTTTCTAATTTCTCTATCAGTTAAATAACTTCTCTCAGCACAGTGTCTGAGCATATTACTATTTTACTATTTTATCATTATCAAAAAAGAGGCAGAGGAAATATTTATATATCCTGTTAGGTACTTCAGAGTAGTACAGCTATTAAAGGCACTGCACTGCTATGACATTGATTTTTTTTTTTAAAGAAGGCCATTTATGGAAACATAATAGGACTATTTTATGATTTTGTAGAAGTTTGTATTTTTATGGTGCTCATTTCCATCTGTTTTCTGTCGTCATTAATTACTCTTCATGAAGGAAAGTACTTCCCTGAACCCAAAGCCCCAGCTAGTTGTTGGAGAGATCTGGGGCTGTTTTGCCCTCTTCTTTGCTTTTGAAAGTTGGTTTGCTTTTATGGGCCTCAGTTTTTTCATCTGGAAAATAAGAAGGTTCTCTCCAATGCTGATTTTCTAAGATTTCATTAAAGTCATATTTGTTAAGAGAGAAAGGTGGGCTAGACCAAGCTTCAGCATTTTGGAGATAATTTTCCTTATTGGCCTTAAGAACTGACTCAGGAAGACTGACCATGCTGAAGACTGAAGACTGACTCATGTCTACTTCCAATAGACAAGAGTGCACTGGTCAACAGGACAACCTCAGTGATGCAGTGCCCCCCTCCATCCCCACACCCATCAGCGTGCCCCTGGATGGTCCAGAGATGCCAGAAGGGGCCCGCTTTCTCTGTGGGATTAAACTTTGTAGAAGTGGTAGTCAGCACAGGTGGGGAATTTCAAAGTTACAGGGCCTTCTCAAACCACACATAGAGGGGTGGGGCAGGTACTCGAGATGAAGGTGTAAGGTAGGTGGGAGGAAGGAGGGGCCTCCTAGAGCCTTCAGGCCCTTGTGACCACTTGACTTTGGTTTCAATTTGAGTGAACTCAGGAGCCATGGGAGGGTCTTGAATAAAGCTGTGATGTGACAAAACTTATTTGTAAAAGAAATGACTCTGACTTCTGAGTTGAAAATAGATGTTAGGGCGATGAGGGCAAAAACAGGGAGATGAGGACAGGAGGCTCTTGAAATAATCCAGGAATGAGATGAAGGTGACTGGCGTCAGGATGGTAGGAGCGAGGGGAAGGGAATTGCCTACACTCTGGGGATATTTTGAAGTTAGAGCCCCCAGGATTTACTGATGTATCAGATGTGAGTTTGCAAGAGAGCAGTCAAGGGTGACTCCAGTGAGATGTGGTAGAGAAAATCGGGGAAGGGGAGTCAGGAGTTTGCCTTTGGATAGATCAGAATTTTATGTTAGATGTTCAAGTAGAAATTGTAAGTGGGTGATTGAGTATAGAAGTCTGGCATTCAGAGGGAGTTCTCTTTGTGAACTGTCCTTTCTTGTATTTTGCATCTCAATTAATGCACTTCTTATACATTAAGATAATGAATCTTTTGCTATAGATGTTGTCAATAGTTCTTCTCTTTATTTGGTTTACAAATTTGGTTTTAATTTTTAGAAAAGTAAAATTTCCCCACAATTAAATATTTTCTCTTGCTGTTTCTTCCAGTGTTCTTTTTTTGAGCATTCGATACTCTATGTTCATTGATTTAATATGATTTTCAAGAATTTTTGATTCTTGATTTCATTTTGGGAATTTATTTTGGCATTTGGGGTGACATGACGATCCAAAAAGCTCTGGTCAACTTGGAGAATGGCCATTCTAACAAACTGAAATTCAACCAGAATATTTGTCTGTGAGACAGTATTTAAATTTAACCTTGTCGAAAGAGGAATTAACATATGTAATGTGTGGCCTCAAAGGCTAATGCAATTTTTGGTCTTCTTAGTAATATGTGATGTATGTATTATGGAAGACTACAGTCCTGCTTTTGCAGTGTTGGATTTGGTTTGGGATACTACACTTTAGGAGTACGTAGGATCTGGAATTCATTCAGAAGAAGAGAGTAAACTCAGAAGACAGCCGGGTGGGGAGGGGGGGCGCAGTTACTGAGCTTCAGGTGTTATCCCAGCAAAGATGCTCTTCTCAAATTCTAAAATCCTCCAGAATGGTGGTAGAGAGAAGGAGGAAAGGGAGGAGAACTAGGCTTGCAGAGTAAGTTTGACGGGGGGTGGATAATTAGTAATAGAACAATAGGACCCAGCAGACAAGCTTCTTATGCTTTCCTCTTTTCAGACTCTGAATTGAATATGGTAGCAACTGTGGACTCAATCTTTTAAGAGCTGTGGGGGTTTGGGGGTCAAGTGCCATGAAGATGAAGGACCTGGAAAATGGGATACATTAGGATACAGGCCAAAGAAATGGTTATGATGTAGCTTGGAATAAAGAATAACAGGAAGTGGCCTCATTATGAAGTATATGAAACATCCTTCTAGAGAGAACAGTTTCCACCTGAACTCACTTCCCTTCAGTCTTGGTTCCTTACCAAAACTGCTTATGGTCTCCCTGTCTCCCGCTGCCATTAAACAACACCCCCCCCCCCCCCGCCACACACACCTTCTGAACGTCTCACTGATAGATTAAAATGTGGACCATTTGCGTCAAATGAAGTATCCACTGCTTGAGCAGTTTATCTTCCTTTTTTCTAATAAAACGTTATTTAAAACTCATCTCTTCTATAAAGTTTTCCTAGACAAAGCTTAGTGGATTAGCTTCTTCATTTTCCTTCAATACACCCCTTATGTAAATCTCATATATGGATCTTTCCATGTTTATGTCATGCGTCTCTTAAATAGATTACATTATATTTTATATAGGTAGTATATACAATAATAATAATATGTGCATAATCATTACATGTATATGAATGCTAGCTGTATATTTAATTAAATAATTCAAGGAATTGTTTGGTGGCACATCTAGCACTTGTGATTTTAAAGGTCAATTCATGCCGACATTGTGTCTTCTTTTGATTGTAATCTATATGAATGCAGGGCTGTTTCTACTATTATTTTTAGAGCCCTAGGTACTGGTGACTGGTTGGACTCTACATATTTGCTTATTTATTTATTATTTCATTCATCCGCTCACATACTAGATATTTGTTGGGTGTTCTTCTAGGCTAAGGGAATATAGCAGTGAAGAAAACAGAAAAAATATCCTGCTGTTTTGAATATCACATTCCACTGGGGAGAGACAGGTAATAAATTCATAATTATAAAATAATAAATACGTAAATAATATCAGATGGTGGGAAGTACTATGAAAAAGATAGGACAGCAAGAGAGGGAATGAGGTTTAGCTATTGGTCATCGTCCTTTGAACACAAAGCATAACTATAGAGATTTAGGGTGGGAAATAAGAATTACTAAGAAGATATCAGTTACCTTAAAAAGCTGTGCATACTCCTTTTGAAACAAGCTTAGTATAACTTTAAGTGTAACCTCACTCAGGGAATGAGGCAGTTTAGCTAAGTTTAATTGCATCTGTGAATCTGAGAACAGAACCGTATCTGCAGAGATTACTTGTCAAAGGCAGGCAGTGTTTTCCTTTCATGTGCAAAGCTCAAGTCTGATTGTGTGACCCCCTGATTGAGTGGCTTGGATAGAGATCAAAGTCCTTCATCAGACCCACAATGCTGTGTGCATAGCCTCCATCCTCCCATTTTGGTCCTGTTTTGCAGGCTGCTTCCTCATGCTCTCTCTCTTCTTTCTTCTCCATGGATGTGTCTCATCCCGTCACACCGCAGGACACGTTGAAGGGCTCCCTCTGCTGCACTGTGCTTCCTTGACTGTTCCTTTGAGCCTGTGTCTTCTGGAAGCTTCCCCTGACTGCTACCCTTTGACCCTTATGGCATCACAGTTCTTCCTTAGATCTCAGCGCAGGTGATATTTTACAGATATTCATGTGATCTATTACTCAAGTAATTTGAGCAGTCAGTTAAAGCCTATAAACTCCTTGACTCATAGTTGGGTTAGGTGACAAACAAACTAGTTTCTATAGTAGATATACCTGGAAAGACAGATTTATGAATATTCGTAGAATTTAGTTGTGTAGAGTTATAAACTCTGCCAATGCCTACAGGAATCCACAGTGCACATTAAAAGCATACACTTAATTTTGGTTACCTAATTACCCTGGCTGGGTACATAAGAGCCTCTGTTGGAACTCTGGGAAACATTGAAGAAAATTATGTAATAGTATAAAATTTAAATCACCTTCTTATATTTTAAAAAGGAGAGTGACGTCCAAAGAGATTTCTCTAGATTTCATTCTCATTTTTAAGTTTAGAATATTTAAAGGAAACCAACGACTCTATCCTCACTACTGAAACAAATCTGTACACTTAGATTGGCAGAATATTTTATGGTATGGTTAGAACTGGGCTCAGAAGAGATTGTGACCCTTGCACATTTGATGATTTTATTTTCTTAATTTCCTTTTCAAAGCTATACATCTTTCCTGGAGCATCGGAACTCTGAATCATGGAAGAAAGTAAATTGATTCTGTATTCTTCAACCCTACAATTTGGCAGCGAGAATATTTTTTTCCTAAAAATGACTCATTTACAAAGAGACTTTGTGTGAACATGGAAAAGACTTACATACTCTCAGAAATCTTGCAGTTGGGGGTAGGGTGGGTATTTGGGCCTGCTAATAATTGCAAAATGGCAAAGTTAATGTTGAACAGTATTAGTTGGTCACTGATCATGTGAAAGCTACAGTTCTACAAGAAAAGACAGACACTTGTATATTCAGAAAAAGAAAAACTCAGTAAGCTATATAAAAAGCTTATCATTTTTCCTGTTTCAGGGCATTTTTCTTGTTTTAATGTACCCTGCTATGAGTCAACCAATGTTTTATTTTTTGCTCCTCTCGGAAAGTGTTCTGTGTTGTAATATTCCTCCCCATTAACCTTTATTTTCCTGATTTTTAGTCCAAAATTTGTTGTTCTGAATTTCATCCAATTTCTTCTGGTGATTTGCCCTGGGATCTCCCAGCTTGAATGTGGTTTTGGTTTTTCTTTATTTTGTTGCTAATCACGCTTCCTCTAGCTTCTAACATAATCATTGAATATCTTGATACAACTAAGTTTTCAAGAATGCATCTCATTGTACGTTAAGAAAACAACAACAAGCTGGTTCTTATAGTGTGGGAAGCATTGATTATTCCTGTATTGCAGTTCTTCTAAAGACAAAGTAAACAGGGCCATTAAAAAATACACAGAGACCTTGTTCACACGTTCAGCATTAGATCTGTATTCATGCTGAAGAAAGGTTGTCATGATGTGATGCCCAGCCATGTCATTCTTCATGCTCTAACTGTGGCCATTAAGACTACAAAATAACATTCTGCAGAAGTGTTCTCATGGCTTTGCACAATAGTCACTGAGTCTGAAGACAAGAAAGAAGCTCACCTTTACTGAGTTCCTTACGCCTGCCAGACTTTTTCACCTGTGAGTCCATTTGTTTCTTTTCAGAAGCAAAGTGGGTATTATTATCCTAGTTTATGGTGAGAAACTGAGGCTTAGCTAGGCAAAATGACTTAGCCCAAGTCCCACAGAAAGTCAAGAGAGGAGGAAAAATTCAGCCCCAGGTCTTTTCCAATTTCAAAATTCATTGCCTTTCCACTTCACTGTGTTGCCTCTCAGGATTTGGGGATGTGATGAGTCTGCCTGAGGTCACATTATAAGTCAGAGGTGAGCTGGGAACATTGTTTGGGGCATCTCCACATTGCTTTAATCCATTAAAATATGATGTGTCCTCTCTAACAAATGCAACACGTTCACTTATTTCTTCTTCGAAGGGGAGAGATGGCATGACAGCTTTTGATCCTCTACAAAAGGTTAACTTTCTGAAAAAAAATTAATAAAGCAGATATGACATTTGGCTTAACTTTTGAAAAAACTGAAAGCAAATAATTCATTAAATGTGAACTTTTCTGATGACCAACCATTTTGATACATAGTAACTTTCTTTTGAGTAATTTTATGAACATTCCTTTCCTCTGGGTCTTCAGAATTCTAACCAATTTAAAACTAGTCTGGCAAACGGACTCCCTTGAATCCAATGAATTGTTCTAGAATCCTAAGATTGGATGTGCCATGATGCATTTTCTGATAAGAGTGTATTTCCACCTGCTCTGTCAACTTACTTGTTATGCAACTTTTGGCAAGTTCTCAGTTTCCTCATCTGAAAATTGGGATAATGTAGAACCTACATTAAAGGGTGGATATGAGGATTAAGTGAATTAACATATATGAAATATGTAGTCTGGAACATGATAAATACTATATAAATCATTGTTACTATTATTTATTCCAGTTACAGTAGCATGTTGCAAGTCATGTCAGACTATCCAGAGAGTGCACATGGGTTTTGAAGGATCTAAAGAACATCCTAGGAGGTGGCATTTATAGGTAACCTGGTTCTGTGTAGGCATCTGCTAGCAGTGACAGCTGAAATACAATTCTAGGCCCATCTGATTCCAGAGTGAAGGAGATTCAGTGATAACTAGACTGGCAGAGATACCAGGCTGAACAAACTGTGTAGCTTGATTTTCTTCTTTCTCCTCACTGATCCTGAGAACGTGAGCCACGCGGTATTACTAACAGTTTCAATTTGCAACCGGAAGCAGCTCAAGCAAACGTGGTTCCTTGGGGAGAGTTTTTTCACACTTGCGTGCAGCATGGATGACTTGGAAGTGAATTCTTCCAACGTTTGATTAACAAAATATGTAGCAGATGCTCTGTTCAATGCTCTCTATACCTCTATAGAGATATAGAAATAAATGATACCTGGTCCCTAATCTCAAGGGAACATAATCCAGTGACACAGAGACAGTGCCAGCCCAAAGAGCAGATGATGAGTTTGAAAATTGCAGGTTGTTTTGTATGGAGTATGAAGAGGTTGGTTATGAGACTCGTTCACAATGAAGTAAAATGTTTAAGGATGGGACCAATGGACTCGAGAAATATTTGAGTTTGAGGAATATAGGAGAAAACATAATTCTGTGAACAACTGAATGGGGAAAGGCTGATGGTTGGTTATGGAAATTATATAGTCTGGGAAATTATATAGTCTTCATTCTGGGAGTAGCTGAGAGCATTTTACAAAATGAGAAATGCAAGTGCATATAAAAGGAGAAAAACAATAATCTAAGACTGATCTTTCTGGGACAACCATTAGTATTGTTATTATTGTTAGTACAGCTAGCAAAGAATAGTAAGAGGAATATTTGAAAATGGGACTGGAAAAGCAGGGCATTCTGATGTTTCTGATGTTTAGCTGAAATTACAGCTAAAAATGTACTGACAAGTGAGTGGGTGAATACAAAGATCCATGCAGACACCCATGAATAGCCACATGGAAATGAAGGTTTTAGATTCAAGAATGAAGATGTTATTGGAAACATTAATGAGATTTGTGTAAATAACTCTTGACAACAGAATACTGTACCCAAACAGTAAGATCCGAGGAAGATGGGATGTGAATAAGAGAGGTAAATGTTTGCCGGTGCCAAGTGGTCCAAGTCAACCCGACATTGACCCTGGTAAACCTAGATAAATGTTGAGGGACTGCAAGTTTGTTTTGGAGTTTAGTTGCCGTGTGCTGAGTGAAGATTGAATACTTTGCCTCTGTCTGAAAAAGTTGTGCTGTTTTACCAAAGCTCCAGATTCTGGAGGGATGTGTAGGAAGAAGTGGAGATGAAAGTGACCTCAGCAGATGGTTCAGCCTTGGAAGGTGTGGGGACATGTCACAGCCATGTTCGGGGGGTAAACTTTCTAAAATGGGCAAACCAAAGGCTGTTATAGACTTACCTTGAAGAATAATATTCATTCAGGTGTAGTTTATTCCAGAGGTTAACTCGGATGGCCATAAGGTAGTTTAAAAATGTATTACATTTGTTTAATCCTCCAATCCTAGATGTTTTTCTTTTGAATACATTGAATATGTTTCTAATGTGCAGAACATTTCTCCAGGAACTGTGAACATTGGCTCTCTATTTCCCTCCCAGAGCCTGCCTTTTAATCAAAGCATTTCTGGATAATTTTATTGAGCTAGAGATATTTCAGACCTTTTTTCCTAAAGACTGAAGGATGTGAATTCCTTATTAAGCATTTTGCCACTTTGTTATTTTGGTTTCTTAAACAGTCACGAAGTGAAGTCGTAAGGTGTGAGAAATGTGAGAAGGAATGAATTCTGAGATGGAGGGCTGCTCTGTGTAAATACGATGAAATATTAATTACTTCTTGTTTCCTCTTCTTCAGGGATATCAGGGAATGGCAGGATCACCAGGTGTTCCAGGATCCCCAGGAGTACAAGTATGTGATCTGTATATACATATTTTAGAAATACCATTTCTAGTGAACCAAAACACCTAACTAACAGAATTTTATTTTGTGGTTAATTTAGGGAGCACGAGGACTGCCAGGTTATAAAGGAGAATTGGGGAGAGATGGAGAAAAGGTAAATACATACAAGCAAAGGTGTGTTCAGTTGTTTTAGTCACTCAAAGACAAAGGATGCAATCTGTGATGACTCCCATTCAATAGTGTTCGTCTTGGTGAATTCCAAGATGTCAGCTCAGAAGTGTGTCAGTGGTCGTTGGCTGATCAAGCTCACAGGAGGTTTTTATCACTAGATCAAAGTGGTTATCACTAGATGACCACTGTCAGATGGTACAGGTATTGGCATTGTCCTGGTACCATGTTCCTTCTCTGTGATTAAGCTCTATAGGGAGCTACCTTCTTAGAGGGAAGAGCATTATGTGAATGGAGTGTGTTCCCGTGTTAGCCGCAGACAGCCATGTGTCCATCTCCACAGCAGAAATCTATCTTAGCCTTACTGGACTTCTTTCTCTTGTAGGGATTCAGTGGGTACAGACAACATTTGTCTGATTTCCTTTTTTACAGCTCTGAGATTTGCCATGTTCTTGAAATATGTTCAATATTTTAGTACCTCCCCAGGGATCTAGTCCTGCATCCAGGTAGCTGGTCCACGTCCAAGATGCCCATTGGAATTTGCTCAAATCCCCATGATGATTTGTTAGCTTAATTCCTAAAGCACAGTCTTATTTCTACGTTCTTTGAAGACCTTCTGTTTGCTCTTGATAAAAACCTGTACTAATTTTCTAGCTCCAATCCTTGCAAAATGATTACCTTTTAAAAATAGTGTGCACAGCATTCACACCTGAGAAACATTGATCTTGACTCCATCTATTTTATGTTTTTATGGTTGCTTATGCTGGTTATAGAAAATTGTAGCTGCTCAAGTACCATCTCTGGATGGACCCCTGGCAGATCTCATGATGGGTCTGCTGCTTTCAAACTGTTTGATCTTGGCACATGACTTGATGTCTTTGAATCTTATTTTCTACATTGACTCTGGGGATTTCTTTATAGCTTTGTTGTAAGGATTAAATGCGATAATATATGAAAAATACTTAGTGTGGTCCCTGGCACAGGGTTTTCCTTAAATAAATGCCTGTTGTTTTGTTCTGTTTTACTTATCAAGGAGCGAGGTTGTGGTTGATATGTCACATGGGGTGGGCTGGCATGTGTCATGGGCAAGAAATGTTAGAGCAAACAGAAGGGTTAGTGTCTGGAAAAGAAACAGAGAAGATGGAATAGGTCAGGGCAGCTCTGTAATGTGGGGAGAGCCAGGGAAGGCAGAACAACAGCAATAATTGATAGAACTCTGGAAGAAGTGGTACAAAATCCTCTTGTCTCCTCAGTGGCCCTGGGCCTCTATGAATCTTTTTAGCCACTGGCAATCTCTGCCTATTTAAAATGATGGAGGTGCATCTTAAGAGGTGCTGGAGAGCAGGCCTGGCCCACAGGAATGGAGAAGTCTTATATTTTTATGCTCTGGGGGTATCATGAGAGACCTCCAACCTCCTCTAGGAGAATGGGGGATTCCACTAGGAAGGTGTGGATACCTGTTCCTAGGAGACCACATGTCAGGCACCTCACTCACATTCTAGTCTACAAGATTGTTGCTGTTGCTTTAACATTCTCACAAGTAGCCTGATTTGGGGATGTGGGGAATATATAAAAGTATGCTTGTATGAATAAGTGTATTTAGGAATGGATGGATGAATACATTTATTTGTTTTTGTGTTGACTTGGGTTTTAGAGACCCAAAATAAAAAGGAGGCTTTTTATTCGTTTATCTTAAAAGAATTGGAGTAAAATACTTTATTTAAAAGTAAAGAACAATAATCTATGAAATAGAAGCAGACTCATAGACATAGAGAACAGACTTGTGGTTGCCAAGGGAGAGAGGGATGGATTGGGAGTTTGGGATTAGCAGATGCAAACTATTACATATAGGATGGATAAACAACAAGGTCCTACTGAATAGCACAGGGAACTATATCCAATATCCTGTGATAAACCAACCTGAAAAGAATATGAAAAAGAATTATGTATATATATATATAAAATCACTTTGACATACACCAGAAACTAACACAACATTGTAAATCAACTATACTTCAATAAAACAAAAATTTTTTAAAAAGAACAATACTTCTATTAGTCACATCTTAAGGTAACTGCTCTATCGTTTTGGGTCATTGCACTGTGTTTAAAATAGAAGTGGGTGACTTTTACAAAGCCACACATTCTATTAAAGAAGATAAGATGAATAAGACGTATGTTTATGTAAAGTTCTTTGTTTTCAGTCCAGTAGTGATTTCATTCAGTGTTGTTCTCTGAAGTTCATTGTTTGGGTGTCAGCTCTGATTGACATGGTCATTGTGGGCCTAAAATCACCACGTGCTGCCTCTAAATTCCCTCCTTATATTCCTTCTGGATGCAGGGATTTCTTTATTTAGAGCTACAATAATTTAGTGAGTTAGTTAAAGGCGTTTCCTTGGGTGTTCCTCTAGAATACAATTTGTTAACTTTCAGAAATGGGAAGGTTGAAAACATACCCTGGAGATGGCCTTGACTTGTGATCGCTCAGGGCATTTTTTCCAGGCATCACCCATGGCCTTTAGGGGATTGTTCCACACGGTAATGTTCTCTGTTAAGATATTTTCCCAGAATAATTTCCATTTTGTGGATTTCCACTGAAACTCCCATAGGAGTTTCCACTTAAGATAATTAAAATTATATGCACTTTCTTGCTGACTGTAACATTTGTTCCTCACATATCAGGAAATAGAATGTGTATAGATTTTGCATGGGGTTTTTTCCCCTGAATTTACAAAATTGAAAGGACCCTTTATCCACCAAATTGTCTTCAACTGGTAACTCATTTTATAACATGCTTTAAAGATATTCCTTGCACTCTAAGAAATACTTTAAGTACTTCAAAGAACTTCCTCAGCTTTAAGGAAACCTAATATATTTAAATCGTGTGGAGAAATATATTTTGTTAAAACTTACATTAAGGTGGGTTGGTTGGGTTTTATGGGTTTTCTAATTGAGTATTTCTAATTGGTTATATAGGTTTTGTAATTGAGTATGAAATGTTCTATGGCAATGCAATTCTGGAGACACAGGAAGTATTAATAATTTTTTTAATCTAGCCAGATTTGTACCAACTCATCACTTGGTTTCTCTGGGTTTAAGAAATAAAATATATTAATTCTATCTAAGATACATTTTGTTTAGTTTCTTCATTACAGTGTTAAACATTTGAATTGTCCTTTCAAGATCTCACTGTCCCGTTGCTCTCAGCATCCAGAACAGAGTATCATGTAATGAGCAAGCCTTTCTTACATGAATAAACCCCATTATCTGCACTTTGAAAGGCAAAAGCTGAAGTGATGTTATAGTGATATCTATTACATAGTTGGTCATAATCAAGGAACTCCAATATATATGTTGAGAGAACAGTAATAAAGGACCAAGCTGAAAAGAGTTATTAGAGAATAATATGTAAAAAATTTAACATGCTAGTGCCTTTATTTCTTGCAGAGTTCCTGAAGACAAAAAAAAAGTTTAAAAAATTAAAACAAAGCCAGTAATGACATAAGAGGGAGAGACAGAACTAACTTAGGGAAGTGGCCATCTTTCTCTTATTTCTCGAATAGGGAGAGTAATCTACCCGTGTAGCTTTCTGATAGCACCATGACCCAAACACGGGGTTATGTGTGTGTGTTTTGCAGGATGGAGAGGCTTAATGCAGTGACAGGTTCCAGGCTGTGCCCTGATTTCAGACTGCTTCACCTTCCTAGCCATACTTCTTAATCTCTTTAAACCTGGTTTCCCAAATCTAGAAAGTGGGACTATAAGTATTTCTTCATAGCCTTGCTGTAAAGACTAAATAAAATCATGCATGTACCTAGCCAAAATTAAACACTGTTAGTGACGATGACGATGATGATGATGGCGATTTGTAAATGTTTCCGAAAATATCTTTAGTTTATCCCTTATTGTTTCTCGCAGTGTTGAAGTGCCCCTTATGAAGCAATCAGACAGGAATTCCCTAAACCTCTTCCCACCCCACTTACCCTCTTTGCTGTGTGTGTACCTATATTCCACCCTCTCTTCTGTTAATATGGATGAACTGTCCATGTATAACGTCCAGCCCTCCTCTGTGCTCTGGGTCTCATCCTTCTCCATTACTTTGTGTTATTCATTAGCCCCTCTCTTCTGTGTCACTAGTTTTTTTCTTTCTTTTTTAAAAAATTTATTTTATTCCTGTCCTAAAGACGCAGATGTAGAGAATGGACTTGAGGACACGGGGAGGGGGAAGGGTAAGCTGGGATGAAGTGAGAGAGTGGCATGGACATATATACACTACCAATGTAAAATAGATAGCTAGTGGGAAGTAGCTGCATAGCACAGGGAGATCAACTCCGTGCTTTGTGACCACCTAGAGGGGTGGGATAGGGAGAATGGGAGGGAGACACAAGAAGGAGGAGATACGGGGATATATGTATACATATAGCTGATTCACTTTGTTATACAGCAGAAACTAACACACCATGGTAAAGCAATTATACTCTAATAAAGATGTTAAAATTTTTATTTTATTGAAATATAGTTGATTTACAATGTGTTAATTTTTGCTGCACAGCAAAGTGACTCAGTTATACACACACACACACACACACACACACACACATATATATACACACATAGTCTTTCTCATATTCTTTTCCATTATGATTTATCACAAGATATTCAATATAGTTCCCTATGCTCTACAGTAGGACCTTGTTGTTTATCCATTCTCTGCTTAATAGTTTGCATCTGCTAATCCCAAACTCCCAACCCCTTCCTGCCCCACCCCCCTTGGCAACCACAAGTCTGCGCTCTATGTCTGTGAGTCTGTTTCTGTTTCATAGATAAGTTCATTTGTGTCATATTTTAGATTCCACATATAAGTGATATCATATGATATCTGTCTTTCTCTTTCTTACTTCACTTAGTATGATCATCTCTAGTGTTGCTGCAAATGGCATTATTTCATTCTTTTTTATGGCTAAGTAGTATTCCATTGTATATGTACCACATCTTCCTCTCCTCCCTTAATAGAGTTTTTTATTGTAATATTATTATATGAGTTTAAATGTATGTGTCAAATATATATACATATTTGTGATAAGCATAGCAATAATTGATATATTGGTATAATTAATGGTATAATTCACATAATAAATAATAAAATATTATTAAATACATATTTATACACTCTTTTTTTCTAATAAAATATTTTGTTTCATCAGAATCTGGAGAAATTGTGAAATTGTTACAAGCAGGGATTTTTCAGAAAACTTTCCCTCCTTCTTATGGAAGGAGTGGTACCACATTTTCCTTCTTTCCTACCTCCTTTCCTCAGAGGCTTTTCTTCCAAAGCAGCAGGGCCTCTCAAAATGTTCTCTAAAGTCAGGCTTGGTTGAGCATCCCTCCGTCTGTCCATGTGGTGCTGACCTGTGTGTGCTCAGGTTTTCACTACTTCTGTGGACGTTTTTGCAAAGTTTTGATTGTTTCCTGATCTTTCAGCCTCTTTTCTTTTAGGGCCCTATAATGGATTAAGCATCTCAGTTTATGGTGATGAACCATTCATTCTATGTCCTGCCTCATTTCTTGGCTGCTCTGCTGCTTTCTGTCCTGTTTCCTTTTTCTCCACTGGCATCATTGGGAAACTTACAACTTTTTTTGAATTTTTACAGGATGCTTCATCTTGGTTCTAAACTCTTATTTCTCATCTTCATTTTGGGTGTGCTCTGTTTTATGGTCATTGATAAACTGTGGCAGGGATCGTATATTAGGAGCTTAGGAATCTACTTTTTTCCTAGACCTGAGTAGTCCAATGGTGATGCCCAAACCCAAGGGGAAGGCCCATCGCACTTTAGAGAGGGAACATTTTAGTAGATTTAAACACTTCTCAGGAAATCATTATTTGTCCTGGTCCTGTGTGACACTTAGTGGTTTTTAACTGAGAAGAGAAGGAACAGGAAGATGTGTAAGGCTTTTGACATGTTGGGTGCTGAAGGTGTTTCCTGTTGTGTGTACATTTTTCTGTTTTATTTTTAGACATGTCTTGTGTGGATATTATCCACATGCATTGCCTATCACATGCTGTCCTCGCAAAAAGTCCTATGAGGTTAGTAGAGTAAGTCATGCTCTGCCTGTTTTACATTAATTGTAAAGTAAATGAACCCTATTGTACAGTTTTGAAACTGAGAAATGAGGAACTTCAATCATCTGCCTGAAGTTACTCAAGGATCAGGGGTTGAAATAAAATGTCTGGATCTCAGTCTGGCTTTCTTTTCTTTTCTTTTCACCATATTTTTCTGCTTTGGCCAGAATTGTTTTTAACAATGTGATTTCTTCCTCTTTTGCTCTATGCCTGCAGCATGAGAAGGCCCAATGCCTGTGAGTAGCTGAGGAGGGGGAGGAGGGGGGGAAGAAGGCGGGGGAGGAGGGGAGGGAGGAGGAGGTTGGCTAGATGAGTGATAGTTTGCACTGATTGTGCCATGACAGTGGATTCATGGTCTTACTTTTGCATGTGTACCTGTGAGATGTTTCCTCCATGTCTCAAAAATAAAGGCTTTAAGAAAGAAAAAATACTCTCTCAAGGGAGGAGGGATAGTTCCCTGTAGATTGTAGATCATCAAACTTTTAAACTGCAAAATCTTTACAGTGAAAGTCTTTGGGGCATGTAGTCCCATATATATGTATGAATTATATGCTATGCTACTGAATAAAGGATTATGTGCATTGAAAACAGACACACTGAGAAATTTTGAAAGAATGAGATTTTTAAAATATTAGTTTACATATTCTCTTGCTACTCAAATAAATAATCTTGACGTAACTTTGGAGACTGAGACTAGATCAACCTGTGAGATTGGCATGCTTATCAAAGGCTTGTTATCAGTCAGGAAGCTTTGAGGCAACCTGGGGAAAATGGAACCAATTTATTGCAAATCTTGGATTCTCTTTGATTCTAATCTCCTGTAAACTCAGTGGGAATCAAGAGTGTGACTCCTCAAAATAATTTTTTTATTGGAATTTTCTTGGAGGACTCAAGAGTGTTTACTATATTTTAGAAAATGAAAGTATTTGCATATTCAGTAAATTATCATTAATCACAAGCAAGACATCAGCTAGGATAGAGTAGGTTATGTTGCAATAACACACAAATGCCAAATGCCAATGCCTTAAAACAAAAAAGGTTTATTGCTCATCAAACTGCACACTTATTAGCAGACTCAGGCTAACAAAAGTTTCACCCTCTAGATTATAACTAATTACAGTAGCAGGTCCCTAGAGAATCAAAGAGTGGCTCATAAACCACTTCCATTCATCTTTAATTAGCTAGAGCAAATTTTGTAAACCACACCAACTTCAAGAGTCAGGAAAGTGTGATTTCCCCCCCCCCCCATATGCTTAGAAGTAGAGAGAATCTGAATATTGATAAATAATAATCATGTCTACTAAGATGAAATAAGAATGCATCAAGAACGGATTATTTTCAAAGAGATTGGTGTCTAATAAAGCACACAACACATACAAAGTAACTATTTTAAGAGAGTAAATGTTAAGTGCCAGAGATGAGAGTTGAATAAAACTCTAGGAGTTGAGAGGAAAGTTGAAAATTCAAAAAGGCTTCATGAAAGAAACTGTAAACCGAAGGTTAATCATAGATACAGACTTATAGGGGCTGTTCCTACCCAATTTAAGAAACCTCTAACTTAGGGAGACTGTGGTTCCTTACTGTACTTTGTGTGTGCGTGTGTGTGTGTGCACACGTGCGTGTGTGTGTGTATGTGCGTGTGTGTGTGTGTATTATCAACAAGACTGTATGAACATCTTTGTATATATTTCTCAGTAACTTTTTCTGAGTGTATCCATAGGAAAATTTCCTGGAAGTGGAACTGATTAGACAATCAAAGGGTTAAGTTCATAATTAAATTTTGAGACAAATTGCCTATTTACCTTCCAGAAAATGTGTACTCCCCCAACAAGTGTTTGAAATATCTTTCTTCACACCCTTTATCAGCACTGAATTTCAATAAATTTCTGATTTTCATCAATATATGTTAAAAATGGTATTGGTTTGATTTGCAATCCTTTATTAGTGAATAAGGTAAAGTACCTGTCATATGATTTTTGGACATATTGCTACTTCTCTGTAATTTGCTTTGTATTTATATCCTTTATTTTTTCCTACTGGGCTGTTCATCTTTTTAAAAATTGATTTTTATATGCATGTCATAAATTGTGTGAAAATATTTTTTCTGGCTTATGTGTTTTGATTTGGGTTTTGGAATTTTAGACATACAGAAATTTTAACTATTTATATATATAAAGTTTTACTTCTTTTCTCCTATGTTTGTATCTGTATAGAAAGGTTCAGCATTCTAACATTTTGAATATAATTACTCCTGCTTTGATTTTTGGAATTTTTATTATTTTATATTTTAATCTTAAAATTTTCGATATTTGGAGTAAAGTTAGATGAGTATTCATATTTTCCCCTTTCTTTTCCTAAAAGGATAGCCAGTTGCTAAACAGAATTTTTGAAATTTCACTTTTTTTCTCATTTATTTGTAAAACCATCATTATCACTGAATTTCCTTTCTCATTTGGGTCTGCTGTTTTTGGCTTTCCGTTCTGTTCCATTTACCTGTCTACACCTTCTCCACTGCCAAACAGTTTTAATTATTGTCTCTTCATAATATGATTTAATACTGGCAGGCCTAGTCCTTCCTCATTATTCTTTATGATCAACATTTTCCTGGCTATTCTTACATGTTTATTTTTGCAGATAAAGCTCAGTATCTTTTCTTACCACTTATTGCTACCCATTACTTTTAAACCTTGGACACAACTTGACTGAGTATATTGTGTTTGGGTCACATTTTCTCATGTTTTGTATTTTGTAGATATTGTCTTAGTATTCCCCAAGCATTCTGCTAAATTTCTCTGCCCTTACCCCGTTTCATTGCTGTATGTTAACATGGATGCTCTGCCTTTTATTTTACTTAAAAATCTTGCTTATGCCCATGTGGGTAGCTTTGTCCAGATTATATATTTTTTTGGTTCCAATGTGGGTTAATGCTCCTGGTCTTTTCAGTTCATCTGAGATGAGTTTGTCTTATCTCCAGGAAAATAAAGTTTGAAGATGGTGTCTTCTATAAACTGTAGCCAGGGAAGGGAAGTCTTAGCTGGGACTTGGTTCATCCTTAAAGGGAATCCTGCTTTGCCCTTTTCTTCTGTACTTTTATTAAGTACTCATTGCCCAGCTAAGTTCCATCTTATCAAGAGTGTATCTTAGTCTACCTGGCCTTCAACTGCTCATCTCATTTCAGCCTGAGTTAGCGCAGGTGGTTCTCTCACCATTAATTTATTAGATAGTGCTGGAAACTGAAAATGGAGTAGTAATATTGCCTTTGAAGGGTTCTATGCCTTGAATAACTGTGTCACTCTTTAAAACATGGGGATAAATAACCTTCATTAAATTAAGATTTCTAAGAATTACATCCATCATAGATAACTGGTCACATCCTCTTCTCTCCCTACCAGACAAGCTAAGAAGATCATGAATTGTTTGTAGGCAATGATCTTAATTTGCCTAAATAAAAGTGAATTGAGGGGCTTCCCTGGTGGCGCAGTGGTTGAGAATCTGCCTGCCAATGCAAGGGACACGGGTTTGAGCCCTGGTCTGGGAAGATCCCACATGTCGCGGAGCAACTGGGCCCGTGAGCCACAATTACTCAGCCTGCGTGTATGGAGCCTGTGCTCTGCAACGAGAGAGGCCGCGATAGTGAGAGGCCCATGCACCGCAATGAAGAGTGGCCCCCACTCGCCGCAACTAGAGAAAGCCCTCGCACAGAAACAAAGACCCAACACAGCCATAAATAAATAAATAAATAAATAAATTTAAAAAAAAAAAAAGTGAATTGACCCAAATCTTGCTGTGCCAGCCATTGGGCTTCTCTTAACTGTGTCTTGACAATTAAGATTTTTGAAGCTAAGGCAATAGCACCCAGTATGTCCCACAGAAATAAGTCTTAAAACGATGTCCACTAAATATCAAGCTGTTGTGATTTTCTCCATCTCTCCTCCTTTGGAGAGATGGCCTTTCCTCTTCATAAACTCATCTGGATAGATACCTACTATGAACAATTTCCTAAGATCAGCAATTGGAAAAAAATTCCACAGAATCCTAGAGTGTTTTGAGACCTTTGGCTCAGGGTTTGTCCTCACTGAGCTGGGACCTCAGAGGCTGGCTCTCTCCACAGAGTCTTGGCACTTGATCATTTCTATTAACTCCTAGGCCTTGCCACTGTAAGAGCCTAAATATTTTTAGAATAGGTGGCTACTCTCTAAGGGTGGAGTCAGCATTGCTGATGAGATTCCCCTGGCCCCAAATACTTTCCTTCTCTGATTATAAATGAAACCCTGATAAGTGAGGATTGGTCTTTCATAGAGATAGGGTTTTAATGTAGATGTGCACTGAACAGTTTGCAGATTTATTTCCAATGAATTTTGACAAGAATGAGGTGGAAGACTATATGTTGATTTTTTTTAGGCTGAAATGTGTTTTCTTTAATTAATTTGTTTTATTTTCAGGGTGACCGTGGACTTCCTGGTTTTCCTGGGCTTCATGGAATGCCAGGATCAAAGGTTGAAGAAATCTGTTCTTCTTAAAATTAAGCAATGCCATATTTTACTTCAAATTGAAAGTCCTTTATGTTATAAATGGGTTATAAATAAATGTTGATATATAAATTAAAATATATTAAAGTAAATGACTGGGTTAAGATTAATAATCATAGTTTACATAAAGCTTTTACAAATTTCCTTTAAAATTTTCAGCCATAAATCTTATAGTATTTAAAAATTGGTGAGTAGTGTTTTCATTATATAGAAATTCTCTTAACTATAAACCTTTTACTATAAGTCCCTGTTATAGTAACAAATGCCCTGATTTTTCCTTGCTTTTGATTATAAAGCCTGGGAAATAGGACTTTTGTAAACAAACTTTAAATAATTTATTTCTATTTTATTTTGATGTGGACATATTAAACTCTGTTGTTTATAATTGGAATTGTTTTTTCTTTAATATATAAGTGAAATATTAATATTTCTCTAAAATTCAGGATTTATATTTTTATCTTTTAGGGTGAAATGGGTCCCAAAGGAGATAAAGGATCACCTGGATTTTATGGCAAAAAGGGAAGTATAGATCCCAAAACAAAGTATCCATATTGAACTTTCAATACAATGGAAATAGAAAATTTGAATTTCAGTCCCAGCCCACTGTTGTAGCAATTAGCTTTGTTCACCTTTCTCAGGGGATTTATTCAGAACCATGGAAAAATAACTGTTGACTGTTATGCATGGTATTCTATAAGAATACTTTGTGTTATTGAGCCTTCTGAACTTTAAAAATATTTACAGAGAGATTCCTTGGAAGTGATAGCTGTTTAACAGTGTCCATTGAGAATCCTATTTTTTCACATTGAAGGAAATGTTTAGTCTCTTTATAGTTAAGATGATCATTGCTTTTTACTTTTGCCAAGTAGTGGTTTCTGTGTTTAGATGCTTGTAATTCTGCATCCATCTTATCCTCAATGTCATGTGTCCTGGTAAAATAATGCTTTGCTGAAAGCTGCAGGACCAACACAAGCTGTGGTTCCATGAATTCTGTCACTCCATAAGGAAGTTAGCTTACTTTCCTATTTAAGTTCAAGTTGGAATTTTAAAGCCTTATTGTAAGGATTGTTTTTAAGTGTTTATTTTTAATACAGGGTGCAAAAGGTGAAAAGGGGAATGCTGGTTTTCCTGGCCTTCCTGGACGTGCTGTGAGTTTGACAGAAAAAGTTCTTAAGTATTTTACTTTAAATAAAATGTAACCTCTACTATCTTCTTTTAAAAAGAAAAATTAGTGCAAAAATATATTAAAATACTTGCATTTATTTTTTCAGGGAGAACCAGGAAGACATGGAAAGGATGGATTAATGGGTAGCCCTGGTTACAAGGTATTTACAAAAAAAAAAAAAAAAGATTTCTGTAACTTGTGAGTGAATATGAGAAAAATGTACAGATATTAGACTTTTTTAATGTATCACATTGGTATAAAATGAATGAACTAAAAGTTGTTTTAGTGTAATTTTAAAATGATTCTAAATTTATTTTGAGTCTCTCATGAATTCTTCTGTGTTGGAAATAAAATCCCAGGATATTGAAAGGTTGAGCTTCTTTGATGAGTCATTCAGGTGGGTTTGTTTGGTGGATTAGAGGCAGAAGTACTTAGCTGTGTCTCCCAAGGGATTCAGTTTCTTTTCAGAGAGTAGGGACGGAACCCTTAACCCTAACAATTTCAACCTTAACCCTGACAACTTGTGTGGTATGAATATGGGAGAATTAGAGCAAGAAGAACAGCAAAAGTGCCAATCACTCACCAGTCCTGAAAAAACTCAAAGGCACATGCCCTTACGATGGTGGGTTAACATCATCTTATTCTTACATAAAAAACTTCTTTGGGTCAATTATCAAATAGAAACAGGCTTTCTATAGTGTGGCTTATTAAATAAAAAGACATCAGGTAGGTATATGTATTCAAGTCAGTGTATCTGGAATGAGCCAACAATCCACCTCATTGTCCTACTGTACATTGTTTTGTTTTTGTTTTTGTTTTTTTTGATCCCTAAGGAGAGAATTTGTGTAAATCCATCAACCACCGAGACCACTTGATCAAGCGTTGGATTTAGAGATGACATCATTTTTCCTAATGGTCAGCACTTTGAAGGCCAAACTTGCTCAGAAATTCAGTCCAAATTTTCTTGGTCTATAGATATTTTCCCTTCCTTTGGAAACATTGTCCATTTTTTCACTTAAAGGTTATGAAAGTTCTCCAAATATCAATGATTCCTTAAAGATTATAGATAGTGCTTCCTGAATGTAAAATATGGGGGCCCATTTTCAAGAGCTCAGTCATGTGTTGTTAATTATATTTCACTGGTTTTGTATTTTATTTCCCACTTGTTTGTTGATTAAACAGATATTTATTGATATTTATTAGGTGCTGGACATATAGAAGAAAACAAAACTCTCATGGAGTTTATAATCTAGTTTCTCTAGGTTAGAGAACACAGATTCTTCTCCTTACCTGCAGATTAGGGATTCATCTAATTTAATTTTTCTTTGTCTTCTGTTATCAAAAGGCCCTGTGCCCCAAGAAATGAGATTATACTTTTTTGGGGGTGGTAGAGTTTAGAGAATAGAAGCGAGTTGGAGTTCCACCTCTCAATGACTTTTTCTAACTAGCTGTATGTCGTATGTCAAATTCTTTGACCTTCAGTTTTCTCCATTTCAAAAATGGAGTAAATGTTACCTACTTAGAATAGTATGGTAGAGACAGAGTAAGATAAAGGAATAAGTGTTCAATAAGGAATTCATTTACTGCCTATTTTTTGATTTGAACATAGCCTTAAGGTGCCTTTTTGAGCTTTTTTAAAAAAAACACTTTATTGAGGTATGATTGATATACAAAAACCTGTACATATTTAATGTAGGCAATTTGGTGAGTTTGTATGTAAGTATACGCAGTGAGCCATCACTGCAATCAATGCCATAAACATATCTGTCACCTCCAAAAATTTCCTTCCTCCCTCTTATTATTATTATTATATTTAAAAAAAAATAAATTTATTTATTTATTTATTTTTGGCTGTGTTGGGTCTTTGTTGCTGTGCGTGGGCTTTCTCTAGTTGTGTCGAGTGGGGGCTACTCTTCGTTGTGGTGCACTGGCTTCTCAATGCGGTAGCTTCTCTTGTTGTGGAGCATGGGCTCTAGGTGTGCAGGCTTTAGTAGTTGTGGCACGTGGGCTCAGTAGTTGTGGTGCACGGGCTTAGTTGCTCCGCTGCATGTGGGATCTTCCCGGACCAGGGCTCGAACCCGTGTCCCCTGTGTTGGCAGGCGGATTCTTAACCACTGTGCCACCAGGGAAGCCTTCTCCATGTCTTTTCATGACTTGATAGCTCATTTCTTAGTACTGAGTAATATTCTTGTCTGGATAGTCCACAGTTTATATTTCCTTTTTGGAATCTTTGGATAATGAATCATACCTAATTTTCTCTGACCGTAGTAATATCTATTTTCTTCCTCCCACCCAGATTTTTGTTTTGGAATTTTTCAGTGCTACAGAAAATTGAACCTCATAAATATATGAACATTTATTTCTATAATTTTTTTTTGTTGAGCCACTGGAAAGTAAATGAGACACCGTGCATTTCTCTCCTAAACACTTTAGCTTATATCTCCTAAGAATACTTTAATTCCATTATAATGCCCAAGAGATTTAATATCAATACAATACTATTTTCTAATATGAGCCCATATTCAAATTTTTCTAATTGTTTAAAAATTGTTCTAAATAGCTATTTTTTTCACCTGATACAATCAAGATTTGTGCCTTGCATTTGGTTGTGTATTAGTCAGGGTTGCTCCAGAGAAACAAAACCGATAGGATGTGTGTATGTGTGTGTGTATTTACATTGTTTATAATGTATTTGTCAATATATAAATGTATATTTTTATATCATATATATCAAAATAAATATCTTTTCATGTGTGTATATATATATATATTATATATAGAGAGAAGGGTAAGGGGGTGTTGGTGAGGGAAAGGGCGAGGGACAGGGAGGGATGGGGATTGATTAATTTATTCATTCATTCAAAGGAATTGTCTCATGCGATTTTGGGGACTCTGCTTTCTGTCACTATAGTTTTACCATTCTCACAATGTCAGTTAAATATAATCATACTGTATTTAGTCATATGGATATATGACAGTTGGTTTCTTCATCTATCAGCTGATGAACATTTGAATTGTTTCCTATATTTGGCACTTATGAATAATGTTGATATGAATATTCTTATGCACATCTGAGTTGAACAAGTTTTCATTTCTCTTGGGTTGATACCTAGTAGAATTGTTGGATTGTATGGTGAGTGTATATTTAACTTCCTAAGAAAATTCCTAACTATTTTCCAAAGTGGTTTCATTCTTCTCTATTGCCATCAGCAATTCAAGAGAATTCCAGTTTTACCACATCCTGCCAACACTTAATATTTTGTATTTTAGCTATTTTAGTTGGTACATCATGGCATCTCATGTGGTTTTAGTTTGCATTTTTCTGATGACTGACAGTGTTGACATCTTCTTATGGGCTTGTTGGCCATTTGTATATCTTCTTTTGTGAAGTATCTATTCAAAACATTTGACCATTTAAAAAAACTTTGGGTGGTTTGTTTTCTTATTGATGAATTGTAAGAGTTCTTTGTATATTCTGGATATTGGTCCTTTATCAGATATGTATTTGTGAATATTATCTCCCGACCTTTGGATTGCCTTTCTTCCTTCATGGTGTCTTTTGATGGGAAGAAGTGTTTCCTCTGGATGAAGTCTAACTTCTTAAAATATTTTTCGGTTCATGCCTTTTGTGTTCTATTTAATCTTTACCTAACTTAGGGGCAGAGATTTGCTCGTATCTTTTCTTCTAAAAGAAAATATTATCAAATTTTCTAAACGCACATATAGAACATCATATTTTCTAAAACTGTATCATCTTAGCTTACAAATTTAGCTCTATGATCCATTTTGATGATTTTAATTTCTATGTATGGTGTGAGGTAAAAGTTAAGGTTCTTTTTTTCCCCCATTTGGAGACCTGGTTTTTCCAGCACAATTTATTGAAGAGAGTATCATTTCCCATTGAATTACATGAGCATTTTTGCCAAGTATCAATTAATCAATATACATGTGAACCTATTTTTGGACTCTTGATTTTGTTCTACTCATCTATACTTCTATCGTTTTGTCAACAACACGCTGTCTTGATTATCATAACTTTAAATTAAGTCTGGGAATCAGTTAGTATAAGCATCTAAATTTGTTTTTCTTTTTAAAATTGTAATAGTCTAGGTCGATATAAATTTCGTATAAGCTTTAGTATCAGCTTGAAATTTTCTTACAAAAAAAGCCTTCTGAAACTTGTTAAAGAAACCTTTTAGTTTGGAATACTTTTAGATTTACTGAAAAGTTGTAGATAAATAAAGTTGTAAATAGTACAGAGACGTTTCCTTATACACCTTACCCAGTTTCTCCTGATGTTAACATATTACTATGATGCATTTGTCAAAAGTAAGAAATCAGTATTGTCAAATTGCTGTTAATGGAACTCCATACTTTGTTTGGATTTCATCAGTTTTTCCTCTAATGCCCTTTTGCAGTTCCAGGATCCAATCCAGGATATACCACATCGCATTTATTTTTGCCATGCCTCCTTAGTCTCCTCTAATCCGTGATGATTTATCAGTCTTTTCTTACTTTTTATGACTTAGTTTTGCAGAGCGTTAGTTAGGTTTTCTGTAGAATGTCACTCAATTTGGGTTTGTCTGATTAGACTGGAATTATTTTGGGAGTGGCAGAGAAGGATAACACAAAGGTCAGTGCCCTTCTCATCATATTAGAGAGTAAATACTATCCACATGTCTGATCATTGGTATGTTAACCTTGGTCCCTTGGTTATGGTATTATCCATGTTCAGTTTACCCATGATCAACGTGGGGGTCAGGGCCACTGACCCTCCCCACAGTTGAAAATCCTAGTATAATTTAAAGTTGGCCCTCTGTATATGTGGTTCCTCTGTATCCATGGATCCGAATCCGTGGATTCAACCAACCAGGGATCACGCGGTACTATACTATTTATTGTTGAAAAAAAACCGCATATAAGTGGACCCCTGTAGTTCAAACCTGTGTTGTTCAAGGGCCAAAGATATTTGTCAGGTTTCTCCACTGTGAAGTTACTGCTTTTTCCTTTCCACATTCCATTTGGAAGCGAGTCCACAAATCCAGCCCCTATTCAAGATGGGGAAGTATCAACACAGCATATCATTCCGCTTATGTTGGTTTTCTTTAATTTATCTCAGCAGTGTTATGTGGTTTTCAGTGTACATGTCTTGTATGTCTTTTGTTAAATTAATACTCGAGTATTTTATTTTTTATACTCTTACGAATAGTTTATTTTTAATTTATTTTTGTTTGTTGCTAGCATATGAAAATACAATTTGTTTTGGCATATTGATCATATATCCTGCAATATTGCTAAATCTGTTTATCAGTTCCTGCAACTTTCTTTGTAAATTCCTTATGCTTTTCTGCATAGATGATCATACTGTCTGCAAATCAAGAGAGTTTTCTTCTACTATACCAATTTATATTGATATGACTCTATTTTAATAGTTTTATTGCACTGACCCAGCCCTCCAATACAATATTGAGTAGAAGTGGTGAGAATGTACTTTCTTGCCTTGGTTTCTGACAAGGTGGAGAACCTTCAGTCTTTCACCAGTGTTACTTGCTGGTTTTACATAGAAACCCTACATCAAGTTGAAATTCCTTTTTATTACTACTCTCTTGAGCATTTTTTCTCTTTTTAATTATGACTAGGTGTTGAAATTCATCAAAAACCTTGTTTACATTTATTGAGTTGATTATATTGTTTTCCTCCCTTATTTCCTTAATATGATGTATAACATTGATTTTTGTATGTTATGTCAAACTTTCATTATTGGGATAAACCCCAATTGTTCATCTTATATTATTATTCTTACATATTGTTGGATTCAATTTGGAAATATTGTTTTAAAAGACTTTTGTGTCTATGTTCATGAGATATATGGTCAGTAGTTTTCTTGTCATATTTTTGTATGGCTTTGATATCAAAATAATACTGTCTTCTATTTTCTGAAAGAGTTTTTATAAAATTGGTATCATTTCTTCCTTATTTGGTACAATTCATTAGTGAAGCCATTTGGACCCGGGCTTTGTGGGTGTGAGGAAGATTTTAATTACTAATTCAATTCCATTGCTAAATATTGGGCTATTTAGAGTTTCTCTTTCTTCTCAATTAAGTTTTGGTAATTTGTACCTTTCAAGGATATAGTCCATTTCATTCAGTTTTCAAATTTGTTGACATATTTTGTTTATAACATTGCATTATTCTTGTCCTTTTGATGTAAGATTTGTAATGTCCTATCTTTCATTCCTGATATTATATATTTTATAATAATGACTTATTATTGGTAGTTACAGTTGAAATCAAACACCACAGGGTTTTTCCTTCATCTGGGCCTGGTGCTTTTTTGTTGAGTTTTTTCCTTGATAACGTCCTCTTATTTCTTACGTGAAAATTGCTTGGCTTAAGCAACGATAGTAAACTTCATTTTCTTAGAAAATTAACCATTCCATCCAGATTTTTCAAGTGACTTCTATCAAATTATGCAAATTCCTCTCATGATTTTTAAAAAGTTTTCTGTTTCAATGATTATTCTGTTGTTTCTTTGAATATTTATACTTTCCCTTTCTACTCTTTTTTGTGAGATTATGTAAGCTTTTGGTTTCTCTACTATGTTGGTTTTTATTTAAAGATCTAACATTGTAATTTAATTATTAACTTCATTGATATTTCCAGTTTGTTAAACTTGTTAATCTATATTCTTTCTATCTTTTTTTCTTATATTTTTTCTATATTTCATAATTGGGAATTAAATTTATTTATTATCATTCTTTCACTATTTTTTGCTCTTAGTATTTAAATTATAAATTTTTTTCTGATCATTCTCCAGTTAAACCCCCTTGATTTTAATGTGTAATGTTGTCATTAATATTGTTTTTTAGAATTTTTGCAATTTTGGTTCTATTTTTGTTTTTCCAAGAGTTATTTAAAAGTTAAAAAAAAGGTTTTTTTTAGGTTGAGAGGTGTTTAATTTTGATTCTGTTATCAATTTCTGGTCTTCTTACACTGCATCAGAGAATATTATTTGTATAATTTCTTCTTTATGGGATTTATTGAATTTTAGTCTTTGAACTATTATATGTTCAGTTTTCAGGAGTGTTCCCTGTGAATATGAGAAGGTGAATCTCTATTTTGAGATGTGAAACTCAGTATCCATTCATTAGATCTATTTCACTGACTATCTTTTTGAGATCATCTATATACTTAATTTCTGGTTTGTTTGACGTGCTTTGGACAGAGTGTGATTTGTTAGTGTCCCTCTTAATGCATTTCCATCAACTTCTCCTTCCATCTTCTGTTTCATGAAGGTGGTTTTTATGTTGTTTGTTGCATAGTTATTCGCAACTGTTAAACTTCATTTTGAATTGTGGCTTTAGCATTATAAAATGTCATTTTTGTCTCCTTTAATAATTTTTAGCTTGAATTCTGCCTTGTCTTTACCAGGATTACATTCATCCTTTCTGATTATTTGTATTGTTTGCAGAAACTTTGCCCGTCCTGCAGTTGTGTAGCTTTAAGCTTTTTGAATCACTTTGTTCTAGTTGTTTCTCTTTTATCAAGCATAGAATAGGTCTTTCCTTTCTAAAACAATCTGAAATATTTTTATTATTGACTGATAGGATTGGTCTTATCTCTGTCATAATGATTATGTTATAATTTTATTATACTTACTATGTGCATTATGCTGTATTTACTATACTTCTTTCTTAATGTGATCTGTTATATTTTCCTTTTTGCTTTTATTTTCTTTGGGATTTAGGAAAATTTGTATATTTTTCAGAGTGGTCTTTTTTTTCTTCCAGTTTTATTGAGATAATTGACATACAGCACTGTCTAAGTTACATATTGTGAGATGTTTACCACAATAAGTTTGGTGAACATGCATCAACTCATATAGATACAAAAATATAGAAAAAAAATTTTTCTTGTGATGAGAACTCTTAAGATCTACTCTCAACAACTTTCAAATATACTATATAGCAGTGTTAACTACTAATGATCTTTATACCAATACCTTTAGAAGTCTATAAAAAATACATTTTAGAGTTCCTTTATGCCCCCTTTGCCTTACTTAGGCATATATTATTTGTTTTGTTAACTTTAAATGATACCCTATCATCTATGTGGCAATTAATCAATTTATTCTATTTTCTTCTTTCCCTTTTCCTTTTCTTCTTAATTGTTTAATCATACTTTTACTTTGTCAGATCATATAATATTTATAAACTATTTTTCCACTCTTTCCCCACCTTTGTTTCAAATTTGCAATTAATATATTCAGTGTTCATCACCAGCCCCTTCACCAATATCCCATAGTCATCATTTGGGCTGGATGAAACTTCTCCTCTGGTATGTTCCTTAGGAAGGGCTTGTGAATACAGTATTCTCTGAATTCTTATATTTTAACATGTTTTTCTATATTCTTGTTACTTTAATAACAGCCTGATTGTCACTGTTTTGCCATTGCCATTATCCTTTTAAACACTTATCTGCTGATTTTCACTGCTTTTCTCTGAATTTCTTTGAAATGTTGCTTCATTGCTGTCCTGTATGTTGCTGAGACCAATGTAATTGTCTTTCCCTTGTAAGTGGCTTTGTCTTTTTGTATGAAAGCCCACAGTGTTAAAAAAATACTTTATGTTTAAAGTTTAATAGTATAAGTTGTGTCTCAGAATTAAGAATTTCAGTTATCCCAAATCCTGTCAATAAGTAGATTCAGGACTATTAATTCTGGACTATTCTCTTGGATTATAGTTTTAAATAGACATTCTATTACATTGTTTTTGTTTATATCTAAGAACTCCAATTATAGACATGTTAAGACTTCTTTGAATGTCTTCTAAGGGAGAAAGTGACAATAATACAATAATATTAGGGGACTTTAACACACCAATTGCATCAATGTAAGATCATTCAGACAGAAAATCAATAAGACAACACTGTTCTTAAGTGACACCATAAACCACTTATACTTAATAGATATCTATAGGACATTCCATCTAAAAACATCAGAATACACACTGTTTTCAAGTGCACATGGAATGTTCTCTAAGGTAGATCACATGCTAGGCCACAGAACACATCTCAACAAATTTAAGAGGATAGAAATTGCATCAAGCAATTTTTCTGTCCACAATAGTATGAAATGAGAAATCAATTACAGAAAGAAAATGGGAAAAACACAAACACAGAGAGACTAAACTTTCTACTAAAAAACCAATGGATCAATGAATAAATCAAAGAGAAAATCAGAAAATATTTACCTTGAGACAAATGAAAATGGAAACAAAACTTTCCAAAAGATATGGGATGCAGCAAAAGCAGCTGAGAGGGAAGTTCATAGCTATATAGGCCTTCCTCAATAAGTAAGAAAAATCTCAAATAATCAACCTAATCTACCACCTAGAAGGATAAGAAAAAGAAGGACAAATAAAGCCCAAAGTCAGCAAAAAGAAGGAAATAAAAAAGATCAAGAGGAAACAAATAAAATAGAGACAAAAAAAAAAAGAAGAAGAAGAAAGAAAGAGAAAATCCCAGAAAACATCAATGGAAACAAGATAAAGAAAACTGATAAATCTTTAGCCAGCCTCACCAACAAGGAGAGGATCCAAATAAACAAAATAAGAAAGGAAAGGAGAAATAACAACTGATACTGCAGAGAGAGAAAAAATCATAATACAATACTATGAATAATTATACACCAATAAATTGGACAACGTAGAAGAAATGGATAAATTTCTAAAATGTACAGTCTCTCAAGACTGAGTCAGAAGAATCAAATGATTTGAACAGACTGATCACTAGAAGTGAAATTGAATCTGTAATAAAAAAAAAGAAACTTCCAGTAAACAAAAGCCTAGGACTGGATGACTTCTCTAGGGTATTTTAGCAAACATATACAGAAGAATTTATACCTATACTTCTCAAACTATTCCAGAAAAATGAAGAGGAGGTAACATTCCCAAATTCAGTCTATGAGGCCACCATTACCCTGATGCTAAAATCAGACAAAGTCACTACAAAAAAAAAAAAAATTTACAGGCTAATATCTTTGATGAATGTAGATGCACATATCCTCAACAAAATATTAGTAAACTGTATTCAACAATACATAAAAAGGATCATACACTATGGTCAAGTTGGATGTATTCCAGGGTCACAGGAAGCTTCAACATATACATATCAATCAATATGATATATCACCTTAACAAAAGGAAAGACAAAAATCATATGATCATCTCAATAGATGCAGAAAAAGCATTTGACAAATTCAACATCCATTCATAATAAAAAACCCCCTCATCAACATGAATATAGAGGGAATATATCTCAACATAATAAAGGACAATTATGACAAACCCACAGCCAAAATAATACTAACAGTGGAAAGCTGAAAGCCTTCCCACTAAAATCAGAAACAAGACAAGGATACCCACTCACACCACTTCTATTCAACATAGTATTGGAAGTCCTAGCCACAGCAATCAGAAAAAAAAAAAAAAAAGAAATAAAAGTCATCCAAATTGGAAGGGAAGAAGTAAAACTGTCACTATTTCCAGATGACATGATACTATATAGAGAAAACCCACAAGTCTCCACCAAAAAGCTATTAGAACTAATAAATTCAGTAAAGTTGCAGGATTCAGGATTGATACATAAGAAGTCTGTTGCTTTTCTATGTACTAATAATGAACTAGCAGAAAGAGAAACCAAACAAAAATCCCATTTAAAGTTATACCAAAAAGAATAAAATACCTAGGAGTAAACTTATCCAAGGAGGTGAAAGAACTATACTCCAAAAACTATAAAACATTGATGAAAGAAATTGAAGATAACACAAAGAAATGGAAAGATGTTCCATGTTCTTGGATTGGAAGTGTGAATATTATTAAAATACCCATATTACACAAAGCAATCTACAAATTTAATGCAATCCCTATCAAAATACCCATGAGATTTTTCACAGAAGCAGAACAAATAATCCTAAAATTTATATGGAACCACAAAGTTCCTTGAATTGCCAAGGTTACCTTGAGAAAAAAGAACAAAGCTGGAGGTATCACACTCCCTGACTTCAGACTACACTACAAAGCTACTGTAATCAACACTGCCGCAAAAACAGACATACAGATCAATGGAACAGAACTGAGAGCCCATAAATAAACCCACACTCCTATGGTCAAAGGAATCAAGAATTTACAATGGAGAAAAGAGAGTCTCTTCAATAAATGGTGCTGGGATAACTAGACAGCTACATGTAACAGAATATAATTAGACCACTCTCTAACACCATAAACAAAATTAACTCAGAATGAATTAAAGACCTAAATGTAAGACCTGAAACCATAAAACTTCTAGAAGAGAACATAGGCAGAAGTCTCTTTGACATAAATCATAGCAATATTTTTTGGATCTGTCTTCTAAGGCAAAAAAAACAAAAGCAAAAATAAACAAATGGGAACTAATTAAACTTAAAAGCTATTGCACAGCACAGGAAACCAACAAAACAAAAAGACAACCTATTGAGTGAGAGAAAATATTTATAAATGATATGATGTACAAGGCATTAATATCTCAAATATATAAATAGCTCATACAACTCAATATCAAAAAAAAACCCAATTAAAAAATGGACAGAAGATCTGAATAGACATTTTTCCAAAGAAGACATACAGATGGACAGCAGACACATGAAAAATGCTCAACATCACTGTTAGACAAATGCAGATCAAAATCACAATGAGATATCACCTCATATCTGTCAGAATGGCTATCATCAAAAAGAAAAGAAATAACAAACGTTGGAGAGGATGTGGAGAAAAAGGAACACTTGTACACTGTTGGTGGGAATGTAAATTGATGCAGCCACTTTGGAAAACAGTACGGAGGCTTCTCAAAAAACTAAAAATAAAACTACCATGTGACCCAGCAGTTCTACTCCTGGGTATATATCTGAATAAATTAAAACACTAATTCAAAAAGATACATGCACCCCGGTGTTCATAGCAGCACTATTTACAATAGCTAAGATATAGAAGCAACCCAAGTGTCCATCAACAGATGAACGGATAAAGAAGATGTGGTGTATATACACAATGGAATATTACTCAGTCATAAAAAGAATGAAATTCTGCCATTTGCAACAATGTAGGTGGACCTAGAGTGCATTATGCTTAGTGAAATAAGTCAGAGAGAGGAAGAAAAACACTATATGTTATCACTTTTATGTGGAATCTAAAAAAATAAAATAAAAGCATTTATATAACAAAACAGAAACAGACTCACAGACATAGAGAACAAACTAGTGGTTACCAGTGGGAAGAAGGAAGAGAGGAGGGGCAAGATAGGGGTAAGGGATTAATAGATACAAAGTACTCTGTAAAGTAGACAAGCAACAAGGATATATTGTACAGCACAGGAAAATATAGCTGTTATTTTGTAATAACTTTAAAGAGAGTATAAACTATAAAAATATTGAATCACTATGCTGTACACTTGAAACTAATATAATATTGTAAATCAACTATATTTCAATAAAAATAAATACATAGATGAGAAGGAAAACGACATGAATATATAATTCTCAAAACCAAAAAGATGTAAAATGGCTCTTGAATGTATGAAGATGTTCAACTTCACTCATAATAAGAGAAATACAAATTGAAACCATGCCAAGATACAATTACCTACCCATTAGGTTGGCAAAAGTTCAAAAACTTGATAGTACAGTCTGCTTGGCAAGGCTGTGAGTAAACAGGCATTTTCATACATTGCTGGAAGCAAAGCAAAATAGTACAACCCTTACAGGGATATGTGACAATAATTGTGTCAGGCAGAACTGAAAGTGGCCACCACTTCCTGGTGCTCCAGCTTTTTCATAAACCCCTACCTTTGAGTGTGCCCAGGACCTATGACTTGCTTCTAGTCAACAGATGTCACTCCTGTAATGATGTTACATTATGAAAAGCTCCACTTAGAGCCTGCTTGCTCTGGGGAATTTCCTTGCTGTCTTGATGAAGTAAGTAGCCATTGGTGGCAATGAAACAAATTCTGCCAACAAAGTGAGTGAATGTGGACGAAGATACTTCTGCAGTCAAGCCTCTAGATGAGAACACAGCCCAGCAGACCTCCCAATTAGCACCTTATAAGACCCTACACAGAGAACTCAGTAAAGCCATGCCCAGACTTCTGGCCCCAGAAATTATGAAATAATCAATGTGTTGTTTCAAGCAGTTAAAAAATAATTCACTCTGCCTAAATTATAATGCCAAACCATAGCAGTACAAATTAAAAAATAACATTATTTGAAAATACTGTATCCTGAAACAAATCGTAAGAGTAAAGAACCATTAAAACTCCCATTCTTTGGTGGTAGCAGACTAGCTAACTTTTCTGGATCTCTCCTGTTTCTAGAGCTGTGCAAGGCACTTTCACAAAGGCTCTTATTTTATTTTCCTAAAAAAGAAATCTATGAAGTTGGGAATATCAATGTCATTTTTACATTAAGATCAGATTAAGAGCAATTAAAGAATTTACCCCAAAGTGCACAGTCAGTTACATGGCAGAGCCTGAATTCCGGGCCTGGTTTGTGTGATTCCCTTTATGCATGATGCTTTCCAAACTTCTTGTCTGTTTATTTGGTCAGCCAGGAGAAGCTTCCCCAGTCTTACATCTTCAATATTTTCTCTGGCATGCTAGAGATGTGTTTACATACTAAGAATAAACCATGCAGTAAGAACAAAGTCAAATTAAAGTATTTAATAACAAAGTAAGGCTCTTCTTCCAAATTAAATTATATTTTAATGGTCACACACCTTCCACCAGATTTTGAGGATTGCAATGGCCACAAACTAAATTAATCCCCATTCTTTTATTTTTTTGTGGGTGAGTACCGAAGACCACCACATGAAAGGAAATACACAAGCAATGCAAGTTTCACATCTCTGTTTTGGGTTAAATTTGCTTTTTAAAAATAACTGGTTTCTTGTGGAATAAATCATCTTTGACATTAGCTGCAGAGACTGGATTGAGGAATAATGTTAGCATGACATTTTCTCAATTATCTTATATCAAGCAGGAATTAATAATAGAATAGCAAAATGATAAATTAGAGGTAGAGACATGCTATATGCCCTTTTTTCCACCAGCCAAACATATTGGTTTATACCAGGATCTCCAGGCCATAGAAGCAATCAAGTGATCAGATTAAGTTCTGGTTACAGTATTGAATTTCATATACTAGTTGTGTATCACACTGGACAATTTTGTGGAAAATGACTAAGCAGAAATCATCATTTCATGTCCCAATGAAACATTATTAAAAGAATGAAGAGAACATTCCGAGGTAAAGATTACTGGCCATCATCTTGTCATAATTACACTGCATAATCTTCCAACAGCATATGTGTTAGCCCTATCTGCAAATGTTTTTCCCATTTCCTTTATCTTCTCAAAATCGAGTATTTAAGAATAAATCATCCATTCCTCCCTCCTTGATGTGCTCCAATGGTTGTAAAGCAGGGAACATATAGTCTTACCTATAGTCGTATATTGTGTTCAGCACTATTCTAAGTATTCTGGGAGATTAAAAACAAACAAACAAACAAACCTCATATAGGATGTGTTTCTTGCCTTTAAAAAATGTGCAAGCCAGGAAAACAGTTCCTACATAGAGACACCTGCTGAACAAGCTGGCCATTGTAAAACTCAGTACCAAGTGTAAAGCCATACAAAGCCACTGTGGTTCCACAGAAAGGAGTGGGTGAGGGCAGAAAGGGTGTGGAGTCTCTTTCTTAAGATCTGGGCTAGATCAGTGGTTCTCAAAGTGTCGTTGCAAGACCAGCAGTATCAGCACCTCCTGGAAACTTGTTAGAAATGAATATTCTTGGAATTCACCCCAGAACTACTGAATTAGAAAGTCTGAAATGGGGTCCGCCATCTGCAGTTTACCAAACACTCCAGGTGATTCTGATGCAGCTAGAGTTGGAGAATCACTGCCGTATATTATAAAGAGTAGATGCTGTTTTATTCATACGATTCTGTATCATTCTGATTATCTGTCCTAACAAGAAGCAGAAAGAATAAGAAGAAATTAAATTCTCAAATAATTGTGGAACTCCATTATTGATATATGTTGCCGATGGTTCCTTTTTAAAAAAAATCTCCTAATTAGAATAAAATATTAAGACTGGGTTAATGGTCACAAAAGTAAAAGGAGAGATCTTTACCAACCAAAGTAGCTATGTAATCCCAAATTAGTTGTTTCTGCTGTTGGACAAGTCTCCTCCTGCCTTTAATTTATATACAGATGATCTAAACTACAGATCTGCTTAAGTATGACGGTCACATATGACAGTACCTGGAGGTGAGAGAAGTTAAGTGACCTAATGACTTACAACTCTGCCATCGTTCTCAAATCATCAGAATTAGCTGTTCACATAAATTTCTGGGCCCTGCCATCCAGAGTTTCTGACTCAGTAGGTCTGCAGCAAGGCCTGAAAGTTTGCATTTTGAAGTTCCCAAGTGAGGCAAAGCTGATCTGGCTGGGGTGGGGACCATCCTTGAGAACCACTGACACGGGTGATTCCACCTGATGTTATCAAATTGGTCCCGCTGTTCACCACTTACAAAATCAATACTCATAAAATGTTGGTAGAGAGAAAAGTTGCCTTTAATCAGAATGCCAGCAATCTGGGGAGATGACGGACTCAGTGTCCTCCCAAAAACCACCTCCGAAGAGTCTGCTCAGCCATGAAAGCTTTTAAAGGGAAACAGGAAGTAATCTCAGTTAATCATTGGGCTAGGGGGTCAGAGTGGTTGCCAGCCCCCACTGTATGCCAGCTTGAGTGCAGACTTGTCAACTCCTTGTGATCTTTCTTTAAATCCTATCTTGTTCACACAGTGTGTGAGATTACTGAATGGGAAGGTAGGGAAAAGTTCTGGTCATCTGTTAATTACTTATTCTTCATTTCTACTTCTTTGATCTACGGAAAGAACCAACAAGTTAGGCAAAGTATTATGTGATCTAAAGATTTGAAAGGTGTGATAGGGCCAGAGATGAGTAAAGCACAGGGGTGCCTGGTGTAAGGTTAGTGTCAAGACAAAGGGGTGTCCCCTGCAGAAAGCTCTTTCCTGCAAAGAGTTTTTTCCTGCCCAAAGCTGCTTACACTGACCATTGCTGTGAGTGTCGAGTTCAGGATTGTTATTGTATAATTTCCCTCTGGCATTAGGACCTGCCATAGCCCTTTTCTCTAATCGTTTAGGCTTTTTAACCTGTGGCTTTTGTGAATCTAACATCCATCTCTGTTTCTCTGATATTTTCATAAGATTTTCTGTAGAACCGTTGGGTAGGCAGGACCTCCCTGCCCTCTAGTTTGGTTGATTTACAGGAAAACATTATCCTTTTCCCCTTCTATCCTCAACTGTCATCTAGTGTTTGTAAATAAAATTAGAACAGATGAAATATTTGGCTTTAGCTGGTATTTCACTGTGCCAATGAATTGCAAGAATTCATAAAAGTGGGGGAAGCAGTGTTTATATAATGTGATATGGCTGGATTTTTTTTTTTTCTAAGGGCTGATTTTGTTAGTCAAGTATTATTGGTTCTTCCCTCTGTGGTTCATTTTGTACAATTTAGGGAGTTCATTAGAATATGAAACTATGGAAAATGGTGTTGGCATATGCTTCAGCACATGTATTCTGAGACTTTGTCCCCCTTAAACTTATTTTGACTCAGGTATTTGAGTTATTTACAAGAAAAATATTTTCATTTTTGTTTTACTTTCTCTCTTGCTCTCATGTAGGATGAAATGTTCTCTCTGGTACAATGCCAAGTGTGGCACAGTTGTTTGCAGAGAACTTTGCTTGTTAAGATGTAACACTTTGCTGAGAAGACACACAGCATCAAGGCTCTTGATGACTGATAGGTTTCAAAAAGTCTAAATGTTTGAGGATGTGTGTGTGGTGTGTGTCTGTGTCTATTTCAAGGGAGTCTCCCCAACTGCTCTTTATTTTCATCCAGGCATTTTAATAGCTGTATTGATCTGTGGATATTATACATTTTAGGATTAAATTCAGCTAATACTTATTGTTTTAGTAGGCATAGTGTCAGATACGTTTTTACATGCTAGCAGTTGATTCATTTGGGAAAAACTTATAGCGTTCCAGAAAGTGGGTGTAAAATAAGGTGCATAAATAATTTGAGAAGAGTAATTTAAAGATATATAACTGAAAACTATTATAATTTGAACAGCTACTTAAAATACACATTTTAGATGTTTATTTTAAATAGATACTGGATTACAGTGCCAAATAATTTCAAGTAATAACCTGTAAATAGCTGCATTCTTAATGAAAGTTTTCTTTTGATTTTAAAATGCAACTCTTGAGAGGCAAGGTCACATTATGTCCGACAGGTGAAAAATTTTAAAGTAAAAATAAAAATAGATATGAAAAAGACTGATATAAATGTGATATAAGTCACATTTACTTTGAAGAGAAGCATAATCCTATTCTCATAAGAAGGAGTATACAAGTACCCCAGTTATTTTATAACAACTCAATTATCTGCTGATATAAATGTGATATAAGTCACATTTACTTTGAAGAGAAGCATAATCCTATTCTCATAAGAAGGAGTATACAAGTACCCCAGTTATTTTATAACAACTCAATTATCTGCTGTCATGTATAGATTTGATATTTATATAGTCACCTTATGAATTTCAGAATGAGTTATCTGATGTCAGGAAAAGTTGATATCAATAATCCAGACAACAAGGACCTACTGCATAGCACAGGGAACTATATTCAATATCTTGTAATAAACTATAATGGAAAAGAACCTGAAAAAAATATACATAAAACTGAATATATATGTATAACTGAATCACTTTGCTGTACACCTGAAACTAACACAACATTGTAAATCAACTATACTTCAATTTATAAAAAAGAAAGGAAAGAAAAGAAAATAATACAGAAGTAATTTTTGTTTTTGTTTATATTTAATATGCTTTAGTATGTAATGTCACATATTATTATTTTAGTGAGCATATGTGCAAATGGAATTCTCTCTTTCTTTTTATCATTAAAAGGGAGAAGCAGGACCTCCAGGTGCTCCAGGGCAGGATGGATCACGGGGTGAGCCTGTGAGTACCTTCTCAATTCAGTTCTAAAGGATGACGTCCTTCTCTTGTCATGAAATCCTTTGACTATTTAAGTTCTCCTCCCAGATGCCCTATGCTTGTTCAGTGACTTCCAGACTAGGATTGTAGAAGCTCTTTGTGGAATACTGTAAAATATTAAAATATTCAATCCTCTTTTACAAACTGGGAAGAGTTTTGCTAGCAGGAAATTTATGTGATGAGTCTAAATCACAAAGTTCTAAAAAAAGACAAGCACGGTGCTGAAGCAAGGAATCATGGCAGTAGGATAGTGGAGGTTATTTAGATACAATCTCTCCTCTTAAACCAGCAGATAGAAAACTGGGAGTTACTGAGTGAGACTTTATCCCCTCTCCCACCCCACCCCATCAGCTCAGAGAAGGCAAGAAAGGATCCCTTATTCCTTTTTCTCTGACTCCTCTGTCTTTCCTGCTGAATGGTGGAGAAGAAGCCAGGTTTGCTGTGCCAGGAGATGTACTCTGTTAGGAAAGTAATTAGTAGATTATGTGTCTAAAGTTTGCCCATGTTATCTGTATATAATTGTTCTGGGCTGCACTCTCTTCCAATTCAGAACATATAGCATTATGTTATTCTGTTATTTTGACAATTAATGAAAACTTGGTTGTTAGTAATATATCTCATGAAGATTGATCTTTACCATTTGTGAAAAAGCTTTGAAAACAGGAAAAAAATAAAAGAAAATTTATATATTTGGTGATGCAAAGAAATGAAGACTCTTGTGTTGTGTGTGCATGCTGGTTTTAAGTGTTTGTAATGAATGTTTTGGCCCCACTAAAAAGGATATATTTATTTGTTCTATAATGTGGCAGCCAAGAAAATTAGTGGTGCTTAAGTTGGAAGGATCAACACTCTTAGAAAAATGCTTTAAAGCTAATTAAACGCAGCTTATAGTAGCCAGATGGTGATTCATTCCTGCATGCAGATTGATAAATATGAACACTAACTCTTGGAATTCAAATTGAGGACAAAGGATGTATTTCATTGGGAAATGATTACATTGCTTTAAAGTACAATTACATGTACATGCCTGTGCTTTGAAATTTAAAGGCTGGTATTGGTCAATCCTAAGAGTAATTTAGTCCTTAGGGTAATTTACATTCTAAGTGACAAATGATACCCAGTTGACTTCAATCCAGGTGATAAACTCAGTTCTAACACTTGCTGGATTTATTATAATTTGTTTCAACTGTGTATCACTGTGTTTAAGGATTATAATCTTTTAGTCATTCATTCAACAAGCATTTACTGTCTGCTTTGTGCCAGACATTATATTAATTGAGGAGAAAATGTAGATGAATTTGTCATGGTCCTGCCCTCAGGAGTCAGATGAGCCAATAGATGCAAACATCGTATAAATGTTATAGAGGGAGGTGCGGGATGGGGGTGGGGGAGGCTTGCAAAGTTGTAGGAGATGTATATGATGCTAAATGAGTTTTGGGACATCATTGAAAAGGATGCATTCTTCTTGTTTAATAACCATTTATTGAGATATGATTCACATACTACTGTATAAAATTTACCTATTTAAAAAGTATAAGGATACATTCTTAAACAAGATGTTCTCTTAGCCAAATTGTGGAGTATAAATAGGAGTTGTCTTCTTGTTTGCCCCCTAAGGCAGGAACCTGTAACATGTTCCAAAATATAGAAATGAAAGAAATCGTGATACTTTGGGAAAACTGAAATTAGTTCAGATTGCTTAGGATAGATGGAGGGGATGAGATAGAAATACTAGATGAGGTTGCAGGGGTAGGGAGAGGCCAAATCAAGAAAGGCCTTGTATGTCTGTGCTATTTGGACTTAAATCTGAGAGTAATCGGAGGCATTCAGAGGTTCTAAGTAGGGAAGTGAGGTGTTCAGATTTAGAAAGTTTTAGAGAGGTCACTTGACAGCAGAAAAGAGAATGGGTAAAGGGGGACAGAGGTGGAGGGCAGAGCCCAGCAGCAGGTCAGCTGAGCCCTGCCACCTCCAACTCCAGCTAAGGCAAGAATATTCAGAGTTGTAAGAGAGAGAGTGGGACTGATCTGAAATGAACTAAAAAAGCATCAGCAGAGCTCAGGGATCGATTGGATGTGTGTAACATGAAAAAGGATGACTGTCAAAGTCTTGCTGTGTGGATGGAGGCACAGGAAGACCAAGCAATAAACAAGAAATAGAGCAAGAAGAATTAATTTCGTCTGGGGAGGTGATCCTATGATATCTTCACATGGGACAATAGCAAAGGCATTCAAATAAGAGGCCTATACTTTGCATCCTTAGAGTAGACATGGAAACATGGGGACTAATATAGTTCCAATAAGAAATAGTGGGTCAGATTCAAGACAGTTTTAGAAGAATTTCTGTGAATACTAGGTGTAGTAGGTTGAAAAGTGTTCCCCCACCAGGATATCAGATCCTAATAACTAAAACTGATAAATGTTATCATATTTGAACAAAGGGTATTTGCAGGTGTGATTAAATTAAGGGTCTTGGGGAGATTATCCTGGCTTGTCTGAAGGGAGGCTGATCTAATCAGTTGAAAGTCCTTAAGAGTAGAACTGAGGTTTCTCAGAGGAGGCAGTGAAATTGGAGTGATGTGGCCGCAAGTCAAGGAATGCTGGCAGAAGGCAGAAAAGGCAAGGGATGGATTCTCCCCTAGAGCTTCTGGGGGGAGTACAGATTTCCATCCTCCAGAACTGTGAGAGAATAACATTCTGTTGCTTTAAGCTACCAAGTTTCTGGTAAATTTTTTACAGAAGCCATAGTAGATGAATACACTGGGCTTCTCATCTAGTCTAATCTTTAACAATCATTTATGTAATGAATCTATGTAAAAAGCCTGTGAGTCCTACTGATACATATCAAACTCTTTGTAGCACATGTGTTGATCAAAAATATTTGGGCTTAAAGCAAGTAGATAAGCAGGTTTAAATGACAATTTGGTTAAAAGTGAGACTCCTCAATCACTAATATTTTCTGATTCATCAGTTTGTTAAACTGTCATATGTTTTGCAAAACTTCTTTTGTCCACTTCATATTTTTCTACATCTTTGCATTATTCTATTTAGTAACTTTTAGCCCATATGTCTTCTCTGTACTATTATTCATCATATTGCAAAATTGGAACAACTTAAATGTCTGATACTTAATGTATTATGTATGTAAACCATCATGTAAAAATATAATACTCTATGAATATATATAAATAAGGAAGGATCTACATGGCAAACATGTGGTTTAATCATGTTTTGGTTACTTTGCTTATTTCCAGCCATGTTGCTTTTTGATGTCTGTTATGTGCCATTTTTTGCTTGTCTGTGTTTTATTTTCTCCTGTGAGCATGTTATTGTTTTTGTAATACATTATTTAAAAATTAAGACCTGGCTTTTGAGTGTTGTGCAGTGTTTCTTTGTTTTTCAAACATATTAAGCTTGGCAGACTGCATTTCCATTTTTGTGCCAAGGAATGGAGAACCATCAGATTGCTCCAAGGAATGCTCAGTTGTTGGAAATGTGTTCCTAACTTGCAAAATCATTCTGACTTTACCTTGTGCAGTTAGGTGGATGGGGAGACAGGGCAATACAGGAGCAGCAGCACACCAAATTTACTCATAGTTGAAAAACAATAACTGCACACATTCATTTTTGACCAAATCAGCTTTTCGACCAAATTATCATATTGAACAGCTACTTGGCTTTGGCCAGTGGTTGTTGACCAAGTTACCTGAACTGTCATCATTTCCCCTGATGTTCATCATAGCTGTTCTATGCTGGTCCAAGCTCGATGACGTCCTGTGTTTAGTGTAGCATTTCTTCTCAGGCGTCTGATCCATCAGATCCCTAGTTTTCTGATCACCAGCCTGCCCACTGTGCACAGGGCATGATGACTCATGGTGAAGACTTGTAGGCAGGACTTGGGTTCTACTCTTGGAGCTGAGATCCCTGGAGCCCCATGAAGAGAGAAAGGATGCCACATTTCCTGGACCTACAGAGGTGAGCACATCTTTCTTAGTTAAGGATGCCTTAAGTCATTTTATTTTGGACACTTTTGCTGTATCATTTTTCCAGGGATGCAGATGTGAGGATCACTGTACTGTATTTGAGGACATTGGCTCATAGAGACTTTTGTTTCCTTTTCCTCATGCCTTTCAAATTCTTTCAAATTCTTTAGAAAGGCATGCCTTTCTAAACCACATCTTACGCTTGTCTTTATGGTGTGTGTTAGCTGCTGAGGCAGTTCAAGTCGTCATTTAGTTAAGAGACAAGTAGATCTTTTGTTTAATCACCTTTTCTATGGATCGATTATGTGACATGCCATGTTATGCATAGAGGTCAAAGGCATAAAATCCTCGGGGGAAGTTAATGTTGACTTGCTGTGGTGGTTTCCCACGTGGAATAATCCACTTTGTTATACTAGCTTTGTGGAGGTGTCTTTATTTACCCACTTCACTGTACTTTTTAATTTCGATTGAGGAGAAAGGTAGGAGGAAAAAGCCCCACTAGTTGTGATGCTGTTCTTATTTGATTTGCAATTGTATGGCAAGCTTTTTAAAGTCGGTACATGTTTGTAAGATTTTTTTTCCCACTCCTCTTTCAGGAACCAGGAGGGGCACATCCTCCGTATGTGTTGAGTGAAAGAACCTTAACCTGATATCTGCCATTAGGAATTTCATATGGCACTTAGTGTGAAGCCAGCCCACATTTAACAACTAAGAAAATTTGGAAAATTCAATTGTATTTATTTTTGTAATAATGCTAGTTCCAGGGTTATGTTTTAAAACCTGATTGAGAATAACTCTTAGAATGCATTTTGAATTGAACAACGCAAATGTCCAGTTTATCTACAGGAGTGACTACATTTGTAAGCAATATCTACAACTTTTTGGTCTCCCAAAGCTTGGCATTTGGCATTGTCATGACTGCAAAAATATTATATCTTTTTCCTTAACCTTACTAAGCAACTGTTGGCCCATTATCTGTACAAATTAATCAAGTCCCACTAGGTTTACTTATGGATGTTTCTTTTATACCATGAATGATTTTATTGATATAGTAAAACCAGACCACCATCAAATGACTTTAAAAAGCAACATCATGGATTTTAAATTTAGAAGCTCTGTGCCTATGGTACTGATCATTTTTTTACTGTTGTTCTGAAGAAATCTTTTTATCTGTGATCATTGTAAGACCATTAATAAGCATCAAAAGAATACTTATATGAATCTTCTTTATTCATTTCTTTGTTATTTGAAAGAGGCTTTATTGAACCTTGAAATGACAAGAGGAATTAATTCAATCAAACGTATGAAATTATGCATGATTAATTCTCAGAACGGGTGACATATCCTCCAAGTCAATAGAATGTCATCGCTGCTTCCAGGGGCTCTGTGTTCCCGTTGGCGTGGGGACTGATGACGCCCATCTCTGTTTTGAAGAGAGTGGGTGAGAGGAAAATTGGTACAAGATATTGAGTCTAGATTTCAAGCTTTTAGGACTTCGACTTTAAAATTATGTTCTGTAGTCATATGGGGCCAGGGGTGGTTTTGCACACTTTCATTAAAAACCTTTGGTATAAGGTCCTTATACGATATTCTTGAATTAGTCCAAATACGTTCTCCATTTTCAAAACATGAAAATACAGAATTAACAAAACAGTGTTTTTCAAGACAAGGCATATTTTATTTTAATACTCTGTTCATGATCCATATAGATGGCTGTGTTAGCAGGTGAAATGAGAAAGTTTTGCACTCAATCTACTTTCATGAGTGTGGAAATTATGTTTTTTTATATGATTTGATTAATGTACCCTTTGGTAACTAGATTGTTTCATTCTAAAGATCTCTTTCTTGGTTTTTATGTTTAAAAAATATTTTCAAAATGCTTCAGTGTGTACCACTCTGAACACTACACAAATGTTTGATGCCTTTGAAAGTTGACACCAGAAAATCACTGATGTTCTAGGTGTGTTTAAGTGATGTAAAAACACAGATGGGGAATTTCTGGGAAAGAGCACTTGAAAATTTTGCTTATATCAAAATACATTTTTATTTCTGAGAATCAGGGAAGCATCTAATAATTAGGTAACTGATTGCCAATAGTTCTAGATACTTAGATATTTATAAAATGATTTTTGTAACTTTGAATACTGAACTGAAGTGTTCCATTGTTTGAAGTAGAAATAGTTAAGTCATAGTTAGGTGTGTTACTCGGTTTTAATTTTGTTTCTTTAAAAGATTATGGCTTTGAAATGCTTTTGGCAAAGATACACACTTTGGGGGTTGTAGGAAAAAAAAACAAACATGGTACGTTTTAACAAAAGATTATATTAATCATGAGTAGACTAGTATTTATGAATACATTCCAGAAGTCCTGTAGTACTCTAATGGTTCACAATGAATTTAATCCAACAGAAATTATCAACACGAGATATTAGAATATAAATTTCTTTTAGTAACTAATTAGAACATAGGCACTAGACTTTTTCAATGAAAATATTTCTTGCAAATGAAGTATAAAGAGTAATTTGATGAACTAAAATTAAAATTAAACCAGGGGAAAGGAGTTGAACGATGATTTATTTGTTCTAAGAACTACGAATAATTTCTTTGTTGTGATAGAATTTTCTTCCTTTCTGCTGTCTGCATAAAAAGAAGGCACTTACTTGGTGGATTTAGGTGAAATGTGAAGAACTTCTGAACAATGTACCTCAAAAAACGGATTGAAACCGCCAGTAGAGAGCTTTGAAATTGTTGCAGATTCTTATTGAGATGTGTAGTCAGGTGCTAATATTTGCTGAACAATCACAGAATGTACAACATTGTACCAGGTGGTTTTGGATGGGACATTTATTCTCCAGTTAGGGAAGTAGAAAATTCACTCAAGAAACGTACTGTACAGAGGTGTATATCAAATTCCTACAGTGGATTAAGACTCTTAAAAGCCATTAAAGACAAGTGAAGTTAATCATGAAAGTCAGACTACTAAGATTTTTGATGAAGGTTTAAAGACTGGTAGGAAAATGAACTGTAGTAGTTTTTAACCAGAGGCATATGTAAATTATATGAAAATTCAATTGGTAGAAAATTATAAATCAAACAAGAAAACCCCTTGATAAATATCCTAGCTTAACCCTCAACACAAATAATTTTCAAGAGAGTCTTAAAAAAAATAGAGAGTACTGTGATCCAGAGAACTTTAGCCAGGATCACCAGAGATGGCTATTAAAATTCAGTTTCCTGGGACCATCCCCATCTTAATGAGTCAGAATCAGGGACTGAATCACAGGAAACTGCATTGTTTTGGGGTTTTTTTTAAACATCTTTATTGCAGTATAATTGCTTTACAATGGTGTGTTAGTTTCTGCTTTATAACAAAGTGAATCAGTTATACATATACATATGTTCCCATATCTCTTCCCTCTTGCGTCTCCCTCCCTCCCACCCTCCCTATCCCACCCCTCTAGGTGGTCACAAAGCACTGAGCTGATCTCCCTGTGCTATGTGGCTGCTTCCCACTAGCTATCTACTTTACGTTTGGTAGTGTATATATGTCCATGCCACTCTCTCACTTTGTCACAGCTTACCCTTCCCCCTCCCCATATCCTCAAGTCCATTCTCTAGTAGGTCTGTGTCTTTATTCCTGTCTTGCCCCTAGGTTCTTCATGACCATTTTTTTTTCTTAGATTCCATATATATGTGTTAGCATACGGTATTTGTTTTTCTCTTTCTAACTTACTTCACTCTTTATGACAGATTATAGGTCCATCCACCTCACGACAAATAACTCAATTTCGTTTCTTTTTATGGTTGAGTAATATTCCATTGTATATACGTGCCACATCTTCTTCATCCATTCATCTGTTGATGGACACTTAGGTTGCTTCCATGTCCTGGTTATTGTAAATAGAGCTGCAATGAACATTTTGGTACATGCCTCTTTTTGAATTATGGTTTTCTCAGGGTATATGCCCAGTAGTGGGATTGCTGGGTCGTATGGTAGTTCTATTTTTAGTTTTCTAAGGAACCTCCATACTGTTCTCCATCATGGCTGTATCAATTTACATTCCCACCAACAGTGCATTCTCCACACCCTCTCCAGCATTTATTGTTTGTAGACTTTTTGATGATGGGCATTCTGACTGATGTGAGATGATATCTCATTGTAGTTTTGATTTGCATTTCTCTAATGATTAATGATGTTGAGCATTCTTTCATGTGTCTGTTGACAATCTGTATATCTTCTTTGGAGAAATGTCTATTTAGGTCTTCTGCCCATTTTTGGATTGGGTTGTTTGTTTTTTTGATATTGAGCTGCATGAGCTGCTTGTAAATTTTGGAGATTAATCCTTTGTCAGTTGCTTCACTTGCAAATATTTTCTCCCATTCTGAGGGTTGTCTTTTGGTCTTGTTTATGGTTTCCTTTGCTGTGCAAAAGCTTTTAAGTTTCATTAGGTCCCATTTGTTTACTTTTGTTTTTATTTCCATTTCTCTAGGAGGTGGGTCAAAAAGGATCTTGCTGTGATTTATGTCATAGAGTGTTCTGCCTATGTTTTCCTCTAAGAATTTGATGGTGTCTGGCCTTACATTTAGGTCTTTAATCCATTTTGAGTTCATTTTTGTGTATGGTGTTAGGGAGTGTTCTAATTTCATTCTTTTACCTGTAGCTGTCCAGTTTTCCCAGCACCACTTATTGAAGAGGCTGTCTTTTCTCCACTGTATATTCTTGCCTCCTTTATCAAAGATAAGGTGACCATATGTACGTGCATTTATCTCTGGGCTTGCTATCCTGTTCCATTGATCTATATGTCTGTTTTTGTGCCAGTACCATACTGTCTTGATTACTGTATCTTTGTAGTATAGTCTGAAGTCAGGGAGCCTGATTCCTCCAGCTCCGTTTTTCTTTCTCAAGATTGCTTTGGCTATTCGGGGTCTTTTGTGTTTCCATACAAATTGTGAAATTTTTTGTTCTAGTTCTGTGAAAAATGCCAGAGGTAGTTTGATAGGGATTGCATTGAATCTGTAGATTGCTTTGGGTAGTAGAGTCATTTTCACAATGTTGATTCTTCCAATCCAAGAACATGGTATATCTCTCCATCTATTTGTATCATCCTTAATTTCTTTCATCAGTGTCTTATAATTTTCTGCATACAGGTCTTTTACCTCCTTAGGTAGGTCTATTCCTAGATATTTTATTCTTTTTGTTGCAGTGGTAAATGGGAGTGTTTCCTTAATTTCACTTTCAGATTTTTCATCATTAGTGTATAGGAATGCCAGAGATGTCTGTGCATTAATTTTGTATCCTGCTACTTTACCAAATTCATTGATTAGCTCTAGTAGTTTTCTGGTAGCATCTTTAGGATTCTCTATGTATAGTATCATGTCATCTGCAAACAGTGACAGCTTTACGTCTTCTTTTCCAATTTGGATTCCTTTTATTTCTTTGTCTTCTCTAATTGCTGTGGCTAAAACTGACAAAACTATGTTGAATAATAGTGGTGAGAGTGGGCAACCTTTTCTTGTTCCTGATCTTAGTGTAAATGGTTTCAGTCTTTCACCATTGAGGATGATGTTGGCTGTGGGTATGTCATATATGACCTTTATTATGTTGAGGAAAGTTCCCTCTATGCCTACTTTCTGGAGGGTTTTTATCATAAATGGTGTTGAATTTTGTCGAAAGCTTTCTCTGCATCTATTAAGATGATCATATGGATTTTCTCCTTCAATTTGTTCATATGGTGTATCCCATTGATTGATTTGCATATATTGAATAATCCTTGCATTCCTGGGATAAACCCCACTTGATCACGGTGTATGATCCTTTTAATGTGCTGTTGGATTCTGTTTCCTAGTATTTTCTTGAGGATTTTTGCATCTGTGTTCATCAATGATATTGGCTTGTAGTTTTCCTTCTTTGTGACATCTTTGTCTGGTTTTGGTATCAGGGTGATGGTGGCCTCATAGAATGAGTTTGGGAGTGTTCCTCCCTCTGCTATATTTTGGCAGAGTTTGAGAAGGATAGGTGTTAGCTCTTCTCTAAATGTTTGATAGAATTCACCTGTGAAGCCATCTGGTCCTCGGCTTTTGTTTGCTGGAAGATTTTTAATCACAGTTTCAACTTCAGTGCTTCTGATTGGATTGTTCATATTTTCTATTTCTTCCTGGTTCAGTCTCAGAAGGTTGTGCATTTCTAAGAATTTGTCCATTTCTTCCAGGTTGTCCATTTTATTGGCATAGAGTTACTTGTAATAATCTCTCATGATTCTTTGTATTTCTGCAGTGTCAGTTGTAACTTCTCCTTTTTCATTTCTAATTTTATTGATTTGAGTTCTCTCCCTTTTTCTCTTGATGAGTCTGGCTAATGGTTTATCAATTTTGTTTATCTTCTCAAAGAACCAGCTTTTAGTTTTATTGATCTTTGCTATCGTTTCCTTCATTTCTTTTTCATTTATTTCTGATCTGATCTTTATGATTTCTTTCCTTCTGCTAGCTTTGGAGTTTTTTTTTTTTTCTTCCTCCTCTAATTGCTTTAGGTGTAAGGTCAGGTTGTTTATTTGTGATGTTTCTTGTTTCTTAAGGTAGGATTGTATTGCTATAATCTTCGTTCTTAGAACTGCTTTTGCTGCATCCCATAGGTTTTGGGTCATCGTGTTTTCATTGTCATTTGTTTCTAGGTATTTTTTGATTTCCTCTTTGATTTCTTCAGTGATCTCTTGGTTATTAAGTTGTGTATTGTTTAGCCTCCATGTGTTTGTATTTTTTACAGATCTTTTCCTGTAATTGATATCTATTCTCAGCATTGTGGTCAGAAAAGATACTTGATACGATTTCAATTTTCTTAAATTTACCAAGGCCTGATTTGTGACCTAAGATATGATCTATCCTAGAGAATGTTCCATGAGCACTTGAGAAGAATGTGCATTCTGTTGTTTTTGGATGGAATGTCCTATAAATATCAATTAAGTCCATCTTGTTTAATGTATCATTTAAAGCTTGTGTTTCCTTATTTATTTTCATTTTGGATGATCTGCCCATTGGTGAAAGTGGAGTGTTAAAGTCCCCTACTATGATCGTGTTACTGTCGATTTCTCCTTTGTTGGCTGTTAATATTTGCCTTATATATTGAGGTGCTCCTATGTTGAGTGCATAAATATTTACAATTGTTATAGCTTCTTCTTGTATTGATCCCTTGATCATTTTGTAGTGTCCTTCTTTGTCTCTTGTAATAGTCTTTATTTTAAAGTCCATTTTGTCTGATATGAGAATTGCTACTCCAGCTTTCTTTTGATTTCCATTTGCATGGAATATCTTTTTCCATCCCCTCACTTTCAGTCTGTATGTGTCTCTAGGTCTGAAGTGGGTCTCTTGTAGACAGCATATATACGGGTCTTGTTTTTGTATCCATTCAGCCAGTCGATGTCTTTTGGTGGGAGCATTTAATCCATTTACATTTAAGGTAATTATCGATATGTATATTCCTATTACCATTTTCTGAATTGTTTTGGGTTTGTTATCATGGGTCTTTTCCTCATCCTGTGTTTCTTGCCTAGAGAAGTTCTTTTAGCATTTGTTGTAAAGCTGGTTTGGTGGTGCTGAATTCTCTTAGCTTTTGCTTGTCTGTAAAGGTTTTAATTTCTCCATCAAATCTGAATGAGATTCTTGCTGAGTAGAGTAATCTTGGTTGTAGGTTTTTCTCCTTCGTCACTTTAAATATGTCCTGCCACTCCCTTCTGGTTTGCAGAGTTTCTGCTGGAATATCAGCTCTTAACCTTATGGGGATTCCCTTGTGTGTTATTTGTTGTTTTTCCCTTGCTGCTTATAATATTTTTTCTTTGTATTTAATTTTTGATAGGTTGATTAATAAGTGTCTTGGCATGTTTCTCCTTGGACTTATCCTGTACGGGACTCTCTATGCTTCCTGGACTTGATTAACTATTTCCTTTCCCAAAATAGGGAAATTTTCAACTATAATCTCTTCAAATATTTTCTCAGTCCCTTTCTTTTTCTCTTCTTCTTCTGGGACCCCTATAATTCGAATGTTTGTGCATTTAATGTTGTCCCAGAGGTCTCTGAGACTGTCCTCAATTCTTTTCATTCTTTTTTCTTTATTCTGCTCTGCAGTAGTTATTTCCACTCTTTTATCTTCCAGGTCACTTATTCGTTCTTCTGCCTCAGTTATTCTGCTATTGATCCCTTCTAGAGAATTTTAAATTTCATTTATTGTGTTGTTCATCACTGTTTGTTTGCTCTTTAGTTCTTCTAGGTCCTTGTTAAAGGTTCTTGTATTTTCTCTATTCTATTTCCAATATTTTGGATCATCTTTACTATCATTATTCTGAATTCTTTCTCAGGTAGACTGCCTATTCCTATTTCCTCTTCATTTGTTAGGTCTGGTGGGTTTTTGTCTTGCTCCTTCATCTGCTGTGTGTTTCTCTGTCTTCTCATTTTGCTTAACTTTCTGTGTTTGGGGTCTCCTTTTCTCAGGCTGCAGGCTCGTAGTTCCCATTGTTTTTGGTGTCTCTCCCCAGTGGCTAAGGTTGGTTCAGTGGGGTGTGTAGGCTTCCTGGTGGAGGGAGCTAGTGCCTGTGTTCTGGTGGATGAGGCTGGATCTTGTCTTTCTGGTGGGCAGGTCCACGTCTGGTGGTGTGTTTTGGGGTGTCTCTGGCCTTATTATGATTTTAGGCAACCTGTCTGCTAATGGATGGGGTTGTGTTCCTATCTTGCTAGCTGTTTGGCATAAGGTGTCTAGCACTGTAGCTAGCTGGTCCTTGAGTGAAGCTGGGTCCTGGCATTGAGATGGAGATCTCTGGGAGATTTTTGCTGTTTGATATTACATGGAGCTGGGAGGTCTCTTGTGGACCAGTGTCCTGAACTTGGCTCTTCCACCTCAGAGGCACAACCCTGACACCTGGCTGGAGCACCAAGAGCCTTTCATCCACACGGCTCAGAATAAAAGGGAGAAAAAAAAAAGAAAGAGAGAAATAAATAAAATAAAATAAAATAAAGTAAAATAGTATAAAATAAAGTTATTAAAGTAAAAAATAATTATTAAGAACAAATTTTTAAAAAGTAATTAAAAAAAAACCAAACAAACACAGACAGAACCCTAGGGCAAATGGTAAAAGCAAAGCTATAAAGACAAAATCACACACAGAAGCATACACATACACACTCACAAAAAGAGAAAAAGGGGGAAAAATTATATATATCATTGCTCCCAAAATCCACCTCCTCAATTTGGGATGATTCGTTGTCTATTCAAGTATTCCACAATGCAGGGTACATCAAGTTGACTGTGGAGATTTAATCCGCTGCTCCTGAGGATGCTGGGAGAAATTTCCCTTTCTCTTCTTTGTTCGCACAGCTCCCGGGTTCAGCTTTGGATTTGGACCCGCCTCTGCGTGTAGGTCACCTGAGGGCGTCTGTTCTTCACTCAGACAGGAGGGCGTTAAAGGAGCAGCTGATTCAGGGGCTCTGCTCACTCAGGCCGGGGGAAGGGAGGGGTACGGATGTGGGGTGAGCCTGCAGCAGCAGAGGCCGGCATGACATTGCACCAGCCTGAGGCACGCCATGTGTTTTCCCGGGGGAAGTTGTCCCTGGATCACGGGACCCTGGCAGTGGCGGGTGGCACAGGCTCCCGGGAGGGGCAGTGTGGATAGTGACCTGTGCCTGCACACAGGCTTCTTGGTGACTGCAGCAGCAGCCTTAGCATCCCATGCCCCTCTCTGGGATCCGTGCTGATAGCCGTGGCTCGCACCCATCTCTGGAGCTCCTTTAAGCGGCACTCTGAATCCCCTCTCCTCACACACCAGGAAACAGAGGCAAGAAAAAGTCTCTTGCCTGTTCGGCAGCTCCAGACCTTTTCCCAGACTCTCTCCCGGCTAGCTGTGGCACACTAGCCCCTTCAGGCTGTGTTCACGCCGCCAACCCCAGTCCTCTCCCTGGGATCCGACCGAAGCCGGAGCCTCAGCTCCCAGCCCCCGCCCGCCCCGGCAGGTGAGCAGACAAGCCTCTCGGGCTGGTGAGTGCTGGTTGGCTGGTTGGCACCACCCCTCTGTGCGGGAATTTCTCTGCTTTTCCCTCCGCACCCCATTGCTGCGCTCTCCTCTGTGGCTCGGAAGCTTCCCCCTTCTGCCACCCGCAGTCTCCACCCGCGAAGGGGCTTCCTAGTGTGTGGAAACCTTTCCTCCTTCACAGCTCCTTCCCACTGGTGCAGGTTCTGTCCCTATTCTTTTGTCTCTGTTGTTTCTTTTTTCTTTTGCCCTACCCAGGTATGTGGGGAGTTTCTTGCCTTTTGGGAGGTCTGAGGTCTTCTGCCAGCATTCAGTAGGTGTTCTGTAGGAGCTGTTCCACATGTAGATGTATTTCTGATGTATTTGTGGAGAGGAAGGTGATCTCTGCACCTTACTCTTCCGCCATCTTGAAGCTGCTTCTCGGAAACTGCATTGTTAATGGCTTCCCTATGTGGGTCTGATGTAAAGTTTAATAACTAGTGAAATAGAGGCTATGTTACAGAATGATCAAAAAAGAGGAATATGAAGGTAGTAGAAAGACGAAAGTCACCTACTCGAGTAGGTTAATTAATGTCACTAAATTTAATTTTAGTGACATTGGTAGAGGAAAATGGAATCATGACATCTTATTATCCTTTTAGGCCATATGTGCTTTAATATCTTTCTCTGGCTAAATAAACTTTAATATTGTCATAAATGAGACTATGAAATATATTTCCAAATAGATTCAGTTCTCTTGGTATTTTTAAAGTACCTTATTAATTTTTGACAAAATCACAATTCTGTCTTGTACAACAAAGATGCATCTATATGCAATTGAACAAGACTAAATTTGTTTATATGACGATAGATAAAGATAGGAATTCGGTCATTTAAATTTGTTTTATTATATCTTCAACTTTACATGAATTTTTAGGCTATCAATTTTCCTGGAAATTTACTTTAAGATTATGTAGTATTTAAAGATATAACAATCTTTAGATCTGATGTATTAACATTTTTATTTTGGGAAAGTTAACCACTCTTACTGTAGGGAAATAGGTACATGCTCCCTGGTAAGGCTAATCTTGTCAAATGCCAAATTCCTAGCCTTTTTTTTTTTTTTTTTTATGAAATAAATTGCTTCTTAAACACAGTGTTGCCCTTTCCTAAGAAATATTGATGCCTTTGTCTAACAGTGTATCCTTAGCAATGTGTGAAAAATTGTCCGTGGAAATAACCTCCTGAGGCATGAAAACTAAGCAAATGTGTTACTAGTCTCTGAGGTCACAAGTGTGAGTCATGTTAAGAGGCTTCCAGCATTGATCTTCCATCTTGCAGTATACTTCTTGCTTGTTGTTTTAGATTTTTTGTTATTTTTCTTTTAAGCAAATGATAGCCACAACCATGAAAAAACTTGAAAGACTGATGTTTAACGATAATTTCTTGGATGACTTAAGTGTGAGGAAAAAAAATCTTAGAATTTTTTGAAAGATAAAAATTTTACAGGTTAACTATTATTTATTGTACATTTTAATCATATTTTATTCTATAGTTATATTTATTCTTTTTATTCATTATATTATTTATTATACATTTTTATGTATTTAACTGGTCTTAAATGGGCAAAAAATAAAGAAGTTGTGTTGTAAGTTTGAAAATCTGCCTTCACCTACCCAAATCCTATTCCCATCACCAAAGACAATAACTGTTACTCATTCAAAGAGATTCTTTCTAAACTTTTTCTTTGCATATGCAATGAAAGAATATTAGAAGTAAATTTGAAAATATTTTTAAAAACTACATAAAACACACGTTTTTAAAATAAAAAATTGTGTCCTTTGAAACTTTAACCTCACAATATTATGGACATTCTACCCTATCTGGTTATAAAAGAGAATATAAAATCAATCTCATCTCATTTTGTTTAAGCATGGATGCAATTCATTCAACTTCTATTGATGTCACTTATGTTTTCCTTGCCTGAGGCCACAGTCAGCCCCCAAATTTTTCTTCTTTTAGGGTTAAGGTTAGGGTTTTATTGCATAAAAAAGTTTATGCAATATTTTTGGGAAGGAAGTGTTCCTGTAAGTCTAATTTACAACTTCAAAATATAGCCTATGCTTTATTCCTGATTTTAAGCAGGAATGTCTAGTATTTCATCAAGTATGATGTTTACAATTGGTTTCTGATTGATTCAGATTCAGGTTTACAAAGTTCTAATGTTAGATTAGTAAGAGTTTTCACTAAATAATGCATGATAAATTTTACAGAATGCATTTTTAGTATCCTTTGAGAAGATTGTGTAGTGTTCTTCCTCTAAATTATTAATATAGTAACTTGCATGAACATAACATATTAATTGGATATATTTCTTGATGTTCAACACTCATTGCATCCTGAAACAAGCCCTATTTAATCATGCTTTACTTTTGTTCATATGCTGCTATATTTGATTTACTAACATTATAGTAAATCCATTTGCATTTGTATTAACAAATTAGTTTAGCTTGTAGATTTCTTTTTTTAGGTATTATTCTTGACTGGTTTTGTTATTAGGGTTATGATGGCCTCATAATTTGGATTTCGATGAGCTCCATCTTTTTTAATGCCCTGGATAAGTTTAAATAACATGGAAACTATCTGGTCCTAGGATATCAGATAATATTTCTGTGGTAGGGAAAATAATGACTCCCCCTCCCCCAAAAAATATCCATATCATAATCCCTGGAACCCTGGAGCATGTGAATATGTTACCCTCTATGGTAAATGAACATTGCAGATATAATTAAGGTTAATGACCTTGAGAGGAGGATATTATCTTGGATTATCTATGGGCCCAAACTATTCATGACTAATTAAACGTGGAAGAAGCTGAATGAGGAACGGGTCGAAAACATTCAACTTGAGAAGGACCTGACCGGCCATTGCTGGTGTTGAAGATGGAGCAAGGGGCCATGAACCAAGGAATGTGGATGCCTCCAGAAGCTGGGAATGGAGCTCTGCTTGCAGCCTTCAAGAAAATGGAGACTTTGGTCCCTTCAACTGCAAGGAATTAAATCCTGCCAGTAACCTGAATGGACAGGAAATAGATTCTTCCCTAGAGACTTCAGAAAGCTGTGCAGCCTTGCCAACTCCTTGAATTTAGCTCCGTGCTGGACTTGTGACCTACAGAACTGTAAGATAATAAATGTGTGTTGTGGTAATTTGTCATGGGTTAATAGAAAAGTAATATGAGTTCCTTAAATTTTTTTCCTTTAGTGAATCTATCATCTCATTATTTTTCAATAGGAAAAATGGGGATATGTATTACATAAACATAAAAAGATTCACGATGGGCTGAGTTACACAATGAAAAATACAGTGATTTAGATGTAACAGTATAGATAGACATAATTCAAAAATATGAGGTTATAGAAGATAGCAAATTAGATACAATTTTCAAATAAGTAGTTATTTACTTTTTACCATATAAATTAACTAAGGTTAAAAATTCATCTGTTTGTTTTCTTCATCAAACTAGCTTCACCTTTGATTTGGTGTTTTAAAATATTTTTATTTGGTGACTTCTATCATATGTGAAATTGCAAAAAACTTAAAACAATTTGCAGATTTCTCTGAAAAATGGTGTACAACTTCTACTTAGTCATTGAGTCAGCTAGAAAGGTCTTTGAAACATCCATTTTCAGTTTTCTCCTTAAGGAGAAATTCACCTTGATTTGTTTTGAGTTATACAGTAACATTCCATGGACCCAAAAGTATAGTCTGCACTTTTCAGATTTTCAGAGGGTCAAAGCTCACTTTAGAACAACTCTGGTATGATTTTGGAGTTTTTTTTCAAGTGGAATTGTTTTTCAGTTTTACATACATCTACATGCATATGTTCCTTTAACTCACTAAAGTACTTTACATGCTTCATCTCGGTTGACCGATGTAGAGGGTTAAGTTACTTTCCCAGATTTGGGGGTTCAGGGCAGTTATGTGACTTTACCACTGTGTGGCAGTGCTGATTCTGTCCCTGGCACTCTCATTCCTCTTCCCCACATCCTTTGGGTTTTCAGGTATGTTATTTTAATTTGCTAAACATTTTTCTTTTTTTCTTGTCTTGAAAAATGATATTTTTACAACAGCAAAATTGGTTAGAATATCTTCTTGGTTTTAAAAAAAAATAGGAGATTGGGATTAACATATACACACTACTGTATATAAAATAAATGACTAACAAGGAGGGACCTACTGTATAGCACAGGGAACTCTACTCAATATTCTGTAATAACCTGTATGGGAAAAGAATCTGAAAAATTATATATATATATATATATATATATATATATATACACACACACACATATATATACACACACACACATATGTGTATCTTCACTTTGCTGTACACCTGAAATTAACACAACATTGTAAATCAACTACATTCCAATAAAAATTTAAAAAGAAAAAAAAATGTAGAGATGTCTTTAAGTGCAAAAGAGAAATGCAAGTAACATGAAGCAACTTTACATGGGCTCCCAGCTGGTCTTCCTTCCTATGATAGCCCTGGTCTCATTCTGTAACTTACTATCAAACTGGTGGTATTGCTGTTGTCTGTAAACACAAGTAGATCAAAAATATTTACCAAGGCATTTTCTATTAAAATTATTTATCTTTGGGTAATTTGTGCCCAGTCCCATGTGAGTCCTGGTCTGTAGGCTGGGGAGAATAAATTCACCCATTATTACTTAGGTTACTTTTTTCCCCTTAAAGATGAAAGGGGGTAGTAAAACTGTATTAAAGTATTAAAGGGAGTAGTAAAACTGGTAATTTCCTTATTAAGGGTTTATTGCAAGTACTTGTATATTGGTTTCTTTTTGGTCTGGCAGCTATGATTTTGAATTATTTCTCTTTAGAGTTATCTTACCACAAAATAGTCCTTTGTACATCATTCATGATGATCTGTCAGTTAGTGTGGAATTTTAAAAAATTGGAAAACATTGTGGACTTACATGTTTGAAGCTTTTAGCCATATTTCTTTCTGAAAAAATAGTAATGAAATATACTTACGATGTTTAAAAAGCAAAAGTTATTATAGTATTTTTTCCCTTTTAAAAAATGAAGTATAGTTGACATGGAATATTACATTAGTTTCAGGTGTACAATATCACTATACTATATTACTATTAGACATTTCTGTACATTATAAGTTGATAACCACAATAAGTCTAATAACCATTCGTCACCATGCCAAGTTATTACAACATTATTGACTATATCCCCTGTGCTGTACAATACATCCCCACATCCCTGTGGTTTATTTATTTTATAACTCAAAGTTTGGGACCCTTAATCCCCTTCACCTATTTTGCTCAGCACCCCACCTCTCCCTTCTGCTGACCACCACTTTGTTCTTTGTATCTATGAGACTTTTTATGTTTTGTTTAGTTTGTTCATTTGTTTTGTTTAAAGATTCCTTGTATAAGTGAAATCATACGATATCTGTCTTTCTCTGTCTGACTTATTTCACTTTAGCATAATACTCTCCAGGTCCATCCATGTTGTTGCAAATGGCAAGATTCCATTCTTTGCTTGTAGCTGAGTAATATTCCATTGTGTACACATACCACAACTTCTTTATCCATTCATCTATTTATGGGCACTTAGGTTGCTTCCACATCTTGGCTGTTGTAAATAATGCTGCTGTGAACATAGGGATGCATATATCTTTCCAAATTAGTGTTTTTGTTTTCTTTGGATAAATACCCAGAAATGGAAGTGCTGGATCATATGGTAATCTATTTTTAATTTTTTGAGGAACCTCCATACTCTTCTCCATGGTGGGTGCACCAATTTACGTTCCCACCAACAGTGCACAAGGGTTCCCTTTTCTCCACATCCTTACCAACAGTTGTTATTTTTTGTCTTTTTTGTAATAGCCATTCTGACAGGTGTGAAGTGATATCTCATTATGATTTTGATTTGCATTTCCCTGATGTTTAGTGATGTTGAGCATCTTTTTATGTGTCTGTTGGTCTTTCTTGGAAAAATGTCTATTCAGGTCCTCTTCCAATTTTTTAATTGCATTATTTACTTTTTTGATGTTGAGTTGTATGAGTCCTTTGTGTATTTTGGATATTAACCCCTTATCACATATATAATTTGCAAATATCTTCTCCCATTCAGTAGGTGACATTTTCATTTTGTTGATGGTTGCCTTCTGTGCAAAAGCTTTTCAGTTTGATATAGTCTCATTTGTTTATTTTTGCTTTTGTTGCACTTACTTGAGGAGACAGGTCCAAAAAATTGCCAGGCCCAGTGTCAAAGAGCTTACTGCTTTTGTTTTCTTCTAGGAGTTTTATGGTTTCAGGTCTTACATTTAAGTCTTTAATCCGTTTCAAATTCATGGTGTCAAAAAGTGGTCCACTTTGATTATTTTTCATGTAGCTGTACAGTTCCCAATATCAATTATTGTAGAGGCTTTCTTTTCCCCACTATATTCTTTACTCCTTAGTTGTAAATTAATTGACCATGTAAGTGTGGGTTTCTTTCTGGGCTCTTTTGTGCCAGTACCACACTGTTATGATTACCATAGCTTTCCAGTACAGTTTGAAATCAGGGAGCATGATACCTCCAGCTTTGTTCTTCTTTCTTAAGACTGTTTCAGCTATTCGGGGTCTTTTGTGGTTCTATGTACATTTTAGGTTTATTTGTTCAAGTTCTATGAGAAAGGCCTTTTGATATTTTCTTAGAGATTGCATTGAATCTGTAGATTTCTTTGGATAGTATGGACATTTTAACAATATTAATTCTTCCAACCGTGAGCATGGTATATCTTTCCACTTATTTGTATCATCTTCAATTTCTTTCCCTAATGCCTTACAGTTTTCAGAGTACAGGTCTTTCACTTCCTTGGTTAAAATTATTCCTAGGTATTTTATTCTTTTTGATGCAATTGTAAATGGGATTGTTTTCTTAATTTCTGTTTCTGCTAGTTCTTTATTAGTATAAAGAAATTCAACAGATTCCTGTACAGTTGACCCTTAAATAATGAGGGAATTAGGAGCACCAACACTCCACGCAGTCAAAAATCTGCATATAGGGCTTCCCTGGTGGCACAGTGGTTGAGAATCTACCTGCTAATGCAGGGGACACGGGTTCGAGCCCTGGTCTGGGAAGATCCCACATGCCGTGGAGCAACTAGGCCCGTGAGCCACAACTACTGAGCCTGCGCGTCTGGAGCCTGTGCTCCACAACAAGAGAGGCCACGATAGTGAGAGGCCCGTGCACCACGATGAAGAGTGGCCCCCGCTTGCCGCAGCTAGAGGAAGCCCTCGCACAGAAACAAAGACCCAACACAGCCAAAATAAATAAATAAATAAATAATAATTAAAGGTGCTAATAATTAAAAAAAAAATCTGCATATAAATTTTAGTTGGCCCTCTATATACTCAGTTCCTTCGTATCCGTATCCGAGTTCCACATCCTTGGATTTGGCCAACTGCAGATCATGTAGTACTTACTATTGAAAAAAATCTTCATATAAGTGTACCTGTGCAGTTCAATCCAGTGTTCCTCAAGGTAACCATATAGTAATTTTGTATCCTGCAACTTTACTGAATTCATTGATCAGTTCTAATTGTTTTTCAGTGGAGATTTAGGGTTTTCCATATATAGTATGTCATCTGCAAATAGTGACAGTTTTACTTCTCTTCCAATTTGTATACTTTTTTCTCTTTTTCTTATCTAATTGGACTTCCAGTACTATACTGAAAAAAAGTGGAGAGACTGGGCATCCTTGTCTTATTCCCGATCTTACAGGAAAAGCTTTCAGCTTTTCACTTTGAGTATGATGTTAGCTGTGGGTTTGTCATATATGGCCTTTCTTATGTTAAGATATGTTCCCTCTATAACCACTTTGTAGACATGGGAACATTTGTTCATTTACATTTAAAGTAATTATTGATAGGTATACTTATTGCCATTTGGTTAATTGTTTTCTGGTTGTTTTTATAGTTCTTCTCTGTTTCTTTCTCTCTTGTCTCTTCCCTTTTGATTTGATGGCTTTCTTTAGTGTTATGTTTGCATTTCTCTTTATTTTCTGTGTACCTCTTACAGGTTTTTGGTTTGTATTTACCATGAAGTTCATATATAAAAACCTATGTATATAGCAGTCTATTTTAAGTTGATGGTTGCTTAAGTTGGGGCACATTCAAAAAGCACTACATTTTTACTCCCCCAACCATGTTTTATGTTTTTGATGTCATATTTTACATCTTTTTATTTTGTGTATCACTTAACTATTTTAGATATTATGATTTCACTGCTTTTGTCTTTAAAATTCATACTAGCTTTATAGTCGGTTGATCTACTACCTTTACTATGTTTGCCTTTAACAGTGAGAATTTTTTTCTTTCATAATTTTCTTGTTTCTAGTGATGACCTTTTTTTTTTCTATTTAAAGAAGTCCCTTTAGCATTTCTTGTAAGGTTGATTTAGTGGTGATGAACTCCGTTAGCTTTCACTTGTCTGGAAACTCTTTATCTCGCCTTCATTTCTGAATGATAACCTGGCAGGGTAGAGTATTCTTGGTAGTAAGTTTTTTTCCTTTCAGTACTTTGAATATATTGTGCCAGACCTTTCTGACCTGTAAAGTTTCTGTTGTAAAAGCTGATAGTATTATGGAGATCCCCTTGTGTGTAACTATTTGCTTTTCTCTTGCTGCTTTTAAGATGCTCTCTTTAATTTTTGATATCTTAATTATAATGTGTCATTGGATTCATCTTGTTTGTGACTCTCTGTGCTTCCTGGACTTGGTGTCTCTTTCCTTTGCCAGATTAGGAAAATTTTCAGCCATTATTTTTTTGAATATATTCTCTATCCATTTCTCTCTCTCTTCTCCTTCTGGAACCCTTATAATGCAAATGCTAGTATGCTTGATGGTGTCCCAGAGATCCCTTAAACTATCCTCGTGTGTGTGTGTGTGTGTGTGTGTGTGTGTGTGTGTGTGTTTCTTTTTTCCTGTTCCTATTGGGTGATTTCCACTACCTTGTCTTCCAGATCACTGATTTTTCTGCATCCTCTAATCTGCTGTTGATTCCCTCTAGTATATTTTTCACTTCAGTTATTGTATTCTTCTGTTCTGATTGGTTCTTTTTTATATTTTCTGTCTCTTTATTGAAGTTGTCACTGAGTTCAACCATTCTTCTCCAGAGTTCAATGAGCAGCTTTAAGACTATTACTTTGAACACTTTATCTGGTAAATTGCTTATCTCCATTTCATTTAGTTCTTTTTCTGAGGTTATGTCTTCTTCTTTCATGTGGAAGGTATTCCTTCATATCTTCATTTTACCTAAATCTCTATGTCTGTTTCTATGTATTAGGTATAACAGCTACATCTTCTGGTCTTGAAAGAGTGGTCTTATGTACAAGATGTCCCATGGGGCCCAGTGGTGCAGTCCCCTCTGTTCACCAGAGCCAGGTGCTCCTAGAGTATCCCCTGTGTGGGTCACATGTGCCCTCTTGTTGTGATTGAGCTGTGATTGCTGCAGGCACCCTGGTGTGCAGGGCTGGCCCCCTGGAGCAGGAGCTGCTTTGGAGGGGAGCTGGGGCAGTCTGCTGGGTATGATGGGGTGGGAGCTGCTTTAAAGGAGCTAACCTGGGCAGGTCCTCTGGGGAATGCTGGGCTGGGACGCATGGTGTTAGCTAGGTTGATGGAGAATGACAAAAGTAGTGCCCACCACCCCCAGGACAGCTAGGTAGAAGGAGAGTAAAAAAGAATGATGCCTCTCAGTGCTTCTGTCCCCAGAGCAGGTTCGACCAGATCCCTGTCCTTCCAGCATCTGCCATAAAATTAGTCAGTGAACCTCCTTCTCCTATGACCCAGATACTTTTAAAGCTGCTGTGTCTGTGCTAGGATTTGGAGTGAGTGTAACCCCACTGGTTTTCAAAGCCAGACATTATGGGGTTCATCTTCCCAACGCAGGGCCTCAGGCTGGGAAACCTGACATGGGGCTCACACCCCTCACTCCCCGGGGGCACCTCTCCAGCTGTGATACCCCTCCTGCTTGTGGGTCTTCACAATGGGGATGTGGGTTCTAACTAGACTGCTTCTCTGCCCCTCGATGTGTGGCCTTTTCTTTTTGTTCTTAGTTGTAGAAGGTCTGTCAAGCTAATCTTCAGGTTGTTCTCAGAGATGGTTCTTCCATATGTAGTTGTGGTTTTGGTGTGTCCACGAGAGGAGGTGAGCTCAGGATCTTTCTAATTTTCCATCTTGCTCCTGGAACCCCATAGTAGTATTTTTCTATAATCAAAGTCAGCCAAACATGAAGAGGCAAGGATAATGAATGAGGGGCAATGAAAACCTGTTGGTGCCTCCCAGTGGGAAGCCTAAGATTGCCAAAGTCATCTTGAATACAATGTAAACTTTGGGGAATGAAGTAGACAAAGGCAAGGTGGAAAAACATGTTAAAAAAAAAAAAGATATCCTCAAAATGGAGGAGGACAAATTTTGAGACATGAAAAAGAATTGACTTCATCTATTTTGTGACTTTCAAAGGTCAGGAAGGAGCTGTGAAAAGTCATGAAAATTTGTTCATTTTAGTCCCGGCACTGAGCTAAGTGCTTGCGAGAGCTAATTCATATAATGTAACAACCCTAGAGCTAAGTTCTATTATTTTTTCCCCATGTATAAGATGGGGACACTGAGATTCCAATTTAAATAACTGGCCTGGAGTCGATCAGCACGAGATAATTGGCTAGCTGACTCCAGCCTCTAAACTTTTAACTGCCTCTACTATGCTCTTTATTAATAATGATTGTAATCTTTGTAGCTAATAAGAATGATACTTTCAACATATGTGTTTTGTATTCATTGCATCTTTAATAATGAACAAATCACTTCTTGATATAATAGAAGAAAACATAATATGCTTCTAATATTTTGACAACTGTATGATATTAAATATCTCTACAACTGTGTAGAAAGGTTGACATTTTTTTATTTAAAAATACCATTAGTTGATTAGATTTGTTTTAAGCACATTGAAATTATTGCATTACTTAACAGCGGATTTGATCCAAGATGCTCTAATTTCACAAGTATTCCATTGCATGTGGAAAAGTATAAAGTGATATCCTGTCTTTTCTAAGTAATGCATCATAGACACATTTCCTTCATTATAAAGTGGTCTCTAGGAAATAGGGGCCAAACCCTTTATTCTAAATTATGCATTTCTATTTTTAATGACTTTTTTGTTATACAACAATGGTTTAATGGTTACAGAGAAGCTTCTAGAACATTTTTTCATGTCAGCATTCTTTGACCACAACATTACACAGATTTTCCATTTGACTTTCTGCTCTTCCTCAAACCCAAACTGAAATCACAGAAGTGGAGGAAATATGTCCCTTTATTCTCACCAAATGAAATTCTTGCTTCTGTCTTTACTTACACATGTTCACAGTTACCTGAACCCAAAACCACACAGGCTGAAAATGAAATATAAAATAGTTTGCTTGGAAAAACATTTACCCTATGAAGTAATTGTTGCTAAATACTTTTGGATCAACAAACTGGTAACTTTAAAATGGTTTTGAATAATATTTCTACTAATGTAAAATTGGCAAAGTTTAGTCAATTTCAATGAATGTATTGGGAGCCCAGGAAAATATTGTCTAGGAGAATTTTATTAACTAATATAGCTATGAGTGATTTCAGTTCTTCTGGTGAACCTCTCTCTCAACAGTTTTTTATTCCATGCATGCTCATGGCATTATATTAGTTTTGCCAAGAATTGCTTTTATAAATCAGTTTTACATTTTGTTTTTTAATATTATATAGTTTTATGTATTTTTTGCTTGGTATTTATAAAGTAAGTATTTAGTAGTTCTTGGTATAGTTGGACCTAGAGGATATTATGACTTTTTTTCATATCTATGACATGTATTCATGTTTTACTAACTTATGAACACAGGCAGTAAGAAAAAGAATCTTTTCTTCCTAATCTGAGATTCCCCCCAAATACTCTCAATATCGGATATGTTGAAATAATGTAAGATTTGTGGCTATGTCCTAATGCAGACCATGCTCAGAATTAGAATTATTCAGATAAAAGGTGTTAAATCAAATTCAGGGAGTGACCTGGGTGGGGGGGAGGGGGTGGCTCTCAAGATCTGCTGGGAGGTGAGGCCAGGGCACTGCTTGGGCATAATTTTATTTTTCCCCAGAGTGAGAATATAGCCTTGCTGACAGTGGGATTGGCTGCAAAAACAGGAGTAACTAATTCCTACTAATATAGATTGTGTAAGAGCATAGAAACTTGAATAGGGTTGAAACCTTAAGTAACAAAGAGTTCTGTGCAGCACGAAATTCAGCTTCTCAGGTCTGACGGTATCGGGGCAATTGCAGGATCACTTTAGAGATTCTTGGGGCCAAGCAACATGGCACTGACACAGCTGCAGAACCATGTATGGCCACCTTGCATCTGATAAGATTCTACAGACAGATTTTATTTGAATTTTATTTAAATTCAGAACTTAATCATTATGGTGAGTTTGTATGAGTGTGTATTTGAATGGGAGTTGGTTCTGGGTGGTTTCATGCCAAATCATGGTCTATTGAAATGGAAGCCTTTATTTTGAACAATATTGACTTTGATTGTGTTGAGAGTATGCATTTTCTGCTTTAGAAAGGATACAATTCGTTTCACTCTGTTTTTTTTATAATCGTAATTCAATTATTTACTCTTGCTTTATGTTTAGAGTGCTGATAGGGTATACTGTGCTCATGTTTTATAATGTTACTTTAAATTTTTATATCGTTTTATGTTATTCTCTAGTTAGTATGTTTATAAAGCGACCAGTATGTTAGTCCCTTGTTGATGGGCGTTGCTCTCATACAACTTTTCTCTGCAAAGGAGGTAGTGCCATGGTGAACTAATTGAGCCAAATAGGATCAAACTGAATTCCAATTTATCATTTAAGTTTGGATCTTAAAACTAGAACTGTGTGCCACATCTTGCACCGTAATTGTGGCTACCACATGGACCAGTATTGTATTAATAGTCAAGATTTGAAAATCAAAACAATGGCAGACTTTCCCTGTTGTTGAAGATACTTGATCTAGTTGCCCTGATTTACTGAGGACCACTGCTGTTCTTTGAAAGCCCTGAAGATGCAGAGGGCTTTCAAAGACATACTGATGGTGCCCACTTTCCCGGTCCTTTGAAATCCCTTTTCTGCCAAAGTCAATACATATATATATATAAACAAATGTTATTCATTATTTCAATTGAAGTATCATCAAGAAAGGAGCTAAGAAAAATGAATAAGAAATAAAAATTAATTAGTACCATCACTGTTTGATCGGGGTGATAAATGATCATTTTGGAAAATGCAGTGAATGACAATAGAACTGCTTTCCCATTATTAAATGTGCTCACGTTATTCTCAAATTCAGACAATTAGCATTAATTTTCTCTGAATCTTGCTAGAGAACGCATACATTTGGGCTCAGCCATGTGAAAGAGTTCTCTATTTCTTTCTTTCTGCCTCTCTACAAACTGGTCTGCATATGCTCCACGATTTTATCAGCAAGGGAATCATTAGGAGAAAGATTGCCATATCTTATACAAAGAGTTAGGTTCCTGGGTGTTTCAAGGCTCAATTTGGAGGAAATTATTTAGTTTCATTAGTTTTCAGTTATGGTTGTGAGACTATGAGGGCCTTTGGAACTGTTGTACTGAATCTGAACTCCTATGATTTGACAGTCTTTTTGCATTAATCATTATAATAACATAAGAAAGTGTTCAAATGAAATATTCTTATTTTATCACTTATGTTGGTCTGAAAGAAGAGCCAAGATTAATATCTTCATAGCTTTTTTTTTAAAGCCTGTATTTAAAACTTTAAATATCAGTAGATGTTCATATAATATTAAATCTCATAAAATTTTTCTTTTCCAAAATTTGATTAATATAAATAGTGGTTTCATGTAGTCAAGAGATATGTTTGATGATTTGCATTATTTACAAGTTAAAACTCCAATTATGGCCTATTCTTCTTTAATGATACAGTCTAAATTTTTTAAATTAAAAATCTACTTTATTTCTTTTTAGGGAATCCCAGGATTTCCTGGAAACCAAGGATTAATGGGACAAAAAGTAAGTACTAATGAAAGTTGAAAGATTTGGGCCTGGAATCTGATTATGAAAAGGGCAAAGTGGTGATGTCTCTTCACATAGAATACATTTTACCACATTCATGGCAACAGTTAATGGTTCAAACATGATATAATTTCAGAAGCTCTTATTTTGACCTTACAATTAGTTTTTGTTGTTGTTTTATACAGATAGTATAAATTTGAATTTACATACATGCTTTCTATTCTACTTAGTTACTTTCTATCTTGTGCTCTTAGACCATACTTTTGGGATAATTGTACTACTTCCTGAACTGTATTTTTAGAAATTCTTTTAGTACAAATACTTTGGTTATAAACTTTCAGTTTTTATTCAACTACCAGTATGTTTATTTTACTCTTGTTTTTGAGAGAGGATTTTGTAGAGTATACAGTTCAAGATTGATGATTATTTCCTCTTAATACACTGAAATTTTTCTACTGTCATCTCCTGGCTTCCATGGTTAACTGAAAAATCTGCTCTTGTTCTAATCATCATTCTTTTGTAAGTGATCTGTCCCTTCTTTGGGGATTCTTTTAAGGTATTTTATTTGTTTTTAGTGTTCTTAAAACTCACTGCGATGTATCTAGATATGGATTTCTCTTTATTCATCCGGGTGGGAATATAGTTTGCTTCCTGGCTCTATAGAATTATTTCCATTATCTCTGGAAGACATGAGCTGTTAATCTCCATGCTACTTCTCTTCATCCTTTGCTCTTCCCTCTTTCTGGAATTCTAGTTAGACATATTTTATTCCTTCTAATTTTGTCCTCTACATCTCTAAATTGCTTACTTCCATATCCTTGATTCTTAAATTCTGGTTAAATTGTTTGGATATATTTTCCAGTCTATTTATTCTCCCTTTACTATGTCTAATCTGCTGTTTAAACCATCAATTGATTTTTTAAAAAATCTAAATGATCATATTTTTCATTTCTAGAATTTCAAATTTTGATAACATCTTTTTATTCTTTTTTTATGGAAGTATAGTTGATTTACACCATTGTGTTAGTTTCAAGGGACAGCAAAGTGATTCAGTTATATATATATATATATATATATATATATATATATATATATATATACACATACATCCCTGTGCTATAACATCTTTTTATTCTTGATAGTCTAGTCTCTTGTTCTATCTTCAGTCCTAGTAATCATTCATGATTCCATTTTTTCATTTGTAAAGATTTCACATATAGTTCTAAATTCTCTTTCTAGCCATTCTGACAGCTGTGATTCATTGTTATTCCTCTTGAGTCTCAGTCTGTGGTTTTCTGCCTCTCCTGTCTTAATTGTTGATGCTGAGCTCATTGCTTCATCCTAGTTAGTGGGTGTCCTGTCAGCCTAACTGGGGCATGGAGAGCCTCCTGCTGGTAGCCACGGGTACCATTTCAGTGCCCTTTGAGGGTCCTGAGCCATTGTAGGTACTAAAGATTCCTGCCCTCTCCCCATGGCTGGCCCACTGTTCAGTTTCCTAAAAGCTGAGCATGTCCCCTCAGACACCTCCAGCCCTCTTATTTCCTGCAGCTCAACTTCTAGCGAGGTTTCTGCACACTTCCAAATCCTCATAATCACAATCTTAACCGAGCATATATTTTATTAAAGTGAGGGATCTTTGAAGACTTGCCCTGCTTCTCAAAGAGGATGTTCTTTCCAGGGTTTTTGTTCTGGAACCAGAAAATCCCTTGGAGCATCAGGTCAGCCACAATCCCAAAATTTGAAGTCTAAATGCTATTAAACTGTGTCCTAATTTTTCTTAATCTGTACTTACTATCATAGCTCTTAAATTATGGTAAATAAGAAATTTTTCCACTTGATTTTTTTCCCTCTGTTGTCTCACCTCACCAACTGTGTGTGAACTGCTAGGTCTTCCTTTGAAAGAATAACAATGCCGCTCCTGATTTCCTAATGAAAATATTTTCCTTAGTAATTCCACAGACCCTAGGCCTACGTCTTTAAGGTGTTAGATTCCTGATTTTTTACCTTGCATTGCTTCGTCTTACAGTAGAGGAAGGAAAGGCACACACATTGGGCTGATTGATATTGAGTTTTCATTTCATAATGCTTTGGTAGGAAATTTCTAAAGATGAATTGATACTCTGCAATTTTAAACTTGATCTGTATTTGATTTTTAGGGAGAAATTGGGCCTCCAGGACCACTAGGAAAAAAAGGAGCTCCGGGGATACCTGTATGTTAATGTCATTATTATTACTGGGGTGTTTGAAATATTGTCATTATGTACCAGGAGTTCTTATCCTGAAATTCACAAAACTGGTGGGAGGATTCAGCAATGAGATTTTTGGGATCCACAAATTCCATGCATTTGTATGAAAAAGATTATGTCCATTTTTCCAGAGGAGTCTAGATTTCTTCAGATTCTCAAAAAGTTGGCTACTCAAGTAAGGATTAAGAACCCTTACTGTAGATAAACCAGAAAACAAATATCCTAGCTAAAAGCAAATACTGAGTACCATGAGAAGATCTAAAACTCAATAAATATTCTTTGTTATTTTTTAGAAAATTTACAAATTTATTACACTAATGAGGGAGAACATATTCAGAACAGGTAGTATAGGAAGATCCTAAATTAGTGAACAAGTAATTTTGGAAGTTCTGGGAGTAAAGGGACATATGAGTATGACATTAGAAATTATGGTGTATAAAACTCCATAAAAATTTCTAAAAGTAAATTGTTAGAAGCGATGTGTATTTTAATCTATGAATCAAATTGCCTGTAATAGCTTTTTTTAAGTAAAAAAAATGGACAGTTTATGACTTTTCATTTAGTTATGTAAGTTAAAAAAGCAGATATTTTACCCAGTGAAAAGATTTGATAAAATCTTGGTGAAAGATTTGAATGGAATATTCTTCCTCTACCTCCATCATCAAGACCAAATTATTTTTTCATTGAAATATTAAGCGAAACTTGATTATTTACCAGTATTTAAGTTAGCCTCCAGAAAATGAAGGCATTGACTAGAACTTCATTGAACTTCAAGAATATCTATATTTAATATTTCTAATATTTCAAACACTATGCTATGACTAGTATATTTTACATTTTATAGTTGTAATAAATCCTGAATTGATAGCAAACCATAGTAGTGATGACATGCTGTTTTCAAAGTGACTATACTGAGATTCTGTTTTCTGATAATACTAATTGAATATTTTTTTGCTCATCTCATTTCCTTTGCTGTGATTAAGAGAAAGCAAATGTTTTTTATATATGTAATAGTATTTAAATGGAATCTAAATTAAATTAGTTCCTTGTTGCTAGAGTAGTTATCAGTGTCTTATTTTGAATCATTTGGTTACTAAAATATGGCCATTTGTAACTTGAATAGACATTCTTACATTCAGAGAAATTATTAGAAAAAATTAGATTTTAATTCTTTAAAATCATTATTCAAGAAAATAGGAAATGTAAATACAATTGACCAAAATAACATCTATGCAGAAATCTAATTCTTGGCCATCACGAGAACGGAAGCAAGTAGAGTGTAGAAAAAAGAAACTTTTCTTTACATTTGTCTCTTACTAGCTCTCCAGTCATTTTTGCTATTTGTAAGTGATTTAAGCAACCAAGTTTACAAGGGCTTTGCTAGTCTTCATGTTATCTTGCATAGTTTGATTCTTTATTATCCCTTATTTGGATGTATGTAGGGACATTTCCCATATCTTGCATTATATTTTAGTGGATTGATTATTATGGTAATGTATAACTTGAAAACTGATTGAATATTTTAAAAATATTATTCTCTAAATTGCTCTTGCAATTTCCACTTAAAATGTAGGGTTTGATGGGAAGCGACGGCTCACCAGGTCAGCCTGGAGCCCCAGGATCTAAGGTAAAGAAAATTAACAAGATTGAGGGCTTTGTGCAAAATGACCATTTAGGTACTTCAGTCAAAGTTTTAACTACATTGATTTTATTTTGAATGTGGTTTGAATTCTGTGAACAAGCACTTGTAGGAATGAAGTCTTAGGCAAAAACTAAGCATATTAAACACGCTAACGTAAAGCAGGCCTGGTTTAAGCTGGAAAACGTCCACGGTCCTGCATGACTCAGCCCTCTTCCCTTACTGGCAGCTCAGGGGACTGAGGAATACCCAGAGCTCTATGGGGCTCTGTACCCAGCCCACCATCTAGAACATCTGTAGTGACCACTGAGGGTAACTTTACCAACTTCCAAGTCCTTTTCTTGGTTGTTTATTTAGTGGAATGTATGTGGAATTTTTATTTGTAAATGCCTTGTAGTGAGTTTTATCCTCCCTCAGGACTGTGGATAAGATGGCACATTATCTTAACTTTCACATTTAAAAAGTAAGGCACGCTTGACAATATATTTAGGTGTCAGGTGAGGTTATTCTTAAGGTAGAACTGGAACTCTGAGTGCCATGATTCGACCGTTTTCTAGGTGTACAGAGTCATGTGTAAGAGAATTTCTTTTTATTAGAGGATCAGGCCGGGTACCTTCTGGCTCAACTCAAGAAACTATTCTCGACTACTTAATAAGTAGATTCTAGGATAGCCTTCCAAAAGGAAGTGATGGAATTGCTGTTTTGGAAGCATTCAACCTTTAACTAGACCAGGGAAATAGATCCTGGCATACAAAATGAGTAGATGGCCTAATCTACTCTACTTTTAATTCTAAAGTACCTAGAGAAAGAGATAGGATAAAATGTCATGGGGAGCCCAGTGATTAGGGAAAAGTAGCTGCCCTCTCACCAGAGGTGGACCCTGTGGGTGCTTGGAACACTGTGAGTCCTAGCAGTAGTAAGTGTACACTTGCCAAGTGGAGGTTCTCCATCATGTTGCAAGGTCATGTTGTAAGAAAAAATAGAGTAGTTGTATATTCCTTAAATAACTGGGGTACAATGGACTCTCCTATGATGTTCTGGATGCTCTAATTCTTAAGAACGCAGCCTAAGATTTTGTCAGCAGTTTTAATTAGCCACTCAGCATTGTTGGCTCACACTGAGCTGGAGGTCAACTAAACCTGCTAGATTTTCAATAAAAGACATTAGAACAATGTACTTGTGGCATCCACCACTTGGGTAGGTCTGCTGTTGTGGCTGGGGAGTCAAGTGGCTGATTCTGACATCACAGTTTGTTTTTACATAAATTACTATAAAGTTTGATTTCCCTCATCTTGTCCTTCTACGATTATTTTGTTAAAAATAGATTCAAGATGTTAAAATTATACCTTTTAAATGTAATCTTTTCAGTGAAACATTTCAACTTGTTTTCATGCAGTATATTACCTAAGGTCTTAGAAAGTTTTTCTGCCAAGGGCCAGATAGGACATGTTTTAATCTTTGAGGGCCATATAATTTCTGTTGCAGCCACTCAACTCTGCTATTGGAATGCAAAAGCAGCCACGGCATGGATGTGCCCGTGTTTCATACAAGTTTATTTACAAAAGGAGGCATTGGGCTGACTTAGCCCACAGGCCGTAGTTTACTTGCCTCTATGTTACCTTATCCCTCTGGTTTTGTCAACTAATGTATTTGTGAACTATGCCTTCAATATCAATTGATATAAGTTCAAGAGTAAGACAAAAATGCTGTGTTAAGCAAGGCAGGGATGAGGCTGAAATTCTGTGGTAGATCTTTAGAAAACTTCCGATTTAGATTGTAATACCTCTTTTAAAAATAGCCATTGAACCATTTATAAGTCTATTTTACCCTATCATATTCCAGTTTTATAAAATATTATCTAAATGACATCAGGGTATATTAACATAATCAAGTCATGTAGCTTTTGGCAAGTCCTGTCACCTCTGAGTTTCAGCTTAGTCACTTGTAAAATTAGAAAATTTAAGGAACCATTGTTCTATGGTATAATCATGCTGTTATGTGCGAAATGCTCTAATTAAGTCCAAATAGTATGCTCACGTGGTTCTCAACGTGAGCTGAGAATGAAAGTGGTTCCCTTTACTGATCAGTGAGCCTGACCTGGCTCTGGGTGATCATCGCCCCCCACTTCTAAGTGTCACACCAACCTCTTTAATTATAGGTTTTTGCCAGACATTGATTGGGTTGTGATTTCAGGTGTCCAAGTATATTTGAAAGCCAGAACCACCACTGACAATCTCTCCTGATGATCCAGGAGGCAGGTTGTCTTTTATAACCAATCCTCTTTTCCTATCTTACATTCTTTGCTCTGACAACTTGGTCTTGCTTTCCAAATGTCTGTTAGCAAGGACTGCACTGGAATCCTGAAAAAGAATGCAAACTAAAAGTTTTCTGATTCATGCTTCTTCCAAAAGCCACTCAAAAGTGCATTTGAGGCTAATTTTCTTTTTTCAGTTGCATACTGAAAATGAGTCATACAGAGAAAGCAAAACAGAGAAAGATGAAGATTTCCAGCCTAGAGCATGCTATTAAGATACATGGGTCTGGCTTGTGCAGCACAAAGACCTAGCTAATTAGTGCCTGTTCCTAAAGATTGGAATCTCTCTTTTTACTTGGAGCTGCCAACATCAGACAGGCTGGTAGAAAGCTTTATAAATATGTGGACTCACTTCCCTGCTTAAAAGAGTTTTTCTTAGTAAGTAGGCTTAACATATAGATTCTATATTTCAAACAATTGGCAAGTTGAAAATGTAAAAGTAGTTTAACATGTGTTCCCTTAAGTGTCTGTATCAGATATATGGTGACTAAATTCAAAAAAATTCAAATGGTTTTGATGCATTGACAGGGAAATAAAGGAGAACCTGGACTTCAAGGGCTGCCTGGGGCTTCTGGGCTCAAGGTAATTAATTTGTTTTGAAGCATTTGGGAATTTTTTCAAAGAAGTATGAGTTCCTCTCATTATTTGATGAGATTAACATTTGTATCCCTTATGAAAAGATAGATGAAATGAAGGATTACCTTTTATCATAAAATTAGGGTACCTGAAAGCCAGTGGTTAATGTGGGCCAATTTCATTTCTGTTTTTTGGATATTTTATCATAGTTTGGGTAATAAAGGCATGAAATATGCTTTAGTTTGGTTTTTCTAGAATTGGTAAAATTTGGATGCTAGTATGAACATCTTCTCTGGTCCAGAGAATATCACCCTCTTATGTGGCTGAATGAGTGTGTGTCTCCCCTGGTGGTGCCGTTTCTTTGTTTGCTGATTGATGGGACTTTATTTTCAGTCTGGGAGTCACAGTTGCCTTTACCAGTTTCCTCCAAACCAAATAGTTGATGTTTATTTCAATCAGATTTTCAATTCTCTTCTAGCCTTTAAAAATCTAGAGTAATATTCAACAGCTCACAGTGAGCAAAGAGAACAGAACTTAGTTTCCACAGAAGAGAGTTGTTTTTAGTTAATGTGACAGAGTTTGGGACTAATGGTAAAACAAATAAAGCAAAACCAAAACTCCATGAAGCATATTCAGGAGCATGTCTTATCTCTTACAATTTTAACCTAAATATTGTTGATACATCATCATTATATATTTCACACTGTAAGTCTTTCTTATTTAAGACTTTTTAAAAAAAGGAAATAATCTCTATGACATGATAGGGAGTAGAAAAATTGAGTTAAGATAACTTATGGACTATTCCTTGTTCTGAAAACAGCTCAAGAATTTATGTCTAAGAAAATAATATTCCACATACATAAAGTAAAAATCATAAACTTGCATATCTAACTTCAAGGGTGTTCACCCCAATATTGTTTATAAAAATAAAAACTGTGAAAGTAAATGTTTAACAATAGAAATTTTATTAAATATGGTAAATCAATATAGTTGAATACTATTCTGTAATTTAAAATTTAAAAAAACATATAATGGCATATAAAGAACTCACAATATTAATATATTTTGAAGTAAACGATAAAAAATTATGCATACACAGCACATTTTAGTATCTAAGTTGTGTATGTGTTTGTGATAGGTAGAGGGAAAAATATATAACCAAATAAAAATAGTGGGTAATGAGATTTTTAATAATTTTATTACTTCTCTTTACTTACCAGTTTTGTAACAATAAAATAAGTTTTTTTAAAGGAGGATTATGAGAAAAAGCAATTTCAAGGAGGACAGGAAAGTATTAGTAAATACAAAGAGAGATACGTGTGTTTATTATTTTCACTGCTTTATTATTTATTGTTGACATTATAAATATAATAAAAATAAAAATACCAAATGTTTATAAAATTTAAAAATATGATATGATCTCAGAATTTCTTAACTAGCAAAGATAGGAAAAAATATAAGAAGTTTTATTGGGACTTCAGTGAACTTTACTATTCTTTACTATTTCTATAGTAATAACTCTAACAAAATTTTTAACTATCAGTTTTAAATTTGAGATGTATATAGAGATAAAAACAGTGGGGTTTTTCACAAGCAGTAAGCCTGTGATCTTCATGTGAATTCTGTGTTACTTAGGGAGAACCCGGAGCAGTGGGTCTGCCAGGAGAACCAGGATACCTGGGTTTACCTGGAATTCAAGGGAAAAAGGTATGATATTTAGGACATATAATTCAATGTTAATCAGCTATTACCATGTAAGTTTTCTTTTTGTGCACATAGCATAGAAGGGCCAATTATGCATTCAATGATGAGCTGACCTATGTATTTGGTGTACATATCATGTGTTCGACCTCATGCTAAGAGCTGTGGCACCTTTCATGTCCCTGCATAGGTACTGTCTCCTAGATGAGGACCTTTGAAGAGACAGATCAAAACATATAAATGTACAATTAAATAATATCTTGTAAATTCAGATTGTTCTGTGGTCAATCCAGATGTGTCAAGAACTTTTTAGGGAAAGTATTCCATGTGAGGCACTCTTACCAAAATATGAATATCACTCTTACCAAAACTGAGGCAAAAGTCTGAGACAATAAAAATTACAGCCAGAATGCTTGACCATGGCGTTCCTATCTGTGAAACAATTATATTACATAATAGTTCACTTAAAAGTAATTTAAGGAGTTTAAAGTACAAAGCATATATATTCATATAAAATGTTTTGGTGAGATAAAACAGCATCACTTTGGGTTCTCTCTCTCCTGTTAAGTAAAGGAACTCTGAGCTGTATCTGTACAAATATTATTGTTGGCTTGAAGGCTTTGAGCAAGAACTGACTGCCCACCTGTCAGAGAAGTCCATGCCCCTGCAGATATATACAGTTCAGGTTAAAAGTGGATGTGTTTGCTTTTGTTCTGCAAAGGATACAAACTGTTATGTCTCCGTCTTTGTATCCCTTGCTCTTTCAGTTTTTCTATCATTTCATTTTTTCTATCCCTCATGTATTATCTGCTTAGCCCCTAGATTACTGTACCTAGTGTGATCCCTTTTGTTCTGATGAGTGGCAGGCAGTACTTGCTGACACAGGAATGACCCTCACAGTAGCAATTAAGTGTTAGACCATCAGTGAATATTAAGTAAATCTACTGTGAATATGTTTGGATTTAAAGAATTTCCTTGTTCAGAAACCTGCCAGTTAAAAGAAAATCTGTATTTTATTCGCCGTAAACACAAAACTCTACTCTTTGTGTTTGGATAGCATGGTAGAAAGGAAATTTGGAAAGAGCGTCCAAGTTCAACCTTGGGCAAATGCTTACCTTTCCTGATCTGTGGGTACATTATAAGAACAAAGACACTGAACTAGTTGGTTTCAAACATCTCTTCTAGCTGAGAAATTCCAGGAAACAATATTAGGGAATATGAATTTCCCCCCAAAAGTTAATTTTTGAAACATATGTTTTCTAAAATATTATTTCAACATTGTTTTATTTCGTTTTTTCCTATAAATTTGTGGCCATTATTAGCTTAATAGTAGAAGACTTTTCAGTTTGATTTCATAGAACAAGATTTGTCAAAATAAGTCCTCTCTTTGTTTAACTTCAGATTGTGATCAATATAGAAAAGTTTTCTTCTTCCTTATAAAATAGAAATTGTAGTAAATTTTCTTTTGAATGTAAGAGCACAAGAAAGTATTCATTTAGAACATCATCTTGACATAATGTGTTTTTACTCTCTTCTCAAATATCATGTTGGAGTCAACTTCTGTTTATAAGGCACTTGTCAAATTTGCATGAGACCATATATTTTTCTTGGCTGAAGAACAGCATGTTTATTTGAAAGGATACAAAATATATGACATTATGATACATATTAAATGGCCTTTTTGCAGGGGGACAAAGGGAATCAAGGAGAAAAGGGCATTCAGGTATGTTACTGGCTTTTTTTTTTTTTAGCTTGGCAAAAAACTCAGGGCTTCATTCTTTTTAATTTTTCCATGGCTTTTCCAGCTCCTTCCTGTTTTACTGTCAATATCTGTTAAATCCCAGCTTTCTCATTTTACTAAACTTCTCAAAACACATCAAATCTAACTTTAACATTCTTCACTACATCACTATTGTAGGAAACTTGGGAACCAAGCAATTCAACAGAATAATATACGGATTTTATCACATGCTTGTAATATCTATTTATTTATATATTTTATGGTGTGTTGGTTTCCACAAATGATTTGACATGGCTTATGGCATAAATAAATTTGATAAGAAACTGTTAACACCATATATAAAACATATTCAAACTAATAAACAGAAGGAGAATTATACCAGAAAATTAGATCAGGCTGAGGAAATCTAGGGTGATTTAGAAGGACGTTTGGTTTTGGGTGTCTTAGCAACAAAGGCAAAGGGGAGAAACATGCTACAGCTTTGGGAGATGAGGACAGTTTCACCTCAGTCCGAGTGGCCCTCAGACGGTTTTTTCATTAACTGAACCCTGACCCATGAGTAGGACACCACTGGCTGAATCAGTGACACACGGAGCAGGAATAAACTATATCTGTTGGTCTTTCAGTCTTTTAAGTTCTAGAAATGTAAGACTTTTCCAACCATCAATTACAAATCAAGTGTCCAGACAGTACTTTAATGATGTTTTTAAGATTACAAAGCTCAGCTATAGGGACTTCCCTGATGGTCCAGTGGTTAAGAATCTGTGCTCCCAATGCAGGGAGCACAGGTTTCATCCCTGGTCAGGAACTAAGATCCCCACATGCTGTGCGGTGTGGCCAAAAAAAAAAAGTTCAGCTATAGTGGCTGAGTCTTGCTACGTAAAACACTTTGCAAAATTCACAGAACTTTGAAAGCTTTAGAATATCTGGTGGCATAAAAGGAAATTTCAAATTTAGGTAATAATAGCATCAAAATCTGCTAAGGTCACAGTCTGAACACTGTTTCAGACAATGAAACTTGAACTAAGCCCCTTGCCCCCATCCCACTGCCCTGGCCATTTCTTGTCATGGGTCCTGGGTGACTGTAATATCCTTCTAACTGGTCTCCTTGAGTCCAGTCTACCCCTTCCCCCCACACTTTTACCAGCATCAATAACTAAGTTACACAACTTCTTAGAAGTCCTTCAGTGGTGCTCCACACACATTTCAAGATAAAGTCTGGCCCATAAAGTGCCTCCTTGCTGGACTGAATCTTCTTCTTTAGTCTTATCTCTTTGCCAGTCTACCCACTATTATCCACTCCTGCCCTGCTGCTTTAGCAGGAAGAAATTACACACCTCTGTCCTGTGTCTGCTCTCCCTGCCACACCCTCCCTATCTTCTCCAGTTGGGTACCACTTACACATCCCTGAGGGCTGCACTCAAGGTGCAGTCATTTTTCCTACCCTCTTTATCAGATGCCCCACCCTATGTCCCAGTAGTATCCATTCCAGATATATAATTATACACTGCATCCTTATCAGACAGTATTTTCATCATTCTTTTTCAAAATAGAATTCCAATAGAATTTAGCTGTATATATTTTTATTAATATAATTAACATATAACATTGTATAAGTTTAAGGTATACAGGGCACAATGTTAATATATAATAATGTATAAGTTTAAGGTGTACAAGGTGTAAGTTTAAGGTGTACGAGTTTAAGGTGTACAAGTTTAAGGTGATATAATTAACATATACCATTGTGTAAGTTTAAGGTGTACAAGGTGCAGTTTATATATTGCAATATGATTACTACTGTATGGTTAGATAACACCTTTATCATGTCATGTTAGTTTGTTTTTGTGTTGAGAACAGTTAAGATTTAGTATCTTAGCCACTTTGAAGTTTAGAATTTAACTGCTTATTAAAGAGATTAATTGCTTAGCTTTTGCACCACACAGTAAGCAACTTGAAGGCAACATGGGGACACTGCAACAGTGTCCCTACAGCAAATAGGGCCCCTGGGAATTCATTGATGTAAGTAAGTAAATGAAAAAACCTCTATGCAGGAGTGATTTACAATTTCAGTTACTAGATTTTTAATTGATTATATATCTAGGGGTATGTTTTGCTAGAAACTGCTAATTATCCTGTTCAACATAGGGATGAAATAGTAGTTTCAGGGTCTGGCGCAATGTCTTATACAAGGAGGATGTCCCGAAATATTAATTGAATGGACAAATGTGTTTATATCTTTATTAATTTTTTCTCTATTTGTCCTAATTTAAAGATCTTCATTCAAAATGTATTTCACAGTATATTTTTAATTTAAAAATATCCTTCAAGTGATCTTCTTGCCCTCACATGTGTATAATCAACACTGAACAAAAATAATGTCATTGAAATTAAGAAAATGACCACAGCCACTGGATTTTTAAATGATTTTCATGCTGTGAACATGGACTCAGCAGAACATCCTCAACTGTCTAACATTATTTACATGTTCCCCAAAGTCAGTAGTTTGTTCCTTGTCTTTATCCATTTTAACTGTAAGGTTAGGTTGACGTTCCTCTTACTTCTTTTTTTCTTCTCTTACATCATTTTACATATTTGCATCACTGCTCTTGTGACCTTTCTTCTAGACGACAGCACAGTACATAGTTTGTGTTGTATATGTGATTGCATCATATGTGTGCAAATTAATGAATAACGTTTATTCAATTTTAAAGGGTCAAAAGGGAGAGAATGGAAGACCAGGGATTCCAGGGCCACAGGTATTTTTTTTATGGAAAATGAAATAATGAATCACATAACGAACAATACTGAGAGAAGGTTACTTGCAAATAATAATAGGTGGGGAGAAGGGGAGATGTAGCCTGCATGCTAAGTGCCCAAGGATGAGAATTCTAGGGGTGATGGTGATCACAACTTTACTCTTTTGATTTATATTTTCATTTTCCCATGATGATACTCTCAGTGGCTGTGAAACTTGATTTTCAATGCTTTTCTTCTGACCAAATAAATGACTAAAGGTAGACAGTTCCACCCATTTCTTGGAGTAGTATTGGCCCAAGGCAGCCATACATGGCAGCATCTCTGTACCTACTGTTGAGTTTTGATTTTCTTCTTGAAATGTGAGTAGTTGAGGCCATACATAGTGAAGGAATGTCCTTGTTTCCCTCTAGTTTGTTCAAAGATATAATTTACTACACTAGAGATGAATTAAAATGCCATCTTGAGGAACGGTGTTGTGCAATAGATACATAATAAGATTGCCTTGCTTCTTCCTTGACTAAACTCTCCTCATGAAGCCATGTTTCAGTGAGATTGCCAAGTGGCATGTAGGTTCAGTCAGAGCCAAATTGGACAAATAAAAGCATCCAACTGATTAGGGAGTGTGGGTGGGAGAAAGATTCAGTGATTACACTGACTCTGGAGGTAGGGGGATAAAACTGTGAGGTGACGTCTCCAAGGACAGGGGTCTCTGGGTCCCTCACTTGGAGGAATCGGGGAGACCATTGGTGGCGGGGGGAGTCTTTGAAAGCACATGGCCCCAAGGTTGTCTAAGATGGAGGGTGAGTGTTACATGTCAAGAAATTGAGAACTTAGCAGTGAACTTCAGAGCAAGAGTCACTGAAAGGAGAAATGGACAGAGTTTGCCTGTGCACAGTTATGTGCAATACAAAAGGTCTTCATTTTCCTGTCCCTTCACTCCACTCACACCACTGGATGACAACCAGCTCTGTCCCTATTCCCCTCTGACCTGCTCTGTTTCCCTGAGTTAATCACACAGCATCTTTAAACAGCTCTACTCGTAGGAGGACCCTCACCCCTTCTTCCATCACCCTCCGCAACCTAGGCCTTTTACCCCAAATTGTTATTCACAGTAACTCTCTGATAGAAGGAGATTCTTTTTGGATTTTGAGTTCACAACTTGGCTAGCTCACTGGTTGACAGATGACACTCTCTGCAAGTTTCCCCTAACTTGTTTTTTTTAATCTCACTTCTCAAGGAAAAGAGGAAGTCTGCTCCCCCAAGGCAGGATTTGGGTTCCCTAGAAAGCTTCTGTCCTGGGTGTATTGGAAGCTGCGTTTTCCACCACCAGGAACTGAGTCTACAGGGAGAATGGCGGGGGGCGGGGTGGGGGAGAGCAGGACAGCCATTGCCTCTCAGCAGCTGAATAGTTGTCCCAATCTCTCAAAGTAAACAAAGTCCTAGTTAGCTGTCATCCTACCAAGGGCTGCACGTGTGTGATTTTTCTGGCGTTCCCGTTGTGAATGGGGTCCAAGCGAATGTTTCCCTCATGAAATCATCTTAGTGGATTCTCCGATGACAGCTGTTTTCAGTTTTAGCTCTCATTTGGTTCTAGTCCAGAGAGCTTACTATTTTATCTTTCCTCTTACTCTGGCTCCATTTGTAATATTCTGTCTGGTAGAAACCCCTGCATTTCTTCAGAAACTTCCATATTTAAAGAATGGCCTTACAGAGAGTGTTTTACTTGCTGATCGATTTTTTTTTTATACATCTTTATTGGAGTATAATTGCTTTACAATGGTGTGTTAGTTTCTGCTTTATAACAAAGTGAATCAGCTATATCCCTATATCTCCTCCCTCTTGTTTCCCCCTCCCACCCTCCCTATCCCACCCCTCTAGGTGGTCACAAAGCACAGAGCTGATCTCCCTGTGCTATGCGGCTACTTCCCACTAGCTATCTATTTTACATTTGGTAGTGTATATATGTCCATGCCACTCTCTCACTTCATCCCAGCTTACCCTTTCCCCTCCCTGTGTCCTCAAGTCCATTCTCTACGTCTGCATCTTTATTCCTGTCCTGCTTCTAGGTTCTTCAGAACCATTTTTTTTTTTTTTTTTTTAGATTCCATATATATGAGTTAGCATACGGTATTTGTTTTTCTCTTTCTGACTTACTTCACTCTGTATGACAGACTCTAGGTCCATCCACCTCACTACAAATATAGCAAAGGGAGGAACACTCCCAAACTCACTCTACGAGGCCACCATCACCGTGATACCAAAACCAGATAAAGATGTTACAAAGAAAGAAAACTACAGGCCAATATCACCGATGAACATAGATCCAAACTGAAAATTAAAGTTTGATTAAATGTGTGGTAAAGGGTGCATGCCACATTGCTAGTACTGTAGCTTGCACATTTATTTATTTATTTATTTTTTCCCTATTAATTTTCAAAGGGAATTCAAGGCCATCATGGTACAAAAGGAGAGGTATGTTTCTTCATGTATTATGCTGTCTGTTCAGTCCTCATGGCTTGATTTTTAATACTGTATAAATCTAGCTATTGACATCACAAACAGAAAATATCTTTCATGTTCTTTAGTAGTTCCTAAATAGAGATTTTCAGAATATGTAGATTCACTGAATTAGGTATGAAATGTTACATATTTGCCAGTAATATTGATTCTTCTTCTAAATTAGGAGCTAAGTGTTTCTGCATGTTTTTCAATGAAGAATATTGTGTATTTCTACATCTATCTCTCTAGGATTTAAACTCCTTGGGGACAGAACTGTGTCACATTCATCATTGTATCTCTGGCACTATGCATATTGCTTAATCAATATATGTACTAGGTAGTAGTTATTTGTAGGGTTGGATGGATGGATAAATGACAGTTTAATATAATATGAAATTTCCTTCCTGATCAATTACAGTGTTTCCCAACAGTTTCCTATATAACTTAGATATATGTTTGTATATTTTCATATCCATATCCTTAAGACTTTTATGATGCATTAATACCTCCTGAAATATTTAAATAGAACTTTTGAAGATTTCTTTTGTTTTTAGAGAGGTGAAAAGGGAGAGCCTGGTGCCAGAGGTGCCACTGGACCCAAAGGAGAGTCTGGAGTGGATGGTCTGATGGGGCCTACGGGTCCCCAGGGGCAACCCGGGGAAGCAGGTCCTCAGGGACCCCCAGGACTGGATGGGAAGCCCGTATGTATTCTGCTTCTTTCACAGTTTTCATATTTCTGTTGCTTTTTACTTGGTATGTCAATGTTATAACCCTTAATAATTTGATGCAGGGGAGAGAATTTTCAGAACAGTTTATTCGACAAGTTTGCACTGATGTATTAAGAGGTAAGTCTCCAACATAGAGATTTTAATAACTTTCAAATTTCAAAAGTAATACAAATTCTTTGTAGAAATTATAAAAGATATAAGTAAGATGAAGAAAATAACGGACATTTATCAACCTCTGTTTTGTTTTTCCAGATAAGTATTTTTATAAAGGTAAAATGTTATATGTACCCTTTGTAATCTTTTTAATAAAGCAATTTAGCATTATTTTACCATTGATTAAATTTTCTTCCCTGACATAATTCTGGTAATTTTATTCATAATGTGAGGTCTATAATTTAATTTACCAGTTTCTATTAGAGGGGCACTTCCTTTTTTCCCTTACTTGAAGTAATTGCCACAATAAAGGTATTGCATAGAGCAATGGATATTTCCATAGTTAAATTTTTAGAAATGAAATTATTGGCCAAGAGATATGCATCTATAAATTTAGAAAAAAATATGAGTGATATTATTAATGCTCATTCACCATTTAAACATAAAGAATGGGGTTTCTTTGCTTTTAAGCCCAGCTACCTGTCTTACTTCAAAGTGGAAGAATTCAGGGTTGTGATCACTGCCAGTCCCAGCACGGCTCCCCTGGTATTCCTGGGCCACCTGGTCCCATGGGCCCAGAAGGTCCCCGAGGATTCCCTGGTTTGCCAGGAAGAGATGGTGTTCCTGGATTAATGGGAGCTCCGGGACGCCCAGGTGCCAAAGGATTAAAAGGTACTTAGTTTGTATGTGTAAGCAAATAAACAACAGAAAAGGGTATTTTTTGTATTCACATCCTAAACTTATTTAACAGGCAAGAGTTCCTGTTTGTTTTCTTGAAGACAAAAAATTTTTCTATCCCTAAGTCTTTAAATAATTTGTCAGCTGAGTTAAAGAACAGTCATTCTATTTCATGAAAGAATATCCTAAAGTCAAGAGAGAGGTCAATGTTATGAAGCATGTGAACCTGTAAATCAGAAAATGTTGACAATGCACTTAGAAATTTTGCTTGAGTCTAATTAAGTCTTTAAATAGAACATGACAGACACCATTTCCTTTATTTTGACTTTGGTAACTTCTGTAACCATATTCAAAATTGTTTTCTATAAATTTCTATAAGAAAAATGATGCTTTGCAACCAAACTTCCTAATAGCCCACAACTTACTGCTCTTTGTTTTTGAATATTTATGTGAAATGTTGGTTGATAATTCTTTCCTTTTAATTTAATATTATAGGAACAATTTAGATGTTTCATCAAAGTAATAAAAGAACAACTATGAGTAACAAAAAGAGCTAATAATTCCAAACCATTTTCCTTTCTTAATATTTAATCTTCATTAAGTTTTTCTAGACCACTTATCATTTTATAAATTTTTGCTTCAAAAATTCTGTGTCCTGTTAATAATAATAAATAGGTGGCAGGCTAATTTTTAAAGATTTATTTTTCTTTTAATGTATGTATTAACAGCTTTGAAAGAAACAATCTAGGAGGAAGTGATTTTATGGGAAAAGTAAGCTTACTCCCCTCTCTGACACTCTGCAGGCCTACCAGGACGAAATGGGGCAAAGGGGAGCCAAGGGTTTGGGTACCCTGGAGCACAAGGTCCTCCTGGTCCCCCAGGTATGAACTGATGATGCTCATAAGTGTTGCTGCACATTTTGCGTTAAGAAAATCATCATAAATCTCTGTCCAAAGATTTGAAACCAAGACTTTCGTTTCCTTTTTTGAGTGATTCACATTCAACACATTGAGTTCTAACTACTAGAAGTTTTATCCTATATTATATTCATTAATCATTCAGGATTCTCTCTCACTTATCATTTAGACTCCTTAGAATACTACTCCTTAGAATAGTTCTCGGATGGTTCCAGTCGCCCAGGTTTACCTAGTGTATATCACTGTTTAATCTTTATGATTCTCAGGGAAGCAGAATAATGCTGAGATGGACTTGTAAGCCAGCCTCTGCTAGCTGTGTTATTTAACTTCTCCATGTGTCAGTTTCCTCATTTGTAAAATAGTGATGAGATGTCTTTTGCATCATGACATTGGTGGAAGATTAAATGAATTAATACATGTCGTGCTTTCAGAACAGTGCATGAAAAAGTTATGTTTTCAATAAATGTGTACTATCATTATTATTTTAGATGTTATTACTGCTCGAGGCTTTTGGGTGGATCAAATGACTTAATACTTTGTATGTAAAGCATTTTGAACAATACCTACAATTGTAGTTTAGTGCTGAATAAATGTTTATTAGTAGTAGTAGCAGGAAGTATTAGTGGTAGAAAGTGCCCCAGCCCACTCTGCTCCATCCCCAAACCTAAATATTTTGTTTTTGTTATTTTGGGTCATCAACTTTAAAAGACCAATATCTTGAGTTAGTTTTTCTTTTTTTGAACATGCTAATTGAACTAAGTTATGGTTCACAAATTAGTGTTATAATACCTCTGTGTATTGATTACTAGTATACTATGGTAATGACAATGTATTTCATTGTGGAAACTAAAAAAAATATATATATGTATATAGTGGAAATAGTCATTTTGACTACAAATATGGCATAAAAGTGAGTTTATTAGAGTTTTAGCTTACTGATATATTACCTACTAATTTATAATAATATTGGCAAAAGATAAGCTGAGAGGAAGAAATAGTTTGGACAATCCACAAATTGAAATATTAGAATGTTAGCTCTGTGTCTTCAGCAGCAGCATGATTGCATATTAACATAGCTTGGCCTAGTTTTACAAAAATTACTTTTGGATAGTTCTTTTCAAAATGGAAGGTGTATAGAATTAGCAATAGGATACCTCCTCTTTTCACATTAGTGCAAATATGTAAAATTTTCAAGGGAGTCTTTTTACCAGTTTACATGTTTTGCAGATTCAGCTGTGTCAGCAACAAAACCAAACTCCTCTGTTCATATATTGTTAATGTCTCATCCTAGGTCCAGAGGGCCTCCCTGGAATAAGCAAAGAAGGTCCTCCAGGAGACCCAGGTCTCCCCGGCAAAGACGGAGACCACGGAAAACCTGGAATCCAAGGGCAGCCAGGACCCCCTGGCATCTGTGATCCATCACTGTGTTTTAGTGTCATTGTCAGAAGAGATCCCTTTAGAAAAGGACCAAACTATTAGTGTCGGATGCCTCATTCAGCAGCCTAGGCATGGTGCTCTTCTTTTGTGGTCTTTGCATCTCAGGAAGATAACAACAATAATCCCTTGAAAAGAAACTCATGTACCTCGGTGTTTTTATTATTGTTTTTTTCCTTAAGGAAAAATATAGACAAGGTCACATATACTGATTTTAAAGGCTCCTCAGTTCTTCAGAGCCTTTAGATTAGTAGCATTAACTAAATCTCAAGGGTTTCTTGTAAGTCCATTCATTTTAATCAAAGTCAAATATAAAAAACCACCATTGCCTGTCAGCCAGTCAATTTCAGTCACTGTGAAAAATTTCACATTCAGCCTCCATGCAGCAGAGTATTTGAGTTCAACTTCCTGTCTGTGTGAATTTCATGTTTCATAGCTCATAGCTCACACTTCTACATTAGTCCACATGTGCATCTGGACATGGGAGATGAGATCAGGGCTGATACACAGTTTGGGAACAGACCGTATTGCCATATCAGCACTTACTCCAGTATCTGTGCTTACCAGATAGGGGTGATGGACTGTTGGTTGTTCAGTGTTTTGAATATCACCTCTGAACATTCTGGAAAAAAAGTTTCACTGGACCTGGTCGATATGTTCAAAGGAATTGTAAGTTCAGAAATACCAAAAAGACTTTCTTCTTCATACTTGCTTAGTAATTGGAATGTTTGTTGCATGCCTTCATTTTCCATTTCAGTTATTACATGTGTACATTCATATATGTTAACTTTTATTGTAGCAAAGCTAGTGGGAATCAATGCTCTAGTTGACAGGAAAGGTAACTCCACAAATCCTAGGATGTCTTGATATTTTTAGCAGACTTTAAAATATTATAAACAGTCTTTGTGTACTGTACTTAATGCTTTTGTAAGGAACATAATTTGAGATATTCCATCCTTTATCATGCTCTAAATTTTGTTACTTTGCTTATTATTCAAAGTACAATAAAGTTTTGTACAGGCCTGAATGCAGTGTCTTTTTTTTATACTTAATTTTAACTGATTCTTGAGTATATTATCCATTTGACATGGTCATTTATTCAATGGGTATAATTTATTAAATTATTTACCCTATTTTTAAATCACTGATTCATACGTAATAAGAACTTAGAAATTGGGTTGTGTGCTACTCACCTGGATGGGTACAGCGTCTGCTTCCTGGCCCAGGAATGGCTGGTAATCAGAGTTTAGCCTAACTGATGACGTGTCCTTCTGTGACTTTGATGAGAACCTTGGAGGTGAGTGAAGCCCATACATTCAGCAGCTGAATTAGCTTAAGGCTTGTTTTGATGTTCTGTCTCCAGCAAAGCCCCAGATATCTGTTAGACCTGACCAACATACTCCCCCTGATAGTTACAGCATTTCCTGGTAGACCTGGTGAAGGGGCAGAATAGGAACTTCCTTCTGCCCCTTGTTCATTCAACCAGCTTTGAGCACATGTGATGCCGAAAACTTGGTCTCTATGCACCAGTGCCAAATCGAATCTCAGAGACAGAGTTTTGGGTGAAGTAGAAAAAAATAGCTTTATTGCTTTGCCAGGCAAAGGGGGACACAACAGGCTCATGCCCTGAAAAACTATGTGTCCCAACTTGGGAGGATTTAGTGAGGAATTTTATAGCAATGATTCAAAGATGGGGTTGCTGATAAGATTAGGGTGTGTGCAGGGCCTACACTCCTTTAATCTGGCCTCTTGATGAGCTTCTCTGGTTCCTTTAATCTGGCCTCAGGGGGTCTTCTCTGGAATGAAGAATGCTGACATATCCCATTTATTGGGAGTTTTAGTTCTGTAAAGAGCTCAAAGACATTGTTATGTGTATCTCTTAAGGTGGAACTTGGACCCTGCCCCAAGGCTGCACTATCATTTCTTGACTGCTCCTCCCTTGTCTCTGCATCCCCCTCTCTTCCCTGATTAGCAACTGTTTGAACCTGCCCTTTGGAACTCAGGGAAGGTCATGGAGGCTGGAGTCTATTCCCTACAAACAAGAGATGGGGAACAGAAAGGCTTCCATGCCCAGGAACCCCACAGGGTCCTGCTCTGTTTCACATGGCCATGTAATGCCTGGGACTGGGCCAGGGATACAATGGTGACATAGTCATGTGGTCTGGCCTGAGGACACTCATGTCTAATGAGGCACAGATAGGAAAACAGGTGATTGCTATACATTCTAAGAAAGGAGAAAGTGCTATAGAAATGTATAGGGTGATGCTATGGACTAAATTGTGTTCCTCCCAAATTCATATATTGAAGCCTTAACCCTCATGGGACCCTGTTTGGAGGTAGGACTTTTAGACTCTGATTAAGGTTAAATAAGGTCGTAAGGATGGCGTACTAATCCTATATGATTGGTGGCTTTATAAAAGGAGGAAGAAGGAAATCCCTTTTTCTCCACATGCACACATATGACAAAAGACCATGTGAGCACACAGTGATAAGGTGATGATTTAAGAGCCAGGAATTATCATACTAAGTGAAGTAAGCCAGACAGAGAAAGACAAAAATGATACAAATGAACTTATTTCAAAAGAGAAATAGATTCACAGACATAGAAAACAAACTTATGGTTACCAAAGTGGAAAGGTGGGAGGAGGGACAAATTAGGAGTTTGGGAGTAACATATACACGTACGACTGTATATAAAATAGATAACAAACAAGGCCATCCTGTATCGTACAGGGAACTATACTCAATATCCTGTAATAACCTATAATGGAAAAGAATCTGAAAAAGAATAGATTCATATGCATAGCTGAATCACTTTGCTGTACACCTGAAACTAACACAACCTTGTAAATCAACTATACTTCAATTTTTAAAAATTGCATTAAAAAAAAAAAGAGCCAGGAAGATCACCCACCCTGATCTTGCACTTCTGGCCTCTAGAACTAAACGCAAATCCATTTCTCTTGTGTAGGCCACCCCATGTGTGGTGTTTTGTGTGGGAGCCCAAGTCATAAAACAGATGAGCGTGGGGAAAGCTTCCCTAAAGCAATAGTTATAAACTGAGATTTGAAAGGCCAGGAGACATTAGCAGCCCACCAAGTCATGTCAAGGGAATAAAAATGAGCAAAGTCTAGGGGATTAGAAATGGCCTGGAGAACTGAGAACAAAACCTAGTGAAACTGAGTAGGACTCTGTGGGGCTTCTGGGCACGGAAGCCTTTCCGTGTTCCTTGTTTCTTGTTTGTAGGGAACAGCTTCCAGCCTCCACAACCTTCCCTGAGTCCCAAAGGGCAGATTCTAGCAGTTGCTAATCAGGGAAGGGAGGGAGATGCAGAGACAAGGGAAGAGCAGCCAAGAAACCACAGGAGGCCAGATTAAAGGAACCAGAGAAGCTCATCAAGATTAGGAGATCACCTGGCCAGATTAAAGGAGTGCAGGGCCTGCACACACCCTAATCTTATCAGCAACCCCACCTTTGAATCATTGCTATAAAACTCCTCACCAAATCCTCCCAGGTTGGGACACATAGTTTTTCAGGGCATGAGCCTGTTGTGTCCCCCTTTGCCTGGCAAAGCAATAAAGCGATTCTTTTCTACTTCACCCAAAACTCTGTCTCCAAGATTCGATTAGCCACCAATGCACAGAGGAATCAGTAGGGAATATAAATTGTATTTACTTTCAGTATCTGCTTTTAAAATTGGTACCTCAAGTTGAAATATTTCTGTAATTTATCATGGTATATATGTCCTAACATATTTTTGCCTTGTACAAATTCGAGACTAACTCATAAAACACTGATGTTTAAGAATGAATAGGTGAATGGTTTTGTCCTGCAAATACATTTTGACCATAATGGTGTACCAGCATCTTACATGCAAGGCCTTTTAGCGTAGTTACAAGGGCATGGCTTCCATAGTGAGGTTGCCTGTGTTCAAATTCCCACTGTTTTTTTCCAGTAGGAGCCTTCAGAAAGTGTATTTATCTTTTTGTGCCTAAGTCTCTTCATATATTAAATAAGGAATATTAATAGTACTTGCCTAATAGTAAGGATTAGGATTATGAGGATTCAATGAGATAAAACAAAAAAATTAATCCATAGAATAAAGTCTGATCATCTACCAGAGCCACACAGAAAATGTGAGATTAGCAAATTTTGAGATGAAATATTTAAAAAACTTATTCAAAACATTTTATATTTGTACAACTAACACTGATAAAGTTAATTTGATTCATTGCCATTAAGAATGAAACTCTCAGTCTTAAGGGTAACAACAATTCTCAGTAAAGGCTCTCTTGACCAGATTTTGATTCATCCTGGTCTATAACGTAAAGTGGGAACAATTTAGGGGGAAAAAAATCAACAAACCCCTGAGGTTTATAGTCTTTAGTTATTTTATCTGTATTTTATTCTATTAGCTGTATTTATATCAACTGTATTTTATCCTTGGTTCTTAGAACTATACCAGGTAATTATTTCATTTCCATCATGAAGAGATTTTCAATTGAGATGGAGCTGCAGATCATTCTTTTTATCCCCAGTAGAGGGCAGCAAAATACATATATACCCACATACACAGAAATAAGCTATGATAACTTCCTCTCATTATATTAATCATATAAACTATCACTGTGTATATTTAGCCTGAACATTTTCTCGGTTTTGTAAGCATAGTTAGATTTATATCCTTAAAACCTTAATTATTCCAAAGGAGAAAATAATCACAAGTTTTTTATAAATTGAACACCTAAGCCAGAGTTCATGAAGCCGTTTATATTTTGATACCTTGCCTATCTGCTTTACCTTGGTATTATTTAGTTTATTGACTTAAAGTGCCCTGGCTAGGACCTTTGATTATAGCTTCAGAGTGGTAACTTTATTGTCAGGGAGTGGTTCTGAAGCTCGCTGCTGGGATTCCTCAGTTGTAGATCCGGCCCTTAGCTGCTATTCAGCTGTGTTGTGTCTGAGGCAGGCAGAAAACTGTCCTTGTCGTTATATAGAGATTACAGTGAAGAGTCAAACCACACATCCTATGGTCTGGTACAGCACATGGTGTAAGCTGTCAACACAGCAAAGTACCCACTCTGTGGCTGAGACACTGAGAGCCTAATCTTCGAAGGCTCTGAGGTGTGATGGGGAGACAGAGGGAAATTCAAATGAACAGTCTGTCTGTAGTTTACAAAGACCAGGTATAAACCTGTACTTTAGTAAAATGGAGCTGCAAAGGTTTTAACAAATTTTTATCTTAAAAGCTACATAGAGAATATTATTTTGCCCCGCATAACACATTTGAAATAAGGAACGTTACTGTTCCTACTCACTAAATTATGTCTGGGTTCTGCCTTCCCCAAGGTAGGTTTCACCGAGAAATTTTGAGTAAATAGATTTCAAAAGGACAACTTGAAGTAGCTGACTGGAGTGTCATTCTGAATAAGCGAGAATGACAAGCAACAACAAGGTTTTTCCATCGTGTCCCCAGTTCAGTTGCCATTTCAAAATAATATTAAATCAAATTTGAAAAGTATCTATAGATCTTATACATTGTAATTTAAAGTGAAATTTTGAAATAAATCTTTTGACAAAAGAAAAAAAAAGTTAAAGAGTGGTCTGTGATATGTGACCTTGGATAAATCTGATAACTTCCCTGAATTAGTTTTTTTAATCTTTAAAACAAAGGGTTGAAGTTACTGTGTTTTTAAACCCTGGCTGTACTTTAGAATCACCAGGAGAGCTTTAAAAAATTCCCTTGCTGGGGTTCCACCAGACATTCTGGGATCACTGCCTTGCCTTAGAGGCTTCCAACCAGAGAACACAGCTCCATGGGAGTGATAGTCATTCTGTATTTTTAGGTTTTGGAAAGCTGGTGTTGAGGGTGGCAAGAGATAAGAATGGAGATATAGGGAATGGGAAAAGGGCTGGAGAAGGAGAAAGCAGATACCAAAGAATCTTTCAAGATTGTAATGAGGAAATAGCAGGAAGAGGTGTGCATTGCAGATAAATCACTCTGGCAGCAGTGAGAATAGATGAAACCAGACAAGATTGGAAGTGGAAAAGCTAATTAAATACCATTCCAGTGGCCCTGGGGATAAAAGGATAAGACAGAAGCAGAGGGGATAGGGGAAAAGAACATCAACATATTGATGCCAAAAACTTGGCCTCTGTGTGCCAGTGCCGAACTGAAATCAAAGAGTTTTGGGTGAAGTAGGAAAGAGTAGCTTTATTGATTTGCCAGGCAAAGGGGGACACAACGGTCTGGTGCCCTCAGAAACTGTGTGTCCCAACCTGGGGGGGATTTGGTGAGGAGTTTAATAGCAATGGTTCAAGGGCGGGGTTGCTGATAAGGGTCAGGGTGTGTGCAGGGCCTGTATTCCTTAAATCTGGCCTCAGGTGGTCTCCTGATGAGCTGTGGTCCTTGAGGTTATCAAACTGTGACCTTCTTTCTAGAATCAAGTACTTAACATCTTCCATTTGGTGGGGGCTTTAGTTCTGCAGAAGAGCTCAAAGATATTATTATGTGTATCCCTTAAGGTGGAACCGGAACCCTGCCCCAAGGCTGCACTATTGTTTCTTGACTGCTCCTCCCTTGTTTCTGCATCCCCTCCCTTCCCTGATTAGCAACTGTTTGAATCTGTCCTTTGGAACTCAGGGAAGGTCATGGAGGCTGAAGCCTATTCTCTGCGAACATGAAATGGGGGACACAGAAAGGCTTCCGTGCCCAGGAGCCCCAGAGGGTCCTGCTTGGTTTCAGTATTAGTCCTACTAAAATCATGGAAAACTCCCAGAATCTACGCACCATGTCCTCGGTGACCCCAAGGAGGTGAGGGCTTATGAAACAGGCTTCCTAGGAATAATCTGCCATCACGCAACTGCGAATGTGTAGAACAGAATTCCTGTTTTTCACCCTTGCTACTTTAATGCCAGCAAAACCATTGGTAACACCCCTGTTACCCTAGCCAACTAGGGAACTGCTCTCTTTTACACTAACTAAGCAGGCTGCCTGCAGTCCAGATTGTGGCTTCTGTGGTCCCTTGTCAGCAGTGCCAATGGGCAATGCTGCACAGTTCCTGGAAGAGGTGATAACATTTTTTCCTGAATAAATGCATCTGACTTGACTAAGATTGTGTGGAATCAAACCTCATTGTTGTTGATAATTGCCACTATTTCTCCTATTTCATCTATTTACTCATTCAATTCATTCATTAAATAACTCCTTGGAAGTAGAGTACTTACTTTCTTCTGTGCTTCTGGTGAAACTGGTTTTTATTATTTGAGTGAAACTTGCTGTATCTAGATAACAAAAAATGTACTCGAACATATTTTTTTCCATTTTAAATTTTGTGAAAAGCAAAAAACACTGTGATGTCTTTGTTAACATACCCAAATCCCATATTGTTTTAAAGTCAATAGGAAAATGAGGCTTTGAAGAATTTTAAGCATTCAAGCTAATTAAATGCCTTGAAACTAGAGGCATTTGAAAATATTGAACACTAGATAGAAAATTAGTCAGCTTGGCGAAAAGGAGGGGGTGGTGGATAATAGGAAAAAAATACACATGCTGTTAAGGAAAATCATAATTTCCAGTTTCATTTTTTCTGAAGTTTAATGTTGGTGCTTTCTAAGGACGTGACCACATTATCTAATTGTCAGTGGAATAATGTGGCTTTCTGGGCCAAATTCTGAATTCCACAAGACCAACTGCTGATGAAATTAGAAGAGCTTATTGAATTTAGAGATTCTGGTCTTTAGGCATGGAAATTTAAAAAAAGTATTTAACCACATAACTTTTTATGCCTAGTATTATCTAATTTCTGTGTTGGAAATTGGCAAAGAAACATTATTTCCCAAATATATGTATTTATATGAAAATCTGCATAAATGCCTATGAAATGAAATTTGTGCATAATATTACTCAGGGGAAAGAAAATTCTGAGGGCAAAAATAATTGCAATGGTTTTGTATCTCTGAGTACACAAAAGATCCTCAAATAAAAATAAACAAATCAAATAACTATTTCACTCTCCCCTCATTTCACAATTTCAAAACTGCCTGAAATTGATCTGTATTCTATTTTTTTATCTCCTGCCTTTCTCTTTTCTCTCCTTTTCTTCCTAAAGTCTAAAATATAAACTAAAACTTGATTTTGTTTACTGTATGTATTTAATAAATATAATAGGCTAACTTTAAAAACAACTTGATTGAGGGATAATTTACATACAATAAAATACATCTGTTTTTAAGTCTATATTTTGATAGGTTTTAACAAATGTATGTGCCTGTGAAACCATCACCACAGTTAAGCTATAGAACATTTGCATCACCCCCAAAACATTTTCTTGAGCCTTTCTCTAGATAATTTACCCCTCTTCCAGCTGCATTAACCCCTGATCTGCTTTCTGACACTATTGATTGAGAACTTTCTTTTCTAGAGTTCCATATACACGGAATCATACACTACATATTCTTTTGTTTCTGGCTTCTTTCATTAAGCATAACATTTTTGAGATTCATCAATGATGCTGTATCTACCAATAGTTTATTCCCTTTTTTGTTGCTGAATAGCATTCCTTTGTATGACTACATTTCAATTATCATTCACCTGTTTATAGAAAGTTGGGTTATTTCCAGTGTGGGACTCTTCTGAGTCACATTGCTATGAATATTCATTTACAAGTCTGGATGGAGATGCTTTCATTTCTCTTAGGTATTAGGAGAAGAGAGAAAATTGACTGTGAAAGAAAGAAGGGAGAGAGAAACATTTATATGGAAGTACTTTCAAAAGTCAAGTGAAGTACCATCCTGTTTGTGGATTTCAGTAAAGAGCAAGGGAGCTGGCTGAACTTTGAAATGAGGACACTAGGTATCTCTAAAGTTGCTGCAACTTCACAGCACTGTATTTCAATTGGTGTGTGGAGAGAATGGTGAAATCCACTTGGATGTGGCCGCGGCTGGAAAGAATGACCTTACTCCAATGTGGAAGGCCATGTTTCCTTCAATGTTTATAGACACCAAACGCACCATGTACTGAAAACTCAACATTACGAGATTTTCTTTTCAATTCAAAATTAAATGTGTGTGTCTATAGTTTTTGTAAAGAAAAGGAAAGAAAAGGAGTAAGTTAGAAAACACTTGTATTTGTTGAAAACAGCTTGTCAAAAAGACAGTATGTTTGGAAGGAAAATGTTACTGGTATCTTTAGAGAAGTCTTCTTTACAAAGAAAGCTTACCCCCTATGAAAACAATAGTGTGAGGATTTTAAACTCATTTTAGATAAGGATACTGAGGCAAAAAATTGTCAAGGTCACAAATATAAAGTATCTGGTTAAAAATAGAGAATATACCAACGCTTTGACCTCTTAGTTCTCAGTGCAATGTACTTTCTTTCTTCTTATCTCTGCTGCCTTACTCTGTGCCCATATCAAAATAATCTTTAAAAATCTTGCATAAATCTATATTTAAAGCAGTCTAAGGCAATATCAATAAACATTTTATTAGTTTTAATAGGCTTTGAATAGATGCACATAATGTAGACCTTGGATTTGAACAATAAGAATTTAATACATATCTTTTAATGCATGCAAGTTAATTTCTTGAAATAGTCATGTTTCCCAATTGTGAAGTTCATTATACTGTTCTTTCTTAATATGAAGATTAGAGCATATTTGATTATTTTTATTGACATATTTTTCACACTGTAGCACATTTATATGAACTTTGAAGCTATCCACTCTGGGGATTACAATTATTTTTTCACTTGGATTTTCAAGAATTGAGAATCTTGGCACATCATCTGTAGCTCTGCATTCCAATAAATAGTCTGGATAATCATGATATTGAAGAAAGATCATATTTGGAACTAATTTTTACTTTGGCTTCTGCTTTTCCAGAACATGTACTCACAATTCCTCTGAAATGCATATAATCCCTCAGGTTTTTGAAATAAAATTAAAAGATACAATGAATAGAGCTTGAAGCCTAGAATAACTGGTAAAGAAGTAGTCATTGATTACTTTTTCAAACCTTGTTTGGACCTTTATTCAAACATAACTGAAACAAAACGTCTTTGAGACAACTGGTAAATTTGAATACAGACTGGTATTACACAATACTGTTGATGTGTTAAATTTGGCGATGTCCTGGTGTCTTTGATTTTTTTTTAAGTACTTATTTAAAAATGCAAGCTGAAGTATTTATGGATAAATAAAAAAGAATTATAAGAGTTGGTAATTATTGATGTTGGATAACAGATGCATGAGGGAGAGTATTTATACTATTCCTCCTCATTTTGTATATGTTTGAAAATTTCTATAATACAAAGCTTTTTTAAAAAGTAAAAGGCAATGAATGGGGGTGATGGGATGGGTAAGAGGTGTTCCAAGACCAAGTAGGGAGATCAGGGAGGCCTCACTAAGGCGAACTTGAAGCAAAGATTTGAAGAAAGGAGCTGTGTGGATCTCTGGGGAAGGACGTTCCGGGCAGAAGGAGGGGTTAGTGCAGAGCCCTGAGGTGGAGGTGGGCCTGTCATATTCCAGAAACAGGAAGTCCAGTGGCTGAACGGGAGCAGGTAACAGATGAAATAGTGGGAGGTGGCATTGAAGAGTCACCAGGGGTGGGTGGGGAGGAGAGGAAATGCATGCAAGATTACATCCGACAGAGAGTGCATATCCAATGCATATAAAGAACATTTCCAAGGCAAGAGGGAAAACAAAGCAGGCAACTCAACACAAAAATGGGCAAAAGATTTGAACAGGCCCTTTACAGAGAGGAAATGGTCAATTAGAACATGCAAAGATGCTCTGCTTCATTAGACATCAGAGAAATGCAAATTAAAACCACAATGCTACATCAGGACACATATGCAGAAAGGTTAAAGTTAGAAAGGCAGGCAATACTAGGTATTAGAGAGGAAACAACTCACACCCTGGTGTTGGGTGTTTAAATTGGTATAAACTGTGGTATCTATTAAAATTAAAAATATGCATCCTTATAAACTAGCAATTCCATTGCTAGGTATATATCCAACAAAAAAGAACAGATGTGCAAGCTGAAAGAGCTGGACAAGAATGTTTAGAGCAGTATTATTCTTAATATCCTCAAACTGAGAACCACTCAAATGCCCAGGAACAGTTGAATAGATAAGCAAATTGCATTACAGTCACAAAATGGGCTACTACACAGCATTTAGAATAGCCAAATAAACAGTATAGCTAAATCTCACAAAAATATTGAGCAAAGGAAACAGACACAAAGGACTTAATGCTGTGTGATTCTACTTGTGTAAAATTTAAAAATTAATCATCTATTCTGTTAACAGCATGGTAGATACTCTTGGGGAGGATGTGACTGAGAAGGAGGCTGGGGGAAACTGGGGAGCTGGTATCGTTCTATTTCTATTTCTTGATCTGGATGCTGGTTGAATAAGGAGTTCAATGTGTGAACAGCTATCAAGCTGTACTGATGATTTGTGCACCTTTCTGAATCTAGATTATACATCAATAAACAGTTGTAAAAAAAATCATGTAGGAGCATCTTGGTTCCCTCCCTTGAGGTACTGGTGCCATGTCCATGACCCTGCTACCCATGCTGAATAAAAGGGATGTGGGGCATGATGGATTGTCCATTTAAAGAAGAAAATGTAGAAGACTTGCTTTCCCAACTTACAGCTGTAAACTCTATATTTAAAGATACTGAAACATATATACATAGCATGTTCTTTGGCTCTTGAAAAGGAGTAATCTATTCCAAGGCAACTGGAAAATCTGTAAATAAAAAATGAAACTATGATGAAAGCTGTCTTTCCTTCAGATTTATGGATGTCAGTCATGCACCTTCTGCAACAGAACATTCTCATATGGCATCATGATGCCAGTTAAATGTTGGCATCATTTTGACACTAATCACTCAGAGTTTACAGAGAAAAAAATGGAAAATTTTAAGTATAGATATCATGAGCTCTTTGAGAGCCAAAAATTATTACAGATTTTCAATCTAGAAATGAAAAGGCCACTGAAGCATCCTATAGGTTTTAATTCCCAATAAAGGAGATACTGATATCTACAACCCATATAAACCAAAAAATCTTTGAGATCCTTGATTTTTTGAGAGTAAAGTGTCCTTGAGACCAAAATATGAGAAAACCATTGTGGATTATCCCAGGCTTGAAAGGTCCATTCCCTGCTCCTTTCTAGACCATTGTTATGGAATTCCAAGTCCCTGTTTTAAGGCCATGGTTAGGCCTACATGTGTGATCCTTCTAAATGGTTTTTGATGACCTGAGGGACTTTGATTCAAGTCAGCTTTTCTCCTCCTTGGCATGGTGGGTTTCTTGTCTGTATTATTATTATTAGTTTGTGTTTTTCCTTTACTCTTTTTTTTCTCCTCACTTTTTTCTTCTTTTCTTAATTAAAAAAATTTTTTTCTTTGTTCTTTTTCTCATTTTTTCCTTTATCTTTTATTTTTATTTTTCTCATTTTTAAAATTTAGTTTCCTAGTACATTGTTTTGACTTCATTATGAAGATCAGTTCATTAGGTGGGCTTTGGAAGTGATTTTCTTTTAAGGTGATTTGGACCAAGTTTTTCACCAGTTTTTTCAAATTTTAAGATGACCCTGGGACACGACTCCAAGGTCAACAGTAAGTCCAACATGCTGCAGTGCCTCTCAGCTACCCTATCTGCTGAAGAGGAGACCCATGTGGGCAGCCCCTGATTTCTCAAGAACATTGGCAAGGGTAACCTCACGGAGGTAACCTCACCAAGGGCAGCTGAGACAGGTGAGTGACCAGCAGCATTTGCCCTGTGGTGTGACCCCACCCTCTCCCTCTGACAACAGCCAAGGCTGGCAGGGGCCTGTTGGGAGCTCCTTCAACAAGTTCAGCTTCAAGTTTAAACCCAGAAATCTATGTATCAGGTTTGCCAGAAGGAACCTGAATGAACCTGAAACCACAGACCAATTAGAGATGCTCCAACCTCACAGGGTGGATGCCAAGACAATGACTGGGGGGTGGGGGGGGAGAAGGAAGGAAGGAGAAAGGAAGGAAGGAAGGAGGGAAGGAAGGGAGGAAGGGAGGGAGGGAAGAAGAAAGAGCAGAAGGAAAGGAGTTTTCAGAGGCTACCTGTGCTCACTGCACTTTACACGTAATATGAAAATCCCCAGCCCATGGAGCGCAACGAGATGACTGTGGAGATGAGCCAGGGCTGCCAGCTCAGCTGAGATAGAAATCCCTGCTGCTGCGCAGGCATGGTGCAGAGCCCAGAGGATTTCCTGCCACAGAAGACAGATGTGCAAACAGCGTGGGAGGTCTCTCAACCAGGTTCACTTTGAGTATCCACATCGCCATGGCCTTCAAAAGCATTGCCTCCAAAATAACCAAGAACTTAAGATTTTTAAGGCTGCCAGGAGTTGCCTGCGAGACCAGAAGAGGGGCCAGCTGGCCCTGGCTGCCCTCTGGCCACTCCACCCCTACCTGGGCCAGGTGGCAGAGACTAACCAGGTGTGTTTCCCCTGAGACAAACCCGACCCCACAGCTTCCTCCCCACCCCCTTCTCCCTCTTTTTTTGTGTTTGTGCGGGAGGGGAGATGTTTCTTCCAGACAAAATGATTCATCTAGTCATTGACAGAGAAGGGGGTCTCCTATTTCCTCAAAAGAAAAGAGGCACTGGAATAAGAAACATCTTGATAATGTCACAGCATCTCAGCTTCAGCCGCTTCACCCTTTGCCCACACAGCTGCTCTCCACTGAAGAGCTTTTGGGGTGGAAGGATGGGATGAAGACCATGTCCATCCTCTGAAGATGAATTCTGAACTTACGTTTTAGATCAAAGTGTAAAACCACAGTAGGCAAGGATTTTTGTGTAGTCATTTGTGTATCTGAAGATTTCCAGTGTGCTTTGCTCATGACAAAATCGTCCAATTTTTTCCCCCTCCTCAAAACACTTTTGGATCTGTGTTAGAGACCACAAAATCTCCTCAGTCTATTTCTGCATCTTGCATGAGAGGCTAGTAAACTCGGAGAAGCCAGGGGGCGTGAGATGTTCCATGCTTTTGTGCTCAGGTCAAGCCCTTCGTGTCCCTGGTAGAATTTCTAACCCTGCTCACCACTTTTGATAATTGCTACTTGAGGGGAAAGGGTTGCAAAAGAAGGAATTGCTCCCATGAAGTGGAATGATGAGTAGCTACAGCAGGAGAAGTCTTGTCTTTGCTTCTAGTTACGTACATTCCCTTCTGCCATGAGAGTTAAGGGCCATCCAAGTGCAATGAGATGTCAGAGGAGACAGTTCCTTCCCTGGAAAGGAATTTGTACCAACTTGCTAGCACTTTGCCACTCCTTTCTCTCTTCTCTTTTTAAAAGTAGAGAAAGGAGCCACTGGGAAATATGACGCATTTCTACACCTGAAGGCACCTAAGATGATAGAGCTCTGTCACCAGGATGATTTGCTTCTGAACGTGTTTGTAACATCACCTTTCCTACTCAGAGCCATGAGCTTTCCATTTCTCTTTTACCAACCTTTCCCAGGTGAGTTTTTGACCCTTGATGTTTGGCTAAATTTTCTGTCCTTATGAAAGATGCAAGCTTAGTAAACTGCTGTTGCTCAAGTCTTTTTTTTTTTTTTTTTTTAAGATATTTAAAATCCAACATCACTTTTATAAACTGTCATCTTTGTCCCAATTCAATTCCTAAGCTGTACCATGCTTCCCACAAATGACTTTCTGGACCACTGTTCTTTCTGTATCATGATGCTAATAAAGTAATTGTTGCCATTGTTAAACGTCTCACTAATCAACAATGGAAAGAGCTGCTTAAAGGGAAACTTGATTTGCACCGAGGTGGGAAATCTTTGGGGTCAATGTTCCCAGCAGGGAGTTTGTTAAAGGGTCTTGTGTTGTAGAGAAAGCCCAAGACAGAGGCTGAAAATGCACAATTGCATTTTCATGATGATTTAGTTGGCATCATCCACTCAGCAGCTGGTCCTGAAACTTAGAGATGCTCATTCCCTCGTGTGGAATTTAGTTGCAAAAATCTTCAGGCTAAACATCATTTGTAGATCAAGGACCTTCCATTTATATTATTCTTCTCAATGAAATAGGCTAAAGACATCTAAAATGGTGTTCTAATTTCATGTTGGATTTCCTGGAACTTGAGATTACACCATAGTGTGTGTATACACCTCTTCTGCCCTAGGCTCCAAAATCATCACATTGCCACCAATGTGGGCTAGAGCAAAAAGGGAAAAGAACCAGGAATCAGGGAACTTGAGTGCTCGTACTAATTTTTCAACTTTGTGACTCCAGACAAACCAATTGTAATATGGACCTTCCTTGTGATGATTAAAAGAAAAAAACAAAACTCTACATCAAGGGCTTAGTATAGTAACTAAGTAGGTGCTTCATAAATGCAGGTCTTACTGTCCACTATATTCCACAGCCCTTCTTGTGGTTCTGTGTGGCCATGTGACCAAGCTCTGCCCCCTGGGATGTGCTCAGAAGTGACTAGGGGCTATTTATAGGTTGTGCTCACACAGTGGGAGAACTTGCCCTCTCTGTCACCTTCCTCTATCCTGTTTCTTGGAATGTGGACATAATCGCAAGTCCTCAGACTATGTAGATCAGGCCAGTATGCTAGAGACAGCAGACCAACAGATGACTTGGTGAAACGGATTCTTCATACCAGCTTTGGACCATTCATGGCCAGACTGTTACCAGACGACAGAGAAATAAATTTCTTGCTTAGTTTAGAAATCTACTGTATACTCCCGAATGTGTATTCTAATAAACATTAAATTAACTACCAAAATAATTGGTTTGTCAATATACAAATAATACCAATTGTTCTTTCATGTGAACCATACTACCTTTTTACATGAAGTACAATAACACATGTGCACATTTTAAATACAAGTCATTACTTTATTCACTTTGCATATGACACTAAACACATTTTCTGTGTCCTCTGTCATAACTGTTGCTTGTTATTCCTATATTAACATACACATGTACACACACACATACACACCATATAGTATTATATATATATACATATATGCACCAAATTTTAAATAGCTTTTAGTCTTATCTTTCTGTATTTGATACCATACAACCCTCATGTAAGACAAGGTTTGCAATTCACTTAAATTACTACAAATTATAAACATTTTTGAGGTATTGCTTTATTACAGGAAACTGATGTTTTAAAACCTTATTAGAATTAGAGATTTGTTTTAGCCAAGTTTATATTGTGCCGCTTTCCAATAGTCTAACTCCATTTAGACACATAATGTAGGCTTGATATCTTACCAGTTTCCCAACCTATAGTTAGTTCAAAAACCCAGAGCTTCTGTAATGAAAAAAGATCAGTCATCCTTGAGAAAGTACACTGTGATACCACCACAAGAGGATGACAGGAGAGGGCTGCTTCAGAGGGGGAGTCAGAGAGAGTCAAAGTATAAAAAGTGTTGATCGGCCATTTCTGGCTTTGAAGATGAAGGGGGTCATGAGCCAGAGAGTGCAGGTGGCCTCTAGAAGGTGGGAGTGACCCCTGCATGAAAGCCAGCAAGGACCTGAGGACCTCAGTTCAACAAGTGCATGGAACTCAACTCTGCCAACAACTGAATAGAGCCTGGAAGTGACATCTTGGTTTTAACCTGCTGAGACCTCTGTCATAATTCTACCCTACTCAACTGAGAGATTATAAATTTGCATTATTTTAGGCATCTAAATATGTGATCATTTTTTACATCAACAAAAGAAAACTGACACCGATACCCAGAACATCTTTTTGATTCACCAGTCATGATGGGCTAAAAGGGAGCAGAGGTTAGGTGATAAATGGAATTTTGGCTCAGGACCATGTCACTGTGGGCCAGTCAGATGTGAAAACACAGCTTTCCGTTATTCATTCTATTTCTTAAATATATTGTTGGATTAGACATACTCAGTCGATTTCCAAAATGGCTTTAAGACTGTTATGGAGTCAAGTGGTAAATACTGGAATATTAGTTCCCCACCAAAATATAAGCTGAAGAAATACTGTGTCCCTGAATCCCAGAGATTAGATGCTCTATCAAAACTTGAAAGATGTAGGTGTGATTATCCTTGTCACAGGCTCGCTTCTTGTTGTACTTGGGCCTTGGAGAATAAGGGTTTGAATACAAGCTTAATCAAGTGGGGATTCCACTGAAGATGTAGTCGTTTTACCAGAGCAAATTGACACAGCCCCTGGTACTTGATATGCAGCTATTGATCTGGAAAATACATCCTCCTCACCCTCATTTCAATAATTGAACGAGAAAGAGTTGGCTTTCCCCCTGCAGAGACAGCCGTACCACTTCAAGTTCAACAGGAGTAGGATCTGGTACCATGACTCCCAGACGTAATCTTTGCTTCTTAATAATAATCATTGTTTCTTAGCTCTCATTTTGGGAGAGAACAAGGGAGGCCAAAGGTGATGAATGAAAAAGGTGACAATGAACCCTCTGATTGAACTCTGCTCTATTCTATGATCTTGTTTTATACTGTGTAGCACCCACACTAATGAAGTCTGGCTGGCTCAGATGATGCAGTTCCTGGTACATATCCAGACTAGCCTATGTGAAGAGCTTTTCCGGGTTTAAATATATGACATTGGGATAAAGGGGAGCATTTGAGCTTTCTGGAAGTTTGACACAAATATCAATCAGACTTTTCACCTGCAATTATTCCCGTTTTTAGGAGATCATGCGAATTCATACTGAAATCTGTTAAAAGATGATGTTACTGATTTCTTGGCAATATTCTGATGGCACTAACTTCTTTCTATGGCAAGATGAGTAAACTTTACTAGATAACTAAACCTTATTTTATTTCCCTATGTCATGTCTGTGTCTGCTCTCATCATCCATCTGAAATTACTATTAATATTTGTTAACATGGTGGTCTCATCGCTCAGTGCAGATGTTCCTCCATAAAAGCTGGCCAGGCCACTGGCACTGCTAAGTGCCTAGGTTTCCAGCAGCAGCACCCAACCCTGACGCCAGCCCTCTCCTTCCCGTCCCTGCCACCTCAACCCTGCCCTACACAAAACTTGGCGGACTGGCTGCCAACTGAGGGCAGGCTGAGTATAATGACACCTTCTATCAGGGACAGGAAAGCACTTTGTCTTTAATGGAATACACATTTGGATTTAGGTATGCCTTTCCTGACCACCATACTTCTGAAACTTTCCTCTCATCAGACATGTCCATGTGGACCATGGATTCAGAAGTGAGCAATGTGAAGAAGAAGTGATCAGATCCCACCCTTGAAAACTAAGTCTCCAAGTGTAACAGGGACAGACAAATCTGACTCCATACTGGATCCCTTTCTTTTACTTTAACATTTGTATACTATTGTTTTTGCTACAATTTAATCACTAAAGGGATGTTGCCTATAGCTTGAAGTATACATAATGGCCCATCTCAGGGAACCCTGTCTCCCATGCCTGAGTATTAAGCTAAAATACCTTTGTTTAGCTCACAGGAAGCATCCTGACCATCCCTCCTGTGAACGGCTGCAGGAAAGAAGAAATTAACGCATCCCCTCCAGAGTCTGGTTGGAACCAGAAAATGTTTGCAACAACTTATTGCCTTTTCTACTTTACCTCCTCGCCTCCCCCTCTTTGTTCTATAAAAGAGACTAGCATCCAAACCTGGGCAAGATGGGTCTTTGGGACACTAGTCCCCCATCTTCTCGGTCTGCTGGCTTTCCAAATAAAGTCACTATTCCTTGTCCCAACAACTCACCTCTTGATTTTTTGGCCTCTTGTGCAGCCAGCAGTATGAACTTGGACTCAGTAATACAAGTGGCCAGGATGTTGCTGCTGATAGCTCTCAGCTGAGTCTGTCTCCAGGAATTACCCACAGTGGGCAGCCAAGGCCCCCTCCTGAGAGATAGCTTGTATGTGATGACTGGTTGATTCTAAGGGTCTAATCTCTTGGTCTGAATCTGGGACAGTTCAGAATGTCCAGAGCTCCCTAAGGGATGGAGTGAGGTTTCTGCTGCAACTTTATTACAGTTCAACTTCTCCCTCTGCTCAATGTGACTGCCCTCACTCTCTCATAGGTGCTGTTCCCCAGTGTATTTCCCAATAAACTTCCTGCACCAAAATCTTTGACCAAGGGTTTTCCCCAATAACTGGACCTAAGGCATCAGATTAGTACAGCATCTGTGCACAGTGTTCTGTGGGAAGTAGTGTTGGACTTTCTAGAATCTAGTCTCAGGCACTTGTTGAGATTTTAATAGTCATCTTTATTAATTCTGAATGTGTGCATTAGGTATTTTTGATCAGAGACAGATTTCATGTTTATTACCTTACCATTAATACAAGTGTGATTCTCTCTCACTTCAGTCCTTACCCATGAGGGGATGTGATGGGAGCCAGATGGAAAATCCTCCTCCATAAGCAGCTGGACACTCCATTGGTGAGTGGAGTGGACTCTCTCCTTATACACAGGACAGCTGCCTTCCCCGAAAGGAGGGAGAGAAACCTCTGCCCTGTGGAGATGGGATGGGGAGGACCCTAGGTTCTCACTGTAACCTTCTGGAATGTACACACATCTCTCCAGGAGCTGCATGAGCCTTGTGTATCTCTCTGACTTTTTACGACCTACAGATGCCTCCAAGGTCCTGGGCCTCATTTTCTCTTGAAATGCAAACATATACCTTCGGGGTTAGGTCAATCTTTCAGGAAGTCTCTCACCATAATATCCCAGGATCCCAAGTTTTCAGCAAAATGTATTCAGGAAACCCAAAAGATGCAGAAACACAAAAAATATTTTCTCTAGATCCCACAGTATCACAGATGCTGCTTAGAAACATTGATGTTTTCATTAAAGCAAGTTTTGTGATGTGGTTGGATTGTGTAGTTTCACAATGTAGTTTCTGCATTTTTGAGAGTTCTGGAGGATTCTATGAACTACTTAATTTTCAACCTTAATTCCTTTCTGCTTGAATGAACCTAAGTAGATTCTTTTGCGTTTGCAACTAAAATTCTCAGCTGATGAAGATACTATTTATATAATATTATAAAATGCAAATAAATCTATATATTGTTTAATTTAACAGACATGTTTAGTAAAACTATAAAGACATATCTAGGAATAATAAACATCAAATTCAGGATTACTTGATAGTTACTTCAGAGGTTGGGTAAAGGAAGAATTTTGACTGGTAAAGAGCACAAAGGAACCATAACCATGTTGGTAATGTTTCATTGATTATAAGAATGAAGGGTATGAGGGTGGTCACTGTTTTATCATATATATGATATTGCTCAATACATATAAAAATACCTGCAGAAAATCTTGTAATGTAAAACTTCAGTTGCTAGAACAAAGAGCCTCCCAAATGCCACAGCTTAAAGAAAAATTAATTTATTCCTCTCTCACATAAGAATCCTTAGAGAAACAGTCCAGGTTGTTGAGGAAGCTCTGCTCCACAGAGTCATGCAGGGCCTTATTCCTACAAGGCTCTGTCTTCATTGGCACAGTGTACACTGGATCACAGGTGTGTCCACTCCAGCTCACAGGAGGGAAGAAAAGACCATGAACTTGCAAGGTTAAAACAAGACCCAGACCAGAAAGAATGGATGCCCATTGATAGAGCAGACTGGAAGGGCATCTGGGAAGTGTCTTTCCAGCCCAGCAATAAGCCCATCTTCAACTTTCTTGCTGAGGAAGAAAGAAGGAATATATTTTGATGAAAACCAGCCATTTTTTTCTGAAGGGACTTTTTGAAAACTGTGTACAAAGAATGATTTAATAAGACATCAATACCTATGTACAATTTTCTTCGTTGCTCAAAAATCTACAAATACTATCAAATACAAATAAATCTACCATTTAATCTTCCTTGAGAGGAGAAATTCTGCATTTTAGAGTCAGAATAACTCCAGAGAATATGCCTTGTCTGGCTCTGTAGGCTCAAGGACTTTATCTGAGAAACAACCTATTTAAGACTTAAGAGAAAAGTAATTAACATCTTTTATAACCCTCCTCAGTGGATCTCTTGCCATTATTTACTAACTTCTTTGTGAGGAAACTTAGTTGTCTGCTACACGTCTTTTGCTGGTCTATGTGGTTGGTTTTAAATTCACCTTTCAATCGCATGTTCTCACTTATCTTCTCACAACAAAGAATGAAGAGCGGGGAAGATTGTTTCCTTCTTACACGTTAGAACTTGTGAACATCTTGCCCAAATGAGAAAAAGTTACCTTGGCAATGGTGTGTCTAAATTATTTTCTCCAACTAACTAATCCAGATTGCCATCTATGCTTAAATAAAAACAATCATTTGCTGGAGCAGAATTACAGCTGTTCTACAAATCATTTGGTGCATGTAGCACAGATTTTCTCTTTTAATATTTCTGGTTTTCTTTCTGAATCTTAGAACCATTTTTGAATAAAACAGTTTCTAGGTAGAAAAATGTGGTTATTTCTACATCTTCTACTCCTTTCTTCTGTAAAAGAACTAGAAAAAAGATCAAAGTAATAGAGGCAACCCTCTCCCATCACCTCCATTTTACCAGTAAGGTTTCAATAGGTTGGGGCTTAAGTTGGAGTCATAACTTCAGGTATGGGTTAACACAAATCAAGATACCAAGGATTCAGGTTTGATTTAAAACACTCCATATTAAGACATCTTACCATAATCACTACAGCCTTTCTTTCCTGTCATATCTTGACAGCATGTTTTTCCTCCTTTTTAAAGTTGGACATAAACAAAATATTGATGGATCTGTATCTGTGGTTAATAGCGTCTTCCAAACATGTTACACGTGGCATATAATCCTTAATAGCTGGAGGAGTAGGTAAACACTTAGGCAGATCTCTAAACTGTGCTCAACCTTTCATGTTGTTAAGTCATGAGACTTCTTTATGGAATTATTCTAGCTACTGATGTGAAAACAATAAACAATGATTTCTTCTTGAAACACATCAACATTTTGTTTTTGTACATCCATATGTGGAGGATGATTGTAATGTTCCCAGTAAGCAAAACTCTTAACAGGCTTTTCAATCAGATTTTATGACAATCCTGAATTATGTCTTCTCACTCAATTTTTCGAAGAAAAAACATCATGTTGGGTTATATATTTACAATGTTTTCATGTTCTTAATACTCTTAAAGTGTTGATTCCTTAAAATGCATGTGTATACTTTGCACAGACTTAAAATGATAAAACTGAAAATAAATTTCGATATAAGGTCATCCAACACTGTTGTTTTACAGCTAGTGAAACTGAAAAAAAGACATGGGGAAAATCACACAGCTGATCACCTGTGGGCAATGTTGCTTAGGACAGAGATGCCACACATTCAGGACTCCCTCCCTCCACCTATAAACACACTTCTTCCCATACCTGTCTGTGGTAAAAATTGCTAATTAGTATTGAAACAAAGCAGGACCCTGTGGGGCTCTTAGGCACAAAAGTCTTTCTGTGTCCCCCGTTTCTTATTTGTAGGAGATAGGCTTCATTCAGCCTCCATGACCTTCCCTGAGTTCCAAAAGGCAGATTCAAACAGTTGCTAATCAGGGAAGGGAGGGGATGCAGAAACAAGGGAGGAGCAGTCAAGAAACAATAGTGCAGCCTTGGGGCAGGGTCCTGGTTCCCCCTCAAGGGATACAGATAACAATATCTTTGAGCTATTTTGCAAATACATTAAGTCCCCTACATATGAACAAGTTCCGTTCTGAGAGTGCATTTGTAAGTCCAATTTGTTCATAAGTCCAGCAAAGTTAGCCTATGTACCCAACTTTTACAGATAATTTCAGACACATGAACTAACTTACGTGATTGGACATGCAAATGCACGTTAGCATCTTTGAAAGTTCTCAACTTGAAGGTTTGTATGTAGGGGACTTACTGTACTGAAACCCTCACCAGGTGGGAGAAGTTAACTGTATGCATCCCACAAGCATGTAGACCCCAGACCAGTTGGAACCAGAAGGTTGATGATGCTGACTCCCACTTACCTCACCACCAACCAATCAGAAGAATGTCCACAAGCTGACCACACCTTCTTTGAACCATTACTATAAAACGCCTCAATACCCCCTCCAGGTTGGAACACACAGTTTTGAAGGCATTAGCCTGCTGTGGTCCCCTTTGCCTGGCAAAGCAATAAAACTATTCTTTTCTACTTCACCCAAAACTCTGTCTCCAAGATTTGATTTGGTGTCATTGTACAGAGGCTGGATTCAGCATCAGTATTTGTCTTACTGAACCCAGCTATGGTCCATAACTCATTCTCAACAAAATGTTCCAAGTGGTTCCTGTTATTTGGAATTAATACTTGAGCTGAAGCCAGATCTAGTCTAATTCCTTGTCTTTTGTACTGTAGTCCAGTACCTTTATATTTACTACACTGCAATTTTCACTGTTATACAAATGATTTAGATGTTTTATTTCAGGCTCTATGAATGTTGTCTATAAATCAAACTACCTTTGTTGTATCACATTATTCTCAAGCACAATTATTTCATTGATAAAAAATAAAGTTTAGAATTCTGCCTCACAGTTTTTACACTTGAATTATATGACACTTGAATAATTTTGTTCTTGAATTATGTTTCTCTTCTTGAGTTATTTTAACAATGGATCCCTTAAATAACTGGGTACCCTACGACCTTTCCTGACAGGCAAAATGTATTTGCATAAACATGAGCTAGTGATGATTAAAATACATACATGCCCATACACTATAGAAAAATATGTCTGAACTGAATAAATTCTTAATATCTCCTATTTTCAAAATGTGTTGCATAATTCTAGCTTTTTTTCCAGAATATACTAACAGATATGCCAACAACTGACAGTTAAGGCAATGGCTGTTGAACCAGAAAAATGTGACAAACAAACAAAACTGGATCCGCCTAAGACAGGATATTGGGTCAAATTCTACCATAAATCCACACATGAGACTTTTTGTAAGGCATCCTTTCCACAATTAAGGGCACAATTTAGATTTTGGTGGTTATGTCTGTGTACAGCCTGAGGGGTAAAAAAAGAAGAGGTTGAAATAATTTAGTTCCACCATTGTTCTTGTCTATGTTTTTGGTAGACTTTGCAAATAGTTTGAATTGGACTTCAAGAAGAAAGACCACACAGAAAAACAATCTTGCATCTTATTTCAACTTTACAAGTCAGTTTCTCCATCTCTTGTGATAATGCATACACATTTAAGACAAGGAAATTGGCTATTCAAATTTCCATGCTCTCATCACCCAGCCAGGAATGCCATGCTGCTCAGATTACAGCCTCCAGAGTCAGAGGGACTGCTACCTCCTGGTGCCTTGAATTAACATTGACGTTTTGAGTATCATTTTATGCCTCCCTGTGAACCAAGAATACTGCTTCTTTTAGAAAGGAAACTGATATTAATTTAAGGCCTCATTAGATTGTTGGTGATTTTCATGTATTAGTAATTGTGTTGATGGATGATGCAGGATTAATTATAAATCATAGTAAATAAGGGCTTCCCTGGTGGCGCAGTGGTTGAGAATCTGCCTGCCAATGCAGGGGACACGGGTTCGAGCCATGGTCTGGGAAGATCCCACATGCCGTGGAACAACTAGGCCCGTGAGCCACAATTACAGAGCCTGCGCATCTGGAACCTGTGCTCTGCAACAAGAGAGGCCGCGATAATGAGAGGCCAGCGCACCGCGATGAAGAGTGGCCCCCACTTGCCGCAACTAGAGAAAGCCCTCGCACAGAAACGAAGACCCAACACAGCCATAACTAAATAAATAAATAATTAATTAATTAATTAAAAAAAATCATAGTAAATAAGAATTCAAGCTTATACCTTTGCATTATGCCCACAAATAACTTTCTAAATGTTTTTTCTGAGTTTTTCTTGGATCCAAGCATCTTTCTTTTAACGTGGTTTATTTATGGTATTCAATGAGAAGGCTTACTGTGTTGCATCTTCCATCCTGTTCCTTAGTGCTGCCCTCTTCTGGTGGAGGATGGAGTGGCAGCAGTATAGATAAGGGAGTTTTCTCACTGTCATTTTTTCAGTTTGTTATTTTTCCTTATAGTGAGTTCTTTGTAGGGTCCTAAACAGTTATAACTTCAAAAGAGTTTAGGAATACATTCTGTCTAATCTATTTATTTTACAAATAGAACAATGGATTTTTATCACACTTTACCTTTCCTTTAGTTTCCATTTTCCTGAAAGAAAGAAGATACCTCTGCATTTTCCATATTATTCTTTCAAAATTACAAGTAATTTTAATCTTCCTCCACTTCCAGCTTAAATTCTTATCACTTATTGTTTTCTTTAACCACAGTCCCATGATTAAGGATGGCATCCTGTATTCCCAAGTTTCCACAATGAAAATTGTTGACAAAAAAAATATTGTCTACAAATTTAACACAGTTCCCTTAATATAATATGAAGGGCTATGTTTATGGGACTAAAAATTTCTAACATTATATTTTCACACCTGAATTATGATTTAAAAGGTTGTGTAAATTCCAGTTTTTTGTCTAAATCTGTAGGACATTCTTTGAAATTCACCCACCTTGCCATTGCCATTGACAGAAATATAATTTATTGACTTGTACCTTCAGCAATGAATATCTTATTTCAACCTTTTCTCTAGAGTGGCAGTGGTAATGTGCCATTATCTCTCTTTTCCAACTGTCAAATTCCTGGGAGACAGATTCCAAATGGCCCAGTTCAGGTCAGGAAATGACCCATGGAGTAACTAATATTGTGGCCAGAGTGCCTGGTGTCTTAGCCCAAATACAGCCCCTGAACACCCACACCTGCATGGAAAAGATATCCTCAGAGCAGAATGAATTAATGTGAATTGAGTGCCCCCTCCTTGTAGTACTATGTATCTATTGTCCTATAATAAATTGCTACAAATGTATAGGCTTAAAACAATATACATGTATTATTGTACAGTTTCTGTAGGTCAGGAGTCTGGGCAAGGTTTCACTGGGTTCTCTGCTTCAGGGTCTGTCATGAGGCTGCAGTCAAGATGTCAACCAGGGCTGGGGTCTCATCCAAAGGCTTGACTGAGGAAGGAGAAACTGACAGATTAAGGGCTGTTGGTTTGAAGGTCTCAGTACCTAGCTGGCTGTTGGTGATACCTTGTCCTGTGGATCTCTCCAACACAACATCTTGCTCCACCAAAGTAGGCAGAAAAGCTACATAGTCTGCTAGCAAGATGGAACTTGCTAACTTAAGCATGGAAATGAGTTTCCATCACAAATGGAAATTTTGTTGGTTAAGAACTAGTCACAGGCTCTGTCTACACTCAAATGAAGAGGATTACAGAGGGTATGAGCACCAGGAAGCAGAGATCATGGGGGGTGGTGTCTACCACATGCCCCATAAGTACTATCAATCAACCACAAAAGTATTTACTTACTTCAGCAAGTCCCATATATCAGGCACTATTTTAGATGATTGGGGATTAAAAAAAAAAAAAAAAAACAGTGATGAAGTTCCTGACACTTCCCTTAGAAAATCTGTAGTTTAGCACATGAACCAATAGACTGTGAAAACAATATAGAAATAATAATTCAGGCCATATATCCCTCTGCTTTAAAATTTTAATTGCTTCATGTTGCTCTGAGACTAAAATACGATTTCTTACCATGGCTCAGCAGAACCTGTGTTATCTAGTTCTTTTTCTACTTTGACATTCTTATTGTGTTTCCCCCATTTTCCCACTAGGTTCTACCCATCTTAGCATCTGACAAATCCCAGGACATGTGCATGTTTGAAAACATTAAAAAAATAAAGTTAAAAAGTTATGTCATTAAATTTCCACCATTAAAGCCTCAATCATCCAATGAATGTCTAGCTTTAAACCTTATAATTTCATGTTGTGACCACTAAGAAAAACTAGTTGTCAAAATGTACCCTTTGATAATGAACTGTACCGAAATGCTTTGTAGGACTGTTAGCTGTATGCTGGCTGATTGTTGAAAGCAGCCTTCCAAAAACGAATGCTTTGATTTAAAGAAGTAACCCACTAGACCTCAGAGTTCTTGGAACACTCTGGAGGAGTTGGAAAGATTCTTATGGGTTATATCTACCAATATCTTCTATTTATTGTTTAGTTTTTCTCCCTCTGCATCACATAATATCTTCTTACTGAGCAACCACAGAAGAAATTCTCTCCGTTTCAAGAGAAGTTTCTTCTCAGTAACTGTTTTTAGTTCATCTTATGGATACTTAATTGTGTAACTGATCAGAATCCTGTTTTTCTTTGTCAAAAGACAAACTTGGAGTCATAGCCACAACTGAAACCTACATAGTGACTCCAAAACCTGTGATCTTTCTTTATATGGAGGTCACATCTTTTTCCCTAAATTGCTTTATCTTCATCTTAAAGTTCACCCAAGTCAATACAATGTTCCTATATTATAAAAGCCCCTTTTCCTTTCTAGTCCTTCTCCTTTGTAGTATAAAGTCCATCAAAGTATGACCATGATCTATCTAAGGTTCTGGAAGATTTGGGGTGACACACAATGTCTCTCTTACACATTTTCTCTATTTTTTCTTTGTCACTTTGATGTAAAGAGTCGGACTCAAGAATTACGAATGGATAAGTAGAAGAAAAGTCTCTCTCTCTCTCTCCCTCTCCTCTTCCCTCCATCCTTCTCTCTGTTCTCCTCCTCTTTCTTCAATTTCTTCCTCCACCATCTACTAGATTTTTGATATTTTTGTGGTATGGTACCTACATTCAAGGTAGAATGCATAAACTTTGAACAAAAACCCCTCAGGTTCTATCAGAAAGTCTATAAATTGGCAAATTGTACATTTACTTCTTGCCCTCCTTCCTTCTTCGTATAATTATCTATGTCACTTGGGGACATCTATAAAACATAGATGTCTCCTGGTATAATAGGGAAGAACAAATTTGACTCCATGTTGGATCTGTTTCTTTTACTTTAACCTTTGTCCTCTGTTGCCTGTCATGCTGGCTCAGCACCTTTCATAAAAGAATGTTGCCTATAGCCTGAAATATACAGGATAACCCATTCTCAAGGCTCTGACCTTTAAAGGTATAAGTAACAATTTTCCATTCATATAGAGATAAAAAGTTGCAGAACAGAGAATAACATTTGTCTTGTTAGAGGTTTACAGGAACATCATGACCTGACCTACCGGGACAGATGCAAGAACAAGTGATTCTGACACCAGAAGTTTGCAACAAGCAGCCACACTCCCTCCCCTTTTAGTATAAAAGAAGCCTGAATTCTAACTCCTGGAAGATGGTTCTCTAGGACGTTAGTCTGCCATCTTCTTGGTTGCTGACTTTCCATATAAAGTCGCTATTCATTGCTCCAACAACTTGTCTCCCGATTTATTGGCCTGTTGTGCAGTGAGCAGAAAGAGTTTAAACTTGGTAACACTGGTATAGGAGAAAAAAGGAGGAAAAGGGAAGGACAGAGAAGAATGACTTCATAATTAGCCCGAGGATATGGGCTTTCTGAGAGTGAGTTACACAGGGAGCAGCATTTCCAGTCAAGTGAGAACTGATTTGGAAATGGATTTGGATACACGTTTTAGGTCTCTATGGGACTTTGATTTTATTTTTGCTATTTAAAGAGGATCACTCTCTGGGTGAGCCAAGTTGAGGCCAAAAGAAAAAGGCTCCCCTGGCTCTCCTGAAAGTGTTGAGATTTATTTCTCTGGGGTGGCCTAAGTGTGTCCTGATTCATTCCAACAAATCATCCTGTTTTCAGTTAGAGATGAATATGTTACCATATATCACCCAAAGAAAACTGGCAGAATTTGTAATGATATATTTGAGAGCCATCTCACCATAAAATAAATTGGAAACATAGGGCCTTTTGTATGAGTAGATATACAGAGAATTGCATGGGATTACCTAAAGGAATAATTTTGAAGCATAGGTCAGAGTGTCACAGAATTAAAATATCTCAGTTTCACGTAACTTTATGAGAAACCACCCGAGGAGTTGCATTTTAGGACTAACAATCTGTGTTATATAGATTTCCACTTTCACTGTTGGGATTTATTTACATCAATCCCTTCCCACTTAAACATGATTTGTTCACTTATTCAGTCAACTAATTTAGTAAATATTTATTGTGTGCTAAATGCATGCTGTAGCTTAGGATAGAAAGATTTATAAGATGTGATACCTGCCTCAAGGAGTTTGTAGACTGTTGAGACTCTGAGGAAGCCTGTTCCCCTTCCTCACCACCCCCATGGGAGGAGTGGAGGAAAATAATGATGAAGCAAGATTTAATGCTATTTTGCAATTAAAAGATTGATCTAGAGTGCAATCCACTCATATGATCATAATATTTAATTTTCTCAAAACTGTCCAATTCTGTACTTACGTACTTTAGGGCAGATTCCTTCCCTTTCCTCCTTGAGATCTACTCCCAGCGTCAATGGTTTCCTTGACTTCTGGCTTCTTTGAGCTGGTTTACCAACAGGAGCCCCAGCAGATCAGAGGGAGGCAGGCAGTGAGGTAGGCATTGACTCCTTCCTCCCTGGGGGTTCATCTTGAGATGATGGTGACTTTCCACCAAAGGTCATTTCCCTTCCCCATGTAGATTTCCCTACAAGACTCTGGTCCTGGGCTCCATGTCCTCTCACTGCTGTATTTGAGCTTCTTTTTAGTAAACTCTAAGTGCTGTAATGTTCCTGTGCTTCCTTTACCCTCTGCCTGCCCTTCTGAAAATAGTTCCTTTGTAAATCAACACTCCTAGAATTTTTCTATTTTGAATGTTGGGATTGATTATTACAGTGATCTTTCAGTCTTCTTACAGTATCTTATTTGAGTCTTGCCTTACTCTAAAAAAAAACCCTAAGAAAATCTATGTGGTTTTAATTGTTTTTAAATACAAAATTATAATTTTTAAACTATCTGAATCTAACTAAATATTACAAACATAAAAATAATATTCTTTTCCTAAACCAAAGTATTTTCTTACACATTTTCATGTACTTTATCATGATTATCAGTATAAACAACAAAAATACAGATCTTACATACAAAATGAGATGGATAAAATTGTGTTCTAAACAGAAATCATTTACTCTTTGGGCTTTCTTGGTGTTTCTTCTTCTTGTTTTATTCTCTTCCATTCTTCAAAAGAGAAATGAAATAATACTTCTTTGAGTTCTTCTCTGACTTTTAATGGAGCAAGTGTAGGCTCACAGCCTGACAAATCTGGCCAGATTTCTTAAAAGAAACAGAAGTAACACTGCTTGACCAACAGGTGTTTTGTTATTCTCACAGGCCTGATCAAATGACTGAGTTAAAAGTTCAGATGAAGTTTAGCAGACTGGTTTCAGTCTAAAGAACAGTTTTGTTAAAATGGCTCAACTAAGATTTCTGAAAGTGGAGTATAAATCACGGTAGATTCAAAGACTTTGTAATTTTCATGTATTACAAATGTTTAATACATTCATGTTTATTCACTTTATGGAATATTTTGATATGTTTACAAACAGATTTGTGTTTATAGTCAACAGAATTAGAGTACATTCTGGTTTTCTCAAAATATGACCTTTCAATTCTATAAAATTTATGGTAACCTGACTAAGATTTCTCCTTGCCCTAAAGCTATAGACATCAAAGCTATGTAATCAGGGGCTCTTAACCTAGAGTCTCTGGCCTCTGGTCCTTGGGGACAGTACAGAGATTTCACAAGGCCTAGGATATTATATGAAAAATATTCATGTTTGTTACATATATATATATATATATATTTTTTTTTCTGGGAAGATGTCATCAGAATTCAAAGGAGATTAAGAACCACTAGTTTAATTTTTATTGAGCATGGTAGATTTTAGAATTGTTGAAAATATTCAGGAAACTTACAAGTGGGGCCCCTCTTTACAGGGACCTATATCCAGACATGGGACTAGTTTCGGTCAATAAAATATGGATAAATATCCTGTGAGCCATATCTGAGCAGAAGCTATAAAACATTTTGCTGTTTCAGTGCCTTCAGATTTACCTCTGCCATCAGGCTAGCTATGTCCCAGATGGAGGGTGCTCAGTCAGCCTGGGTCCTGTCATGCAGCAGTAAGTGGACTTGGAGGGTTTTCTTTGTTTCTGCTGCAAAAATTACCCTAAGCTGCCTGATAAGTAAGATAGTCAATTTCCCCGTTTCTAGAGCAGACTAAACACATTTTCCTGTGCTTGGGTTAAACAGTAAATCAGTTAAATTTTATTCATTATTTTCCATGCTATTCCACAAAGCCTGGAGTGTTAGCATCTACAATTATCTCAACATAAGGCTTTCCTTCTTCCAAAAATATTTCATGAACCCTTCCTTGTTAAAATCAGTTCAATCACTTTGCTTCTAGCAGAGAACGAATAATAGGGACCATATTTATCACCCCCTCCCCGAAGCAACAATAAGAAAAATATAGACAAAATGTATGAAACAAGTTTTCAAGATACTGAACATCAGACAAGAAAAGACAGTGGTCCCTGAGAGACAGGAAACAAAGGAGGTGAGTCCTATCTGATAAAAATCCTTCAACTGATCTATTAAACTACTAATATTTGACGTTGCAAATTAGTTTAGCCCATGAAATAGTAAGTTTAAACCCAGAAACATTCATTTCTTTCATATTGAAGGTATTTTCATTGCTTGGCTAGCCTCATCAACAGAATCTTGAAAGTGATTTAAACATATGTTGATTTAATACTAAAATAGCTGAAGTCATTTATTCTGCAGCCAAACAATTTGCAGTTTATTGAACTGTAGGAAAATTAAATTCAGATGACAATTATACAGCTTCTGAGTGTGAGTGAGATTTGAGGATTCTAACTTGAAACTCTCATCAAAAAGGACTTCCACAAGAGTTGGCTTGCAAAATCCAGCTTGTTTCTTGTTCATTTGGAAACTCACATTTCATCCTAATATTAAATTATGACACTTTTTACAATAAAACGAGTAAGAGCAACTGGAAACCTCTTCGTTGAAATTAAAGATTTTATATACTCTGGGATTCTATTAGGAAATGAGACAGAGTTTTCTACAAGAATATGTTTAAGGGAATTCTTATTTGATATTTTTATTTAGAAAATCACAAAAGTAGAAAATATACAAGATATTTTGATGCTGGAAAGTTGTTCTCAAACATGAAAATTATGTACATATAAGTTTCAAAAAGCAGAACACAAAATTATTTTTAAAATTTTGAGATTTATTTCAGAATAAGAAGATCTTTATAATGAGACATAAAGCAGGAGAGAAATGGAGAAGCAAGAATTTGAGTCTGTTCTCAGATTTGCCACCAGCTTCTCTAAGGCTGTGAGCAAGGCAATTAATTTAGCTGTGCTTTGTTTCTGCAGTCATTTATTAATTTATTTAGTTTTCTAAAGTATAGCTGATTTACAATGTTGTGTTAATTTCAGGTGTACAGCAAAGTGATTCAGCTGTACATATGAATGTATTCTTTTTCAGATTCTTTTCCACTGTAGGTTATTACAAGGTATTGAATATAGTTCCCTGTGCTATACAGTAGGTCCTTGTTGGTTATCTGTTTTATATATAGTAGTATGTATCTTTTAACCCCAAACTCCTAATTTATCCCTCCCCCCTTTCTCCTTTGTTTCTGCTTCTTTAAATTCCCTCCTAATTAGAAAGTCCTCTTACATTATTAAATAACCTATGAAAGCTTTGCAAAGGAATAAAATATAATTGTCAGCAATGTCAAGATGTGACATAGCTTTCCAACAACTGCCATGTCCTCATGATACATGAGAACAACTAAATGAGGTTTGTAGTTTGCATTTGGAATTCTAACTCATTCTTATCCATAAACAGATTTTTCCAGAGCTAATAAATTCTAGATATTATAATATATGACCATGTTGTGAAGGATGAATTCAATTTTAAACATTTTGGTTTTGTTAAAAACATACACATATATGTACCTCCATAGACAATAAGCATTTGTTAGAAACATTAGTCTGACACAGACTTTGGTTGTATGCCTCTGACAGCATTTTCTAGAAAATACAGAGAGGCGTCCCCAGAGCCATACACTTTGGCCAGCCTAAAACCCAGGTGGGTTGGGGTTCCCTTCTCTGCTTTCTCTGGTATTGACTCAGGTTTTTAGCATTTCATTTAGATTCCAGGAAGCCATTATTATTATTATTATTATTTATAAATGAACATTTTGGGGGTTGCTATTGCATAAATAAATGTACAGCTACCAGGAATATTATCATCAATATTTTGATGTGTTGCTTGAAATAAACAATCAGGCAATTCAAACTTGTACCTAAACTTACAGATAAGACTCTACAAATGAATTTTTCAGTTAATCATGAACATAATTGTGACTCTAATGAGGTCACTTCGTGGACTTACCAAATATTTGAGCATTTCAGCTTAAAATTATGTTTCAGATAACTATGATGGGAATATATTGGTCTGGATAATTAATGCCAGCAACCCCCCAAACTCAGTTACTTAGCACGATAAAAGTTCATTCTTTGCCGACATCCAATCTCATGAGGGTGAGGCAGCGCTTTTGTGGCTTTCCTGCCGTCACTAATTCAGGGGTTCAGGTTTCTTCTGCTGGGAAGCGCCAGCATCCACAAAAGAGGAGCGGGGTGTGGAGTACATCACTGGAAGATTGCAGGGCAGGCCTGAGGGTATGGTCCTCCTCCTCCTTCCACATCCCATTGGTTGGAAACTACCCGGATGGTTGGTCTCAGCTTAAAGCAAAGGATGGCTGGGAAGTGTAACCTTCGTGACCGCCCAGGAAGAGGAAGCAGGATCAGACAGCATTTGGTCAGCCTCCACCACAAGAGATACAATTTTAACATTTCAAAATCGATATTTTTCCATTCTTCTCTCCCCAAATTCATGTTCCCCGTCAGCCATTCTGCCCTTCCTCAGGAAAGGAGAAAAACAAATGCCTCTGTCTGGGAAAGGGTGAGTGAGATGCGGGGATGCCCTGAAAGCGTAGAAGAGGAGGTACCACGTCTCTTGTAGGGACCCCATGGATGGCAGGGAGATGAAGGGACACACAAGTGGGGGGTTTCTCACAAGTTTTTAAATAGAAAGCCTGAAAATCCTCCTAGTAAGACACCTAGAAATGCTAGAAAGAGAATTTTTTTCATGGAGCTAGAGGCGCTCAAAAGAAAGTAAGGGAAATACAGAGGAGCCACAAACAAAGGCAGAGCGTGATGCTCCGGGCACGGATGTTGGTCTCAGTGTTCCGGGATCTTGAGTGTTGTATCCGAGTGGGGAATAGGAGACTGGGTCCATGGAAAGCAAGGAGTTTAAACTAAAATCTCAAGATAAATCATGTCCCTTGGAAGGCTAGAAGAAATTTATCCACTTGGGGAAGGAAGATGCTAAAGGAATTTGTCCATATCAGCCTGGACTCTGATGATCTAATCTTTTTAAATTAAAGCTTCCTTTTCATCGTCAGAATACTTTTTACTGATTTCATCACTTGTCATTATTACTTTTGTTTCTTGTTCCAGAAAGTGAAAAGTGCTATGGGAGGAGATGAGGGACAGGAAAGGAGAAGGTTAATACTAGTAACGAAAGGAGTTGTGCTCAAATTCAGTTCCATCTTATACTAGCCGTGTGCTCCCAAGCAAAGCAAGGTACTCAGTTTCCTCTTCTGTAAAATGGGGCAATAATACCCCCTCATAAATTTGCTTTGAGAATTAGTCTTTACATGTAAAGTGCTTAGAACACTGCCTGGAATAATATAAATGTTAACTAGAAATATTAACATACTGTGTGCTTTATAAGCATATAAGTTAAGATATTGAGATAATATATTTTAAACATTTAAAAAATTTACTAATATCAAAAGCATTTTCGGACATCTTCAGAGACATCTTCACATTAGAGTTTTATCTTCTTATTCTGCATGTTTGCTTTTAAGTGTCTTGTTGTGAAGAATGTCTTCTTATTAGCACTAAGTAATATCTTAAGGCATAACATGCCTTTAGGACAAGGATGTAAACCTACATTTCAATATTCCTCTTGTGCAGTAAAAATAATTTACAGTAGCTTCTTGGCACATAATCGTTAGATCACCATTATTTTACCTTTTAATGAGGCTGACTATATGTTCATACTAGGAACAGAACTCTAAGCCTTCCTTTTTGTTTTTCTCTTGAGTGTGTGTTATTAAGACGATATGCTTTGAAAATTTTTTGCGGGAATAATTTAAAACTGAGTGCCATTTAATTAGATTAGATTATGTGTGAATTGATCTGAAATCCACTCATCAGATCACAGAGGAGCTGAATCATTTTGTTTCTCCTTTATCACCCACATATTTCCAGTGCCAGATGCCATAGGACATTTTTGTATCCTTACTTTTGTGTCTTTCACCCTTGTGCTTTGATGCTGGGTGAGTTGGAGGAGGGGGACAGTTCCTGGACACCATTCATACACTGAGATGGTTAACAAGTATTTAACTCTACATGAGAGTGACCGCAAACCACGTGAAGATAACCCATCAAACCAAAACTAATGGGACACCCAGCTGTACATCCTCTCAGACAGATTCTCAGAATGTCCACGCCCCTGCAGCATGACCTGGTGTAAGGAGAGGTGTGATGGGGAGGAGGTCTGTGTGACTAGAGAACCTTCAAGGGCCTTGAAAAAGGCCCCTGCACATTAAAGATACTGAAGTTTTTTGCCCCACAGCATATGGAATCTTAGTTCCCCCACCAGGGATTGAACCTGAGCCCCCTGCAGTGGAAGCACAGAGTCATAGCCACTGGACCACCAGGGAAGTCCCGAAAGATGCTGAAGTTTTTAGTTTACTAGTGTTACAGTAAATCTATTTTGGCGTAGAAGACTATAAATAACAGAATTTTCTAATTCCAGGTTCAAAGTCCAGATTAACTTCAACTGTCTCAGAGTGTAAATTCCTGAAGATTAAGGCCAGGACAGGGCTGACATTCATCCTAGTGGATTGTTAACAATTAGTTACCTGATTTTTAGCTTGTTAGTTTATTCTATTCCATGATCTTAAATGGTAATTTTTATAATGCCAAGCAGCTGTACATTTTGTTGACAAATAGAATATTGTGTTACAGCAGTGAAGGAGACTTTGTGATTTTTGGCTGCCAGAGTGAAACTTTTTTTCAGTTTTAATTTCCACTTGGGCACTGTGATTGGTATTGGGCATTAGAAGATCTTCAAAACCTTCTGCTCTTTGAATTTCTTAGTACTGAGCCATGAGTGTCAACTCTATATACCTATGTTTAACCTGAGCAGTATTGATAGGATATTTTGCAGAAGAATTTAAAAACAATACTGAAGACTTTTTACTGCCATTGTTCTATGGACCTTGATTTTGGAGGGTGTTTCAGAGTCTTTAAAAAGTAAAAACATTTATGTTTATTCTCCAAATCTTATTTGAGATTACAGCTTAATAAAAGTTTCAAAATTTGAGAAAGTCATAAAAGATATTGATAATAAAACTGATAAAAGTATTAATCTGGTTAGGAATTTTAACATGTTTATGCATGACATTATTTCTAATTACTTTCCTTTTTTGTAGAAAATGCCTGCAGTCAAGCATTGGGCTGTCATTGATCTCTGTCATGTAATAGTCCCTTGTTCCAAAAGTAGTTAAATCTCTCATTGGAAGACTGGGCTGCCTTGATTCCTTGTAAACAAAGGCTGCACCCCTCTGGAAGTGATGGGTTCAGTTCATGGATTTTGAGCAGTCAACCATACTGAATGATTATGGATTTTTATACAGCAAAAATCTGTTATTACTGAAGATCTGCAAAGACATTTTGAAGTGAGAGGCATCTGATACTTGTATAACTTCACTGGGTGCCCTGTTCATGAAAATAATTGGTACTTGAAACTTATTTCAGATGAATCAAGATTCTTTAAATGTTGTCCCCCAAATAGTGATAGGACAAATGTCAAAGATCTAATGACCAAATTGTTCTTGTTTCTTTCTGGGATAAATCTTAGGCCAGCTTTAAGACATCTTTAGACTTCCCTAATTCTACAAGGATTTCAGAGATTTTTTTCAATATATGAGTGAATAGTTACATAATTATGACACTCCTGGGAATCAATTTGAAATCATTCATTGCTCTCTCAATGAATTCCAAGGAATCTTTATACTTTTGTTTGACCAACTGTTCAACCTTAAAAGGTCAAAGTTGATCACATTCATTTGAATACATCGTATGAACTGTGTATAGGAATTCATATCTCAAAACACTTTTAGCCCCTACATACCAAGAAGGTTGTTACCACTGATGATATGGTCATGAGTAGTTAAAACAGAAAAGCTGGCTATTTGAGCGCAATTTTATATTTTCATATCACCCTAAGTCAGATGCTTTGTTTTCTCATGGGAAAATGCTCTAGAAACATCCCTACTCTGGGAATGGCTTTGGCATTCGCACACCAAGGTTAATACAGAATGTCTTGGAGTTAGAGTTATTAGAATTATTTTTAACACAGACAGAAGTCATGCTGTGGGGATTCTGAAATGTGAGAGAGTCATTCTCTCTGCAATCATATCTCAGATAGTATGAACAGGTGATGCTCATTCCTTGCATGCAATCTTGGTTTTACACAAATCTAAAACTGGCAAGTCTATCTTGGAAAATATCAATTCATCACAGCATTTGCAAAAACAAATGGGATTTGATGCAAGAAGTGTTTGACTTGAGCAAATTAGATGGAATTAGAACTCAGTGTAGAAACATAAGTTCAATGTCCTCCTTTCCTCCTTCTCTCACCACCCAACCCCCAGCTTGGTAAGAGTGGAAAGAAGGGATCAAACATTTAACAGGTGTTCTGCAAATGCCAAACTATCAACGGAAACCAATATCCACTCTTAAAAAACAGCAAATTTGCTACTTATTTCCTGGCTTTAAAGGAAACATATGTTTATGGTAGACAGTTCTGAAAACAGAGTAAAAGACCAAGAAGAAATAAAAACTATCCCATTTAAACCACTGGCTGAAAAGAAAACCTACTGTTAACATGTTGATGTACAACTTTACAGATATTTGTGTCTGCAGACATATGAATTGTTGGTTGTTTTGCAGATATTTTTGTGTGCATGCATCTGCAAATGTTGGTGTTTAAAATTTTGACACGTGTTCTTTTTGTAGTATTTTTAAAAATTTAATTCCAGGCCATCAGGCTCTTTGTTTTGTTCACTGATGTATCCCAGTGCCTGGCACATAGCAGGCCATCAATAAATATTTGTTGAACTTACCAGTACAGTATGACTTTTACTCACTATCAGTAAATATTCTTTGAAAACATCATATTTAATGGCTGCATGATAGTCCATTAAGTAGTGCATTGTAACTTATATAACAAACATACTATTGCTGTGAATTTAGATTGTTTCAAGTTTTTTATGCATAAAATTACTAGAACATCTCTTGTGCATGATTCCTTTTTTTGTACAAATTTGATTACTGGAAATAAATTAAAAAGTTGGATTTCTTTGAAATTCCTTATTTTAAAAAGGCTTCCATAAAAATGAAATTAATGGATGCCCTACCCTCATGGAAATTGTATTGTCTGTTTCCTTTGATGAACCTTCCTTCTGGTATCCTCATCCAGCATGTTTGGAGAGATTGGCTCCATCTGTGAAGCCATCCTTCTGGCCAGAGTGAACGGCTCAGGGATGGACCCGAGACTTAACTCAGGGCATTGAGATGAGAAATATGTACTTTCTCAGGACTATTGGGAAAATCATTCTCTTTGTTCCTTGATGGAAAGGAGGAAGAATACAGCTGTGGGAATTGCTGGCAGTCTTGTGGTATATGGGGAGTCAACTTTGGGTAAAGTGGACATCACAGAATGCAGAAAGGAGAGGCAGAAAGAAGGCACATTTTTATTCACTGGAGCCAGGCCTTACTTGACGCTTGACCTAACTTTGAACTTTCAGACACCTGAGCCAAAAGGTTCCCTCTTGTCTCAGTTGAGATGAGTTTTCTATTAGCTGCCATAAAAAGAGCGTGTTACAATGAATATCCCTCACAGTGCATACAGGATCATTTTCCCCAAATCTACTCAATATTGGTTGTCTTTATATCGGCTGATTTCATAGGAAACACATTTTATCTCGTGTTGATTCATGTTTCTTCAACTGCTGGTGAGGTGAACATTTTGTGTATGACAATCTCTATTTAATTCTTCTTTTATAGTTTCAGTTCCTTGGGAGGCATTTCAACCACTTGGGTCTGTGAGATACATCAGTATCCTTTTGGTGTTTTTATATAACTTATCATTTTGGAATAATGTCAAATTTACACAAAAGTTGCAAAGGTATTTCAGCAAGTTCCTGCATGTCCTTCACTCTCCTTCCCTAACATCCTACACAACCATGGTGCATTCATCAGAATGAAGAAATAAACATTGGGGCAGTGCTAATAACTAAACTACAGGCTCTATTTGGGTTTCAGCAGTTGTTCTGTTAATGTCCTTTTTCTGTTCCAGGACCCAATCAAAGTTATATTTAGACCAGTTACCCTTGTTAGTGGATTCCCCCCTGAAGACACTTAAATTCTTGCAACCCAATTCCACTTGGCTGAGTCAATCATGAACTTACAAAGTGCTAAGTGATCCTTAACATTAGGCAAATTCGAGAAAGATTTCCATTTGATCATGCTTTCATTATTTTTGCTTTTATTGTTGATAATACTGCTCTGCAAGTATCCAGAATGATACAGAGAAGATTGAATCTATCTTTGGCAATGAGTAGGCTAATTCTCTGGTTTGGATACAAGATGAATAAGATAATTTCTGAAGTCCGCTTCAAATTCACTTTGCAAAAAGTACTGAACTTCAAATACTAGCATATGTACCAGCTGTGTACGATCCTGGGCAAGTTACCTAAATAATTATCTTTGGGTTCCTTGCTTGTAGACAATCACTTTATTAGGCCTTCCACATTTAACATGCGGAACTAGGAACACTTGATTCCTTCTCCCTTTCCCCTTGTGCTTCAAATTGTCCATTCTCTCCCCTTAGTAAACAGCATCCTTTCCTGTCCCACTGGATGCCCAGCCCAAAACAGAGGTGTCATCTGTCAAGTTACACTGCTGCAATCTTGAAGATCCCAGATGGTGGCTGAATCAAGTCAAAGGACCAATCCGGCATCTGCCATGGTCTTCCCATCTCCCTTCCTCCCTCTATCAGAGATGTAGTGTCCACCGTTCCTGCAAGGCACTGACGACATTGGGTGAAGAAAACAGACATATTTTCTGCCCTCTCTCATGTAGCTTACAGGAGGGAGTAAGCATTAATCACAGAATTGCAAGGTGCCTGATCGCAATCAGAGACAGATGCTCTGAACAGCTCAAGCTGCTCTAAGAGTCAAAGGATCTGGCTTTCTGAGAGGCAGGCTCTGGCCAGGGGTGGCAGATGGTCTTCTCGAGGAAGTTGACATTTGCTGGAGACCTGAAGAGTGAATGGGAGGTACGTACAGGTAAATGAAGTGTGGAATGGGGTCAGGTGGGCATCAAGGGTTCTGGGATGTGTTGTGAGAAATCTCCAGGCAGAGAATGGCAGGTGTGACAGCTCTGGAGTCTAGGAGCTGAAGGTGAGCCAGTGAGCCTGGATGCACAGAGTGAGAGGGAGAGAGGGAGGCAGCAGAAGTGTCCTTCGGAGAAGAATGCGAGAGGTATGCAAAGTGGGTGGAGCCAGCTCTGGGTGCTCAGGCTGGAAAGTGGGGGAGGTGTGTGTGGATGTAGAGAAGGATGAAGTGAGGGTGATTCTATGAAGTGAGAAAACAGGGATTCTACTCACTCTCCAACTTTGCCCAAGACCAGCTTGCCCTTCCGTCCACGAGATTTTGTATTGGAAACTTTATATCTCCTCCTAAAACCCATAACCTCAGTCTCATCATGAGAACAGCATCAGACAAACCCAAACTGAGTGACATTCTACAAAGTAGCTGACAAGTGCTACTCACAACTGTCATCAGACACAAGGACAGAGAAACTGTCAGAGCCTCCAGGAGCCTGAGGGGACATAAATATTTGTCACGTGGTATCCTGGATGGGGCCCTGGGACAGAAAAAGGACATCTGGTAACAACTAAGGAAATATGAATAAAGTATAAATTTTAGCTAATAATAATGTATCAATGTAACCTTATTAATTATAACAATTATATCACACTGATCTTAAGATATTTAAAAATAGAGAAAACTGGGTGCGGGTGGTATGAGATCTCTCCGTTCTAGCTTACATTTTTTTTCTGTAAATCCAAAACTCTTCTAAAATGAAAAGTGCAGGGCCCAGGGCAGGAGCCTGAGGAGAGTACCAGCTGAGTAGGGCTGAAACTATGATCATTTAATTTTTGTCTTCATCAAACATTTATTGAATTGTCACTATAAACTGGACCCTAATGTATGTACAGAAGAAACAGCTGGGTGGACAGGACAGTCTCTGTATCCATGGGGTTTTCATGCATACACAGCCACTTCCGGTTTCACGGAGGTCTTTCAGTTTCATGGAGGTCTTCCCCAATATGTCTGTGAAGGAGCATCTCACCAGTTAATATGAATAATTCACTGATGATTATACTTCTTTAAATATGCTAAATAAATGTTATGCTGCTAATATCAGAAGTAGGTTTTGTAATTATTACCGAGTTTCAAGTAAATTTGTAGTCTAATGTTATTCTTATGTAAATTTGATCTTCAAGATAAATGAAATAGGACTTCATCTTAAAAGATCGCAAGGGTCCATTACTTAGAGTGCACTGCCCTCTGGTGGTTACAATGCAGTGGTTTTCTTTGGTTTTTCAGTTTACCCCAAGGCTCCCTAGTAAGGAAAGTTCCGTGTATTTTTGTTGACGAGATTTTTGACGTTCTGAATTTTCTCATTATACTTATTTTTCCATTTATTGCTGTTTTCTTGCAAAAAGTCTCATAGTTATTGAAATTGTGTTAAAATAAAATCAGACAAAATAACTACCTGGTGGAGTTGTTTAAACAATATTCAGAGAATCCCAGAACCAATTCCAAGAGATTAGGGGAGAAAACCATTTTCAGTTTTAAGATTTATCAGAAAAAATAAACATGAAAGAATGGTCGAGAAACTGGAATGCTCCACCTAAAAAACAGGAACCTCTTAAAATATGAATACAAGATATTATAATACAAAAGTCATTATCTAGGCATGGTAATTTTAAAAAGGTCAAAATAGAGAGATAAATGACACAGGACACCTCCCCCCCAAATCTAGAGACAGTCACAATAATTTTTTTTGGTATTTAAAATGTAGCATTTCAAGGCTATTGGTCTATTTATTAACCATTATCACCATTATTGTTTCGCCCAGAGATTCCATATAGGAATTGCTTAGTAGATACATGCTTTGGGGGTGAGAGAAAAACTGGAAAAAAAATTTTTTTTTTAAATTTCGGAGACAAGGAATCTTGACAAATAGTAGTTCAGATTTTACTCTAGTGTTACCTTAGCTCCAAATACATTCTTACCAACTAGAAATCCTGTACCCTGGATTTTACTGTAAACTAGTTTTCTGTCTAAAAAATCATTCATTAACCTTATCTTGTATCTGTTTTTTGTTTTTAATTATTATTTATTTATTTATTTTGGCTGTGTTGGGTCTTCGTTTCTGTGCGAGGGCTTCCTCTAGCTGCGGCAAGCGGGGACCACTCTTCATCGTGGTGCGCGGGCCTCTCACTATCGTGGCCTCTCTTGTTGCGGAGCACAGGCTCCAGACGCGCAGGCTCAGTAGTTGTGGCTCACGGGCCCAGTTGCTCCGCGGCATGTGGGATCTTCCCAGACCAGGGCTCGAACCCGTGTCTGCTGCATTAGCAGGCAGATTCTCAACCACTGCGCCACCAGGGAAGCCCCCCTTATCTTGTATCTTGTGGCTAAAGTTATAGTTTATGGTCTGGGATGGCCTACATTTCTCATTTTCCAGGTTCTGTTAGTCATCTTATATAGGGGTCATATTTTCAGTCGACTTCTTGCTTCTGAGAACATATTAGTAAGGCAGAAAGACCTTCACCTTTTCTAATATGCTTACTTAGAGAATAGTTTTTATTAAGTCGTTTCTATTGAAGATCTTGTTTCCATTCTTTCTTCTCTGCACAATGCTGGTGGACAGTTTCACTATGTAAAGAGAATAAGACTTTTGTAATAACTTTAAATGGAGTATAATTTATAAAAATATTGAATCACTATGTTGTACACCTGAAACTAATATAATATTGTAAATCAACTCTATGTCATTTAAGAAAATAAATAAATACATAAATAGAATAAGGCAGTGTTGCTCCAAGGTATGGGCATTTGGCCTCTGGTCTTCATCCTTTCCTTCATGGCCAAGGGCCCCTGCATTTGGAGGTGATGGAGAAGTACTTAAAAGCTCTTGAGAAGTTGGGGTGTAAACTAACAAGGACCTCGTGGTGGGGGGCACCACCTTCACACTTCCTTTGGATTATGATTATAATATACCCCTCTGGCAGCAGCAAGGGGTTATCTGGTTGACTGTTTCATGCCAATATTCATAGAGATGCTATATCTATGTTTGTGTATCAGTGCTTTAGCAATATACAAACTTGAGTGATCATTTATTTAGAGAAGTACTCATTGAGTATATGGTTCTAACCAGTCTGCATGTGTTTCTGCTTTCCAAACACGTGCTACCCTTTCTGAGACCTAGTAAACCACATTCCTCTGGGGATCAGTAAGCAAAAATGTCAAAGCTTCACAGCATGTATAATTGATTGATTGATTGAACAAACCATGATAAATCCTCTTAGTTCCTCTCTGTTATTTCTGGTTAAAATTGTCTGGGGAAGGAAGTTCCCCAGGAGTTCTGCTGGATGTCTACACTTAGCCCCAAGTTAATCTGACAATCACAAGAGGAGTCTTGCTGCTTTATTGGAAAGGAACTCTTTTTTATCAAAGTTAAAGGACCAGTATGAGGAACTGTTAGTTGTTTTGTTGTTCATCTTCAATAAATATAGCTTTTTTTTGATGATGGAAAAATATGGACCCTTTTGAGGGGCAATTTTGTGGCATTTGATAAATTTTAGATAAATATACACTATAACCAGCCAATTCTGTTTTTAAGATTCTTTGAACCTGTGTGAGTAGTTAGAGGTATGATGAAGAGTTTTCATTTCAGTATTTTTATGATAGTTAAACAAAAAAAGGAAAACTCAGTATAAGTGCCTACCAATAGGGAGATGAATACATGCATTTTGTTATATCATAATGTGGAATACTATGCCACTCTTAAAATGGGAATTAAAAAGGTATATATGAACTAACTTGAAAAGCTAACCACATCGATATATTGTGAAGTGAAAAAAAGGATTTTGAAAACAATATATATCCACTATAAAACCACTAGTCCTAATAAACGAGTTCAGCAGGATTGTAGGATATAAGATCAATATGTAAAAATCAGTTGCATGTCTATACATTCTCAATGAATAATCTGAAAATGAAATTAAGAAAGCAATTCCAATTTTATTCAAAAATAATAAAATTACATGGGAATAAATTTACCAAAAGAAGTTTGAGACTTGTACACTAAAGAACTACAAAATATAATGGGAAAACTTAAAGAAGATCTAAATAAATGGGAAAGCATCTGTGTTCATAGATCAGAAGACTCAATATTGTTAAAATGGACATGCAGATCAATAAAATATAATTGAGAGCCCAGAAATACACCCTTACATTAGTAGTCAATTGATTTTCAACAAGGTACCTAGACAATTCACAGGGGAAAATACTCTTTTCCACAAATGGTACTGGAATTAGATATCCACATTCAGAAGAATTCATTTGGACCCTGTATTCACACCAGATGCAAAACAACTCAGAATGAATCAACGAACAAAGTGCAAGAGTTAAAACATAAAACTCATAGAAGAAAACATAGACACAAATCTTCATGATTTTGGATTAGTCAATGATGTCTTAGAAACCAAAAGTATAAGCCATAAAAGAAAAACAGGTTGGACTTCATCAAAATTAGAAATCTGTGCTTCACACTATTTACAAAGTGGAAAGACAACCCACAGACTGGGAGAAAATATTTGCAAATCGTATATCATATATCTAATAAGGGACTTCTCAGTGATGCCCAACATCATTAATCATCAGGGAAATGCAAATCGAAACCACAATGAGATATTACCTCATACCTGTCAGAATGGCCATCATCAAAAAGAACACACATAACAAATGTTGGTGAGGATGTGGAGAAAAGGGAACGCTTGTACACTGTTGGTGGGAATGTAGGTTGGTGCAGCCACTGTGGAAAATGGTATGAAGTGTTCTCAAAAAACTAAAAATAGAACTACCATATGACCCTCCTGGGTATATGCCTGAAAAAAAACAACAACACTAATTTGAAAAGATATATGCACCCCAATGTTCATAGCAGCATTATTTATAATTGCCAAGGATGGAAGCAACCTAAGTGTCCATCAACAGATGAACGGATAAAGAAGATGTGGTATATATATATATATATATATGTGTGTATATATATATATATATATATATATATATATACACACATACATATTACTCAGCCATAAAAAAGAACAAAATTTTGCCATTTGCAGCAACATGGATGGACTTGGAGGACATTATGCTAAGTGAAGTAAGTCAGACAGAGAAAAACAAACACTGTATGTTATCACTTATAGGTAGAATCTAAAAAAATACAACAAACTAGTGAATATTAAAAAAAAAAAGAAACAGACTCACAGATACAGAGAACAAACTAGTGGTTTGTTACCAGTGGGAGGAGGAATATAGAAGTGGGGAGGAGGGGGGTACAAACTATTGGGTGTAAGATAGGCTACAAGGATGTGTTGTACAACATGGGGAATATAGACAATATTTTGTAATAACTGTAAATGCAGTGTACCTTTTAAAAATTGTATAAAAAAAGATATGTCACTGTTATCATACACACAAAAGCATAGCATGGTTCCAGTATGGCTATGCTTAGAAAAATATTGGCAGAAAAGATGGCAAAATTTTAAAAAAGTGGTGGCCTAGCATAATAGCAATATGAATGATTCAACATATGTACAGTACCTCATTTATCCTTTGTCTTTTGAAATTTTGTAAGAAGTTTTCCAAGTCTCTGTTCTAGTAGAAGTCTGTGTTCTACTGTCTACTCTGGTGGGAAGGGAAGGTCTGGTCGTCGCCTTGTGGCTCAGGTCCTTTAGATTTGGTGATAAAAGCAAGAGCTACAATCAGATCTCCTCTTTCCCCTTCATAGAGATATTTTCTTCTCACTAAATCTAAATTTATTTCCTTCTCTACTTCTCTCCCTTTTACTCCCTTCCTTCCTATTGGGGACTTTTCTATTATTATCATCAAGTTTTTCTTTTCTTTTAAGAATTATAATTATTTATGCCTCTGGTGAATAAATATGATAGATTTAGATATTGGTTCAAATACTTATTTTAAAATAAATATTTATTTTAAAATCTATCAGATTTATTCACAAGATCTTTCTTTATATCAGCCGTCCTTAGTAATAGGCTAATAACAGGTAAGTAAACAGTTTGGTGTGGGGGATTTCTTTTGTTTTTTCTTAAAATTTATTGAAAAGCATTATATTTTCATGGCACTTAGTTTTATATCATTTGTCAATTAATCAAGGTACATGAGCTGGAATGGAAACTCACAGGCTTCCTTCCTTAAAGGTCCCCCACTTTAAGAGCTGTGAGAAGCACTGAGCCATGGGCACTGATTGTCTTCAGAGGGGAGCGATGCAGTTTCATTAGGATCACTTCATCTTCTGCAATTCACCCTCTATTTCTTAAATTCTTAGCTTTTAAGTCTGCTCTTCTCTGTATCTTACAACCTGCCACCTCCCCTCTAGCATATCCTCTTCTTAATTCAGTTTATTTCACATGTCAGTTTGCTCCTGGGTTTCCTTTAAGGATCTCCACTTCCCATGGCAAGCTTTTACATTTATTTTTTTCATCAAGCTTTGCTCATCTTCAGGGAAAAATGTCATTTGCCAAATTATCTGTTTTTCAGTTCACCCCTACATGACAACTCATCATTCAGCTGGGGTTGTCAATATAGCCTCTATCTTCAACTCTTGTTACTACAGGGTTTATCTGTGAGGCATCCATCATTTTCAATTTCCTCACACCACTGGTCTGCTAGTTGGCTGAATTTATCTCATCTCCATCCATTTCCTTTCTTATCAGATATGCCTTGAGATTCAGAATCAGTAACAAGCTCCATCATCAGTAAAGTGCAATTATTCAGACTAATTTCACTCATATTGTGAGCTAGAAGTTGGATGTCTGAGATTTCTGACTTAATTTGGTTTGTTCACTGAACTCAGTATGTGGGTCATTCCAGATGTCTGCTTCCCGCTCTATGTTCTTCTTAAGCCCGACATTTTCTTCTTAAACACAAGGAGTTTGTACTTGATTTTTTCCTCATTTAGTTTCATTAGGGGAAACTTTGAAAATTTTATTGACTTCCTTACAAGAGTAGATGAGCTGAAATAATAAACAATACAATACAATACAACACGATATAACACTGGTTCTATTATTTCCTAATTAGAGTACATTTAAGAGATTTAAGAAAATATTCTAGTTTCATAAAAACTTCATGATATCAATTACAAATATTCACTTTTCAACTCCCACCTGTAAGTAATAACAAATGCATCAGTCATTACCATGTGACCATAGAAGGTTTTTGACTTCTTTTACTTTAAATTCCCAACATCTGTTAATTACATCAACTGTGAATGAGATTCTTTAAAAAATGGCTTGGAGGTTAATATATTTCTTTATAGTCTATCCCAGTGGCTCTCAAACATCAGTATTTATCAGAATCACCTGGAGGGCTTGTGACCCTGATTGCCACCCCCTCCCCCAGCAGAGTTTCTAATTCAGTAGGTCTGGGGTATAGAAGAAGAATTGGCATTTCTCAAAGATTCCCTGGTGATACCAATGTTGCTGGTGTAGGGATCACATCAATTGTGCTAATGTAAAAGTTAGTAAAAAATTTTGTTTGTATTTATATTTTACTGAATTTTTAATTTGTATCAATGTTCTTCATTTTCTAAGTTTTAAAATCCGATGTTTTATATAGAAAAGCAATAGCTAAAATCTCGTTACAACACACACACATGCAAGACAGGTTCCTGGCCTTCCTTACACTTTCCAAGAAGCAAGCATTGTCAACTCTAAGGCCTCTTCACAGAAATGAGGTCAGGCTGATGTTAGTCAGCCAGGGCAGCCAGTGGTGTGTGGAAAATCTCCACTATCAAAGGCTCTAAGACCTGGTGGATCTTCTTTGTAGCCAATCCTCTAAGTCTGTAGGGGTATCTTTGTTGATACTTATGGCTGAACCTTCCTCAGTACTCAGTTCCTGGGTGGCTTCCTAGATTACTAGGATGGATTCTCTGATCTCACAAAGTGAAAATGACCAGTGTCTCTAAACATGTCCTTATTCTCTTCGGCATTTTCATTCTAACGCCTACTTTTGTGTTTATCCTATGTTGGCTTCTTTTTGTTCCATAGTAGGAAACTATTCTCACCTTTTTTAGGCTACTGGTTTGGTTTCCTGACATCCGTTGGGTTTGTCTTATAGTCTTAAGTGGGTCTTACACAGCATTTGTCTACAGGCTCACCTGTGGTCAGTGAGATACCTCCTTCTATTACAGAACAAAACTTGGGTCCACTTGCCCATGCACAGTAAAGCCAACCTACTGACACATGGTTGTGGTGGAGGAAAGTGCAGCATTTATTGCAGGGTGCCAGGCAAGGAGTATGGGCCACTGATGCTCAAAAGACCCGACTCCCCATTGGCTTTCAGGAAAAGTTCTTAAAGACAGGGTGAGGGAGAGGGTTGCAGGGTGTGTGCATTATCAGCTTGTGCATAATTCTCTGATTGGTTGGTGGTGAGGTAATTGGAAGTCAACAATATCAACCTTCTGGTTCCAATCAGTCTGGGGTCTGCATGTTTGTGGTCAGCATGCATTTAACTTCTTCCACCTGGTGGGGGTTTCAGTATCTGCAAAACAGCTTGGAATATTATCTCAGAATATATGGCTCAAAATATTATCTACAGCCCTTGAGGAGGAACTAAAGGTCCTTGACTTTGTTTTATGTCTTCCTTGACTGCTTTCCTTTGTTTCTGCTTTGTCTCACTTCTCTGATCAAATTTTCTCTTTGGAACTCAGGGAAGGCATAGAAGGCTAAAGTTTTTCTAGCAAAAAGAGGCAGGGGACACGGCAGGGTGCTGCTGAAGAATTATGGTAACTGACAAAAAGAGTCAGGGTTGGATCAGCACTCAAAGAGAGGCCTCTTTAGCTAACTGATGGATGAGCTCCTTAATTCTCAGGTTTTGATTCCCAGTCACTCTAGCATCTAGCGTTTTCTCTATTAAATCCACAATATGTGGATTGAAAGAGAAAAGGGTCTTGTCTGGGCTCACCTACTGAATCAGTATTAAGTCTGACTCTATGGCACGAAGATGTCTTCTGTCTGGTGAACACTTGGATACCAGAGGTAATCTTTGTACTGTCCTAGAAGCCTGTGTTCATCCAAGAAGCCTTGAGGTAATGGCTTGACTGAGCCATTCGTTCTGGAGTCTGAATTGCCAGGTATAATTTAATGTTTTTAGAATCTGGTGATTCATTAAATCCATGAATTCTTCCATGTTCTCAGGGTCCTCTTGAAAGAATTCTTTTATCTCAGGTTTTTCTGAAAGAGAAAGTTCTTTTTCTTTTTAATGTGTTCACTCTCATATTATTATGACTCCTTTTACTTAAGTATTAAGTATGAATCTTTAAAAAAATTACCATTAATCACTTTTATGTAATTATTTTAAATGTGTTGCTTACAAACAAACAAACTTTGTGAGTCTTCTTATTTCCCTATTACAGTTGTCCCTCAGTATCTGTAAGGGAATTGGTTCCAGGACCCCCCAAGATACCAAAATCCTCAGACACCCAATCCTTTGTATAAAATGGTGTGATATTTGCATATAACCTATGCACATCCTCCCATATACTCTAAATCATCTCTAGATTACTTATAATACCTAATACAATGTAAATAGTTGAAAATACAATGTAAATATTATGTAAGTAGTTGTAAATACAGTGTAAATGTTATGTAAATAGTTGCTTGCCCAGCAAACTCTAAGTTTTGCTTTTTGGAACTTTTAAAAAAACTATTTTTGGTAATTCTCTGGTGGTCCAGTGGTTAGGACTCAGTGCTTCCACTGCCAGGGGCCTGGGTTCAGTCCCTGGTCGGGGAACTAAGATCCTGCAAGCTGTGTGGTGCAGCAACAAAACCAAACAAAACAAAACATAAAAAAGTATTTTTGATCCACGGTTGGTTGAATCTGCAGATACAGAAACTGGAGGTGCAGAAGGCTGACTGTATTTGCTGATTGGTTCTTTTTACAACTTTTCAAGCTTTTTCTATTGAAGATCCTAATGTAGGCAGTGTATTTCACAGATCAGGTACCTCATGAAAATTATGAAAAGAAAATCCAGGTCAGTAGCAATAGTTGAAAAAAAGAAGGCATAATTAACAATATATATTGGCATCTGAGGGGTTTAATAATGTTACACCATTTACCTTTAAATTTCAGAATTAATTGAGAACTAAGACACCAGTATCCAGCAAATGCCTATTGCTATATCTGCTTATTACAGACAAAATTTAATTTAGATCCCAACTATGGCTGGGATCTGGGGCCAAGTGGCATTTTCTAGTATTTCATTCTAAATTTAAGTTATTATGCATAGCCAGAGTTGGATGACTGCAGCTCCATTCTCTACCCACCCTGGTTTCGGTGACAATGGAGTGAACCCTACAACATCACCGCTTGATGGAGCAGAAATGTGTGTTTCTTGAGGAAAAGCCATTGTCAAAGAGAAGGAGAAGGAGAGAGGCCCCAGAAGGGGGAAAATGTGTGCTTAATTCCTTCTCCCGAGCTCACCAGTCAAGATACGTTGATGGGGCTCTGAACAGGAAGATTACTTATATCATCTCTAAATTTTCTGAGACACAGAGCTGTCCAAGAGACAGTAGGTTTGGAAAGTATATATTGTAGAGATCAGGTATAAATTTTACAATCTAAGTTTCTTAAGAGAAATAGTGCTTTTTTGCTCTTTCTGCAGCTTTCATACTGCAAGATAGGGGATAATGCACTGTGAAATACACAAATACAAATAATGATCCCCCCAAAGTACTCAGGTTTGTTTTTAAAAAGCAGAGGTGCTAAAATGAAAAGAAAAATGCATAGGAATGCTGCCCAAAGGAATAGAAGTTGGTAACAACACTTTCTAAAAACCACAAAAATAGATGGGGCCCTTATCTGAACTCCTTAGAATTAGCTTGGGTAGAGTAAAATTAGAGGTTAGACATGTAGATGGATTCAGAGGACTTGCAACTAATGCATGTTACTAATATCAACTAAATTCTTAGGACAAACTTCATAATTTTGAGGTTTCATCCATGGTCATCCATAAGGCAATGAAATACTCTCTTGGGAACTGTTTCAGCTGACAATCCAAGATAGCTCAAGTTTATACATTCTGCTGGCATATAATCATACAGAATAAAGATATCCATAAGGCATACTCCCTTTGGGAGCATTTCAGCATCCAAGTTCAAAAGTGGACCACAGAGAGCTGCCAAGGGAAAGAAGTTGACAGCCTGGAAATATTGCCATGACCTATGAGAACAAATTTCAAAGGAGGATTTTTGTCTACCTACCTACAATAAGTCTAATGAGCGTACATCTATATTTTAGTGCACCACAGGTACTTGGACAATATGTGCAGTCTGACTCTTCTAGGCTTCATGAAGGAAGCTGAGTGCAGTGATTGCTTATTTTAAATCACATATTAATATAATTTGAATTAAAATTAATGAAACTTCAAACATTTTCCATTAATTCTTTCAATCATTTCAAATCATTCATTCATTAACGTTTATTGAAAACTGATAGGTACTATATACATCATAAGAGTTAGAGGGGATATAAAACTATATATGACATTGTTCAATCAAGAAATTCAAAGGTCCTTTGGGGAGATAGGCTTTCAAAAAACAATTAAAATATGTATATGTATAAAGTTTGATAAGAAATATATATTAGCAATCAACAAAACAAGCAATCAACTCAGGAGAAATCAGGGAAGTTTTTATAAAAATATAGAGGAAACCAATTTTTCATAAAATACTTCTATAACATTCAAATACAATCTATAACGTGTCACATAGGGTAATTTTTCAGATGATAAATTTTTAAAAAATTTTTATTTATTTATTTATATTTTTTGGCTGCATTGGGTCTTTGTTGCTGCATGCTGGCTTTCTCTAGTTGTGGTAAGCGGGGGCTACTCTTTGTTGCGGTGTGCGGGCTTTTCATTGCGGTGGCTTCTCTTGTTGCGGAGCACGGACTGTAGGGGCACGGGCTTCAGTTGTTGTGGCTTCCAGGCTCTAGAGCGCAGACTCAGTAGTTCTGGCTCACGGGCTTAGTTGTTCCGCGGCATGTGGGATCTTCCCGGGCCAGGGATCAAACACGTGTCCCCTGCATTGGCAGGCAGATTCTTAACAACTGCGCCACCAGGGAAGTCTCACAGATGATAAATTTTTGATAATATTATTAAGCATAGTTCAAGGAATGGATGAAAATTGTTTACTTAAATATATTTATTACAAAGAAGAAAGTTGCTAATGAGTAAAGGTTTGTTTTGTTTTTGTGCTTTTGTTGTCATTTTTCTACATGGAAGGAGACAGCATAATGTAGAGGAAATTCATAATAACTTCCTCCCTGACTTTAATGAAACTCATTTTCAAGACGAGCCCAAGGTCAAAACTTGGGATTAAGCTGATAGGTTCTATGCTTTCATTCTTTCCTCTATGTTTAAGAATTTAATAATTATGAGATTAGATTTTGCCAAAAATGTGAGGCATTTTCAACTTATTTTTCTATGATGTGGAAACTGAAAAGATGCATGATGAGAAGACATAAAATTCCAGTTTCTTTGTTCTGAAGGAGCAGTTTACAGGCCAAGTTGCACCAGTGATTGATATTTACTAGATGGCAGAACACTCAAAGAATATTCTGGCATGGTACAGTTGGTTTCACAAATATGCTAGGTAATTTGATATAAGGGTCTTCATATCTCTGCAAAATTCAATGATTCGTTAAGTGACGTCAAATATATATGACTATTCTAAAATAGTCCCTGCAACAGATGAAGGTAGTTTCTCTAAGTAAATAATAGAATCTTTAATTTGTAAGGGACCTTTTGTCATCCCATTTCCTCTGGCAAGCCCCCAAATCTTTGTGTTCTTCTGTGTTTCCTAGAACAGTTGTTTTCTTAAATAACTGTTATTTAAGAAATAACATTCTTAAATCCTTCCTCTTTCTCACCCATTTTAACACAATATTAAATATCGTGAACTAACATCTGTTGATCTACTTCAACAGCTGGCCTTTCTGATAGGGCCTTTCCTCTTGTTTATTCCTCCCAGTGCATTCATGGCAGTGCCCTGTGTAAGTCATGCTCGTCTCTTACACAGTTTGTTGTCATTGTCTCCTATCTGTCCTTTCTGTCTTGAATCTTGGTGTGACCAAGCTAACCTCTGTGCTGCCTCATCATGATCTTTCCCAAACACATGTTTCATCACATCAGGCTATTTTTAAAATACTGTAGAGATCACTTTTTACTTATCAGATGGGCAGAAAATTTAAAAACAAAATTTGATGAAAACTCACCACTGGTGGGAATGTGTGGTTAACAGGTACAGATGGGAGGGCTGTTGAACTTCTCTATTTATAAACAGGTGATTGTGCCATATTTTGAATATTAAAAATAAATATTTCCTTTGAGCAATTCTTCTGCTATTATTTTTGTTGCAGCATTATTTCTGAGACCCAAACCTGTAAGGAATGTTAATATTAATCAATATAGATATGTTTAAGTATAGTTTGGAATGTTAACATAATGGAATACTGTGCAGTCCTTAAGAATAAAGTGGATCAAAATGTGTTGACAAGGAATTACCTTCAAGGTATGTTACTAATTGAAAGAACAAGGTTCAGAGTAAAATGTAGAGTATGAGTCAGTTGTGTTAGAATATTTATTTCATGTTTTTTGCATGCATACATGCAAACTCATGTAAGTATTGGAGACAATGTAGCCTAGTGGTTAACAGCATAGATTGTGGAGCTGTACTGGCTGGGTTCAAAGCCTAACTCTACCCCTTACTAGTTCTATGACTCTGGGCAAATTGGTTAGTCTTTCTGGGCCTCAGTTTCCTCTTTGTAAAATGGAAATGATAATAGTAACTCCCTAATAAAGCTGTTGTAAGAATTATGTGGGTTAATAAATATACCGTACTTTGAACAGCATCTGGTATATAACAAGATCTATATTAGTGTTTACTCCAAATTTCTGCTTTATTCAATCTCTTTATGGATGGATGTGTAAGAAACATTTCTGGGGAATTCCCTGGCAGTCCAATTGTTAGGACTCCGTACTTCCACTGCAGGGGGCACAGATTTGATCCCTGGTCTGGGAACTAAGATCCGCCTGCCGTGGGGTGTGGCCAAAAAAAAAAAAAACCAAAACATACCTGGAAGGTGGGTCTAGGGGCTGAAGGATGTATTTTTATACATATATATTGCATAAGTAATATTCAAAAGGGATGTTAAAAAGGGAATATCTTTTAAAGATCCTTTAGTGGTTCTCCATCACTTTAGGGTGAATATGAAATTAACTGGGGTGCCATGTCTTCTGCTTGAAGCATTTAGTCTATTTAAAGTGATTGTAGGTAGGTAGGTATGTACTTACTGCCATTTCTTTACGTGTTTTCTGGTTGTTTTTGTAGTTCTCATCTGTTCTTTTCTTCTTTTAGTTTATTCCCTTGTTGTTTGGCGAGGGCCAGAGCCAGGTGTGAGCTGGGGTCACTCCTCTGCTCAGTGGCCATCACTGCCGGAACGAGGGAGGGTCAGGTCCCAAGTTGCTGGAGCAGAAGCCCTGATGGTCAGGTCTGAGCCAGGTCCATTCCCTTGTGTGCTCTCCCTGCTCCCAGAACCGGCACCCTGGCCCCAGAGGGGAGCAGTGCTGGAGCAAGAGGGGCTGGTGTGGGTACTCGGTGGGGGTCTGGGCATGGGCTGTGTTGGACAAGCTGCAGTTAGCCACCCGGAGTGCTTCTGAGGTGCTGCCTGTTTTAGCAGCAGTAATGTTCCCCCCAACCCCAGGTCTGAGTCCCCTTTGTGCCTCACAGCCCTTCTCTCTCCTTGGCCGCTGCAGCCCTCACCCCAGTGTGAAGCTGCATCGTGAATCTCGTGGGGCCCGAGCAGTTGCTAGGTTCAGGCTGGGGTGTGTGCCAGGGCAGTCGTGGGACTGCCAGTGACTTTTTTTTGTCAGTTTCATTCCACCCTCTCTGCCCTGTTTTGGGAGTAAGCAAGCCTGTGCACATTCTTCATGAGAGGAATTCAGACTTCCCACAACCCTCTTGTTAGTCCCATTGGCCCTCCAACCAGCCAAGAGGACTCATCTTCCCCGTGTTGGACCCCAGGGCTGGGGTCTCCAATATGCAGCTTGAACTGTTTACTCCCTGGGGCTGGTCTCTGCCCATGTAATCTTCCTCTTCTGTGTCCCCTCCCCCACCTGATTGCTTCTTTTCCTTTCCTACCAGATTATGTGTGGATCCTTCTTACAGCCTTGGTTGTATAAGAGTCTTTCTGCCAGTCTCCAGGTAGTTTCCAGTGAGAATTGCTCCACATGTATGCTTGATGTGTTTTGTTTTATTTTTTTTAACATCTTTATTGGAGTATAATTGCTTTACAATGGTGTGTTAGTTTCTGCTTTATAACAAAGTGAATCAGTTATACATATACATATGTTCCCATATCTCTTCCCTCTTGCATCTCCCTCCCTCCCACCCTCCCTATGGGAGGTGAGCTCCACAACCTCCTACGCTGCCATCTTGATCTCCTCCCTTGTTTTTGTTTTTCAATTTCTGTGTGGAAAGACCTGTGCTTGGAAATGTAAATATTCAATGCAATTGGCCCAAGCCTCTAACCCTCATCCTATCAAATACACAACGATTTTCCTGTGATTTCTGTGAATTCTCAGATTACTAAAAATGTCTTAGTCCAAGTTGAGTCAGCCACATCCAATCTGAGAAGCAATACAAATATTGGGAGAATTTCTTCTCTTGTGTCCAGAAGTGAACAGTTAGGGAGTGAGACAACTTGTCCCATTTACTCTTCTTTACTTTCAACTGCATCCAAATAAATAGACTTACTCCACACCCTCTTCTTCATAGTCCCCCATGGTGAGATTGTTTATATTGTTCAAAACATGCAGATGGACTGTGGAAAACTGAAGCATTCTAGATTTAATCACAAAAACTATCTCAGAAGCCAATTCTAGAACATATGTCTATTAAAATGATAAAAGTATTTTTTTTAACGTTTAGAAAGTAGTTTTTAAAGAATGTACAGAGTTGAAAAAAAGAGCAAGAATTTTAGAAGACACTTTGGTTTGAAATTGTATGTATTAAAGTTCTTAATTTAGTAATTAAATTGTGTGACTTTATAAATTAGTGAGCTTTATAAACTAGTGAGCTTAGTTTTAATTATAATATTTAGATGAAATCTGAAACCAATAATAAATCACCCAAGAGCATGGTAGGTATCCTAGGAAATTAGTTAAACCTACATTCTAAAGATTTAATTAAGTCATTTGAGAATATCATCCTTTGTTTTTGGTTATCAAGGTAAGAGATAGTGGTAGTCTCCTTATATAACACCTTTCCTGAGTCCTAATATACAATATGAATGTTTGAATGTAGGTCTGATTCATTTGGAATTAGTTCTAAATGAAGTGAAAAAATCAGCAGCTTAAATTAATAAGGCACTTAAAATGTATTATCAAATAAATCAACATGCCCTGAAATCTTATGTTTACATAGGAGAACAAAGCAAGTAAAGACAATACCTAAGCCTATTAGATTATCAGTACAATATTGAGTAGATATGGTGAGTGGAATGGAAATTGTTTAAAATCCCCTTTGAAGAAGAATAAATCAGTAGCATCCTGAGAAAATGCAAAATAAAAATGAGTAATTGGTAGGTCTGTTGAAGCTGAGAGTTTAAGCTGAGTGTTAATAGTGACTTCATCTATGATTGTGTAATGGAAATTTAACAGCTCAGTGCATCTTCAGTAGCAATGGTGTAATTTTATAATATAATTAAAAGATAAAATGCATGAAAAATGACTGAAATAAAGACTTTATACCTTATTTTATAAGGAAAATTAACTCCTGGGTAAATATGCCAAATTTATAATTTGGAATGTTTAATTGGGCATTAATCAAGTATAACATAGCACATTAGCTCTTGTACACTTTAAATAAATACTCTGAAAGGGAACATTTAAGCAAATCATCTAAAGTTTATTTGGATGGTTCATGGGATTTGGAAACTAAGAACTAAAATTTATTATATAGGATCTTTAAACCTAATGCCTGTTTTGAATTGTGCTGGTAGAACCACGTAAGCTTTAGTCAGAGAAGGGTTATTGAATTCCCAGTTTCCAGATGAAACAGAGAGAGGAAGTGGAGTGAAATCTATCTCTACATAAACAAATCATGCCCCTTACTAATAATGCTTCAGCTCTACAGGATAAACCAGTAGGATTTGTAATACCTCAAGTCTATTATTCAGTAAAAACAAGGAAAATGCAAATCATAATCCAGGATTTTTCTTGAATAAATGAGAGATTATTTGGTTAAAGCGACCATTGTGTGGAAGATGAGGAGGAGAAATAGAACTAGAACTAAGTAGAAATAGAAATAAAGCAAGAACTCCAGGAGAGGGTGGAGGAGGGGAGGAGGGAGGTATATTTTTACCTTATCACATTCAATCTAGGAATACACAGGAAAAATGGAGAACACAGCCCAAGTGATGGTATTTTTTGTCAACCTTGCAGACATCTCATATACATTTCATTAGGATGAGGGCTAGTTGGCATGTTGGTCTTGGGAAATTTCCCAGTGGTTATCTCATTACCTTATTTTCTAGAAATTCTTGGAAATTATCAGGCTATCAAAGATTTTAAAGAACTGAGCTATTTTCTGATGATTTGGTCTCTGCTGACACAAGTCTGTGGCTTGAACATTTGCTCGTTCTAGGTGATGGACGGGAACATTAGGGAATCACTCAGCTGCTGTAGAATCATCCAAGCCTATAGGTATCCATCATATGACGTCAGTGCTTCCCAGAACACCTAATTTGATCTAAAGCACGGACCAAATATCCAACCCATAGCCATTTAGAATTTTATCATAGAATTCTCTGACTTTCAAAGTCATATAAACCTTCTCATTTTCTGCTCTTTACGCTTCACTAGTCACCCCCTTCTTTTTCCACTTCAGAAATTATCAGAAAACTGCAAAGTTTGCTGCCAGAGAGTTGAGAAAGTAAGCAGAGGAGATTCATGTCTTCAACAAATATTTACTGAGAACCTATGCAGCAGGAGATGGGATGATGCTGAAATATTGTTTTAATTATTCAGAAAACTTGTAGAACCCATGCCTCAAAGATTTGTGACAGAGGGAGAAATCCTGTGCAAAAAATCATGAAATCCACACCCAATCTGGCTAATCCTGCTTGGGGGGAAAAACAGTGACAATGCACATAAAAATAAAGCAAACTTATCAGATGTCCAACAGAAAGGGGATTTTTGCTCTGTTTTCCAATATTCCAATATTGTAGTCTAATCAGTGCACATTTGAAATAAATCTCTGTCAGCTTTTCTTTCTTTCTTTTTTTTGGTTATTAAGCACATTTTAATTTTTTTATTTAAAAAGTTTTTTTTTTTTACTGAAGTATAGTTGATTTACAATGTGTTAATTTCTGCTGTACAACAAAGTAATTCAGTTATACATATTTATATATACATTCCTTTTAAAATATTCTTTTCCATTGTGGTTTATCATAGGATATTGAATATAGTTATCTGTGCTGTACAGTAAGACCTTGTTATTTACCATTCTATATATAGAAGCTTTAAAAAAATATATTTTTAACCATCTTTATTGAGATAATTTACATACTGTAAAATTTACCTATTTTAAGAGCACAACGATTTTTAGTAAAATTACAGCACAATCCAGTTTCAGAGCATTTCCATCCCACCAAAAAGATCCCTACTGTTTGTTTGCTGTTGATCCCGGCCTGCTCTTACCCACAGCCCCAGGTCTGCCTAATTAGTGTATTTTACTGAGTAAAGATGACCTTACAGACCCCAGATAACTCTTAAAAGGAAGCCAGGACCGGACTCCCAGCGAATGTGAAGATGGGGGCATATATGGATGTTTTATCAGTGCACCAACTATTATCCAGGCTGGATCTGTATGTGAGAAATTCTGTCATTCGTCCACTGAGCAAAACACAGTTGGCTGCCCTACTTGGGGCTTATTATCTAAAGGACGCAAAAGCAGAAAGTGGGAGCCTCTAGAGGTGGCACGCGTGCATCTGTGTAGGAGGCGAGCGCACACCCTGTGCCAGGACGTAATGGTAACGTGACACCCAAGACCGAGGACCAGCCGGTGCCCTGTGCGCCTGCGCAGTTCTGGGAGCACCTACAAACGGGTCACTGAAACTCCCTGCTCCAGACCTGTCAGTTCTGCTCTTGGGGCGCCTCCGTCTCAGACCCGAGTGTCCACCCGTGACACCCAGCGAACCCAGGTTTGGTAGGTAACCCCCTCACCCCCTGGCTTCCCCAACCCAGAGCTCACAAGGAGCACCAAGGTTGTCAGGCCGCGCACCCTGAAGTTTTCTGTCAGCTTTTTTTTGGAAAGAAAAAGAATGTTCACACTTTAAGAATTTTTATGCAGTTCAGCTTCCCCATCAAATCATTGTTTGAGTTTCTTCAGTGTTTCTGGCACTTTCAATTACTAACAAATTTTCCCGCCACTTTGATAATATATCCTTTGCTAAATTAATTGACTACATTAACCCTTCACAGCCATCTGACAGAGAGAATCAGTATTGGTCCTTTTATACTTTCTTGTATTCTCAGGTTGTTTTAATATTCTGGTGCTGACAGCTATTTGTTCATTCATTCATTCATTCATTCTTCTACAGAATGGACTCCAATGGGAAAGTCTGCTTTTCATTTTCTTCTGAGGCTTGCAGCTTCCTCTGCTTAAACCCCACTAGAGAATCTGGACCAGGTACCAATCAAAGCAGGCTTTCCAAACTGAGTGAAAAACTGCAACATTTAAAACGTTTCTGCTGGTCTCCCTGTATTTTTTTGTATGGACTGGAGAAGTGAATAGAGAGGGAAGAAATGAAAGAGATGACCAGAGAGGAACCAAGCAGAGAGATGGACAGAGAGCCCTGACTGCATTCAGATGCCAGCTTCCAGTTGTACCTAAGACCCAACTCTGGTCCCACTCTTGGAATTGTGAGAGTTTCCCTTAACCTTTCTATAAATTCCCTTGCATTTAACCTCTTCTCAGTGGGGAGCTTCTTACTTGTAAACAGTTCACTTCTAGCCAGTCCAACTCAATATTGCTAAATGGATATTATTGGGCTGCTAATAGTTACTGGGCTCTGTAGTAAGCACTAGGAAACAAAGATAAATCAGACACGACCACCGATCTCAAGATCTCAAGTGCCCTTGATTTATATAAACACTCACAAGCACCAGGACATGCAGAGAAGGGTTAGTCTAGTGATGGATTTCTCATAATACCTGAAAAGGTCAATAGGGGTCTCTCATGATTCACTGAACCACTTTTCACTATAACTTACAAAGCACTAAGTATTTATGGATTTACACACTTTCTTTTCATGATCTTGGGAATAGATTATACTAAGCAACTGTAGATGGGTAAATGAGACAGATTTGACTTTACAGTGCTAAAACAGCCTTTACAATCCCATGCAATTCTGAAGATATTTTCTTAGTAATTGAAGAGTTGAAGTTTCCTTTTCAAAGACGGAGTTATTAGAACAAGCATCTTAGTTGTTACTGATGGGATTGCAGTAGACACATGAGGTGCAAGAAGGCACAATTAAGACAAGAGACTCTCCCACACAAGGTACTCATCAAGACTAGAGAACAAATAATCTTTAAGAAATAGAAAACAGAGATGAAAATGAAAATGTTGCCAGTATTACTGTTGACAATATGTTCACTGGAAATAAGATGAATTCTTTTTCTTGTTTTCCCCTTCATGTGGTTTTTAACCAGGGTGATGTGAAATTCTTAACTACTGAAGAGAGAGCTTAGCCTTTGATTTTCAAAAATATTTTTCTGATTCCTCTTAATCAATTAGTTCCTGTTGTCTGAAGCCACGTGTGTGCCTTCTACAGATAACTAGCTGGGTAGGTGATTAAAGAAAATAGGGAATGAGACTGGTTATGTGATGCTTTGGGCTTGGAATCCAGGGAAGCAGACCTACATCTTTAACAAAGTACCACAGACTGGGTAGCTTACACAACAGAAATGGATTTTCTCACGGTTCTGGAGGCTGGAAGTCTGAGATCAAGGTGTTGGCAAGGTTGGTTTCTTCTGAGGCCTCTCTCCTTGGCTTGTAGATGATCATCTTCTCCCTGTGTCCTCACACGGTCTTCCCTCTGTGCTCTCTGATGTCTGTACCCTAATCTCTTCCTACAAGGATGCCGATCATATTGGATTAGGGCCCACTGGAGGGACCTCATTTTCTCTTAATTACTTCCCAATCCAGTCACATTCTGAGGTCCTGGGGGGTAGGACTTCCACATATGAATTTTGGGGGGAGACAATTCAGTCCATGATGGGCACTTAGCCATACTGCCATCTACAGATGATGGCAGGTAGGTGATTAAAGAAAACAGGTTACTGAGGCTGGTTATGTCATATGCCCTGGGACAAGAATCCTGTACACCAGCCCAGTCCTGTTGCCACGTTAAAAAGAGAGTCAGTGACTGGCCCTGTGGTTACCTAGGCCTGGGCTCAGGCTTTGAAGCTGTTTGAGAATATTGGTTTTTCTAAGATCTGGCCCTGTTTTAACTCACAGTTTAAAATGTATTTCTTAATCTCTTCCATATGTAAAAAATTACTGACAAATCTAATTAATGTCATGGACTAAAGTGTGGGTGTGGGTGTGGGTATGTACAGCTTCTAAACTGAGTATTCCTTGGATGTTCACTAATAAACACTCTTCAGACTTCAGCTAATACAGAATTTACTACTAAAATACACATAGGTAGCTATTATGTTTCTCTTTAAGCATGGATCCTTGGAGAATTATATTCTCAAACACCAAAAGCAGTCCGCTCAGTAGAGGAACTGGTAACCATCTGCTATTAAGTAGTACTGCCTCCAAAAAGTGGAAAAAAAAAAAAAAAAAGAAAAAGAGGGCCATCTGGGATACAAGAACATGTGTTTATGGGTCTCCACAGGATCCTTGCGAGAGTGCACACGGTAAGAGAGAAGTCCAAAGTTTTGGAAACTAAAAAAAGATTTAGAAAAAAAGAAAAATATTTTCTGAAAAGAAGGCAGACAAAAATCATGCAATACTTCCTATGTGATAGATAGTTTGAAGTTACAAATCAGTTATGTTTTTCAACTCTTTGTGTACTTAATGTTTATTTCAGTAGAGAAGTATTTATTTTTAAAGATTTATTTTCAGCTTTCCAGTGCTTTCTCAAAAATTATTCGATGCAATATGCCATGGATGTTACTATTAAAATTGTGAATGGTCAGGCAGTAGGTAGGTTTATACTGACTGAGCCACAGGCTGTGTAAAGTGACCCTGAGAAGTTATAAGAAGTGCTTTATAATCTCCAAAATCTTTAGTAGTTTTGCTACAAAACTATAACACATCAACAAGCATTTGAAGAACAGAATATCTTCCATTAACTCCAGAAAGACAATTTAAAGGCAATTATGAATGCAATACAGATTTTACAAATCTGCTATAAATATGGAGCATCTTCCATTTAATCAGTCATTAAGTGTGGGTCTGGAAAAAACATTGGACGAGCTTTCTTATATTCAAAGGTAGAAAATTGGTCAAATGCCATTTCTTTGAAATATTACCTCTACATCATTTATAACAATGCAGAGAGAGATTTCAACTGAAGAAAAAGTAATGTAGGATCTTACAAGTTGGACTAGTTGCTTGGAAAGATTGTGTACTTGTTGGCTTTCTAAGAGTACTCATGTCTCATGCCTTGGCTCACAAGCAGGGAGGAGAGAAGGGTCTAGTGTTCATCTGAGCACAGCTCTTAGAGGGCTCTAAATAGTAATAATACCATATACTTAGTATGTTACCTGCTAGGAAAGTAAGTGGCCAGCCGCAGCTCCCTGCTGAATACTTCATGCTTGTTCCTAGACACTCCTTACTTTAACTCCTGGCTGCTCTGAGTATGAAAAATGATGCTTTTACCACCATTGCAGTTCTAAGCTGGTTCTTGATTTGTGTGTGTGTGTGCGTGTGTGTGTGTGCGTGTGTGTGTGTGTGTTTTGTTCGGCTCGTTATAAACAAATATGTAATAAAAAACAATTCCTACACAGAGTTGTGGACATCAGTAATGGATAGTGACTCTATATGAATGGATGTCATTAAAAGAGACATATGGGCACAGTGGTGAGGAGCATGGGCTGCAGAGTCAGACCGCCTAGATTCAAACCCTCCCCCTGCCAGTGTGATCTGAGCAGGTTATGTCATCTCCCCTTGCCTTCAGTTCTCCTCTGCAAAATGAGTATCATAAGAGTATGGTTGCCTTGTATGGTTGTAAGAATCGAATTGATTAATACATGCAAGAAACTTGGAGTAGCATTTATCACACTGTGAGCATGATAAAAGTGATACCACTGTTTGCCAAATAAAGTACCTATAATTAACTATCCTAATAGACTTTTTTTGGTTCATATCCTAAATCTTTATGTTGTTGCTGATCTCTCCTGCTGGGCTTTATCAAGGCCCGTGCAGGTCTGATACGTTTGCAAAGACCTCTGGGAATATCTCCAGACCCCAGCTGCTCCAGAGAGCCAGGCTTCTCTCTCCTTCCTTCCCTTTTTTTCCTTCTCACACTTACAGTGTGGCAAACTCTGCACTTGGCAGGTAGGAAGGAAGGAGTACTAGGAGTTTGATGGCAAAATATCTGGGAGAATTTGGGACCAGGAATCAGGTGACCGGGAAAGGAGCCGTAAGCTTCATAGGAGCAGAGACTTTGTAGGTGAACATGGAACAGCGAAGGACTAGGGTGTGGAAAGGAAGTCATCCCCCAGGGAGGCTGTGGCAGGAACTATGTCTGGGGAGAGCTGGGTTTTCCTTAAAGAATGCAGGTGCAGAGCATGCTGGGGAGGGCTGGCAGTGAAGATGTGTTTGGTTTAAATAGAATGAAGGTCTCCAGTAAACAAATCCGGTTGACCCTTGAACAACAGGGGGGTTAGGGGCGCCAACCCCAGCACATTCCAAAATCCACATGTAACTTTACAGTTGGCCCTCCATGTGAACCCCTTCTGCATCCTCAGATTCAACCAACTGTGGAAGGTATAGTCCTATAGTATGTATTTAGTCAAAAAAAAAAAAAAGTGTGTATCATTGGACCCGGTACAGTTCAAACCTGAGTTGTTCAAGGATCGACTGTAGCTGATTGTGAAGAGAATGGTGGAAAATGGAGTGTACCTAACAGTGTAGAAGTGACCATACAGGAAGAGGAAAGATGGTCAGAGAGATGGGCGTTTAGCAGTGACCCAGGATCAGCAGAGGTCTGATATGAAGATGCTCCCAGGCAGCCCAGACTGAGAAGGAGGTGGGTGCATTGCTTTATTTTTTTTAAAATGTAAACTTTTATTATTTTTGCTATTGCACACTCATCACTGACTATAGTCATGCATTTAAAATTTTTTTTAATTAAAAGTGTTTTAAAATGTTATATTGGGGTATATTTGATTAACAGTGTCGTGTTAGTTTCGGGTGTACAGCAAAGTGATTCGGTTATACATGTATCTATTCTTTTTCAAATTCTTTCCCCATTTAGGTTGTTGCAGAATATTGAGTAGAGTTCCTTGTGCTATACAGTAGGTCCTTGTTGGTTATCTATTTTAAATATAGTAGTGTGAGGTGGGTGCGTTTTGACAACCACAGTGTGAGCCTTGGCATCCTGGCACTGAAGACATCCCTCCTGGCACTAGAGGCTTGGTTTAATCAAGTGTTCTTGTGACTGGATTGAATTAGACACTTTTCCCTTGTCTCACAGTTGAGAAGCTTGACAGAGTGTGACTGTAACAGATCCATTCTGCCTCTGCCTTGTCCCTACCTGTTTAGGGATGAGAGTTATTAATTTCTATGGTGGAATTAAAAGAAGTAAACAAACTTTTCTTGAGCACCCACTATAATCCCAGAACCTTTGAATCTCTTATATTACCTCCATTATTTTACACATAAGGAAACAGATTCATCGGGTGTAAGATCTTCAGACCCACCTAGCTATGAGGTCACAGAGCAGGAATGGCTCCCTGAGTAGGTCCTTTACTAAATCTTGCTAATTCTCAATTGCATTTGAGCAAACACACAGTATTCAAGTATCACCTGAGTTTCCTGGATGCCTTGAGAATCACTGAAACCATCTTAGAACACACGTGTACAGAACTAAAAACTGATTTGCTAAAACTCGACCTCTAGATGGTCAGAGTTCTGCACCAAGCTGGGGCCCATCCTGACACCCTTGGGAATTATCATTATTTTTTGTATTGGAGTATAGTTGCTTTACAATGTTGTATTAGTTTCTGCTGTACAACGAAGTGAATCAGCTATAAATATACATTTATCCCCTCCCTCTTGGACCTCCCTCCCCCCTATCCCACCCATCTAGGTCACCACAGAGCACCGAGCTGAGCTCCCTGCGCTATACAGCAGGTTCCCACTAGCTATCTGTTTTACACATGGCAGTGTATTTATGTGAATCCCAATCTCCCAATTCATCCCACCCCCTCTTCACAAATCGCCCCCCCACCCGCCGTGTCCACACATCCGTTCTCTATGTCTGTGTAAGGAATGAAACTGGGTCATTTGAAGAGACGTGGATGGACCTAGAGTCTGTCATACAGAGTAAAGTAAGTCAGAAAGAGAAAAACAAATATCGTATATTAACACATATATGTGAAATCTAGAAAAATTGTACAGATGAACCTATCTGCAGGGCAGAATAGGGAATTATCATCATTAGTAAAGAACCAAATGGCTCATGACCAGCCCATTTTTCATTCAGTGGTGAATTTACTGAACGTTTCTTAAGTGCCTATTTTGTTCAGGAACCATCTTAGGTACTCCAGACGTCATGATATTAACAGTAATATTAACAATATTTATGACAATTAGCATTTATTGAACAATTATTAATCTCTAGACACTGCTGAAAGTGTTTTATATGTTTTAACTCACTGAATCCTCTCAGCTACCTTTGAAGCAGGTCCTGTAACAACCTCTATTTTAGAGATGAGGATATTCATCTTTTAATATTGTATTGATATGCAATACTTTTGATATAATTTGCATTTTCTACAATAAGCATGTGCTAACTTTGTAAAGAGAAAAAATAACAAGCAAAAGATAAATTGATCATTCAGTAAATAATATTAGATCCAAATGCATGAGCTCAAGGCTTGTGTGTCTGCCCAGGAGGAAGGAGGGTCTGGAGAAGCTTTTCCACCAGGTGCATTTTATCACATAATTGGCACTTCACTAAGCCCATTAAACACCTTGTTGATTGGTCCAATAGTCCCTAACTAGAATACCAGGTAGTGGTTGTAAAAACAATGCTAGGACAAAATATTCACTTTTTATTTTAAATAATTGGCATCCATTATCACAGGTTGTGCTACTCATACTACCTTTTTGTATGAGTAAGCCTGTATTTCTAAGAAATAATAGTCTACTTTTAGGTTTCTTGGCTTTATGGGCTTGAATTCAAAGCCATAAATGATACTATAATGGATTTTACAGCTGTTTAAGTATTCTGGGAAAAGGCCAGTGTGTTCAAAAGATAGGAAAACCAGAGAAGGAAAAATATTTACCTAAATATAAAATAAAAAGTGTTAAGGGTGATGTGAAGATGCAGAAAATTTTAGAAAAGTTATTCAAGTTTTAGGGGTTGCTTCCAACCCTGGGGAGTCACGAATGAAGTCATGTATGAAGTAGAGTTTTTCTCACTTTAATGTGTTGTCATATCTGATATTTTAGTCTATTCTTTCTTTCATTGCACTAGAGTTCAATATCATTGTTAATATTTTGAGCATTACTTCGTCATTAGTTATAAGTAGGTGTTTTTTTTAACATCTTTATTGGAGTATATATGCTTTACAGTGTTGTGTTAGTTTCTGCTGTATAACAAAGTGTATCAGCTATATGTATATATATATATCCCCATATCCCCTCCCTGTTGTGCCTCCCTCCCATCCTCCCTGTCCCACCCCTCTAGGTGGTCACAAAGTACGGAGCTGATCTCCCTGTGCTATGCAGCTGCTTCCTACTAGCTAGCTATTTTACATTTGGTAGCGTATTTATGTCAATGCTGCTCTCTCACTTTGTTCCAGCTTACCCTTCCCCCTCCCCGTGTTCTGAAGCCCATTCTCTACATCTGTGTCTTTATTCCTGTCCTTCCCCTAGGTTCATCAGAACCATTTTTTTTTTTTTTTAGATTCCATATATATGTGTTAGCATACTGTATTTGCTTTCTCTTTCTGACTTACTTCTCTCTGTATGACAGACTCTAGGTCCATCCACCTCACTACAAATAACTCAATTTCGTTTCTTTGTAAGGCTGAGTAATAATCCATTATACATACATGCCAAGTCTTCTTTATCCATTCATTGGTCGATGGACACTTAGGTTGATTCCATGTCCTGTCTATTGTAAATAGTGCTGCAACGAACATTGTGGTACATGTCTCTTTTTGATTTACGGTTTTCTCAGGGTATATACCCAGTAGTGGGATTGCCGGATCGTATGGTAGTTCTATTTTTAGTTTTTGGAGGAACCTCCATACTGTTCTCCATAGTGGCTGTATCAATTTACATTCCCACCCACAGTGCAAGAGGATTCCCTTTTCTCCACACCCTCTCCAGCATTTATTGTTTGTAGATTTTTTGATGATGGCCATTCTGACTGGTGTGAGGTGATACCTCATTGTAGTTTTGATTTGCATTTCTCGAATGATTAGTGATGTTGAGTATCCTTCATGTTCTGGCAATCTGTATGTCTCCTTTGGAGAAATGTCTATTTAGGTATTCTGCCCATTTTTGGATTGCATTTTTTTTTTTTTTTTGATATTGAGCGACATGAGCTGCCTGTATATTTTGGAGATTAATCCTTTGTCAGTTGCTTTGTTTGCAAATATTTTTTCCCATTCTGAGGGCTGTCTTTTCGTCTTGTTTATGGTTTCCTTTGCTGTGCAAAAGTTTTAAGTTTCATTAGGTCCCATTTGTTTATTTTTGTTTTTACTTCCATTTCTCTAGGAGGTGGGTCAAAAAGGATCTTGCTGTGATTTGTGTCATAATGTGTTCTGCCTATGTTTTCCTCTGAGAGTTTTATAGTGTCTGGCCTTACATTCAGGTCTCTAATCTATTTTGAGTTTATTTTTGTGTATGGTGTTAGGAAGTGTTCTAATTTCATTCTTTTACATGTAGCTGTCCAGTTTTCCCAGCACCACTTATTGAAGAGGCTGTCTTTTCTCCATTGTATATTCTTGCCTCCTTTATCAAAGATAAGGTGACCATATGTGCGTGGGATTATCTTTGGGCTTTCTATCCTGTTCCATTGATCTATCTGTCTGTTTTTGTACCACTACCATACTGTCCTGATTACTGCAGCTTTGTAGTATAGTCTGAAGTCAGGTAGCCTGATTCCTCCAGCTCCATTTTTCTTTCTGAAGATTGTTTTGGCTATTCGGGGTCTTTTGTGTTTCCATACAAATTGTAAAATTTTTTGTTCTAGTTATGTGAAAAATGCTATTGGTAGTTTGATAGGGATTATATTGAATCTGTAGATTGCTTTTGGGTAGGATAGTCATTTTCACAATGTTGATTGTTCCAATCCAAGGACATGGTATATCTCTCCGTCTGTTTGTATCATCTTTAATTTCTTTAATCAGTGTCTTATGGTTTTCTGCATACAGGTCTTTTGTCTCCTTAGGTAGGTTTATTCCTAGGTATTTTATTCTTTTTGTTGCAGTGGTAATTGGGAGTGTTTCCTTAATTTCTCTTTCAGATTTTTCATCATTAGTGTATAGGAATGCAAGTGATTTCTATGCATTAATTTTGTATCCTGCTACTTTACCAAATTCACTGATGAGCTCTAGTAGTTTTCTGGTAGCATCTTTAGGATTCTCTATGTATAGTATCATGTCATCTGCAAACAGTGATAGTTTTACTTCTTCTTTTCCGATTTGGATTCCTTTTATTTCTTTTTCTTCTCTGATTGCCGTGGCTAAAACTTCCAAAACTATGTTGAATAATAGTGGTAAGAGTGGCACCCTTGTCTTATTCCTGATCCTAGAGGAAATGCTTTCAGTTTTTCACCATTGAGAATGATGTTGGCTGTGGGTTTGTCATATATGACCTTTATTATGTTGAGGTAGGTTCCCTCTATGTGCACTTTCTGGAGAGTTTTTATCATAAATGGGTGTTGAATTTTGTCGAAAACTTTTTCTGCATCTATTGAAATTATCGTATGGTTTTTCTCCTTCAATTTGTTAATATGGTGTATTACATCAATTGATTTGCATATATTGAAGAACCATTGCATTCCTGGGATAAACCCCACTTAATCATGGTGTATGATCCTTTTAATGTGCTGTTGGATTCTGTTTGCTAGTAGTTTACTGAGGATTTTTGCATCTATGTTCATCAGCGATATTGGCTTGTAGTTTTCCTTCTTTGTGACATCTTTGTCTGGTTTTGGTATCAGGGTGATTGTGGCCTCATAGAATGAGTTTGGGAGTGTTCCTCCCTCTGCTATATTTTGGAAGAGTTTGAGAAGGATAGTGTTAGCTCTTCTCTAAATGTTTGATAGAATTCACCTGTGAATCCATCTGGTCCTGGGCTTTTGTTTGTTGGAAGATTTTTAATCACAGTTTCAATTTCAGTGCTTCTGATTGGTCTGTTCATATTTTATATTTCTTCCTGGTTCATTCTCGGAAGGTTGTGCATTTCTAAGAATTTGTCCATTTCTTCCATGTTGTCCATTTTATTGGCATAGAGTTGCTTGTAGTAATCTCTCATGATCCTTTGTATTTCTCCAGTGCCAGTTGTTACTGCTCCTTTTTCATTTCTAATTCTATTGATTTGAGTCTTCTCCCTTTTTCTCTTGATGAGTCTGGCTAATGGTTTATCAATTTTGTTTATCTTCTCAAAGAACCAGCTTTTAGTTTTATTGATCTTTGCTATCGTTTCCTTCATTTCTTTTTCATTTATTTCTGATCTGATCTTTATGATTTCTTTCCTTCTGCTAACTTTGGGGTTTTTTTTTGTTCTCCTTTCTCTAATTGCTTTAGGTGTAAGGTTAGGTTGTTTATTTGAGATTTTTCTTGTTTCTTGAGGTAGGATTTTATTGCTATAAACTTCCCTCATAGAACTGCTTTTGCTACATCCCATATGTTTTGGATCGTCGTGTTTTCATTGTCATTTGTTTCTAGGTATTTTTTGATTTCCTCTTTGATTTCTTCAGTGATCTCTTGGTTATTTAGCAGTATATTGTTTAGCCTCCATGTGTTTGTATTTTTTACAGATTTTTTCCTGTAATTGATATCTAGTCTCATAGTATTGTGGTCAGAGAAGATACTTGATACAATTTCAATTTTCTTAAATTTACCAAGGCTTGATTTGTGACCCAAGATATGATCTATCCTGGAGAATGTTCCATGAGTCCTTGAGAAGAAAGTGTATTCTATTGTTTTTGGATGGAATGTCCTATAAATATCAATTAAATCCATGTGGTCGAATGTGTCATTGTGTTTCCTTATTTATTTTCTTTTTGGATGATTTGTCCATTGGTGAAAGTGGGGTGTTAAAGTCCCCTACTATGACTGTGTTACTGTCAATTTCCCCTTTTATGGCTGTTAGCATTTGCCTTATGTATTGAGATGCTCTTATGTTGGGTACATAAATATTTACAATTTTTATTTCTTCTTCTTGGATTGATCCCTTGATCCTTATGTAGTGTCCTTTGCCTCTTGGAATAGTCTTTTATTTTAAAGTCTATTTTGTCTGATATGAGTATTGCTACTCCAGCTTTCTTTTGATTTCCATTAGCATGGAATATATTTTTCCATCCCCTCACTTTCAGCCTGTATGTGTCCCTAGGTCTGAAGTGGGTCTCTTGTAGACAATATATATACGGGTCTTGTTTTTGTATCCATTCAGCCAGTCTGTGTCTTTTGGTTGGAGCATTTAATGGATTTACATTTAAGGTAATTATCGATATGTATGTTCCTATTACCATTTTCTTAATTGTTTTTTGTTGTTTTATACTAATTATTTTTTATTTATTTATTTTTGGCTACGTTGGGTCTTCATTGCTGTGCGCGAGCTTTCTCTAGTTGCGGTGAGCAGGGGCTGCTCTTCGTTGCAGTGCGTGGGCTTCTCATTGCGGTGGCTTTTCTTGCTGCAGAGCATGGGCTCTAGGCACGTGAGATTCAGTAGTTGTTGCACATGGGCTCAGTAGTTGTGGCTCATGGGCTCTAGAGCATAGGCTCAATAGTTGTGGCACACGGGCTTAGTTGCTCTGCTGCCAGTGGGATCTTCCTGGACCTAGGCTCGAACCCGTGTCCGCTGCATTGGCAAGCAGATTCTTACCCGCTGTGTCACTGGGGAAGTCACATTTGGGTGTATTTTTGTAGGTCTTTTCCTCCTCTTATGTCTCCTGGCTAGAGAAGTTCCTTTAGCATTTGTTGTAAAGCTGGTTTGGTGGTGCTGAATTCTCTTAACTCTTGCTTGTCTGTGAAGGTTTTAATTTCTCCATCAAATCTGAATGAGATCCTTGCTGGGTGGAGTAATCTTGGTTGTAGGCTTTTCCCTTTCATCACTTTAAATATGTCCTGCCACTCCCTTCAGGCTTGCAGTTTCTGCTGAAAGATCAGCTGGTAACCTTATGGGGATTCCTTTGTATGTTATCTGTTGCTTTTCCCTTGCTGCTTTTAATATTTTTTTTTGTATTTAATTTTTGATAGTTTGAATAATATGTGTCTTGGTGTGTTTCTCCTTGGATTTATCCTGTATGGGACTCTCTGCGCTTCCTGGACTTGACTATTTCCTCTCGCATGTTAGAGAGGTTTTCAACTATAATCTCTTCAAATATTTTCTCAGACCCTTCTTTTTCTCTTCTTCTTCTGGGACCCCTATTATTTGAATGTTGGTTCATTGAATGTAGTCCCAGAGGTCTCTGAGAACTGTCCTCAATTCTTTTCATTTTTTTTTTTTTCTTTATTCTGCTCTGTGGCAGTTATTTCCACTATTCTATCTTCCAGGTCAGTTATCAGTTCTTCTGCCTCAGTTATTCTGCTATTGATTCTGTCTAGAGAATTTTTAATTTCACTTATTGTGTTGTTCATCACTGTTTGTTTGCTGTTTAGTTCTTCTAGGTCCTTGTTAAACATTTCTTGAATGTTCTCTGTTCTATTTCTGAGATTTTTGGATCATCTTTAATATCATTACTCTGAATTATTTTTCAGGTAGACTGCCTATTTCCTCTTCATTTGTTTGGTCTGGTGGGTTTTTACCGTGTTCCTTCATCTGCTGCATATTTCTCTGTCTTCTCATTTTGTTTAACTTACTGTGTTTGGGGTCTCCTTTTGGCAGGCTGCAGGTTCATAGTTCCTCTTATTTCTGGTGTCTGCCCCCAGTGGGTGAGTTTGGTTCAGTGGCTTGTTTAGGATTCCTGGTGGGGGGGGCTGGTGCCTGTGTTCTGGTGTGTGGGGCTGGATCTTGTCCTTCTGGTGGGCAGGGCCTCATCTGGTGGTGTGTTTTGGGGTGTCTGTGAACTTAGTATGACTTTAGGCAGCCTCTCTGCTAGTGGGTGGGGTTGTGTTCCTTGCTAGTTGTTTGGCATGGGGCATCCGGCACTGGAGCTTGCTGGCCTTGGGGTGGAGCTGGGTCTTAGTGTTGAGACGGAGATCTCTGGGAGAGCTGTTGCCGATTGATTTTATGTGGGCCCGGAAGGTCTCTGGTGGTCCAATGTCCTGGATTTGGCTCTCTCACCTTAGAGGATCAGGCCTGACACTTGGCCAGAGCACCAAGACCCTGCCAGTCACACGGCATTCTACGTTGTCAGACTGGCTTCTGTTCAGGATTTCCAAGCTGCTATAATTATGAGAGTCATTCTCATCTCTGCTCTTCTCCAGTCCTTCTGAAAATTATGAACCAGGAACTAGTCTAGGTCCATGGATTTCAGTAGTAAAAAGCAGTCAAAAATGTCTGGCTTCATGGAGTTTATACATTTCCTCACAAACCAGAAGGGAAGATCCTTGAGGACGGAATATCCTTGTTTCTCTAGTGCCTATTACAATGCCTGGTCCATTGCAGAAACTCAATGTGTAATTGGGAAGAACAAATCTGACTCCATACTGGATCAGTTTCTTTTACTTTTACCGTTGTATTCAATTGCTTTTGCTTAGTTGTACTAATTCAAGGAGGCATGAAACTGAGCAGGACCCTGTGGGGCCTTCCCAAGTACAAATCCTTCCTGTGTCCCTCCATAAATAGGGTTTTTGTTTCCTCTTAAAATTTGTGATCTAAAAAGATTTCCTATGTTTTCCAACATGGTTTAATTAAATTTAGAAGTCATAATGTTTAGTAGAATATATTTCCGGTTTTGCTTTTACATATGAGACATATTTTTATGGAAGTGGTTTGGGGAATATATAATCTAGGAAATAATTCAAAGTCTACCTGTCATACTGAGAAAGAGAAGAAAGTAGAAGGAGATTTTAATGAAGGTTGTATACTGATAAGTAAAGGAAAAGGATAGATAATCTGGTAAGTGCAGGTAGATAATATGGATTATTCAGGGACTCCCAAATCTGTTTGTATTCTATATCATTTATTAGTTGTTATTTATCTTACTAAGTCACTTTTACCACTTTAACCTAAATAATATTACATTTATGCAATATCTTCCACTAACCAAAATATTTATCATTTTCAGAAAAACTTCACATTTATTACCTTATTTGATCCTCACAAAAACACTTTTGGAAACTGAAAAAGTACTATTAGTCCCAAGTTACGATATGCATGCAATTATCATTATTTACAATTCTAAAATTCTAAGTTTATTTCTGGACTCTCTATTATGTTCCATTGATCTATGTGTCTGTTTTTATGCCAGTAGCATACTGTTTTGATTACTATAGCTTTGTAATATAGTTGGCAATCAGGGAGCCCCCATACTTTCAAATTTTTTCTTCTTTCTTAAGACTGCTGTGGCTATTTGAGGTCTTTCATGGTTCCATACACATTTTAAGATTGTTTGTTCTATTTCTGTGAAAAACGCCATTCAGAGTTTGATAGAGATTGCATTAAATTTACAGATTGCTTTGGGTAGTATGGACATTTTAACAATATTAATTCTTCCAATCTATGAGCATGGAACACCTTTCTATTGATTTGTGTCTTCTTCAATTTCTTTCATCAAAGTCATACAGTTTTTGGTTGTACAGATTCTAATTCTATTAGGTAAAATAGTATGCAGATACATACGTAACTATTACATTAGGTAATGATAGAAGCTTTGAAGAAAAATAAAAGAGGCAAGAAGGTAAAGACTGAAAGGAGGTACTATTTTTATAAAATTTGGTCCAAAAATGATTTTCTAATGGGCTAACATTTGAGCAGAAACCTGAGTGAATGGAGCATGGGAACTCTGTGATACGTGGGGTGGAGGACTTTTTCAGTCAAAGGGAACAGGATGTGCAAAGACCCTGAGACAGGTTTTTTTTTTTTTTAGAAAAATCGAGAAGGCCCAAATGGGAGGGTTAAGACAATTATAAGGGGGACTATTTACCTGGTTTTGGGCTACCGGCTATCAGAATTTTGACTCTCATTGTCAGATATACTTACCCAACTCAAGTATTTATCTATAAAAATATTTATAGAGGAGATTTACCTTATATTTTCAAAGGCTTCTAGATACATGGAGAATGACTGAACCCATGTCCTCTATTTATATAAATTTTATTAAATCCTCCAAAATTATAAGAGGGTGTATAGTGTGTCCTTTTTCCTCATAAAGAATTTATTACCGTTAGATATCATGTGTAAGAAAATAATTTCTGTGACAATTTAGTCAGGTGTTTCTTCCAGCTGTCCCACTTTCATTTGTCTTAATGCTGTAGACTCCGCATCTGACCTCTTTTACTGAGTCTGCTTAGAAGCGGCTCAGAGTAGTCTCTCGGTTTGGGACTTTACAATTCGTTCACTCCACCCCTATGAACGTGGGAAAGTAGGTATCCATTTTCCTTGGAAAGATACTACCAGTGTTTGGATTGCTCCCCAAATTCACTATGGAACCATGAATCCCTTCCCCCAGGGAGGGTGAGCCCTCAGCTTTCATTACCTTGTTTCTTCTGCAACCCCTCAAGCTATTCTGCACTGAGGCTTTTTTGCGTCTAAGAAGAATATATCATCAGGGAAATTCTTATTTTACAGGCATGGAAAATGGAAATCCTGTCCCCTGTGGGGTGGTGGGGCTGGAGAGAAAGAGAGGGAGGGTGGGGATTAAGTCAGGGATTAGAATTGAGGGTCTGAGTTTCCTCTCCCTGCGGGAGGAGACAAGGTAGAGGACAATGCTGGGGAAGCAAGGTTGCCGTTCATCTCTGGATAGACCTTGGGTAATTCCAAGCTCTCTACTCAGTATAGTTTGAGAATAATGAGGCAGGACAATATCTTGGAACTGGTTGAGGCAGATGTCTAGGTTCAGGCTGAGATGGTAGTCTCACAGCCTCACAAACTGAGCATGGTGTCCCAGCCACCCAGAAGTTCCCTGTGTGTTCTGCCAGCTGACACAGAAGTGCTTAGAAGAACCAGATTATATAAGGGGGCTGCCGAAAATTTGTCTTCGTTCTATGGCAGCTCAGCTGATGCTAGCACAGAGACCAAATAAAGCAGGTGGGACCAAGCACCTCTCAGCAGATACTGGCAGAAACTTCTCAGTGACTCATTGGTTTAAGCGTGATTGCAGGGGAAGGTAGCTTAACCCCCTGAAACCATAGGTTCTCTTGGGAGGGAAATAGGAAGAATGAGGAAGGGAATAATTAAAAACTCAATGAGTTTGTATAATGAAAAAATCTGAGTTACTAATACCCCAAAGAGTCTGTTGAACCTAAAAGGACCAAGGTCCCTTGAAACTATTTGAAAGATTTTTTTAATCCACTGAGTAGAAATGGAAACTTGAGACAGATGACATCATCTTTGAATTTTAAAAGTGCATTTTTTTTGGTATATCTGCGTTAGTGTTTACAAATTTCAGCTCTTGCTAGATTAGGGTATTTGGCATACCACACAGTAAAGGACTTATTATAAGGCATACGAGCTGCCATGAGTCCAAATGGATACATTTGTAGCTTTGAAACCACAAGCCATCCTCAAGAGAGGAGACTTGGGAAGTTTCCACAGCTCTTCTTTATTTTCATGTCTCCAAAACTTTCCATTTTCACCATCGTGTGGTCAAATTATGGTGCAGATGCTTCCTGGGGCACCCCACATAGGTCTTTGTAAATCCTGAAGTTTCCAGAATGTAGCAGCATCTACACTGGTTGCCTTGTTTCTCTAATGTCTGCCCCAGCTCAGCAGTTCCTGGATGTTGAGGTGGCCTCTTACATACCATAAGCCTGTCCCAGCCAGTATCAATATATCATCCATGGACCTGCCTTTCCTCTCAAAGCATGAGCTAACTTTTAGAAAACAACAGTGCCTATTCCATGTTAAATCCAGGACAGCCATCCTGTGTTCCATGGCTACCCCCACGTTCCCCACCTTGCTTCTCCTACTCTAGGGCTGATACATCATTTGCCTTTAACATGCCACTGGTCCTCTGGGAGGAGGTAGTAAGTCTATTACTGCCTTTTTTGCATTCACTTTTGCCCCCCAGAAACATTCTTCTAAAAGTTTAGTGTCTACAGTAGATCGCACTTCATTGGTTCAGTTACAGGGTATGACCTGGTTTGGGAGCAGCCAAGCAATCTGCTTTGTGTTATTCAGAGTAAATAACATCCACACCTGTGCCAGATCTTAGTGGTTTATTTCTCATTGTGGTCTGAGGCCGGTTGAGTGGCTGTCTTCACAACGGTCACTCAGGGACTGGGCCTCCATCCAGCAGTGACTCCATCCCAGAAGCCTTTGGTCCCAGACATGAAGATAAAGGCGAGCAGATTCAAGAGACACCTGGGATTAGGCTTAGAAGCAGCATACATGAATTCCATGTACATGGGCAAGGGTGTGCCTTCTCTCTCAAGAGGTGATAAAACTTTTTCACGAAAGTCCCTCTCTGAAGAAAAGCTGGGGAGTAGATAGCAATGCATGCGTATGGGCTAGGCTGCCACTGTCTGTCCTCTGAACACCAAAGCTCAGGTGGGTTCCCCTCTGCCATGAAGACCACACTCACTCCCTCCTCCAGGGGGACAGTGGAATCCCAGGCAGTCACTGCATCAGCCCAGGTCCATGAGGCTCTGTGGTCCTTTCCATCAAGACCACACCTGCCTCCTCTTGATCCTTTAGTCTACATGCTAACATAGCAAGTCATCCCTCCCTTTCCTCACTCCCCACACCTGATGAACAGTAGTGATCAAGAAAGGATAAACTCAGTAAAGCTCTTACTGGGAAAAGGGGAGGAAGGAAGACCTCCGGAAGTCACTGGTCCACAGCAGTACTGAAATTCTGTGTAGAAAGCTCTCTTTGTAAAGTGGGTTGATCTCCTATTCTGTTCTGTAGGATAGAATCTCTTATGCAGTATTTTTGGTGCCTCTTTCCTTTGCCCTCTGTATTGATTTTCCTTATCCACATCCTCCTTGCCAATGTCTGAAATGGCTGTTTTAAAGGTGGCCATATACCTTTAAAACCTGCCCTAGTTTTTAAAGGCAGTGAAAGTTTAGGGTCCCTTAGGAACCTTTAAGTCTCGATCAATCACTTTTTTTTTTTTCCATCATCTGGACTCTTGGTTGTTTAGATAGCACATTTTGCTCAAAAACTCTGTAGGCTTCTGAGCTCTTTGCTTCCAGCCCTTTCCATCTGCCCATCACCACACTCAGAGTTCTCTTCTATACCTAATTCTCAAGCTGATTTAATTCTTTGCTTCCTTACCCACCTTCTTCGTCACTTAATGGGTGCTCAGAAGTCATGCTTTTAATAGGATCATTGCAACAGGTTTAAAGAGTAATTGGTTAAGACTTGTTTCTCAAAACCTCTGTCAATTTTATCTCTTACTGTTTGAAGTCCAAAAAACAGAGGGTTTTCCAACCCTTAGTTTGAATGGTTTTCCAACTAATTCAGAGTCAGGGGGAAAATTTGGAGGCATGAACCCTGAAATTATATGGTGGGTTCACAGACTTAAGAAAAATACTGATGAAATTATTGTGAGTTGATATGCAGGCATTGCCTTTGCCCTGAGGAAACATGCCTGATAAGTTTATAGAAATTTCTAGAATCTGGAAGTGGAGAGGAGGCAGTGTCTTGAGGAGTGTGGCAGGGACACAGGGTACCTCATTAGTGGCCAAGCATACCAGCATCCGTAGTCACTTCCGTTCACAAACCTGCTGAGGGAGATTCTCCATTTGAAACAAAAGAAGAGCAATGAGCACTTCTCTAAGTTACATAAATTCAGATAATTCCTAACAAAAAGAAGTGACAAACTGTGTCTTGTCGTTTATTACAAAATGCCCATTTTCTTCCTTCCTCCCTGAATTCAAGCTCTTTTTGCATCAAGAGAAGCTCACATTCAAAAGACACCAAATGTAAAATGAAACAAACTACTTACACAAAATAAGTGGCAGCAACAGCAATTTCTATTGTTGAGGACCTAATAATCTAAATTATGAACTATTTGAAGAAAGCAAAGATAAAATAGAAAATCAGGAAGGAAAAAAATAAAATAACCAGCAAGAATAAAAAAGCATTAAAGGAACATCTATAACATGAAATTTTTGAAGGTGAAAATTTAATAAATGGGTTAAACAGCATATGAGGCATAGCTAAGGCAGCAATGACTGAACTTACAACTTTACCAATAGTTGGTGATGTTGGCACTGAATATTATCACCATTAAAAATATTTACCGTATGTAGACAAAGGATATTAATTAGCAATTTAGAAAGGAAGAATACATATGACCATTAAAAGGAGTTAAGTGAAATATAAAATAAACTCATAGAAACAGAAAAAAAAAAGGAGTTAAAAAATTACAATCTCATTTGTTTTTAAAGAAATGCAAATTAAGTAACAGCATATTTTGTTTATTAGCTTGGCAAGGATTGAAGAACCATACCCAGTACTGGCATGGATGTAGGGAAATGAAAAACTCCAGTCACTGCTCTTAGGGCAGAAATTGTCATAACTTTTCTGGAGGACACTTGTTTCAAAGGATTTAATGGGCAAAATGATTGACTTAGAAATTTCACTTAAAAATTTTTTTCCCTTAGGAAATAATTACACAGATGCGCCAAGATGTTATGTAGGAAACTGTTCCTTGAAGGATTCTTTGTAATAGGAATGAATTGTAACAATTAAAATATTCAAAAGAGGTTTTGTTAAATAGATTTTGTTTTTACATTGTGATAATAAACGGCTATTAACAATAATTGTGTGAATATTTATTAACATGAAAAGATATTCGTGGTACCTTAAGTGAAAGAAGCAAGTTTTGGGAAAATATATGTGATACTTTTGTGTATTTCTAAATGTGGGCATACATTTATATGTGTGTGTGCATAGGAAAAATTTGAAACCAGATATAGCAAAATTTAAACAGTGAATATCTCCCTATGTTTGAATTTCAAGTGATTTTTAATTGTTTTTTCTTCAGGGCCTTTCCATTACTAACTTTTTAAATTAGATGAACATATATTACTCATGTGGTAATTTTTATAGAAGAAAACCACTTGTCATCAAATGGTGACATTTGATTCTTGACATATATTTGATTCCTGACATCATTGAAGAATTTTCCCCAGTATTTGTTTCCATTTTTTCTTTTATGATTTGTATGCTCACAGGTTTTACAAATTTACTATTTTAGTTTTTATCCTTTCTTGTACAATTTAGAAGTCGTCATGTATTTAAATTAATAAACTTGGTTTCTCATTTCAGATGCATTTATATTATGTCGTGTGACCACATTTACATATATAGTATTAAGAACCTAAAAGTTAGCACGTCTCTGGCTTCTTCTTTTTAAAGATTTTTTTTTTTGAAGTAGACCATTTTTACAGTCTTTATTGAATTTGTTGCAATATTGCTTTTGTTTTATGTTTTGGTGTTTTGGCCACAAGGCATGTGGAAGCTTATCTCCCTGACCAGGGATCGAACCCACACCCCCTGCATTGGAAGGCAAAGTCTTAACCACTGGACCACCAGGAAAATCCCTCTCTGGCTTCTTAATGTAGAAGGTCCTTTCACTTCCTAATCTCAAACAGTTTATCACCCTCAACAACTATTCCAAGCCATCGAAGCTCCACTGGAGTCAGACTGTGCCCCTTCCTCCTCTCACACTCAGCAGATAACCTGCCTACTTCATGGACTGAAACTCCTTCAAATTCCTTCCTGTCACCCTCCTCCACTCTTCCCACTCAGTCACAGAGACCCTTGTCTGCAACTGCATACATTCTTATCTCCATCACCACTGCCCCCTTCTGTGAAAAGAATTCTTCTTCTATCTGGGTCCCAGATCCCATCCTCTGTCACCTCTTTGGTGATCTTTAGTCTGTCAGCAATATCTCCCTTTCTTCTGTATGTTTCTCTTGGTTGTTTCATTTTCACGTTTCTCTTTGGTGTTTCATTGTTGTACATAAGCAAGTTAAATTGCCATCTTCCTAAAATAAAAACAAAATAAACAACCCCCAAACCCTTCTTTGAGCTTTTCTTAGCACAGTGACATAAAGGACCTTCAATGATGTTGAGCCCTAAGCATTTGTTGAACACTCAAAAATGGCACTATAATTGTTTCCGGAGCTGCAGAGATGAATAAGTCACATACCTTTGAGGAGTTTACTATCATCCTTTACGTACTTAGAGCTCTGAGTGTGATTGACATAACTGTTTAACAATGTAGCTTCATGCAGGTTGGGGCACTTTCTATGAATTCTGTTGGGAAATATTTGAATAAAGGAGGAAATGACTAATTAATTAAGTGAAGATCCCTGATCCCCTTCCACTCTTCAGAAGAAAACCATAGATTTCAGTTGGCTAACAGACACCATCCCTTTTCTTTCCTTCGCTTTCAAGATTCTGAAAAGAGTTGTGTATGATTGCCACCGCCACTGCCATCAAGCTTCTCTCTTTTTTTTTTTTTAAATTAATTAATTATTTATTTATTTTATTTTTGGCTGTGTTGGGTCTTCATTTCTGTGCGAGGGCTTTCTGCAGTTGCGGCAAGCGGCGGCCATTCTTCATTGCGATGCGTGGGCCTCTCACTATCATGGCCTCTCTAAGATGTTGCGGAGCACAGGCTCCAGACGCGCAGGCTCAGTAGTTGTGGCTCACGGGCCTAGTTGCTCCGCGGCATGTGGGATCTTCCCAGACCAGGGTTCGAACCCGTGTCCCCTGCCTCGGCAGGCAGATTCTCAACCACTGCGCCACCAGGGAAGCCCAAGCTTCTCTCTTAACTAAACTAAAATGACAACAGATGATTTTCTGTGTTCTCATTTCTGACTTCTTTGAGACATCCTCTCTCCTTCCTGAAACCCTTTTCTCCCTCCACTTCAGGGTTGCCTCCACCATCTCTCTGGCTATATTCCCCCAGAGATCATTTGTGGACTTGTCTCTGTTTACCCTCTGCCCATTCCAAGCTTCATTCTTTTCCTGGCCTGTTTTGTCTCCATCAATGAATTCTATTCTCACATGCATTTTTATATTGAGGAAGGAGTGGATTAAAGACTGATTTAATCCACAAACAAGTCTTAAGGAAACTGAGGAAAGGAGAACCTAAGTGTCATTTCCAAGATCTTATGTCCATTAAGAGCTGGAAAGATCCTGACCTCACCCTGGATTTCCTAACTCCAAATTCCATCAGGTGTTCCTGTGCAATCCTTCTGGAAATAGTTTTGGAACCATTCTGCCCCACCATGTCCTAGGATGTTACATCAGGAATATTTAGGTGGGCACTTTCATCTTCCTTCAGTAGCTCTCCTGGCTTTTTAAAAATGTGATTTTTTTCTTATCACCTGTAGGAATAAAATTCCCCCTGGATGCCATGAAGATGCAAAGATAAAAATTTTTTTTAATTGAAGTATATTGGATTTACAATGTTGTGTTAGTTTCTGGTATACAGCAAAGTGATTCAGTTTTATATATATATATATGTATACACATACGTGCGTGTGTGTATATCCATATATATATTCTTTTTCACATTCTTTTCCATCATGGTTTATTACAAGATACTGAATATAGTTCCCTGTGCTATACAGTAAGACCTTGTTGTTTATCTATTTTACATATAGTAATGTGTATATGTTAATCCAAAACTCTTAATTTTTCCACCTCCTTTCTCCTTTGGTAACCATAAATTTGTTTTCCATGTCTGTAAGTCTGTTTCTGTTTTGTAAATAAGTTCATTTGTATCATATTTTAGATTCCACATATACATGATATCATATGGTATTTGTCTTTCTCCGTCTGACTTCACTTAGGATGATAATCTCTAGGTCTATCCATGTTGCTGCAAATGGCATTATTTCATTCTTTTTATGGCTGAGTAATGTTCCATTGTATATATACCACATCTTCTTTATCCATTCATCTGTCAGTGGACATTTAGGTTGTTTCCATGTCTTCACTATTGTAAATAGTGCTGCTATGAACATTGAGGTGCATGTATCTTTTCGAATTAGAGTTTTCTCTGATATATGCCCAGGAGTATGATTGTAGGATCATATGGTAGTTCTATTTTTAGTTTTTTAAGGAACCTAAATACTGTTCTCTGTAGTGGCTGCACCGAGTTACATTCCCACCAACAATGTAGGAGGGTTCCCTTTTCTCCACACCCTGCAAAGATAAAATTCTTAATGTAAGTGCGAGTAACAATACAGTGAGCAACATGGGGAAAGAAATATTAAAAAAAAAAAAGCTCACATAGTCCAGTGTTATCATTAAACATATGCATACATATACATATGTATACAGATGTGCATGTATAAATATATCAGTATACAAACCTATTATATGACATTTCTACAGCATACAAGTTCATATGATTAATGTACATGTAATTACATTACGTATAACATACAGAGTTGATTTTTGCAGAATGCTTTCGAGTTCTTCCATAGTAGAGCGCCAGGAAAGGGCAGGTTGCCACAGTGTTGATAGTATGTTTTGGCTGGTCTGTGGTCCTGCTGTCCCCATGTCTTGCAGACAGAACCCTCACCCAGCCTTCTGGGCTGCCCTGATCTTTGACGTTCCCATCCTGTTTGCTAAGGGAGCTCCATGAAGCTCATGACTATCTGAAGAGATGACTCAAACTTTACTCCTACTGTACATGATTCCTGCATGGTGGAGTCAGGGTAGGATGAGGGTAGACTAAGTGGCAGATGGCCTTGGGGTTTTTGTATACAGGCAGCCAAATTGGGACACTCATGTTGATGGTCACAGTGTGCAGGGCTGGCTGAGACCCATCAGGTCAGAGTGTGTGCAAGGGAAGACCAGCCCCTTCTCCCCACCACCCATCCAGGCACTCAGCTTATCCAGGCTGGGAGGTTGAGGAGTTCCTGCTCTGGCCCTGCAGAAGGATTGAGGGAGGGAAGAGGCCAGCCCTGGACAAGAGGGCGTGGGTCTTCCTGAAGATCTCTGTGTGCTGTGATCTTCTCGTCTACCTGCGCCCATCTGAACTGTAATAAGGAGGCTTTGTGACGTGTGTGGCATACACTTGTGCATGTGTGAAGTTAATTCTTTGTGAATATAACCTGATTTATTTACATGTACTATTTAAAAATTTGATTATTTTAGGCCTCTAACTTTTAAATACATTTCCAGGAAAGAAACATATGTAAATAGAGGACTTCCTGGACATGCATAGAAAAAAATCATGAAAGGATATATAGTAAAAATATAACAGTTTGTTTTGGAACATTATGCATGCTTATTATATTCTTTTACTCTTTCTGTTTTTCTGAATTTTAAAAATCATCATCAAGTTATTATTATTATTTTTTAAAGATTTTTTTGATGTGGACCAGTTTTAAAGTCTTTATTGAATTTGTTACAATATTGCTTCTGTTTTATGTTTTGGTTTTTTGGCCCCGCGGCATGTGGGATCTTAGCTCCCTGACCAGGAATTGAACCCTCAACCCCTGCATTGGAAGGCGAAGTCTTAACCACTGGACCACCAGGGAAGTCCCCATCAAGTATTATTTTTATAGTCAGGAAACATGTCTTGAATATGAAACTTCAGTCTATTTGTTCTCAGATCAGTAGCCTTGGGTCTGTAATACTTAGTAATTAAGTATTGATTTGTGGTGTCAGTTATTCTTACTAGAAGGATTAGATCTTTAAGCATTACTAAGATTGGTTTTGCTGGTCTTCTTTAGTAATTTTGCTGAATTTCTGCAGGATTTGTTTTTAAAATAAAAATTTTATAGACAAATACTTTGGGTATTGCTTAATCAGAACACTTTATTTCATTAAATTCTCAAGCTCTTAACCAAAGGATGAAATCATGATGAGATCATTAAAAAGGCAATTTGGCACTTGAGAAACCATTCCACATGCTATTGAAGAAAGACTTTTGTCTATGCCAATGAAATGACTAAGAGTTTCAACATTGATATTATTATGATGCATTAAAGTCCTGATCTAATTATAATATATCAACATTTGAGCATAATTTACAAATTCTGTCTTATCAGAGAATTTATTATCTTCGTTTATCAGAATGGGAAAAATAAAGAGTGAAAGTTTAATGATTTACCCAAGGACACACATCAACATTTTAAACATCTGGAAACAAAATCTTGTCCCTAACTTCAAATTAAGTGCTCTGTTCATTAGAGCATATTTCCCATCAACTATGCCATTTTGATTAAATAATCCTTATAGAATTAATTTTAAAATATGCCCTGTGGACAGTAATCATAATTTGGCTTCTTTTTTAAGCTTTAGTTTGAATTTTAAAAATTACCCAAATTTTATTTTTTTGGAGAGGTCATAATAAGGAAAATTCAGGATATCGACAGATATCACATAATACTAAGAAATAAATCTGAATATATTTGGAATAAAGATTCCATTATAAGATTTTTTTTTCAGATTTTAATTCTATCAAATTCCAGTTTCTCGAATTTTGTAGCAAGTGAGACAGATACAGAGGAACTTTCTCCTAGGCTTTCAACATTTGCTTCCGATTTGAGCCGTTGATGTTGCAAACTTTCTTTCTTACAATATTTTTGTTCCATTTTATTTTAGTTTGCTTGAAACCATGAAAGAAGTAAAACATAGGATATTTTAATATTTTAAAATTTGTGGGTAAAGTTTGGGATACATGGAGGTCTCATTTTATATTTGGTTTGAGTTACTTTATTCACTTTTAGTTTTAATAAAATGTGAAACAAAACGAAACTCTCTAGTGTGTATGACTGTTTATTTTATTGTGCTCTGTTTAGTTATTCAAGAAAAAAAAAGTTGCAGAAATGTAATCGTTGCCATCTGTTGTATTTGAAGTAAAATCTAGCCCCAAAGTCAAAAAAGTCATGGCAACAACTTATAAAAACAACGGCAATAATATCAACTCACTATGGTTACTGGTGAAACTTTTTCTCCCAAATGAAGTAAGTTTCCTTAGAGGATTATTTTTTACATTTGATTTATGTCATTATTAAATTTTCCTCCCAAATCATCAGAGTCTCTAGTAACACTGTTATTTAACTTTGCCTGATAGGAGATTAGCAGATTTTTCTCTCCCTGTGACTCAAACCGCATCAGAAGTCCATCTTTGGTGAATATTATTTTTAAGAATTTCATAGGATGTGATTTTAAGGAGAAATGTGTGTATATATGTGTGTATACATTTTCCCATAGTATTAAATGGCTACTGTTACTGGCAAATATAGAAAGCATGCAAATTTGGTCAAGTGTAGGATATTCGTTGTGATTTAGGGACATTTTTTCAAAAAGTGGTACTGCCTCAGGCCATGTTTTTGTCATGTTTTTCTTTAGACACTGTAGCTGTAAAACATTAGGTGGTCTTCAAGGTAGACAGGTCTTATATGAGGTTGCTCTCTCTTGAGAGCATAAAGGCAAAATATGGTACCATTGGCTTCTTTTGAAATCAGCAGAGCTAGTATTTAAAGACACTCATTGGAATTGCTGATGTATTTACTCACCTTTTTATTTTCCAAAAAGGAACTCTAATTACTCTACCAAAGGAAAAAAGGACTTTATGCTACATCCATAATTACACATTTTAAAATCATTTTAACCTCTCTAAATATTTTTCAAAAGAAACCATAATCAGAAATATTGTGGACATTCAAGAACATACCATATTTTAGAGAAATTAGCACAAAACTTATTGTCAAGTTATTTAATTTAATTTTTTTCTCTAGTTCTACTCCAGGGTGAAATAACTAAATAAACTGAGAAAAAATAAATGATTGATACCAAATTTTCATTTATAATGTGAAACTAACAATCACCACTTTTACTACCTGAGAAAAGTATTGTGATTTTAAATAAGAAAATAAATTTGAAAGTTCTTTGGGTTTGTTCAGGACAAATATTAAATCCTGTTCTTACAATTTCTACATTAGTCGAATTTGAATTAATGTAAGTTATAGTGTTGGCAAGGTTTGTGTATGTGTGTGAGTGTTTGGTAGAAAAGAAAATGTGTAAAAGTAAAAAGTATTCACTCATTTACCACACATCTTTCTCACCTATGATGTATGAGGCACTGTGCTAGGTACTGAGTGGAATTCATAACTAAGCCTGAAGGAGTTTATAGGCTCAATTAGATAGGAAGATAACAGACATTCATGTCACCGCAGGATACCCATTACTTGTTTAATCTTAATGCCAAGTCACAAAAGCCTGGAAGTAAATACAGGATCATATTTTTCAAAAACATTATTTCTTAGACTATATTCCCCAACACTAAAACTATTTATAGGATTCCTTAGGGAGCTAAACACCATCTAAGAATAGGGTGTTTTGGGTACACTAACCATCTGCCTGTTTTTTTTTTTCTCCTGAAATGATTTGGTTACATGCGCTCAAAAAAACTATTGGTGAATCACCAGAGCTACTGAATGCCAACAAAAGCTTCATTTGTGTGTGTGTGTGTACACCTTGTTGCCTCTTCTTTTTTTTCTTATTCTTTTTAAAATTTTAATTTTAATTTTAATTTTATATCACAGTATAGTTGATTTACAATATATTGTGTTAGTTTCAGGTGTACAGCAAAGTGATTCAGTTATACATATACATATATCCATTCTTTTTCAGATTCTTCTCCTGTATAGGTTATTACAGAATATTGAGTAGAGTTCCCTGTGCTATACAATAGGTCCTTGTTGATGATCTGTTTTATCCTTGTTGCCTCTTTTCATCCTAAAAGATACCAGACTCATTTTCTGCCTTGGGATGACTTTGCTCCCCTCACCGCCCAAACTAGAAGAGTAGCAAAGCCATGGATACCACCTACAGGATTTTCATGGGTCTGCCAACCACGCTGTTTAACCACCCTACTGAAAATTCAGTGCCAAAGAGCTGGCACAGCGGCAGTTTCTCTGTGAGCTGTGGAAACCCTTCCCGTGCTGGGAGAGCTGATGGTCCTCAGACTCTACAGCTATGGTGTGTTACCAAAAATATGGAAAATTCTTTCTCTCTACCTTTATGGTGTGTACACTAATAATACTCAGAATTTCAGTGATGCAGTCATTTATCTTTGCTTTCCAGTAGCTCCCTCTCGCCCTGGGATCAGACATAAATCCTCAGGGGTAGGTAAGGAAGTCTGTATCAGAAATCGCTGGGATCCTCTAATAATGTATGTTGATATTGACCCAATCTTGTGTGCCACCCTTTCTTCCCTTAGATTAATGTCCTTCCCACAGATTATTGTCTTTATGCAGATGTATTATTGTGCCTACCTCATCTGTCCTGAACTTGTCTAAATCCTAAAATGAGAAGGATTTATACCCAGCTGGGATTCCTGTAACATAAGAGCAAACAGACAGGAAGTAATGGAACTTTAGAGAAGGGAAAGGAAACCTTTGTCTAAGAAGACTTCACAAATGAATATTGGAGTTGCCATCAAGAGAATTGAGGAGAGGATATGGCCAGATCTGCGGAGTTAAGAATTTCAAGTTCTAAATGAGATCCTACAAGAAATCCAGTTTCTGTGGCAATTTTTTAAAAAAAATTATATTAAAAACATATTTATTTATTTGGCTGCACTGGGTCTTAGTTGTGGCATGTGGGATATTTAGTTGTGGCATGCAGACTCTTAGTTGCAGCATGCAGGATCTAGTTCCCTGACCAGGGTTCGAACCCAGGCCCCCTGAACTGGGAGCACAGAGTCTTAACCTGGACTGCCAGGGAAGTCCTGTGTGGCAAATTTTAAGCATAAAGAGCTTAACAGAGGGAATTAAGGAATCACACAATGCATGGAAGGGCTGAAGCGTTGGACCCTACAGTGGTCCTTCAGGAAAAACTCTCACAGCATCACAGAATTGACTCACCAGAATCTTCTCCTGCTTCCTCTAAGATTTCTGTGGGCACTACAAAGTTCCTGAAGACCTCAAGGGAACTGGGATCCTGGGATTAGGGAGCTGCCGCCACAGTAGACTGTGGGCTCACAGCAACTGGAGAGGGAACAGTGGCATGATTTGCAGGAACTTCTCGCACCCTTACAACATAGTTTTCCAGTGGAGGAAATTGGCCTCTGGCTCATTTTTCCAATTCCAAATATTTAGCAAGTCCATCTAATTGTTGGCATCTATTTTTCATCCAGAAGTCTAGCTGAAAGATAGATCTGGAAATATTTACACCATAACAATTGGCAGACAATACACATCAGAGCCTCCCTCCCCTTCTCTCCCCAGAAAACTGGTTTTGAACATTTCTTAGCACATCACTGGCCTATTGACTCTGTCCATGGTGTCTTCCATATTTTGCACAGGATACATAATACGTAAATGAAAGTGTAAAATAAGATTAGAATTTTATGATAGTATAAGATTAGAACTTTCATGAAAGATTTGATTCTGACAGATTCAAAGCTAGTCCTTTTGTGACTTTTTGGTAAAGATTCTTCAAAATGAAAGCACAGGACTTCAAAACACCATTCTGGCATGAGATACTAAGGGACTAAAGTGGAAAATTAAAGTAACTACTGGTACTGGGAGTCTACTTATATCAGTAAACCTGTTTATATATCCCTGTTCAAGAACACCGTGTTTGTTAATAACCTATTTTCTCTGTCCTGACCCAATTTTACAGTTTGAGGCTATCTAGAAATAAAGATTCTGTGTACATATAGTATGATACAATGACTAATTTTTTTCCACCATCCAAACCTCATAGATATTATCATGTTCAGTTGGAATTAAAACTATCATTAATGGCTAAAGCAGTTTATTTGCATGAATATAAACATTTTCATTTTATAACACAATAGGAAGTATTCTAAAATTAGTCTTTTTACACAAATGAACTTATCTATGAAAGAGAAACAGACTCACAGACATAGGGAACAGAGTTGTGGTTACCAAAGGGGGAGTGGGGGAGAGAAGGATTGGGAGTTTGGGATTAGCAGACGCAAACTATTATATATAGGATGGATAAACAACAAGGTCTTACTGTATAACACAGGGAACTATACTCAATAACTTGTGAAAAACCATAATGGAAAATAAAATAATTAAATTAAATTAGTCTTTTTTAAAAGTTGTTTGTAGGTTGGGAGAAAGGATTTCAATAGGTCCTTGACTTTTTCTTTATAGTTAATGATCATTAACTTCATTTTGATTCAAGCTAAAGTTATCCCCCTTTTTTTCTTTTAAAATTTAAAAATGTTCCTAAGCACCATATGGGTATAAACTAAAGAAAAAACAAAATGACAGTTTTTGTGGAATCAAGGTTAGACCTTGGGTGGGAAGATATCCCCCCCTCTCTTAAACTGCGTTTAAGGATACTGAGGAGGTAGAACTTTCAAGAAGAATGGAATTGACTATGTCTTTGGTACAGTTAATGATGGGAAAAAACTGTGGCCATGTGGATTCTGGGTAGTTACAGAGCATTCGAAAGGAGTCTGATGTTACAGTTGATTCTAGAGCTGCACAGATGAAAAAGTCACATAATTTGAGGTCATTACAGTTATCCCTTTGTTTTCTTTGTGTCCGAAGGTGTATGACACACTACTGAAAATTGAGATTCGTTCAGGCAGAGGCAGCTTCTATGGATTATGTTGGGAAATGTTTGAATGAAGGAAAAAATGGCTAATTAATCAAGTAAAGATCTTAGATTATCGCAAGTCTCTAGCAGAGAACAATGGAAGTAGGCAATGACCCTACTTGACTTTGAGGAGGTTAATTCCCTTGTCATCAGTGAAAGCAGCCAGACTTGCCTGTCAACTATTAATAAATATTTGTTGGGCTCATTCTTAATATCATCATGACAAACAGGAGAGCTTAAGCTTATTTAGATGGGCTGATTTCCCAAATTTTCTGAGTGACAAATTTAGCCAAGAGGGGGCCGATACCACTAAATATAACTAATTTGTGATGACACTGGTCTTTTTTGATGCTGGAGTTATAAGGTAAGAGAAAAAGACCAATGTCAATGACATGAACTCCCTGTAAATTTAACTTTACTCTTCCCTGCTCTGCAAAACATTTAATTGAAAACCTATTTGAAGGACTTTCAAAAAAAATGATTCTCTGAACACTGATTTCTAGTTTCGCCTCTTACATTCTGATTGTAATGACAGAATAATAGAGGAATCCAGAATTAATGCTGGCAGCTAGGAAAAAATACTGTAAGTTTGTCCATAACATTTCAGGAATTTATGCTTGATATGGTATAGATTGATGGGATCTCTAAAAGCCAAATTTGAAATTTTCCCTTTTGATGAAGTAGGTTAGCATAGAGAATTCTGGAAAACTCCTTCAGAAGGTGAGAGCACCCTTAGGAGAGAAAGATACGTTTCACTTGGACTCTCACCACTGAAACTTAAGGCATTTAAAAAGACCTGCAGCCAAGTACCCACAGACCCCAGGTAACTGTAAATCTACCACTAAGATAGGAACCTTATTTACAGATTTATGCTGATAAGATAACTTTAATGAAAGACAAAAAGTTAATAAAATGAATGGAGAAAGCATGAGGACCTGCTTAGAAACAGGTAGAAATACAAAGGGAATTAGCTGTGTGACCTAAGAAAATCAAGCATGCAATAACCTAATTAAAACTTGCATTATAAACTATAAAGATTATAGTCTGAGATCAATCTAATGAAGGCAATTAAATTTCCACGGAAGATCTGGCAGGTAGGGATTAAAACAATGAACTGAGAGCCAAACTTTAATATAGATTGTTGTTCTCATAAAAAATAATATTAAAAAAGAAGGTAATAAGCAATAGTCAGAGAAATAAGGAAGATCATTTTGTGAGCCAAAGATGGACTTGAATCTATACATTGACAAGTCTTTCCTGGAACAAGAAAAATATTAATGAAAAGGGGCTAACATCAAGGCAAAATCTAGTGAAATATTTGAATTTGGAAATCAGAGAAACAGTCCTATAGCATTTGGTCAGGGGATGAAATAAAACTATCAGCTTCAAAGAAAGTTAAGCCAGCTCAACCTAAAACTTACAACACTTTAAATACAAGGAGATAGTGGAACAAAATATTTTTAAGGGAAAACTTGTGATCTAGGATTTCTCTACCAGCTGAACTGGTATTTATTTAAATTATAAATACATCTTTTTGTAAAAAGTAAGCAGTGAAAATTGAAAGAAAAAAGTGAAATGAAGTTTAAATCATTGTAATTATCTTTTCCCAAAGATGTACAGATGGCCACAGACACAGGAAAAAATGCTCAACATCACTAATCATCAGGGAAATGCAAATCAAAACTACAGTGAGATATCACATCACACCAGAATGGCTGTTATCAAAAAGACAACAAATAACAAGTGTTAGCAAGGATGTGGAGAAAAGGGAACCTTTGTGCACTGTTGGTGGGAATGCAAATTGAGCCACTATGGAAAACAGCATGGAGGTTCCACAAAAAATTAAAAATAGACTTGCCATATGATCCAACAGTTCCACTTCTGGGTGTTTTTCCAAAGAAAACAAGAACACTAATTTGAAAAGATATATGAACCCAGCATTCACTGCAGCATTATTTACAATAGCCAAGATATGGATGTAACCTAAGTGCCCACTGATAGCTGAATGGATAAAGATGTGGAACATTACTCAGCCATAAATAAGATTGACATCTTCCCATTTGGACAACATGGATGAACCTAGAGGATATTATGCTAAGTGAAATAAGTCAAACAGAGAAAGACAAATACTGTATTATTTCACTTACCTGTTCAATCTAAAAAGCAAAACAAATGAACAAAGATAACAAAACAGAAACAGACTCATAGATACAGAGAACTAACAGGTGGTTGCCAGATGGGAGAGGGTGGGGGAGGTGAGAATAGGTGAGGGAGATTAAGAGGTACAAGGTTACAAAATAATTGAATCATGGGAATGAAATGTACAGCAGTAGGAATATAGTCAATTACAGTATCTTTCTATGGTGATGGATGGCAACTAGACTTATCATGGTGACCATTTTGTAATATTTTGAAATATCAAATTACTATGTTGTGCACCTGGAACTAATATAGGTGTAGGTCAATTATACTTCAATCAAAAAAAATATTTAGACACTGGGAAGAAATGCATCAAAATGTTAATGGTGGTTATCTCTAGGGGGTGGGGATTATGGGTGACTCTTACTTTTTATTTTATGTTTTTTTATATTGCTAGTTGTCTATAATGAACATGCATTGCTAGTAAAATTAGAAAAAAAACAATAAATGTTATTAAAAATGAAAATTATTGTAATTATGTACAAAATGCAAATGTTGTGAGAATGCTAAAAATGTGAAATACACTGAAAAATAACAATAATAAACTGAGTCTAAAATATCAGATGATATTGTTGATAGCATATCAGGGATTGAGACAGAGTAATGGATGGAGGAATTATACAAGCATGAAAATAAGTGACTAACAGATAATTAAATACTGAAATAAAAACTTAGAAAACATTAAAAATTAAGGAAATATGATGGTAATTTTCAGAAGCATAAAAGCAGAAATGAGTAAGCAGAAATCATTCAAAAATGAGAAATAATAAGTAAAGTGAATTGTTTTCCATAGGAAAAAATATATAAAATTTTAACTAGTTATGTTTAAAAGATCACACCTCTGAGAACTGACATATAGGCACTTAAACTTAAAATCAAAGATGATAGCCATGAGATCATAACCATTTTTATAATACTTATTGCGAACTAGTTACTGAGTACCTATTCTGTGCCAAGCACTGTTCTAGAAGATACATCAGGGATTTCCCTGGGGGTCCAGTGGTTAAGACTTCACCTCCCAATGCAGGGGTTGCAGGTTCAATCCCTGGTTGGGGAGCTAAGATCCCACATGCCTCGTGGCTAAAAAACCAAAACATAAAACAGAAGCAATATTGTAACAAATTCAATAAAGACTTTAAAAATGGTCTATAACAACAACAACAAAAAAAGAAGGTACATCAAAGTAGTAAATGTACACAGATCTATGCCCTGGTGGAGATTATATCATATGTTGTCATGCAGTGACCGTAATAAATAGGTAAATTGTATTAGGAAATGATATACATATATGCTTTGGAAAAATGAAAAAGTAAAGTAGGGAGAAGGTGATTGGAATTACAGGTTGCAACTATAAATTGGATGGTCTGAAAGCTCTTGGTAAGAAAGTGACATTTGGGCAAACACTTGAAGAAGATGAAAAATTTCATCATCTTGATATTTTGAGAAGCAGTGATCCAGGCAGAGGAAAGAGCTGGTGCCCCATCCCCATGGACACATAGCTAGATTATTTTTCCCTGTAGCCTGGGAGGGGACACAAAATGAATTCTTACCAACAGAATGTGGGCAGAAGTGACTTATGCCTCTTCTAAAGGTGGCCCTTAAACCCTACAGTCATATTCTCAGCAAGTTCACTCTCACCTCCTCTATCTGACTCTGTCTCTGTCTGTGTGTCTTACTGGCCAGTTGGGTGGAGGAGATCCAGCAGAGTGCTCCAAGATGGCCTTAGGGAACAGCAGAGTCACATGATAGAAGGAGACTAGGTTCCTGGGTCACCCCTGGGAGGAGAGACATCTAAGAGAGCCAACCAACCTACATCACATTGTGACACTTATGCCATCAAGATTTCTTTTTTAAACAGGAAACTATCATTACTTACCCTGACTAATACAGAAGCAATTATAAGGACTTTGCTTTTGAATGTGAGTGAAATGGGGAGCCAAGGAAGGGTTTTGAGCAGAAGAGTGATTTGATCTGACTTACATTTTAAGAGTTTCACTCTGGCTGCTTTGTTGGTACCAGGCTGCAGAGGTACAAGTGTAGAACAGAGAGACCAGATAAGAGGCTACTGCAATTATACTAACGAGAAATGATGGTGACTTGGACCATCCCACCAGCAGTGAAGGTGATGAGAAATTGTCAGTCCAGGATAGATTTTGAAGGGAGAGCCAAAAGAATTTCTTTTCATATTGGATAAGGGCGTGAAATAAAGAATGAAGGGAAGGTTTTTGACCAAAGAACTGGGAGGATAACGTATCTATCTACTGAGATGGGGAAAGTGGTGGGTAGAGACTGCTTGGTGGAAAGATGAATTTAGTTTTTGATATGTTGAGTTTCAGGTTGAGGAGTAAGCAATTGGAAATGAGCTTAGCTTCAAAGAGATTTCATAAACTAAAAATGTTAAATAAATCATAATTCAATCATATTTATTTTCATCACATAAAAACACCCTTATATATGATAAACTGTAATTATGAGAAATAGTAGCTGGATAATATTGTATATTTCTATTAATCAAATGTGATCCTTGAGAGTGATATCCCATTTTAGTTTGCATTTCTTCAGTTACTACTGAAAATAACATTTTATCATGTTTAGTGTCCATCTATATTTCTGTAATGAATTACTTACTCATATTATTTATACATTTTCCTATAGGGTATATTTGTATTTTTATCAATTTATAAAGCCCTTAGTATTTTATGATATCTGATCATTTGTCTCTGATATATTTTGCTAATATATTCTCTCCTTTTTTTCATACAATTACAAAAGCTCAGAATTTGACCCCAAATTATAACTAAAAATGTTAATCATTTGTCTCTCTTTAATATAGAAAAGAGAAAAGAAGACAAGAGAATAATTCTTTTCCAGTTTCATTTACTTCTCTAATTTGGAACCTTCTAAAAATATGTTTTCCTTTAAAATATTTCAAGAAATTGCCTCCCATTTGTCAAAATAATCTTCTGATTTTAAATCCCATGTAATGCAAGGGTTGGGGCTGGTGGAAACTGAGGTCTGTAGAGTTATTATCTATGGTTGATAGCTTCAATTTACGATCTGAGATTTTGTTGGATAGGAAGTCTCATACATAAATGGGTGACCATGAAGCGACCACGAGAGACTTCCAAGGATGCTCTGAAAACCGTGACCCCAGGGTGACTCTGAGGTCGAGCACTGTCAGTAATTAGGAGACTGGAATGTGAATTAGTAGCAGAGGAGACTCAAAGAATTTTTGGTGAACACCATTCTTTTTCCTGACCTGTTTCTATTGTGACATCTTCACCACAGTAGCTCTTGCCTCCTTGTGAAGCCAACACTTGGTGTCTGCCAGTTGAAATATTTTTCGTCTCTGACTTTCAATCCAGAGTGGTTTCTGAATTCCAGCACATCTCCTCTGTGACCTGTATGGCCTGTCCTTGAACAGCTCCCTCCCTCCCTTCTTCTTTCATTTCCTTCCTTCCTTCTCTCTTTCTTCCCTTTTCTCTATCGCTCTCTCCTTTTCTCTCCTATTTTTCTTCTTCCTTGTGGTCTTTTAGATTAAATTTTCTTTTTGGCCCCCCTATTTCACCTTTTTCTCTTTCTGGTTTAGAGGTGATTTATTTGCTCTCTATTCTTTTAATTAGTATCCTAGAAATTATAACATACAGCCTAAAATAATGAATTTTAAAGTGAATCAACATCTTTACTCTCTCAGGATATTATCTAATATTAGTTTCTTTCTTTCTCTTTCTTTTGTTTTCTTTCTTTCTTTCTTCTTTCTTTCTTTCTTTCTTTCTTTCTTTCTTTCTTTCTTTCTTTCTTTCTTTTCTTTCTTTCTTTCTTTCTTTCTTTCTTTCTTTCTTTCTTTCTTTCTTTCTTTCTTTCTTTCTTTCTTTCTTTCTTTCTTTCTTTCTTTCTTTTTCTTTCTTTCTTTCTTCCTCATAGGTAAGGCTTATTTGTATATATTCACACTTTTACCAGTTTCTCTGCTCATTCCTCCCTGTATGTCAAGTCTTCCTGCTGAAATCCTTTCTTTTCCTTTTGAATCACTCTTAAGAATTTTTTTTCATAAAACTCTGTTTCTTTATGAAAAGTCTTTTTTTCATTGTTCTTGAAAAACAGTTTTGTTGGAAACACAATTGTGCACCGAGATATGAGAGACATTTCTCCCCAAATTTGAAGGGATTCCACTATTTTATTATTTCCTGTGTTACTGTTGAACATTTCAGCTGCAAGTTTAGTTTTTTTTTCCTTTGTAGGTAATCTTTCATTTCCTTCTCACTGCTTTTAAGTTCTGTTTATTTTGACCACAATGTTTCTAATAGTGGGTTTTCTTTGCTTTTTTTTTTTTTTTTAAATTCTGCTTGGGATTTATTCAGTTTCCTAAATCTGAGAATTTTAATAAATTCTATTTCTCTTAATTCCCAGCACAAAAGGAAAAACCTATTTATGGTGGCTTTATACTGTTTATATTGCATTATCTGGTATATTCTGGTCGAGAGACGACTTCTGTTTTGACTAGACATCACTGAGAAATAAATTCTCTGCCTATAATTTTATACTTCATGATTGGAAGAGTTTCCCTGGACTAGATTCCGGCTCTGTTCCTTTTACCTTGTTTCTTCTCCATTACCCAAATATTTCCAGACCCTAGCACTGTAGGATACACTTATATTGTCATTTGACCTCTGGCTCTACACTGTTAAGTCACAAAGCTAAGGAGTCAACATGCTGAGTGGTAGAAGTATTCCTGGAAGCCAGTCCTGCACTGGAATGGTAGCAATAACTTAACCGTACACAGAAATAATTGTGAACTAAATAAATATACTAGACACTAGGCAGTCGAGTTTGACACTAGTGTCAAACTAAATGAATAGCCAACTCAACTTCCTTTTAGACGGATACCTTGAATGCCCATTACCTCTCTTAAGGCATCCAATAAAAGGGGAAATGTGACAGACCGGAATTTGGACAGGAATGAGCCATCAGTCTTAACCAACTGCAGTTAAGTGTGCTTCTTTTAAACATTTTACAAAAACATATGATCACGTGAGCACATTGATCAGGTTTCCTTAGGACCTTGAAAGCGGCCCATGCAAGCGAGGGGCCTGAAGCTTATCTCATTGCAAATCTACTTCTGTTCAATCTCTACCCTCCTCCTCAAAGGTAACTATTATTCTGAATTCTAACTTCATAGGTTAACTTTGCTTAATTATATTTTTTGACTTTATATAAATGGAATTACACAATATATATATATTTTTTTCTTCTCTCACTGAACATTGTTTTGGTGAGATTCACCTATAGTGTTGGACATAACTACAATTTGTTAATTTTCGGTATAGCATGACATCATGTGAATAAGCCCCATTCTTTCATTGATGAAAATTTGAGTCATTATTAGTTTAAAGCTATTGCAAATAACGCTACTATCAACATTTCCATCTTGTCTCTCAGTGTATGTGTGTAGGCATTTCTTTTCGGTCTATACCTAGTAGTGGAATTCATAGATTATAATCCTCTTCAACTTTAGTAGATAATGTGAAACTCTTTTCCAAAGTATTATATCAACTACACTTTCACAATCAATCTATGAGAGTTCCTGTAGTCAACACTAGTAATGCTGGAAAGTGGGAAGTGGAATCTCATTCAAGTTATAATTTCTATTCCCTTGATGATTGTCATATGGTTACTAACCATTTGGTTGTCCCCTTTTTTAAAATGTCTGTTGAAGTCACTTACTGACTTGTTTGCCTTTCTCTTATTGATTTGAGGAAATATTCATATATTTTGGATATAAGGTCTTTGTAAGTAATATAAGTTGCGAATATTTACTTTCACACACTGAAAGTAAATAACTAATTGTAATTAACTTGTAAGTAAATAACTATGTGTAATTTTAATGACTATGTTTTTATATTTCTAAAAAATCTATTTATTTCTTTGCAAATATACTTGGTCCATTTTTGGTAGACTTTTAATTTCTTCATCTTTTTAATTTATTCTTTTTCTTTAAACATTCAAAATGTTAATATTTTGTATTCAAGACTTCAATATCTCAGGTGTTGTGAGATCAAATCTGCTTGTTTTTTTCCCTCAGTGCTGATTCTCTCCCATGGTTTCTTCATGTATCTGTGTTTGGAGGGGCAAGGGTGTGGGCCAGAGGGGGATGAGAACTTGTTTGAGGTTATCCTTTGCTCGTGTGGATTGATATTATTTTTCTGCCATGTGTCTATGTGTGTCAACAATCTTAGGGTCTCATAAATTCATTTCTTATGAATGGCGTGATACACTGGAGTTTGTACTTAATTTGCCAAACAAAGGGAGACACCGAGAAGTTTAAATGTGAGAATAACATGGTTAGAATTCTGATATTAAAAAGAAAAAAAGAGGGAGAAAAAGAGCATGTAAAATGATTTGGGTAAATAGTTGGTAGATGGGGATGGGTTAGGATGCTATGCAATCATCCTGGTGGGGGTAAGGTAGACATGTACAATAGTGGTGGTGGTAAGAAAGGTTACAATGACTCATTGAGACAATATGTATTTGCAATTCACACAATGCAAGTAGAAACAAAAAGAACAAAAATACTCTTGGTCAAAGACCCACATTTTAGTAAAGAAGAACTTTCATTCATTGCTGATGGAAATATAAATTGGCCAAATCTCTAAGTGGGGAATTTGGTAATATATACTAGAAACTGTAAAAACAAAAGTACAATATCTTTTTCCAGCAATTCCACCATTATTAATAATTAAGGGACTATTCAGACAAGCATGTTAAAGCGTATGAGCAAAGGTTTTACTTGTTTACTTCTAAGGTAGCAAATTAGAACAAATCTAAATAATTCAGCAAAATATTGGGTTGGCCAAAAAGTTCCAAATGAAATTTTTGGCCAATCCAATAGAATAGAGTAACCAAAAATGGAGATATAAATCCATATATTTGAACATGGAAAAATTCATTAAATTATATCATTAAAAAATAATATGTATGCATGTATAGAACATATTTGAAAATGTGTATACAGTTTTAACAATGCTTATGTCAGTGTGTTTTTCTCTATTGCCTTATATTTTGATAATGCATATGGATTACTATGTTTTGAAAAAATGATGATGTCATTAATAGGCACTTGTGATGATTTAGATGCTGCTTGAGAGTCTGGTTGAAAATCTAACTGGATATATCTGAATATCAGTTTGAAAGAGTCTGACTATAGAGAATTTAAAGTGAAATGATGACAGAATTTTTGAGAATTTAAGATGAAATGGTTGATGCAGAATTTTCCCCAATATTAAAAAATGATTAATGCTTCCAGGAAGTTTGGTACTAAATTTTAAATGCTTAGTTGAAAGAATGATATAAGCCCATATTTCAGTAGTATTTATAGCTGCTTTCCTTTATGGCATTTAACTTTCTGGGGTTTAACTTCCCCCCTTTCTATTATATATAATTACATTTATCAGATATTTGAAATCCATTATAGATTAGGTGAGCTATACATTTTAAAGAAATATATTGTATAATTAAGTAATGATTCTATTGGTCACTATTTAAGGAGGTGTTTTAATTAAATTCAACAGTTGAATAAAAATTCCAACACTATTATTTCCTCGAATATCACTTTTTAAGGCAAACTTTGAATAACGTATTCATTAGTTTGCCAATTTAAAGTTTTGATTTTTTTTTTAAACTCCCAACATTTTGCTTGTTTTTTAAAGATTAAAAGCCTTTTATTTATGACTGGTATAAAAATTTGGTAAATCCTATTGACTAAGGTGCTTCAGTTTTACAGGTAGGAAAATTGGTCACAAATCTAAACCAAGCAAAAGGGAGATACAAAAAAAAAAAACCTGTTTATTTCTAAAATTGTTTTAATCCATCTCTGCAATTCAGTTAAAAACCATCTACTCTTCTCCATTCTCCTTCTAGTTCAAGTTCTAACTTTTCCCCTGGATTATTACCTTCACCTGGTCTCCCTCCTCTCAATGTTCCCCTATTTCAACCTATTCCACATTGGTAGTTGATTGGTAGTTGATTATGAAAATTCTCTCCTTTTTAAAAATTTTATTTTATATTGGACTGTAGTTGATTTACAATGTTGTGTTAGTTTCAAGTGTACAACAAAGTGATTCAATTATACATATACATATATCTATTCTTTTTCAAATTCTTTTCCCATTTAGGTTATCATAGAATATTGAGAAGAGTTCCCTGTGTTATACAGTATGTCCTTGTTGGTTATCTATTTTATATATAGTAGTATGTATATGTCAATCCCAAACTCCCAATTTATCTCTTCCCCATTTCCCCGTTGGTAACTATAAGTTTGTTTTCTATGTCTGTGAGTCTGTTTCTGTTTTGTAAATAAGTTCATTTGTATCATTTTTTTAGTAGATTCCACATATGAGTGATATCATATGATATTTGTTTTTCTCTGTCTGACTTACTTCACTTAGTATGATAATCTCCGTGCCCATCCATGCTGTTGCAAATGGCATTATTTCATTCTTTTTTATGGCTGAGTAATATTCCTTTGTATATATGTATCACATCTTCTTTATCCATTCCTCTGTTGATGGACATTTAGGTTGCTTCCATGTCCTGGCTATTGTAAATAGTGCTGCTATGAACATTGGGGTGCATGTATCATTTCAACCCATGGTTTTTCTCAGGATATATGCCCAGGAGTGGGATTGCTGGATCATATTGTAGCTCTATTTTTAGTTTTTAAAGGAACCTCCATACTGTTCTCCATAGTGGCTGCACTAATTTGCATTCCCACCAACAGCATAGGAGGGTTCCCTTTTGTAAATTCTCTCCTAAAAAACTTCCCTTCCCACTCTTGACAGACTAAATGTTCTTGCATGGAAAGCAGGATCATCTACACGTTGGCCCCATCCCACTTTCCTGACTTCATTTCCTTCTATGCTTAGAAACATACCCTACAGTTTAGCTACTTAAAGTTCTTGGGGGCATGAAGTGAATTTTCTTGTCTTAAACTTTTGTGTAAGTGCCAGGAAATTCTTTCCCTTCTCAAATTCTTATGGGTCAATTTTGATAAGCAGGAAAACTAGTCTACAAAATCCGTTGTGAGAATTCATTTATCTAATGGCTAAGGAGATTTACTGTTTCTCCTCCCCGTCCAATTCTGGCTCAAGCACAAGGTTGTGAAAAGAGTGACCTTTTCAGGTAAAGAAAGGCCTTTCTGTAATAAAGAGTAAAGTCTTCCTTGAGGACTCAGATCAAATTAGGAAAAATTATTGATGATACATATGAGCTCCAACAATGATTAGTGTGGTATTGGTTTCATTAAGTTAATACATGTACAAAACACCACTGCAAAAACAAAAAACTAAAATAGAACAGAAACAGAGTGTCTAGAAAAAAGTTTAAATGTACTCGCTTCTTCCTATTGGTCAGGACCTTGGAAGCTTGGGTTGAGCTTAGGGTCATTACCCTTCATTACTCCCTGGAGACTGAGCCCAGTGCCTGGGTGTTTCCTAAGTGGGAAAAAAATGAATAGGTGTCTTACATTTGTAAGACAATTTTTTTTTTTTTTTTTTTTTTTTGGGAATAGATTATTTCTATGTCTGTGGGAAGTGTTCTATTTCAAATTTCAGTTGGAGCAAGATTAACTAAATTAGGAGATCTCTTCCTTGGGTCCCTTAATAAATTGTTTTTAGAAATTAATTCTTCTTAGATACTTTGTTACTTAATAGTTCTTTACTACTAAATGCTTTTCTTTTTTTGTTTAAATGGATTCCTTTTATTTTTAAAATTTATTTATTTTATTTATTTATTTTTGGCTGCATTGGGTCTTCTTTGCTGCATGTGGGCCTTCTCTAGTTGTGGCAAGTGGGGGTTACTTTTTATTGCGGTGCATGGGCTTCTCATTACAGTGGCTTCTCTTGTTGTGGAGCATGGGCTCTAGACACATGGGCTTCAGTAGTTGTGGTGCGTGGGCTCAGTAGTTGTGGCTCTCTGGCTCTAGAGCGCAGGCTCAGTAGTTGTGACCACAGGTTTAGTTGCTCTGCGTCATGTGGGATCTTCCCAGACCAGGGATCGAACCCGTGTCTCCTGCATTGGCAGGCAGATTCTTAACCACTGTACAACAAGGGAAGTCCCTACTAAATGTTTTTAACAGGAATAATTTTCTTCTGGGTAAAATGTTTTCGTTGCTTGTATTTACCACCATTCCTTTTGAATTAGGCATTGAAGTAACTTTTTCTAAAGTCAGAGGTCTTGGCATCATTACTCTTTACTAATTATATTTATTTTCTGCCTCTCATTTGCTTGCTCTTCTGCTGATAGACACTTAGAGAGTAGTGCCAAGATATAGCTTTGCTTCTGTCCTTTGTTTTCCCCTGTTTTTAAACATCACCTCCTGAGACCACAAGGATTTTTATCTTAAATACTGTTTATTTTAGTTTGTGTACTTTTAAAAACCTCTATCTTGATATCTTTTGGCCAAACGTTGAATACTCAAGCTTGGCTGCTATCTAGTTGGGAAATGAGACTGTATCATTCTCTGCTGTCATGGTTCCCTAACCAATTCTGAACTATTTCTTGGTTTATAAGCTCTCCCTGCCATCGAAATCTTTATTTGGCTTTTCTGTTATAATAGACACTTGCTTCTCTGGCTTTTCAAAGCCCGGACCCAGCCCGGGCCCTTCTCTGACAGCCCTGGTCCTCAGGGCTGCTTCTCTCCCATTATCTCTTTGGAATTCAGCCTCTTTCTCTGAACAAATGAGTCACGTTTATCTAAACCTTACCTTTCAACTCTTTAGTTTTTTTTTCTTCTTCTTTTGCTTATGTTTGGGCCCTCTGGAAATCTGAGCCTGGGGAAAAGAAAAACAAATACTATGAACTTTTCCAAAGAATGCCTGGCTCCTACCCTTTCTGCATTTCTGCAGCAGACACAAAGCCTCCGTATCCATTTCACATAGATCCTTCTCCCCAGAGCTCTTTTATTCCAAAGTGCAGCGAAGAATTTATAGTCATCTGGTGAATTCCAACATAGTAATTCAATTTTTAAATAGAAGTTTTACTGCTTAATATTTTGGCTAGGCTTGTCTTAATGTTATTAATTATATTAGTAATAATGACCACTATCAACTGATTTTTTTTAATGTGCCTAGTGCTGAATTAAATAGTTTACAGACATATAAGAAATCTAGATTTATCAAATAACAATCAGCCTTTCATTTTAGTCAATATTGTGTTTTATAAACCATGCTGCAATGTTTTGGATTGTGGTCCTTGGATTAAAGACCTGGGTTCAATTCTGTGTCTGCTAAGTAGTACATGTATGACCTTCCATATATTATTAAATATTTTTTATGCAACAACTATTTTTGAGACCATACATGCCATTTATTTTTGAATTCATCATAAAATTTAGAATTATTCATTGAATGTGTACATTTCAGGACTGAAGCTACATCATTAATCTAAGGAAATGATATATCTAACTCATAGAGTTATCGTCGGGAGTGAATAAGGTTATATATGCAAAACACTTAGCTTAGTGCTTGGCACATACCAGTGGTCAATAAACTGTAGCTCTCTCCCTTCCCCCAGCAGTTATCAAGCTGTTAAATTCCTGGGGCCAGGAATCTGCTAGAAGCTCATTCTTTACATATCATAATAGTTCATAGCAATTTCTAATATTAAACAGGCTAGGATAGAAATAATCTAAAGTCATAATAAAATAAAAAATGATAATTTAGATATATATTCAATCAGTTTTGAAGCAACTTCTATGTTTTTCCACTTTTCCACTTTTTTATTTTCCAGATAAAATTATTATTTTCCAAATAAAATAATTATCTTATCCCAGGAAATAAGTGGTTAATCGTGGGCCTGATTCTCTCCTTTCAGATAAAATTTAAAAGGCAAAGCCACTCAAGATGTGGTATGACCATTGGCTAGTACCTCAGAGAGTTACCTTCTTAGAACACAATAGAAGAGGGGAGTTGTTAGCTTTGACAAATTTTGAGACAAGTAGCCTAGAAAAGTGTAGTACATGTTGATTCATAATGTCATTAGGCAATTCTAATCTGCCAAAGAACAAAGATAAGGAAGCAGTTGTATTTTTTTGACATCCTACATATAATTATCAAGATCAGGTACAAACACTTAAGCCCTGAATTCAAATCTTCAGTCTGCCTTTCATATTGCTCTATATTTTCCCGCACAGCACACCCAGGCTGGACCACTTGCTCCTCCATGAATGGATTACGTAAATTGAAGGTGATGCTTTGGAAACTTTGCTCATTTGATACACTGTGTAGGATCTCTTCCCCTTCTCCTGCCCCACCTGGGAGAACCACTAGGGATAGTTCTCTATCACATCTCACTCCTCTTTCAAACCATACATCAGAGCTGCAACCTCTTTTCCATTTCTCCTTAGTGATCTTCATCCTGATGTTTCCACAACAGTTAGGTCTGCATCTCTAGTCAAGTATTTATTTCAGTTGGTCTTTTCTTATGATTTTTTAAAAATAGAAAACCTGAGTAGTTCATAATTTTTACAGAAATGGAATCATTAGTTAATCTTTCCACAAAAGAAAACTTCAGATATAGGCAATTTTATAAAGTGAGTTCTACAAACTTTTAAGTGAATAGATCATTTCAGTCATACAAATATTTCCCCACAATAGAAAATCAGGAAATATTCCCCTCCACATTTTATAATGCTATAATAATCTTGATGTCAATATTCAATAAAAACAATAAAAGAAAAGTTAATTACAGGCCAATCTACTGCTAAACATATATGCCAAAAATCCCAAGTTAAACGTTGCCAAACTGAATTTAGATGATATACAAAAACCAAAAAGAAAGAAAAAAAAAACAACAAAAACCAAACCAGAAAAAAGAAACCCGAAAACCCACTGAAATTCTAATATTCCAGAAATTCAAGTTTGGCTTGACATTATACAGTCTATTAATGAATTTGTGATATTAATGGATTAAGAAAGGGAAAAAAAATCTAGGTGTTTTTCTTAATAGAAGTACATAAATTATTTGATAAGATTCAAAATCCACTGACCCACTGATGATTAAAAAAAAAAAGACCTTAGCAAGTTAAAAATAGAAGACAGTATATACTGGTAATCTAAAGCAATTATGCTTAATGGGGAGAGTTAGATACACTCCTTTTTGAATCAGGAATAAGGGAATGTTCTGTATCACTGTTTATATTCAACATTGTTTAGGATGTCCAGGTCCTAAAGATAAGTGTATGCATGATAATTCCCACTGTCAGGGCTCAGAGGACCACATGCCCCTGCCGGAATCCAGTAACTGGGCTAGTCTAGGGTGGCCAAGGCAGACATCCACTGTGTTGAGTATCTTTTCCTACCACAGTCTCCCCATGGATATCGAATGTCTAGAGCTGAACTCTGCAACGTGGTGGTTACTATGTACATGTGGCTGAAATGTAGTTAGTCTGCATTGAAATGTACTATAAGCATAAAATACAACACTGTATTTCAAAGACGTAGTATAAAAAGAGGAAAATACCTCATTAATAAATTTTTGATAACATGTTGAAATGCTAATATGTTGGACACGTTGGATTAAATGAATATATTATTAAAACAAATTTCACTAGTTTCATTATACCTTTTAAAGTTGTAGCTAGTAGAAAATTAAAAATTATATATGTGGGACACTGAGTTGCATTCTGTTTCTACCAGAGAGCTCTGGTCTACAATAAATCTGAGTTAAAGGGCATTAGACCAGGATGAGAGGGGAGGAGATAGCATAAATGTTGGCAGGATGCAGGAAGAGCCTGGTTTATCCTCCACACTAGGCGGCAGCCATCACCCCTGTGATGTAGCTGTCACCCCTGGGTTGCAGCCATCACACCTGGGAGGCCCCAGCTCCACAGGATGAGAAGCCACTACTGGAGCCACAGGAGGTGTCCAGTGGGGGATTTCTGGTTCTGGTCTCTGTAGGCCAAGGTGCTGCTGCCATGGCTACCTCAGATGGCAGCCAGTTGGGGACCACAGTGGGGCCATGATTGGGATCCCTGTTGACCACCATGGACATCTTAAATTTGGTGCTGGGCCTCTGAGGCTGGAGCAATAAACTCCTGCTGTTAACGACTTCCTGTCTGTCTTATTAGACTATAAGATTCTTGGGGAGGTCCTGTATCCTACCATCTTTCTATTACACACTATGTTAACACAAAGTGTTTTGGACATAAAATATGCTACAAACTTATTTTCTGAATCAAATGGGAATTACATCTTAGTTCAACAACTTTCCAGGGGACTATCATTCTTAATGTCCTCATTCACTACTACACTCCTTCAGGATAAAAACCCAGCACTTCCCAGAAGGCATAAAATCCCTTCATAGTGCACAGTTCCATGGTGTTTTTAATGTGTATTGGTGATCCTACTATTAGTATCATTATTATTTGTGTATATTGAATTCCTTTTTTAAACTTATTTTTCACAGCCTTAATTAAGAAGTCTTTGTACATATAGAGGTATTTGAATACTGCAATTACTAAATAGATAGTAAAGTTTTTTTATTCCACTCTTCTGCCCCTGACCTTTTTCCTCATTCTTATTGCATTAACATTGCTGACAAACAGATCCACATATTTACTGTTGTTAGTGAAAATCTACTGTATAAAGCTCTGTGAGGGCTGAGAAATACACAAACTCTCAATCTTCAAGCTCCTTCTATCTGATAGGAGAGTTAAACACAACAATCACTTTAGCACACATGGTGTGTGAAAACTGTGATAGAAGCTGTCAAAATTTAAGACTGCCAGATTGCCTGGGAAAGAGGGTTCACTTCCACTTGAGGAGATCAAAGGCAATATCCTTGTTGAGATGACATCTGACCTGAGCCTTAGATGGTGAGTGGAATTTGGATAAGTGGAGAAAAAAGAGAGGACGTTATCTCTAGGTGGAGGAAATGGCATGAAAAGTGGTAACATCTTGTAGAAATGTTTAATTGTATGAACTGAGCAACAATTTTGAGTTTTTTCTCTCCATAAATAAAAGTAGTGTTTGCTTTATTTAATAAGCAATAGGAAAGCACTGAAAAAAAAAAAAAAAAAAAAGGTTTTGGAGGTGTGTGATTTGACCAAAACAAGACTTCAGTAAGATAAAGTTCAGTTGTTGTAAAAGGTGGCTAAAGAAGACAGTGATGCCTTCATGCTTTAGAGAAGTGTTTATAGAAGAATGAAATAAGCAAATGTGGAAACTGCTACCCAGAAAGAACTCAGAGAATTTAGCAAGTGATTTTGATAAAGGTGATAGATAGATAATGAAGAAAAGGTTATCACCCAAGATCTGAGACTAATTAAACTGACTAGTGAAAAAATTACGTTCTGCAATTCTAAAGGCAGGCAAATATCCAACTTTCTTTTACTTTAACTTTCCTTTAGTACAACTATCTCTCCCCTTATTTTTCCTTTTCAGATCTTTCATAAAATAGTTGTTTTCATTTATTATTTCCATTATTTCATTTTCCATACACTTTGAAATCTGGTTTCCATCAAGGTCACACCACTGAAAATTTTTAGGTAAAGGTCTTTGATGATCGATCTGTGGCTTAAAGTGACAGATGATTTCTATTCCTTATCTTACTTGACCTCACTAAACTATTTGAGAATTGTATCTAACCCACCCTTTTGCATGCTCTGCTATCTTGGGTTCTGTGACATCACTATTTCTTTGTTTCTTTTCCTACATAGCTGGCTCTTTAAAGAACAATGAATGCATCCTTAACCTGTTTCATGTATACTGGTGTTTCCTAACCTTCTGTTTTCAGCCATTATATCTTATTATTCTATATTTGCACTGGCATTTTTTCAACAGTCACTTCTAATGCTTTTTAGACAAGTGTTTATTGAGCATCTACCTTTCCCAGGCATGGCATTGATTAATCCCAAATCACCAACCTGGCTCTTTCTCCTCAGCTCCCGACCCCAGATGCCCACCTACCTGCTGGAGTTAATCTCTTGATTGTCTCCCTGGCTCTGCACAGATAGCATTCTCCATTCTGATCCCTCCTCAGACCTGCTCTTATTTCTCTATCCTCTTTCTTGGCAAATGGTAATATCATTCATCCAATTGACCCAATTATGACCCCAGGAGCCATGCTTGACTCTGCATTTCAGTAGATGACAGCATGGACAGATACCAATGGCCAGAGACCAGACGCCTTCTTTTCATTACATAAAGTTAAATACCCCTGAAGAGAAAGGAGAGTGGAAGGAAAATTTTGGGTAGAAAGCATTTAAATTAGAACTAATCATGTTTCCATAGAATTCACTACAGTATGATAATGTAGATTAAAAATTGAGTTTGAAGTGAAATTATAGAAAAATGATGTTAAAATTTTGCCTACCTGAGTATATGACTTTAAATTATGACTTAAATTTGTTTAATTTCAATGTACTTATAAACATTTTACAGAGGGTCCTCATAACCTTTAGGATAAAGTCCCAAAACTATAACATGGGATCCAAGACCCTTTACAACCTGGGTCATGCTGACCTCCCCAGCCTTGTCCCTGGCCACAACCGTCCTTACACCTTACCCTTGAATGCACATGCTCTTTCTGATCTTTAGGACTCTGTACATTTGCTCTTACATTTTCCTAGAATATGTCTTAGCCAGTGTTCATTTGGTTAATTTCCATTAATTAATTAATTCATAAACATTTCAGGAAAAAGCAAAAATCCCTGCTCTCAAGGAGCTCATTATCTATTGGAGGAGGCAGGCATAAGAGATAAGACAACTTTTACTTATGTTGATAGAAATACATTGCAGGTGGTATCCCTATAACTGAGGGAAAGGTTCTGGAAGGTTCATCTAATGGTGAACATCTGAGCGCAGCCCAGGGCATTCTTCCAGTTTTTGTGATCAAGAAGTGCTTTCCCATGTTCAGAGGAAATCTTCCCCTTTGTGTTTGATCCTGGTTCTTTCCAATGAGGGAGCAATCAGTGATATTCTAAATGAGTATGAAGGTTTAAAGTCGGGGACTTTGGAAAAATAAAATGGTTTTAACACCACTCTGACCTGCTGATCAGGATTTTCAGTTGCAGTCCAGGCATTTCAATTTTGAAGAACAGTTCTACAGGTTGTTGTGATGCACACACAAGGTTGAGTACTGTTGCTAAATAATCTCAAAGAAAAAAGGAACAAGAACTCTTTTAGTGATTTACATTTTGTTCAGGACATAACTTAGAGACCATCTTTTCAGAAGTTCTTCTAGAATCATCTGAAGTCTGAGATAGGCACCCACAGCAATCTGGGCTTAGCTCTATGAAAATACACTAAATGGTATATTTCTGTCTTCTCCACTAGACCTAAGGTAGAAACTATGTTATTTGTTAAGAATAGAAACTGTATCTATATCCAAGGCCTTGTATAGTATCAGAGTAGAGAGCACTTAACAAGCAGTGACTATAGGGTATGAATGCCTTTATGGGATAAAGGGGACTCTAGTTTTAAAGGGGAACAAATAAATTTCATTTTTTACATGTTGAGACCAAGGTGTCATTGGCTTATTCAGTTTTAAGTACCCAATGGACAACTGGGGATGTGGAACTTGAAGTTGAGAAATAAGTCAGGACTGAAAATATTGGTTTGGTCATAACCTTCAGGATGGTATTAGCTAACACATGAAAAGTAGACTTTATCTCTTTGGGCAAAGTGAGGCTGAAAGAGGTCAAATCACAGAAGTTTGAGATTAAAAAAAGATATATATATATATATACACACATGCACATACACATGTATATATAAAACATATTATATTATTAAATTATAAAAATTATACATAACATACTATATTATTATATTATAAAATTATATATAACATATTATGCTATATTATAATATATATATAATTGCATACATGTAAAATTACATATATATTATATTAATATGTTATAAAATTATATATAATTGCATATATATATATGTGTGTGTTTAGAGGAGCAGTAGAAAACAAAGAGTTAGTGAAAAATGTACATCAGAAACTTTCCTAGAATACAAAGAGGAGAATCAGTCCCATATAATTCAGCAGAAGAAAAAATTTCATGGTGAAATAATGAGTCAACATTGTTAAATATTGTAATTAGAGTAAGTCCCCTACATACAAACGAGTTCCATTCTGAGAGGGTGTTTATAAGTCCAATTTGTTTGTAAGTCCAACAAAGTTAGCCTAGGTACCCAACTAACACAATCAGCTATACAATACTGTACTGTAATAGGTTTATAATACTTTTCACACAAATAATATGTAACAAACAAACACAAAAATAAAGAAAACATTTTTAATCTTACAGTACAGTACCTTGAAAAGTACAGTAGTACAGTATAACAGCTGGCATACAGGGGCTGGCATCGAGTGAACAGGCAAGAAGAGGAGGTGGGAGATGGTAGAGCTGAAGGATCGTCAGCAATAGGAGATGAAAGGCAAGCTGCGATTTCACTCATGCCTGACGTTGATTGCACAGGTTCCTTGCTGGATTCAATTCTATCTACCCTCTTGAAAAAATGATCCAGTGATGTCTGGGTAGTAGCTCTTTTTTCCTCACCATATATAACACGGTAGCACTGGATTGCATTCTGAACGGCTGCTGCAACCTTCATGTACATACTGTTCTATATTCGGGTCCTGTGCCTCAAAAACTAACAGTGCTTCCTCAAATAAAGAAAATCCCCTTGCCATTTCCTGCGTCATGAATCTCTTTGGTTCTTCAGTTATTTTCACTTTTGTTTCCATCATTTCACTTGGCGCTTCTTAGCAGTAGCAGCTACATCACCATTGCTTTTACGCTTGCTTCCGGACATCCTGGGCTTGAAATAAAGATACTGTACTACTGTACTCTATACAGTACTGTATGGTAAAGTACACAAAAGCACAACCACTTGTAGAGGATGCATGCATGTGACAACATACGCCAGACACGTGAACTAACTTACGTGATTGGACATGCGAATGCATGTTCATATCTTTGAAAGTTTGCAACTTGAAGGTTCATACATAGGGGACTTACTGTACAGTGTCAAAATGCTGTTGAGATCTATCAGAGAAGTCAAGAATGGAGAAAACCCATTTTCTAGTATAATTAGGATATCACAGTTGACATGTAAGGGAACAGTTTCAGCTAAGTGGTGGAGAAAAAATCTTAATACTATAGTTGACAAAATGCATAGTGATAGAATTGTGGAAGTCTGGATAGGAGAGGGATTGAATGATAATTTGCGGGATTGGCAAGTGAAAGCAAAGAGTTTGTATTATATTGAGACCAATGTGTATTTGGAAGGAATGTGTGTTTGTCCAGTGACTGACAATGGCTGGTGGTGGAAAACATCCAAAAGGGAATGAGTGGTAGAGGATGATCTTGGGCAAAGTAGGATGGTATGGATCTTTGCAAGTGGAGGACATGGGAGAGGTCAAGGCATCTTTTCACAGGATATGGAAAAGAAAAAAAAGTAGGTGGAGGCATGGAATCATCTTGATTTAAAATGGGGATTCATTTCAGGTTTGTTAAAAGTTCTCAGTAAGTTATGACAATCAGCTGAAGATGGGTAAGGTGAGTATAGAATTGGGGTGGGAGGTTGAGAAGACTAGGCTAGTGGAGGAGCCACTGGGAACACATTAAACACAGAGTCAGCAATCTGGTAATAAATGACTTGTGGTGCAATGGTGAGGACCCAGCTGATGGAGCATGGTGCTGTGAACAGAAGCAGAGAATACAGTCAGTAGGCATGACCTGAGGAAATAGATCTGTTAGATAGGAATGTTAAAAATTTAAGGAGCTATTCCATTGGTCTATGTGTCTGTTTTTGTGTCAGTACCTTACTGTTTTGATTACTGTAGCTTTGTAGTATAGTCTGAAGTCAGGAAGTGTGATTCCTCCAGTCACTGTGGAAAACAGTATGGAGGTTTCTCAAAAATCTAAAAATAGAACTACCATATAACCCAGCAATTCCACTCCTGGGCGTATATCTGGAAAAGAGGAAAACTTTAATTTGAAAAGATACATGCACCCCAGTATTCATAGAGCACAGTTTACAATTGCCAAGGTATGGAAGCAACCTAAGTATCCATCAACAGATGAATGGATAAAGAAAATGTGGTATGCGTATATATATATATGTATATATATATATATATATACACATACACACACACACACACACACACACACACACACACACACACACACACACAATGGAATATTACTCAGCCATAAAAAAGAATGAAATTTTGCCATTTGCAGCAACATGGATGCACTTGGAGGGCACTATGATTAGTAAAATAAGTGAGGCAGAGAAAGAAAAATACTGTATGATATTACTTATATGTGGAATCTAAAAAGAGATAGATATAGAGAACACAGATATAGAGAACAAACTTGTGTTTACCAGTGGGGAGAGGGTAGAGAGGAGGGGCAATTTGGGATGGGGGAAAAAGGGTTAATATGGCATTATATGAAATCATGTGTGAAACTTTTGAAAATTGTGAAGCACTATTATAGAATTGAAAGAATTTTTCATTCAATAATAGAAAGTAAGGAGATGAGGAATTCAGAGACCTTGTGAATGATCACACTGAAGTAAGTGATCATTTTAACTATGATGAGTAAGACAACAAAGAGTGAACGGATTGAGAAATATGGTGTGGAGATCAGACGTAAAAATAGGAATAAAAATAAGTTTAGCAGCTGTGAGGGCAACAGAGTAAAAAACAGGAAAACAGGCAATTGTATTAGTGGAAGGAGAGTACCTTTGTTATTTGATGAGTATTTTTCTGCATTTTTGCTCCTCTAGCAGCCCATATGAAAGTGTTATCCTTAGATTCTGTGTGACCCCCAGACTTTTAGATTTCATAAGCCAATAAAATTTCAAATTTTAGTGACATAAAGTTGCTAGATTTTAAATTTATTTTTGACAATTAAGGACAATGAAAAGAAGAACTGCCGTCTGCTCTCACTATAATGTACTAAACATAAAAACACATTTTAATATAAAAAATCAGAAAAGGCAAAATCTCAGAATAAGAAAATAAAATTTTTTCCCAAGAAAGTACATTTTGCAATTATATTAATGCCTGAGCTTAAATTTATATGCACATGCATATGCATCTATCTATCTATCATCTATCTATCTATCTATCTATCCTCAGTCTTTAGTGTTGTATCGTCATTAATATAAATTATTTTTTGTTTATTTTGTCATAAAAGCTTACACGTCCACCTGGAACCTCGGAATACCTCTTTGTTTGGAAATGTAATGTCCTTTGTAGATGTAACTAGTTAAGATGAGGTCATACAGGATTATGGCTTCTAAGGTCTGTCTGCTATAGCCAGGTCACTCTCTAGGTAGCCTTTGTGGGCTGGATCCTAACACAGTTCAACACATTGACGCTCCACCATCTGTGGCCCAAATCTGGTCTATAGAGAACCCTCAAATAACTTTTGCTTTATTGAATTCTTGGAATAGGAGCTCATCTCAACTCAGCCACTGCCCTTTGCCCACCATTGGAACAATTAACAAGTGATTTCTTGCCTTTAACATTTTCAAGGTGGGAGTAAAACACCATCCACTGCATCTCTCAATTCTAAGGCACACATGTCAAGTTCTCTGAAGGACTCATTGAAATCCCTATAATTCAGTTTGTTGTTAGAAGCAGACACCCTCCCCTAAAAAGGAAGAGGGACCCTCAACACACTAGCAGTTCTCTCTACTTTTGACCACTGGCTACTCTTGAGGTGAAGGACTTATGGAATGCTTAACTGGTTTTTGTAAACCTCCCTTGAACAATTTTATGTTTGATGTCTGATATTTGTCATCTTAAAGTGTTAGTTAAATCTTCCACCTTATCATCTCTTTACTTGTGATCAGCTGTTTAATGTTTCCTTCTTCCTTAGACTTTTACTTCTATGAGAGCAAAGACACCTTTTTTTTTTTCCTAACAAATGTATTCCCAGTACCAATCTAAATGACTAACTTATGGTAAGACAATAAATACAATATTTATTGAGCGAAAGAATGAATGAATGAAATTACAGAAGAAACATTTTTCCTCTGGTACTAAACTTTAAAACAAATTTTCCATGTGATGTTTTAAGAGGGATATATTTAGAGATGGACAGTGTTCTCAACATCAATATCATAGATGTTCTAAGCTAATATAGCTTATTTTACACTTCACCCTTAGATCAAGTTTTCTCAAGGAGTGGATGGATGACATGCCCATTAAATTGTCTTTTCTAAATAGATTGTTTCTTAGCAGTTTTTAAAACTAAGAAATGAGAGTTTGATATTCATTTCTTTGATGAGTTGATATTTGTAAAGTTGATTGATGGTTGACCCATATTCTTCAGAAGCTGGACTCTCAGGTGATATAATTTCACTTTCCATTATGGTTGTTGAAATACTGGTACCAATACTTTTTCTAAGTTAAAGGACATCTCGCTCATGTAAGAAACACTGCTACATAACAAATAACCCCCAAACTTAGAAGCTTAAAACAAAAAACATTTATTATTTCATAGTTTCTGTGGGTCAGGAATCTGACCCCAGCCTAAGTTGATGCCTATGGCTCAAGACCTCTAATGACGCTGCAGTTCAGCTGGTGGTGGTGGCTGTGGTATCCTCTGATGGTTTGATGGCAGTGGATGAGGGGAGAGATCTGCTTCCATGCTCACTCGCGTGGTTGCTAGAAGCCCTCCATTGCTCACTTCATTGGCCTCCGCATAAGCTGATGAAATGCTCATGACAGGACAGCTGGTGGTTCAGGAGAGAGAGCCAGAGAGGGAGAAAGAAAGAGCACCTGCGATGGAGCCACAGTTTTTTTATCACCTAATCTTGGAAGTAAGATCCCATTACTTCTTTTATTTATTTTTTTAATATTTTATTTAGGGACTTCCCTGGTGGTGCAGTGGTTAAGAATCCACCTACCAATGCAGGGGACACGGGTTTGATCACTGGTCTGGGAAGATCCCACATACCGTGGAGCAACTTAGCCTGTGCACCACAACTACTGAGCCCACGTGCTACAACTACCGAAGCCCGTGCACCCTAGAGCCCACGTGCTGCAACTACTGAGCCCATGTGCCACAACTACTGAAGCCTGCACACCCTAGGGTCCACGTGCTGCAACTACTGAGGCCTGTGCACCTAGAGCCTGTGCTCCAAAACAAGAGAAGCCACCACAATGAGAAGCCCGAGAACCACAATGAGAAGCCTGTGAACCACAATGAAGAGTAACCCCTGCTCACCACAACTAGAGAAAGCCTATGTGCAGCAACGAAGACCCAAAGCAGCCAAAAAATAAATTAAAAAATTAAAAATATATATATTTTATTTATTTGGCTGCTCCAGGTCTTACTCGCAGCACACGGGATCTAGTTCCTTGAGCACGGATCGAACCCGGGCCCTCTGCATTGGGAGCGTGGAGTCTTAGCCACTGGACCACCAGGGAAGTACCCCCATTACTTCTTTTACTCATAGAAGCAAGTCAATAAGTTCAACCCACATTCAAGGGGAGGCGATTACACTAGGGCACAAATACCAGGAAGCTATTTTAGAGACTGCCTGTCGTACTCAAGAGGACCTAACTGCAAAGCTAGAATAGTCTTGAAGAATTCAAATTTCTGCATTGTAGATCATGGGAAAATTCTTCACTTCAATAATTTTAAAAACACTTACTATTTGGCAACTTGCACATAGAATTCTTTTCTGATTATTTCAAGCAATACTTGAGAGTACAGCAGTGGTGAGCACCTGGGTAGAATTCCTAAAATCTGTTTAAAAATATTACATTGAGACCAAGACTCTAGGTTTCTTGAAGAGAAACCTGCCATAATGTTTTGCAGAGATTTCCAACACTTCCTTTTCATGTCTTTCACTTTATATTTTGTAGTGCATTTGGGTAAACTTCCCAGATAGATCTTCTAGTTCATTAATTTTTCTTTCAGTTGTATCTTGTTGGTTGTTTAAATCATTCATTGATTTAAAAAAAATTTTTGGTAATCATTTTTAAAAATTTCTATTAAATTTTTTCTCCAAATCATCCTATTCTTTTTTTAAATGTCCTGCTTTTTTTTAAAAAAAAATTATGGTTTCAATTTTTTCTGTTGTCTCTTTCCCCATTTTAAACATATTTTAAAACAGTCTAATTCAGGTGGCTTCACTGCCTCTAGGCTGGCATGGGCAACACCTCTTGCTGTTTTATTTGATGACTCCTGCTATTGTTAGATTGTTTCTTTGTGCAGTTTGTAATTTGTGATTTTGAACTTCTCTTCAGTAAGGATATCCTCTGTTGGAATACTGTGTACCCTAAGATGTGATGCTATGTACTCATGTTTGTTCAGTTGGTTTAGGACTAGTTTTTTTGTTTTTCTTTTTTTTTTTTTTTTTTTAATTTATTTATTTATTTATTTTTAGTTATGTTGGGTCTTCGTTTTCGTGCGAGGGCCCTCTCCAGTTGCGGCAAGTGGGGGCCACTCCTCATCGCGGTGCGCGGGCCTCTCACCATCGCGGCCTCCCGTTGCGGAGCACAGGCTCCAGACGCGCAGGCCCAGCAGCCGTGGCCCACGGGCCCAGCCGCTCCGCGGCACGTGGGATCCTCCCAGACCAGGGCTCGAACCCGTGTCCCCTGCATTGGCAGGCAGACTCCCAACCACTGCGCCACCAGGGAAGCCCTGTTTTTCTTTTTAATTTCTAAGCTTGAGGATTCTACCATCATCCTTGAAGACTAGTATCGTGAAGTCTTTTGTTTTAATTTTTAAAGGGGAATTTTGTTTTTCCCACTAAGATCCTCAAGCCAAATCAAATATCCTTGTTACTTTCCCAGTGATTTTATCCCTTTCCTCTATCACTCAGGAGTCACTCTTTCATTTTCCTAGCATTTTATAGGGATCTCAGGTCCTGCACCTAAATTCACATGTGCCAAGGTCATGTTCTTATCCCAAATAGGCATGTAATCTGTGGCCTCTGGGAATGAGGCCTTCCTTGAGTCTAACCCCCTGAACATCTACTGAGTCACTTTACAAAGCTTTTGTTTTACATTTCTTCTTTGTTGCTGGCTCCCAGGAATTTCTCTTTCTTTTCTTTAAATTCATATGTATACTTTTATTATTATTTTGATTATATGTTATTTACTGTTTTTCTACTTTTATAGCCAGAGGGCCATGTTGTAGGAACTGGACTAAAAAAATAGTATAATATCCTGTTCAACCAGTTCCTTTATTTACTTTATTTATAAAGTCTGTCTACTCTTCCATTCTTTATTTTCCTTGTTTTGTCCCCATGCTTAGAAAAACATCATAATTTCAGATCCTGCCCTAAATGAAATCTATGTCTATATATAGGCTTTTATTTCTTCTCACCCACCAATTAGTCCCTATATGTACCTAGGCACCTACTGTATCATTTCTTTTACCCTATAATTTAAAACTGTATACATAACATACTTATGGGTGAGAAGGCATAAATCCCTCTAGCTGAAAGAAATGCAATATGTGATTCAGGGAATTTGAGTGTGTCATTGCAAAATCCTGTTCTGTCGGGTAGCGGTGTGGTTTGGTATAGAGAGAAGTAATAGAAATATTCACAACAGAGCCCTAGGATATAAAAGTCCCTTTGTGTTTTTCATTACTGGGTCATTACTTGCCATTCTTTACAAAATAAACAGGAAGAATTGTTTCCAGGTTCTAAAGTTCAAGAGTTTGGGGACAAACTTGCAAAATACTTAAAAATAAAGGACCACAACTGAGGAACAAATAATGAAAGATGGATATTTTCATACCAACAGAGATAGGATTACTATTTCTAAAAGCTGAAAGTATGTCTACACATTTTCATTAAAAAAGCCTACAGTGAACTTCTGCAGCTTTACAATTTGTATAACCAAAAGGTGGCAGTGTTCCATTTGGTTTCCTCTGGAGCCTCATTTTCTAGAGGTATAATTTTCAGATGTATTCTGTCTTTAATTTACACTTAAAACAAACATTAAGCAATATTACTATTATCACATGTGCCAAAAGATAATTATGATTGAGAAGAAAAAAAATTTTTTTTGACAACAGGAACTTTAAAGGATTTATTGTATAGAATGCATTAACCTGAACAGCCAAAAAAACAAAAACAACAAAAATAACCGGACATTTAAAAAATCAGCATATGGGTGATTCACATATATTTCATTTGTTATTCAATTATCTCTTTGGTCTACTCTGCCTTGAATATTAATTGATTCATTTTATAACACTATGCAAGCATAGATTCATTTTCAGGTCTAACTAGTTAATGAGGGAAACAATTTGGCTTTTGTGTTCATAGCAGACAAAATATTTTCATCACTATGATTAAAATTTTTCTTCAACAAGTGAATAATAAATATTTATGGCCACTGACGAGTAGGTTGAAAATATATGCAAATATATTCTTAAGCTATTAATATTACAATGAAAGCAACTAAAATAAGTAATTGAAAATGATTTCAATCCCAAATCCTAAATCTGCTACAAAATCTTAAATGAAAGCTTACATGAGGCAAAAATTCTTTTATGAGTGTATCCTGGCAAGAATCGACCTAACAGTCAATTATTATAAACAAAGTCCAGATTTCTTAATTAAAATACAAAATATTGGCTCTCCTTCTTAGCCTGAAGTAAGTTATGTCTTAAGGAGACTGCAATTACGGTGGCGCCTTCTATTGCTTCTGGTGGTCAGATCCTGTCAGTATTTGCATAAAACCCCCTTTCTTAGAGCTTCACAACAGTGCTGTGGATTGTTACTTTCTTAGCTAAAGCTTGGCATCAAAATTCTAAAACAGAAGTTGAGGAATTTTGTTTTGAGTTTGCTCCGAACACCAGAAAACTTTCATATTTATTCTCATAAATGTGGGGAAAAAATAAACTCTTCCATTTATTATGGTTACATTTTTGGACATGGGGATTTTATCTCTGTCCACCTACTATATATAAAAATTATAATTGGCTATATTTGGCAAATAATACTGACTACAAATTAATGAACCATCCATAGTACTTTTCACTTTAAAATGACTTTCAAAGACAGCCTTTATGTACTTAAATGATAGCTGTTTTTAGTTGGTGAACCAAAATTAGTTTTTATACCTGATTTTATCAAAGTAAGTAAACATTTTTTCAGTTATCTGTGTTAGTGGCAAAGTCTTTTTAAATGACTTTACTTATTCCTTTAAAGCTCCTTTACCACCTAACCTAAGAAAAATTTCTAGGACAGAACAGGTTTGACTAGTTTTTATTTAATCTTTCTTGTGTCCTTTCCTGCCAATTGAAAGAATGCAAGTGACAATAAAATTGTCTCCAGCTGGTCAGGGAGAGGAAGAGGAGAGAAAGTCATGAACTGATTTTTTCACCTTGGACTTGTATTACGATTGGTTTTGTCATGGAGTATTTCTCAAGGTATTTATACAATCTGAAAAAGTGAAACTGTCTTTTCAGCTAAAGAAAACTACCGTTAAAAACACCTACTTCTAGATTCCTTTATTATAGCTCATCTGCTGCCCTTGGCTAGTGATGGTAAAGGTCACATTGGCACAAGAAAATGTCCTTTAGGAGATAAGCATTTGGACCTTTCGTGTATTCAACTGTGGATGAATTTTGTTGTGCTGCATTATCAACGTGAAAACACTTTTGTGGACCAGTCACAATCATGGCCTACCTTCCATAGACTTTGATGCTACATGAGTCAGGTAATTAGATGTGTAAATACTTATTGATTTGTTTAATGGTTGCTGTTGTTTAGCTACAGATATGTGCTTAGTAAACATTTTTGAAACAGATGAATGAACATTCATTATATTGGGTATTTATGTGCCAAATGCTGTGTGCAGGCATGTGGGGGGCAGGGAGGGGTGAAGGGTAGGTCTAGTGAGACATCAGAAGAAAGTCCTGTCCTCCAGGAATTGGTCACTAAGCAGTGAAATCTAATGGTAACTGACATTTATTATTTATTATGTGCCAGGCCCAGTGCTAAGTTTTTTTTACACTTATTAACTCATTTAATCCTTATAAAACCCTATGTGGGAGGAACTGCAATTAACCCCATTTTACAGATCAGGAAACTGAGGCAAAGCCTGGTTACACAGCTAGGAAATAGTGGAGCCAGGATTCAAATTCATTCTGGTGTCTGAGCCTAGGCTCTTAATCACTGTTTTATCTTGCCTTTCCAATGATAACAAGACACAGATTAATTCTCTCCCAAAATGTGCTGGTTGCAGATTAGTCCTAGGGTGTGTTTTGCAAAACAGCAGTCAGCTCCTTAGATAAATGGTAAAATTTGCTTGGAAAATACTGCATACTATAACTCCTCTGCATCACCAGGGCCATTAAAATATCTTTGCTTATTCTATTGCTAAATGCTTTAGATCACCACTCTGTAAAGGTGTGAGAATTGTTCAGTACACCCCTCAAAGACAGCATTCTGAGTAATAAATGCAGTGCCATTTTTTTTAAGATGAAGTTATTGAAGCAGAGGTGTTAAGTGACCTTTCTCATCTGGAACAAAGTGGGCAGTACCGGGACCACTGCTTGAATCAATTCTGATCCAAAACCTAGTGCTCTAAATTGTGTAGAGCAAACTTCTCCTTTGTCTTTGCCCATGTGCTTTGGACAATCCTTTTTCCTAGTCCTTGGTCATGTGTGGCTTACTTGAGTCAAAGCTAAGCAAGCTAACTCTTCCCCTCTTTTCACTCACCAAGTTTCCATTAACACTAATGGAAAATCTCGGGGTAGATGTGCATTTTACATTTTCTTTCTTGTGCAGTGGAGGAGCAGTTAGCCAATCAAAGCTCTTTTTTTTTTTTGGCCACTGCACTGGGATACCCTAGGACCAGAATGGAGATGGGCTGATAAAACAAGGAGAGAGAGGTTTTGTGTCCTTTGAGCTGTTAGGAGATTGTGTGTAAAGATAACCATAAAATTCCTGGCTTTGTCTACCTTTTTCTATTTGTAGACATCACAACCTTCTTTGGGAGAATGATCTTTTCATAGTAATTCTTAAGTGTTTTTCTCCCCATCCAGTGATTAAACAGTGGTACAAACATTGTCTCCAATTATCAATGAGCACCAACCAATGGAAAAGCTTACACAAATTGAATTCTACTGGGCCACGTGCCCATGATGAGTTATGAAATACATCAACTTTTACAGAGCATTTATTCATTTATTCTCTCCTTTTAATGGGCTCAATCTTATGCATGGTGAGATCTTGTTTTTTTCTGATTTCACAGGTGAAGAAACTTAGATTCCAAAAAGTTAATCCTTCCTATTTATTCTCTAGTTGGATGATTCCAAAATGACGTTTCCAAGGTCATTCAGATAGTTAAGTGGCAAAACCAAGATATAAATCTAGTTTCCTGGCTGACATTCTCTGAGCACGTGTTAAGTGATAAAGTATAGTGGGTGCCTAGGAAAAGATTCAAGCATCCAGATGGCATTTGGATACTTGCAAAGAAAATGGTATATAGATTATAGGGCAGTATATATTATAGGGCAGTGAGTTTTAAGCTCATGCCTTGTAGTTATTGATTTTACCCTTCAAAGTGCTTCTGATTCCATGTGTATGAATAATTCAGTACTTCATTCTGGTTAGAGGGGTCATGCCAGCAAGTTCTCCTTGAATCAAGCATCCATTAACATCTATAGATTTAGAAGAGAAAAGCTCAGGGTAACTGAAGTGCTCCAGCCTTCCAAGGAAATAACTTTTCCCACCTAGAAAGCACTTGAAAAGCTTAAGCAGTCCTGAATGCTGCATATAAACCACTCAGTTTAAGGGACCTTATCAGATTGGTCTTTATCTAATGAGCCTTTAACTGATTTACAAAGCATGTTTGAAAATATATGTAAATGAGTCGTATATCTACATATGAGGAATCCCTGGATTACATTAGAAATTGTAGATGATTTGGCTTAACTTTTTTTCCTTAAAATAATTGGAAGAAAACATACAATTGATAAACATTATATCTAGAGAATTTTCTAGGAAAAGTATTAAAAGACATTTTAGAAGACAATATTAAATCATACTGCATATATAATTGAGGACTTCTATTAAAAGAAATGTATCTCATGTCAGAATATAAAAACATTGAGAATAAGAATTTAATGCTTTGGACTCAAAGATAATTATCCATTATGCTAGGTGTGGCCTGGCAGCAGGATATAATTTCAGTACCTATTTAGGTTATTTTCTTATATTTTCACTATAACACTGCATATCACATTCAAATTCAGAGTTATTATTATTGTTGCTATTTTTAATATATTAGCCAGAAATATTAAAATGTTGTGAACGTTTCAAAAGTATTTGTATCTGCATCTGAAAACACTGATCTATAGTTGGATTGATAGGTTACAATATTTGCTTCTATTTCTCCTGAAACAGCTTAAAAGTAAAATGAATTTATCCAATGGGAAGAATATTATTGTACTGCAACTTGATGTTATCACTGCCTTGCTAATGAACATGCAGTGATAGAAAATACAGCCATTCTAGAAGGAAGAAAGAAGTGGAGATTAGGAAGGGGGAGGGTAGGATTACCCTGCAGGAAGAGAGAGGTGGTGAAAGGTGAGAGATAAAGGAAACAGTCACATACTTGAAAGAGAATTCTAGATAAGGGAGCTAGGCAGGATAAGGCTTTTAAAAATGGAGACACCAAGATAAAGAGTTTATTGTAAAATGGAAGAACAAAAGATATCAAGAGAATGCAAGGGTGAAGAAGAGAAAATCAATAGCTCTTAAATATAGAAACTACCTGGGAAATGAAGATGGAGAGAAGTCCCAGTGCCAGAGGGAACTTCAGAAATGCATGTGCAGCTCCGAGGAACTTGTGTGCATTCACACACGAGCACACATGCACACACAACAACACACATACACACACACACACACACACACACATGACACACACAACCCTCCAACAACCAGGACAGTAGGAAATTTTCAGAAATGAACATACCCAGTATAGGCATGAAGGGCACCTGCTATGTGAGTTAAGATGACTATTTTTTTAAATTGAATTTTAAAGAGTTATGTAATGGAGCAGCCCTTGTGATTCACCTTATGTTATAATCCAAGAAGGAACTGGAAACGAGGGCAAAGAAGACTGTGCGATAAACAGATGCCATTTTGAGGAATATATTCTTTCTGTGATGCAATAGCATTCTGTGTCTAAGAAATTGCATTTTAAGCTCAACATTCAAATACAGATATCTAAGGAAATTGTTCTAGAAACAACTAACTTTTAAATTTGGAAAGAGCGGGGACTGTGTGTTTTATTCATTGCTATAGTAGGTGCTAAATAAGTTGTATTTAGTGTATAAACGGGTGCGAAAGGTTTTTTGGATGCAAGCACTGCATATGTCTTTAAAAATTTAAACAACAGTTTATTGCATACCAGGCATCTTAGCAGCAATCAAGGAAAAATCAAAGGTCTTGTTCTAATTTGGAAACTCTATTATGATACTGAAATATCCTCTTATTATGTGTGTAGTGGTTTGAATGTTGCCAAGACTATTTGTTAGGGGTTCTTAACTTTGGCTACTAATGAATCAGTATTAAAAAAAATACTGATGTCGCCTTAAGAGTTATGATTTAATTGGTCTTCTGTGTGGTCCAGCCATTAGTTTTTGTGTGTATGTGTGTGCTTTTTTTAAATTAAGGCATAATTGACATACAACATTATATTAGCTTCAGATGTATAACATGATTCAATATTTGTATATATTACAAAATGATCAATACAAAAAGTCTAGTCTAGTAAGATCTCCTCTCTTAGCAACGCCATTAGTATTTCTTAAAAGTTCTCCCTGCTCCCCATTTATGATTGTAATGTGTAACCTGGTTTGAGAATTTTTGTGTTAAAGGGATAGTGTTATATGCTTACAGCTTGAATATTAATCATTAATGTCCATCCTCCTCATTATTAGTTATATTTCCTCAGCATATTTTGTCTTAGGGAGCAGAGTTCATATCCTCTCATGTTGCAGAATAGGAATGGGTCTTGGGTGACATTTACAGAATTTTTTTCTGTTGCTGTTGGACAGTTTTTGTGATATAATTGGGGCTAATTCGTTAGGCTCTTAATTTATCCTAAAGCTTTACCTTAAAGTGTTTGATGAGGAGTCTATGAAATAGCATCTATTTCCTATAAAAAAAAAAAGTGGAAAAGTAGGGCTATTTAATTAAAGCATTACAGATAATAGTAAGTATGCTATTGAGACACGTTTATATTAGGTAAAGTAATTTAAAAATTTCCTTTGAATTGTCTCATTTTGAACATATCATGACTAGTGACATTTATAAATTGTATTTTCCACTGAGGACTAAATCACCGTTTGTGGGAATTATGGGGATACAATGGTAGTCATGCCTTTCATTGATCTGTAAGATTCCTACAAATTTTGAATTGGTTAGTATGTTGGCAGATACTTCTAGAGTCTTCCATTTGCTAAAGTGTGAAGGATGAAAAATGTGGGTTGAAAGACTTTGACTTTGGGACTCCCCAACATGCTTTATCAAATGCCTCTTCCCACGCTCCAGGCATTTTCAGACTTCACCTCATCCCAGTGTGTGTCTCAACTCTGTATATACCTGCTCGAGCCTTGGCAGGTGTGGTGTTCATTGCTAATGTCTGTTAAACAAAAAGTGGTCACTTTTGGGGCTTCTTGCCTTGTAATATGGGTCTTAAAAAACAACACCAAAACCCAAAACTAAACTAAACAAATAAGCCATTACAAGTCAAAGGAATGAGATATTAATTGAGAGGAACAGAAGTTGCTCTTTTGGGTCAAAGGCCACTTTAATTCAATGGGCAGTCACCTCATCAGAGCTCCCTGTAATGATAGACCAAGGTATTTTGCAAGTGCTAATGTGACTCATTACATGATGTTTTTTTGACATTTGCACTCTGTTTCACAGCTGTGGGATGAGGTCTGTAATAGACCAGTTTCCCCATGAAAGGAACCTTTCCTGGTGTAGGTGAGCCTACCTGTTAAGAGATACAGCAATTTGTAAACGAGTGTGTCTAATGAATCCTTGTAACTTATAATGTTTCCAGAGACTATTGCCCTTAAAAAAGTCCCTGGAATATTGTTCATCTTTGTTAAAAAATTGTCTCATCAACAAATATTGATTGAGCTGCTAATATGTACTGTTTGACACTGATGAACAAAATAAACTCAGCCCCTACTTTTATGTTGCTTTCATTCTAGCTAAACTCTCAAGCAAAAAGTAGAAATATCTCTTGATTAACAACCACATTTAAATAATAATTTTATGCCCTTAAATCAACTGAAACTATCATATATGATTGTAAACTCTGTGAGGGCAAGTATCTTATTTGATTTCTTTGTATATGTAAGGCATATAGCACATAGTAGTCACACATAGGCATTCAATAAATGCTTGTTGAATGAATAAATCATTCCAAATGCTGAGTTGTTGTGAATGAGTTTTTAAAATTATAAAGTGCTTTACAAATGAGATTATTCTTTCATGATTAACTATATAACTGCTTAATGGTCAACCTACCTATCTAAATATTCTGTCAATTTGGATGATGGATAAAATATCTCCCCTAATAATTTGACTTACCAAATGTCTTGGGGTCAGTTAATTTGAGTCTATCTGTCAGATGAATCCTTAGAACAGTATTTCATTAGCAGTGTTTCCTTTTTAATGATTAAATGTTGGTTCTTTCTCACTTAAGTAACTACTAGACTACCTACTCTATGAAATAATATAAAACAATCTTAGGAACATGTAATAATACAAAGCATATTGACACATCCTCTGTTCACTTACAAGTATTACATGATGTCACCATTCATTAAAAAAAATACTACTAAACATTTTAAACGTTTTGGATCACTATCTTTTATTTTTCATCTCCAAGGTTTCTTTAACAACTATTAACCAGACAGAAAGTGGAGGTTGGTATAGCCTCCACAATTACAATCCCTTTCAGGTTACTGCAGGCAAATCCAAGTCAGATGGTGGTGTTGTAACACCACTCTTTTCCTTCAGACCTTTCCTATGCACACCATATTCTCTGTTTGTATATGTGCTATATTTGAGTGAACTGAGAGCAATTTCATATCACAGATGCTGCTCTGCTCTGCACTTGTGCATGTGTTCACCAAGAAGGTTCTAGAAGACGGTGTCTCCCCTGGACTCTCCCACGGCTGTCGCCTCTTCAACCTCCTAAGCATTCTCACCCCCCACTTCCTCCAAAGCAATCTAAGATAGCTTCTGCTTAAGAATTTTAAGATCCTATTCAGATGATTTTGAATTGTTTTCGAACTTAAAAGATAATTTAGAAGTGCAGACACCACTGACATTGGGTATCTGTCTTTCACTGCAGTCACATCTTTCAGTTAGGAATTTTTGTTTCAAGGAGCAACCAACATAACAACAACAACAACAAAACCAGGAGTGAAATAGAAAGACCCATCCAGAACAACACAGATTTACAAATGCTCCAACTTTCTTTTGAAGGGCTGGGGAAAATGGGATCAGTCTATCCGTTGTCATTTTGCATATCCATGGACTAAATATGTCCAACTTTTGTGAGGGAAAGAGGAAAATGAACAGGAGGAATGGCAGTGGGGAAGGACTTCTTCCATGCATTCGATTATCTCTGTTTCCCACCAGAAGGCCACTTATATTAGTATATACCTCAGGCAAATACTACGCCTGAGAGGTGGGTTTTTACAAAGGCCCCTCTTCTTGGAATGTGCTTATCTTTAGGAACAATTCTTGTGATGCCCTGGATGTTTCTCCTGTCCCAACTTCTTTCATACTGAATATAGTTCTTCAGTCTTTTCAGTGACTTATGCGACTTTTAAATACACGGTCTGAAGTTTGGAACATTTATACCTTGTCATTGCAAAATAATCTTCTAAATTGCTCTCACATATTTACTTAGATACACAACAACCCGGCAATCCCAATGATGTGGTAAAACACCTTTACTTTTATTTAAAAATGAATCTGACTTTTCGTTTGGCAGTTAGCATTTCCCCTCTCTTCCTGGCAGGTTTTTTTTTTTCTTCTTTATTTTCTTTCTCTCTTTGCACATGTTGATCCTTTTGAAAAATGAATGTTTGCCAAATCTAGTCTGAGTTGGAAGGGAAGGTGGGGGGAGGGTAGATACGAGAAGTTCTGACCAAGAATGCTAGCAACTGATTTCCAGTCTAGATGTAGGCTCTGTGCCTGGTGAAGCAATTAAATTACAATTACACTGATTGATATTATAAATCAGACTTTGGGAAAATGAGTTTGGGGGACTTGTGACACCTAGACTCATTTTTATTTTTCTGTTGGATCTTAGGGAAAAAAATCAGCACGTGTGGAAGATAAGAATTGTTTCTTCCTCAAGGGTAACCAATTTTTACTTGTAACTCTACACTGTGCTCTAGAGACAGGAAGCGAATTCATAACCTTGATAATTTCTTCTAAAATGTAGCGAGAAAAACTGTAGTATCCTTTATCTGGGATATGTTTAATAAATGCAGAAGAGACATTTTTTTATCTCCAAGTAATTGATTTGGATCTGCACCAATGGCCAAAAAATTCTTAGTTTGGTTTGTATATGAAATCAACAGTTTCAAAAATTTTAGTGGTTTCAACCATTTCTTACTGAAATGGTATTCTTTCACCTCCTTTCAACCTGCCCTACTGCTATTCACGGGAGAGCGATGCTATAGAAGTATTCCATGTATGTCAGTATTTGGGTCTGCTACTGTGGTATCCTACCTGGCTATTAATAAAGTATTTTCAGTAGGGCAAATATTCAACAGTGTCATCAAGTTTGCAGTGAGTTTGTATAAGAAAAATTATGCAGACAATAAGATTCCACAAGCCCTTTCGGTATCTTGCCTTCACCAATAAATTGTAGATTTATGAGAAATATGGCTTTGCTTTAGACACTCAGAGGAAATATTTAAAAAGAAATTAAATAAGAAACCGGGCGCCTCTAGGTAGAGTAAAGGAAAAACATTAAAATTTCATAATAGTTTGAGAATTTGCTCGATAAATCTGCAACTGGTATCAGAATACTATCCCAGACAGTGAAAGTACTGTGAGCCCTAAGGTTAAGGGAGAGCTTGTAAGGAAAATTATAGCTGCACAGAAACGTTGTAGACTTCCAAATTTTAAAGGCATTAAACATTAAGGATAAACACCTACTTTGCTCATTTCCCTGGATTAAGTATGGCATTTTAGAAAGGTGTGCACTTTCCCCATTATACCCATCAGATTTTAAAAACACAAATTTCAATCTGCATGTAGTCATGAAGAATATTTGACTTGTGTTTATTTGCATGGGTCAAGGCAAATCAAAGTACTGAGTACAACTTATGGGAAATATCTAATTTGAAAGTCAGTTTACATTTCAACTGAAATGACTTGAAAGTTGAGAATCATGACACCATATCTTAGGCTATTTTTATTTCAAATGCACCGAGTTAACAAGAGAAATATGAATACACTTTTCTGCTTAAAATTTTGATGTTTAAAGATCATTATACCTGGGCTATCTCATCACCATTATGGAATTATTATAACTACTGCTTTGGGAGCTAGAATATATTTACTGGTGGTGAATTCTCTACTGTATTTTATTCTAAAGAGATCTGGCTGTCATAAACAAACAATAAATTAACCTCAATTTATGACACTTCCTTTTATTTTTCAAGAAGTAAGCTTTAATAACTTACAAAAACTAGAAATAACCTCAAATACAGAACGGAGACATCTCATGTTAATTCAGCCACAACCTGAGACTTAATATAGAAGTGTATTAAATGTGTACTATTAAAAGAAAGATCTGAAAGCGTCCTCTATAAAATTGATGACCAAATTTCCAGTCTGCCGCTTGAAAACTGGCTTTCCCCCCCAGAACTAATATGCTCCATGCATCACTGTGCTGTGTCAGATGCGTGCCTATAAAATTGCGAAAATGAAGTCTTTTCTGGTAGCAAAGGGGTTAAGTTCTTTTTGCTTTACCAGTTTCAAATTACAATGAGAAGCCTCTTCTTTCCCAGCAGGGTTGTGCTTACATTACTCTTTAGATCTCCCTTGAAGAGGGCTGGTATATTTGTGTCTGCTGGAGGTGGAATTAACAGTAAGAAGGAGAAAGAGAGTGAAGGGACTTTCAGCAAGGTTTGCAAGTAAATTCAGGAAAACACATTGACTTGAATAGTACAACCTTGAGTCTTGTTTTACACTAAGACGACACAAAAGATGTTAAAGTTATCACCAAGCTGCCGGACAAATATATATTCCAACACCAAGGTGCAGATCAGCATAGATCTGTGATTCAGAAATCAGGATTTGTCTTGGAAAGAGCTCAAGGGTTGAGAAGAACTCAAGAGCAAGTGAAGATCACTTTGGGAACTACAGTTTATTAGAAGATCAACTTCCGTTCATTCAAATACCAAAGGCCTGATTATCATATATTGATATAGGAATGCATAGGTCATCTGATCAAATAATATTAGCCGTCTTCTGCTCCATCCATGCAGCAAAAACTCTTAACAACTGTGGATAACTGGAAATCTGAGTTTCAGCTTTCTTAGAAATAACTACTCTTGACATATTCCAATATATTGAAAATAGGGCAGGAAAATCAATGAGGATGTGTGTTCAGAAATGTCACTGTCATGAAGAATAGGTAAATTTGTTTTTCAGCTACTGGGGAAATATACCTCCTAAGAACTTAGATTTTTTTTTTTTTTTTTTTTTGGTAAGAGGACAAGAACGACTAAAAAATATCAACTTTTGCTTTTGGACAAAAATGCATCTGACTGTATTTTTACTTAGGGGTATTGTGGGTTTCCTCTGGAGCTGCTGGGTTCTAGTGGGTTCTGCGAAAGGAAGTTTGGGAGACAATCATGTTCACTCCAGTTTTATTTATAGAAGACTACGGAACCACGAAAGACGGGAAATACAGAGGGAAATTCTTTCTATCTTGGGTTTGCCTCACAGACCCAGACCATTTTCACCTGGAAAACAAGCTTCCTCTGCACCTCTCTTTATGCTGGACCTGTACAACGCCATGGCCAGTGAGGAGAACCCCGAGGAGCCGGAGTACTCTGTGAGGGCATCCCTGGCAGCAGAGACCAGGGGAGCCAGGAAGGGCTCCCCAGCCTCTCCCAATGGGTACCCTCGCCGCATCCAGTTGTCTCGAACGACTCCCTTGACCACCCAGAGTCCTCCTCTAGCCAGCCTACATGATGCCAACTTTCTGAATGATGCTGACATGGTCATGAGCTTTGTCAATTTAGGTATGTTGTTCGTTTATTTGTTAATCTATGTTATTGCAAAGTGGACGTTTTCCTAATGGTAAAGTAGCTGCCTGGTAGGTGGTCATGTTTATATAAAGTCATTTTCTATAACTCTCCTCTCCAGCTTCTGTTTCCTTTCTTTCATTGACATAAAATAAGGTTTTGCCTTAGGCAACAAAGTCATATGTATATATATATATATATTTTAATATAAAAAGCTAAAATTAAACACATGGTTTGGGTAAATTTGGGTCTTTTCACATCTTGTTAAAATTTCAACTTTGCTTAAATGTATGAATAAACAGGCAATAGTTTAAAAAAAGGAGAATTTATGAGGATAGCTAAGCTATGGGTAAAATAATAATCATAATAATAATAATGATGATGATGATGTAAGTATTTACAGATGGAAAAGTAAAAGCCAGATTCTGGACCATTTTTTTGGTTAGTAATTTAAAAGACATGTAAGTGTAATTTATATGCCACTTAAGAACTCTCATTTTAGTGAGGAAACTACTGTGAAAATATTGATGTGAAATTAATTAAGTTCAAATAATATTGTAAACGATTACTATCAAAGACTTTCAGGGATAGATTCTGAAATTCTGTGAAAAATATTTTGGAAAAGAAGTTTCAATCTAACATTTTTTTTAACTGTAATGATTAAAATATATTATACTTATTTGATTTTTTTCAGAGGCAAGAGAAATGTAAAACATTCTATGATGCTTTACCTATACAAAACTTTCCTTGTCATTTAAGATAAAAAATTTCAATTGAAAAATTCTTTAATTAGCAGTATGGTTAGCGAATAATTTAAAAAAATTATGTTTTAGTGCTGATACTGACAATACCTAAAAAAATTGATATTGACAATATCAAATGATAAGTTAGTGCCCAGTATTTCATCTTGCAATAATATTAAAGAGTCACCACTTTAAAATGAGTTTATGGGGGCTGTAATTTTCTTTAAATTTTTTGGTAGTGACTGAAGGTGAAAATTTACTGTCTTTAAACATTCAAAAAAAAACCACATAGAGTGTATTTATTTTTGAAGACAAAACTTAATCAATAAATTTAATCAATTTTAATGTTAGAACTTTTAAAACTTTATTTTAAAAGTGCAATCTGCTTGGACTTAAAATTGACATGTTTTATTACACACTTAATTTAAAACTTCCTCAAATAATATCTCAAAAAATATTCTTTGAAAAGTCAGATAGCAACAAATCTTAATAACACATGATGCTTTTATAATATGTGTTGCTTAATATGCCCTGCTCATTTGCTCTGAGCAATCCTAGCAGGAAAGATAAGGTGCCTAATAAATCATATGCTTCACATTACAGGAGACAAAGCTCTCATTATAAGTTTTAGTAAGTCATCATTTGTTGCCTTAATCGGGTGTCCTGGGGGCCTTTTCTTCTACATGTAATTAAAAGGTTCCTTTGGAACTTTTAAGCCATTAAAATATATCTTAATTCTAAATTAGTTTGATTGCTTTTTCTTCATGAGTGGCATGCAAATGTGACTCATGGTATGTTTGAATTTGTAGCAATTTCTCAAGCTTATTCAATAATTTAAGTTAGTTTTAATATTTTCATAGAAAAAATGCAATTTAGCATGATTTACATATTCATAAAATAAATCACTGAAAAAATCAGTTCAGGTCATCTAAAATCTGACAGGAAAGAATGTGTTATGTTTTGTACTTTATAAAACAATAGCTCAGTCATGAATCTTTTCTAATAATATATTAAAATTGAATACTTTGATCATTCACAAGAGAGTGTATTGTTTTTTCAGAAAGGAATGAAGTATGATTTTTGAACCCATGCACCATTGTTCTCTGTAAATCTACATAGAATAAGAAAGCCAAAACCAATAATAAACAGTTTTATTCAAGGACTTTTAGGAACATTTTTATCGTTAAAGAATACTTATATTTTTAAATCAGTAGACTTTTGCTTATTTGTTTGGATTATAATAACAAAGCAGTTTATTAACTATACCATGAAATATAATTATTCATTTTACACTAGAGAAACAATACTGGATATAAGCTTCAGAAAATTTTTATTTATTTATTCTTATCATGCTTAACTTGCTGAGTAGTGATTCATCTTCAATAATAGATCGTATTGTTTTCTCCTTATTTAGTAATTCCAAATGAAATGTCTCACATGAAATTACTGACAAATTGATTGTGATACTAAGTGAGTTTTTCCTAGTAGTCTCTGAGGAAAATTGAACCACAGTTTTATTTTATTATCTTTAGACCATGCCTCCTAATATATCCAAAGCTTATAGTCAATCACTACTTAGTAAAAAGCTTTAACTTCTGTATTTCTTCCATAATAAAATAGGTCAAAGTATACTTAGAAAGGGTAAGAGAGTAATATCATTATTAACAATGCTAAGAATTTCACTGCTTCTTACTGTAAAATTCATTAACCAATATTATCTGAAACTTTTTTCACTTTCTATAAGACTCAAGAGGATTTTATTCTATTTTTTTAGTATCTTAAAAGATATGTATATAGTGGAGATTGAGGGCAAATGATCAAATTAGCAAGAGGCAAGGGATTTGTATTGAGGAAGTCACCTGATATTTAAAAATGTGAAAAGAATCTGTTGACATTTCCCATAACAAGTTGAATTATATAAAATGGATCTAGTAGCATCCTTGTTATTAATGCCTGCCTGTGTCATTTTCAAGTCAAATAATGGATTTTCTACAATTATCTTGTCATTCAGAAAGACATTTTTTCCAACATAAGTTTTGCTCACCAAGAACAATTAAATTTAATTCAAACTCTGAATCAAATTTAACAAAATATCTATTTTTTAAAATTTCAGATGAGATTAGTTTTATGTTCATAAGCAAAAAGTAGAGTAGAATTTACTAGAAGAAAAAATAAAATGTGAATAAATTGCCTCAAGGCCAATGTAAACAACTAAAACCAAACACATTATTCTGACCTTTAAATTATTTTAGTGATTTGTTCACTTTGAAGAAACAAATATTAATTATTAATTGTGTGAAGAGAAACTTTCCGCCTTATTTTATTCATTATTCTTAGGCCAACTTTTGTCAGTCTCATAGTCTATAGCTTTTACAGATTGACTTCTCTGCTTTCTCCCTAAAACTAATGAATATCAGTGGAATTTTGCTTAGTCAATTCCACACTATTTAGTTAGTAACAAAAATATCTTTCTGGTAAATTTTTTCTTTTTCAAAAATGTTAAGTGTTAGTTTATATATCAAATACCTTTGCAAATGAAAAGAATGATTAGGTAAGTTGTTTGCAATATTTAAGCATATCTCTAGCTTACATAAACAAGTAGTGTATTTCTAAGATCTTTTAGTTAGAAACCAATTTGATTACTTGGTGATCATAAAATTAAAATGACATAACATTGTAGATGTTTTAGAGGAAATTACAAAAATCAGTCAACATAGGAATTTCACTTTTGTATTATTCTTTGTCTACATGTATTTCCCTGATAAAGAACTTCGGGTTTATTAATGGGCTTTGATCAGTTGGCTTGGAGTCAAATACTCAGATACAGTTCAAGAATGTATATTCATTCTCAAGCATAAAAGTATAAAAATGTGATGCTTACATTTTTTCATGTTTTACGACAACATATTTAACATGTTAAGGTATGAAATAGAAAAAAATGCTTAAACCCTTCCCCCCTACTTCCCCAAATCATTAAACTCCCTTGGTATTGGAAGAAAAAAAAAAAGCTTATGCCCTCAGTTGACAGCTTTGAAAGACATCTTTGATATTTATTGTTGGTTTTGGCTGACTCAAGTGCCCAGTGGAGAGGAATTTATACACAGATCTACCTAAAGATGCCTATCTATGTAGTCTTTCCAACAGGGTTATTAACACTTGTGTAACATAAACGCACCTATAAACACACACACAAAATTTTTTTTTGAGGAAAGAGGGATGGGATGGAAGGAAAGATGATCTAAAACCATTACAGTACATATTCATGGATTATGCCTGGAATAAGAAAAGGTAATACTGGGTAAAACAATCATTCTTTACAACTTTTCACTTTTGAAGAGAAAAGAAGTTACTGAGGGTGGAGACCTTTTTCTCTCTTCTTCATCAACCCTTGGCATTCATGAACGCACCCCAGGGGGATTCTTGTTCATCTCTAAAGCTATGTCCTTGCTGATTGATGAGCATGGCTGCAGAGATAGTTATAATCATAGTTTAATTAGAAGTTTTTTGCACGTTTGAATGGTCACTCACAAATCGCTAGTTTTAGAAGTTTAATCAGAAGTCATGGCTGGAGAGAAGAAGGTATGAAAACACACTGTAGAAGGGCTTGGGGCTGCTCACCCACCATCTCCAGCTCCTTCCTTTTCACTCTTCCATTTTTGCAATATCACCTCTCTCCTCCCCACCTCCTGCCCCTCCCATTTGTTGGCCTTTCTTCTGTAGTTCTAGGGCCTCTCCAGCTTCAGGCTTTCTTGGCATCCCTCTCCTGACTGCCCCCACTCTTCCTGGGGTCTGCCTTTGGTCCTTGTTTCTTCGTGGCTGAAGGCTTAGATGAGCTGAAAATCAATTCGTCACAGCTCCATCATTGAGGTACAGTCTCCTGTTTTCTCTCTGTTGAGAAGGAAAAGGTTATGATGGGCCCATTGCAGCCTCCACCCATCAGGAGAAAAGCTCCCCAGGGCATCAGAACCTCTCTGGCTGTTGCATCCCCTTTAACTGTTTCTCTACCATCCCTTTCATCTTCGCCTCCTCACCTCTCCCCGAGGATCCCATGGACTGAATTTAATTGTTTTTGCCATTCCTATTTTATAACAGTATTAAAATTTAAAAGGGGAAATTCAAGGGCAAGTTAAAAAAAAAAGGGAAAAACGCACCACTGAACAAAAATAACGCTCATCAAAAATGCGATCCGTTTTTGGTTTATAAAACCCATTGGCTAATAGAATTTTTATGGAATACTCATGGCACGTCTGTAAAGAAATGAGGATTTCCTTTTTTAAGTTGAAGAGAGATGTTGAGAGAGCATAAAGAGAACAAGAGTAACGGTTGGAGACAGAACAATGAGGATGAGATGGAGAGAGAATAAGTATTTTTTAAAGCCCTGGAAAGGAGGAAAACGAATAGAATGAGTGTTAGGGGCCGTCTCTGGGCCTCGCAGGTGGAGGCTGCGGGGAAACCCTCTGTCTACCTCATCGTGACACTGCTGCTAGTACCACATCCCCAGCCACATCGGCTCCAGGGGGAAATCCTTTCATCCTTCCAGACTGAAACACCAAAGCGGGGCAAAGAGAGGGGGCGCTCTCAGTGTGTGTGTACAAGGAGCACACAGATGGGCTACTCACATTTACAGTCATAAATAATGTGGTAACTCAGCTTGAAAAAACCATAGGTTAAAGGAAGAGGCTTCCCTGATGCAGAGAGGGGCTGAGATCAGAGGAGCCACTGAAAGGGTGGGAGGGAAACAATGCATCCCTTGTTCTAGGGAATATTTATGAGTGCTTCTTTGCACCTTCAGTTCATATTTTATTGCCTGGGCTGTGGGGTTTCCCCATTTGCTCATCTCTTAAAATAATACCCTTGGCTAAGATATCCTTTAAAATACACCAGTCAGCCCTGACAACTGGCTCATTTATTTGGGGGGAGAAGGAAGCTGTTGTGATGTTGATGTCTAACGGGAATGTTTAAGATCCAGTCATGGAGCTTAAAATTATGACAGCGTGATAAAAATCATAGTGGGAGTATTCACCTGCCTTTTTTGGAGATGTTTACAAGAATCTACGTAACCAAGTAGTAACCCCAGGTTTGTATGAGTCTTATCTAAACGGCTGTGATAAAATGATAATCTAACAAGGTAGAAAGAAAATCTATTAAAGTGTACAATGTTTAAAATGAGCAAAAAAAAGTCATTTGTAGATTTGTAAGAAGGTTCTTTAGAGGTGTTGGGAGAAAGGCAAATAACAACAAACCTTCATAACCAAAGAAAGTACATATCTACACTTGGAAGGCAGTGAATTACATACATATTATACAAAACGTAGAAACCCAGACCTTGTGTAATGTTAAATTGTTTGATCGGTATAGAAATGAAACAAAGGTTTAATTATTTTATAATTATCTTATAATTTCTAAGATGATGAAGATCCCTGCCTTTACGATGATGTGTCTTTTCATTTTACTTTTCATAAACAATGGAGTCTTGGGGCTTGCCTTACAAAAACAACCCTGCATTTTAGAAATAAATACATCTAATTACATTATCTCTTACATATTGTGTTTATTTAACTTCTTTTTGGAAGTAAATAACAATTTTATTGTTCTTGTGGTTTAACAGCTTTCCTGAAGTTGTTTGCAATAAAGTAAATAGTTTAAAGAGGTTAGATGCAAATCTCACTTAGATTTTATGCAGGCCTATGAAACATGTCAACATCAAAAGATTTATTAACATTTACAGACCCCTTCAGCTATGCTGTAAGGATATGAGAAATTCAATATTATTTGTTGTACACAGATTTCCTGTCCTCAGTGAAACTTTGCTATTAGCCTTCCTATAGAGGGAGAGGCAGTCTATTTTCAGAATTCTGAGTCCATGGCATATTACTGCTCAAACGGCTTTAAGATTTAATTATAAATGAAACCTAATTGCAGTGTAGCATAGAAGAAGCCAGCCTGCCTGGATTAGGATTCCATAGCCTACACTTTCTTGCAGGGTGACCTTGGGCAAATTACAAATTTGTAATTTGGGCAAATGTGTCTCTCATTCCTTGCTTAAGAAGGGCTGATGATAATAATATCATCTTCCTCCTTGGGTACTGAGAGGATTAAATGAGTTAATCACATACAATTTTAAGAAGAGCATTTGGAACCTAGTGAGACCTCTCAAAATGGCCGTTATTGTTATTGTTACTGGAATTTCATTTGTAGCCAACATCTGTACCACATTTGCAGGAGCAGCTAAGTGATTCATGGAGCCCAGTGTAAAATGGAAATGTGGGGCCACTTGTTTAAGAGTTATCAGGAATTCCAAGATGGTGGCAGCAGGGTATTAGACCCGATGCGGGACCCTCCTGAGTACATATTTGATGATATGTTACACTAGCAGGAATCAAGCCCTATTCATCCTTTTCTTATCCCCAGTGGAAAGAGACAATATGCACAAAGTGCATCATTTGAGGAGAGTTTAATTAATGTTATAATATTTCTAATGTTGTAGGTGGGGCTTTCTGGAAAAACTGGAGATAATGCAGAATGTGGAAAAGCAGGGGAGCCTTCTTTCATGACTCCTAGGATGGGACGAGGGCAGAAACAGTTACCAGAAGTCTTAGAGGAGGACTGTAGAGGGAAGGCACCCTGACGGGAACAGTGGCCTTTGTGAGAGCGATGCCAGGCAACCAACCCCAATGGACTCAGCAGGGAGGGAGGTCAAGCAGTAAATACCCAGACCTTACTTTTCCGCTGTCTTTCCCATTGGCTGATCTTCACTGAAAGCCAAGGGCCGTGGAGCCCATTGGATCAGCTCCCAAAAAGTCAGCCTCTCCGTGTAGAGAGCTGAGCAGAGAAACAGGGAGAGTGTATATTGAGGCATCAACTGAAGATATTGGGGACAAATGGATAGATGTATATTGAGTGTTTAGTCAACAAGAGTTCTAGAATCACTTCAATTTCAGTGCAAGTTACTGATAGGTAAGTTAATCCTTGTCCTGGTCAATTTATTGCAAAATTTAAGAGATAATCATAATATAGTGTGAGAACTAATTATGTCACAAGTTGGTGAAGTGGCAAAAACAGGCATGGCATGCTGAAAAAAAATTCTTAATTGTATCTGGATCAGTAATTTCACATGATATATTAAAACTGTTTTAGAGAAAACTTAAATTAGAGACAAAACCCAAAATACAAACAGCAGACTACCATTGCCAATCACAAAACTCAGTAGAGAAAGCACTAGAATATACGCAGATTCGTAGGGCAAATATAAAGGGTGATATGTGTTTTCAATCTCTAGGCCTGTTGATTCTCAATTCTATGTCATTCTTCCTGAAAGGACCCGTGACTGTGTGTTAAAGTTTTGTGAATTCTGAGTGGAACCATATAAAATTATCCACAGTGCATGTTGCAGGTAAAAATCATTTCAGGAGGAGGCAAATTCAGATGATTGTCTTTCTTCTTTGCTACCTTTCCTCTCCCCTAGCAGAGTTCCTGTGACTCACAGATGTGGAATTTCATGGGGGAGCAGGTGTGTCTGCTGTTTAGTTCTCATAAATAACCAACCTCTAAGCCTCGAGGCCAGAGCCATTCCCCTACCCTTTAATCCCAGAGGAGCTTTGAGTAGAACAGCTTCTTTCCAGTATAAACTCTGTTCCCCTTCAAAGCTTTGAAGGATGGAAATTTTAGCCTGCTTTTGCTTCTATAATTATCAAAAGCAGAGGAAGGGTGAGTTGGACTTGGAAATGATGTAGGCTCCTCTGCAAATAACTTTGATGCAGACATTGAAGACTCATTTAGTGAGGAAGAGGTGAAGGTCATCAATTCTATAAGTCTTATGGTTAATATTTTGTAGATGTTTTCTTTGCTCAGAGTGAGGAGGGGTTATTTGGTTCTCTAACCCTCTCAGGAGGGTTTAAGTGTAAGGGTTTTGGAGTCACACTGGTTCGAATATCAGCTTTGCATTAACACCTGCATATCTTTGAACAAACTAATTCACTTCGTGGGACTGTTCCCTCATCTGTAAAGTGGAGATCATAATACAGAATTGTAGTTAGGACTTAATAAGGGAAGGGTATAGGTCTTTGAGCCGACATGAGCAAAGGATGCAATTAATGATCCCTATTGCTATTATAACTCCTTCTACTAGAAGAAGATCCATGCTGTTCTAATGCTTGAGTTGGTATTCTACGCCCAGTCCACCAGACATTGTCAGATAATTTTCTATCTGAAACTGTGGAACATTATGCACATGACTTTTGCTCCATCCAAAAGAAAATGAACTTGAATTTCAGGGACTCTGTCTTCAAATTGGTCAGTTGATGGGCTCTGCTCCCTCCTTGGGGTGTCCAAGGAAAGGTCAGTCCACAACCGAGATTTTGGGTAACTGTGGGGCTTCCCTGTGATCACCTGAAGGCAACACTTTCTGTGAGTTGCTGTTGAAAGGTGCTTTTCAATTACTTTTTGTCCCTTTCCTAGAATGAACCCGACATTCTACTTTAGTTCCAGATATTACCTGTACCATTTCCTTGCTTGTTATGGAGAAGGGGAAACTAATGGCAGGCCAAAGTAATAATATAGGATTAGAAAACATGTGGTGGTGAAGGCTGGGAAATCTCTAAAAGACCCTTTTGAAAGACAGGAAGAAAAAATCTTGAGTTCGAAAGCTTATTTTCAGAAGCCAACTTGTGTTTTTTTTTTTAGTTTTAATTTTGCAAAACGTTGATTCATGATGAAAATATCGGTGAATAAACTCCTGAACTCTAAAAGAGGAAAGCCACTCTGTTCAAATAATCATTCAATCCTGGCACTGTTAGTGTTTTCTGTTAATCAGATCATGTTTGAATTTATGATTTTCTAATTTGTAGCTGTTCTCATTACTATTTGTATTATTATCATTTTGTTTCTATTTCAAACAATTCAGCCTTAAGTATTTTGACTTTCCTAGACTATTCTTTGGGTTTTTCTTTTTTCTTTCACATGACAGTCAGATCCTTTTATTAATTTTCCTGAATTGTTTCTTGTTATAATATTTTAAAGCAGGATGGGAATTTATGAGTTTTATCCAAAAAGTCACACAGAAGGCCATGCATGAACTGTGGACCTCTTCTGATTACAGTATCCATATTGTAAAGTCATCACATAGACTTATGATATTTCCTAATACTTTGAGTGGGAAAATATGGATTTATTGTTTTTTCATTATTTGATAACATGCTAAAGATAAGTCATTACGATGCTCTTTGCTAAAGTTTTCATTGTGGTGAGTGAAGTTTTACACCAAAATATGGATTCCAAAATTTATTGGCATGTTCAAATCAACAATTAAGATTTTTTTGTTCCATACTGACATATCAAAAACAGTTAGCATTTTACAGTTATTTACTTGGCGGAAGAATTTATCAGAATTAAGCAAGCTGTTTATCATTGTTTTTTTGTGTGTGTATGTGATACATTTAAAGTATATGACATTGTCACATAATTTTAAATGATAGTATAGTTGTAGCAACAATGACAACAATTAAATATAATTCCTGTGCCGGGAACTGGACTAAGTGATTTACATGCATTATTTTAGTTAATCTGTGTCTCAGTTTTATGGGTAAATATTTTTCTGTTCCCATTTATTGGTGTGAAAATTGAGACTCATCAGAGGTTAAATAACTAACAAAGATCACCAACCTGGTAAATGGCAGAATCAGTACTGGGACCACGATCTGTCTGGCTATACATTTTTTTGTTCTTTGTCACTACTCTTTAGCTAGGTAACCTACTTTTGAAATATATAGACAGCAGTGCAACTTCTAACAATAATCATCGTTTTCACTTTTGTACATCACTTTAGCATCCAGCACTTAGGAAAGTGGATATGACCCCACAATACACATCTGTGGGCACTGGAGATCTGAGTGGTCATTCATTCAGTCACTGGGCAAATGGAACTGACTACCTACTATTGGGTCAGGCACTGTGGAAAGACTCTGCCTATCCCACTGCCAAGATCACAGGGCAAGAGGAGCCGGGTCCAGGCCCAGAGTCCCTGATTCTTGTGCCAGGATTCTTTTGCTCAATGTCACCAACTTTCAAGAAATCACACAAAAATTCCAGCACCAAGTAAAAAGAAAGCACTAACAAACATTATCTAGAAGAATGTATTGCTTTGTTGTTGAAACAACCAGACAGAATTAATCTATTGTGTGCAGAGAAAATAGTTTTCAAACCTAAATTACTTTAAAGACAATTTAAAAAAAAAAGCTTCTTACCAGCAAACAGAACCTAAGGAAACCTGTTAGTCCAAAAAGCATAAGGCAGAGGTAGAACCAATCTTCAGCAAAGCTTAGGGACTCTGAAACCTTCTGTGTAATGGGTAGAACTTTACCAATAGGAGATATATCCCTTAAAACCACTAGGTGATTTTAGGGGGAAATATCTCAAAAGAAGGTTCACATTTTACACTGCATGCTTACTGCACGTTCCAGACCTAAGTGTGGCTTAAACATTCATTATTTATTTGTGCTGTACTTAGGAAATAGGGGTAAAGTTCATACAGTTTTTCAACTTTAAATTATTTGATCTGTCTAAATCTTGACCCCAGACCCTAACTTACTTCTTCATTTGTGTGCTAACAAGCTTGTGTTCAGTGTCTCCTTTGTCACTGTACACACTGCACGTGATGTGGATTCAGGACATAATGAGTCATTGAAGACACATTTTACCATGTAGGGAATAACAGAGAATTCCAAGAATTGGTATACAGACCTCTTGGATACATGTCTTTGAATCTACTCAGGATCCTGAGCATTAGACCATTATTACTTCAACTTGATTGTTGAGAAACATTGACAAATATTTTACCACTGTTTTACTCTTTACCAGCAATCTGTTGTGATCATGAAATGAACTTATACAACAAAATGTGGATCTAAGTCTCCTGGAGCGCCATGCCCCCGACTGGTGTTTACCTGTGAGTTCATATCAACAAACACCGGATCATCAAAATGAAATAATAAAAGAAGCCCTTAAGATTTATAATGATTTCTGCTGTACTGAATTTCACTGTCTTCCACAGCTAACACTTATTTGGTGCTTATAAATTACCAGACAGAGTGCTAATAGCATTTCAAGTGCTAACATTTAATTCCCACAAAATTACCCTATTTTACAGATGAGGAAACTGAGACCCAGAGATGTTAAGGCATTGGTCCGAAGTACTACATCTTGTAAGAGGAGGAACTGGATTCAGAATCTAAGCTGCTCCCTGCTGTACTGTGTTGCCTTTGTAGATGCTGTTGGGAAGACTGTTGGTTGGGACATGGTTTGAATTCTATCAAGTTCTATATATTTTTCCAACATTTCCCATATTGGATTTGGAATATTTTTACTTCATTAGTAATGCTTTATGTTTTAGGGAAAAAAAATTTCTAGTGATGAATTTACCAAGAGTGTTATCCCTGGAGTTGGGCTCCTCCAGGCCTTCTTCTGAACTGGGATGCTTTGGCCTTCTGAAGGAGGCAAATCCTCATAATACTCACAAGGCAGAGGGAGGCAAGTATTTTGAAGACACCGGTGATACTGACCTTTGTGCCATGCAACCATCTGGCCAGTAATGAGGAATGGAAAGGGGATTTGTGTTGATTCCCACCTTCAAAAGACAGACTTGGGATGAACAGGAGTAATGTTTGGCAAACTAGAAAAGAGGTAGAATTTCAAAGTTGCAAACAGTAATGGGCCTCAAAAACAATGGTTGGAGGTTGGAATAAATAACCGTGAGTTCATTTGGATGCTGGAAAACTACCAAAATTCTGGCCAGTGTAGAAGGACACATAACAGGGCTGCCCTGCACCTAAGGATGAGTGCCTTGTCACAGCTTTTCTGACCTAATCCTGGACTGGCCAGTGAATGTCATGAGATACCTACTAGACTAGAAGTTTGGGCTACAGGACCATCTAAACCTACAAGTGAGGAAGTTCCTGCTGTTGCAGATGGGAACTCTGGCAGCTAGCCTCTGCTCCATCCTACTAGTTGTGGCTGAAGTCTCCTCTGTATGCTATATAACACTGAACACTCCACACTGAATGCATATCTCTTGATCTGTAGCAGCTACAGCCCTAATCTCTTGCACATGTAAAGTGAGTGCCTTTCACATAACTCACTCATTGCCCCTATATCACACTGAAGTTAAATCTGTTATTTCTGCTCCTCATGTATTTTATAAATTAAAAGCTAAGACCTTGGGATAATTAATTTTTTTTCCAAGAGAAAGTATTTCTAGGATGAAGTGTCTGAGGGCAGCTGCCCTCAGTTTCAGCTGCCCTCAGCCTCAATACCAAGCCAAGAAATCAAAAAAGGACTTGTAAAAAGCAGGGATGATTGTTCATGTATCAACTCTTACTAAAATGCCTGAGGACTAATTTCTGCTTTGAAAAGCAAGTCAAGCAGTAGCTGCAGAGTAAAGATGAGCATCTAAGATGGCACCTGTTTCTTTTTAAAAATTCTGCTTTCTTTCTCTCTCTTCCTCCCTTTACCTAACTGCTCCGACCCAATCAACCCATGGCCTGATTGTAATGTAAGGGGAAGTGTGAACGATCTCAATATCTGACTTCTAAAAACTTAGACTGAGATGTACTTAGAAGGTCTGAAGATAAAATTATTGTTTATGAATGGATAAAAAAGCCTATTTAATTTTAATTCCACTAACTTCATTGACATATAATAACTCAAGCCCATGCTGAATCATGATTGTTTAAATTTCTTGGCCACTTTCAATCACTGACTCTTTTTAATCAGAATTCTTAGTATTTGTAAGGGGATTCCATTGAAAGCATTTCAAGTCCTTCTAAGGAGTGAATCTGAAAGTTTATAGTCAAATAAATTTGAAGGATGCTGAGAAACAGTAATTAAATAAGGTTTGATATTTCCAAGAGGAGACTTCTCAGTATCTTTATTACGCTAACGGGCATGGTGAATCTCTGCAAGGAGGATGTGGGTTATAGGGTTTCCTGTGCACATTGGACTCTGGAACTCTTCTGACAGAGCACCATGGGTACCTGGGGTTACAGGGAACTCACTCTGACAAAAGCTCTTCCACGTGGAAATCCTATTATATAAAAGCCATTTTGGAAATACGGCAAGCAGAGCATTATGATAAGCTAATTTGCTGACACCATGGCCACTTTATTTCCAAAATTAAAAAGAAGCAGGGGCTTCCCTGGTGGCGCAGTGGTTGAGAATCTGCCTGCTAATGCAGGGGACACGGGTTCGAGCCCTGGTCTGGGAAGATCCCACATGCCGCGGAGAAACTAGGCCCTTGAGCCACAACTACTGAGCCTGCGCGTCTGGAGCCTGTGCTCCACAACAAGAGAGGCCACGATAGTGAGAGGCCCGCGCACCGCGATGAAGAGTGGCCCCTGCTCGCCGCAACTAGAGAAAGCCCTCGCACAGAAACGAAGAACCAACATAGCAATCAATCAATCAATCAATCAATCAATCTTTAAAAAAAAAAAGAAGCAGGGAATAAAGACTCAGATGTAGAGAACGGACTTGAGGACACGGAGGGGAAGGGGAAGCTCGGACAAAGTGAGAGAGTAGCATTGACATATATACACTACCAAATGTAAAATGGATGGCTAGTGGAAAGCTGCTGCATAGCACAGGGAGATCAGCACAATGCTTTGTGACAACCTAGAGGGGTGGGATAGGGAGGGTGGGAGGGAGGCTCAAGAGGGAGGGGATATGGGGATATGGGGATATATGTATACATATAGCTGATTCACTTTGTTATACAACAGAAACTAACACAACATTGTAAAGCAATTATACTCCAATAAAGATATTTTTAAAAAAAGAAATTAAAAAAAAAGAAAAAAATCCATGACATTAAGAAAAACTAAAGAGGAACAATTGAAATTATTTTTGATAATATATTTTCCTTAATCCAATATATCCAAATGTTACTGTTTCCATATGTACTCAATATAAAAAAGTTAATGAGATATTAAGAAAAAGAAGGAAAAAGTTTAAATTCTATTATCTAGAATGACCATTGTTTACATTTTTATGTATTTCTTTCCATACTTTTCAAACATACATTTTTCATAGACTTGAGCAATGTTTATGCAATGTTGTACCCTTAGTTTATTCTTGATTTTTTAGTATATGACTTTTCTCATTTCTTTGCGTGCTCTTTATGGGCATATTTTTAATGACAGTAATATTTCAGCTGAAAAATTCATTTGTGTAAACATTCTTTTATAGTTGGGCATGTAATTTTTCCAGTTTTTACTATTATATATTCTATTGCAATGGATATCTCTCTATATATAAGTGTTCATAAACATTTTAAACAATTTCTGATCATTTTTCTTAGAGTCTGTTCTTAAAAAGTGAATTATTAGAAAAAAAGATATGATTGTCTTTTAAATCTCCTGAAAAATATTACTAAATTTTTTTCCAGTAAACTTCTTTCAATTACTATTTTCACCAACAGTAAATGCTAGAACTATTTTATCATACTGAAACCTATATTAAATCTAACATATTTACATTCTTGATAATCTTAAACATCTTTTTTTGAATTTGTATTTCTTCCAAGATCGATTCTTTTATATATCTATTGGCCATTTATATCATCTCTTTGGGGAGTCCTATTTTGATATTTTTGTTCATTTTTCTAGTTACCTTATCTCATTGTTGCTTATGCTTAGAAATTCCTCCTGTGTTTAGGTATTTAATAATTATTCACTTCTAATTTTTAAAATTTTTATGTTTTGATTTCTCGCTTTCCACCTCACTTGTCATTTGTGTATAACAGTCATGGGAAAACACTCTGTTATTTAAGAGTTTGGAAAATATTCCATCCACATCCCACTCTAGAAATAACTGCTCAAAGGTGCAATGTAGCTGATTCCTGGAATAGAAATCAAGAAGAATGGGGAATTCATAGTCTTCAAGGAACCACAGTTTGAGAATTAAAATCAGCTGAACAAATAAATTTGGGCTAAATAACCTTACACCCAAATAATCTCCTGTAATTTAATTATAAAACATGCATTTACAGATGACCTAAGAACAGGGCTGGCAGAGGGGTATAAGTATCTCATTGATTATAGTACTTAAAGGTGGCATTTGAGGATTGCAGAGAAAGAGCACTAAGTAAATATGCACATTATTTTTAAATTGATTAGCCATTGCCTGCATTTACCCACAAAAAACATACTTTCTAGTTTAGTATCAAGTTTGTTTTTTGAGTCTAAATCTTTTTCACAGAATCCCGAGATGGTTTGGTATTACTTTTGCCATCAGCCCTTGTTTAAATGATCACAGTGATGTGGAATATTCATGACCCACTTCCATCACCTTGACCTCTTTAGTACCTTCTTGGCTGATAGCTACATCTGAGATTTAGGAAGAGTGCCAGGATATGCCTGCACTTTTGTTTTGGCTAAATCTGGTCTTTAAATCATGATTTTTCATTACATGTGTTCATAATCTTATCAATATCTCTTAGCCCTGAAAAATTCAATACTGTATCATAGTGTATAGTTTTAAAAAAAGACATTTAAGCAACAGCTAGAAATCCAAATATTAGTACGATGGTGTCCTAACTGCAAAAATAACTCAGCTAAAGTGACAATCAAATAATTAGATAAATTCTGAATCAAGGAATAAAGTATATCACAGATATACAAGCAGAAGAAATCAAGGGTCAGAATTTTATATCAGGAAGTCTAAGGTCCAAGGGAAAATGAATGACATTGAACAGAGCAAGTCACTATGATCATGGGCTATATAAAACAACAAAACTCCAGCATTGCCAAATCTTTATATGGGAAGTAATAAATCAAAATGCACAAAACAAAAACTGTTAAAAGTGTAAGTAAAAATTGATAAAAACAAATTTGTAGTATGAAATCCTACCATACAATTAAAACTGCATGATAGAATACACACACACACACACACACACACACACACAAATATAAAACAAAAATGTACTTGACTAATACAATTAATGACGTTAAATTAATTGACATATCTCAAGGATTGTACTTTGAAATATATTGACATGTATCAAATTGTGTAGAGTATATACTTTTTCTGAGATTCCATGGACTGTTTACATAAATCACTAATTGGATGATACATAAATTCAAAATATTATAAAAGTTATGGAAAGCCAATAGGCACATAAAACCATGTTCAACATCATCAGTCATTAGGGAAATGCTATTTAAAACACAATAAGAGCACTACACATCATAAAAATAGCTAAAAAGGAAAAAGGAAAAAACAAAACAACAAAACCTCCCAGTACAAATGCTGGTAAAGATATGGAGCTCTCATAAATTGCTGGTAAGAACACAAAATGACACAGCCACTTTGAAAAAAATCTTGGCAGTTTCTTATAATATTACACATACACTATCCATCGTGACCCCGATATTTCACTTCTAGGTATTTACTATAGAGAAATGAAATCCTAGGTTCACATAAAAACCTGTGCATAAATGTTTACAGAGGCTCTCTTCATAATTGCCCCAAAGTGCAAAGAACTTAAATGTCCTTCAGTGGCTGAATGGTTAAACAGACGGTGGCATATCCATTCAATGGAATTCTCAACAATAAAAAGGAAAGAACTATTGATACATGTTAATACATAGATGAACTTAAATTACATTTTTCTAAGTGAAAAACCACCAGACCCATATTGTATGATTTTATTTACATGAAGTTCTAGGAAAAGCAAAACTATAGAGATAGGGAACAGATGAGTATTTGCCAGGGAGTAAAGATAGGCAAGAGTTTGATTAGAGAGAAGCTGAAGGATGTTGATAGAACTGTTGTGAATCTTGGTTGTGGTGGTGGTCACAGACCTCTGCATTTGTCAAAATACACAGAACTAATAGCAGGTTTTACTTGTGAAAGTACGTTACAAAGAGGCAGATATTTTATATGCCATATTTACAATTGAATATTCATAAAATACATAATAACTCTATTTAAAAATAAATTTCTTGGGCTTCCCTGGTGGTGCAGTGGTTAAGAATCCACCTGCCTATGCAGGGGATGGGGGTTCAAGCCCTGGACCGGGAAGATCCCACATGCCCACATGCCGCGGAGCAATGAAACCTGTGCACCACAACTACTGAACCTGTGCTCTAGAGCCTGTGAGCCAAAACTACTGAGCCCACGTGCCACAACTACTAAAGCCCATGTGCCTAGAGCCTGTGCTCTGCAATGAGAGAAACCACCATAATGAGAAGCCTGCACACTGTAACGAAGAGTAGCCCCAGCTCGCTGCAACTAGAGAAAGCCTGTGTGGAGCAATGAAGACCTGATGCAACCAAAAATAAATAAGTAAAATAAATAAATTTATAAATAAATAAATAAATAAATAAATAAATAAATTTCTTGATTAAATTAAGAGAGAAATTAAATGTTTAAGGAATAAATTTTAGAAAATACCATACATGAAAATTTATCAAAACATAAGAATGGTTGCCAAAGCTATACTCTAGGATAAATTCATGCCTTTAGAGCTTTCATACTAAAAGGAAAAAAAATAGAAATGAATGTAGATTAATGAATTAAGTATTTTATTCAACATGTCCCATTAAGTCCTGAAAGGATAACATACAGAAATAAAAAAAATTTATGAAATTAGAAGAGAAACTATGAATTAATTCATTTAAATGCTGTTAATTTGAAAGGCCAAGTAATCAGTGAGGTTCTGGCAAATATTATTATACAAAAAATAAATAAATAAATAAATAAAATGGAAAGAAAACAGATAAATGATATATAATTATAAAGACAACACTTTATGGAGTACTACATTAATTCTATGCTAATAAGTTGAAAATCTTAATGAGATAGCTCAAGAATGAGAAACATGAATAGGTAAACAACATTGGTATTTATTGAAAATTTGATTAAAATATTATTTTTTCAAAGATTTGGAGCTTTGTCATTTGGGGCAGGAGAGTGAACAAATTAAGAAACAGGACTGCAAATGCTAAATAAACTGGTCCAGAATGCTAAAAAACATAGCTACAAAGTAATTTTTAATAAATTAACAAACTTGGATAGGAAAATATGAAAAAGAGTTCTTTTCTGCATGGCAGAAATCTCAGTTAAAATTACTTGCAAATCAAAATCAAGAATCCTGTGGCAAAGTCTTAATTAAAATACTTGCAAATTGAAATTAATTTAAAATAGTCATGTATCTTTACCAAATGAGTTTGATCCTAAAAATGAATGGATGATTTAGTATCAGGGAATCTATCAATTCAAAGACTTACATAATCTTGATTGATTGCATACCTAGAATATTGACAATCAGAGTCATACACCTGGCTCCGCTGTCTGACAAATTATTTTCAATAATAATAATGAAATCAATCCAGTAAAATAAGACCACAAAGAAAGTACAGTGAACAATTTCCTTATTGAATGACATATATAAACATATATATGTATGTATTTTAATAAAATAATTAAAAATTACAGTATAATAAGAAAAGGGGTACTTGATTAACACTTTTAAATTACATTAATACTTTTTGGAAATAAAGAAAAATAAAGAAAAATACTGACCAGTATCAATATTGGTCAAATACATAAGAAACAAGATTAGAGTTCTTCTGCAACTTTGTCAATGATTTTGTTAAAAGCAATCTCTGTATATTACTTTTGTAATTTGTAATTTAAAATTACATTATAATTATTTTCAGTATCAGTATAGCCGTTTTCATCAATCTATCTTACTCCTACTTGATCAAAGAATAATTTTTGTAAATTATAATTTAGAGAAGTTTCTTTCAGCACAACAATAGATATACAAATAGTTAAGGAAGGTCTTAAAACAAAAGGATAAATTTGAGATTCATAAAAATCCTATTTCACTTTTCTGAAAATTGCAATACTGTCTGTGTTTCTTTGGATTATTTCTAGTGGTTTTCAATAGTTTTCATATTTGAAAATTTTGTGCTAAAATATCTTCATATTCAGAAAATTTGTAATAAAATTCTGTTATATTTGGTAAAAACTTCTGAAGTTCATAATAGTTCAGAATTTTTCAGGCTCACTCTGGGTGCTATTTGTGTCTCCAAGTCATGTGATACTACGCATTCCTGTATTTAAACAGTATATTTGGTATAAATAATGAAAGCACAGTGATTGATTGTAAAGGAAAAAATATAACTGAACTTAACTTCTTGCTCACCCATGTGCATTGGGATTTACTGTATAACCAGCAGTTCTCCACATCAACATCCACATAATGAAATGTTTATTAAAGGATACATAATAAAAATGTGCTAATTTGAAACTCACATATGTATTATGAAAATATAACAGTAATAACAGCAATTTTTTGAACTCTGATCAACACAACATTTTTTCTGAGAGGAGTATTTTATCACTGAGAATTGCTGAGGCATGGTGATAATGAAAAGCAGAATGACTTATAGTTGGTTTTATTATTGTCTTTAATGAATCCCTTTCTTTCCTAGACCCGGCATGGATTGCTCTAACAGCCTACTCTTGGTACACCAATGATCTTCATAAAAAATTAATGGTGTACAATAAAATTCAATTCCCAATCCTGTTAGAGAGAGAGAGAGCGAGAGGGAGAAAGAGAGAGAACTGGGAATAGAAAGATATTTTACTCACATGGTAAAATTTATCATATATCAAAAAAAAAAATTTTAACACATTAGGCCTATTAAAAAAAAATGACAAACTAAACAAGAAAACTACAACAGCAGAAACACTTAAGTGTGCTTGTTATCACCATCAATAATTAACATAAGTCTGGGAGTTCTGGAAAATGCCACGTCTAACTATACACCATTAACATTATTGTTCACTTTAGGAATCAACTGAAAAGGTACTAGAATAAAATTGGTTTGGCTAAATGTGCAGAAATAAAACTAAAATTAAAAATACACAGATTTCATGAAAATAAACAACAGCCAGTTAGAAACTATAATGAAAAAATTACATCCCAATGACAGAAGTAACAACAAACACTAACACATGTAAAAAGTTTAACTGGAACCCTCCACGAGAATGTGTACAACCTTTATGACTAAAGCGTTACATAAATTTAAAAAAGGTATAAATCAATTTAGAGACAAACTATTTCCTGAATGAGAAGAGAGATATAAAGTATTGTCTTTTTACATCCATATAGACTTATTATAATTCCAATTAAAACTCTTAACTGGATCTTCTTCCCTGTACCTTGACAAAATGTATAAAGTTCATCTCGAAATGAAAATTAGTCAAGACCTAGTTGAACAGGAAGTTTAGGAATGTCTTACCATATGTTAAAATACATTGTAAAGCCCTATCAAATATTATAACATATTATAATGCTATGATAGTAGAAGCAGTATAGTATTTGTATATAACAGGGTATATATCCATGAAACAGGATAGCTAAGAAACAAACACTACCATATATTATAATTTAATATACAATAAATGCACATTTAAAAATCAAATTGGAATTAATGTTTATTAGTTAATTACCTTAATTTATTAATTTTTGTTTATTTTGACATGTAACACTGTATTCGTTTTTGGTGTACAACATAGTGATTTGATATATGTATATATTGTGAAATGATTACCATAATACATTTAGTTAACATCTATCATCACACATAACTACCAAATTTTTTTCTTGTGATAAGAACTTATAAGGTCCACTCTCTTAGCAACTTTCAAATATACAATGCAGTATTATTAACTGTAGTCACCATGCTGTACATATTAATGTTTACTTGGAAGCACTCATTGAGGGAAGAAGTTCTGCTGTTAACAGAAGTGGAAAAAACTTGGGAAAAAGAGAGCTAGATTTAACTATATCACAAATGAGCAATTTCTCCACATAAGAAAAGGGGAATAGAAATAGAAGAACAACAACCAGTTGGATAAAAAAAAAAAATTTGGAATAAATATAAAATATAAATGTTAACATACTAGCTATATAATGAGCTTATATAAATTAAAATAAGCACCAAGACTCTAATTGAAAAAAGAGGGAATATAATACAGATATGGATCAAACCACTGTTAAGGAATATATAATCTCTTATGCATATGTTTTAAAAATATATCACAGAATACCTGAGAAAAAATGAACCAAACTCCTAATTAGCTTAAACTCTGGAAATTAAATTCATAGTGATTTTCTAATTTTCTTCTTTATATATTTTGTTACTGTTTTTTCCAAATGGTATATAATGAGTATGTATTTTTATCATCAGAAATAGATTTTATTAAAATACCTACACCAAAATCTTTTTACTATCTCCATTTCATATAAATTTCAGAGTTTTCTGCAAATCTTTCTTCCTTCTTTTCTCTTTCTTGAGCACCTATTATTTGCAAAGCAAGATTTTAAATAGCATATTTCCTGAATTAGGTCAATTTCATTCCAGTGAGAACAGATATATAAACAGAAAATTTTTCTAATTTTTTTTTTACTAAAGATGCTTGGTACTTGAAGTTTATTTAAAAAAAATTTTTTTGATAATGGGAGATATGAAAATTTGGGTTAGTGTCTTTTTTTTCTGAATTTACTGGGAAATTAATGTAATCTTCAACTTTTTTGTAGACTGATACACTCAAGATATCTTTGCAATAAAATATACTTCTTAAAAATCTGACAAAACCCAATCTTAAAGATTTTCATAATTTTAAAGTCATTTTTCCTGTGATTTACTAGAGGAAACAGGTAGATTGCCTCTTATCAGATGCTTTCTATGACATCTGATCAGAGTAATAACAATGTAGACATGACTAGTGTTTAAAATGAACAAGTACTTTTTGTAATTCTTAATCCTTCTAGGTTGATTCTTATTTTTACCAAAATTATATAGGCACATGTTTTAAAGGTATGATACAAAATCTTGTTAAGAAAAACAGAAGTCCTCTCTATTTTCCAAGCCCACAGATTCCCATGCGGTCCAGTGGCTCTGTGCCCAATCTCTCTCTCCAGAAAGATTCCAATAATATTCCCTGGGGCTGGAAGCCCACTTCCCATACTCCTTTCAGAGGTGCTATCACCTGCTGTCTCCAAGAAGGACCTGGCTCTGGACTCCTTCCATGGTCTTGGGGAATCTTTCTGTTCCATCTTGTGATTCCTGCCCATCTCCCTTCAAAAGCATTTAGTTTCTCTGCATCTCTGACACACCTAGCATAATCCCATCAGTAACGTTAAATTACAGGCCTAAAAAAGCCAGAAAGGTTTTCTTCGTCTGTCATTAAACACAATCATCCCCTGAAAGAGAAGTTCACACGAAGACCTGCCTACCTGTTTGGAATGGGGAGAGGAAAATTAAGAGAAGAAAATCATAAATGGCTCTCCTTTTTCTTTGTTCTGTTAAAATAGCAAAAGATGCAAACAAAACACAGCAGAAAGATCAAAACAATAATGGTAATAGCCACCTTTTACCATGGCCGTGCTTTGCAATCAACAAAATGCTTCATGCTGAAAATACATTTTATCCTTTGAACCATTCTACATTATATCATGTACGTCCTGTTGTTTATGCCCCATTTGCAGATGAGGAAGCTGAGGTTTGAAGAGGCTAAGCAACCTCCCCAAAGTCACACTACTAATAAGAAGATGGGATTGGAAATTATTCTATCCAACCACATGCCAAACAGCCTCCAGATATATACATTTAGTAGATGCTAAATAAATATTTGATGAAAGAATTTATGATAACAAACATAGCTTATAGCATATGGCAGTGCTGCTGTCAGATAAGCATTATTGTGAGTGCTTTTGTTGGAAAAGAGCATATCGCTGTCAGTAGACAGAGAGGATGGTGGAAAACGCACACCAAATAAGGTTTATGTGGGGTCAGGCTTGCACTGGATAGAATTTGGAATAGAGCTCTGTGGGGTAGAGTGGTGTGGAAATACAAGAGCGTGCATGTGTGATGCGGGCCCAGCACCCCTGGTTAGGGATGAGGGAGGGGAAGGAGGGAGAGGAATAGATATGTATATAAGAAATCTATAATGCATATATCATCTATAAATGTATATAAATCCACCTCTATATGTGTATAGGCTTCATGTCAGGTGAAAAGAGTTAACTCGTATCTACTGCTTATCATTCACCAGGCATGTTCTAAACAATTTATATCTATTGTCTCATTTAATCCTCAACATCATTATTATATAAATACTATTATTAATCCCCATTTTACAGAGAATTAAAATATAGAAAAGTTAAGTCATTGGTCAAAGTTGCCCAACTAGTAAATGGCAGCTGCAATTTGAATCCAGGTCCTCTAAGAAAAGGAGATGTATTTGAGAGAAACCGGAAGCTTCGCTCTAAAAACAAGAAGAAAAATACAGCACTGACAGATCTTGACAATTACCATGTGTGTTGCAAAAGACTCCAGAATGTTCTTTGACCCTAAGTTCAAGAGAAAACACTTGATAGAAAGTATATGTAATTTAATGGAATACAATTTAGACTTTATTAATAGAGTAGATTATCAAGAATTGGGTGGAAATTGTCCTATTATAATTGTTGATCAGAAAAATCTAGGACTGTTTTCATTTCCTTCCCATCTCCATGATTTAAAAGACATGTAGAGAAAGTTTAATAAATTCTTGGGAGATCACTGCAGGTTGTGAGCGTGTTCATTTCATTAGTTCAGGAGTGCTTGAAGGAAATCTAAAAGCTTTCTATTACACAGAATAAGATTCAAACTCCTCGTCCCTAAGTAATTCAGTTTCTGGCTCGCTTCCCTACATTTTGCCCTAATTCTTCTTGCATTTCACTGGGGTTCCAGGCTGCTTGTCCTTAAGCGAGTCAAACACCATTATGCCTCAGGGTCTTTGCACTGCCTAAATGTTCCTCCCCAGAGTATGTATGTGGCTTACTCTCACTTTACTTAATTGCCACTTTCTCGGAGAGCCCTTCCTTGACCAGAAAAAAATAAAAATAAAACAGCACCCATATTACTCTCTATCCTCTTATTCTATGTGAATGTATGTATGCATGTATGTATGTATGTATACATATGTACACACATAAATTGCCTTTATCACCATCTGATGTTATTTCTGTATTCATCAATTCTTAGTCAATGTCATTACAGTTTTCACCAGTAGAATATGAACTCCGTAAGGACTGGGATTGTCAGTTTTGTTCATTGCTCCACCCCCAATCCCCAGAACTGTGTGTGGCACACAGTAGGCTCACAATAAATATTTCCTGAAGGAATAAACAACTGATTAAATGATCAGCCTGGAGAAGGGAAAAATGCAGTGAGGATAATCATTATCCTCAAATATTTGAATTGCTTTTGCACAGAAGTGTAATTTGACATAACCGGCAATAGCACTAAATTATTGGTGAGCCTACTTGAGCTCAAGATGAGGAAGGATTTCGTAACAGTCCCAGCTGTCAAAGATGAAGTGCACTGTTACAGGGAGTGTTTGTTCCCTGTCACCAAAGATATTCAAGCAGCGTCTGCCTAATTTCTCAGTTAAGATTTACAGGGGATCGTGCTCAGACTAGAGGAACTTTAAGAGCTGGTTTAATCCCCAGTCTTTTTTTGACTGGATAGAAGAGGAAAATGGCTCCCACAGCACAGTCAAACCATAACATCTTAGGGCTGACAGACATGAGAGATCTTATAGAAAATGAAGTTGAAAGCTAGGGAGTGATAGTATGCCTTGCGACAAAGTCCTCTGTGGCCATCCACCGACCACAGATAAATCCCAGCTCCTCACTCAACAACAAATATTTATTGAGCTCCAACTATGTACCAGGCACTGTTTTCAATCCTGAGGTTACAGTAGGAAATGAGATAAACAAGGACTTTCTTTTCATTGGAATCCCATCTATCATTTGTAGATGACTTATGTACGTGTGTATAAATGTATGTGTATATTTATATTGAGTTTATGAACAGGATGAATATATCAAATTATGAGTGGTGACAAAAGATAGAGACAAAAGATAGAGAATAAAATGTAGTGACTGGGATGCAATGTTTTCTCTGTTTACAAATTTGCATTCTTTTGGCCTTTGAATGATTACACCAGTGACAGCAATTGGTCAACCAGAAACCAGGAGTCAGCTGAATTTTTGCAGGATATTTATTCATACATTAGGGTGGTCTTCCAGGAAACAGAACAACAAACAGAACATTTTACAAGCAGTGTTATAGAAAGATACACAAAGAAGCGTTCTGGGTGGAAGTAGAAACTTTTGGCCTCACACAAGGAAGTCTAAATGGAGCTTAGGCTACACCAGAAGTTTTGACTAAGAAAGTAAATAGGAGTCTTTAAAAATTGTTTTAAAAATAATGGCTTAAGAGTCAAACCGAAAATGTTAGAATCATTTATCCTTCTAGGGAAAATTAATTGGAATAAAATTAAAAGTACTTTTCATTAAGAATATTAGTGATCTCTACGAAAAATCTATAGGCGTGGTGTGATTTGCCCTCGGCACCCTTTTTGAAATTTTGGAGTGTTTTTTTTTTCACAATGTTGGTTTGTATCACTGTTATTTTGTTAGTGGGGGTGCTAAACACCATATAAAAATGGACATTCCACACAGTGCAGAATTTTCTCCTTCTTACACAAATTTCTAATTTCCTACTGGACATTCGTGTACGTGTAAAACCAAAATCTAGATTCTAAACTCATTTAGCATAAAAATACCAAATATTTTGACATTTTTACACACATTGATTTCTCCACTAATGCATTTATTTTGTAAGTCAAAGGATGATGGTACTAATTTTGTTTTTGTCCAAGATTTTAAGAGACACCCTTTTCCATTTTGATAAATAATATGGCTGATGGCAGTGTAAGTGTACATTTTAGGCTGTTGCATTTCTGGTGTACCTATAACTTACTTTATAATAGTGATTTTATATTGATGTTTTGGAAACTATGAAGGTGGGTAGGATACATTATCTAAGAGTTTTATTTCAAGATAGAAAAAGACACATTACAAGATATTTAGCAGGAAAGAAAGTGTGGAGTCTGCCAGGGCTGAGAATGACAGGCTGAGACGGGAAGTTATGCTTGTGAATCCTGGGTTTGGTGAAGATAACTAGATGGGCTCGGGTATATTTTATTTTTTATTTTTATTTTTGGTCACGCCGCGTAGCTTGTGAGATCTTAGTTCCCTGACCAGGAATCGAACCCGCGCCCTCAGCAGTGAAAGCCCCAAGTCCCCACCCCTGGATTGCCAGGGAATTCCTACAAGTGTATTTTAGAATGCATTGACTTTGCATTCCAGCCCCAGTACTTTCTAGCTGCAAACTTGGGCAAATAAATCTCTCGGAACCTCAGATTCCACATCTATAAAATAGAAACATAATTCCCACTATAGGAGGTAATGGAACTGTGGTTACACAAGGCTGGGGACAGGCCTGGTCCATAGTTAGCCCTCGGGGGTCACTTCCTCTCTCTGCCTTAGAGCTAAGATTTCATCTTGAAACTACCTTTTAACTCTAAATATTTACTTTTCTGTAATGAAAAGCATCCCAAACATAATACACCCACACTTAATTATAAAATGTCAACTTATGCTTAAATGTAACATACAGGAAGAATAAAATGAAAACTATTTTAAAATATTATATATTTAAATATATAAAGATTTGAGTCTTGCTTTAGTAGATGAAACAATAAAATAGTTGCTTGAACTTACTAGAAATGAAAATATTGGAATTTAAGAGACCTGATGTCAGAAGCCATTCTATTGAAAAAAACACATTGAAATAAAAGAGCAGACATTCAGGGAAATAGGAGCATGTAAAGTAGTGTAAAGTGATAAGAAACTGGGACATTAGCACATGATAAGAGAAAGAGGATTGTAATAAGTGTGTGGATAAGAGTTCAAGTTTAACTGAAGACAGGATACACAAGAAAAATGACCAACTATTAAGGTGGAGAAAATGAGGAACTATTATAATCTTCCCAGTGAGCATGTAAATAATGCCCTCAGGAGCCCTTTGGGTTGCCATCTGTTCTAGCTTACTTTGGGCAGCCTTTCTCTCTAATAATGTAGTGAGGACCATTCCAAACAACTACCATGTGTCCTCAGTAATAATAAGTAAAATATGACCAAAATTAAAATTATCCAATCAGTACTTGCATTTTCCTTTCCATTTTATTCTACTATCAATGTATCACATTTAGATTATACATTGGCTACAGTATAGAGTAGCAAGTCAGTACTTCAATAATTTCAAGACAATGTCTTTACTCAAGTCAGACTTCCCTCTCCATGTTGAACTTTCACTAAATTACTGGTATTTTCATGTAAGTTCTTATAAAAACTCTTCAGTATTGTTACGTGCTAAAGAATGCCCAGTTTGTATTTAACAAGGTTGAGTCTGGTGGTCATTTAAAGGTGATGTGTGGCCCAAGACAATTCTTCCTTGGGAGGGACTCCTGTGTGGGTCTTCCTACTAAATGTCACAGCTCTGTAAATTTCCAAACTCTAGGGACAGCATTGTGTTCTCTGAGGTTTTCTGTGCCTTAGTGTTACACCGACCAGGCTCCTTGGCCTCCTTAATCAATAGAAATTGATAAGAGGCCAGATAAGAAGTTCAGGCAAGGCTTTATTGGGGCCCCTGCTACAGCAGGAGGGAGCAAAAACAAGTAATGGGTTCCCTTGCTCACTCCCTAAGGGGGGCAAGCTGGTTCCTTATCTGGGGTGAGGGTAGGGGCAGGACCAGGGGTCGGGCCAGAGGGTTGATTTAGGTGGTTTGTCCACCCCTTTGGTGGTGTCAAGTGCAGGGGGTATTTTCTGTACCCTGCTTTTGCTCCCAGCTCTTCAAAAGTGGCAGTTGGGTTTTTGGTCTTTTTGTATTTTGTTGTCCATAATTTGTCCCAACTGCACATGCGCGCAGTTACTTTTAGTCCCTTATGGTTTCTTTGTGTTTTGTTGCTTGACGAGATGTTTGTCCAGGTGCAAGCCCTGGAGCAGAGGGTCCCGGGTCCCAGGTCCCAGTCTGTCTCATTGGAACATTGGGGGTGGGGGTGGGGTCGGGGAGGAGAAGGAATTGGATTTGGTGTTCTTCTTCCCAAATATTTGGTTCTAGAAAAGTATGAGAATGAGGAGTTAAAACAGCTACCTAATGGTACAATATATGTTTTCCAAGAAGACTGATAATGGGAACTTCAGTAAACTGAGCCAAGAAGGTACACAGTATACCCTCCAAATTACAGAAGGACAGAAGCATGATACTCTCTGTCTCTGTATGAGAGAAAACCAATTCTCAATTCCCTGAGTTTCTCTGAAAGGCTTCTTTTTGTGGTTTTGTGATATGACCAACCTCATATTTTAATCCAAGTAAGTATATTGGCTATTTAACTATTTTTCAAGTAGCAGTACTCTATTGCTATCATCTATAGCTCTGCTCAGTAAGTAAAAAAAATCTTACAGCAGGTAGGAGACACTCATCTTCACAGTAAATGAATTGTCACATATTCACACATTCATGGAAATCCCTCCACCTTCTGGTTGTTTCTCTACATCAAAGCATGCAGACCATAATTTTGTTTCAAGAGTTGTTTTATAGACTCATTTTACATTTCAGATGAATTTGCTATAGGATGATTTAGTTACTTACAGACATCAAGTAATTTGTATGGTAGAATCATATCTTGGAATAATTCATAAATTTCCATGTTTATTTTTCATTGTCTCAGTGTATCTGATTTGTTGTGAAACTCAGATTTCTTGGCAAAAATATAAATCTCATTATAAGTGTCCACTGAAGTAAATATGACAGCTCTGTTTCTCATTACTGTGCATGTGCAGAATAAAAATATTAGCCATAAAATTTGGTGAATGTCCTCTAGGGGATTTCAAAGTTTAGTATGTTTCAAGTAACTTGCAGAATAGCATTTGTTTATGGTTTTTCATGTGTATAGGAAATAATAAATACAACTGAACATCATGTACATGGTGAATTAAACTGAAGCTACATGATATATACAAGGTGTCATGTTTTGGCTTTTGATAAACTTAAAATGAAGTTAACATGTCAAAATCAATATTTCAAAACGTATCTTTTTAGTTAAACATTTAAGTCTTTTAGAAAATATTTTGGTAGGCATTAAACAGCTTTATAACTTTTTCTTAAATAAGTTTCATAAATATTTGTAGAATTTCAAAATTACTTATAACAAGAGTCAAACTGTACATTTACTAGATTTTAAAGGGCAAGGAAACAAAATTTCAGTAAATTATGTAATTTATAAAATTATTAATAAAAGTATTGGTATTTCATTTATTGAATAGCTGTTGAATTATAATGATCTGCTGTGAGTTTTTGGAGTTTGAAGTTTGGAAAACAATGTAATCCCTAATTTGTAGAACTCACATCACTCTCAAGGAAAAAAGCCATCATAAAAAGGAAATTGCTTCTAGTTTAAATATACAATCTTAAAAATGAGTTCACAAATATGCATAATCTGTTGTAGCTATAAAATTGTATAACTTTATGATACTATATCTTCCCTCAGCTGATAGTTTTTATTTTTAATTTAAAAAAAAAGTCGCTCTCTTTAGATTGATCAGAGGAAAGAAAACCTGACAATGTTTTTATTCATTTATCCAAATCAAAATTAGATTGATGAGGTATGGTGACAGTAGTGCATTTAAAAGAACTGATAAATTATCAGTGGACCATCTCCAAACTCTGCTTGCAAAACTTCTGAATGCAAAATCTTAGCGGGGGTGGGGAGGGAAGTAGCTTAATGGAGAAGACAGAGCAATCAACTCCTTGGCTCCTGCTGTGTGCAGATAAATAAGACAATGTTTTATCCAAAGGGTGGGCGGGAACATCATTAAACTAAAAACAACTCATCCTGTAGCATAAATACTGATTCCTTTGTAGGCTCCTCCCTCTGTCCTCCCTCAGTGTGTGTTGGTAGAGATGTAAATGGAGCTACTGAGGGTCAAGTTTGACTTTTCATAAAAAACCTGGTAACTGATACCTAATTAAAATTCAAGGACAATTTTTTTTTTACTTAAACAAAAGTATGATAATGTGAATTTTTAAAATATTCAGAGAATTCAAGTTTCTTGCAGAATATTATTTAGGGCAGGATATTAAGAGCCATGAAAATCTGCATTTGAATCTTGGCTCAGACAGTACTGAAAAGCCTTGTTAATTTATTCAGCATTCATTTATTAAGTGAATACTATGTATCAAAGACTGCATTTGGTATGATAGAACACCAAATAAATAATTTCTATTTCAAATTATATTTTTCTCTGAATATCAGATTACTCCACAGCATAGTGTAAATAATAATTCTTCCATTTTATTAAATAAAATAATTTTGTAAAGTCTCAGCTCAAAACTAATACCTAATTTTTGTTATTAGAATAAAAAAATTTCACCAAAGTGGAAACTAGTCTATTATTCATTTCTGCTTTTCAGCTATTAAGGTTGAAATAACAAAACCTGAAAGACAAATCTTTTTTTAAAAAATTATTTATTTATTTATTTATTTTTGGCTGTGTTGGGTCTTCGTTTCTGTGCGAGGGCTTTCTCTAGTTGCGGCAAGTGGGGACCACTCTTCGTCGTGGTGCGCGGGCCTTTCACTATCGCAGTCTCTCTTGTTGCGGAGCACAGGCTCCAGACGCGCAGGCTCAGCAATTGTGGCTCACGGGCCTAGTTGCTCGGCGGCATGTGGGATCTTCCCAGACCAGGGCTTGAACCCGTGTCCCCTGCATTGGCAGGCGGATTCTCAACCACTGCGCCACCAGGGAAGCCCGACAAATCTTATATAACAAATTCATCAGGTGCTCAAATTATCTTCAGTAGCAACTTGACTTATTACAAACCCTTTTATCTAAACATAACTTATATTTACATTTTTCGATTTATATGTATATATTTTTACATTTTATTTGTTTTTTTGGCTGCATTGGGTCTTTGTTGCTGCGTGCGGGCTTTCTCTAGTTGCGGCGAGTGGGGGCTTCTCTTCGTTGCGGTGCTCAGTAGTTGTGGCTCGCGGGCTCTAGAGTGCAGGTTCACGGGCTTGTGGCGCACGGGCTTAGTTGCTCAGAGGCATGTGGGATCTTCCCGGACCAGGCATCGAACACATGTCCCCAGCATTTGCAGGTGGATTCTTAACCACCTCGCCAACAGGGAAGTCCCTTAGATTTATACTTATTTAAATTTTATTTACAGCTTTCATTATTCCTAAATGATTGTGCTTACAGAAGAACCATCTCATTCTTTAAAGGCAGTCTAACCAAAGTGAAATCCATGACTCTCTATATTAGAGTCATGCAGAAAAATATAAATTCTGCCTTTGGGAGAAAACATTACATCAGGCACGATCAAATGGTTATGCCAGTATGCAAGTTATTGAAGGTTTTGCTCCAAATGCCATTATAGAGACGTACACTTATGCTTTAGTTGGCTGTATTTCTTGACTTCAGAAATGTATTAATTTATACAGTTTGTAAAATACTTAAATGCTTAACTATTTAAAGGAAACTTAAAAAAAATTATACTTGTACCAAGCATTCCAATGAACAAGCCAGTCTGCTTTAAAAGCTAATCATTTATCAGTAAGTCTAAAAATCATGTATCCCAACTGAGGATACTCAGAGAAAAAGTAAAAAGGTGTTTTTACATGGTAGAATGTCATCATGTAAATCACTTTCTTTTTTTAATTTAATAAGCCTATGGAAAAAGACTGTTTGGAAAAGTATTACTTTATTTTTATTTTTAATTTAATTTTATTTTTTGCCTTTAAAGTTTTCATGAAAAGCGGTATCAATGGCCAGGGAATAGATTTAATGATATTTATTCTTAGGAGACTACATCTGGTACAGGGAAGCAGATTTTAGCCTCATAGCAAAGAAGTAATTAGATGAGTGAGGAAAAATAACTCTTTAATGTTGATATATATTATTTTAGCTCAAACATTTAAAAAATACATAAATAACATATTTTTTCTCTAACCTTGACAGACTAACTGTTCTTAAGCTTATATCTTCAATGTTAAAAAACAAAATAAAACAAACTAAATAACCTAAGAAACTGGGAAAAAAATATATGAGGCAACTTTTCAAGGCATTGGATGTCAGGCAGTGGAGGCTTATAATCTCCAATGGAATGGGAAACACACAGGTGAGACCCACTCCTGCTCTGGTTTTCTGTGTGGAGCAGTTTGGGGGCCTTAATGCAGGAAGGTGGAGTCTAGGCTGAGAGCAGCAGCCTGGGAGAAGGGGGTGTTTGGGGTCTGGGGCTCCTGGGGTAGCTGCAGTTTTCAGGGAAAGGTAGGGTAGATGAGTGAGCTGTGTGGAGGCACTGAGCTCCCCTCCAGAACTTGGTCAAGGGTTGGCCTCTACTTGTGCAGGTTGAGGCTCTGGGGAGAGAGTCGAGAGCAGCTGCCACTGTTGAACCAGTGATCAAGTCCTGGGTGGCACGGGAGATCCAGCCCAGCCAGTGCTGGAGAGACCTTGCTGACATTCAGTTAGGACCCCAGAAAGGCCATACCTTAGGAGTAAGGATGCTTAAAGTAGGGCTCATACCCTAGAACTAAAGACAAACTAAGATCCACTCTAAGAAATCACAATTTCTTAATCATGAAGCCTGATAGAATTAAGAGGATTTATCAGAAATGTAATTTTCTATCAAAACAAAATTCAACAGCTTTTAAAGAAAGAAACGTACAGATTCTCTACAATATATCATTTACAACAATGGCTAAAATAATGATATATCAATATTTTAGATGAATGAAAGAGGAGGAGTTCAAAGCAAGGCCACTGCATTCTAAGAAATATTAGAAGAAAATCTCCAGGGTCAGGCAAATAATATCACTATTGGGAAGGACATCTACACAAAATCTACAGTTAATATTCTAAGGGAAGGTAAAACATTGGGTGATTTCCCTCTAAGTTAAGAAATAAGGTAAGAATGCTAACCCTGTCTATTTAACATTGTTATTGGAGTTGTTAGCCAGTAAATCATGTCAGGAGAAATAAAAGGCACAAAGATTACAAAAGAAGGAGTAAAACATCCTTTTTTTGCAGACACCATGAGCATGTACAAAATCCTTTTAAAAACTCGACATGATTACTAACAAAAATATTAGTGGATTTAGAAAAGTCACAGAATACAACGTCAGTACAAAATAATAATTGTATTTTTATATCCTGGCATGTAACAAAAATTGGAAAATAAAATTTTAAAGGTATTTACTACAGCATCAAATATAAATTTAACAAAAGATATATGACCTCTATACTAAAAAGTATAAAACATAGCTGGAATAAATTAAGGAGATTTAAACAAATGAAGGGATAGACTGACCTCACTGAAATCTCGATGTTGTTAAGATGACGATCTTCCCCAACTTGAGTTATATATTCAATGTTATGACAGTTGAAATACCAATAGTCTTAAAAAATTCTAAATTGACAAACTGCTTTTGAAATGTATATGGAAATGCAAAAGACCTAGCATAGCCAAAATGTTCTTGGAAAAAGAAGAACAAAGATGGAAGACTTGTTATCTTATCTAATTCAGGATTTAGTATGAAGTTACAGTGATCAAGACAATGTGGTATTTGAGTAAGAACTGACAAATATAAAGCAATGGAACAGTAGAGATGCTGAAATAAACCCACAGGATTACATTCAAAGAATTTTTGACAAAGGTGCCAAGGAGGAAAGAACTTCAATGGGAAAGGATAATCTTCTCAACAAACGGGGCTGAAACAACTGGGTAAATACCTAGAAAAAATGAACTTCAGTTCCTACCTCACACTATACACATACTAATTGATAATTATAGATGGATCCTAGAATTAAAAGAAAAAGTTAAAATTATAATGCCCCTAGACAAAAATAGGACAATATCTTTATGACCCTGAAAGAACCAAGTAACTCCCCTCTCTCTCTCTTTCTGTGTATGTATATATATATATATATATATATATATATTCACATTTTATCTCAGTGTGAATGAGTTGTCTAAATCCTCCTTCTACCATGGATTAAAACATACATGTTCATAAGAGTGAGGCTACTCATGTGTTTAGAATAAAATTTTTTAAATGAAATATCAACATGTAGGACTTTGAAATATATTATTATACAAAAGAGATTTCCTTTCCTTTTATATTTTGCTGATTATTTTATATATATATGGAAGAGGGAGGTGGGGGAGGGGGAGTGGAGAGAGTGAAGGAAGGAGGGAAGTTTTATGGGGTGTGGATGGCCTATAGTAGCTTCTAGTAGGTGTCATTTTACTACATTCTGAGTTTGTTGGACTATCAGCAACCTTTATGCAGTATCACTCTTGGTCCCCTGTCTTTTTCTTGGCCTCTGCCAACATTTCAATTGATTATGAAGGTTTAAGAAGATAGTGCCACAAGAAATAAAAAAGTGAAGGCACCTCATTAAAACAATATGTGATACTCAGTATGTCCTGAAAGTCACCTAAGAGATGGAATAGAAAGAAAATGGAACATGTATCAGTGAGCAAGGAAGAAGGCAAAATATCATTCTCTCCATTATTTCATATTTCCCATATTTTTCATTTTAGAAAATATTTAAAGCAGTCTAACTTAGGAGATAAGTTAAAACATCAAATGGAATAATAATTATTAAAGGACCTGTGGTGAACAGGTTACACTGGGAAAATTAGTCAAATATCATTCCCATAAATACCATGGTATTAATATCTACTAGAGAAAGATTCCTAACACTTCAGCTATCGATACATTTTTTTTTTCAAAATGGTTCGATCTAATAGTACTCTAAGATTTGTCCTTACTGTCATTTCTATACACCTATTTGTTAAAGTTTTGTTTTGAGTTGTGTGAAATTACAAAATGCAATTAAAAGGAAAAGGGATGTGGAACACATTGGTATTTATAATTTATAAAGTTCCACAGAGGTATGGCAGCAAAAGCACCATGAAATGTGTGATCCTATAGATGTTTCTCTGGGGTAACGATAAGACAGAGAAATATTTTTTTAAATGCTATAAATAACTTGGAAGTCCAGATCTGGAGAATACCTCCAGAAGCTTTTAAAACACTATTTAATGTGATAACTTAAAAAGACTGGACTGATTTTGTTCAAAATAACTGTCCATCTATCTTTATCTATCTATCTATCTATCTATCTATCTATCTATCTATCTATCTATCTATCTATCCATTTATCTATCTAAATTAGTTATATTTTATAAAATATAAAGGATTATTTTAAAATTTTTTTGTAGTTATAGAATTTTCAGTATTTCTTCCCATACTTTCAATACCAAAAAAGCACATTTGATAACATTATGCTTTATTAATTTAAAGATCTTTGTTTATTATTTATTTATTCTAGTCTTCCACAATTTCTTCTGATTTGAATTTTTATATCCCTCAAGTTCAATGGAAGAAGTGTTTTTAAATTATACTGTGAGATATTATTCAACATAGATCTATCAAATTCCTAACACTGATGATTCGCACTGAAATAAGAAATTACCAAAGTACAGCCACGGAAGTCCAGAATTGACAGTGCTTTTTGGAATATGTTAGTTGGCATCAGGCTGAAGGGTGGGAGGGTAAACTAGATGATCTGGAAGGTGTTCCACTGATACCTACTTATGTTTGTTTGTTGGGGGGAGGTTCAGGTCTCTACAGCTTAGAGCCTGTCAACTGGGAATCTAGAGTCAGTGGACTAAAAATCTCATTCTTACCACTGATTCATCACATAACTTGGTTCACCAAGACTTATCAAGTTAGATTTTCAGGCTGGACGCTGGTACTCTGACTGCTAGACCTAAACCCCATTAGGGTGATGGAGGAAGATGTTTGTTTGTTTGATTTTGCTTTTGAAAGAGGCTCTCTAGTCTTTGTAAAAAGTTCTATGTATGCATATGGTCTCGGATTTGGTTAATGTTTACTCCTTAATGTTAACAGTTTTGCTGAAAAAATTTAATTACGATCACTTTTTAGGTTATTCTGAATTTTAGTTATAGATTTTTATACTGTATTTAATAAAAAGCCATCTATAGTCCTTAATTCATTGCATAGTATACTTTAAATGCTCAATAAGCACCACTTGTAATTATAATAATTATTTGTTCTCTGATACTTTTGTGAGCCTTTCTAGATATCTAAACCAAGTTCACAAATTGTGTTAATTTGCTTTTGTTTTGTTTTGTTTTGTTTTTGTTGGGAAAATTGTGCCATGTAGCCTACACTTAAATAAATAATAAGATGGTATTATTACTCCATTTACTATTGAAGGAAGAAAGAACAAATTCAGTACTTTATTTGTGTTAAATCAAAATGTACTGCAAACATACCAACAGTGGTGCAGATGTGCCTATTTTTTAGTTCTAAATTAGTACCGTTTAACTTTAAATTCAGCTCTCGCTTCGGCTTTAAATTTAAATTGAAAACTGTAACACTTTCCCCCAAATAGTTTCTGACAGAAAATTCCTTTCTCAGTCCCTTGCCACTGAAGTGTTTTTCAAGTGTTGCAAATCTGCTCTCTCTGTTGCCTTTCCTCTTGAACACAATGAAGGCTAGCGTTGGCATTCTGGAAAGGAAAAATAGGTGCCTGAAAACTGGACAGAATTCAAGCCTCAGGTAGAGGGAGATGGAAAAATAGAACTATATACCCTTGAGCCCTGAACAATGTCGTTTAGTCTTGAGCACAAAAGTTGTGCTTATAATGCGTATTCTGGTGCCTCCTGCACAACTTCAAGCTGAGAACCTTGTATGAAATACGTGCTCAACAAATATGAATGAAATGCACTTTGGCATTTGAATTTATTTGCAAGGTAGTATGTAGTGCAAAAGGTAAACAGCATTGCTTAACCAAGTCCAAGTTTTCCTGTACATATGCATTTTAAGTCAAAGAGACTGCCCCTGCTCAATTAGGAAATTTTGCCCCAATCCATGTTATACTTGCTTTTGATGAAATCTTGCATTTTCTTATCTTTTCATTGTTGGGAATTTGGTGGAGGGAATTTGGGACAGGGTTTTGGTTCTCATACATTTTTTTTTTAGATGGTAAATTAAGTAAAAGTGAACATTTCCCTGTCAATTGGGTTACATGAAGAGACTAAATAGAGACTGCTATTCACAAGAAAGTCTTCTCAAACGAACTGCACCCAGAACTTTGTACCATTTGTTTGGTATCTTCTGAATGTTATAGAATCTGTTTCTGAAATCTCATCTGTGTTGTCAACTTAAATATGTGTATGTGAACTGTAAGTTTGACTTTTTGGGGAGGGGTGTATTCTCCATGACACGGGGTACTGTATCTGCCACATACAAAAGTTCAATAGAATGAGAGCAGATTGAATTGAATAAAATAGAACTTTATTTTATTGACGTACATTTGATTTACAATGTTGTGTTAATTTCTGCTGTACAGCAAAGTGATTCAGTTATACATGTATATATTCTTTTCATATTCTTTTCCCTTATGGTTTATCAAAGGATATTGAATATAGTTCCCCATGCTATACAGTAGGACCTTGTTGTTTATCCATTCCATATATAATATTTTGCATCTGCTAATCCCAAACTCCCAGTCCATCCTTCCCCCACCTCCCAGCCCCACTGCAACCACAAGACTGTTCTCTATGTCTGTGAGTCTTTTTCTGTTGATAACTTTTTGTTCCTACCTTCTCTACCTCCCTTCTGTTCCCTAAACTTCTCTGCTGAAAATGGTGGCTGAATAATAAACATCTAATAAACGTTAGCTGAATTTCTCTCTTCTCTCACTAAGTACACATCATATTAAATAAGATTATATGCATTTAGCATAATGTCTCACAAATGTTAGTTATTATAATTTTATAATAATTATTATTACTACTGATTCTGAACATTCTAAGGCTTTGAGGCTAAGCTTCATAAATTCATCAGGATTCCAAGATTGAATATAGAGTGTCCTGTGTGATTTGAGTAAGAAGAAAGGAGACCCTGTAGCGTCTAACTTCTGCTCCATCATTAAGACAGTTAACGACACAAACTCTGCTTTATTCTTCTGATGTTGCTCTTGGTTGACATATTCTTTTGGCATCTCTTGCTTGAAGGTATCAGGTCATGAATATTAATAAACTTTATTAAGACCTTACTCTCTCATATGCATTCAGTTTCTCTTTCAAATGGGTTCCTCAAACATTTCCATGACCATCGTCCGTCCGCTCTCTTTCACTGAATGATTCTTTCCATGACTATTTTCAGCTTTAGCTGGTGTCCTTCAAAAGCAAAAAAGAAGGAAACTAGTTTAACTGGAAATGTGTGAAATGTATCTTAGCTTTGGGATTACTTTTGTTTTCACTGTGAGTTAAGAGCCATGTAGAATAAACTGGTGATGTTCATATGCTTTCAGGATTATGCTTGTTTGCCCTTGTGAACCTGCATCTAGGTGAGAAAAGCAAAACAAAATTTCAAGTTTATTTTCTGCTTCCACACAAGAGCCATTCTTGGTGTATTTAAGTGTGATTGTAGCAATAAAGCTTGCGTTTTGCAGTGTCTCAATATTCTGTACTGTGATCGACACATTAGGATTACTGAAAATGCTTCCTGGTGTTAGATATTCCAAATCACTCTGTGGTTTCTTCATAAAGGAAAGATGTCCAAAGGTAAAATGAGAAACTAGAATTTTGGAATTAGAATAAACACTGAGGCAGAGGATAAAGATAAACGTTCAAAAAGAAATTCTGTAGCCTCTTGGGAACATTTCCTAAGAGGCGCTGATGTGGTCAGAACTGGATTTGAATCCATGCTTCAAGGATCACAGTAAACATGAACTTGACTAAGTTATTTTTCTCTATCTCAATGATGTATTTTATTTTAATTGGATGTATTTCACATATAAGTAAAGATAAAACCAATTATTATTAAAACTAATAGGAAGCACAAAACTCCTTATTTAAGTCAAAGTGTTTAGGCGAATGTTGCCAGAAGATGAGTTAAACACAGCTTGCGAATAAAATTCTGGTTCAGTTTGCTTGGCAGCTTTTAATTGTCCTTCCTGGGGAGGTGGTGTCCTGGGAATTTATGGGGCTGTAGTGTGGTGAGGCCAGGTATGACCCACTCAGCTGAAATGCATGAGGGCGTGTGGGCTGTGTTGTAGTCTCAGCTTCTGGTCTCAGCGTCATCAACGGCCAACTTGGAGGAATACATCAAAAAAGGAAAAACAAAATACTTCTATGGGAAAAGTGAGTATTCTCAGATGACCCAGACAGCAGGACTTTGAGGAGAGAGCAGGAACTTCATAAATACATGTAAGGAAAGCTACTTCTGGGTCCAAGTCTGGCTCAGGTTCACCTAGACTTTGTCAGAGTCAAAGGATGGTGCGAACGGGAAATGGCATCTTGTGATGTTAGCCTTAAGGTATCTTTCTGTGGAGTTGCATGGCTCCAATACGGACTGTTTGCCTCTGTGTCCAGAGCACAGCTGTCATCCTGGGATCTCCCTTCATCATCATTCTGTGAATTATCTTTGTTTCTCCTGTGTCAAACCTCCTCTTCCCTGTAGCTTATGCCTTCATCTTCTTTCTGGCTGGTATGTTTTTTGCTTTTGTTTGTTTGTTTGCTTTTTGACTTTTTACTTGTGAAGCATTTATTTACTTATTTTTATTTCTTACTTTTTACAGTAGGTCCTTGATGATCTATTTTAAATATAGCAGTCTGTACATGTCAATCCCAAACTCCCAATCTATCCCTTCCCGCTACCCTTCCCCCCTGGTAACCATAAGTTCATTCTCTAAGTCTGTAAGTCTGCTTCTGATTTGTAAATAAGTTCATTTGTATCATTTGTTTTTGTTTAGATTCCTCATATAAGTGATATATGATATTTGTCTTTCTTTGTCTGACTTACTTAGTATGGTGTTTTGAAGGAGCAAATTCTTCAGGAAATTCCTAAGAAATATTTTTTGGGAATCAAATTTTGGACACCTTGCAATGTCTGAAAGTATCCTTATTATACCTTCATATTTGAGGGATAATTGAGTCGAATATGGAATTCTAGGGTGGAAATAATTTTTCATCATGATTTTGAAGGCATGGTCCCCTTGTCTTATAGATGGCAGTGTTGTTTTTGAGAAGTCTAAATCTATTTTGATTCCTGATCCCTATGTATGTAGCTTGTATTTTGTGTCCAGAAACTTGTAGAAACTTCCCTTTGTCTACAAAGCAGACATTTTCAATCCTGAGACTTTTGCACTTGGATCAGTGAACTGAATTATTTCTTTGATGATTTCTTCATTGTTTCCTGATCTCTCTTTATGGAACCACTATTATTAGGGCTAATTCTGAACTAATGTTTTTTTTTCTTTCTTTCTTTCTTTTTTTTTCAGTCTTCCTCTCCTATTTTCCATTCTTTTGACTAATTGCTGTCCTTTTTGAAAATTTCTTGAGCTTAATCTTTCAAACTGAGATTGATTTTCAACTTCATATCCAAGACATGTTTTAGCATTGAATATTTGTCTTTTACAGCATCTTGTTGTTTCACGGGTGCAAAAGCTTCTCTTGGCTCTCAAAAGATATTATGGTAGTTTTTAGCAAATTTTTTCTTTTTATGAAATACCTACAAGTTCCTTTTTTAAAAAATCTACTCTTATCTCTATATTTAAAGGGAGAGAATTTTCTCAGCTATTAGTGATCTTTGCTTGTCAGCTCTTATTTAATTGCAAGAGATTAAAAAGCTGATTAGAAGCTCTTAGCATATGGGTGGAACTTGATATTATTTTTTATCTAAGATATTCTTGCTTTGCCATTTTGTGGAGACTTATTCTTTCTGCTGGGAATGGTCAGATTTCAATGAGAGGACCCTTTCATTCTCTTATTTGGAAGGCACAGGCCTGGGTGTCAACATTCCAGAAATTGAGTGGGGACAGAAGCCCAGAACTCAGCATTTAGTATGCATGGGTTGGTCTAGTTCCTCTGTTTCCAGAATACTACATTCTCAACTGTGCTGGTGATGCCAGTTTTCCAGAAAACTTCCAAATTTCTGCTCATGTGGCCAGAGCATTCATTAGGACAGATGTGGAGGGTGATCTATGAATCCACCAGCTACTTAAACATCTAATACTCAAACATTCTTATTTTAACCCCACACTCATACCTGCTCTTTGTACTCACTTCTGGTACTAGGTCTCACCAGTTCCTGCCCATTTGGAGGAATATGTGGTTTAAATGAAGTTGGTATTTAGCTTTTCCCATTGCTGAATTTGGCTCTTTATGTAACAGTACATATGGGTTCATTGGATGGATTATGAAATAACATTGAGAACAAGTCCAACTACTAGTAATAAAACCATCAGAAAACAGGCCATCTGATAATTAATATAAAATTGGACTGGAGACTCAGGAAGTTATTAAATTTGAATCTAAAATGAGATCGTCTGAGTTGGATCTCAGAAGACTTATTGTTCTTTCCAGGTGTGCATCTTAAGAATCTTGGAGGGTTTGTATAGTTTGAACTCAAAACCAGATACTGCTCAATGATTCTTCTCAGAATTTTGCTCTGAGTTTTGTGGTTGGCCTGAAATCCCAATACAAAGGAAAAACCCAGGAGTGTGAAACCAGATCAACAAAAATATTAGACTGTTCACATGAAAACTCTGTGACCTGAGACCACTAAGGGTCTCTTGACTCTACAATGCGGTCTCATTCCATAAATGTGGGAAGGTCATGTGATTTCTTTATTGATTCTGGCACTTGTTACATCTTTATTAAATCTAGCACATGTTCTTAAGTAGGTCTCCAATTATAGAAAACCTTTTTTAATACAACGTATTGACTCATCTAACTCACAGTTTTAATAACGTGCTGTAAAGAAATGTTAAACAAGTCATGTATTATGCATTCCAGTTTCTATCTGTAAACACTCAGGCGGATGAAATGAACTTTCACTTTCAAGGATGATGTTAGGAAAACATACCAAATAAAAGCAGTTCTAATAAATTTTTTCTAACAAAAAAGAAATTAACAAAAACAAAGCATATTTCTGAAAGGAGCAACTATTTTCAATATTTTGGGAAGAACATTAATAATATTATGAACATGTTATCAAAGATTTATATTACATATACATATTGTAGAGGAATGAAATTCATGTTTTCATGTAAATAGAGAAAAATTAATGAGAATATATAAATTATTATATTATAATCAAAAATGCATAAATATTATCATCTACAATTTATTCTGCAAATCATTCTAAATACAATTCTATTGATAACCATAAAATAGACAAATGTTAATTTTTCTATTACCTTTTTCTCCTTCCCCAAGAATAATATGTCCATTGAAGAATCAGAGATTCTACTAGTCCAGCATATGTCTTTAAGTACCAGTATAGCTGGTGGAAACAAAATAAATATAAGACATTAACATTCTAAGTTTTCATTATTTATTTGAATTCCTTTCAAAGAAGAAAGGGAAAAAGAAATATATCATTAGGAAGAATACTATTTCAAAACATGGGCAAGACTCATCCAAGAATAAATGGTTGAATTGTAAATCAACTAGACTTCAACTGAAAAAAAAAGAATAAATGGTGGAAGGGTTTTTGCTTAAGCTGGATTAATGGGGTCTGCATTTACTCTCCCTCCTGAAACAAACAAATGAACAAACAAAAAGAACCAGAATCAGTCATATATGCCTATATTTTTATATTCATTCATTTCCTATGTATATTGACCACCTACTGTGTGCCAGAGACTGAGGTAGGAGCCGAGTGTACAGTAATGAGCCAAGCAAAGCTGTTGCTGTCAAGCTTGAAATCTGGTGCTGGAGGCAGACAGCTATACGCACATCGTAGGAAGCAAACATGGGCCACCAGTGGCTGCTTGTGGTCCTTGCCTAAGCAGAACAGATAAATCAGGTACCTTTATATTAGGTATAGAGTATATAGGTAATACATCCAAATACACCATTTTATTCCTTTTCCTAAAAACCTGTAAAACCATGTAACTGTGTCTCTAATAACTTGATCCGGTTTTAAGTACCAAACTTCCTGTACCAAACTTCACTGATGCAACCCATCAGGCAGAAAAAATGTAGAGTTTGCTTTTGTTTCAAAATGATGGATTGAACCACAGATTGAACTTGAATGAACTCTATAAAAGCTATCATACTGATTTAAAACTTAAAGGAGTTCATGTGAGAAAGACATTTATTTGTTTGTTCAGCTACAGAAATTCTCATATCCTTTCTACTATGCAAACTGTCTTAAACTTCCTTCATTTTCCCCCATAGAGAAATTCTGTACACATTTAATGCCAAGTTTTCTAGCTTTCCTCTTTTCCATTAAGTAGAATTATTCTTTTTTCTGGACAAGATGTTTCTGAAATTCTCCAAAATAAGCATGTGAGTACACTAAGAATACATGTGAGTACACTAAGAATGTGATACGAAAACAATCTTTTTTTTTACTATGTAAATAAAAACATGCAAACCTTAACTATTGATACACTTAGGGTGAGTGGTTTCACTTTTACATCACGTGTATCATGGCATCGAGATATCTCTAAATTATAACAAAAGCAAGTGAGAACAGATTTCAGGCTCAGGGAAGAGCTATTAAGGGGATAATAGACTTTTGATGTCTGCCTTTTCACAGTAGCACAATGGCTAATTCCTGTGACCCCTGAACTTTTAGTGTCTCCTAACCAAGTATTGGCATTAATCTACTGCTCATCTGTCACCTATCACATTTGGGAGTCCCAGTCTCTGTTTTCAATTATCAGTCATTAGAGAAGGCCTTGAGCAATTTCAGAAGAAAACTCACAAAACCTTTGACCTGTTTTTGTCAGATAACTGCAAGTATTCATTGTAGATAAACTATCATTTCATTGTATCCAAGTATAAAGGAAGGTTCTTTGCTGTATATCACTTACTGTAACCTCTATCACCTTCAGGTGGTTAAAAATGGACTGTTTTATTTTACTGATGAAGCAGAAGGATTCACAAAGTCATTCAGTGAAATCTGGTGAGATTGGAATGGTTGACCTCTAGCTGCCAGGCAATCTACAAACCCCACAGATTTTTCCACTAAAGAAAACATGAGATAAATATTTACCAAAAGGTGATTATCAGATAGTTGTGTTTTTACATTGACTTCTTGTAGGTAAACACAAACTTTCTCAAATATTTATACATAGTGTAACTGAAATCCATTATTTACATACTAAGCATATCCACTCATCATTAAGTAATCATTTTTTATTACACAAAATGAATTAATCAGGTACCATCCTCTGTGATTATTAATTCTAAACTGACTTTTGAAGTTTAACATTAATATCCAACCCACAAAAGATGAATATTTGCTTTAAATTCCAATTAATTATTTCCTGTATAAAATGCCTATAATCAAAAAAATAACAAAATATTTTCTATATGTCAGGATGTATTGTTGTCTTCAGGGATAAAAATAAGTGACTTTCTGACTCCTTTAAAGAGGAAGTATGTCAGAACCAGCTAATCTGATTGGATTGGTGAGTAATATATGAATGTCAAAAATGTGTTCTCTACCTTATAGATGTGAAATATCTAAACAAGGTATCAAGTAAATACAATTATTTTCTAACTACCCACTCTTGTAAAAATCTAGACTGATTTTTTTAACACTACTATAACACTATGTAAAAATTGTATATCTATAACTAAACAAATAACACAATTAAAAACTATAACACTATAACAAAATTATATAGCAAAATTAAAAAACCAAAAAATTTTGTCTTTTTAATTTTGTTATAATGAAATTAAAACACTATAACAAAATTTAAAAATGGTAATAGTCATCACCTTTATTAATATATCTATATTCCAGATAAAGAAATTGACATTTTGATCATCAGCATGGCTGCGTTTTAAGCCAGGTAGCAATTTTTTACAATTAAACTTTTATTGACCATTTACTGTATTAAAAGTCCTGTTTGTTGTATATGTAGAAATACAAAGGTAAGAGACAAAACAAAAAGAAACCATGGATATTCCTCTGAAGTATCTTACTCTATGGGATTAATCTAAGGTGACATCATAATTACAGTGCAAATAGAAAGTAATTCACACAATAGCTACTGCTTTTTGAGAACTTGCTCTGTTCCAGCCACTATGCTATGATCCTCTCTTTCAAATATTATTTAACCTCTACAGCACACTGTGGAGGAGGTCTTTCATGACTGGCCATTTTAAACATGGATAAATAAAGGTTCAGGGATGTTGAGTATCTTTTCTAATATCACACTCTTTTAACAGGTTAGGGAACTAAGATTGAATTTAAATTCTTCTCACCTCAAATCCAAGTCTTCACTGTGGTCCCATTATGACAGCTCTGTATTAGAAAGGGAGGAAGAGAACAAGTGCTCTGGGGCTCCCAGCAGGAGAAATTAATGTGGGTGAGAATTTTCAAAGTAGTCTTTGTAGAATTCAAACTGGAGGTTTTAAGTAGAATTGGGATTTCAACCTCTGACGTGTGGGAAGCATCTTAAGTTAGAGGATCTTAGGTCTAGGGTCCAGGTCCAACTTAGACCCAACATGTGCAATGACAATGAACTATTTATTATTCACTCCTTTGGACCTAAGCTTTCACATCTCTTTCCATCTATATGAATTCCTTTCTCTCCCTGGTGATAATCCTTTAAGACCAAATTCAAAATGACCTCCCCTTGAAGCCTGCTGCACAGCTTGTTGCTCCTTCCTTTCTTATTCTGCCCCCACACATGTCCCTCCCAAACCCCAACATGATTGTGCCACAGTGGTACTTTTTAACATATGTCCTTCTCATCCTGAGCTCCTGTCTCTTTGCTTCTCAAATCTTAACTATTAGGCTTTGGCCGAGAGCAGTTATCCGATTAATATTTGGGGCTTGAATAAAGTTAGAGGGATCACAGTGGCTCTTTTTAAGATAATCAAGATGAGTATATATGGAAGGTGAGAAAGAGAAAAGCAGCCCCCTGACAGCCAGGATTGGGACTGGATCAAATAAGGGAGAAAAAATAAAAAATTGAAATATATTAATTTTAAGAAATCAATAATTACTTTATTGCTATTATTGTTTATTTATTATTGAACATATCAGTTTTCATACCAATGCTTGACATGTATCATTATTATTATTATTGTATTCTAATAACCCCTGGGGGCTGAGTGCTGGGCGCATCCAGTCTGAGGAGGGAAGGGAGACCTTGAGACCATCTTCCTCCCAGTTCCAAAGCTGTCTTACACAAGACTTAATTCTTTTTCTTTAAAATTTTATTGAAGTATATTTGATTTACAATGTTGTGTTTAATTTCTGCTGTACAGCAAAAGTGACTCAGTTATACATATATATATTCTTTTTCATATTATTTTCCATTATGGTTTATCACAGGATATTGAATATAATTTCCTGTGCTATACAGTAGGATCTTGTAGGACCTTGTTATTCTTCCATTCTATATATAATACTTTGCATCTACTAATTCCAAACTCCCAATCCTTCTCTCCTCCAGCCCCCTCCCCCTTGGCAACCACAAGTCTGTTCTCTTTAAGACTTAATTCTTTGTGTCCCTAAATCACTCATGTTTTTTTAAATCAAAATAATATATAACTATTGGATCATTAATTCAATTTTGTAAATTTCAAAATTATGTGCTGTGTATTTAATCGATTCAGGAAATCAATTTGTTTAGCTATCATAGGACAACATTGAAATTATTTAACCATCTCACCTTTCTTTTGCGATTTTTCTTCCTTATAAAACTGTATTCATGAAGCATTTATGAATACCAGCAACAGTATTTCAACTACAGGACATTTGAAAGTCAATTGAAATTGTTCTTTGAAACAAACCACTCAGGGGGACAATTTTCCCTTTTTCAAGTCACACATGGCTGTGGTATTAAGAGGCTCTTAGGGTTTCTGGAATCTGGAGTTTACCACACTCTCTGGGATGGTTATCCTTTCAAAGAAACATGTAACATGTGCATTCACTGACCAATGAATAGACCTTTATAGGACCAAGTTTATGTTTCTCAGTGGACTAGTCAGTGAAAGATGCCTTGTGGGGTGAAACATCTTGGTAGTCACAGGATAACTTTGCTTTTTTTCTTTCACTTTAAAATGTAACACAGATAAGTAATAATTCTATGAGTAATCTCTTAATGATTTTTTGCACTCAGCAGCAAACAATGATCTGTATTCTTTCAACAGCTGGCTGCACTCCTGGGAAAACGCTATCTTTGTCTTGCAGCTACTGATTCTATTTGAATCTTCCAAGTTACAGCCCTTGTGTGGGAGATTAAGACTGATTGCCCATGGATGCATCCCCTTAAGACAGCAGATAAATCACTAAATAGATAAAACTGCAATCCTCTGTTAATTAGTTCTACTCTTCAGATACTGTAGACAGCAAAATGTTTAGTCAGGACATTTCTATCCAATTTCTACTTATGATAAAGTCATTCAGAGAGGTGTCTGTTTGGAAAAAAGAGACTGCCATCAGTCATTAACTTCTGTTAAGTTATATCTCAACAATAAAAGGCTTCAGAGTACGTCTTGTCTTTAAACACAAGAAGCTTAATCTTTGCAGAACTTTGGCAATTTAGAGCATTTAGAATGTAGTTTGGTGCTTCTATAAAGGCGATCCTGTTTCTTTTCACTCTCAGCCCATGACTCATGGAATGCGAGTCTTCTGATTCATATTTTACCTCTTGTATGCTTTGATGTTGCCACTTTTTAAAAAAACCAAACTATAAAAATAAATTCATTCTCTGGTTCTGTCAGTGTAGGTGACCTTTCAGTTGTTCTAGTTGGTTCATAGAAGGAAATGTTTGGAAGACATTCTGTCCTGGAAGCAGAAGGAGGTACATTCCCTACCATCATTATGATCATGTTTTTAGTGGTAAGCTGTATCAATTTTGCTGATTTTTGACGGTTTCTTTTCTGTAAGTTGGTGTGTATGTATATGCAGAAAGCAACTCTTTAATTTTTGTAGAGAGCACTGTGGACCACTATCAGCTCAGGTAAATAAACAACTCTGTGTTGATAGACTTGTTTAATTTATGGTGATAGTCACTGGTTTACATGTAACGACCTTCAAAACAAGCATGTACCATAAATGACAGTGGGAGACGAGTGCAAGGCATCAGTGTCATGTTTTCATGGCTGTTTGGCAAAATACAGCCTGTTGATCTAGTTAGATATGTAAGCAGATATGAAAATAGCAGTCTGGGCAGGTGGTTGTGTTCTCTCTCTTTTTTTTTTTTTTTTTACAATGGTGTGTTAGTTTCTGCTTTATAGCAAAGTGAATCAGCTATACGTATACATGTGTCCTCTTTTTAAGTGCAGTTTTCAAAGGTGAATCAACTGATACAGGATGTGTGTTTTAAATCTAGTTATATTTGTTCCTAAACTCTCTTTTCCACTTCACATGAGAGAAATGGTGTCTATGGTATGGGATGAGGAAATGGTCTCCACCAGAGACAAGTGTTAACCTCTTGGTCTCAGCCTGTTTTAACCCTTGTGTCGTTTTAGCCCCTTGGACAAGTCTGGGTCTGGCTTGAGTGAGCTCACCCTTCTGCTTTTTTGTTTTGTTTCGTTTCACTTTGTTTTTCTTTGTCTTGTCTGGGAATGAGGAGCTCTCTTCTACCACTAAATAGGAATGTAATTATGACCTTTATGGAGTCTGGCAGATTTTAATCTGGTAACACAGATTTTATTAGAAATGATAATAAAGATGTTTTGGAAACTCACACATGGTTTTGTTGATGTAACATAGAAATGAAAAAATGAATTGAAAGGTCCAAATATTTAATACACTATGAATCAAAACCCCAAAATAGTATACATTTTAATGATTTTTTTCTACTTGTTTATTTGTTTATCTTTTAAGTTTCTCAAGCCATTTACAATTGCAATGTGTTATACAGCACACTGTAACTTATGGAGAAACACAATATATTTAATATATAAAATCATCACAATATGAACAAGGCAAAGATAGCTCCTATAAAAAGCTTACATCTAAGGAATATGAAATGTGTGTGTATGTTCTCTTTCATCTGTTTTGGGAGTGTTGTTTTTAAAATATAGTTGTAGGAAAAGTTGCATGCTAATAGAGATATTATATAACCCTAATTCAGGTCGTGAATACAATCACCTGCTTATTCATAAACATTTTCTTAGATAAGAAATGGAATCAGTATTAAATAAGTGAATATGATACAACTTTTGCTAAGATAAAGATTGGAGGAAATGAGTTCTAGAAGGAGCGGAGTCCAGAATGTATGGCATCCTCTGTAGGGTAGGAGCATCTCGTAGAGGAGAATGTAAGCATTGAAATATCAACTCTCCTTAGGGATAATTAGATAAAACAAACAAAACTACATCCAGAAAAAACAAACAAACACACAGGGTCGTGTTGTTGAGGGCTTTGGGAGTTGAAATCTTGACACTGGGTTGAAATCTCTTCTCTCCCAATTATAGGCTGTGGGCTCTTGAGCAAGTAATAGAAACTTATGGACATAAGTGAGTATTAAATAAAATACACGCCCTCCCAAATGAGAGTTAAATAAATTATCATGCCCTCAGTCAATGGGAAATGCAGCAGGATGGTGCTGAGTGAAAAGACAGAACCAGCTTTTGATCTGTTCATAGTCTTTCATTCAACCAATGTTTATTAGAAGACTTCTTCAGATCAGGCATTGTATTGTGTTAGATGCCAATTACACACTGGTGATCAAACCCTTGCTTCTCCACCTGTTCTCCACATTTTTGTGTATTGCTGATTAACATTGTTTGAATATACAGTTGACTCTCGAACAACATGGGTGGGACTGCACGGGTGCACTTATATGCAGATTTTTTTCAATAAATATATTGGAAAATTTTTTGGAGATTTGCAGCAATTTGAAAAAACTCAGACATGAACAGCATAACCTAGAAATATCAGGAAAATTAAGAAAAAGTTAGGTATGTCATGAGTGCATAAAATATATGTAGATATACACATAACATACAAAATATGTGTTAATCAACTGTTTATGTTACCAGTAAGGTTATTAGTAGTTAAGTTTTTGTGGGGTCAAAGTTATATGCAGATTTTCTGACTGCACAGGGAGTCAGTTCTCCTGGACCCCATATTGTTCAAGGGTCACCCGTACTAACAACGAACTAGTCTCTAAGTAGGATGTCATTATGTAGGTGGTATGGACATTGAACAAAGATTTACAATGAGTTTTAGAAGACAGACATCTGTTACCACCTAGCTGTCATCACCCACTTTCTTTTTTTTTTTTTTGGCATAAGTGTATTTTATTTTTTTATTTTTTTTATCACCCAATTTCTTATTCTTAAGTCAGGGATATTAATATTTGACACCTATCTAGGTAACTGAGATTACCTTGTGAATATTTGTGACCATCATTAGGAGTGCAAGGCTATATAAGTACTACTTTTATTCCATTACTCACTGCAACATGTCCCATGGAATTTAACAGGGCAATTATAATTCAAAGCAGTAGGATATAGGAATTTGAATCACTGGACAAAACTGCACTACAACTTTATTCTGTGTGGTATATTTAATATAAAATTTTATTAAACTCTTTGAAAATCTGCCCCCTTAAGGGGTTAGGTTAAAGAGCCTGGATTAGAAAGCTGAAATTTTATAATAACAGCTGAAATTCTAACTTTCCACTTTATTACACTAACATCTCACAGGGGATTCCAGAACAATAGATGACTTTACATAATATGAATTCAATACTCATCTGCATTACGCAAGTGCATGCTTTAGACTGGACCATAACAAACTCATGTCAAAGCACTTATGTCCAAGACTGTAGTTATTTTTGTCTAAATTTCAAATATAAAATTGATTGTTAATGAAAAATTGAAAAATGATTGTTATCACTTAGAATTTTGAATATTGACTTTCAGAATAGAGAATATATATTTTTGAATGACTGATGAATGCTTAGATCATAAAGTATGGAACTCCTCAAGCAGAGTCTGGGATAGTGCCACGTAGTCAAACACCGGGAACATTTCTGCAGCAAACCAGTAAGTTAAAGTGAGATAAATAGGGACTTTAAAGTCACCTCAAATCAGTTAATTTCCAGTTCTTCTGCCAAATGAAGTTGAAGCCAAATTTTCAGTTTTCAGAGCTTTTTGGATTTTGGACTTGTGAATGCAAGATTTCAGATCACTTTTCCTTTTCTTTTTCTTTTTTTAATTGAAGTATAGTTCATTTACAATGTTGTGTTAGTTTCAAGTGTGCAGCAAAATGATTCATACATATATTAATATATATTATATATATATTCTTTTTCATTATAGGTTATTACAAAATATTGAGTATAGTTCCCTGTGCTATACAATAGGTCCTTGTTGTTTACTTATTTTATATACAGTAGCATGTTTCTGTTAATCCCAAACTCCTAATTTATCAGATCTTTATTAAAGCATAAATACTTAGTAAATTAGGACAAAGTAGTAGTCTCTAAGCAGAAGCAGCCTATCCTGGCATTTAAGAACCATAGCTTGGTGGCATGAAATGCTTGGATTCAAATTCTTTGGCAAGGTATTTTTTTTCTCTACCTCCTCAGTTTCTTCATCTTCAAAATGAGGATGATAATAGAACCTACCTCATAGGTTGTTATGAAGTGTAATATGTTAATATCAATAAAATGCTTAGAACAGTTCTATTTAAATACTGTTTCATGATGTCATCTACTTTGTTTAAATTAGGATCAGAGAAAAGTTTACAGCGAATTAAATGTAGTTCTTTGTTGGGACTTCCCTTTTGGCGCAGTGGTTAAGAATCTGCCTGCCAATGCAGGGGACATGGGTTTGAGCCCTGCTCCGGGAAGATCTCATGTGCTGCTGAGCAACTAAGCCTGGTTCGCCACAACTACTGAGCCTGCAAGACAAAACTACTGAGCCCGCATGCCACAACTACTGAAGCCTGTGCGCCTAGAGCCTGTGCTCCGCAACGAAGAGTAGCCTCCGCTCGCCACAACTAGAGAAAGCCTGCATGCAGCAACAAAGACCCAATGCAACCAAAAATAAATAAATAAAATTGATTCTTTAAAAAAAAATGTAGTTTTTCTGTAAACAAGAGTTGTGGCTAGTTTTAATATTCATACGTACACTCTAGTTATTAGAGATCGAGTTTGTAGGTATTTTCTGCCCTTACACTTTGGAGATGGAGACCCGTTCATAGCAGTCTACACTACTGCCAGTTGGAGCTCAGACAGAAAAGAGGTTTAAATTATGTACCAAAATAGGATCTTAAAAATGCAGTCATCCTCCTTATTTAGGGAAAGTTAATTAATGATCTCTCCAGGGGAATGGACTTCTCTTAGGACCAAGATAATGGTACTTAAATAAAACAAAACCTCATGAGTCACGGGAGTGGTGTTGGTGTACCCAGGCAGCCTGAGAGCGCCGTTCTCACCAAGTCCATGGGAGGAAAATGCCTCCAGGTGTAGCTTACATTTTCCTCTTTGCTGGTGTAGGTATCTGAGATGGAGGTGGGGCTGATCTCCTAGCTCTCTTAAACCATCTCCTACTCCTCTGGAGAAAATAAACCAGAGATTATTTTGGAGGATGAAGGCAAGGAATTGTGGGTTCCTTTGTCATGAACTTCCTCTCAGACGTGGAGCCTTGTCTGGCACTAGAATTTAGGAGTCCAGCAGCCTGGGTTCCCAAAAATCACTCCTCGATGATCATGATTGCCTTCTCTCTTCCTTAATCTTGACCTTTCCTCTAGTTAAGGATCCCAAGTTTCATATATTTTTAGCAGTGTTGGTATCATTTCAATTAACCTCCTAAAGATATTTTTTGTGTCTTAATCCAGTTTTTGAACATTGTGAATTGTTTATATAACATACATCTTTTATCTTCTTGTAACAACATTTCAGCAATGAAATGTCACTGGATATATTCTAAAAAAATTTTTGTAGGTTTGTGAGACACTTGGAACACAATGCTTTGCAGTGAATTTTTTTTTGTAATCTGTCCTATATTATCTGAGGTAACTGAGATTTTGAGAAACCTACCAGCACTGAGAAAGTTAATTCCATTAAATGATATTGCATTACTAAAAATGAGCCCTTTTAATAGGTGGTTCCTTAAGAAAGATTTTGGTACGCAGCATGAGACAGGCTATGACCTGGGACCTGGGACCCTTTGCTGCAGTGCTTGCACCTGGACAAATATCTCTCCTCAAGCAATAAAATACAAAGAAACTATAAGGGACTAAATAGAGCTGCGTTCATGAACAGTTGGGGCAAATTATGGACAACAAGATACAAAAAGGCCAAAAACCCAATTGCCACTTCTGAAGAGCCTGGAGCAAAAACAGGGTGTCAGGAGCAAAAGCAGGGTACTGCACATGCCCCCTGCACTCAACACCACGTAAGGGGTGGGCAAACCACTTAAGCCCCGCCTCTGGCCCAACTGCTGGACACACCCTTACCCTCACCCCATATAAGGAACCAGCTCGCCCCAACTTGGGAGCAAGCAAGGGAACCTGTTACTTGTTTTTGCTCCCCCCTGCTATAGCAGGGCTCCCAATAAAGCCTTGCCTGAATTTCTTGTCTGGCCTCTTATCAATTTCTATTGATTAGGAAAGGCCAAGAACACTGGTCAGTAACAAGCATAGACTGTATCCAATAATACGTCGTTTTACAAAGCTGGATTATGTAATGATATGCCTGACACTGTCCTGAATCCCTCGACACTCCTCAATATTCCCAAGAGGAAAAATTCTCTGACCTCATTTGGTAGGAAGGTTGCTGAGGCGGAAATATGTTCCTCTCTCAATTTTGCATAAGAGCAGAGATCTTTGGGAGACTGGATGCTGCACCACGGGTTGGGGAGGTTGCACTCAATAATCTATAAGAACAAATGAAAATGCATTAAAAAAGGTAGAGCTTTGCATTTGCTAAAAGGAGGAAAAACGTCTCCCGGGAAGACACTTTAGGAACAATCTTTCTTGTGAAAATGCATTTGTTTTGTTTCCTTGACCTCTAAAATTTCATAAACACAGCCCCACTGTGCCAGCAGCTCCTCGGGCCTCCGTCCGAATTTCCTCCCTTGACTGTGCTAAATCTCACCATTGACTTCACCTGGAACTCTGGAGCTTTCTATCACAGAGTGCTAATTCCTGTATGAACCCTTCTCTGTTCTGGTACTTGATACACACTAGTAATAACTTTACAACCTTCACTTTTAAAAACATTTTTGGATAACCTTTCCATTTAGGAGCCAGGAATTTGTATAAAACCACAGAGGTTATATTGCTTTTGAACTAAAGGCTGTTGGTTTGTGGAACTTCCTTCAACTGGAAACACATATGAGTCTGTGGTTTTATGTTTTCCCAGTTTTATAACATCCTGCTTGTTTGTTTTCAAAGTGAAAGAATTTACCATTAATTCCCATACTTTATAAAGGCCTAACTTTTTACTTCCTTTTTTTTTTTTTTTTTTTTTCAGTTGAAAGAGACAAGGATTTTTCTCACCAGCGAAGGCATTACAAAGAATTCCGGTTTGATCTTACTCAGATTCCTCATGGAGAAGCAGTGACAGCAGCAGAATTCAGGATATATAAGGACCGGAGCAACAGCCGATTTGAAAATGAAACAATTAAGATTAGCATATATCAGATCATCAAGGAATACACAAATAGGTATCAAATTTATATCTGACTTATTATCCTAGCAAATAAATGTTACATTGTAGTAAAATCCATTGATAACCCACTGGTCTATCAAATCATGCTTCTTTGAGTGTAATGGCATCAAGGCAGGTATAGACACATGAAAGATACATGTAACTGATCTGAAACGTGTCTTGTACATTTCACAGCTTTTTCCTACTCCTTACACCAATCTGTGTGCTAAACGGGTCTCAAGCTACCCTGTATGTGATTTTCAGGCCCTTCACCTCATTTTGTAAATGAGAAAACTTTCATTTTATTCTGCACATATGAAATTTATAATTAAGATGATTTGAATTACTTGTTGTTTTATAAATTGGAGAAGAGTGGCTTTATTTTTCCCTGGCATAGTGTAAAGTGTGTGTAGTGTTATGTGGATTTTGATGGAAGACATTGTATTTGCAATAGATTCTGACAGTTAACCTGTATGTCTTCTGTCTATAAAATGCTTAATTCAAAAGGGTACAAAAATGGACAGAGAATCTGAAATACTAAATGTATGAAAACCTCAGCTGATAATTACTGCAAATGAGCCATCACATATAAGAATTAGAAAGGGACATTAGTGGTGTTTTCAGACCAGTGCAGAAATTGCTTGGGTAACACCTTTTACAAATGATTAACACTTTTGTTGGACAGCTCTTACATTTTTAAAGAAAATTCTTATTGGAATATTATATTGAGGTGAAATTTGTCTTCCATTCATTAAATCTAGATTTTCCCTTTGATGAAATACTATGTCCTTATTTGATGAGATAAATATTTAAAGACAGCTGTCATGAGCCCACTAAGGCCTCTTTCTCTCCTTGATGAATATTTCTAGTTCCTGACCTTTGGATATTTCTTGGTCTTCTAGTGAGTAGGATTTCTCAATGGGTATTCCATGGAACACTAGCTCCTCACAATACTCAATGAAGAAAAAGAATAAAAAGCTTCTGGGGTCAAATGCATTTGAAAAGTCTACTTGTTAGACCATGTTTTAGGAGATTCACCATGCATATTAGAATAGTAAAGTCTTGCAAAGTCTTTATGGTAAAGAAACCTGTCAATTCAGTTTTTCCTAGTCTTCCTCAAAATTATTCGACTATGGAATCTTTTTCTTTGGGTCTGTAATACTTAATAGCCTATGAAACACTGGTTTAGCAGGACACACCTTAATAAATACTGATCTCTGTACACTGTTATTTTAAGAGCACTAATTTCAAGGCAGAAAGATCTCTGTTATTTTCTCAGCTCTAACATGTACTAGCTATTTGTCTGTGGGTGAATTTTTTGTTTTAAATCTCAATCCTGTGGTTCCATTTATAAAAGGAGGATACTAATTTTTTTCTCACAGGGACAGGGCCTGGCATACTACATTATTTTTTTAAATACTAAATAATGGGGGTGACTTTTAAAATTAAATGACTAGATTTGAAAATAATGCTCCAAATACCATCTAATTATATTGCCATAGCTAACAAATATTTTATTTATAATTCTCCTTTTCTGCATCTGTTTCCACACTTGGGCTGGTGAGCTCCTTAAAGAAGGGATAGTGTCTTAAGTGATTTTTTTTTTTTTTTTTTTTTTTTTTTTAGCCTCAGCACTATGAATTTGTTTGATACAGTTTTGAAATTATCATTACCCATGAATGGGATACATCTTCCATGAATATATCCTAAAATACTTGAATTATCTTACCTTTTGACCATTCACAATATATTTTTATGAAAGTTGAATTTGTACTTGGTTATTCAACATACCAAGTATTTTTTACAGGAATTGTTTGTACACCAGGCCCCTGTTTATTTATTAATTGTTTGAAACTAAATATAGACATTCACACTGATCACAGTTAAAGGTCCTAACTTTTATTTAGGTCCATTGTTCTATCTGCTCAGGATATTTTTGAATGTCATCCATTGAACTAGCTACCCTTTGAGCTTTCTTTCACTCTATTTTCGAAGTATGTTAACTACACTTACATAATTTAATACATAATAACAATGATGAGAATAAAGGACTAATTTTTAGAAGAGTCCACTGATAATAATATATAGATTTATTTATGAATGAACCCATGCTGATTTTTATTAATAATACATTTGAAATATTTATGAGTATTGATGCTTAATCAGATCTCATAATTTTGGGAAATTTCATTTCTTTCTAAAAATGGAACATTTGTCTATCTTGAAACTTTGGTATTTCTCTAATTATAACTGATGTTAAACATATTATTCTCAATGTTTCTACAAATCCATCTGCCTGCTCTTTGAGTATTCTTGGGTATAATTTGGCTAAGACTTTACTTATTTTAACATGTGTAGTTAATCTACTCTAAGATCCAGAATTTCACTGATATTTTTCCTAAATCTTTGAAAATGATTTCTAAAATCTAAAGTACATGTATCTCTTTGATTGGTGTTGTCTCACTCTACCATTCCAGACTCTAGGGTGGCAGAGATTGGATAGGATTCTACTCAATTTAATGAACATTATTTTGAAATTTTTAATTCAGTAAATTCAATTCAATATTAATTCAATTCTACCAAGTTCACATTTTTGAACATTTACTATTAAGTATTGTTGCCGAATTATGATTTTTCTCCTGTAGGGTTATGCTATACCTATTGTCTTTTGTGTATTTGTTTGTGGTAATGGGTATGGAATTTTTTCCCCCAATTATTTGCTTCAATGTCTGAAACATACAAATGTACACATGCATACTGTACATTTCAATTTTATGTATTATTGACCAGGTGGGAGAATCTCTCACAAAATGCCTTCCTTATCTTTGAAAAAGGCAGTCATCCACTGCCAGTGGTTCATTAATCCACAGTGTAACAAAATGAAACCCTGTGCTGTGCTATTGTCTGTAAATCTAGGATCCTCTTTTTACACTCCACTTTCTCTGCCAAAGAAAGACATTTAAGGGACAGAAGATATAGAAACAACACATATGCCTCTTAGTGTATTTCAGATTTCTGTGTAGGATTTCAAAGTCTTTGTAGAAAATGGTAGTGTATAGTAATAAGAGCAGGGTCTTTGGAATTCCCACATGGGGAAATTGATGTACATCTTGGAGTCTCAGTTTAAAAATCTATAGACAAAAATAAAAGCAAAAATAAGTATTTCAGAACAATAAAAACATTTCAAATGATGTGGGAAAGACTGGTGCTTATCACAATGCAAAGACCAGAGTTGATACTTAATAAATATATCAGTTAACAGCTTAATAGGAGCAACTATTTTACTAGGATTTAGAGGGTTGTATACAAAGGGTAATCAAAAATAGGTGGTTACTATAATAACAGTAGCTACCATTTGCTACTGTTTATGTTAAGACAAAGTGAGCAAAATGATGCTAGGTGACTTTCCTTAATAAAAAATTAGCTGATCTGTAATGAAATGAACACCACCCAACTTATGAGCAGTTGGAGCTATCTGTGAACTTGTCCCTGAAAACCCAAGTTTTAGATAAATAGTCAAATTCTCCTTTAAAATACAGTTCAAGGGGCCTCAGACATGAATCCGGGGTGCAGACACCTGTCAAGCCCAACTGGAGTCCTTGGCACTCTGGGCGGTGCAGGCAATGCAGATGGCCTGGCTCAGACTCTGAGGAGACCAGGCCACCCTGTGCTCCTCAGGCCACTGTCCGGCCCTTCTGGCAACTCTGGACCCCATCGCCGTGCACCAGCCAGGTGGTTCCAGGGATTTGGATGTCCCTGTCTTTCAGGGACCATTACTTCACCTGCCACATGATTGCGGGATCTTGGTTCCCAGGCCAGAGGTCTGGCCTGAGCTCCTGTGGTGGGGGCTCTGAGTCCAAACCGCTGGACTAACAGAAAATCTCAGACCCCAGGGAATATCAATCAGAGTGAGGCCACCCAGAGGTCCTCATCTCAGCACCAAGACCGAGCTCTATCCAACTGCCTGCAAACTCCAGTGCTAGATGTCTCAGGCCAAACAACAAGTAAGACAAGAATACAGCACCACCCATTAAAAAAAAAAAAAAAAAAAAAAAAAAACAACAAAAAAATATGTTACAGATGAAGGAGCAAGGCAAAAACATAAAATACCAAATAAATGAAGATGAAATAGGTAACCTACCTGAAAAATAATTCAGAGTAATGATAGTAAAGATGATCCAAAGTCTCGGAAACAGAATGGAAAAAACACAAGAAACATTTAACAAGGATCTAGAAGAACTAAAGATCAAACAAACAGTGATGAACAACATAATTACTGAAATTAAAAATACTCTAGAAGGAATCAATATAGAATAACTGAGGCAGAAGAATGGATAAGTGAGCTGGAAGATAAAATGGTGGAAGTCACTGCCAGGGAGCAGAGTAAAGAAAAAAGAATGAAAAGAATTGAGGACAGACTCAGAGACCTCTGGAACAATATTAAACACACCAACATTTGAATTATTGGGGTCCTAGAAGAAGAGGAAAAAGAAGAGTCTGAGAAAATATTTAAAGAGACTATAGTTGAAAACTTCCCTAACATGGGAAAGGAAATAGTCAATCAAGTCTAGGAAGCACAGAGAGTACCATACAGGATAAATCCAAGAAGAAACACGCCAAACACATACTAATCAAACTATCAAAAATTAAACCCAAAGAAAAAATATTAAAAGCAACAAGGGAAAAACAACAAATAACATACAAGGGAATCCCCATAAGGTTAACAGCTGATCTTTCAACAGAAACTCTGCAAGCCAGAAGGGAGTGGCAGGACATATTTAAAGTGATGAAAAGGAAAATCCTACAACCAAGATTACTCTACCTAGCAAGGATCTCATTCAGATTAGATGGAGAAATTAAAACCTTTACAGATAAGCAAAAGTTAAAAGAATTCAGCACCACCAAATCAGCTTTACAACAAATGCTAAAGGAACTTCTCTATGCAGGAAACACAAGAGAAGGAAAAGACCTACAAAAACAAACCCAAAACATTTAAGAAAATGGTAATAGGAACATACATATCGATAATTACCTTAAATGTAAATGGACTAAATGCTCCAACCAAAAGACATAGACTGGCTGAATGGATACAAAAACAAGACCCGTACATATGCTGCCTACAAGAGACCCACTTCAGACTTAGGGACACATACAGATTGAAAGTGAGGGGATAGAAAAAGATATTCCATGCAATGGAAATCAGAAGAAAGCTGGAGTAGCAATTCTCATATCAGTCAAAATAGACTTTAAAATAAAGACTATTACAAGAGACAAAGAAGGACACTACATAATGATCAAGGGATCAGTCCAAGAAGAAGATATAACATTTGGAAATATTTATGCACCCAAAATAGGAGCACCTCAGTACATAAGGCAAATGCTAACAGTCAAAAAAGGGAAATCGACAGTAACACAATAATAATAGGGGACTGTAACACCCCACTTTCATCAATGGACAGGTCATCCAAAATTAAAATAAATAAGGAAACACAAGCTTTAAATGACACATTAGACAAGATGGACTTAATTGATATTTATAGGACATTCCATCCAAAAACAACAGAATACACTTTCTTCTCAAGTGCTCATGGAACATTCACCAGGATAGATCATATCTTGGGTCACAAATCAAGCCTTGGTAAATTTAAGAAAATTGAAATCGTATCAAGTATCTTTACTGACAACAACACTATGAGACTAGGTATCAATTACAGGAAAAAAAACTGTAAAAAATACAAACACATGGAGGCTAAAAAATACGCTACTAAATAACCAAGAGATCACTGAAGAAATCAAAGCGGAAATCAAAAAATACCTAGAAACAAATGACAATGAAAACACTACGACCCAAAACCTATGGCATGCATCAAAAGCAGTTCTAAGAGGGAAGTTCAGAGCAATACAATCCTACCTCAAGAAACCAGAAAAATCCCAAATAAACAACCTAACCTTACACCTAAAACAATTAGAGAAAGAAGAACAAAAAAACTCCCAAAGTTAGCAGAGGGAAAGAAATCATAAAGATCACATCAGAAATAAATGAAAAACGAATGAAGGGATCAGTAGCAAAGATCAATAAAAGTAAAAGCTGGTTCTTTGAGAAGATAAACAAAATTGATAAACTATTAACCAGACTCATCAGGAAAAAAAGGGAGAAGACTCAAGTCAACAGAATTAGAAATGAAAAAGGAGAAGTAATAACTGACACTGCAGAAATACAAAGGATCATAAGAGATTACTACAAGCAACTATTTGCCAATAAAATGGACAACCTGGAAGAAATGGACACATTCTTAGAACAGTACAACCTGCCGAGACTGAACCAGGAAGAAATAGAAAATATGAACAGACCAATCACAAGCACTGAAATTGAAACTGTGATTAAAAATCTTCTAACAAACAAAAACCCAGGACCAGGTGGCTTCACAGGCGAATTCTGTCAAACATTAAGAGAAGAGCTAACACCTATCCTTCTCAAACTCTTCCAAAATATAGCAGAGGGAGGAACACTCCCCAAGTCATTCTATGAGGCCACCATCACCCTGATATCAAAACCAGACAAAGATGTCACACAAAAAAGAAAACTACAGGCCAATATCTCTGATGAACATAGAGGCAAAAATCCTCAACAAATTACTAGCAAACAGAATCCAACAGCACATTAAAAGGATCATACACCATGATCAAGTGGTATCTACCCCAGCAATGCAAAGATTCTTCAATATATGCAAATCAATCAATGTGATACACCATATTAACAAATTGAAGGAGAAAAACCATATGATCATCTCAACAGATGCAAAAAAAGATTTCTACAAAATTCAACACCTGTTTATGATAAAAACTCTGCACAATGTGTGCATAGAGGGAACCTACCTCAACATAATAAAGGCCATATATGGCAAACTCACAGCCAACATTGTTCTCACTGGTGAAAAACTGAAACCATTTCCTCTAAGATCAGGAAAACAACACGGGTGCCCACTCTCACCACTATTATTCAACATAGTTTTGGAATTTTTAGCCACAGCAATCAGAGAAGAAAAAGAAATAAAAAGATCCAAATTGGAAAAGAAGAAGTAAAACTGTCACTGTTTGCCAATGACATGATACTATACATAGAGAATCCTAAAAATGCTACCAGAAAACTACTAGAGCTAATCAATGAATTTGGTAAAGTAGCAGGATACAAAATTAATGCATAGAAATATCTTCATTCCTATACACTAATGATGAAAAATCTGAAAGTGAAATTAAGGAAACACTCCCATTTACCACTGCAACAAAAAGAATAAAATACCTATGAATAAACCTACCTACGGAGACAAAAGACCTGTATGCAGAAAACTATAAGACACTGATGAAAGAAATTAAAGATGATACAAACAGATGGAGAGATATACCATGTTCTTGGATTGGAAGAATCAACATTGTGAAAATGACTATACTACCCAAAAGCAATCTACAGATTCAATATAATCCCTATCAAACTACCAATGGCATTCTTCACAGAACTAGAACAAAAAATTTCACAATTTGTATGGAAACACAAAAGACCCCGAATAGCCAAAACAATCTTCAGAAAGAAAAATGGAGCTGGAGGAATCAGGCTCCTGGACTTCAGACTATACTACAAAGCTACAGTAATCAAGACAGTATGGTACTGGCACAAAAACAGAAATATAGATCAATGGAACAGGATAGAAAGCCCAGAGATAAACCCACGCACATATGGTCACCTTATCTTTGATAAAGGAGGCAAGAATATACAGTGGAGAAAAGATAGCCTCTTCAATAAGTGGTGCTGGGAAAACTGGACAGCTACATGCAAAAGAATGAAATTAGAATACTTCCTAACACCATACACAAAAATAAACTCAAAATGGATTAAAGATTTAAATGTAAGGCCAGACACTGTAAAACCCCTAGAGGAAAACATAGGCAGAACACATTATGAAACAAATCACAGCAAGATCCTTTTTGACCCACCTCCTAGAGAAATGGAAGTAAAAACAAAAATAAACAAATGGGACCTAATGAAACTTAAAAGCTTTTGCACAGCAAAAGAAACCATAAACAAGACGAAAAGGCAACCCTCAGAATGGGAAAAAATATTTGCACACAAAGCAACTGACAAAGGATTAATCTACAAAGTATACAAGCAGCTCATGCAGCTCAATATCAGAAAAAAAAAACCAATGCAATCCAAAAATGGGTGGAAGACCTAAATAGACATTTCTCCAAAGAAGACATACAGATTGCCAACAAACACATGAAAGGATGCTCAACATCACTAATCATTTGAGCAATGCAAATCAAAAGCACAATGAGGTATCACCTCACACCAGTCAGAATGGCCATCATCAAAAAATCTACAAACAATAAATGCTGGAGAGGGAGTGGAGAAAAGGGAACCCTCTTGCACTGTTGGTGGGAATGTAAATTGATACAGCCACCATGGAGAACAGTGTGGAGGTTCCTTAGAAAACTAAAAATAGAACTACCATACGATCCAGCAATCCCACTGCTGGGCATATACCCTGAGAAAACTGTAATTGAAAAAGAGACATGTACAAGAATGTTCAATGCAACACTATTTACAATAGCCAGGACATGGAATCAACCTAAGTGTCCAATGACCAATGAATGGATAAAGAAGATGGGGCACGTATATATAATGGATTATTACTCAGCCATACAAAGAAACGATATTGAGTTATTTGTAGTGAGGTGGATGGATCTAGAGTCTGTCATACAGAGTGAAGTAAGTCAGAAAGAGAAAAACAAATACAGTACGCTGACACATATATATGGAATCTAAAAAAAAAAAAAAAATGGTTCTGATGAACCTACGGGCAGGACAGGAATGAAGACGCAGATGTAGAGAATGTACTTGAGGACACAGGGAAGGGGAAGTGTAAGCTGGGACGAAGTTTGAGAGTAGCATTCACATATATACACTACCAAATGTAAAATAGATAGCTAGCAGGAAGCAGCTGCATAGCACAGGGTGATCAGCTCGGTGCTTTGTGACCACCTAGAGGGGTGGGATAAGGAGGGTGTGAGGGAGACACAAGAGGGAGGGGATATGGGTATATACGTATGCACATAGCTGATTCACTTTATTATACAGGAGAAGCTAACAGAACACTATAAAGCAATCATACTCTAATAAAGATGTTAAAAAAAATACAGTTCAAGAGGATGGGAAACTGCTTATCTATGAATTTATTTTACAGACGTATCAGAGATATAGAAAATTAGAAAAGGATTCACATATAAATGTTTTTCACAGTATTATTGGTTACCATAGCATAGACTGAGAACATTTTAATTTTAAACAGAACAGAAAAAGTTGCACTTTGTTTCATGGAAAATGGAAACGCTATACTTCATAGAGCAAGTAGAAATTGTATTTTAAAAATATATTAGTAACACTGGAAAGTGCTCAGGCTGTAATGTTAATTGAATAAAACAGGAAACAAACTTTATTTACACATAATACACATAATTATGTTAGGATGAATTCATGTGGAAAACAGATTAGAAAGAAGCAGCAAGTGTTCACTGAAAGCTTGCAGGTAATTTTAAATTTTAATTTCCCCCTTTTCTGTACTTTCTAAATTTTTATAGTGAAAATTACTTTTGTAATCAAAACAAGCATAAGCATAGTTGAGCAAGTGAAGATAATGAAACAACAGTATGTTACATGTTTCTTTAACAAATAACAATCCCAACATTTCCAGGTAGAGAGAGGCAAAAATCAAAACTAAACTGAACAAAATAAAGGATTAAGAAAATAAGTTGCTCTTATTTTTTTCTTAAGCTACAAGAGGCATTTTTTTTTCCCACAGAAAATGAAGATAAATAAATTTTTTTCTTTCCCCTCTTTTATGGAAAATGTTCCTGCCAATTGGGAACCTTGACTTTAATTCTCTGAACTGAGGAGGAATGGATTAAAGATACTTCATTTATATATCATGTGATCACAGTAAAATGGAAACAATTTCAATTTGAGAAACCCATTTTAATATCCAATTATTATTTGTTGAGTATTGATTATTTGTGTTTTCATATATTTATCAAATCAAGAACTAAAATGAATATATGAAAAGAAACTTGTACCTCTAGACATTTTCAAGCCTAAGGTCACCTCTTAAAACTTGTCTTCAAACTTGTGGATTTTATCTATGTACTGTTTCTTTTTTTTTAAAGTTTTATTGAACTATAGTTGATTTACAATGTTGTGTTAGTTTCAGGTATAATGCAAAGTGATTCAGTTATACATACATGTATATAAATATATATATTTTTCTTCTACATTCTCTTCCATTATAGTTATTACAAGATATTGACTACAGTTCCCTGTACTATACCATAGGTCCTTGTTGGTTATCTATTTTATATATAGTAGTGTGTAATAGTGTTTTGAATTAAACTAAGAAACAATTGAAAAGTGAGTGCAGACTGTACTCTTTAAGGCAGTGCATTTGACAATGCAAACGTGTGTGTGTGTGTGTATAATTTCACATATTTAAAGGTCACTTCCCATAAGATGTCATCTAGGAGTGTCAAGGTGGGGATCCTTGAAGTAATTTAGACTGATGTTTTATAGATATGTTTTATATACAAGACGCTCTCTGGTCTATTAACCGTCTCATCTATAAATCCTTTGACAATGTTATGTGATCAGATACGAAAGAGACAGACCCATGATGTCATCTCTTTTCGCAATTATTTATCTTAGCAAGACCTAAAACTCTTAAATTTATATGTTTTAATCCTACTATCTCCCACCTCCCCGTTTATCCCTACTCATATGTCAATGCGTGCCATTTAAAAGTGTTCTGATATTTATCCAAATCTTTATTTTTCTTGGTAAAAACTTAATACACATCATTTCACTCATTTAATCTTTTCACATGAAGCTGACAGCCCCAAATTCTGTATAGAAGGCATTTCTCTTCAGTCACCCCTCACATATCTGGCATTATTGTGAAATGAGGTTTCCACATGATTGAATTTTCCAGATAATTCAGCTGAGTTGGCCATGCTTTTCCTGAGCAACTTACATGTGGCCAACACAGGGTACACAAGGAGAGTAAATAAGATCCTTACAGTTCATAGCCTGAGGCAGGGGTTGGGGTGAGCTTGCCACACACAGGCTTTAAAAACTATAATACAATGTGCTAAGCAGTATGATGTAAGTATGTACTATGTGTTGTACAAATGAATACAAAATACAAATGAAGGGGAAATTAATTCTTCACATGGGAGGGTGAGGGCCCTTGCGGAAAGCCACTAGGAGGAGTTCACCCTTGAGTTGGGCCTTTGAAGATGAGAAAGAACTTTTTTTTTTTTAAAGTCTATTTCTTTGACTTTTTTTTATTGAAGTATAGTTGATTTAAAATGTGGTGTTAATTTCTGCTGTACAGCAAAGTGACTCAGTTTTATATAAATATATATATATATATATATGTATACACACACACATTCTTCTCCATATCCTTTTCCATTATGGTTTATCATGGGGTATTGAATATAGTTCACTGTGCTATACAGTAGGACCTTGTTCTTTATCCATCCTATATATAATAGTTTACATCTGCTAACCCCAAACTCCCACTCCATCCCTTCCCCATCCCTCCTCAACCTTGGCCACCACAAGTCTATTCTCTATGACTTGAGTCTGTTTCTGTTTCATAGATTGGTTCATCTGTGTCATATTTTAGATTCTACACAAAAGCGATATCATATGGTATTTGTCTTTCTCTTTCTGACTTACTTCACTTAGTATGATATTCCCTAGTTTCATCCATATTGCTGCAAGTAGCATTATTTTGTTCTTTTTTATGGCTGAGTAATATTCCATTGTATATATGTACCACATCTTCTTTATCCATTCATCTGTCGGTGGACATTTAGGTTGTTTCCATGTCTTGGTTATTGTGAATAGTGCTGCTATGAACATAGGTACATATGTATCTTTTTGAATTATAGTTTTATCTGGATATGTGCTCAGGAGTGGAGAATATGGTAACTCTATTTTTACTTTTAGGAGGAACTTCCATACTGCTTTCCACAGTGGCTGCACCAATGTACATTCCCACCAACAGTGTAGGAGAACTTTCTATAACGACAGATAGAGAGAGAGAGGTAGAGAGAGAGAGGGCACTTAGAAGAAATATTCCTAAGCATTAAAATGTTTAAATGCATAAAGAATTAAATAGTAAGAACAATGCCAGTAGTCCTACTACTAAGAAGAGCAGTCAGCACTTGCCCATTTAATGGGCACTCACCATGTGTCTGGCACTGTACTAAGTGCTTTTCTTGAATTAATTTTTTTCACAGTATATACATTTATATATTCCCAAAAGAAAATATGCTGTGTAGAATTCAACCTTTTCCTAATGTTCTGCTACGAATATCAATTTCTGTGCTCCACTGCGAAAATATTTTAAGCCAGCCTGTTCGCTGCCATTTGCCATCTTCCCTGCTTGGATATATTTAGTTGAGCTGTCATCATTCAAGTCCACAGTCAGTTTCACACTGACATCTTCTCCCCCCTCCTGCTTCTCTAAGATTTTTGATTCTTCTGTGGACGTACTTCAGGATACACATTGACAATTTCAATTTCCACCCAGGGAGATTTTGTGAGCTTTTGAGAGCAGCATAACTAACACTCGGAAGGTCAGTGCCGACTGCTCTAAGTATATAGGACAGCAGACAAGCATGGCTTGTGTTTCTGCAGTGTGCAGGGATCAAGCTCTAGTTCAAGTTCTCAGCCGAGGGGATTCAAAACCCAGGAGACATGTAGCAATGTCTGGAGGCAGTTTTGGTTGTCCCAGGTGGCAAGGGTGGAGGGATGAAGGGCTCCTGGCACCCAGTGAGTAGGAATGCTGGGGTAGTGGAAGATGCTGCTAAACCTTCTGTCATGAACAGGACACACCCCTACCCAATAAAGAATGATCTGGTCCAAATTTTCCCTAATGCTGAGGTTGAGAAATATTGCTCTAGTTGTAGATTTAAGTTACAAACCTAAATTATGGGAATAATTCATGCCATGGAGTCAATTTTTCCCTATTTCATATTTGGGGTCGTAAGAGTCATAATATGGAAGAGATCTTAGGAACCTGGACTAGGTGTATTACTCATTCATTAGAGGGCATTAAAAGTGGTTGGACTATGTATGTAATAGTTTCACTTCTTTGCTTCTTGTTGAGTGAGGGACTCTCCCGTGTGTGTGTGTGTGTGTGTGTGTGTATTCAGTAGCCCATGTTTAGATCTCTCTGCAAGGGAAAAATATGGAATGATGTAGTGCCAGGAAACCTGCTAACATTATCAGTATCTTGGCAATTTAAAAAATTCCACAGAGGGAAAAGTTATTGAATTTTCATAGTGGGAATTCAACTTGTTTTCCCATTTTTTGCCATTCAATTCCATCTAATATTACTATTTTACCAGCTTGCATATGTGCCTTTTAAATGTAAATACAGCATTGAATTAGATATTCTGAAAATTGGTGTTCTGTGAGATTTACAGAAGCTTGTTATTTCACATTTGTTTTGGGAGAAAAAATAATTGCCATTTGAAAATATCAATCAGCTAACAAAGTCAAATTCTAACACTTTTAAACCTGAAATTGCACATGAGAGAAGATTTTGACATTATAAACCGCAGAGAATATCATTGATTAAGTTGCATCAGTTGTTAACGTGCTCTGTTTTAGAGCTGTATGTCAGGTTTCTCAGATGGTGTGGTGTATTTATGTCAGATACCCAGAGAAAGATGTATGCTTTCTTCTTGGGTGGCCGTCATTACATTTCTACTAGGCATGATAAGCTATTCAGAGACAAAAGGAGATGGAAGGAGGTGAAAACGTCCTAATAGTAGAAAGTTTGGGAAAAGTGTAGATATCTCTGTGCTCTGTAAGGATCATGCCTCATGGAAATAGAAAAGTATTTTAACTTTTGCTCTGAAATGTATCTGTGTATCTTCCAGACAATTTCCCAAAGCTTTTCTTGGCAAGATTTAGAGCTTCTTGGTTAGACAGTAGAATGTTTATGCTCCTGGTTAACTGTTTCTTCTCTCTCTCTCTTCCTCTTTCTCTCTCTCTCTCTCTAATGTACATATATACACACATATGCATGCATATATATAATTGAAACTGTAACAATCTAAAGAATATTTCTCTTTCATTATCTCTTGTTGAGTACATAAATAATTTTACTTCCTTTTTGATATGTTTTCAACTTCATTTTTTGCTTTTAATGGAATTTAGGGACAAAAGTTCATTATGGGTTATATGTATCAATAAATGTTACTAAATTTAAATAAAATGAATGAATCTCTATATCTAAAATTTATAAGTGCAGGTTATTAAAGAAATTTGACAGTAGTGATTGCATAAATCACTTCTGACCCTAATTTTGTCATGAAGCATAAGATATACAGCTTATTATATACATACTTACATGCCATAAATGTGTTTTGGTAAGAAAACAGCAATTATAGCAATTTGCATAATATTTTTATTTGTGTAGTTTTTTTTAATCCCTGCAAGGGATTTATGAGGTAGATTTTATTTTAATCTTCATTTAAAGAATAAACAAAAGCTTAGAAAGATGACTTAAAGGGCATAATTATTTTTTCTACTACTAAGCAAAGCCTAAGTATAGCAAGTCATTGTTGAAATTTAGCAGATACCAATTCCACCTATAATTACAATTCTTTACTTTATAAAAGTAGACTTATAATGAGACTCCTCAGAGGAGCCATGAGTCCTACACTTTCTGCTCAAGTAATAAGATACCAATGAGAACTGTTTGTTAACCATACTTAGAAACAAGCAAAAGGATTTATTTGCCACAAGCCTATGAAACAATACCTTTGATAAAATAGATTTTGGCAAAAGATGAATGGGGGTTCCATCCAAGGACTCATCTGATGTATATTAGTTTACCCAATTCCCCCTGCTGAGAAGTGATTTCATCTATAAAGAAATTTTCACAATACACGTGAACTCCAAGGACAGTGTCATAGAGAAGTAACCAAGCACAAGCTTATTTTGGAAGATTTTCTGTGTTGTCCACTCACATTTCTTATTGTGTTGAAATAGTATAAGATGTTCTATCTTTTAAATATGGATTCAAATGTGTCCTATAAATATTTGATGCTTCTTGTGTTTACTAAAAATCCCTCTATTTGACTCGCTTTGTTCCTACTATTCCACATTACTTCTCTTCTCCATATCTTAGTGAAGTCCATGCTATAAAACTTTGCTTTAAATACATCACTTTCTTATCTTTTATTCACCCCTCAACCTACTGCAGTTTGATTCCCATAACTCCACTCTACTGATTATCCACCAACGTTCTCCTTGCTACCAAATCGTCTAGACACTTTTTTGTTCTTTCCATTCTTCTCAGTTTTTGATATTGCTGACCACCTCCTATTTAATATGTGAGATATTTAATCTGTGAAAACTAGGGGAGTGTATTAGTTTCCTAGAGCTGCTGTAACAAATTACCACAAACTTGGATGGCTTAATACAACAGAAATTTATTCTCTCACACTTCTGGAGATTAGAAGTCCAAAATCAAAGCTTTGTTAAGACAATACTCCTTCCAAAACCTCTAGGGGAAGATTATTTTTGGCCTCTTCCAGCTTCTGGTAGCTCCAAATATTCCTTGGCTTGGGTCAACATAAGTTCCATCTCTGCCTTTGTCCTCATACTGCTGTCTTCCTTCTGTGTCTCTTCTCCTCTTCTTATAAGGGCAGCAGTCATACTGGATTAAGGCCCATGCTAATGACCTCATCTTAACTTGATTACATGGTCACTCCTTGGCTCCATGTCTGCCATCCTGTTTTAGGCTGGTGGCTCAGCTCAACCTTTCAGTATTCCAATCCAAAAATCAATTATCTTTCAGTGTAAAGAGGGCAGTTAAAGGATGGTTTGGGACTAAAAAGGGAGCTATAGTGGTATAAGGGAAAGTGTTCTGAAAATGGAATATAGAAACCTGGGTTCTGGTCTCCCAACTGGGTGAGTGACCATGGGAAATAATTTGATTTCTCTTTAAGTTTTCTCATCAATCAAATAACAGTTTGGTTACATAATTTATATCCCACTTAATTCTAGTATTCAGTGATTTATTTTGTTCACTTTCAGAGGTAGACTCCCAGGCTAGCTGATTTCACATCAGACATAACTGGTTATAATTTGTATTTGGGGCTTATAATGAGAATACTTCATTAATTCCATTATTCAGCTATGTAGAAAGTAGAAGGAGTTAACATTTCAAGCATCCAAAACCACATGCATAGTATGCTACTAGGCATGCTTGTGTACCAGATTATAAGAAGGATCATGAAGAAGAATATGATACGATTGTATAAAAATATTTGGTTTACTCAAGTTAAAGATCAAAGAAATTAGAGGAGGAAAATGAATATTTATATAATTGGATGTGCTTATAGACATAGATATATAATGAATATAATAGTAGCAGTTAAATTGTAAAAAGATACAATCATTTATTAATATAATTATTTTTACATATTTTAATCATGTTATATAAAATTTCATTAATGTAGTCTTATTCCTTGTTTCACTTTGAAAATATATATGTAGAGACTTTTTTCAAACTTTTCATATGCGTGTTTGACATCATCACTATAGCCATATTTTGAATCATATATCACGATATTACAAAGTTCATCGTCTTCACATTCATCTATGTTGTTATAAAAGTAGCAATTTTTGAGTCTGTGTATAATGCTGTCGTCAGAAATATTATGTTACCAAAAGCACTAATTCACACATTTTTTTGTTGTTGTTAGTTCGTTTTTAAGTATTTTTTATTGAAGCATAATTGACATATAAATTTATATTAGTTTCAGGTATACAATATAATGATCCAATATCTGCATATGTTGTAAAATGATCACTGCAGTTAACTTCTGTCACCATACCTAGTTAGAAATTTTCTTTCTTGTAATTAGAACTTTAAAGACCTACTCTCTCAGCAACTTTCAAAATATGTAATACAGTATTATTAATTACAGACATTTACCATGCTGTACATTACAGCCCCATGACTTATTTGTTTTATAACTGGAAGTTTACACCTCTGGACCTGTTTCACCCATTTCTTTCACTCCCACCCGCTGCCTCTGGTAACCACTAATCTGTTCTCTGTATCTATGAGTGTGGGCTTTTGTTTGTTTGTTTGTTGTTTTGTTTTGTTTTAGATTCCACATATAAGTGCTAGTGTTTGTCTTTCTCCATCTGACTTATTTCAATTATTATAATGCCCTCAAGGTCCATTCATGTCACAAATGACAAGATTTCATTCTTTTTTATGGCAGAATAATATTCCATTGTGTGTGTGTGTGTGTGTGTGTGTGTGTGTGTGTGTGTATGCCACATATTCTGTACCCATTCATCTGTTGATGGACACTTAGGTTGTCTCCATGTCTTGGCTTTGTAAATAATATTGCAATGAACATAGGGATGTGTGTATCTTTTTGAGTTAGTGTTTTCATTTTCTTCAATAAATAACCAGAATTACTGGTCCAAATGATAGTTGTTTTTTTTTTTTTTTTCAATTTTTTGAGGAGCCTCCATACTCTTTTCTGTAGTGACTGCACCAACTTACCTTCCCACCAACAGTGCACAAGTGTTCCTTTTCCTCTACATCCTCACCAACACCTGTTATTTCTTGTCTTTTTAATACATAATAGATATTCTAACAGGTATGAAGTTATATCTCATTGTGGTTTTGATTTGTATTTCCCTGATGATTAGTGATGTTCAGCATCTTTTCATGTACTTGTCCATCTGTATGTCTTCTGCCCATTTTTAAATAGATTTTTTTTTTTTTTTTTGCTATTGAGTTGTATAAGTTCTTTATATATTTTGGATATTAACTCTTTATCAGATATATGATTTGCAAATATTTTCTTCCATTCCATAGGTTGCCTTTTCATTTTGTTGATGGTTTCCTTTGCTGTGCAAAAGCTTTTTAATTTGATGTTGCCCCACTTGTTTACTTTTGCTTTTGTCACTTTTGCTTTTGGTGTCAGAGCCAAAAAAAAAATCATTGCAAAGACCAATATCAAGGAGCTTACTGACTATGTTTTCTTCTAGGAGTTTTATGGTTTCAGGTTTTACATTCAAGTCTTTAATTCATTTTAAGTTAAGGTTGTGTATGGTGTAAGATAGCAGTCCTGTTTCATTCTTTTGCATATGGCTGTCCAGTTTTCCCAACACTTTATTGAAGAGACTGTCTTTCCACATTGTATATTCTTGGTTCTTTCATTGTAAATTAATTAACCCATATACGTGGGTTTATTTCTTGGCTCTTTATACTGCTCCATTGATCTATGTGTCTGTTTCTGTGCCAATATCAAATTGTTTTGATTAGTATAACTTTGTAAGTGTGATGCCTCTCGTTTTGTTCTTCTTTCTCCAGATTGCTTTGGTTATTTGGGGTCTTTGTGGTTCTGTACAAACTTTAGGATTGTATGTTCTATTTCTGGGAATAATGTCTGACAAACTAGGTAAAGATTCAACTATAATTTCCTCTCTTCCAGATAGATCTTCAGATTATATTACATTTGGTCTTCACAAAATCTCTTAAGGCAGTGATTATCATACTATCTTTTAGGCATGGGAAAACAGAGGCTGAGGAATTCCTTTATTGTTCAAGCTCTGTCTGCTCCCCAAATTCTAGTTTATTTTATTACAATACACTTTATTTCTTCCAATGTCATAGTCTTAGATATGTAAGACTCTTTATTTTCAGATAAGTGGTAAGAATGATGATAACACAAATTTTGCTGAATTTGGCTACTGCTGCTCAGTTTTTAGTGAAGTTCCTACCCTTTTGGTATTTTGAGGCTCCCAAGGCATGTATACAAAACCCTTTCCTCTCTCAGTAAAATAAAAAGCACCCTTGCAAAGCAGTATCTTCAACCCCACCAACTTCCCATGAAAACACATGTTTAAACCTCTGGTCATGATTGAAGTAAGATATGCTCACATGTATTTGTATTGAACTCTAACTGTATCTACATATCTACATATTATTTTTCACCTGTGATTAATTATATTCAGTATATCTATATATTTCATATCCAATAAATCTGTGTGATGCAAATCCTTTATCTGTTCAATATGACTCTGTATTTAACAACTGCATGATAGCTTCATTAAACTGTATGAGAAATTATTATGCTGATCTATATCATACTCAAAACAAAGGTTCAAATTCTACCTGAAAAAGAAAAATACAAATTTTCATCCTTATGAGTTATTTTGATCAATATAAATTGACTTTCATGTATTAGTTTTTCAAAACATTTCAGTGTGGATAATTGCTATAATACCTATAAACACAGAATGTTCACATCCAGGATTATTCTTGCCTTAAAAAAAATTTTAAAATAGTATTATGGGTTGAACCATGTTCCCCTCTGTCCCCTATCCATATATTGAAGTCCTGGCCTCCAGTATCTCAGAATGTGATCTTATTTGGAAACAGAGTCTTTAATGAGGTAACTCAATTAAAATGAGGGTGAGTCTTAATCCAATATGACTGGTGTCCTTATAAAAATGTAAAATTTGGATGCAGTGATGTACATATAGGGAAGGTGATATGAAGTTGCAGGGAGGAAACAGCCATCTACGAGCCAACGAGATTCTTCCGTCACAGCCCTCAAAAGAACCAACCCTGCCAACACCTTGAGTTTGGACATCCAGCCTCCAGAACTGTGAGACAATAAATTTCTACTGTTTCAGCCACTCAGGCTCCGGTACTTTGTTATGGCAGCCTTAGGATACTAACACAGTAACATTCTGAAATGCTTGCATACATCCATGTAGGTGGACTTTATTTCCTTTACTAGAATGCAGATTTTAATTTTAGTTTCATTACTGTAATTGTACATAATATAAAATAATTATATTATGGATTTATTTCTGCTACAAATGAATATATTTTTCTACATATATATTTTCTTTGTACTGCATTCCTTTTAAATGCATTAATATTTAAAATTTTCTTTTATTAGAAGTTGTAAGAATTTCTTAAAAAAAAGGTAAAAGTGATAAGGCAAGGCAACTTTAACAAGTTTATTGTATACTGCTTATAGGATATATTTAGTATATTCTATTTCCAGGGAGATAAGTGCTCTTCTTTAGTGGAATAATTTTATACTTCCAAAGAAATCACGTCTCAATTTCTACAGAATGGATAGGAATTTATTTTTAAGATGCTGTTATGAAAGTTGCTACATGAGTGAAAATTACAAAATTATTACCATTGTGCTTATTAAAAATGGACTTGAGGACTTCCCTGGTGGCACAGTGGTTAAGAATCCACCTGCCAATGCAGGGGACATGGGTTCAATCCCTGGTCCGGGAAAATTCCACATACTATGGAGTAACTAAGCCCGTGAGCCACAACTACTGAGCCTGTGCTCTAGAGCTCGTGAGCCATAAACCCACGTGCCGCAACTACTGAGCCTGTGTGCTGCAACTACTGAAGCCCGCGTGCCTAGAGCCTGTGCTCCGCAACAAGAGAAGCCACTGAAATGAGAAGCCCACGCACCTCAACGAAGAGTAGACCCTGTTCGTCCCAACTAGAGAAAGCCCGCACGCAGCAAAAAAACCCAACACAGCCAAAAAATAAATTTAAAAAAAAAATAAATAAATAAACAGACTTGACTCTCCTAAAGCATATTCTCTTGTCTGTAGGTAATGCAGAAGAGCTCTTTACACAAAAGGAAAGAGGAGAAATTAAAGAATAGAAGTAAACAGTCAAAAATAAAATAGTTTGGCTCAAGAATAGGAATCCATGAAGCTTATGAAGACAACTGATCATTCATAACTTTTCAGAGGTGAACTAGAAATATACGGATTTTTTCAAATCATACTCTTGGCCTAGGTTTACCTTCCAATGAATTAGATTTGCATCACTGAAATTCAGGTATTTAGGGTTTGCTTGGGTCTGTTGGCTGATGCTTTTTCTAAATATATTCATTAAAACTGAAACTATTTTCCTCATAGACATGCTTAACAGTGTTGAGACTTGAATATGAATAGTTAGAGAATTTTTTTTTTCTGGAAAAGTAGCACAATTTAAAAATAATAGAAAATACACCTAAATAACTACATAAAGATATTTGTTAACTGGTTGAAATTGCTCTCAGAATTTACCTCTTTGTTCTTTTTTGTTTTTCAAATGTTTATCTATATCACACCAAGGGATGGCATTTTATACTTTGCACAGTTTATTAGAACATCTTTACCATATTTCAAATGAAAGCAGGCTTTGAAAGCAGGGTAACACTTGCGTATTTTCCAAGCTACAAGGTGAATCCATCTTCTGTTTAAGAAGCTAATAACGTGATTAAGTTACTTCCAAGATTACAGTCTCAAAGACATTTTTAAAATATTTCAAAAATTTAAGAATAATCCATATTTTCTTAGATTCTGTTTATTTGGTAGGTTTTCCAATTTTGGAGGAAGAGGGAGAATTTGATTTACATTCCATCACACTGTGAAAATAATGGGTCCTTAAAATTCAAGTGGGAATGAATTAATCTTTTCATTGAATTGTAGTATATGCCTGTCGTATGTCTGCAGTGACTCAAACTGATTCCTGTATTGGATGTGAAAAAGTGTCTGTAACCCTTCTTTAGTAATCACTATGATTAAAATTGTGAAGGAGAATTAAAGCTGCATATTTTGGTGTATGGTAGCTGGACAATATAATTGATCATAAAACATTAATTTTAAGTTCTCTAGGTTAATGGAAGAATGGTATAAATCAAGTTTAAGTAAAGAAATGGAGAGGTACCTTCTAAAATATTGACTGAGATTCTTTACTTCTGTTATAGTTCAGTTTTCAATTATAGATTTTTTTCTAAGAAAATAATAAATATGTATGATTTGATTTTATTCAAAATTAGTTTTTTACATTTTGTAAGCCACCTTTAAGGTGACTTCTAAGATACAGATAGATGGAAAATAAAGTAGAATAGTATTTAACATAGCTTATTATGACATAGCTCTGATCTTCCTCATATGAATAATATGCTGTCAGATTCAGCACAGTCATAAAGTGCATAATAGTGTATTTCTATTCTACTTTGATGGAGTTCCATTGTTTTTACCATCAACCTATCTGAGCCTTAATTTCATCAATATAAAAATCTATTGTAAAGATTAAATGTCACATAGAGAACAGACCTGTGGTTGCCAAGGGAGAGGAGTGTGTGGGGGGAATGGATTGGGAGTTTGGGATTAGCAGATGCAAACTATTATATATAGAATGGATAAACAACAAAGTCCTACTGTATAGCACAGGGAACTATATTCAGTATCCTGTGATAAACCATAAAGGAAAAGAATATGAAAAAGGATGTGTATACATATATGTATAACTGAATCATGTTGCTGTACAGCAGAAATTAACACAACACTGTAAATCAACTATACTTCAATAAAACAAGTTAAAATAAAGACTAAACATCAAAAAGATGTAGCACTTAGCTCAGAAGCTGCCTGTAGTAAGGATATAATAAATAAAATAATTCATTATAGTTTGACAAATACTCATACATTTGTAAATTTAATACTAAAGTTTAGATTGATAAATGTCAATAACAGTAACACTGTGGAGACTATCCTAAAACATACAAGTTTATATGCATAGGTACTACTGTGCCCAGGGGACTTGTGTGCAAAGAAAGTGTTAAAGTGAGTCAGGGAAGAGCCATAGCTCAATCTACGGGATTTCTCCCTTAATCCAATGGTATACTTGGTGACCCTCTCTTGGTCTCTGGGATCCATAAAATAATTAATTATATAATAAAAATAGAAAATGAAATAAAAATGAAAAATATATGTAATAAAAATGGAAAAAAGTATAATGAAAGAGGGAAACAAAAGGAAAACTCCCTCTAAAACAGAGGCTTGCATCACAGCCTGCCTGCCCTCCATCTCCTTGGAGAATCCACATCCATGCAGACTGGAGCAGCTACTTTCACTTCTGTCTCTTTTCACTTTAACCCTTGCTTGTGTACTTGCCAATGTACTGCTACTTATAGGTAATGGTTTGGGAAAATACTGATTATCAGGGACCAAACCAAGACCACTAAGTCCCTTTGTAAAGGAAACTTGACAGTGAAGAGCAGGCAAATGGAAATTGCTGTCAGATATTCCTAATCTGCACCAGGTTTGGGCTGGGATTCCAGCAATAAAAGGTTCTGTATCTTATTACTCATCACTTGAGTCCTTTGTTCCTCTTATTCTTTAATGAACTCCTGTTATTGTAAGAGTGCTTTTGTAGTGTTTTCACTTAAGTGTAGGAAATGATGATCTTCATTCAAACCTGTAACTCTTTTTTGCTGTTGTTCTCTTTCTTCTTTTAGGGATGCGGATCTGTTCTTGTTAGACACAAGAAAGGCCCAAGCTCTAGATGTGGGTTGGCTTGTCTTTGATATCACTGTGACCAGCAATCATTGGGTGATTAATCCACAGAATAATTTGGGCTTACAACTCTGTGCAGAAACAGGAGATGGTAAGCACTGAATTTCATAAATTTGGGGGAGTTCTGGTTTGGACACATTGAGAGTTACAGCTTTTTGTGGGATTTAACCAATGTATATTTTATACACACAATGTGCAAAGTGGTGCATTCTATAAGATAGGGCAATATATTGATTAGTTAATTTACTTATAAACACATTACCAAACACAGGTTTATTGTCAGGCTCTGCAGTGGGTGTGGGGGTAAAGAATTAAGTTCTGTTCCTGCTCTTGCAGTTTTTAGCCTTGTGTTGAAGACCTGTATGCAAACAAGTAGAACTACTGTGATATAACAATACCAAAAGAAATCGATGTATAAAATGCTATGGATCTATGTCTTGATTTTGTGGTGGTTACACAACTATATAGTCTGTAAAAATGTATAGAACTGTACACTAAAGAAGAATGGATATTACCATATTCAAAGTATATCTCAAAAACCTGACTTATAAAAAGAAATATATATCAAAACAGATGATAGGGAAACAGACAAAGGACCTACCATAATACAGAGGAAGATGGGAATGGAACAAAAGAGTCATAAAAAACTGCAAAAAATGATACTGAGTTAGGTCTTAACGTATTGTAATATTTGGTCAAAGACAACAGCTCCAGAATCACTTCTGGGAGAGATCTGTTGACTGAGAAAAAAAAAAAAAAAGCACAACCTAAAAGTTGAGAGTTATGTTTTACTTGGTGGACAAAACTGGGGACTTAAGCCCAGGACACAGCCTCTCAGATAACTCTAAGGGACAGCTCCAAAGAGGTGGAGGAGGAGCCAGGATATACAGGAGTTTTTGCAACAAAGATCAGGTAGTCAGAACATAAAAAGATTATTGTTAATTAAAGAAAAACAGGCATCTCAAGTTAAGAAATTTATGTATGGGAAGATGAGAGAGTCTGGGCTTATTGAAATCATTCCTTTGATATGCATCTCAGCTGTCTGGGTCAGTATCATGTGCTTTCTCATCCTGAGTCTCCTCAGGGTGCACCATCAGGGGGCAGCTGCAGTGGCTGATGGTTTGATGTCGGGCATCCTGTTTCCACCCCAACTTCTCTCAGGGCTCACCGTTGGGGTGGTTGTAGTGTGATGGCTTGTTGGTTGAAACATCCTTTGTTTACTGATATGGCAGGTGTCATTCTTAGTCCACAGGTCTATAGGAAATCTTTTTTGAGAAGCTCCAGATGTTATTCTTATGCTCACAAATGCTCACAAATGCTCACTGAGTAGCGATGTGCTGTGTGCTTGGCTTGATGCTGGAGATAAAATAGTGAGCAAGTACAGAGATGGCTTCACGAGGCTTGCAGTTGAGTGAGGCATGAGGTAGTCAGCACATAATATTATTGAATGCACTTCACTACACACTAAGAGTCCAATGGACTCTGAGTGTAGAACAGTGAGCAAATTCGAGCTACAGTCTTTTAAAGATCAGGAAGATGTATCTAGGGGAAGAAATTGGAGGACCCTATACTATTTAGTTCTATCTTGCTTTCCATTCATCCTTTTCTCTCTGAGAACTACTTTATATTTTGTTTATCCTTTTCCTTTGATTGATTTTTCTTATATTTTAGGGGTAATTTTACTTTAAATGACATATTATTTATGTGATTTTTTGGAGCCTAAAATAAACTAACATTTCACTTCTTTCAAAGGTTTCCAAATTCTTTTTTTAAAAGTTAGGTTTGAGATACACAGCCTTTTGTTGCTCTTCTTTGGTTCTTTAATATTGTTTCATATGAAAATATTAAAATGATTAAATATGCTAGACAAGCTGGCCTTTTGTATTTAAGCCAGAGCAGACAGACCACCTTTTATTTGCAGCAATGGAATCTGAATATGTTTACTTCTCAGCAAAAGTAATTGGAAGTCGTGAAAAAATGAAACTCAGCAAAGTCTCCTTTCAAATTCATTTGTTGACTATTATTCGTTTATTCATTTGTTCGACATAAAATCTTCGAGTGCCTATTCATGCAAGACAAAGTGTTAAGGAGACAATGACCAGCGAGACAGACACATATAGCTACTTAAGAAAGACTAAAGTGCCCTAAATCCTAAAAATAGTGATACAATCAAGACGCTATAGGAAACGTAAGGAGATGGTTAAGTCCAAACGGAGCCAAAGAACTGTGGTCCAGGTGACTTCTGGGCTAGGTCAGCTGGGTAAGATTTCAAGAAATGAAGATGAGGAAGGAGAGGGTGTGGTGGTGAGAATGGAGGAGAGAGGTAGCTCCTGGATGAGGAAACAATGTGAGTAAATACATAGAATGGCAAAAAGGCATGGTGTTGTCTAGAACATTCAGCAGTCCAGATTTGGCTCGAACAGCTTTCATGTATAAATATGATTGCAGATGCTATTAGGAAAGTGATTTGGAGACAAATCATGGAAGGCACATGACATCTAATTTATGTGTATATTCTTGTAACTTGACCACAGGTCATTAAAGAACTAGACTTGCTGCTTTAATCAATCAGAGTAACACTTTCATGATTACGTATTTGAATGTATATCCATTTCATAAGGTCATGGATGTGTATTTCTGGTTCACAGTGGAACCCTTGATACTTGGTACCATGCAGGTTGTAGGTATTAAAAACATGTTTTGAATGATTGTTGAATGAGTTTGTGACTTAAAAGACTCTTATGGACCACCTGTCATTGAACATGTTACTCTTTTTTTTTTTTTTTTAATTGATAGTGGATTTACAGTGTTGTGTTAGTTTCTGGTGTTCAGTAAAGTGATTCAGTTATATATATATATACTTTTTCATATTCTTTTCCATTATGGTTTATTACAGGATATAGAATATAGTTCCCTGTGCTATACAGCAGGACCTTGTTGTTTATCTATTTTACATATATGAACATGTTACTCTTAAGAAGACCTTCCAAACTGTAAATTTGGGGTGATTATTAACCAAACCAATTTGGTGTAACACAGGAGAATTTTATACCACAAACCACAGTACAGTAATTAAAATTGTTTCAATCATAAGGTGAGGAGAAAGTCAGTGATATAGATTATTAAATTTTGTTTATCCTGCTTCCACAAAGGAAAAATAGCTAAGAGATCTAAATATATTTTGGAAATCAAAAGGCTGTTGAAATCAAAAGTAGCATCATGATTCCTCAGAGGACCTGTGGAAAGTACATCAGTTTGTAAAATATTCTTTTTAGAAATTTGATAAGTGAACTGCCATGGATTTGGCAGGAGAGTTTAAGGATATTCTATCGATTTTTTTTCATGCAGAATAGATAATTCTCTGAGTTCCAAATGTCTGCTTCAGCTAAATAAAGCAAACATATGAGCAAGCAAATGGAAAGGAAACATTGCTGCTTCTTAACGGCAAAATCTAGAAATTCCATACAAGTGGTTGTATCCAATTGTACTAAATCAGTTTCAGAATTTTCTAATACTCCCTCATGGTGGTTAATAACCCTCTATGATAAAATAGGTACTCTTTTTTTAGCAGCAAATGAGTAGATTTAGGTCTGTCTTATAATCTAAGATGTTCAGTTCCCTAAATTATAAACATACATTAATTACCTGGCTTGTTAGATCCTTATTAAAATTGTTAATAAAACTACGGTAATTGGTATCATATCCTATATATATGTATATCCTATATATATATGTCCTATATATATATGTCCTATATATATATATATATATATATATATATATATATATATATATACATACACAGAATTTATTACCCAGATAGCAATTTAATCTAGCTTTTAAGACTTGGGTTTTCTCCCCAAACAGTGTAATTTTCCATTGTTTGATGCTTTATATAGTTTAAACCTTCCAAGTAAATTAATTCATTTTTTTCAAATTTGGGTTTATAGAATAATTTAGAGATGGAAAAACAAAGATAGTATTTTTGGGATCATTAGAATGTCTTTTTAAAAACCCCATGTTTTCAGACATTTTAGGTTTGGCAATACTCAGAGTAAATTTTGCCAATGACTTTTTCCTTTCTATTCAAACCCGCTTATATGTCAAGGAAAATTCAATCCGTATGTTTCTGATTCATTTGTATTCAAGTCATCAAAATGTTGTTTTGTCAGAGTATTGTTCAATGTCCAAGAAACAGTATAAGGTTCTTTTTTAATAAGACTCTAAAATCCATTTTTCTTTGGACAAAGTTGTGGCATAATTTCCAAGCGTATCAAGGTAAAAATTCAGATTTAAAGTCAGAGATTTCAAAGTTTCACTAAATTTTGTAGCCAAATCAAGGAAAAAAAAAAAGATTTCAGAGGTATGAAGCTATCAAGTTAAATTCATTATCATTAATGCTTAAATATAATATAAAGAAATTTATAGTTATTGTTAGAACTTAGAGTTTAAGGTTTTGATACTTAATTTAAATGAAGAGAATAAAGAAATAGAATCGATCGCTCCATTCTGGAAATAGAAATTTTAAGAAAAAATCGTTAGGAAAACTAGATTCAAATCTTGGCTCTGACAAAATATTTTACATTTTAGCCATAGCGTTAATTAAATGAGTGTAATGGTAACTACCTTCCAAGGACCATGTGAGGCTATATTAAGCAATAGTACCCGGAACATGATGAGACAGGAATAAAGGTGTTTGGGTTGAACTGGACGAGAAAATGCACAGAGACTTACTCTACATGGTACTCCTTAAATTAGGATCAATTCTTTCATTGTGGAGATTTTACAGATGATTTAATAAGACTTTAGATAAATTCACAAATGATAATCCACTGGAGAGAAGTAAGATTATTGATATATGTTCTTAAATCTTGAGTTGGAAGCATAGTGTATAGATAGTTACATTATTAGGTGCAAGTCTAATAACTTTGGTTGATGAAATGATTATTGGTAGGAAGCTTTTAAATACATCTGATCTAGGGTATGAAGCCAACAGAAATGAACATTCAGAGATATGTGTCATGATCAATTGATTGCTTATATTGGCTAGGTCTTCATAGGCACTGGAGAATATCAAATTATTAGTACTTAATATGGTAGTTTTCTTGAGGCCCAACAACTTTATTCTTAGAAAAAAATGACATGGTTATTTGGGGGATAACTAACTGCATCAATGAATATAAGGGAAACGACCCTTGTTATAGGGTAATATACGAGGATAATTGATTAAAGGCTGGCGTACATAACCATCAGAAAAAATTTTCAGCCCAGAGATGCCTCAGTGTAAATTACTATCATTTGGCTTCGTAAACCTATTAGCAAACGTTACACATCAACATGGCTTCTTACAAGCAGTAGTTTAATGCTCATAGAAAACATGGTTAAAAAAACATTGATCATCTTTGTTAAAGAGTGGGACCCAAGAACTCCTAATATATGTTGTGCTAACTTTTTTAGCAAATTGCATAAAATCCCCACTACATAAGTTATATTTCCCATTAAAAAAATCAGAAAATGAAGATACTCTATGAATTGATTGGAAAAACATCATAGAAGACCTCTTTGAAAGTCAAGGAAACAAACCCTTGTAATTATTGCCTCCTCAGGTTATAGCCCATGTTGGTTAGCAGCTATATTTCCCAGACATTGTAAAGGGATAAAGTTATAGCTTTTTAATTTTTTTTGATTGTTAGTACACAAAAGTTTTCTCTATTCCATTTTTAGAAATTATATACGTACATAAATATATTGATATTTCAGAACTTTTCTAAAAGCACCAACAATTTCATCCTCTTTTATTTTCACCAACATTATTATTCAAATTATAAAAAAAGGTCTTAACTTTAGTTATGAGTACAATTAAACTGAAAGTGAGTATTTTAAAACTTTTATTACCCAAGGTTTCGCCATGTTCCCTACCCTTCCACTTGGAATTTTTGGGCTCATTTCTGCAAATTGACAATTGTCACACCTACATTAATAAGAAATGGGATTAGGTTTTCTTTTTCTACAACCTTGAATTGTTGCTTATTTCTATTGTTCCTTATTATGTGAAGAGTAATTTAAAGCACTGATAAATTTGTCTCCAAACCTTCAATATCCTGTGATATCTTTTAAATATGCTGTCTTAAATCAGATTTTTCAAAAGTTCCATGACATCTTTTGAATTACAGAATATAAACTCTTAATTAGAAAAATCTATTCTATACTCTAAAGTCCTCATGTCATTATATATTAAATTAATATGTGAGTTACTAAATTGATATTCTTTTACTTTTATTAAATGTGAACATCTTTGTCTGAGAGAGATGAGGAGCTCTTAATGTGATATCTGCTTAAATTTAGTAAGTCCTGGAATCTGCTACTTTTCAATGCAAGTATCTGATTAAATAAGTTTGTTGTGTTATCCTTAGATACCCAAATACAGTCTTTTTTAACTCAGGGGAAAATTTTCCAAATTAAGCCCTTGTGTTGTCAGATGACTATTTATCTGTCTCAAGGGTCAAATGATCTATGTGGCTGGTTAATCTGAATATCAGCTGACATAGTGCTAATAAGTAGCAGAAGAAATTCAGAGATCAAGGGTGATATTTTTCTTTTTGTCCTGCTGTTTTGACTACAGTTTCTCATTATTATGTATCTCAGTTCAAAAAGTTGAATTATGTCCACTTATCAGAGGATCTCTTAAATATTTTGAGATTTGATAATATTCTCTTCCCTTATCTGAACTTTATCTTTTAAAGCAATTAAGTCTTTTTTGTTCATAAAACCATATGGCTCCCTGTTGCTGAATTTATGGTGCTGACAATTGGTTTCAAACAAATAAATGAGAGTCTCTACTTCCAAGAAACTGCAAAAATCGCATATCTTGCTAAATGTTCTGATAGGAAGAAGGAACATATACTCCTATGTTTGTTTTAGGTAAATATTAGTATAAATGAAGTACTTCTTTATGTTTAATGTTTAATGCTGAGGATAATTAGAGCATACTTGCTTGACTTTTGGTTGAATATTTAAGAATAAATTAGGAGGACAGTTGAAGAATAGCTATCTTCAAATACTTAAATAAATACAGTGAATAAGTAAAATTAAATTTTCCCTGTAGTCCAGAAATTAAATCAATGTGTAAAAAGGGCAGATTGAAGGCATAAGAATAAAGTGCCTAAGACCTGGGAGTTAATGGCTATGGAATTATTTGTATTGTGAGGGAATGAGCTTGTGTGACTAGAAGAATTCTCTATTTATTTGACCTTTTGTCTAGGGATTATTATATTGTCTGTGATAATTTCTCAGGTAATTGTAATTTATATATTTACACTTTAAGCATTATACACATATAAATATTATTTTCAGAGAGGGTACAGTGAATAGATATGTACCATCTTAAGGAGCTTGGTATTAAATAGTTTCATTCAAACCAAAACTCAAGATATTATATAAAATCAGAGATGGAGAAATGGATAAAGGGAAGTAAGAAATATTAGACATCTTTTGGGATAAATGTGTGTGTGTGTTTGTGTGTGTGTGTGTATACAAAGAGGGGTAATACCCAGGCATAAACAAATTCCCAACTGATCACGTGAAGGATCAGATAAGTTCATAGCTGAAAATCTATAATTATTAAGGTGTCTAGAGAGCTCTTATTACAGCATTTAAGTAAGATTATATTTTCTTTTTCTTTAAGTGCCACAATATATTTTTCAGTATCATAACAAAATGTAAAACTTAATCTAAATTTCTCCAGAACATTTTAAAATGGCTTCTGTTTCTATCATATTTCTATAGAATTTTAAAAACTTTAAAACATAAATAAATCTATGGCAATATGTCAGTTTCTAAGAAAATCTTTTTTTTTTTTTTTGGTATGAATCAAACCATAAGAGAGATTTAAAAGATAGCTAAGCAAAACAACTGCCTTGGTCATTTTATGTGAATGATTCAGAAGAGTTTCCATTGAGAAGAATTCCTGTATCTTTATGGTAAAAATGACTAGATTTCTACTGAAAATAAATATGACATAGATTTCCTCTGGGGTTTTAAGATCACTATTTGTTAATTTTCCAAACCCACGTAAGCTGTGACTTATGGATTTTCTAACTTGTGTAATATCTTAAAGCACATCAGAGAACATAAATCCTTCCAGCTTTAGATTTTTCCTCCTTTCCCACTGCATAAAAATGAGCAAAATCATCAATATGCCTTTCATGGCTAGAGAACTAAACATAAATATAGGAGCACTGTTAAATTTCTACTTTGTTCAACCTAAGTTCTTATTAATTCTCTTAGTCATATACGATTTTTATAAACTATATGTATTTCAAACTCAACTTAGCAAAACTTATTTTCTGTCTATACAAATAGCTGCTTTTTTTAAACCCTGATTTTGGCAGTACTTTTTTTTCTTCCATGCTAATATTTCGTAGTTTTTAGTTTTCATGATTAATTCAGGTTTTATTTCCTAGATTCATCTGTAGTTCATATAAAATAAGTATTCAAACCATGTATTTGCTGTGGTGGTCAATCAAAATAATATTAACAACTAACAGAAACTAATATTTCCTGAGCGTATTAGATGCCAGCCATTTGGTGAGATTTTTAAGTGGAATGTCTACTTTATCTTTACTATTTTCCCATTTTGTACACAAGGAAACTTAGCCTTAGAAAGCACAAGAATCTTGCCCTTGAACCTAAAAATTATTTGTTTTCCTAGCCAGATCTTATACACTATGACTCTCACAAATGATATGAATTTTATATAAATTCCAGACTGAAAAAAATTAATGCATTTTTATAATTTCCAAACAGGACATTGTTATTAATAATGATTGTTATAGAACAAAATTGAACTTTATGTTGGATCCGTTGGTAATTACCTTTGGGTTTTTATATTTTCTGTCTGGAATTTAACTGTGATCTGACCCACAACAGGTAACAGCATTTTTACCATATTTTTTGTTTTTTTAAATCTAACTACTTCAGTATTTCTTTTAGCTCCTTACACAATTATCATTAATTTGATAAATTTATAGACTGAAAAGAAGAAAAAAGTAACTTTTTTTCCTTCTAGTGATCAGCTTCAACATGTAATTAAATTTAGCCAAATTTAATTTATTTTTAATTCCATAACGAACGTCCCCCTCCTTTTGTGCCCTGTGTCACTCACTAATGTATTTTGCTAGGTTCTCCTTCCCTGTTTTCTCCCCTCTGTTTTACTGTCCTTAATCCACACTCCCCATCATAGACTCCTCATGTCTACCTCCCCCACCATCCTTTTTAAGTGTCAACTGGTACTCAAGTTTGTAGTTTCAGTAACGGTGCAGCAAACTCACCTGAGGCTAGTCAAGCATGCAGTTTCCAAAACATATTAATTGATTATTTTGCAAAAAGTCAGGATGAAATTCATCCTTTCTCTCATCTCTCCATCCCCCTTCCCAGCATCAAGGCTGAAGGTGACCTGGTATTATTCCAGCCCTAAAGAGGACTCCCTGAATTGTATTTTGGGGAGAGCATATTGGGGTAATTTTTTCCTCAAAAAATTGAAAAGAAATATCTCTGGCAAATAAAACAAGTTTTTAATTTTTCACTGTGTTTAGCTTTGCTTTTTAACTTTTTTTCCCTATGGGCAGAGGGTGAGCCATAACTGCTTTGCTAAAACCTCATATTTTGAACAAAATGGTTTGAATGTAATTTACAGATGCCTTAGTTCTTTGGAAAATGAAGAATCACGATGCTGGCTTCTTTTTAAATATCTATATCCATTTTGTTATCTCTATTATATTTTCCTCTGGTCGGTACTCTGAAATGGGCTTCCAGAGCCTAGTTTAATTTTGTATAATGATTGGTAGAGAGGAAATGGTTTTTCTTTAAAAGTAGGTTTGACTATAGAATATATTCAGTAATAAATTGGAAAACTTGGATTTGCTGTTTTACTATGTCCATTATATATACAATGTTTTAAAACCAGGTTTTAAAGGCAACTTCCTTGTTTTAATTTATAGTATGTTTATATTTGAATGAGAGCCACTTGGTAAACATCATTTGCTTATCCAAATTTAGCATCACAACCTAAAAACATACGTGAAAAAGAATTTTGAAATCAATGATTTAAAGTAAGCGGATAAAACAGGAGTTAGTCCTGCTTCATTATCTGGTGAAAGAGGTATTTTACCATTTTTTAGATTTCCCTTAATGAAAAGGGATATGGAAGTGTTTGGCGACATCTGTATTTCTGTTTTGGATTTTCCCTAATTCAAAACAGTAACTGTGGAGCACCCATCTTGCCAAACAAATCCTAAGGTCAGAAACATATTCCAGTTTTTGTTGTTTGTTATATTCTCTATTCTAGGCTCTAACTCTGCTTTGACTAATGATCTGAGGGGTAAATATGTTCATGGTAGTATTGATTTGGGGCCATGCAGAATATGAGATTCTCCATATTCTCATCGTACAGAGTTAACTCCGTCTCTTCCATTGTTCCTTCCCCTATAAGTTTAACATCGCTGAACATATTTCTTAAAGACATATTGCAGAACAAGGGCAGTGCTGGTTTTGCATCACGAGTACAGAGCACAATGGGAAGAAGAGAGAGCCTTTAGTCGTTTAAGGCATCAGCAGTCACTGTTGCTGAGGTTAAACTTTGACTCAGCTGGTGTAGACTCACAGGGACAAAGGAAAACCAAAACAAACCAAAGCATCTACCCGCCAAAGCCAACAGTATGTATTACAAGTGGGGATCAAAACTTGAAATTAGACGGAAAATGCTTTGATAGGGAAATTATATATCTCAGCTCCTTGAACATGGATTCCAACTTCTCTGCAGTCAAACTTGTCAAGTTTCAATTTGAGGGAAATGGAAAGTAGGGGAGACCACCTGTGTTGTCATGGCTGGAAGGAGTGTTGAATGGTCTTCCCACTTACTAAGGAAAGTCTGATCTTAAACATCACAAAACCAGCAGCTACCACAGTGTCCTTGACAAATACAATGTGTGTATCACTGCCAGACCCAGGAGATGGATGGATTCCTCCAATCTTTTCAAGGTGGGGAGCAGAGACCCAACAGAAAAGCATCAGCCCTAAACAATCTCTAACAAAGGGGAACTCTGTGTACTTAAAGGAATAGGGTAGTACTTAGGGTGGACAGGGCTGAGTTAAAAACATGACTCTTCTCTGAGCTTTATTTTATTCATTTTAAAAATGTAACCATTGTTTTTTGGGGAGGAGTACATAAGATGATGTATGTAAAACAACTGATAAATTCCCAAGCTTCAAAATGGCAGCTGTTGCTTCTTTCTTAACTTCAAAAGGACTGAACTGGCTTATCTTCTCAAATCCCAATTTCCCTGATGCTTTTGAAAGGCTTGCTTGTTATGACTTTTGGGTACCAGCTCTATTTATGAGTGGAGGTATTCAGATGATTTCTCTGTGAGGTGATAAACTGATAGAAACATGATAGTTCTACTTAGGCTGTGAGATTAGATTTGCTTCTGACCCACGCTGACCAAAAGGTAAACACCCTGGGAACCCAACTGTTATTTTGCATGTGGACAGGTCAGAAGGATGCTTTTGCTCTGGGGTCCACCATGAAATCATGGTGGTGTGAGGTCTCACCTGGTCCCTTAGGTGGGGCAGGCCAGCTCACATTCTGCTGTGGCCAGAGACATGAGAAAAAGTGAAGAAAGATTCTGCTTCTCTTCGCTCAGAAGAATATTTTGTGATCCAATCTTCATATGCGAAGGAAAGAACTAAGTCCCAAATGTCTTAACTCCACTTTTTTTTCTTTTTTTGGCAAAAAGTAGACACTTATGATGGTATATACATTAGGTATTCGGTATCAGGCCTTCACTATGTATTTTGGAAAACACCTTTTAACTCCTTTCACTCTTTCTCTTCATTAAGTGTCAAAATGATTTACTTCTCCTCCATTTTGGTAGTCCTTGACTATTCTAAAGATTCTAGAAGTAGCTTATGATCATTTCACAGATTCATGTATCAAATTGAAAGGGAAGGTCAAACATTTAATGAACTATGTTTTTCTGTATGATAAAAGTTCTTTTTGAATAATATATCATATAAGCTGGTAAAAAAGAATGTTTCCTTTAGACACTCATAAATTTCCCAAGTAACTGCATTAAGTTCGTTGCAAAGACTACTTCCATCCACTATAGATAAAATGCAGAGTCTGAAATTAATTTCACTGCTATGAAACAAACTCAAATGAGCTTGACGCCTAAAAACTTTTCTTCATTGATATCTTAACACGTAAAAATAGTTTTTGAAGATGTTTTGGTTGATTTCTGCTGAAACCCTGCTTTCATTATAGTTTTATTTAACTCCCCTGTGATTTTAAAGGAAAAAGTATATGTGTGTGTACACATTTTTTATTTTAAGAAGTCACATAATAACTGGAAAAGAGACTAAAAATAATTCACTCTTCCCATGGTTTTGTGAAAAGAATGTTTCTGCTTTCTTAAAATAAATGAGACCTGTAAGACCAACAGCTAACCAATCTTTTGGGGGCATGTGACAGATTATGTCTGTAAAACTCATAGGGCCTCAGGGGAAAGGCTCTCTATATAAAGAGAGGAGCTATTAAAAAGTAAGTGCTTATGTGAAGGTGAACTACAATTCCTAGTTTGAGATTCGTATTTCCACTAGCTGAAAAGAGGGCCCCAGTAAAAGGCATTTGTGGGGCTTGTCACGCCTGAGACAGTAAGCCTCCACATTTCAGACCATGTCCCATGGAAGGAGACTAATCCTTTTCCATCACCTCAATCCCACCCTCAGTGCAATAAAAGATTTGAATATTCTGGAAAGCTTCCCCAACAAGGCATAAACCTCTGGCCCTGCTCCTTTATGTTTCTTGGTCTTTCTTCCTCCAGGCAACCCCCCACCCCACCTTTCAGAAATTTCTTGAGCTACAGTTCTCAACTATTTGCATTTTCCCCCCATCACGTCTTGAACCATCATACCTGTGTTTCTGACCAAATATCCCAATTTCTTTACTAATCCCTATGACTTTCTCAGACGGCAGGGCATGAGAATCCCTTCTATAAACATTTTAGAAAGAACGGAAACTCTTTAAAAAATCTCTTCCTCCTTTAAACGTTATCCTTCCCATACCCCAATCCTAGAGGAAAATGAATTTCTTCTATTGCAGTGTTACCAGGAATTTACCAGGAACTGGAACCACGTTTCTTGTCTGCAGATAATACTCAACCCACCATTCATGTTAGCACGCCAGGACATGGTCCCTTGTTGCCCTCTGTGGATGTCATACCCCCAATGTTTCTTTTCTTCTTTATCATCAGCTACAGAATCTTATCCTTATTCACACATGTTATTACACTGGACCCTTCTTTTGTTTTTGATACTTTTTATTTTTGTATTTATTTATTATTTATTTTATTTTATTTTTGGCCGCGTCGGGTCTTAGTTGCAGCACACGGGATCTTCATTGAGGCACGCGGGATCTTTTGTTGCGGCACATGGGCTTCTCTCCTGTTGTGGAGTGCGGGTTTTTCTCTCTCTAGTTGTGGCGTGCAGGTTCCACAGTGTGTGGGCTCTGTAGTTCGTGGCATGAAGGCTCTCTAGTTGAGGCGCATGAGCGCAGTAGTTGTGGTGTGTGGACATAGTTGTCCCTTGGCATGTGAGATCTTAGTTCCCTGACCAGGGATTGAACCCACGTCCCCTGCACTGTAAAGCAGATTCTTTACCACTGGACCACCAGGGAAGTCCTGTTACTTTTTAATAATGACTGTATAATTGTCAACATATAATTATATAGAACAAAGTGGTTATTTTTTAATTTACTCTTTTAAATGTTGGGATAAAGAAGAAAATGAAAAGATCTAGCAAAGAAATTGCATGATGAGCCTGGCTTATTAAACAGAAGCCCAGAATCACCATGAAGAATCACTAAAAAAAATCTAACTACCTTGTACTCTGAAGTTCAATACCAATATATTTTTTAACCAGTACCACATTACTGGGAGTTTTCAGTATCACTGAAATAGTTTAAAATCCCAGCTTTTCATTGTTTTTGTTTGAGATTGTAAGGCAATGTAAACTATCTTAAAATCAGGAAAATTCTGAGCACGAATGTAAAATTCTATTTATGATACTTCAAATATCTGGCAGTAGGTCTGTGCTTTTACTATAAAACTAGAAACTATGCAAAATTTTCATCAAAGTATGACATAGTTGAGATTCATAACTAGATTACAATTTGCTTAATTTAAGATTTCACTGAGTTAAAATGTATATGGAATTTAAGTAGACAAAGTTCTATCTCCCCCACATTCCTTAAAATCTGATATAAAAATGATTTAGTCTATATGCCGGGTAGAGAATTCTGCACATTTTAAATCATCTGTTTCTAAAAAGGGTACGATTCCAGTATAATTTAGAGCCACGGAAACTATAATTTAAGAGTACCAGAATCAGATTTAATCACAGATTGAAACTAAGCAAAGAGCAAGAGAATATGTGAATGAGAAACAGCGCAGTGATTTGTTTTCTGTGAACTAGTCCACAAAGGATGCTGTAAGTGTCTTTCGAAATGAAGAACAGGTAATTCGTGCACAAGTTTCATCACAGGTGTTTTGGGTTAAGTGTTCAATACTGTGGGTTTATAGGAAAAAAAACAATGGAATTTATGCTAACATCTTATAGTGATATCAACGTTTAGACTCTGATAAATCCTCAAGTGAATGTTTTTCAAATTGTGTATTCTGGAGGGAAACTAAATGCTCATATTTGGAACCACTTGTCCTTATAACATCAACATGTCTCTAAAGAGCTGTTTTGTCAGAGGCTCCTTTAATAACCCTGTTTTTAAAGAAATAAACATTTTGAAAGTCACATTTTCCAAAAAGAATGGTCTGAAATACAAAACTAGTGAGTTGGGGATGGCTCTTTGGTTTGCCAGCCTACTGTCTCGATGATTCTAAATTTGAAAATAGTTAGTTGTGTCCTTAGGCAGATGTGAATACAATACCCTGACCCCCAGGCTTATATAAAGTCATAAGGGTCAGAGGAGAAGATCTGGATGTCTTGAATCCATCTTCAGTTATGGCAAAATGTGTAAGTCAAAGCGCCACCCTCACATACTATCTTCTTGATTCCTGTGTGAAAAGAATAATTATTTCTTTAGATGATACCATCCTAACCCCACCTTTAGTCATTCTGTAGTTAATAAAACTGAGAAATGCCCATATATTTGTTTCTCAAATTGCTTCTCTTCCCTCAGTACCTGCTGAGTAATTTCGAGATGAAAACAAGATGGCCAGGATAAGAATAGTTCTAAAAAACATTCACATGGAAAGATTTAATGGGCATTCTTTTCATAAATTCAAGAGATGATACCTCTGCCCATATCGAACTCTGGACCTCTATATTTTTTTCTCACCACCCTTTTATTTTATGATCCAAGAATTCTGTGATACAGAAACCTGGGATAATTGGGCACCATGTTTCTTTGGGTCCAGCTGCCATCAGTGAAATCACTGGAATGCTGGTATATCCTTCAAAGAAACTTTTCTATCTCCTCTCCCATTTGTGTGGGAGATCCCATGTGTATTTAAACTTGAATGACTCCCAACAATCAAGTTCTTCTCCCTCTCTTGCTCTCACCCCACCCATTTAGCAGATCACTGCCCTTCCTTCTTCCTAGTGTACAACATCAGATGTGACAAAAGGGAAGTGTCCTCTTGTTCTAGGACCATTTCATCCCATCACTTGCCCTGCCTCTCACTTTGGGACAGTTTTTGATCCACCTTAAAATTCCCAATGCCATGAAATCGCTGTTTTGCTCACCTTTGAACTGCTACCACTCTCTGAAGCTGATGCTGGTACAGGAACTCATCTTGGACCTACCTACATTCTGGTGCTGCCATCTTGTACCATTGTGGAGCTACTTGGAAGCCACTCTTCTGATGTAGGAAGAATCTTTGGCCACCACTTGCACCACACCATTAACCAAACTCCAAAGTAGGGCTCCCTTGCCCTCCCAGGATTTTACAGGGAGTTTGGGTAAAAATAGGTCTGTTAGATTTTCTTGAATCCCCTTGGTTCTTAAGAAGTTAATCATGCAAACATTGGAGCAAGGCCAGAAGGAACACTGAGTTACAGACTCAAAATCCCTGCTTCCTTATACTCACTGGGACATTGTTCTGAATCTGTACTCTAGGGGTTCACCTGTTTCTTTCGATGAGTTCTCTCCCTTCAGGTTTTTCCATTCTCTTCCAAATATAGGCCTGGTAAATTAAGCTTATCCATGTTCTAGCTATGCCTAAACTTGTCAGAATCCTAAAATGATTAAGCTTGGATTCAAGCTGGTGTCCCTTATCACCCTTTTATTTTAATGCTCTTTTTATTACCCCAAGTTATGTTTATTTCCACTGTATATTCTTTTTTTATTTTTTCAGTTATACATATGTATATTTATTCTTTTTCATCCTTTTCCATTATGGTTTATCACAGGATACAGAATATAGTTCTCTGTGCTATGCAGTAGGACCTTGTTGTTTATCCATCCTATATATAATAGTTTGCATCTGCTATCCAGTGTATATTCAATCCTTAATGTATATATGTTTCCTACCTACATTTTTTAATAAGTCAAAATTGAAGATTAGCTTTGAAAAATAAAACCACGGTAATACACACTTACATATAGTTTTCCTAAATCAAAATGTTTTAGGTAGGTTTCTTTACTGATATATTTGCAGTATCTAAAACATCCTGTACCTTTAATAATAAAATTCAACATTGTTAAATAGATTTTATAAAATAGTCACTATTTTTAATACCTGCAATATAGTCTGGGTTTCTATTAGCACTTCTAAGAAAAATAACTGTTCAGCCCTATTCAAAAGGTTCAGTCAACATAATCAAGGGAGGTATAATGTGTCTGAAGGACAAGGTCATATAGTTAATGCTTCCACGGTGTAGCTCAAGATCAAGAGCCACTGAGTAAGTATGAACTTATGGAATCTTAATAGTCACATCATTGCTGAAGTGGAAAGGAAACCAAGAGGAAACTTAATAATATCAAAAGTTATTTTAAAGGGAGTTCACGTTGGTTTGAAGGGGACTTTGCTTCACACACAATATCCACCTTTGTAAAGCCCAAGAAACCCATATTTGTCACACACACACATCTTTACAGTTTTCAAAACATAAATCTTGAGAGCAGTCTTCTTTCTCCACAGATAAAAATCAAAATATTGAAAGTCTTTCGAATAATAACAAAAGGAATCCTCTTGCAAACCCAAGGAAACTTGGAACTCTGGGTTCAATGCTTATTTAACTGGAAAAGGGTCAGTGTGTGTTGTAATGAATGGAAAACTGATTTTACTGTATTCCATTCGTGGCCACCATGTGGCAACCCATTTCAGTATTACAAAGATCATATACTAAAAATGATTTCTGCAGTCATCCATGTATACAAGTAAAAATTTTGTTCCTGTTAAATTATCACTTCATTAAAACATCAAACTCAAAGCTCAACAAATACTTTTCATGTTGTGCTCCAAGACTGAAAAAAACATCCAAAATTTAAAGAACAGATCACCAGTTATTCTATTCCATCACAGTCAAGTTTCTCAGTTCTGTTTTTTTTTTTTTTTTTCTTTTGCTGCACTCTCTGTCACTGGAAACATCTTAAACCAATTTCAAGTGCTACACCTGAATAAACATGTTGTAAAAGTGTTTATGTATTGAGGTGGGTCAGTTCAAGGTATGGTATTTGGCTGGAACTTCTAATTTCTCTTTTTACAGCAAAAGGGCTGCCAGAAGGAGGAAGTCTGAGCTGAATTAATACATTTGTTACAGTGGAAGTAGAATGGAAACTACTCCGACCACAAATCAAACTGCCTCTTTCATTTATGCCAGTGATATAGTTTTTCTAAGAAATATAGACTCTGGCATGGAGCCACTGTAAGTTTGCATTTAAAAGAGAAACCCATACGCTTATTTGTTTAAGGTTTACTGCTCTGATTATTTGGAAGTTCTTTCTCTGCTAGGACAGAGTGAAGTGGCATTTGGGAAGCCGGTGGCCGTTTTCATATTTGTAAGAAAGCAACAAGTTTTCCCAATGAGCAATTGTTGAGGACGCTGATGGATGCTGCATGCATTGACACACACGCATTTTTTTAAACTAATATCTCCACATTTAAAGGACCTCTGTGTTCCTCCCAACAGCTGCACAGCCTCACATAGCACAGTCTCGTTTTCTGATGGTAGAGGGTCCCTGCACAATACAAGTATACACAAAAGTGTTTATGCTGCCAAAATAAACCGTGTTAAGAGCTAGAGTTTACTTGCTAAAATGCCATTGATTTTAGGGACCTGTTCCCTTTTCTTCCAAGGTGGGTCAGGTCTTAGAATGGACCGAGGCTACCCCACAGTCATGACTGAATAAATATTTTAAGAAAACTGACACATCTTTCCGGGTGCAAGGCAGGGCCAATCATGTACGTATTTGAAACCACATGATATATTACTATGAAAAGATTGGTAACTTCTGTATCTGGAGTAGAATTTTTTGTTTGTTTTTTTTTTTGCATGACTTTTGAGTAATTCTCACCTAAAAGTACAACTTAAGGTTAAGTAGTTCATCCTCTCTGGGTGATTTTCATTGAATTCAATATCAACTAATGGTTTTCTTTATACACACACACACACACACACACACACATATATATATATATAATTTTCTGTGGTAATTAGTTTAAATGAGATCATAGCAAGAGTGAATTATAAAAAGGGGGAAACAGTAATACTTAACTCCTAAGGTATTTGTGGAATCACATTAAATAATGCATGGAAAACACTTAGAAAAATGCCTACAGTACACAGCAAGTGTTCCAAACATGTTTTTTTTATAATGATAATACTTATCATTTATAATGATAAGAATTATTGTTGCTATCCCACAAGGAGAAATACTTTATCAACATCTACTTCTAGTCTCTAGGACACTTCTCACCCATTCCTACCCAGGCCCTGGGTGCACTCCTTTTCTGATAAACAACCACTCCAAGGGCTCAAAAGGGTCTGGGACACAGGCTGGTTTAGAGACCAAGGTGAGTCTCCAAGCTCACCTGGAATTTTTCTCCTTTCTGAGCACCTCCAGGTTTTGTTTGCATCTTCTGAAATCCTTTCAGTAAACGTAATTTGGGCATGTCCAAATTCAGAAGGGGAGGGATTCTGTAATTTTCATGTTTGCTTCAAAATCCTTTACATGGAGAAAGACCTGGAGCTTACGGCAAATCTCCATCCCAGCAGGGGTTCTGGAAGGATCTTTGAAGAGCTTTAAGTAGATCACAGCTTTGTAAAGATCACTGGGCACAGGCCAGAGGTGAGGGGGGGAGGCTATCAACACTAATCAACACTGGAAAGTCTCCAAAGAAGCGGGTGAAAATAGAAACACCCAGCCAGCCATTCAGAGTTTATCACATGGAGGAAAATTATAGGGCACCTAATGCAGAAGCACCTGTAGCTAATATTTTTGAAATTGCTGTTTAACGTGGACATTTCCAAGCTAATGGGGGTCAAGCCTTTCCATTTAGAACATTGCCAACTTCCAGGTCTGAGAAGGGACCAACAGTGAAGGCCTGAGGGTGTTCTGTAGCCAAAGAGGGAAACAAAATGGAAAACCAAGCATGGATAATTGTCTGTAATAGTAAACTTTCCATGTTTATAAGACTCTTTGGCCTGCAAAGAAAACATTCTGATAGTGTTTTAAAACATCTCCCTTTACCCAAGTACCCTCTGAGTTCATTCCCATCAGGTAAACTTCATCTCTTCTTCATAAACCCAGTGCTCCTTCCCTCTGTTCTAGGACACAGCATCAGTGTAAAGTCGGCTGGTCTTGTGGGAAGACACGGGCCTCAGTCAAAACAACCATTCATGGTGGCCTTTTTCAAGGCTAGCGAGGTACTTCTCCGATCTGTGAGAGCAGCCAACAAACGGAAAAATCAAAACCGCAATAAATCCAGCTCTCATCAGGATTCCTCCAGAATGTCCAGTGTTGGAGGTAAGCAAAAACCAGAGCAGCAGTTCTGCACAGAAAGTGATGGGGTCATATGTTGCAAATCAAGTAGCCACAATAAATTTACCCTCTGGATATACCTTCATTTGGTCTATTAAATCATCCAACGATGTTTCTCGCATCCCCCAAATGCTTCATCAGCAAATCACTCAGTAATTCATTATAAAATACTGTAAGTAGGACTTGCCTTCATATGTTGAAAGATGCAGTTCAAATTAAAATCAAGCTGGCAGTAATAAAATTATGGAATGCCTACATCGACAAAGGCTAACCAAAACTGAACTCCACAACTTGTGAGCTGACCTTTCCAGGGCCTTTCAAATATGGATGGGTAACCAGGTATATTCAAAATAAAAAGATTACTTTGGTACTTAAAACAGTACATGTGAATCATGAAATTTAAATTTTTTATGACAAGAGAAGCAGGGAAGATCGTATGGTAACTGAAATAATATTTATATATCCATTAATTATTTGGAGGGCTGTTATTTAGATAATTTGCTTTGAGTGTGTGTGTACACATACCTGCATATGTGAAAGCGAACAAAATGTTACAAATGCACAATTGATCCCACTGTGCTTGCAATTTAATCTACTAATTGATAGAAAGGGAGATAAAAGTACAGTTGATCTGAACTCATCTGAGAAAATCTGAAGTAATTTAATAATATAATTTATACCATTAAGTACCTTGTTTAGTCCTGGCTACAACAAATTTTCATAAGCTGTTCTTAGGATGAAAACCATGGCTATTTTAGTCCTAGGAATTGTCTTATCTATGAAAAATAAACCTATTTGAAGGGGAAACCTTGCCCTAGAACATTCCAACTTAGTATGGCATGTTTGTTCATTTGTAAAATGTGTATTCTTCTATGTTGATGGCCACCATATGCAGTGTACTTGTGAGGCACAGTGAATGATCAGGTGAACAAAACAGATATTACCTCTGCATAGGGTATTTCAGCAAATTAGAATGTTTCGCCCTTCCAAAAAGACACGTTTAGACAGTGTTTGCCATTATTCCTGAAAAAAATCTTCATTTTTTTCCCAATTGCTAGAAACTGACAAGTCATATTGTAATTTTTTATTACTCCAATATGTATGAGTGACAGATAAGATTATAAATGAAACAAAAATATATAGAATTTTTTTTGAACCTGAGACGCTCAACAAAAATACTAAGTGGAACTCATTGGAACCCTCCTAGAGTGCGGGTACAGGAGAATCGTGTTAGAAAGAAGTCTGTTTTGGGCATCTAGCAACAGAAGCAGAGGGAAGAGTTCTATATGGAATTGCATTATACTGAATTACATGCTACACAGAAAGCCATGTTTTAAAATAATTTTCCATCAAGTAAGTTTAACTGTCTTTTTCACTTGAAAGTAAAACGTGATATTAGTGCCTTATTACAAGGCTATTTTATAAAAATCTTCACAAGATATTTAGTTTGGCAAAAATTGTAATGGCTTAATATGAAAGATGGAGAAAAATAACTTTCTAAGACCTTTTCTTCCTTGTAAATACTAGCCTGTCAAAGTTGTATATTTTTCTTTCCATGTAGAATGGTTCTGAAATGGGTTGAAATGTTTTTAATTTAATGTAGCAGACTGCATTAAAAAAAAGATTTGTTAAATCTTGAATAGACTAGTAAATAATTTTTGAGGAAATTACAAAGGAAAAAGGATAAGTTGCCTACGTATTATTAGAGCTCATAATGACTCTGGCAGAGGCGTTCCAGCAACTGAAATCATCCGAATCCTTCTCCCTATTGGTGAACTCTATTTATCTTCCCTTCCTGACCACAAGTAACAAATGTGCTTCTATAACTAGAGATGAATAAAACACATGGCACAGAAATCACGTAACTTTTCACCAGTTTCCTAACACCATTTAGAGTACAAAATTATTCTAATATAGACCAATATTTTCTTTTTAAAAAGTGTGTCATTGTCACCCATTTCTGTGAAATATGCAGTAGATGGTTTTGGAACGTGTTCGTATTTTGATAATAAGAAGAAAGAAAGTAGCTGGTTTGTGTGTATGAGACTTAACCTTTCAATAGTTAGTAATCAAGCAGACGGGAAAAAGTCTCATAGGATTTGATCCGAAAGACAGGGGGTTAATATAAACATAAAATTTGATACTTAGGAGACCTGAAATGCCAGTGAAATTTTAAAATTATCCAAATATAAATAGTAAATGCTGTAATACTACTAGGCTTTTACAATAAAATACTGTGTGAAGACTATAAATAAGAACGGGGTCAGGAGGAAGAAGGGAGAGCGTGGTATTAGTAGTTTGCTTGGTTGCATTTTTTTTTTTTTTTTTGCAAAGCATATCCTCAAATGTTAAAAGTCTCCAACAGTGCGGGAGAACCCAGATCATTCTTGTTGCCTTTACCTCATTTCTTTCTTCTTTCTTCTTTCTTCTTTGTGGAGAGCCTAGAACAGTGTCTAACACAAAATAGCAACTTCACAAACACACGTTGAAGACCTTAACGTGTTGCCTGTATGGGAAAAACTAAGTTCTTTTTTCAGGTGTCTATGCACAGAACCACTGCTCCCAGATTTTCTGCAGAAACCCTCCCTCTTTGTTCCTCTTCAGGTTTTTGGCAAGAAAGTTCAGCAGACACTTTGTGAAAGATGTTGCTTGTTTCACGATGAGCCAGCACAGTTGATTTTCATTTGAACTTGGGTTTGGGGGAAAGAAAATGTAGGCAATAGCTAAATGATAAGGGAGCCACCCTTTAAGATGGAAAGGCACCAAGCTGATAAGATTTTAAAGAACCTACCAAAAGCAAAATGCTGTTTTAAGCACTATATCAGTGCTGAAAAAAATAGAACATTAAGAGTTTACAGGACACATGGCAAGTCCTGGTTCACTGCAGAACTGCTTGAAAAGGTGCTTATTGCAAGCTTGGTACTAGGGATATTTGAAGGTGAATCTAATCATTGGCGCCCTGCCTGACACCATGGTGATTTCTTAAGATAAGTCTTTTGAAGAGGCATTAAAATGGGGACACTCTGGGGCTTCCCTGGCGGTTCAGTGGTTAAGACTCTGTGCTTCCACTGCAGGGGCATGGGTTCAATCCCTGGTTGGGGAACTAGGATCCCTCATGCTGCGTGCATGGTGCAGCCAATAAATACACAAATACATAAATAAATAAATAAATAAATAAATAAAATGGGGACACTATGCAACTCCCAACTCTTTGACAGGCGCTATCTCTTGCCTAATGGATACAGTGTCAAATCATGCCTCTTGGACAAAAATATTAAAACTAGAAGGAACAATTAATTGGGATTATTTGTTTAGACTGTTTTATATAATTAATATACATTTTCATTATTTAAAAATAATCAAATCTTCAATAAAGCTAAAGTTCTCCTCTGATCACCTAATTCTTTTGAGATAGGTTATACTGATACACTGATATCAACATGATACCTGTACTTCCAAATCTTTTCCTCCGTATATACATTGCTTTTGGAGAATATATTTTGTTATGTGTTATATGTGTGTGTATATATATATATATATATATATATACACACACATATATATATTCTTTCTCAGATTCTTTTCCACTATAGGTTATTGCAAGATATTGAATATCTTGCATATTCCCTGTGCTATACAGTATGTCCTTATTGTTTATTTATTTTATATATAGTAGTGTGTATATTTTAATCTCAAGCTCCTAATTTCTCTCTCTTCCCCCCATCCTCTTTGGTAACCGTAAGTTTGTTTTCTACATCTGTGAGTCTATTTTTGTTTTGTACAGAAGTTCATTTGTATCATTTTTATTAGATTCCACATATAAGTGATATCACATAATATTTGTCTTTCTCTATCTGACTTACTTCATTTAGTATGATAATCTGAAGGTCCATCCATATTGCTGCAAATGGCATTATTTCCTTTTTTTATGGCTGAGTAATGTTCCATTGTATATATTTACCACATCTTTTTTATCCATTCATCTGTCGATGGACATTTAGGTTCCTTCCATGTCTTGGCTATTGTAAACTGTGCTGCTGTGAACATAGGGGTGCATGTATCTTTTCAAATTATAGTTTTCTCCAGATATATGCTGAGGAGTGGGATTGCTGGATCATATGGTAGTTCTATTTTTAGATTTTTAAGGAACCTCCGTACTGTTCTCCATAGTGGCTGCACCAATTTACATTCCCACCAACAGCAGGAAGGTTCTTATTTTTACATACTTTTTAAGAGCAGTTTTAGGTTCACAAGAAGATTGAGAGGAAGGTACAGAGATTTCCCATGTACTCCCTGCCCCCACACATGCATACCTCCCCCATTATCAACATCACTCACCAGGATGGTGTGTTTCTTTCCAAAGATGAACCTACACTGACACATCACAATCACCCAACGTCTATAGTTTACCTTAGGGTTCACTCTTGCCGTCATATAGTTGGTCTTATGTGCTTTTAAACAACATATTTCAGCCATCTTTCAAAATGGTGACTTCATTTTTTTTTAACTGCTACAATATATTCAATAACGCTTGTATCAGAGTTTATTTAATCACGTCACTCTTAAAAAGAAATTTTGGTTGTTTTTAAATTGGAGCTTTCAAAATCAATGCTACAGTGAAAATCCTGCAAAGCTGCACGTGTGAGAATCGTTTTAATCTACATGGTTTTTCCAGTAATTAACACTAAAAGCTGGTATCTGTGCCCTGAATATGCAAAATTTTGAAAATCCCTTATCAGACGACAATTGTTTTGGTTCCTAGATCTAGTCTGATGATAGATTTTTTTCATCTATCTATCCATCTGTACATTTATCTATCTATCATTCTGTCATTTAACCCTGTCCACTACTTCCTAGTTGTGTAATCTCGGAGACATGTCACGTTTCTCTGCGTCTGTTTCTTCATCTGAGAAGTGGGAATGCTAATAATACCTGCCTCACAAGGTAAAATTACATGAATTGTGAGGATTAAATGAGTTATTTAATATGGGTAAAGAACGGAGAACAGCGGTACGTGCTCATTCAGGTTTAGGTATTATCATTATTATTTGTCAAATTAAGGTTTGGTTTTTCAGAACTGGTACCTAAAGAGTTCAGACTTTTACATCAGAGAAGACTAGAAATCCTCTTTCTCTAATCAGTATCCATACCCCTGGTCACTTATTGTCAAATTTCTATCTAGAGAGAATCCTAGAGAGATAATTTATCTGGGCATGGTTCATTGTAAAATATTTATTCAGTGTTAAATAAGCACCCACAATGTGACAAGTACAGTATTAACTATATGCTCATGAAAGATGGGTAGCATAAGAATTTTGCTTCTTAAAAAGCACTCCCATAGACAATGGGAAAGACATGCCCGCTAGTACTAATCGGGAGATAATTCTACTAGAGTAGGTACAAGGTAGTGTGGGAGAAGTAAGGATAGAGTGCGACTCATATGAGAAAGAATAGACATTTTCCAGAAATGGAGGGGTGGGTGAAGCTATTTCAGACTTATGTGCACAGTTATAGAACCACGTACCAGTGTCCAGTTGCCGGGTGTGCAGGTATTCTTGTGCGAGAGCAGTGTGATGTCAGCTAGAAAGTCATGCAGGGACCAAGTCGTAAAGCGTAAGTGTGTGATGGTCAGGAACTATGATGCTTCTGTGCAGGCAGTTGGGAAAAAAGGAGTGTCACAATCAGATACACATTTTAAAAAGTTCAATTTGGCATCAAAATGATGGATGGGATGCCAAGGGGTAAAACTGAACATCAAAATATGATTAAAAGTCTAGTCCCATACCCCAAGCAGTGAAGATTATAGATTGGAGAGAGAGGAAGTAGAAACCAAAATATGTGGAATGGAGCCAGCAGCACTCTGGAAATGGGCGTGTCAAGAGTAAGTGGAAGGTGTAGGAAAAAGACGCAGCTATGAGCCCCAATGGTTAGATGAAGCACAGGATTTGATGCTGCCATGGAAACCAGGGTAAGAGAGAAACGTCAAGGATGGAGCCCCCAGTGGGAACATCAGCACTTTAGTATAGACAAAGGAGTAAAAGGAGTTCCATAAACTAGGCAAAAGACTTAAGGTCAGAGAGGAATGAGGAGACAGGGGTGAAGAGTTATCCTAGGACCAAATTCCCAAAGAGGATGTTGGGGGAGTGTGAGGTGACCAAGAGTGCAAAGGGCTTCTGCTAGGTTAACTAGGCTAGAGGTGGGTTGGTTAAAGGAGGTTGGGGATGGATTTAACGCAGGGTAGGAGGGAAAAAGAAAGAAAATCGAGAAACGTACTCAATTTTCTGTCTTGGGCCACTAGATGACTGGTAATCCTGTTAACCAAGTAGAAGGAATGGAAGGAGTATGAGGTCAGAAGCAAAAATAGTGAGTCGGAGGCCTCTGGGAAACTTTCACGCATAGATGTCTGGTAGGCATTTGGAGACTCACATTTGTGGATGGGTTTTTATGTCAACGAGCTCTAAGGTGAGAATGTTTGTTGCATCATCCACAGAGAGGCTTTGCTAAGCAGAGTTAAGCAAACACACCAGACAGTTATTATGTTGTGGTGTCTGTTCTGTGTCACACATTCATACATAGACAAACACAATTATCCCTACATAAATAAATAACAGTAATTCCTACTGGGTCATACGTAAATTTGGGTGAGTAATTCACTGGATGTGGGAGATGGGGATTAAGGGAGGGTAGGAGTGGCATTTGAAATCCCTCATCTTTGGGGGGGATTGCTATTTGTTTGGGATTTATCATGAATTTCTCTATCCCCAAGGCCATATCAAAATTTACATTATTGAACAGTCTACAGTAGCACCATTCCTGCTATTTTACCTCTGATACCTTCATTCATTTGTCATTTTCATTTTCTATGAATTAATGAACATCCTGAAGCTATGGGTGCTGACATCCATCTGTTATCTCCCTCTAGGAATTAAGTAAGAGAATGTTGGCATCTCCTCCTTTGCTTTGAAACACAGTATCTCATTATATTTGGCTTAAGCTGTTGATGTATTTAAATGTTAAATTCTATTTTGGATTTTTTTCTTCTCTTTTACAGATTCACCTACATTTTATTCCTTAAAGACACTAATGCTTGATTTTAAAGAAAAAAGAAACCCATACTGGTATATGGAGTTTTTTGGAGTTATTTCCTTTGTGCCCTTCATAGCTAGTTTAGCATGTGTTTCTTTATTTGGTTGTTTCTTCAGGGACTACTGGACAGACCATTGAAGCCCTAACCGTATGTAGATCTCAGGATTTTTTTTAAATCACGTATTTAATTGTTTTCTATGACAAAATAATCAAAAATTAAGAAAAATCAAACTAAGACAAAGATTAAATTTGCATTATTGGGGGATGAAGGGGAACTGGATGAAGGCAATCAAAAAGTACAAGCTCCCATTTATAAGATAAATAAGTCCTAGAGATGTAATGTACAGCATGATGAATATGATTAACACTGCTGTACGTTATATAAGAAAGTTGTTAGGTGAGTAAATCCTAAGAGTTCTCATCACAAGGAAAACAATTTTCTATTTCTTTGATTTTGTATCTATGTGAGATGATGGATGCTCACTAAACTTACTGTGATCATCATTTCATGATGTATGTGAGTCAAACCATTACGCTGCACACCTTAAAGTTGTACGGTGCTGTATGTCAATTACATCTCAATAAAACTGGAAGAAAAAAATATAGCTTGTAAAAATATAAATAAATTTGCATTGTTTCCAGAAATTGATCATAAACAAATTGGCATAAAGTATTTAACAATATTTTCAATATTTTGGAACTGGTTTCCCAATATTATTACCATTAAGAGGCAAAACAGGGAAATACGTGTCTGCGATACCTGCCTTGTGGTTGAGGAATGCTAGCATGCTTTTCTAGTGTTGGCTGTGGCTCCAGAACGTTTAGTAGTTTCTGGTGTGACTCTTCATTTCTACACAGGTTTGTCAACAGCAGCATCATGTCCATCTCATTTTCATATTTGAAGGGCTGCCAATCACTATTTTTTAAAGATATAAATCTAATTTCTTTGCCTTTCCTCCCACAGGTTATTCTGCCAACCATTTAATAAACCTAACTGCAGACTTTGCTGGTTTGGGTACAACGTTTACTCAGTATCCATTCATTTTTATTTCTGACATACTAAGCATATGGTCCTAATGCTCTATGAAATCAGACTCTTGGAATGAGATTCGGTTATAAATTTATTGCTCATTACCTTTATGTGATGTTACATTATATACATCACTGAGCCTGCATGAAAAGCTGCATAGATGGAACAGATCTATTTTGACTTTTGAGTTTGACTTTCTTTCTTTTTTTATAAACATGGAATTCAAATAACCTTAGACATAGTTTATGGCTTTTCAGATATACTTGAATGTGTTATTGGCTATAAGGTCTTTATTCACATTCCATGCCTTTCATTAAGACAAGGATAAATGAATAAATATTCCCATGATTGTCTGATGCAGGGTTTGGCAAAGTAAGGCCTAAGAGTCAAATCCAGCCATCGCCTGTTTTTGTACCGCCCAATTGCTAACAATGGTTTTTACATTTTTAGATGTGTGAAAAAGACTCGAAATAGAATAATACTTTGTTTCACTCAGAAATTTTATGAAATTGAAATTTTAGGATCCATAAGCAAAATTTTATTGGAATATAGCCGTATCCGTCCATTCACATACTATCTACGGCAGCTGTTATGCTACTGGGGCAGAGTTGAGTCACTGAGAGGGGGGGCCTTGTAGCCTGAAACATATACTATCTGTCCTTTTCGAGAAAACGTTTGCTGGTCCCTGGTCTAATGCATAGCTGACTTTATTTTTTAAAAATTCTAAGTATCAAGAACTTTATGAAGTCAAACTAATACCAGGATTAGTTATTCCTTTTCCCTAAAAATGATGCAGGGTTCAAACTTATCCATTTCATGGTATTATACTTATTATTACAGTACCCTTGCTTATTGCCTGGACAAACTTAACTCCTTTTGCTATTTCAATTAAGAGAAAAGTTTACCCAAAGAAGAAGAATGCTAAGTTTCAAATAAATTCCCTTTTCTCCATTTTCTGTCATTATCTATATATTTAATTTGTTTTAATGAAGGTAATTGCACACAGGAATAACTCCGATCTAGAAGTAAAAGAGTCTCTGTGTTCAAATTTAATCATCATCTTGTTTTCTAGACTCACATTAAATAAATAATTAGTTGAAGTCACTGTGAAAGGCAGACGACAGGGCCCGTTAAGACAGGCCCCTTGGATCTTTGATGTGCCTACATTTTCTTAGACGTTGAGGATAATTAAACTGGAAGGTGACAGCCTTAAGACAGGCTGCTCTTCATAGTGAACTGCTACATTGATTTACCAGAGACAACTGTCAGAGTAAAAGTAGCATTTATTCCTAGATGAAAACATTAGCTGTCTTCTTTGAAAATAAATTATTTTGTGGCTCCCATCACCCTAAATTTTTTCCTGTTTCATTTTTTTGTGTTAGAAATAATTAAAATGGGTTAGCTTTTTGAATATTATTTATATAAAGTATGAATAAACCCCAGAGACAATAATATAGAGAGATTTTCTGTGATGTTCTGTGTTTCTGCAGTGTTTTACTTTATTCCAGATGCAATTGGGGATTCTCTATTCTTAATTCCTTTAATCAGTTATCAAAGGTTATGGGTTTTTCAGATTATATTCCAAAATAAGTCCTGGAAATCATGTATTTTCTTTGCTACAAGTCATTTCTGGAATATCCTGAGGAATTCATTCTTCGATTCCTCAAATATTTATTGAGTACCTACTGTGTGCCAGGCCCTGTTCCTGAGATTTGGGGTATATCAGAGCACCAAATGGAACCAAACAAGATTTTTACCCTTGGGGAGCTGACATTCTAGAAGGAGGAAACAGGCAAGAACCAAAGTACATGATAAACAAGTAAATGGCGTAGTATATTAAGAGATGATCAGCAAAATGGATAAAAAAAAATCAGAGCAAGGGGGGAGAGAAATATTGGAGTGGGAGTTGGGATCTGAAATAGGGTAGTCAGTGAAGGCCTTTTTGACAAGATGATGCTTAAGCGAAGGACTGAAGAAGCTCTGAGACTTAGATAAGTAGATATCCAGGGGAAGAGCATTGCAGGGAAGGGGGGTGGAGTGAGAGTGAAGACCCTAAGGTGGGAGAAAGCGGACCTGTGTGCAAAACAGCAAGGAGACGACATGGCCTGATATGGGAACCACGGTGGGACTTTTTGCTGGAGCGTGACATAATTGAGCTGACTCTTGGCTGCTTTGATATGGGGGTGGGTTGGGGCAGGGCAGAGCAGGAGGAATAGCAGTGAGGATGTGGCAGTAATTCAGGAGAGAGATGGTGCTGGTTTGGACCAGAACCCATCATGGAGGTGGTGAGGGTGGGTGAATTTTGAATGTATTTGAAGGTGAAATGTGTAAGGATTTCCTGACAGATTGGATGTGGAGGTGAGAGATAAAATGAGTATGTTTTGACTCCAGTTTTTGTGTTTGTTTGTTTTGCCTGGGAAGTTGCTATTAGTCCTCTATAGGTGGAACTAGTTTGGGAGTGAGGGGGGAGGCAATCAGAAGCTCCACTTTGGGTATCCTGAGTTTGAGATATTTATTAAGATAAAATCAACTCTGTAGCATCCCAGTTGGTCCTCTCCCAGTGTCTGTCTCATGGAAGCATAAAAAAAGTGTTGTTTGAATATTTAATATACATGAATATAGTAAGCACCACTGTAGTTTGAGTGAATTGAGTGCCAGGTATCAGGCTGTTCACCATCACAACACAAAGGGTACAACCTGATCCTTGTTAGAACTTCTCAAGGTACATGGTGTGTCTTCATTTTACAGAAGAAAACATTCAAGGCTAGTGACTTGCTTGAAGTTCACATGGCTAGTAAGTGGCTTTCACTTTGAGATTCAAATTCATGTTTCACAACTTCAAATACAGCCTCCTTTTGATTTTATCAGTGAACTCACAAAAGAAATATTAGTATACCTGACAGACTGCCGTTTGTTGAAAATCTGATTTTTATCTTCAGACTATAACACAAGTGAACAAAAACAAGCCTGTAAGAAACATGAACTCTACGTGAGTTTCCGGGATCTGGGATGGCAGGTAAGAATGGTCAACCAACTTGGTTGCTTCTTTTCTGCTTTATTATCAATCCTGAATTACTCGGAATCTTTGTCAGTAATTTTTCCTATACAGTAACCAATTATTTTTGACGTGACTATTCAGTATATTGATTATCCACATCATTTTTATTTCTCCATTATCCTTTCACCATTGAAATATAACAGAGTTTATGGTTAAAAAAAAAAAAAATTACGCTGAAGAAGAAATATACCCTTAGAGAGTGAAAAAAAAAAATCCTGTTCTTTAAATATCCCCAAATTTTCATTTTAATACCCATTTTTCAGATTAACTCAAGCAATTTCCATTTGCCTCCTATGGTCCAAAACTATTGGTATAAGAAATAGAATCCTTGACTATGTCTCTGTCATAAGGTAGATCTGCAGAAAAAAATTTTTTTCTTGTACTTAAAAATCTTATTACTTTCTTTTACATCTGCTTCACAAACAGGGTGAGAAGGAGGATTTAACCAAAATAATTTTTAATGGTTCTCTGTTGAAATAGTTTAAATTGGATTGCTTAGATTACATTATTCCATTACATTGGATCCTCAGAATATGAGCTATTATATTGAGAAATAATATGAACAAGTAAGCATTTTCAAATTTATGATAAACCTTCTACATGCATTGTTCAATAATTTTACATCTGTGACAAGTTTTACATCTCTGGAAAAAAAATCAGGGCCACCATTATAAGTGCCAACTTTTTAGCTTCCTAAAATTTTTCACGTACAGTGCTCAGGAATTTTCTCCAATTCATTTCTTTTAAAGAGACTATAAAGTTAACACATGAATGGAAAGAAAAATAGGACAAGGAACAAATCTTACAGCTTTAGGAGCTTGTCAAGCTTCTAAAGCAGGAATGAGTTAGTAAGAAGTAATGAGAATTATCTCAATTAAGTTTATTCTTCTTTTCCTTTCTGGTTCACTTGAACTTTCCAGAGTTCATCATTTCCTGTTTAAACAATATTTAGAATACTATTTCATGATTAAGGCTTTATTCATGAATACATGGGTTAATACAGGCTATGAATATCTTACATAGTGACCTCTTGGGAGAAATTACAGAGGACAATTTCTTGTGAAAATATTTATACTTTTGTTGTAAACTTTAACTTAACCATAAATTAAGGGCTTGGGGGAGGCTGTCCTATTAGAGTAATTGTTGGACCAAGAAGAGAAACCGATCCAGAATATATTATATTATATTAATTATATTTGAGTATTCTTTAAGTATTGTTTTTCTGTGTTTTTATTTTGGTGATATTATTTCTTCTTCTCTTCTTGTGCATTTTAGGACTGGATTATAGCGCCAGAAGGATATGCTGCATTTTATTGTGATGGAGAATGTTCTTTTCCACTCAATGCCCATATGAATGCCACCAACCATGCCATAGTTCAGACTCTGGTATGCTTTCTTTTCGCAGGATGGAAAGTGGATTATGATGCAAACTGCCTATAAAGTTATTTCAAAGGAAAACATCCATTTATAGTTAGAAATGCATTTTCTTCTCTTCTCAAACTCCTAAAGTAATGATTGTGCCAAAGTAACAATTGTGGATATAGTCAGGAAATTCAGGCTGGCCTAAAGAATAATTCTGATTCCAGAATGGTGAAGGATTCAGCGAGGAAAATTGGAGTTATCACATAAAGTGGTCATTGTGCACTGATTTCTTCACTAGACAATATGACTAACCGCACAGGCACTGTTTCTAACCTAACAATTCATTAGCAGTCATTGCAAAAGCATTGAATGACAGTCATACTGAATTTCATCTGAGGGTTTTTTCTCTCATTATTTAAGAATGTTCTATAACATACTTTGGTATTATGGAAGCTCTTCAATGTATTATAGAGTATAAGTAGAAGACTGGTTTCTATTTTTTGATACTTTTTTTCTTTATAATCTTTAAGGTGGAAATTAGCCTTCCTTTTGTCCCTTCCACACTTAGGAATATAACAGTGACATAATCTCTAATAATCTAGACTTATTTTTGTGAAAAAGATAATGAAATGTTTATTTCACCATCTCTAAATGGTCGTACTGTATCTAATGAGCTCATGAAAACCCTTGAGAGTCTGACGTGCCTGCCTTACGGTGTGTGACTTGATATGTGGGGTGAGGGGAGGTCAGCCTCTGGAAGACTTCAGAGGGAGAGGCTTCTAGAAGATGCATAGCCTATGTGATGTGATCCCACATTAAAGTTTGGGTTCATAGGAACATTTCAACTAAAAGTAATTAGGACAGAAGGAAGGGAACACATTATTTTAGAATCAAGACAATGATGGGAGTGGAGTTACTTAGTGGATGGCAGTAGGAGAGCAGGAGCTATTAGAAGAACATCTGTCTTTGTGGATGAGGCTTGTTTATGACCAACAGAAAGAGTAACTATTAGAATTTGTGAGGAGTTAACTCTTCAGAAGGTTACCTTTTTTCACAATTAATTTACAATTTAAAGCTGATGGAAATAACATCCCAGTTTCCTTATGAATAAAGAACTGTACATATACATTGACAGATTAAATCATTTGACTTGATGTTTTGCTGGCATCTTTCTGACCTCAGAGGTACTACAGGATAGCTAGACACCAAGGATACATATCTATGGCAAGTATAGTATAGATATTGTCAAAAACTTTAGAAATAACTTTGGATTAGAGAGGAAATAGAGAAATAAAACAAATATATATTTTTAAAGGTAGTCATTTATAAATATTATTTTTCCCCCAAGTTTGAAGATATGCATTTATTTCAGAATACAATCACATAAAATTATCAGGTTGCTTTTTAGTAATGAATGGAAAACATTTGCTCATGTTTATCCTTCCCCAACACTGATTTTTCCACCCTAGATTTCTTTGATATATCATACCCAGAAAACCCATACATCTAGGGAGAAACTCTTATTTCCTCCTTGATAACAAAATTTATATTGATTTAAAGAAAACCTTAGTTTGCTATGGCTCTTATTTCACTGTCTAAAGTGAAGAACCAGAGTCTAAATTCCAACCAGCAGGTTCGCTCATGCTTGCTTTGATGTTGCCAATGCCATAGAAATATTCTTCTTTTTATTGATTCTTGACCAATAAAGTTGCCATATGCAAAATAGAGTAAATTCCTGGGGGTATTTTAAATTCTCATATTCCTTCATCTTTGCTATCTATAAATATAAGCACTTCTTGATATAGGATATCATTACTGGGGGATGGGGAGCAAGTAGAAGGTATGTGATACAGGGAAGGGTATATTGTATTCAAACTTCCTCCAGGAAAAGAATGTCTGTGGAGTCCAGCCTTCTATTCTTCTGTATGAGAATTCACATTCTGAAATGTGAGTCATCTGAAAACCAATCGCAGAAAAAGGAACACTGCTGTCTCACACCTGAAAGGAAGAACCCTGGTCACTGTCTTTCTGTCCAGTTGCAGCAGAACAGCCACTATTAGCCTATAGAGAAATGCCACTTAATTTCCCAGCAGTTAAGCTCTTTGTACTGTCAATGCCTTAGAGAGCTTTCTGTGTTTCCTTAGATATGCATCCAAGTTCCCTCAGGCTATACAATGCTTAAGTATCGAAAAAACTCTGTCAAATGCCCCCCCATCTCTCTCTTTTTTTCTTTTTTAAAAAATATATAATTATATACTGTCAGCTCTTAGGACTGTAGTCTAGAAGGCAGCGTCTAAAAACAAACATTTTTTAAAACTCTGACACAGACTTGGAACAGGACCCTGGTCTGTATCACTGTCCTGGGATGTGGAGCATAAAGTCATCCCAGAACTTTAAGGGATGTGGGAAGTTTGGTGGGTTTTTTTTTTTTTTTTTTATTCCCCCTGGCATTGTACACTCTCTACGTTTGTCCTGTGAAGGACATGAAACAAGAAGACAGACGTGTTTGTTGTTAAAGGAGAGCAGGTTTGTGACAAATATGTTTGAGAAATGATTGAAGAACAATCCCATTTTTTCAGAGTGATGGCTTGGTGAGACGGTCCTTGAAGCAGGAGGTTATCCATCACGGGTGTGAGAGTTGAGGACGATAAAGCCGAGGAGGGTTGCAGGCTGCATCTGAAATTGGGAGAAACCATCCAGCTTGCAGTTTTGTGAGGTCTTAGGAAATTTCACATCCGTGTCCGATCACCTCATTTTTCCTGCTGTGTCTGTCCATAAGCAGGGCTCCTATATCATTTCAGCCAGGAGGTTGTGCAGCCAAGACTCTAAGAGCTGTATTTTCTCTTTGTAGATCCCTAAGGACTCTGCAATGGGACTTCCCATAAACTCCTCTGGGGGAAGGGCCGGGGGCGGCAGAGGTGGGTGGGAAATGGGGTAGTGTTCTGGCTCCTTCCTTGATTATTGAACATCAGAGGCAAACCTGCCAGTCTGATCAAAGTGAGAACAAACCCTTTACTTAAGCATTTCACTGTCCATATATAGCTACCTTTTCAGGCTTTGGTGGGGAAGATGGATATTTAATTTTTAAAATATCTAGGCTCCTTGCTTCTGCTTTAGCTTAGCCTGCTTTTTGGCACTTGTCTAGGGGAGAAAGCAAGTCAAAGGATGTTACAATCTGGCCAATTTGATAAAAAATTATGGGGAGAATAGTTGAAATCATTGCTTTAAAGCAAGTATTGGATTTTACCTGGAATTTATTTTGCTGTGATTTGTATGCTTCCTTTACCATGGAAAATGAAGAATTGGCACAGCTTTTAATTGATTTATTGTTTAGTTATCCTTTCAAAAGTAATTCTTAGATTCACATCTTTCTACAGTGCAGTGGTATGGCTTCATTGATTTTGCATTTAGAACTTCTGTATTTCTCATGAAGTAAATAGAAGTGGTCGTTTTAACCAAAACCAACCCAGTGCTAGTTGCCATGTTCTTTCCCCCAGGAAAATTTCCACTGAATATTCCATAGAGGGAGTTTTCCTTCCTTGGTAGAATATTTTTTAAAGTGCCAACATGTAATTAGAACTGGTGGGTCGAGTCTAGGTGTTAATACTTAAGAATACACCCTTCACTACCAGCCCTACCCCACCCTGCCATGGAACATAAACAGAAGAAAGGGAGGTAGCTTAAGGGGGTGCTGATAGTCAGTGATAAAACGAGAATATTACTTTCAAGCTGCAGACAAAATGTCTATCTTAATTCTTAAAGAACAATATGTTTTTCCCCCCCAGGTTCATCTGATGTTTCCTGACCACGTACCAAAGCCTTGTTGCGCGCCAACCAAATTAAACGCCATCTCTGTGTTGTACTTTGATGACAGCTCCAATGTCATTTTGAAAAAATACAGAAATATGGTAGTGCGTTCGTGTGGCTGCCACTAATATTATATAATAATGGTAATAAGAAAAAGGTCTGTATTAAGGTTTATGACTACAATAAAAAGTATCCTTTCAGATAAAAGGGGAACTTCATAAAATTAGTCTGGCTCATTTCATCTCTCTAACCTATGTACAATATCATGTATATAGTCACTTTTATTTATTTAAAGGTATATATTCTCCTTTGTGGATGCCTTTTCAATAAAATGTATTTTATAGGTCACTGCATTATGCAATAGATCGCCCAGTCTAACTTTCAATAGGATATGCTGAGTCCAATTCCATTTCAACATTTTTTAATGTATTACACTTTTTATACAATTTTCTGAAATTAGACAGAACTCCTTTGACTGTTAAGTATTGTTGAAGGAAACTGAATGCATTTGGTTAGGCTGTGCCAATGAAAACTCTGATAGGATATTTATTTAGAAATAAAACTTAACAAAATAACCACCCCAAACAAAAATTCTTGGAGGAACACAATTTTTCTTTGAGAGTTTCTGCTTCGTTAGATAAAGTGAAATGTTGAACTGGATTTGAATAAATAAATGGGAGGCAGAACACAGAAGCTGAAAGGTTGCGCATAATTGTTATAACTATTTGCTTGAACAGAATTGGTGTAACTGTAGGAAAGCGTTCCCTCTTGGCTCGTGGGTTGTAAATTTTTCAAAGAGCTCAAAGCTTCAGGAATTCTGTGGAGACAGACTTGAGCCTGTGTCCATAACTTTCCAAGTTAACACTAAAAAAGCATAGTACAACCTTCTTACCTCAAATAAATCATGTCTGCCTATTATCTAGAACACTACTGCTGCAGACTTTTTTTCAGATTTAAAAACAGTCCAAAATAAAGAAACATTTACATGTGCTCCCCTACCCTCCCCACAGACAAGAGTCACCACATGCATAAAATATACCTGAGCAAAGAGGCCGACAGAGCCATTTTCTGTAGCTCTATTTTGTAACTGAGTTTGCTGATTGATGGGATGCAAGGGATTTTATTTAGGGTAAAAGCACTGAAACTCAACTGGAGGAAATTACCCCAAATCCCAGAAAGGCTTTGACAGAATTGCCATTTTGAAAGAACAGCTGAAATCCATTTTGCATATCTTGGAGAATGAGCTCATTGAAAACCTTATTTTGGAGGGGGATTTTGTAAACCTTCCTCCAAGCACAAATAATTCCAAATGGGAAGGTTCTGTTGTGTGTATGTGCATGTGTGTTCTTCCCTCTGAAATTAATTTATTTTCTCTCCCTGTTTCTCTCTCTGCCTTTTAAGGCTTGTCTTTAACCCACTGACTTTTGGAAGAATGACATTTAGTCGATAACTTGCTATTTATGTGGGCTCCACGGCTAGGATTATTTACAGTTCATCTAAAATATTCATAAAGCACCATTTATTAATCACCCTTTTGGACTTTTTAAGTAAAATTTGTATCAGAAATAGCTTAAAAATGTTATGGGTTTGTTCGTGATTCAGGAATATTGCAATGTAGTTTTAAAATACAGTTTATCTTAAAGTAAATTTGATAATAACTCTATTTGGGGTACATTAAGTAATATATTTTTGAATTAATGGTATACCATTATAAGAATAAGAAACGAAAGTCTATTATATTATTCTTTAAATATGCTGTTTAAATATATTTCTATGTTTTAAAATGCATTAAACTTGTGATGCTAGTTTTTACTGTGCTTCTTGATTTGGCTCTTTTTTTTTAAGAGGGATACGAAATGTCATAAATTGAGATTATAAGCATATCAGATGTAAAATGTTTGTGGATTACATGTTTTTAATTGCCAAAACTAGTTTTTGTGCTGTTGATAAATAACTCACTATTAAATGAGCAAAGCAACCATCCATGAATTAAATATTTTCTTGATCTGTTCAAACAACAAAGTAATTTTTATTTTTTCTTTTTTTGTTTTTGTTTTCTTTTCCTTTTTCTTTCTTTTTTTTTTTTTCTTTTTGGCCATGATATGTGGCTTGCAGGATCTTATTTCCTCAACCAGGGATAGAACTTGTGCCCCCTGCAGTGTAAGCATGGAGTCCCAACCACTGGACCGTTAGGGAATTCCCCAAAGAAATTTTTAAAATAGCAAAAATATGATAAGGATGGGAAATTACCTTACTCATTCTCTTTCATTTAAAAAGGGAGATATTTAGCATTAGTATTTTCACATTTATATATATATATATATATATATATAGTGTGTATGTATATATATACACATATATGTGCACATATGGCCTGTTACATTATTCTCAAATAACTATTATAGTAAATTCTTAGTATTACTTTGAATACTCAAGCTATTACCAGAAATCAGAATAATTTGACCTATTTTAACAGGATCCAAACTCTTCAGTTCTTTTTAGTTAGTTATGTATTAGCTTCTTTGTCTGTATGTTTTAAATTTTTCTCCTTTATAGGTATTTTGCTTTGTAAAGTGGTCCTAATCCTTTTTGAAGTTAGAAGGGCATCAATCACAGATACTCATGTTCTTTAAAACTAAGGCAAATATAAGTTGTCTGCATTGAAGAAAGAATACACAAAAAAGAAAATGCAAAATTATTTTTTTCTCAAGTAAAGAATTGTCATTTTATAATCCTTGTATCACCATCATTAGATCTGAGCCAGTGCCTACTGGCTACTGTACAGTCTGGCAAACTTCATTTCTCAAGACATTTACAGTGAATGATTAGCTTACTCTATAGCTCCATTCAAGGCAGAAGAAATCCTCATTCCCAAACACAGGTCACTGTCTCATAACCATTCAATCAACTGCTCAATGGATCATACAGTCTTGCTCTCAGATTACCTGCTTTTCTATGTTTTTCCTTTTGCAGTTTTTTGTGTGTGTGTGTGTGTTGGGGGGTGGCCGGAACTTTTTGAAGTTACAAGTGAAAATGCCTTTGATGATAAAGTGGATACATCGCTAAGTATACATCTATACATCTGAATTTTATCAAGTTTGGTTAAGATCATAACTGGAGAAAAAGTAGGAAAGTAACAATCAATGCTAGAATTTATTTTTATGTATGCAGAAAAGTGACACTCTATCCAAGTTAGCAATTTTAAAAAAGCCAAGGTTCTGCAAAAATCACTTCCAAGTCTCTTGCCATATTTGTTAGAAGCTGTTTGAAAGATGGGGATTTCAAAGACAGGAGAACCTGGATCAGATACAGCCTTTAAAATTACACAGAAACTTCAGACTTTTAAAAACATGCACTTTAACCTTTGCATCTTAGTTTCAACTTTACAGAGGCAGCTAGCCTCCAATCAGTGGGGAGAGGATGGGGAGACACAATTCAGCCTCAAATCCTGTGGCTTATATATAGGAGGGTAAGAGAGGAAACACTGCAAAAATAGCCTCCTCACTAAGCATCTGGAAACAGGACCTACGCTGATGGTTCAGTGGGTTGTGGTCAGTGTTTTCTTCCCAGCTCATTGTGACTACATGGTGAAATACAATAGAACCGACCTAAAAAAACTACAGTGGTTGTCATCCTGCAGATACCTATAGGAAAAGCCCAAACTAGGAAAATAATTTTCTACCTTGAGCCACAGGCCAATTAAGATGTCTTCACTTATGTATCTTTATACTTTCTTCATTAAAACACACAATACATACACACTTATAAATAAGTGTATTTATTTAAATAAAACACATATACTCACATACTTATAAAGATGTATTGTTTTAAAGAAGAGAGAATAAAAACATGAATACAAAATCTTTTAAATGAACCCATAGAACTTCTGGGAAAGAAAAATATAATACTTAATTTAAACTTTATGGGATATGTTATGGGAAAAGTAGTGAGCTGAAAGACAGATCTGAAGGAATTATCTGGAAGGCACCTTTGAGACAGATAAAGTGATAGAAATTCAAAAAGAACTTAAAGTAAACTGAGTAGTAACATCCATTTAATCTATATTCCAGAGAACTGGGAACAATTTTGGGGTAAACATGTGACTTTTCAATCAAAGCTGGCTTCTCAACTTGGAAGGCAGTGAACAGGTAATCACTATCCTCAAATTGCTCAGAAAAAATAGCTGTCATTTGGAATTCTTTACCCAGCAAAACTATTTCAAACATTAGGGCAAAAGAAAAACATTCTCAGGCAAAGAAAAATGAGAGAGAATTTACCACCAATGGCAAAGCCACTGCTAAAGGTTTTACCTCAGGAAGAGCCAAAACTAACCCCCAAAGGAAATGTATACAAATATGATGAACAAGAAAATAGTAAACATGGGGATAGATTAAGATAAAAATGTCTAATAATTGTGGTTTATAAGAGCAAGAGAGTTAAATGGCATTCAATAGGGTTAACTACAGCAAAATACAGTACAACTATAGAATGTATTATGGAAGGTGGATGGTCAGAAATATATGTTTTGTATTTTACTTAATAATGATTAAGTTAGACTATTAACTACAGAGCACAATGCATATTTTGAACCAGGGTTGGCAAACTCTTTCGGTAAAAAATGTGATAATAAATATTTAAGGCTCTGTGTTTCTGTTGCAACTACCCACCTCTGCTACTGCAGTGTGAAAGCAGCCATTCACCATATGTACACTAATATGTGTGCATCTGTTCCAATAAAACTTTATTTACAAAAACAGGTTGTGGGTAGGATTTGGCCCATGGGCTGTAGTATGCTGACATCTATTCTAAACCAGTAGAGGGAATAATTGCAATGTGGTAAAATGTAATCAATTCAACAAGATAAAAAAAGAGAAAAGGATAAAAAGAAACATAGCAAAAAGGAAGTATTGCATATAATAATATGATAGAACTATATCTGACTTGGTCATATGGTATTAAATGTAAATGGACTAAAAAGATCACTATTACCAGATTGGATTTAAAATACTAACTTCAACAACTAGTCACATTCTGTTCAAAAGAGGCACACCTAAAACTTAAAAACACAGGAAGGTTGAAAGTAAAATGAAGGTAAACATATATCAGGCAATACCCACAACAGCAAAACTGGATTAATCATATTAAGCCATTTCTAGGGAAATGAGGGTCAAAACATATCAATAAAACTTGTAATCACTATTGTCATTTCTAAGCTTTGATGTAAGACATAGGATTCCGTTTCAGAGCCATACAAAGTAAAAATTGATAGAATTTCAAGGAGAAATTAAAAGCGTATCTTTTTAGTGAGAGGTTTGAGCAAACCTCTCTCATTAACTGACAGATTAAGAGAAAAATGATCAGTGAAGATAGAGCAAATATGCCCATTTAACAAACATTAATTAATTAACATGTAGAGAACATTGAAGAATACACATTATTTTCCAGCAAATATGGAAAATGTATGAAAATCGATCATTTCACCCAACTTCAAAAACTAAGGTTGCTAAGTCGAACCACTTTGGTGACAAGAATATGTGGGCATATTGGAAGAATTTATTTCTCCCTTGTCTTTCTTGAGATATGCAAATAAATAATGAACAGAGTGCCTCCTTTAGAAAGATTGCATCTGTGGGGATAGAGCGCTTCCTTTTGAATATAAGGACATACTGTTAGATTAATAATTGTTTTTCTGGGTTTTTATCCACCACTAAATTCCTTTAGAAGTATGGGAAACACATTACTATACTTTGTGTTTCCTCCATTCTTCAAAATTATGGTGTATTACTGTGTATTTTTTTAATCTAGAAGTTTCTACAAAAGGTTAGATAATTGTAACAAATTATTTTAGGAAATGAGGTATAGAGAAATAAAATGGTAATTAAAACACAAAATTTTAAAGAAGGACATACTGTTGTTGCCTATTCAATTTTTGGCAAGTCTTCTCATAAAATGGTTTCTAGAATGGCTTTTAAAATTGCCTGTTTAAAATTAATAAACAAAAAAATGATTTTACTTTGGCATATAATATTATTTCTTAATGTTATTAAGACTGGTCACTTGAAAACTACTTGTCTTTGAGATGAAGGTCTACAATACTCAACAACACTTGTTGATGTCAGTAAGCCTGTCTAAGGTGTCCTACTTAGGATATGAAATAAAGCATAAGGAAATGAACAAGCAATTCTCCAAAGATGTTGTGAAAAAAAGGAAAAATATTTGAAAAATCTTGGCTATTGAACATAATGGATCCAATGAATCTCATCTCATACAAACCTCCTAGTGTTATTACTAAGTCAAAATAAATAAGTACTTTTTGTATCCCCAATACGTGAACACAGCTTCCTGACCTTGATAACATTTTTTTCATTCCCGGGGAATGCCCTCCCTCAGTTCTGCCTGGTGATATTCTACCTATTCCTGGAGGCCCTTCTCATTTGCTACTTCCCTCAAAAAGACCAAATACACCAAACCAGATGTGTTTGATCCCTCTAATAAGCCACCACAGCCCTCTTGCTTCTGAGACATGTTTCCCATTATGCCGGCTACTATAGCTATTTGGAAAAACCTTCTACATTGTAAGATGAAGAAATTTACCATACCCACTCATTTATTAATTCCTTAAAAATTATCATAAAGATATTCTTGGAGCTGATGTTCTAGAAATGATTTGGAAATGACTAGCTTAATGTATTACTTTAATGGGAAACAGCAAACATAAAAGCAATACTGTCAAAATTGAGATAGAAGGGACTAGATTCCTTATTTTATTTTATTTTATTAAAAAAGTTTTTTTGACCATACCAAGCAGCATCAGGGTTCTTAGGTCCCTGACCAGGGATCAAACCCATGCCCTCTGCAGTGGGAGCATGGAGTCTTAACCACTGGATGGCCAGGGAAGCCCCGAGATTCCTTATTTTAAAATGAATGTCCCCCAAATATCTTTCACTTTTAGGGCATTCCATTCTAATCTCCATTTCATTAAGGTTTTTGTTTTTGTTTTTGTTTGTTTGTTTTTCCTGAGGTTTTATCTTGTTCTTTTGTTTGGAACATATTCCTCTATTTCTTCATTTTGCTTGACTTGCTGTGTTGGTTTCTATGCATTAGGTGAAACAGCCCCCCTCTCTCAGTCTTGTAGGGTTGGCCTTGAGAAGATGATGAACCTCATTGTTCAGCCCTGCCCTAGCTCTTGGCCAGCTCTCAAATTTTTGTGATTGTCCAAGCAGCCTATTTTACTTGAATAGCTCCCAATAGTTGAAGGTGTGCCAAGACAGTCAGTGTTCTAAAGGGGAGGATCTCAGTCAGCACTTAAATTCAGGCTGATTGGCAGTTTGACCCTCAGACAGCAGCTTTTAAGTGATGCAAATATACAAGGTCCTGTGGGACCAGAAGCATAAACCCTGCTCAGGGTCAGGAGATCTAGAGGTGTCCCCTGACAACTGTTGCAAAAATCAGGGCTCCATAGGAATGTGTAAGCTCCTTTCTGGGAGTGAGCTGCACTGAGGCAGAGGGAGAGTGCAAAGCTGGCATTAACCAGCCCACCTTCACTGAGGGCACCCTGTAGCCTCTAGATTGTGTTGAACCTGAAGCTTGCCCCTCGGGTTAAACTCCAAGACAAGCAAGTCATCCTCTTTCAGAGAAAGGCTGGGGATGTGTTTCAGGCTGCTGTCTGTGCAGTGCCCTGGGGTGGTAGTTGGCCAAAAACTCTCTCCTGATTGTTACAGCCCTGTGGGACTCAGGAACACAAGGCCCCCTGGGCACCAGAGCCAGATGATGCAGACATGTCCCCTGGGGGCAGCTGCAAAATTCAGGGCAGCAGACATATACTAGCTCCCCTCCAAGAGATGCTGGTGCTCTGAAGCAGGGCAGCCTATGTAAAGTTGGTACCCACCCTCCGAGTCCTCAGGAAATGTTTACTGTCAGCCTATAGATGTGTGTTTCATTAGAAGCCTACCCCTCAGGCTGCAGCTACGACAATAAGATGACAATGTCTCAGGCTGTTGTCTGTGCAGTGCCCTGGGATGGCAGCCAGCCAAGAACTGTCTCTCCATCATCACTGTCCCCTGGGACCCAGGAAAGCAAGCCCCCCATGGCCTCCAGAGCCAGGTGATCAAAGGGCATCCCCTGGGTGGCAGCCACAGACACCAGTCACCAGATGTAAAAACTGGGGCACCAGACATAGGAGATACTGGTCCTCTGGAGGATGTGGAGGGGGTGCCCATTGGACGGAGGCAGAGGCAGAGTGCAAAGACGGCCCTCAACGAAAAAAGGGGAAAAAAAGTAAAAGGAAGAAGAAAAAAGGAAGAAAAAGAAAGAAAAAGAATAAAAAAGGAAGAAAAACGGAGAAAAAAAGGTAAAAGAAAAGAATTAAAAGAAAAAAAAGAGAGAGAGATGGCCCCTGCTGGCTAATCCAGGCAGAGGGGGGAGGGGTAGCTGGAAGATGTGCCCCCTGGCCTCCATCCTGGAGGGTCTCAGCGGTCCCCAGCCCTCAGACCAGTGCTTTAAAATGAGCAAATGGGGGTCTCTTGCATCAAGTCCCGGGCGGTTTTCTAGGGCTGCCTCTGCTGGGCGGCAAGCCTTGTGCAGCCTGGAGGAGGCGTCTTTAGCTCATGACAGGCCATGGGTTTCGTGCAGGAACCACTTAGTTTTTAAAGCCCATGTTCTGCAGGCTCCTCTCTCAGGTACTGGTTGTGGGGAAGGATGCTTTGCTCCTGGGGAAGCCTGGGAGTGAGCTCCCGGCCAACTGTGGGTCCCTGCGCCTGGGGTGGATTCACGGAGAGACTGTCCCAGCCTTTCCTACTCCCTTCCGGGGGGTTTCCCTCTCGTTTGCCCCATGTGAAGGGGTCTCTTCACCAGTTTTTAGGTCTTTTTCAGAGGACATTGTTCCTATATAGCTGTAGATTCAGCGCGCCCCTGGGAGGAGGTGAGTTCAGGATCTTACCCATCACGGTATTGAACCGGAATCTCTAATTCTACTCTGGATAAAACAAGGAGCATAATGGGGCCCACAGGATGATTACTTCTCAATTATAGGAGGAAAAAAGCCTCTGTAAGGCAGGAAGTGCTACTGCCTCGCTCCTATAGAGAAAATACAGAAGGGAGCACAGAGACAAGTGAAGTGATTTCTGTAGCATCTTTGGGAAGAGCAGTCCAGGGTCTTTCTCCTATGAACATGGCCTGGATAAGGGGAAGGAAGGGGAGATCACTTACTGAGCTTCAGCCGAGGCTGGATTGCACCAAGTCGTTGAGAGTTTGATTTGGGACATGTTAATTTCTGAAGGAAAGGTCCAGAGACTCGTTAGAAACAGGCGTCCTGAGATTACAGAAGAGGTCCTGGCCAGACATATAAATCCATAAGTCATCAACATGTGATGGTGTTTAAAACCACATGATCAGTGAGGTCACCACTGCAGATAGAGATGACAGTGAATGACACTGCAGTGAATGACAACCCTTCCTCACTTTCTTACCCACAGCTCATTCACGATGAGGTCTACCTGTGAGAAACAGGTATTGCCATGAAGACAATCATGGTTCTGCTCCCATCTGCCAGGGGGCTTTATGAATCACCTTATCTCTGTTTACTGAGAAAAGTCAATTAGAACTCCCTATAATTTACGCAGAAAATAAAATGTAAGTATTAATGTACTAAACATATTTATATAACTTTTGTCATAATAATTTTTGCTGTGCATTTGAAAGAGTCCAAGGAACTTCTGGAACGTGAATAAGGCAGTGAGATAAAACAGATAGATGAAACTAAATATCTGGGAACTGTTTGTATAAAATGTCATTGATATAAATGCTATATGCATATGAGTCCTTAATAAAGAACAAATTAAAAAGTAATGCATTTTGCCACAAATGAACCTATCTACAAAACAGAAACAGACTCAGGGACATAGAGAACAGACTGGTGGTTGCCAAGGGGGAGTGGGGGAGGGAGAGGGATGGATTGGGAGTTTGGGATTAGCAGATGCAAACTATTATATATAGAATGGATAAACAACAAAGTCCTCCTGTATAGCACAGGGAACTATATTCAATAACCTGTGATAAACCATAATGAAAAGAATATTAAAAAGAATGTATGTATATGTATAACTGAGTCACTTTGCTGTACAGCAGAAATTATCACATTATAAATCAACTATACTTCAATAAAAATTTTTTTTTAAGTCGTGCATTATCTTTTATCAATTCTATATGTGTAATGGGGTGGGGGGGAAGAGCCTTAATGATAGCATTAAAGGTTTAGGAGAGACATAAGGGAGGCATTTAAAATACTACTGAACATTGAAATGGCTCTCCAAGAAAAGACTTTGAAAAACTCTATCGAAGTGCTATTGATTTTTCATCATCCCTATTTCTCAACTTTAACGAGATACAATTCTGCCTGAACTTTTTGGCTGTAAGTTTTTTTGTATATTATTAAAATTTCTTTTGTTTACATAGCTTTACTTTGAGCTAAAATATAGCTATTTGCTGTTTGTAAAACTGAAGTTTTTTTCTGCATTAGGACCTACTTGGTAAGAAAGTTTGTTTTCTAGAGAACTGTATACACTAACACCAAATAATTTATATTACAAGGAAACAGTATGAATACTAGTCCAAAATTTTCTAGATGTTGCAATATTAATGTAACTATTCTGTAGGTGAACAATACTATTATTGGGTTAAGATGTGTTATTTATCATTAGATATAATCATGTACCATGTGTTAATACTATTTATAACAGTAGAATATACGGGTTTTTTTTTCTGATACCTTTCTTGAATCTGTGCTGGTTGTTCTTATTTCAATTTTTACTAACTTTAAATATCAGTGCCTCAAATTTTGCCTCCAGAGCCTGGAGAAGTCTTTAAAATATGTTCTGTATTTTTCTTTGTTTTATTATTCTAGGTTTCTAATAGTTCTCTTAGGAAGTGCTGTATCTTACATGATATTGTGGGAATGGATTCAGAAGAGTTTAGCCGAGTCTGCTGAATATTTAATTAGAATGAACATTTTGAAGAAGGCTGTGTTCTCACTTTGCCTTTCAAACCTCTCCTAACAAAGATGTGGAAAGGACCAAACAATCAAATCAGGAAGACAAATGCTTCCCCTGTTTGGAAATAAGTGTGCTAAACCGGTTAACTCTAATATTATTTGTGAAAAAGAAAATGAAATTAGAAAGATGCTTGACCTGAAAAAGCTGTGTAAATTGACACATGTGTCATTCTTGATGGTCTAGGAAAAGTAGCTTTCCTTGTGGAAGATTTTAAGTTCCTACTTATTAGAATTACATGAGACACACTCTAAAGACAATACAAATTGAAACAATTGTTGAGAAAAAGTATAGGAACAATCTAATAGAAAATTAGTAAAAGCTTTAACTGGCATTTCCCCCAAAAAGAAAGAGTTATGGCCAAGTAATATAAGAAACAATGTTCAACCTCACAACATTTATAAAAAACCAGAGACCACAATGAGTTAACATTTCACACCAGATTGGCAAATAGATTTTATCAAGGAATGCTTTAATACTGAGTGTGGGAGAGAATATGGATCATTATGCTGCTAATAGGAGTGTAAGTTGCTAAAATAATTTTGAAAACAATCTAGCTTAATCGCGTAAAGAATATTCACATACTCTACCACCTAATGATTCCTTTTCTAAATATTCAGTATGCAAACACTTCTGGAGATCTGAACTTGGAAACGATACAAGAAGGCTTATAACAAAACTGTTTAACTTTTTTTTTCACATCTTTATTGGAGTATAAACGCTTTACAATCTTGTGTTAGTTTCTGCTGCATAACAAAGTGAATCAGCTATACATATACATATATCCCCATATCCCCTCCCTCTTGAGCCTCCCTCGTACTCTCCCTATCCCATCCCTGTAGGTCGTCACAAAGCACCGAGTTGATCTCCCTATACTATGCAGCAGCTTCCCACTAGCCATCCATTTTACGTTTGGTAGTGTATATATGTCAATGCTACTCTCTCACTTCATCCCAGCTTCCACTTCCCCCTCCCCATGCCCTCAAGTCCATTCTCTATGTCTCCGTCTTTATTCCTGCCCTGCCACTAGGTTCATCAGTACTGCTTTTTAAAATCCCATATATATGCATTAGCATATGGTATTTTTCTCTTTCTGACTTACTTCACTCTGTATGACAGATTCTAAGTCCATCCACCTCACTACAAATAACTCAATTACATTCCTTTTTATGGCTGAGTAATATTCCATTGTATATGTGTGCCACATCTTTATCCATTCATCTGTTGATGGATATTTAGGTTGCTTCCATATCCTGGCTATTTTATATAGTGCTACAATGAACACGGTGGTACATGTATCTTTTTGAATTATGGTTTTCTCAGAGTGTATGCCCAGTAGTGGGATTGCTGGGTCATATGGTAGTTCTATTTTTAGTTTCTTTAAGGAACCTCCTTACTGTTCTCCATGGTGGCTGTATCAATTTACTTTCCCACCAAGAGTGCAGGATGGTTCTCTTTTCTCCACACCTTCTCCAGCATTTACTGTTTGTAGATTTTTTGATGATGACCACTCTGATCGGTATGAGGTGATACCTCATTGTGGTTTTGATTTGCATTTCTCTAATGATTAGTGATGTTGAGCATCTTTTCATGTCTTTGTTGGCCATCTGTATGTCTTCTTCAGAGAAAAGACTGTTTAGGTATTTCCCCCATTTTTGGATTGTGTTTTTTGTTTTTGTGATATTGAGCTGTGTGAACTGCTTGTATATTTTGGAGATTAATCCTTTGTCAGTTGTTTCATTTGCAAATATCTGCTCCCATTCTGAGGGTTGTCCTTTTGTGTTGTTTATGGTTTCCTTTGCTGTGCAAAAGCTTTTGAGTTTCATTAGATCCCACTTGTTTATTTTTGTTTTTATTTGCATTTCTCTAGGAGATGGGTCAAAAAGGATCTTGCTGTGACTTATGTCATAGAGTGTTCTGCCTATGTTTTCCTCTGAGAGTTTTACAGTGTCTGGCCTTACATTTAGGTCTTAATCCATTTTGAGTTTATTTTTGTGTATGGAGTTAGGGTGTGTTCTAATTTCATTCTTTTACATGTAGCTGTCCATTTTTCCAAGCACCACTTATTGAAGAGGCTGTCTTTTCTCCATTGTGTATTCTTGCTTCCTTTGTCAAAGATAAGGTGACCATATGTGTGGGGGGTTATCTCTGGGCTTTCTATCCTGTTCCATTGATCTGTATTCCTGTTTTTGTGCCAGTACCATACTGTCTTGATTACTGTGGCTTTATAGTATAGTCTGAAGTCAGGGAACCTGATTCCTCCACCTCTGTTTCTATTAACATTGCTTTGGTTATTTGGGGTCTTTTGTGTTTCCATACAATTTTTGAAATTTCTTGTTCTACTTCTGTAAAAAATGCCATTGGTAATTTGATAGGGATTGCATTGAACCTGTAGATTGCTTTGGGTAGTATAGTCATTTTCACAATATTGATTCTTCCAAACCAAGAGCATGGTATATCTCTTCATCTGTTCATGTTATCTTTGATTTCTTTCATCACTGTTTTATAGTTTTCTGAGTACAGGTCTTTTGCCTCCTTAGGTAGGTTTATTCCTAGGCATTTTATTCTTTTTGTTGCTATGGTAAATGGGATTGTTTCCTTAATTTCTCTTTCTGATCTTTTGTTGTTAGTGTATAGGAATACAAGAGATTTCTGTGCATAAATTTTGTATCCTGCAACCTTACCAAATTCATTGATTAGTTCTAGTAATTTTCTGGTGGCATCTTTAGGATTTTCTATGTATAGTGTCATGTCATTGGCAAACAGTGACAGTTTTACTTCTTCTTTTCTAATTTGTATTCCTTTTATTTCTTTTTCTTCTCTGATTGCTGAGGCTAGGACTTCCTGTACTATGTTGAATAATAGTGACGAGAGTGGACATCCCCATGTTGTTCCTGATCTTAGAGGAAATGCTTTCAGTTTTTCACCATTTAGAATGATGTTTGCTGTGGGTTTGTCATATATAGCTTTTATTGTGTTAAGGTAGGTTCCCTCTATGCCCACTATGTGGAGACTTTTTATCATAAACAGGTGTTGAATTTTGTCAAAAGCTTTTTCTACATCTATTGAGATGATCATATGGTTTTTATTCTTTAATTTGTTAATATGGTGTATCACATTGATTGATTTGCATATACTGAAGAATCCTTGCATTCCTGGGATAAATCTCACTTGATCCTTTGGTGTGTGATCCTGTTAATGTGTTGTTGGATTCTGTTTGCTAGTATTTTGTTGAGGATTTCTGCATCTCTGTTCATCAATGATATTGGTCTATAATTTTCTTTTTTTGTGATATCTTTGTCTGGTTTTGGTATCAGGGTGATGGTAGCCTCATAGAACGAGTTTGGGAGTATTCCACCCTCTGCAATTTTTTGGAAGAGCTTGAGGATAGTTGTTAACTCTTCTCTAAATGTTTGATAGAATTCACCTGTGAAGCCACCTGGTCCTGGGCTTTTGTTTGTTGGAAGATTTTTAATTACAGTTTCAGTTTCATTACCTGTGATTGGTCTGTTTATGCTTTCTAATTCTTCCTGGTTCAATCTTGGAAGGTTGTACTTTTCCAAGAATTTGTCCATTTCTTCCAGGTTGTCCATTTTATTGGCATATAGTTGCTTTTAGTAGTCTCTTAGGATGCTTTGTATTTCTGTGGTGTCTGTTGTAATCTCTCTTTTTGCATTTCTAATTTTATTGATTTGAGTCCTCTCCCTTTTTTGCTTGGTGAGTCTGGCTAAAGGTTTATCAATTTTGTTTATCTTCTTAAAGAACCAGCTTTTAGTTTTATTGATCTTTGCTATTGTTTTCTTTGTTTCTATTTCATTTTTTTGTGTTCTGATCTTTATGATTTCTTTCCTTCTACTAACTGTGGGTTTTCTTTGTTCTTCTTTTTCTAGTTGCTTTAGGTGTAAGGTTAAGTTGTTTATTTGAGATTTTTCTTGTTTCTTGAGGTGAGCTTGAATTGCTATGAACTTCCCTCTTAGAACTGCTTTTGCTGCATCCCATAGGTTTTGGATCATCATGTTTTCATTGTCATTTGTTTCTAGGTATTTTTTGATTTCCTCTTTGATTTCTTCAATGATCTCTTGGTTATTTAGCAGCACACTGTTTAGCCTCCATGTATTTGTGTTTTTACTCTTTCTTCCTGTAATTGATTTCTAATCTCATAGAGTTGTGGTCAGAAAAGATGCCTGATATGATTTCAATTTTCTTAAATTTTCCAAGGCTTGACTTGTGACCCAAGATGTGATCTAATCTGGAGAATGTTCCGTGTGCACTTGAGAAGGAAGTGTATTCTTCCTCTTTTGGGTGGAATGTCCTAAAAATATCAATTAAGTCTATCTGGTCTATTGTGTCTTTTAAACTTGTGTTTCCTTATTTATTTTCTGTCTGGATGATCTGTCTATTGGTGTAAATGTGGTGTTAAAGTCCCCCACTATTATTGCATTACTGTCGATTTCTCCTTTTATGGCTGTTAACGTTTGCCTTATGTATTGAGGTGCTCCTATGTTGGGTGCATAAGTAATTATAATTGTTATGTTTTCTTCTTGGATTGTTCCCTTTATCATTATGTAGTGTGCTTCCTTATCTCTTGTAACAGTCTTTACTTTAAAGTCTATTTTATCTGATATGAGTATTGCTACTCCAACTTTCTTGTGATTACCATTTGCATGGAATATCTTTTTCCATCCCCTCACTTTCAGTCTGTATGTGTCCCTAGGTCTGAAGTCGGTTTCTTCTAGACAGCATATATAAGGGTCTTGTCGTTGTATCCATTCAGCCAGCCAGTCTTTGCCTTTTGCATGCAGCATTTAATACGTTTACATTCAAGGTGATTATTGATATGGATATGTATGTTCCTATTACCATATTCTTAATTGATTTGGGTTTGTTTTTGTGGATCTTTTTCTTCTCTTGTGTTCCCCACTTAGAGAAGTTCCTTTAGTATTTGTTGTAAAGCTAGTTTGATGGTGCTGAATTCTTGTAGTTTTTGCTTGTCTGTAAAACTTTTGATTCCTCCATCGAATCTGAATGAGATCCTTGCTGGGTAGAGTAGTCTTGGTTGTAGGTTTTTCTCTTTCATCACTTTAAATATGTCCTGCCACTCCCTTCTGGCTTGCAGAGTTTCTGCTGAAAGATCAGCTGTTAATCTTATGGGGATTCCGTTGTATGTTATTTGTTGCTTTTCCCTTGCTGCTTTTAATATTTTTTCTTTGTATTTAATTTTTGATAGTTTGATTAATATGTGTCTCAGCGTGTTTCTCCTTGGGTTTGTCCTGTATGGGACTCTGCACTTCCTGGACTTGATTGACTATTTCCTTTCCCATGTTAGGGAAGTTTTCCACTACAATCTCTTCAAATATTTTCACAGACACTTTCTTTTTCTCTTCCTCTTCTGGGAGCCCTATAATTCGAATGTTGGTGTGTTTAATGTTGTCCCAGATGTCTTTGAAGCTGTCCTCAACTCTTTTCATTCTTTTTTCTTTATTCTGCTCCCTGGCAGTTATTTCCACTATTTTATCTTCCAGCTCACTTATCCGTTCTTCTGCCTCAGTTATTCTGCTATTGAATCCTTCTAGAGTATTTTTAATTTTAGTTATTGTGTTGTTCATCATTGTTTGTTTGCTCTTTAGTTCTTCTAGATCTTTGTTAAATGTTTCTTGTATTTTCTGCATTCTGTTTCTGGGATTTAGGATCATCTTTACTATCATTACTCTGAATTCTTTTTCAGGTAGGTTGCCTATTTTGTCTTCATTTATTTGGTCTTGTAGGTTTTTATCTTGCTCCTTCGTCTGTAACATATTTTTTTATCATTTCTTTTTTTTTTTTTTTTTTTCCGATGGGTGTGGCTGTATTCCTGTTTTACTGGTTGTTTGGTCTGAGGCTTCCAGCACTGGAGTTTGCAGGCAGTTGGATAGAGCCGGGTCTTTGTGCCAAGATGAGGACCTCTGGGAGGCCTCACTCCAATTAATGTTCCCTGGGGTCTGAGGTTCTCTGTTAGTCCAGCAGTTTAGACTTGGAGCTCCCACCACAGGAGCTTGGGCCCGACCTCTGGTCTGGGAACCAAGATCCTGCAAGCCATGTGGTGCAGTAAAAAAAAAAAAAAAAAAGAAAAAAGGAGCAGTACAATAACAAAGAATAAAAAAGAAAATAAAATTAGAAATAAAAAATATATTAGGAAAAATAAAAATATAATTGAAACAACTACAACCAGGTAAAACAAAACCACAACAGAAAAAAAATAAGGAGCAGGGGGATCAAGCCAAGAGGGGCAGAACAATAACAAAGTATAAAGAATAAAATAAAATTAGAAAAATAAAAGATTTATTAGAAAAAAATATATAAATGAATCAACAACAAGTTAAAATAGAACCCTAATCTAAAAGAGGAAAAAAGAAAAACAAAGGGAAAAAAAAAAACCTTTGGCTATAGGAGCGGTGTTTAGGCAGGGATGGAACTTAGGCAGGGGCAGGATTTAGGGTGGTGCAGGACCTGGGGGGGGGGGCGATGACATTTGAGTGTGGGGAGGGGCTTAGGCTCAGGACCAACTCAGCTGGACAAGGCCTAAGTGGGGCAACATTCAAGTGTGGGGCAGGGCCTCTGCTTAGGACCTGCACGGAAGGGGAGAGGCAACACGTCCAAAGGGGCGCCTCCAGAGTGTGATATTCTGGAGTTGGGAAGTAAGGCCCTGGATGAGGGTGTGTGGGTGGGGTTTAGGCCCAGCACAGTTGGAGGGGTTCTAAGAGGGGGTCTCCAAATGTAGCTGTAGGGCCGTGGGTGGGGGTGTAGGGACAGGGCTTGGGCTCTTCACAGCAGGAGGGAGGCTCCAAGGGCAGAGGATTAGGCCCAGGAGCCCAACAGGCTCCCCGGTGACTAAGTGAACAGGGAAAGCCCTGGCATATTCCCTTCCATTCCTCTGTTCCCCACCATGGTCTCCCCCAGGTTCTTCCCTGTCCCCACTGGACCGCTAACTAAGGGTGGGTCCCACTGGGTATAGGAACTCCTCCTCTCCCCAGCCACCCTTCAGGGGTGCCAGTCCCAGATGTCTGGCCTTACTTTTGCTCCCCCTTCCCTCCTTCCCACTCCCTCAAGACCTGCATGGCAGGAGGGGGCCTTGGTGGACAGGGGATCAGGCCTGGGATCTCAGCAGGCTCCCAGTGGCCCAAGTGGGCAGGGGAAACCTGGGCACACTCCCTTTTGATCCTATGCCTTCCCAATGGTCCCCCAATTTCCCCCTTAGGGCATGGGATCCCTTTCCCTCCCCCAGCCGGTCCTCAGGGTGCCAGTCGTGTCCCACCTCCACTTCTCCTCCCCCTTCATTCCTCCCTACACCCCACGTCCTACCCAGTCGCTGAGGGTTCCTCCCATCCCCTTAGGTGTCCATGGTCCCCCACTGGTGTCTGGTAGATGCCCTAGTTGTGCAGAGACGTGAATTCTTCATCCTCCTCGTCTGCCATCTTGACTACGCCCTTCCAAAACTGTTTACCTTAGCAGACAATAATAAACAACCAAACAAATAAATGTCTGTATGTTACAACTAAAAACCTGGACAAGACAGAGATGTTTAACTATAGAAAATAGACAAATCATATTGTACAGTAGGGAAAATGAATCAGCCACAACTTTATAGATAAATCTCACAAGCATAATGTTGAAAAAATATACTGTAAAACATTATATATGGTATGATGTAAATTTTATAAATCTCAAAATAAAATCAAATGATATATTTCTGGTGTAAATACATTAAAGAATAGCAAAGATAGCATATATAGAATGAATAATCAACAAGGCCCTGCTATATAACACAGGGAACTATATTCAGTATCCTGTGATAAACCATAATGGAAAATAATATGAAGAAGAATGTGTATATATGTATAACTGAGTCACTTTTCAGTACAGCAGTAATTAATACAATATTGTAATTCAACTGTACTTCAATAAAAACACATTTTTAAAAAAGCATAGCAAAGATAAAACAAAAAGTCAAAATTCAAGAAAATAATTATCACAAAAGGATGGGAAAATGATTTTAATTAAGGATGGGGCTATCCATAACATTATCTCTTAGTATGAATGGTAACATAAATGGATGAGTTCATTAATATTTTTAAAATATATGTATACATTGTGTTTCAGTTAGCTTTTGCTGTGTAAAAGAATAGGCTTACATCTTAGTGGGATACTACAATGATTTATTAGCTCACAACTTTGTGGATCGGTCATTTGGACTAGACTCAGCTGTGATTGTTCTACTGATCTTGTCTGGGCTCACTCCTGAAGCTACAGTCAGCTGATGCATCTGCTGGGGCCAGATGTCCTAAAACAGCCTCATTCCCATCTGGCAGTTGGTGCAGGCTCCTGTCATCTAGGAGTGATGGGGTGGCCAGGCCCATGTTGTTAGCAGACTAACCCAGGCTTGTTTCCATGCCAGTGGGCATAAGATCACTAGGAGATCATGTGTATAACCTCAGATACCACTTTCCCCTTAATCACTTCCCCAAGTAGGCTTTTTGGAACAGTTGCTTTCCCAGTGGTGTCTTTATGGATCAAGAGGGGTTTGATTCTATGTAAATTAATTGTGAATGGCTTAAGTGATACATGGTATGCCTAAAAGCAAATGAAAACCACCAGTAACAAATGTGAAGTTCCTCCAGGCACAGGGAGTTAGAGAAAAGGGAAGGAAGCCAGAGGAGCAGATTTTTATGTGCTAAAGTGGGGTTTATGGTAGATGGTGTTAATAGATCCACTTATTCACCCTCCCCTGTATCCACATTCCTTGTCATTGGACTGTGAGGTTCCTCTCGCTAAAAGGTGAAGTGTATTTCCACACTTCTTGCCTTTGAACTTGAGCCCATAACTTACTTTGTCTAATGGAAGATTGATGGGTGTGATATGAAAAAAACATTGGAAAGTATTTGCACAATTGGGCTTTCTCTATTGCGCCCCTACCAATACCATAAGGATATGTTTAGGCTAGCTTGCTGTTCCAGGAGAAAGATAAGAAACTCTGGAAGCTAGGAAACCATGCAAACATGAAAGAGCCCAGGCAAGATCAACAGAGTTGCTAAGTCTTGCCCAGTTTAGATCAGCTAACCCACAGGTGACTTGAATACAGGTGAGTAAATAAATATTTATCCCGTACACTGCTGAGATGTTTGGGGCTGATTGTTACACAGCATTACTGTGGATTTAGCTTACTGACACAGAGCTATAAACATTGGGTGGAGTTTTGCTCCAAGGTCTCTCTTCTCTTTTTCACTGGTGAAACAAATATTTGGTTGATTACCCCTGAGCTGTGGGTATCACTATGCTCTGGTTTCTCAAAAATTTTAGTTTTGGACAAATGCAGAGATCTGTTTCATACAACTATTTCTAGAATGAATGTCAATGTCCAATATCTCTCATATGTTTATTATTTTTCCAAGGGAATTAAACTCAAGATCTACTCTTAGAATCACATCCTGTATTCCATTATGATAAAAAAGAAATCAAAGTTGATTTTTGCTCTACATGTCAAATAATTTTCAATGTGGTTATCAAATCACAAAAGGTAATTATTATTATATTCTTTAAACAGCATTTACTTGCAGTTGGAATTAGTTTCACAATTTCTTTTTCTTTAATTTTGTAGCCAGTATATATATAGTACTATATCACATACTTTATTTCCCATTAGTCCTCATGGCAATAAAGAACAACTGGTGAATTTCTGTCAAAAGTTCCCAAATACCAAATTGTCACTGTAGGAAGCTGAAAGTTGAGTTATTTCCCAAGGGTAATAAAAATTTTCCCCCTTATTTTGTGTCAAGAGAATACTAACAATCACAATTCTTTTAATTTTTTTTTAAAGTTAAAATTCTTTTTTTAAAAAACAGGGGTAGTTTGTAGTTTAATTACATGGTAGAGGATCCTGATACTTAGATATTGTCTTCTATCAGCTGGTATATTTTGTCCTATGAATATCTTTATAACTATTGGCCATTGTTCCTTATATGCTTTAATGAACATAGGTTATTTTTGACAAAAATGGTTAATTATTTATGCTCTGGTAGGAGACATATGATAAAATAGTTTCATTTTAGAAATCCTTATAACTGGAAACTTTTCCAAAGGAGCATACCATGATGAATAAAATACATTAGAAAAGTAGTTGCCATGTTATGTTAGTTGATCTTGAGAAATATGATAGAGTAGGAAGACTACATTGCCCTTCACCTGTACCCATTCCTCTTCTTGAATATTTCCTTCTTAGAATATCATACCTATTCTGGTTACTTCTCTCCCAGGTATCTGGAAGGCTCATACACTTCAAGAGTTCAGTTTAGACATACCTGCATGGGTCCCTGATGCCAGCAACCTCCTTTGTCTCTTCCTTGTGCTGCCGAAGCAACCAAATACCATATACTAATGGTTACCAGTTTTGTTTGGTTCTGCTCTTATTGTATTTATGTCTGGGAAATCATAAATGAGGTGTCACTAGTTTAATGTCTCATCCAAGCTCAAGTAATATATTTCAGTTTCAACAGATTAAAGATTACATTGATAGATACAAACTGTAGTTACAATTTGAAAGTAAGTAGTTTGGTAATAGGAATTACAGAAATTATTCAGAGAGGAAGATTCTTTTATATAGATGAGTCTTATGTTGCCACTTACTGTACTTTTCTTGTCCAGGGCTCACCTCTCAAGGACTTATGCTCTGTAACATTGGCCTGTGACCCCTGGCTACACTGTATCTCACAGAAGTTCAAGAAATGGTGTTTTGTCAGAAATTTTCTAGGACAAAAACAACATTGGCAGCAACAATAAAAAATAAATAACCTCCAAAATAGTAGCAGAAATAATTAACTATTGAGACTTGCTTAAAAATTCTGTATGCCATATAAAACCAGTAAAAAGGGAGTTCAATAAAAATAAATGCCCCTGGCAGTCTTTATATTAGCAGAGAAAAAAAAAAATAGTTATATGCTTCTAGCAATACAAAAAGAGCAAGAAGAAATTGATAATTGGCCCATATATGTAGTTTACCAAGCATCTCAGTTAGTTTAATTTAGATGAGGGTCTTTTACAAATAATGTATTAAGATTTAAAAATTTTGACGTGTAATTCTGGCTCACAGAGAATCAATCTAATTTAATCACAATTTCTCTCATCTGGATTTCAGCATATCTAACAGAATTGAAAAACTGGAGCTATAGAGTTGATTTATAAACCTTTTATTAGGACACTAAAACCTCAATCTTACCCTAAAATCTTTGGATATAATTTAAATTCCAGGAAAATTAAGTGCTTTAGATTTAAATTTTAACCTTGAATATCTTCAAGGAAAATCCTAATAATCAAAGAAATGTAATTTTAAGTACTCAATCACACTAAATAGCTACAAATTGAGGTTGCTTTTTAGTTGGAATATAAGTGAGTATAGTTTATACGGTAGAAAATAATTTTATTTTGCCAATGGGATTAGAATCAACAATTTAAAATCTAAGATCATATAAAGTGTTAATATGAAAAATTAATTTCAAACCTCATCTCCTGAATCAATGAGAGCTTTGAATTCCCATCATGCAATTACCCACATTCCATATTAATTTAATAGGAAGGAAATGGAAGATGGGTGAAATAGTAAACAGCTGGTCAAATCTTTACATGTTTAAGTACCACATTGATGTAATGAAGTAGGTAATTACTTTTTCACATGGTGAAGATGATACATAATATTTTTCTGCAAAAACTGATTGGAAATGTTTTGTGGAATCAGGAAGAGTGGGTTGGTGGGAAGGAATTTGTACCTAAGTTGGATATTTTGACAGTACCATAGTTCCAAGGTAATTCCTTAACCAAACACAGTATCTCTTGAGCCAATTTATCTTTAATGATCTAATTGCCAGAATTGTATTTTTATCAACATTAGCCTAATGAAGGTCAAAGTATTCAATTAATGTATTAAATATATTAAATATTTTATATTTATTAAGTATATATGTATCTTATATTTAAGATTTTATATCTGTCCTACAGTATGAGACTGTAAGCTTCCAGAAGGCAAAGACTGTTTGAGTGTGCGTTGAATTATCCCAGTTATTTCTAGCAACTACCCAGGTGTCATTATATCATAGACATCGCTCAGGTGTCAATGAATTAATGAAAGAAAGAATGAATGGAACCATCTAACTCATTTAGGTTTTTTCACTTTTTAAGTAAAGGACAATGGTTTAGACTTAAGAATGTGTGTTATTCAATTATTCTTTGAGCTTATAATTTAGAATTTAGATTTGTGGGTTTTTTTTTTCCTGTAAACTTTGCAAATCCAAAATTAATTACTCACCTCTTAGTCTTTGATTTCCTTATACCATTTATACGGTTCCCTAGTACCAAACTAACAATACCCCAGATCTTTACCTCCAAAGGACACTTGATAACAGATGACCTTAGAAAATACATTTAATCAGGTTCCATCACTTCATGTTAAGAGCTGTTTGAGTCCCATCTTGAAATATTAATGAGAATTTGGCTGCCTTCTACCCTATTTCAGTCAGATGGCCAATACCAAATTCCCTATATATTCTGAAGGTTATTTCCTGCCATGTTGTGCAAATCTTATGTTGCAAGAAATAGAAACTGACATCTTAGGAAAAAAATGACTGTTCTAGATAGAAAACTAGAAATTAGCACCATAGAAAAATCAATTGATTGCTGAAGATTGAGAGTTGGAAAATGGACATTTAAAGAGGTGTTACATCTCTGAAATCCTGAACACACAATGGCAGAGTGTCTAAAAGGAAGATGGGGTGAAGAGAGGTATAGTGAATGCTGTCAGTGCTTATCCAAGAACACTTTTTAAAAAATATTTATTTATTTTTATTTTCGGCTGCTTTGGGTCTTCGTTGCTGTGTGCGGGCTTTTTCTAGTCGCGGCAAGTGGGGGCTACTCTTTGTTGCGGTGTGTGGGCTTCTCGTTGAAGTGGCTTCTCTTGTTGCGGAGCATAGGCTCTGGGCACACAGGCTTCAGTAGTTGTGGTTTGCGGGCTCTAGAGCGCAGGCTCAGTAGTTGTGGCACACGGGATTAGTTGCTCCATGGCATGTGGGATCTTCCCAGAGCAGGGCTCGAATCCGTGTCCCCTGCATTGGCAGGCAGATTCTTAACCACTGTGCCACCAGGGAAGTCCAAGAACTCTTTTTACAGTTTTGTGTTTTCTTCACCTCAGGCAGAGAGCCAGAAGAACCTGGGGATTTACCTATAACTAAGAACCAGCGGGGGCACATATGCATCTCCAAGCTGCAGGCCCCTTTCAGGTGAGGCAGTTCTAGCCCTGCAGGGTGCACCTGTGAGACCAGATCAGAGGTGCTCTGATGGATTTCCCTGAGGTTTTAGCAAGCCGATGTATTAGTTTCCCATTACCGCTATAACAAATGATCACAAACTCATTGGCTTAAAATTACATAAACTGAACATCACGAGTCCAAAATTGGCTCCTTTGGGCTAATAAAGTGTTAACAGTGCTGTCATCGATCAGGAGGCCCTGCGGGAAGATTGTGTCCTTGTCTTTCCTAGATTCTAGATGCCATTTCTCAGTTTGTGGGTCCTTCATTCATTTCCATCTTCAAGGCCATCTTCCAGCATTTTCAAATCCCTCTCAGTCTCTGACTTCTGTCTCCCTCTTTCACTTTCCAGGGCGCTTGTGATTGCATTTGGCCCATTTGGATAATCCAGGTTATCTGTCTATCTCAAGATCCTTAACTTAATCACAGCTGTAAAGTTCGTATTGCCATTGAGATAACTTATCCATAGGTTCCAGAGATTGGAATGTGATATGTTTTTTTTGGGGGGAGGGGTATGGAAACTCCCATACTAGTTTCCCCCCGAGCAGGATTTCCTCAGTAAAACACTTATATTGGAATCATTGTCTAAGGATATGTTTTGGGGGGAACATGACCAAATACAGGGCATTTGGAAATAAAAAATGATGAATATCTATTAAAACCGAGGTCTGTAATTGATTCAGGAAAGCTTCTGGTTTGTACGAATACCTCTCCTCCTACCCATAGTTTCACGAAAATGAGTGGAACCAACATTTTAAATGAAGAACCCAAACACAATAGTATTGGAAAACAGGAAATAGAGCTACCAGTGGACCAGAAAGTTTAAACAAACCCTAGAAGCTAAAAAGCAGGTGGGATAGAATTAATGGAGAAAACAGAGCAGAAGAATCGAAGCCAAGATTCCAGAAGTTAAAGAAATCAATCCTAATGGAGCCCATGAGAAATTCTAAGATCAGAGACAATGCAAAGACTGGGAGAGGGTCCTGGGAATCATCAGGGACATTAATTAATTAAATAACTGATTTAGTAATAGTGGGGCCTGAAGAGACCTATTCCCTCTCCTGCCTCCTTTGCCATATTTGTGGATAACATGACTGACAACAGCTGTATTTGCCTCAAGGCTAGAACCTAACACCTGTCTGGGGAGATATTCTAGAATGAATTTGGACCTGTGAGAGAAGTAGAGAAGGTTTTGAAATAACTCCAGACCTTTACATCAGATGCTGAGAAAACACTAAAAAAGTGAGAGTGAGAGAGAAAGAAAAGAAGAAAAAAGAAAGTTCAATCTGGTAGTGAAATACAGTAAATCACTTTATCCCCAGAGTAAAAGTCTCTTTAATTTGATAATTAAAGGGATCTGTAGTCTGCCTGCTCCATAATCAAGCACTCTACAGTGTATTGACCTGTTGATATGACCCAACTATCTAACAAAAACCAATAGTTGGGTTTCTCATTTAAGCTCTTGGGAAAATAGACAACACAACCAGAGAGAAAATCTATGAAATAACTTTGTACTTTTTGTGAACTAGGAACAAAGATCAACACATATTTGGAACACACACACACCATAAATAGATGGAAGAAAGTATACCCACTAACACCAAAGGAATTAAAAGCACCAAAGGAATTAAAAGTGATATATGGAACAAAGGGAATTTTGCATTTCTAACAGGTGTAAACTTTGGTACTATTGACATTTTGGACAAGATAATTCTTCGAGTGGGTGTTCCTGTGAATTGTAGGATATTTAGCAACATCCCTGACCTATACCCACTAGATATCCGTAGCAAACCTCATGACTGTGACAAGCAAATGTTGCCAAATGCCCCCTGGGAGGCTAATTCATGAGAAACACTGGGAGAATTCAGAGATTTGAGAGACTATTATAGAAATAAATTAAGAATAGTTTGCTCCTGAAGAATGAACAATTTAGAAATCAAGACAGAAATTATAAGATATAAATATATTTTCCCCAAAATTGAAACAAATCAAATGAATGGACCAAAGAATAAAATGGGTCAGGCTAAAAAACCAAACTAGTGATCTATCTAAAAGTATGGAATAATGCAGAGCTAAAGACAAATATGTAAATGACATGAGAAAAACCTGAGAGAAGATCGAAAATGGTATTTAAAAACATGTCCAGAAGCAGAAGGAAAGAGACAAGAATATGGAAGAAAACAATCAAATAGATAATAAAAGAAAATTTCCCCGAGCTGTGGCAAGACATGATTCTTCAAATTGAAAGGACCCAAAATTGCCCAAAGGAATGAACTAGGAAAGGTCTACACATGTATGTCTCCAATCGCAATGAAGAGAAACATTCCAAAATCTCTTTGGTAAACTGATTAAACACAAGAAATTGATTATACACAAATGAGTTAAAGATGAATCAATGGATCAAAGATAACATTGGACACTAGGAAACAATGGAGCAATGCTTTCAATTTCTTTCAAAAAATATTTTCAACTTAGAATTCTATACCAAATCATGTTGTCAAGAAAGTAGGAGGACAATGTAAAGACACTTAAAACTCAGAATATTTCCTGTTCATTTGTCTCTAATGAAGGTAAAATTTCTCAAACAAAATTGAGAAGACAATAAGAAGAGGATGTCTTCAGATAAGAGTGACAGCTGATTATGACCATGAAAAAAAAAGAAAGCTGAAAAACCTAGTAGAGATCATGTTAGGCCTTGGTGTCTGGGACATTCTCCTGTGGGTTTCAGGGACTTAGTGACATAGGAATACATTTTCTTCTCTAGGGGCTTCATCCCCTTTCTTTATTCTGCATTAAAGTATATTTATATAATTATAATACACTACATTTTGGTTTTATTCTTTATATATTAAAATGAATAGTATCATGTCATCTGCAAACAGTGAGAATTTTACTTCTTCCTTTCCAATTTGGATTCCTTTTATTTCTTTTTCTTCTCCTATTGCGGTGGCTAGGACTTCCAAACCTATACTGAACAGAAGTGGTGAGAGTAGGCATCCTTACCATATGACCCAGCAATTCCACTCTGGGTATATATCCCCAAAGAACAAAAAACACTAATGCAAAAAGATACATGCACCCCAATGTTCATAGCAACACTATTTACAATTGCCAAGATATGAAAAAAACCTAAGTATAGTGGAATAATATAATATAATGGAATATTATAATAATATAATATAATGATAATATATTATTATAATAATAATGTATAATATAATAATATAATATAATGGAATATTACTCAAACATAAAAAAGAATGAAATTTTGCCATCTACAGTAACATGGATGGACTTGGAGGGCATTACGTTAAGTGAAATAAGTCAGACAGAGAACAGCAAATGCTGTATAATATCACTTACACGTAGAATCTAAAAAATACAAGAAACTAGTGAATATAACAAAAAAGAAGCAGACTCACAGATATGGAGAACAAACTAGGGGTCACCAGAGGGAGGCAGGGGAAGGACAATATATAAGGGTGGAACAGTGTGAGGTACAAACTACTGGGTGTAAGATAGGCTCAAGCATGTATTGTACTACATGCGGAATATACCCAATATTTTGTACTAACTGTAAATGGAATGTAACCTTTACAAATTGTATAAAAAATTTAAAAAAATTAAAATCAGAAAACAATAAAATAAAATGAACTATTCATCAAATCAAACTATAATGGTATTTCTGTCCAGAATCCTGTGATAATAACACTTAATATAAAATGTAGATATAACTGTCCAAGTTACCTATTGCTGACCCAAAACCTAGTAGCTTAAAACAACAATCATGTTATTATTATCTCTCATGGTTCAGGTATTGACTTAGCTCAACTACTCTGGGTCTCTCAGTGGCCACAGTCAGACTGTGGCTGGGCTTAGCATCATCTCCATCACTTCCTCACATGTCTGGAGGTTGATCCCAGTAGTCAGCTAGGACCTCAGCTGGGTCTGCTGGCTGGAACCCCTACACATGGCCCCTCCTTGTCATCTGGGTTTCTTCAGAGCCTGGTGGCTGAGTTCCAAGAATGAACACCCCAAGAGAACCATGAAAAAGCTGTGTTGTCTTTTATGACCTACTCTCGAAAGTCAAGTTACATTACTTCTGCTCTTTTCACAAGCACGTGAGGTTCAAGGGAAGGGAATGAACACCCCACATCTCAATGGGAGGAGAGTCAAAATCACACTGTCAGATGAGGGGTGAAAGAGCTAATCTTGGAAAATAAAATCTGCCACAGTCAGCAACACACTTTGGATGTAAGTGGAGGAGGACAATGAAGTGCAATTTTGGTAAATCCCTCATTTTTTACAGTGGTTTAAGCAATAGGTACATTCTACATCAAAACAGAGAAATATTGTTTAAAGTCATAACTATAACACTGGATAATGTAAACAGCAGAATTTGCCAATTCTGGGAGAGTATCTGTGGGTAGGGAATGGGGCGGTGGAATTTTGTTTTTAACTTTGCCTGTATTACTCTTTTAAAATTGTATATGAATTTTTATTTGAATATATATCTAGTAGGATACAATAAATTACATAAACTTTTATTAATATAAAATAGTCTTATAAAAGAAAACTAAAAATGAGACAAGGTCAGTTTTCAACAATCATGGCCATTTATTTCACCTCAAACAACAAATATTCATTGGGCACTAACTGAATGCTTGTCCTTTGTAAAGGTCAGGAGATTTTAGGTATAAACACAGAGCTGGAAAGAAAGTTAATATTTATTTGGTCTAATTTCTTAATTTTGCAATGGGAAACTGTATCTAAGGGGAGGTGCTTTCTTTGCTCAGGATCACACATTTTTTTCCTAGTGAAACTGTTATAGGAAGAATTCTAAAGGTGCCCTCTCCTCCCAAGCTTTCCTTGCCTGGGTTATTTAATCACAGACTAATTTAGGCACTGCTGTTAAGGGACTTTGCATATGGAATTACGATTGCTAGTTAGGAGACTTTAAAGTAGGGAGATTATCTTGGACTATCAGGGTGTGTCCAGTGTAATCACATGAACACTTAGAAGCAGAAGATGGAGACAGAAGAGCCACACAGAGAGATATAGCAGAAGAGGAAAGTGGGGAGGGGCAGTGGGAGGAGGAAGGTACAGGGTGAGAGCCCTTGACTGGCACTGCTGGCTTGGAAGATGAGGAAGGAGGGCATGAGCCAGAGAATGTGGATAGCCTTTAGAAGCTGTGAACAATCACAGCTGACAATCTGCAAGGAGATGGGAACCTCAGTCCTACACCCACAAGGAACAACCTGAATGACCTTGGAAGCAGATTCTTCCCTAGAACATCCCACTAAGAGCCTATCCTGCTGACACTTTGACTACAGCCTGTGAAAAAGAGAAACGAGCTGAGACTACTGACTTACAGAACTCAGAGTTAATATGTTTGTATTGTTTTAAGCTGCTAAGTTTGTGGCAATTTGTTATGGTAACAATAGAAAATAAATAAAAACACTAAAACTGAAATCAACACTTCGTTTTATTCTCTTTTCAGTGGACAAGAACTAGAAGAGGTAGTATCTTTACTCAAACTGTTTACAATTTAGTTTGCTGGAAACAAACAAACAAACAACAGGTACATCTGAAAAGGAAATATAAAAATGAGGTAGTCCAATTGACAGTCCTATACATGCCAGATTTTCTATAGGTCATCCCTGGTAAGTTCCTTAAAGCCAGCCTGAGACAACAATACAACTAACACCCACATTAGGTGACCACTCACAACCCTCCCTGCTCTGAGTCCATCTCCCTTACCGCTCTGGTTTCTGTGCTTCACGTTCTGATATGTCCTCTACTCCCCTGATTCTGACTCACGTCTAGAACTTACTGAACTCTGCTTCCAACTCCACTCTTGACCTCCTAAATGTCTCTTGTTTATACCCTTCCCAGCTTTTGGTAATCCCTTGCTTTCTCTGCCCATTCTCTGAGATCCAATGAACCGAAGTGTGAATATTTGGTCAAGACACCAAGTTTGATTAAAGCTTCACTTTTATGATTATGCCCGATAGTGTTAAAAACAGCAAAAGCTAGACTATCGAGTGAAATTTTAAGTCAGTAGACTATTTCTCACACAGGTTATGTTTTCCTTTGTGAAACTGGCATTTTTAAAAACAAAGTCCCAACTATATAGATTCTATCATTGATAGAATTCTATCTTGTCATGATTTATAGTCAAGGGCATTCTATCTTGGCATGATTTATAGTCAAGTCTACATTTTAGTACTCTTTGTGTGTACATGTGTAGAAATGAATATATAGTGTTATTTCAAGTCATTGGTCTTCCAAATTAAAAAATGTAAAACTAATTTATTTAGGTCAAAATCTGTAAATTGTTGAAATGTTCACAGTGATAATGCTGTGTATATAGAAATAAGAAGTAGCTGTGAATTTTACTACAACAAGAGTAGATGCCATTAATAAGTAATTCAAAAAAGCTAGCAAACTAAAGTATTAAAATATGTGTGGGATCCATCATGTTTGAAAAAAGCATTGTATCCTTCAGCATTTAGAAATAAACTTATCTTCCCTTTTTCCACCCATAAACTTCATTTGTTAAATACCTGACTCTCGTCCCAGTCTATATTTATATTAATCATATAATTATGATTAATACCATTTGCACAGGAAAGAAGGCTATGTGGAAAGCAGTTTTCAAAAAGCAAGTGTGTGGTCCAAAAATATGTGCAAAGTTAGGGTTATTTTCCTTTCTTGTCCCATCTCTTTTTTTACCCCTCTTCTTCCCTTATCTGTTACAGAGAGTTCTTAGAGGTAGTTTGAAATTAAGAGTGCTGGCACTTCCTCCTAACTCTTGGCGATTTCATAGTCATTCATATTACATCTGTACTGATTTCAGATAATTTAATCATTTAGAAGGGCAGAAAATTGTAATTCTTTTCTCATTATTAGAGATGTTCTCCTTGGTTCTGAGGCTTCTTTGAATGGAAGTATACTTTCCTTGGACCTTGTCTCTCAAGAAACAAAATAAAATACATAGAAAATTAAAACTTACTTCTTCCCTTTGTAGTTTTGAAGGTTTCCATGGGAGTAAAGAGTGAAGAGTTTGCAGAATCTATATTAATGCATTTGGGTCCCTCAGTAGCATAAAGAATTCTAAAGCATTATGGCTTAGATTCTTATGTTTTTGTGTTTATTTCTGCCCCCCTCATCCCCCATAAATCACCTGGTTGAGATTGAATGAAATAACTCATTGTTTTTCCATGTGAAAAAACACCCATCAAATAATATTTTCTGGCACTAAAAAAAGTCAAACTTTTAAGCTGGTTTGCTATCCACACATGTACTCTAAGAATTAATCTTTCACTGATGTTCATTCTGCTTTGTTATATAGATTACTGATAGCTTTGGAAGGAATAAATAAATATAGCTAATTATTTACAATTTATTTATTCAGCTAAAAGGTATTTTCTTTAAATAATCTCTTTGAGTTAATAAAATATGTAATCTTAGGAATATCACAAATAATTAATATATTCATTGCTAAATTCACATTGAATCATCCTCACCATGGCAACTATATAAAAGAATGAGACTGACATTTTTTCATGAAAGAAAAAGTTAGACTTTATTAAAATTAAAATTGTTCTACAAAGGTATTTGTGGAATGAATATACAAGGCACAGACTGGTGGAAAATACTTGCAAAAAAGATATCTGATAAAGGACTTGTATCAAAAAATACAAAGAACTCTTAAAACTCAGCAATAAGACAAACAACCTAATTTAATAAATGAGCAAATGATCTGAACAGACCTCTCACCAAAGATGAAAAGGTGAATAAACATATGAAAAAATGTTCAACATCATTTGTCTTTAGCTGTATTTGTTTCCTATTATTGCTGTAATAAATTATCACAAACGTAGTGACTTAACCCAACACAAATTTATTATTTTACACTTTTGGAGGTCAGAAGTCCAAAATGGATTTTTTTAAATTAACAATTTTAAAAAAATGAAGTATAGTTAACTTAAAATGTTCTGTTAGTTTCAAGTGTACAGCAAAGTGATTCAGCTTTATATATATATACACATATTCCTTTTCAGATTCTTTTCCATTATAGGTTATGAATGAGATTGATTTTTAATTCTCAAATTTTATTTCAGGACAAATGTTATCAATTAAAAATGTTCATTTACCCAATGAAGTCCTTTTCAGTAACTTCAGCAATTAAAAAATTACGCCCTTTGAGAATAGATTTTCGTTAGAATAAGAGAAGAAGAGAACTGGAATCTAAATTTGAAGCATAAAATTGGTGGTTAAATTCATAATGCTCTTTGAGGTCAAAATTTAAAAGGAGACAATTATTTTATTGTGTTTGGTGAACTATCCCTAGATAGTCCCGTGGTATTAAATATAGATATGCTTTTGGGTTTTTTTTTAAACATCTTTATTGGAATATAATTGCTTTACAATGGTGTGTTAATTTCTGCTTTATAACAAAGTGAATCAGCTATACATATACATATATCCCCATATCTCCAGCCTTTTGGGTCTCCCTCCCAGCCTCCCTATCCCACCCCTCTAGGTGGTCACAAAGCACCGAGCTGATCTCCCTGTGCTATGCAGCTGCTTCCCACTAGCTATCTATTTTACATTTGGTAATATATATAAGTCCATGCCATTCTCTCACTTCGTCCCAGCTCACACTTCCCCCTCCCCATGTCCTCAAGTCCATTCTCTACGTCTGCGTCTTTATTCCTATCCTGCCCATAGGTTCTTCATAACCTTTTTTTTTTTTTAGATTCCATATATATGTGTTAGCATACGGTATTCGTTTTTCTCTTTCTGACTTACTTCATTCTGTATGACAGTCTCTAGGTTAAATATGGAGATTCTTAATGCTGACACTACAGAGGGCAACAGACAATTGTGCTGGATTTATGAGCTCTGTTGATTTGATTATTTTAAAACAACTTTTTTATTTTTTATTGTTATTATTTTTTTAACATCTTTATTGGGGTATAATTGCTTTACAATTGTCTGTTAGTTTCTGCTTTATAAAAAGGAAATCAGTTATACATATACATATATCCCCATATCGCTTCCCTCTTGCATCCCCCACCCCCATCTCACCCCTCTAGGTAGTCACAAAGCACCGAGCTTATTTCCCTGTGCTATGCAGCTGCTTCCCAGTAGCTATCTATTATACATTTGGTAGTGTATATATGTCCATGCCACTCTCACTTTGTCCCAGCTTACTCTTCCCCCTCTCCATATCCTTAAGTCCATTCACTAGTAGGTCTGCGTCTTTATTGCCATCTTGCCCCTAGGTTCTTCATGACCATTTCTTTTTTTGTTTTTTAGATTCAATATATATGTATTAGCATATGGTATTTGTTTTTCTCTTTCTGACTTACTTCACTCTGTATGACAGACTCTAGGTCCATCCACCTCACTACAAATAACTAAATTTCGTTTCTTTTTATGGCTGAGTAATATTCCATTGTATATATGTGCCACATCTTCTATATCCATTCATCTGTCAATGGACACTTAGGTTGCATCCATGTCTGGGCTATTGTAAATAGAGCTGCAATGAACATTGTGGTACATGACTCTTATTGAATTATGGTTTTGACAGGGTATATGCCCAGTAGTGGGATTGCTGGGTCATATGGTAGTTCTATTTTTAGTTTTTTAAGGAAACTCCATACTGTTCTCCATAGTGGCTGTAAAAACTTACATTCCCACCAACAGTGAAAGAGGGTTCTCTTTTCTCCACATACTCTCCAGCATTTATTGTTTCTAGATTTTTTGATGATGGCCATTCTGACCGGTGTGAGAAGATAACTCATTGTAGTTTTGATTTGCATTTCTCTAATAATTAATGATGTTGAGCATTATTTCATGTGTTTGTTGGCAGTTTGTTTATCTTCTTAGAAGAAATGTCTATTTAGGTATTCTGCCCATTCTTGGATTGAGTTGTTTGTGTTTTTGATATTGAGCTGCATGAGCTTCTTGCAAATTTTGGAGATTAATCCTTTGTCAGTTGCTTCATTTGCAAATATTTTCTCCCATTCTGAAGGTTGTCTTTTCGTCTTGTTTATGGTTCCCTTTGCTGTGCAAAAGCTTTTAAGTTTCATTAGGTCCCATTTATTTATTTTTATTTTTATTTGCATTTCTCTAGGAGGTGGGTCAAAAAGGATCTTGCTGTGATTTATGATGTAGAGTGTTCTGCCTATGTTTTCCTCTAAGAGTTTTATAGTGTCTGGCCTTACATTTAGGTCTTTAATCCATTCTGAGTTTATTTCTGTGTATGGTGTTAGGGAGTATTCTAATTTCATTCTTTTACATGTAGCTGTCCAGGTTTCCCAGCACCATTTATTGAAGAGGTTGTCTTTTCTCCACTGTATATTCTTGCCTCCTTTATCAAAAATAAGGTGAACATACGTGCATGAGTTTATCTCTGGACTTTCTACCCTGTTTCATTGATCTATATTTCTGTTTTTGTGCCAGTACCATACTGTCTTGATTACTGTAGCTTTGTAGTATAGTCTGAAGTCCAGGAGCCTGATTCCTACAGCTCCATTTTTCCTTCTCAAGATTGCTTTGGCTATTCAGGGTCTTTTGTGTATCCATACAAATTGTGAAATTTTTTGTTCTGGTTCTGTGAAAAATGCCAGTGGTAGTTTAGTAGGGATTGCACTGAATTTGTAGATTGCTTTGGATAATATAGTCATTTTCACAATGTTGATTCTTCCAATCCAAGAACATGGTATATCTCTCCATCTATTTGTATCATCTTTAGTTTCTTTCATCAGTGTCTTATAATTTTCTGCCTACAGGTCTTTTGTCTCCTTAGGTAGGTTTATTCCTAGATATTTTAATCTTTTTGTTGCAATGGTAAATGGGAGTGTTTTGTTAATTTCACTTTCAGATTTTTCATCATTAGTGTATAGGAATGCAGATTTCTGTGCGTTAATTTTGTATTCCGCTACTTTACCAAATTCAATGATTAGCTCTAGTAGTTTTCTGGTGGCATCTTTAGGATTCTCTATGTATACTATCATGTCATCAGCAAACAGTGACAACTTTACTTCTTCTTTTCCAATTTGGATTCCTTTTATTTCTTTTTCTTCTCTGATTACTGTGGCTAAGACTTCTAAAACTATGTTGAATAATAGTGGTGAGAGTGGGCAACCTTGTCTTGTTCCTGATCTTAGTGGAAATGGTTTCAGTTTTTCACCATCGAGGACAATTTTGGCTGTGAGTTTGTCATATATGACCTTTATTATGTTGAGGTAATTTCCCTCTATGCCTACTTTCTGGAGGGTTTTTATCGTAAATGGGTGTTGAATTTTGTTGAAAGCTTTCTCTGCATGTTTGAGATGATCATACGGTTTTTCTCCTTCAATTTGTTAATATAGTGTATCACATTGATTGATTTGTGTATATTGAACATCCTTGCATCCCTGGGATAAACCCCACTTGATCATGGTGTATGATCCTTTTAATGTGCTGTTGGATTCTGTTTGCTATTATTTTGTTGAGGATTTTTGCATCTATGTTCATCAGTGATATTGGCCTGTAGTTTTCTTTGTTTGTGACATCTTTGTCTGGTTTTGCTATCAGGGTGATGGTGGCCTCGTAGAATGAGATTGGGAGTGTTCCTCCCTCTTCTATATTTTGGAAGAGTTTGAGAAGGATAGGTGTTAACTCTTCTCTAAATGTTTGATAGAATTCACCTGTGAAGCCATCTGGTCCTGAGCTTTTGTTTGTTGGAAGATTTTTAATCACAGTTTCAATTTCACTGCTTGTGATTGGTATGTTCATATTTTCTATTTCTTCCTGGTTCAGTCTCAGAAAGTTGTGCTTTTCTAAGAATCTGTCCATTTCTTCCAGGTTGTCCATTTTATTGGTATAGAGTTGCTTGTAGTAATCTCTCATGATCCTTTGTATTTCTGCAGTGTCAGTGGTTACTTCTCCTTTTTCATTTCTAATTCTATTGATTTGAGTCTTCTCCCTTTTTCTCTTGATGAGTCTGGCTAATGGTTTATCAATTTTGTTTATCTTCTCCAAGAACCAGCTTTACGTTTCATTGATCTTTGCTATCAATTCCTTCATTTCTTTTTCATTTATTTCTGCTCTGATATTTATGATTTATTTCCTTGTGCTAATTGTGAGGTTTTTTTGTTCTTCTTTCTGTAATTGCTTCAGGTGTAAGTTTAGGTTGCTTATTTGAGATGTTTCTTGTTTCTTAAGGTAGGATTGTATTGCTATAAACTTCCCTCTTAGAACTGCTTTTGCTGCATCCCATAGGTTTGGGTTGTCGTGTTTTCATTGTCATTTGTTTCTAGGTATTTTCTGATTTCTTCAGTGGTCTCTTGGTTATTAAGCAGTGTATTGTTTAGCCTCCATGTGTTTGTAGTTTTTACAGATTTTTTTTCCTGTAATTGTTATCTAGTCTCATAGTGTTGTGGTTGGAAAACATACTTGATATGATTTCAATTTTCTTCAATTTACCAAGGCTTGATTTGTGACCTAAGATATGATCTATCCTGGAGAATGTTCCATGAGTACTTGAAAAGAAAGTGTATTCTGTTGTTTTTGCTGGAATGTCCTATAAATATCAATTACGTCCATCCTGTTTGATGTATCATTTAAAGCTTGTGTTTCCTTATTTATTTTCATTTTGGATGATATGTCCATTGGTGAAAATGGGGTGTTATAGTCTCCTACTATGATTGTGTTACTGTCGATTTCTCCTTTTATGGCTGTTAGTATTTGCCTTATGTATTGAGGTGCTCCTATGTTGGGTGCATAAATATTTACAATTGTTATATCTTTTTCTTGGATTGATCCCTCAATAATTATGTAGTGTCCTTTTTCTTTTTTAATAGTCTTTATTTTAAAGTCTATTTTGTCTGATATGAGAATTGCTACTCCAGCTTTCTTTTGATTTCCATTAGCATGGAATATCTTTTTCCATCCCCTCACTTTCAGTCTGTATGTGTCCCTAGGTCTGAAGTGGATCTCTTGTAGACAGCATATATACGGGTCTTGTTTTTGTATCCATTCAACCAGTCTGTGTCTTTTGGTTGGAGCATTTAATCCATTTACATTTAAGGTAATTATTGACATGTATGTTCCTATTACCATTTTCTTAATTGTTTTGGGTTTGTTATTGTAGGTCTTTTCCTTCTCTTGTGTTTCCTGCATAGAGAAGTTCCTTTAACATTTGTTGTAAAGCTGGTTTGGTGGTGCTGAATTCTTTTAGCTTTTGCTTGTCTGTAAAGGTTTTAATTTCTCCATCAAATCTGAATGAGATCCTTGCTGGGTAGAGTAATCTTGGTTGTAGGTTCTTCCCCTTCATCACTTTAAATATGTTCTGCCACTCTCTTCTGGCTTGCAGAGTTCCTGCTGAAAGATCAGCTGTTAACCTTATGGGGATTCCCTTGTATGTTATTTGCTGTTTTTCCCTTGCAGCTTTTAATATTTTTTCTTTGTATTTAATTTTTGATAGTTTGATTAATATGTGTCTTCGCATGTTTCTCCTTGGATTTATCCTATATGGGACTCTCTGTGCTTCCAGGACTTGATTAACTATTTCCTTTCCCATATTAGGGAAGTTTTCAACTATAATCTCTTCAAACATTTTCTCAGTCCCTTTCTTTTTCTCTTCTTCTTCTGGGACCCTTATAATTCGAATGTTGGTGCATTTAATGTTGTCCCAGCGGTCTCTGAGACTGTCCTCAATTCTTTTCATTCTTTTTTCTTTATAGTGCTCTGTGGTAGTTGTTTCCACTGTTTTATATTCCAGGTCACTTATCCGTTCTTCTGCTCAATTATTCTGCTATTGATCCCTTCTAGAGAATTTTTAGTTTCATTTATTGTGTTGTTCATCACTGTTTGTTTGCTCTTTAGTTCTTCTAGGTCCTTGTTAAACGTTTCTTGTATTTTCTCCATTCTATTTCCAAGATTTTGGATCATCTTTACTATCATTATTCTGAATTCTTTTTCAGGTAGACTGCCTATTTCCTCCTCATTTGTTAGGTCTAGTGGGTTTTTACCTTGTTCCTTCATCTGTTGTGTGTTTCTCTGTCTTCTCATTTTGCTTAACTTACTGTGTTTGGGGTCTCCTTTTCACAGCCTGCAGGTTCGTAGTTCCTGTTGCTTTTGGTGTCTGCCCCCAGTGGGTAAGGTGTTTCAGTGGGTTGTGTAGGTTTCCTGGTGGAGGGAACTAGTGCCTGTGTTCTGGTGGATGAGGCTGGATCTTGTCTTTCTGGTGGGCAGGTCCACATCTGGTGGTATGTTTTGGGGTGTCTGTGGCCTCATTATGATTTTAGGCAGCCTCTCTGCTAATGGGTGGGGTTGTGTTCCTGTCTTGCTAGTTTGGCATAGGGTGTCCAACACTGTAGCCTGCTGGTCGTTGAGTGGAGCTGGGTCTTGGTGTTGAGATGAATATCTCTTGGAGATTTTCACCATTTGATATTGCATGGAGCTGGGAAGTCTCTTGTGGACCAATGTTCTGAACTTGGTTCTCCCACCTCAGCGGCACAGCCCTGATGCCTGGCTGGAGCACCAAAAGCCTGTCTTCCACACAGCTCAGAATAAAAGGGAGAAACGAAAGAAAGAAAGAAGAAGAGAAAATAAAATAAAATAAAATAAATAAAGGAGTTATTAAAATAAAAAATAATTATTAAAAATAGTTTTTTAAAAGTAATTTAAAAAAAAGAAAAAAGAGAGCAACCAAACCAAAAACAAATCCACCAATGATAAGAAATTCTAAAAACTATACTAAAAAAACAAAAAAACAAACAAAAAAACCAGACAGACAGAACCCTAGGACAAATGGTAAAAGCAAAGCTATACAGACAAAATCGCACACAGAAGCATACACTTACACACTCACAAAAAGAGAATAAGGGAAAAGTGTATATATATCATTGCTCCCAAAGTCCACCTTCTAAATTTGGGTTGATTCATTGTCTATTCAGGTATTCCACAGATGCAGGGTACATCAAGTTGATTGTGGAGACTTAATCCGCTGCTCCTGAGGCTGCTGGGAGAGATTTCCCTTTCTCTTCTTTGTTCGCACAACTCCTGGGGTTCAGCTTTGAATTTGGCCCCGCCTCTGCGTGTAGGTCGCTTGAGGGCATCTGTTCTTCACTCAGACAGGACGGGGTTAAAGGAGCAGCTGCTTCGGGGGCTCTGGCTTACTCAGGCAGGGGAGGGAGGGCTACGGAGTGCAGGGCAAGCCTTAAAATAACTTTTTTCAGTTATTATATTATAATCATTTTTAAACAAGTCAAACTACAAAACTCCCCCTCCCCCCACCAATGTATACAGAATAGAATTTACCTCTCAATTTAGAACATGTGCTTTTAATATAAACCAATGACATCTTTCTACATGGGTAAATAATTTAACTATTTAGAATTCATTTCCTTTGCTTTAGCTGCAAACAGCCTGCTGAATTACATAAGTATAATTTTAACTCTTCCCCTTGATTGCTTTCTCTGCATGCACATTTAACAACAGAAATATAGTATACCATTTCTTAGAGGAATATTGCATAGAAAACCACATCCACAGGACATTAATATGTGTTCTAGGGGAACAAAAAAGAGATTTGACATATGTATTTGGGAAATACTGAGTTAAAGAAATTTAAACAGTTTTATTTATTGTAGGCATTCTCAGGACCTTTTAATAGATCGATGTGCATTTTGAATTTCTAGTAAGAAAATATACACTGCAAAAGAATATTTCGCAATGAAACTCTTTTGCCATAGGGACTTTCAAGGTAGTACTATTCTTTTGAACACTTTTGTAAAACACTGATGTAAGGAATAATGAGTGTATGACTAATTTATTTATTGAAAAATAAATCTTGGATCATCTCTACAAGTTTAGATGACAGGACATAGTCTCTGTCCTCAAGGATTTAGAGTTCACTGATTAAGCCAAACACATAAACTCTTAAAAAATAATTTTAATAAAAATAATAATATTTTTAAATCTAGTGAAACTTACTCAAGAACGAGAGAGCAGAAGAAAGTTGGGCTGAGTTTGGCTGAGGCAGACAAGGGGAATTTCATATGATACATGGTGTATATGCTGACTATCAAATTATTTGCCAGAAAAAAGAGATGTTTCATGTAGGCAAATATAAAATGTTTTGCAAGGCTCAGAACTACAAAGGACCTAAAACCATAGGTGTACACAATATTAGATAGTTCATCCTTCTAGGATTGGGAGTTTGGGATTAGCACATGAAAACTATTGCATATAGTATGGATAAACAACAAGGTCCTACTGTATAGCACAAGGAACTCTATTCAATATCCTGTGATAAACCATAATGGAAAAGAATATGAAAAAGAATTTGTATATATATGTATAACTGAGTCACTTTGCTGTATCGCAGAAATTAACACAACATTGTAAATCAAATATGCTTCAATAAAATTAAAAAGAAAAAAAGTATCCATCCTTCTAAATTCATTTCCTTTCTGCTTAGAAATTCTGTCACTTATATAGTCTACATAACATACTATTTAATAACTGGTACCTCGACTAGTGAAGAGCCAGAAAACATTTGCAAGCTCTATGCAAGTGACTAGAAACTCAGATTAAAGAAAGAACCAAGCAGAGCCATCTTCTAGAACTGCCGTATGTCCATGCATCCAGGAATAAGAAAAGATAAGCCTGTCTTTATGAAAGTTAATACAGACGACTGTCACTTGCCAAACTCTTGATCCTGTGAGACGTGTAGCGTTTGATGAATGATTAAAGTGTTGTGTCCACGGGCGTCGTGCCCACCGCACCCTGTTGAGATATGAAATTAAACAGAAACCTCAACGTGCCTATTGGTGTCTCAGCGTCTCACGGAATGAGGCCAGGCTCTGCCTTTGGGGTACCAGGTGCTACCGCCAGTTTTAGCAGACTTAAAAACTTGAATTTCACTTCTGAGGGAAGATACTGAAATGTAGATTTGAGAATTGCTGGTTGCGGGGAAATAGCATTTAAGGTCGGAAGTTGTTTGGAAGATCGTGTATGAGTATTTTGTATTAAAAAATTTAAAGGCTAAAAAAAAAAGGGAAGCAAATTATATGAACATTCAAAACAATTACCCCACAAAGATGGTTTAAGAATACAGATTTGTATGACAAAGGACATGGAACTTGAATACTTGTATAATTAACCTGACGGCTGATATTGGTTTTCTCACCACATGGTTAAGGGCAAGAAACCCAAATTTAAAATTTCATGTGATGATAGGAAGATTTTTAGACCATTAGTCTCCAAACTTCTAAAAATCATGAACTTTTATTAAAACTTTGTAGCATGAATACAATATTGCATATTTATTCATATGTAAATGATACACATAAACCACTGGAATAGCAGACAATAAATATTATGCAGTACACAAAATATACATTTAAAAGGAGATAAAATTATAATTTGAAAATAAATAAGATTTTGAAATAAATGGATAAATTTGGAATAAATTTATATGTTTGAAGTAGATATTTTAATAAAGTTTTACTTTACTTTATTAATGATAAAAACCAATTTATCAATACTAATACTGCAGTAAGTGCAATGTAATTGAATTAATTATACAATTATTTTTAGAATCTTTGTTTAATAATGTGTGACAGCAATTTAAAGGTCTGTTCTGATTTCAAGATATTTTTTTAAGCTTGGTTTTGAAGCTGGCAGCTAGAAAACAATTCAAAATGATACATTGATCCAACATTTTTGCTGTAATTTGGTTATTAAATTTCTATCTTCTTTGATATCAATCAGTTTTCCTTGCAAACTATTTTGAAGTTGTACCTTTTAACGATTTTAACAAACTAAGTTCTCACTGAAAATCTTCATGTTTTAAAAGTATTTCATAAACACCTTTTTTCCATAAGTTTAAAAAATATGTACATATATTTTACAGATGATACACATTATTTTTGACCACCAAATCTTGGAATGATAAAAACCTTTTTCTAAAATGAATTCTCAAAATATCCTTTCATGTTCATCTTAAAAACATTATCTTTATCTTGAAGGTCACATAAAACATTTTCCTCACCACCCACTCCATATATACCTTTAGCAACATATAAATGTTAGCCAGTTATCACTTCAGAAAAGGTCAGCAAGTTTGGAACACTTGTCTTCTTTCCTAAAAAACAAAACCAAAACTGTAATTCATTCTCATATTCTTTTTTCTCTCTCTCTCCTCCCTTCTTATTTGTTTGGGTGGACACATTTTTTAAACAATTTTGAAATATATCATATACACAAAAGTGAATGAAAATGTACACGTGTAATTTAAAAATAATGAAAAGTATATGTCCATATAGCCCCTGTCACAGTGAAAGAAAGAACCTTAACTCTAGAAGTTCATCTCCTACTTTACTAACCCTCTTTCAAAGTCATTCCTTATCCCCATCAGTTAATAACCACCATGCTGAATTCACTTGCTAGTCTCACAGCTTTTATAAATATATATATATATTTATATCTGTATATACAATCTTGATAAATTATTTTGTTTCCCTTGTTTTTGACCTTTATATAAATAGAACCATACTATTTATTTTATTTGTGACTTCTTTCAATCAACAGTACATTTTTGAGATTCTAATCTATTGCTGCCTGCTATACAGTGTTCCACTGCATAAATACTCAAAGACTTATTTGTCCATTTCATTGATCTGTTCATCTGGCCTTCATTTCTACTCCATCCCACAAAACCCTACACTTTCCTAGAAAAAAAATCACCTAGAGTTGTTACCAGTGTTCATTACTTATAGATCTCTATTAATCAAAATCCTGGCAACTAGTTTTTTTGTGTTTTTTTTTTCACCATTCTTTCACAATTTCTCTAGAATGCTTAAGCTTTCCTTGGATAAACAAATTGACAAAGTTTATACTGGCATATACTTAATTTTTTTAAATATTTATTTTCTTATTCACTAGTTGGACATATGAATTACACTGAACAAGTTATTTCTTCTCTTCACTCAGCCATCCCCAAATATTCTGAGAAATGTAACTCTCATATATGATTCCATCTTTGTTCCACATGGCTTCCTCAAATCAGACATTTTCATAAGCTGGTGCTGTTTCCCTGACTACAGTTGATTGGTACCTAGGGGGAACCCAAGGTAGGCTACTCACACATTAACCTGTTGATTGGTCTAAAGATGAGCTTTGCCAAAGTTTAACCAATCAGAGCTCCTCTCTCTGTGTCTGGGTCCCAGAGATTGGAGCCATTCTCTCTTCAGTGACTGAATCTGTAAAAAGTTAAGCTTCAGATCTTTTGGCAGCCATGTGGACTAGAGAAGCTGAGGCCTTTGGTCTCCAGAGATAATCAGAAAAATGAAGCAGTGAAGCAATAAAGATAAAAGGAATGAAGCTGTGACACATGCTACAACATGGATGAACCTTGAAAACATTAGGCTAAGTGAAAGAAGCCAGAAGCCATTCCATTTATATGAAATGTTCAGAATAGGCAAATCCATAGGGACAGAAAGGGGATTATTGGGTGACTAGGGCTGGGGGCAGGGAGAATGGGGAGTCACTGCTAATAAGTATAGGGTTTGTTTTGGGATAATGAAAAAGTTCTGCAATTAGATATTGGAGAGGTTTGCACAACCTCATGAATTATATACTATAAAAGGATGAACTTTATGGTATATACATTATATCCCAAGAAAACTGCTATTAAAAAATGAATGAGGGAGAGATTTGGGAGTATGAGTGAAGAAGAAAGAGAGTTCTGATAACAAACAAGTGGCTGGTTTTAGGTGTATTTAAGACTAAGGAGCTCTTCTGATTCAAGATTGTGCCATAAATTGCTCATAAAACAGAGTTTGGTTTTCTTTCATTTCAAGTGAAAGGGGATATCATATCATTTTTGAAATCATATCATTTTTATTACCCTGGTTTTGCATATGAGGAAATTGGATTCAGGATATTTAATACACTAGCTTAAAATAAAGGGGAACTTACTTCACCCCATATACTTATTTCAATTTATTTCTATTGCTCTCTTTACAAGTTTAAGCCTATTGTAAATACATTTATTCACATTTAGTATTCACTAATAATTTAATTTCATTGCTCTTTCCACTTCCCAATGTAGAATTATTTTGTTCTTGAGGTGAGTATTTTTCCTCCTTCTTTTTTTTTTTTTTTTTTGCTTGTGCATTAATCACTAATTCTCCACTTATATTCTGCACCAAATGTGCATTTTCTTGGAACTGCTTCCTAAGGCAAAGTCCAAAGAAAGACCAAGTAGCAGACACCAACTGTGACTAGTTTAAGTAGGAATTAATACAAGGATAGTATGTAATGCTTCCATACATCATGGAGCCAGAGGTAAGAATGTAGCCATTCCATCAAGTTATAGAAACGAAGGACTAGGAAGCTGTTAGCTTTCCTGTGTGTATTTCTCTTGAGAAACTCTTTCTTTCCTCTTTTGCTCTGTAGACCAACTACCACTGCTCTCCAGTCCACAGAGAATACAGATATCATTCAATTCCAAAGATTATCCATTTCTTACTCTAAACCAGGATTTCTTAACCTTTGTGCTATCAATGTTTTGGGCTGGATAATCTCTCTCTTTTTTTAATTAAGATAAAATTGACATATAACATTATATTAGTTTCAGGTGTACAACATAATGATTCAATATGTATATATATTGCAAAATGATCACCACATATAGTTATATTTTTTTCCCTGGTGATGAGAACTTTTAAGATTTACTCTCTCAGAACTTTCAAGTATACAACACAATATTATTAACTATAGTCACTATGTTGTATATTGCATCCCAAGGACTTATTTATTTTATAGTTGGCAGTTTGTACCTTTTGACCCCCTTCATCTATTTTGTCCACCAATCTGTTCTCTGTATCTAAGAATTACTAATTCAGATTTTTGTTTGTTTGTTTGTTTTGCATTTCACAAATCAGTGAGGTCATATGGTATTTGTCTTTCTCTGTCTGACTTATTTCACTTAGCATAATACCCTCTAGGTTTATCCATGTTCTTGCAAATGCAGTTTCCTTCTTTTTTATAGTGAATAATATTCCATTGTATATATATATATACACCACATTTTCTTTACCCGTTTATTGATCAATGAACACTTAGGTTGTTCCAATATCTTGACTACTGTAAATAATGTTACAGTGAACATAGGGTTGCATATATCTTTTCAAGTTAGTGTCTTCATTTCCTTCAGGTAAATACCCAGAAGTAGAATTGCTGTATCATTTGGTAGTTCTATTTTTGATTTTTTGAGGAACCTCCATACTGCTTACCATGGTGGCTGCATCAATTTACATTCCCACCAACAGTGCACAAAGGTTCCCTTTTCTCTGCATCCTTGTCAGCATTTGTTATTTGTTGTCTTTTTAATAATAGCCATTCTGACAGGTATGAGGTAATATTTCATTGTGGTTTTGATTTGCACTTCTCTGATAGTTAGTGATGCTGAGCACATTTTCATGTAATTACTGGCCATGTGTATGTCTTCTTTGGAAAAATGTGTATTCAGGTCCTGTGCCTAATTTTTAATTGTTTTTTTTTTTTTTTTTGCTATTCAGTATAAGTTCTTTGTATATTTAGGATATTAACCCCTTATCAGATGTAATATTTGCAAGTATTTTCTCCCATTCTGTAGACTGCCTTTTCATTTTGTTGATGGTTTCCTTTGCTGTACAGTAGCTTTTTGGTTTGGTGTAGTTCCACTTGTTTATTTTTGCTTTTGTTTACTTTGTTTTTTGTGTCAAATCCAAAAAAATCATTGTCAAAACCAGTGTTAATGAGCTTACCCCCTATGTTTTCTTCTAGAAGTTTTATAGCTTCAGAAAACTTTTTTAAATAAAAGGGAGTATTTAGAACTATTTTAAGGTCTGATGGTAGGGTATTTGTTATATAATTGTGGTTCATCAATTATCATCAATAATTCTGTGTCTTAGAAGAATATGCAACCCTGTAAATTAAGTTAAAAACAACAAAAAAAAGCAAACAGGTAATAAGAAGTAGGTAGACTTAAAAAGGCTTAATATCTGGGAGGTAAAAACAAAAATATTAACTGTGGTTATCTCCAGGTCATGGAATTATATATGAGATTTTCTTTGTACTTTTCTAATTGTTTTTACAAGTCACATATTGGATTTTAATCAGCATAAGGTTATTAACTTTGGGAAACTAAATTAAAATAACACTAATTTAATGAATTCTTTAGTAAAATGCTATTCACTTCTTTGGGAACTTATTGCTTAGGTTAAAAAGTTTGTCAATCCTCATTTCTCCAAAGAAGACATACAGATGGCCAAGAAGCACATGAAAAGATGCTCAACATCACTAATTATTAGAGAAATGCAAATCAAAACTACCATGAGGTATCACCTCACACCAGTTAGAATGGGCATCATCAGAAAATCTACAAACAACAAATGCTGGAGAGGGTGTGGAGAAAAGGGAACCCTCTTGCACTGTTGGTGGGAATGTAAATTGATACAGCCACTATGGAGAACAGTATGGAGGTTCCTTAAAAAACTGAAAATAGATTTACCATATGATCTAGCAATCCCACTACTGGGTGTATACCCAGAGAAAACCATAATTCAAAAAGACACATGCACCCCAATGTTCATTGCAGCACTATTTACAATAGCCAGGTCACGGAAGCAACCTAAATGCCCATCGACAGATGAATGGTTAAAGAAATTGTGGTACATATATACAATGGAATATTACTCAGCCATAAAAAGGAATGAAATTGAGTCATTTGTTGAGACGTGGATGGATCTAGAGACTGTCATACAGAGTGAAGTAAGTCAGAAAGAGAAAAACAAATACCGTATATTAATTCATGTATGTGGAACCTAGAAAAATGGTACAGATGAGCCAGTTTGCAGGGCAGAAGTTGAGACACAGATGTAGAGAACAGACATATGGACACCAAGGGGGGAAAACTGCGGTGGGGTGGGGATGGTGGTGTGCTGAATTGGGCGATTGGGATTGACATGTATACACTGATGTGTATAAAGTTGATGACTAATAAGAACCTGCAGTATAAAACAAACAAACAAAACAACTAATACTAAACTTTCATTGGGTTATTTGTATGGAAATATGTTAATATAAATGTTTCAGACATTACATGAAATTTCTAAAAATCTTATATGTTCTGGTATAATGTTATAATTCTAGTTATTACTTTAAAATGTATATCTCAGAAATAACTAAATTTCCTTGTCAATTGCATTATTATGAACTTTCATCAAATCTTTAACTGTGGTCATTTTTAAGTCTTTTGCCATTTACAGGCAGTTCTGGGTGTACTGTGATGCTTTTGCAAATATGTTCCTATAAAAGGGTTTCATCTTCAAGGAATTCATGGAAAAGACTCTGACAAGTACAGATTTCTGGTAACTGACTGTACTGCTGAACTGAATGAATAAGCATTTTCAGAACTCTAATGAAAAACTGATGAACTCATAAAAATGCCAACAAAAGATTAAGATGAAAAAAAAATTAATTACTTGGGACTGAGTGAGCTGATGAGGATGATTATAATTTTTGTGACTTTCTGTTTGAATTAAAAAAAAAAAAATCCCACAAGGACTCAGAGGCAAAGAATATACAAATCAATTTTCACTGCAAAGTAAAGGAGCTGTTACAGTGGAGGATTACTGGACTGAATGCCAATATTATGACATAGCATGAGTGTGTTTCGTGTTTGGTAATTGCAATCATTGTTGCTTTTGTTGTGGTCATCCATTTACAATGCTTGGTGTCAGTCTATTTATCTCTTGTAAAAATAAAATAGAGTGTGTATGTGTGAAAAAAAAAAAGTTTGTCAATCCTAAGCTAGTTTCAAGTAAGGTGTGACCTCTGAATAGTCATTTCTCAAGTGAGGAAGAAGTGGGATAAGCCCTAGTGAACAACCAGAATCAAAACAATAGAGTTCCTGAAATACTGCAAATTTATTTAGTCTGTGTCTGTGTGACACCCGAGTAAAGGCAGTCCTGGCAAATCAGACCATCCAGGAGCCAAACTCAATAAAATGTAAAAATCAGCCCCAAGAGGTTTTTGACAGGTTTTGATATCTAATCTGAAATTTCCCTTATTGCCTTGTGTTTGACAATAGCCTAAGGAGATAGAAAAGAATTTGGCTGGATTATATATTTCTTTTTCAGAACAGGAAGAGTCTGTTAAGTGATTTTTTTTTTTTTCTAATGTTAGCATAGGCCTCACTGTACCTATTTTTCTTTCTTTTTCGTTAACCTGTAAAGAGAAAGTTCTAGCCTTTCCATGCTATCCATGATCCTTGGGGGAAAAGATTCAAAATATGCTTAGGAAAACCCCAAATATGTGTAAGATAAAGTCAGATCTCCTTACCATAGCCTCTAAGGCCCAGTGAAAATTAGTGCCTGCAAGTTCTCTGAGATCAGGTTTGCTGGCTTTCTGTCTGTTCCTTAAACATATCACATCCATTCCCCCACAGGACCTTTGCACCTGCTGCTCATTTTGCCTAGACAGTTTTTAACCCCAGTTCTCTCATGATTGATTCTTTTCCATCACTGAGTCTTACACCAGGAGACACCAGTTTCAGGGAGGTCTACCTTGACTGGTGCCTTATCTACAGTAGGCTGCCCACCCACCTCAGTCACTCTCCTATTTCTCAGTTTTGTTGCTTGTTTATTTCTTCATTTACTGCTTGTCTCTTGTCAGTAGAATTTGTCTTCCCTCTGAGCCTGTAGAGTTACATTCTGTCTTGTTAACATTTGCATCCCCAATGTCTACAACTGCACCCAACACCTATTAGACTCTAAATAATACTTACTGAATAAATGAATGAATAATCTCTGAATAAGTGACATATAAATCTATCAACAATAAATATAAACTTTTGCATGGGGTACTGTATTCATGTAGATTATTTTTCCTAAAAATAATATTGATAACTATATGGAGAAATAAGAAGGAAAAGAATAAAAACCAATTTAACTATAAAAATTAATGTCATAAGTTAACACATCTTAAGTAATTTTCTTCTTATTTAAACTTTTGGCATTTTCTCTGAATATTATTTTCTCCATGAATAAATTATTGAAATCTATATTAAAATAATGTGTGTGTGTGTTGTTTTTAGCCTTCATCTTCTGATAATACAGCAGTTTGATTTGGACAGATGGGAGATTTCCATTTTGCATTTTGGCCACATTCAGCCCTGATTTGTTATTGTTTGAAATTCTGAGAATGTTTTACACACGTTTACAAAAGAGAAACATTTGGCCTCTGATAAACGAATGACGAGCATGATATAAACGCTTGGGGAAGATGCTTCAGGATCCGTGCAGGAGATCTGCACATCTGTCTCCAGCTGTGCAGCAACTCAGAACCAAAATGACTAATCCCGCTCTGGCCACAGCCAGTAATTATTTTTACTGTTGATCTGAAGATCAAAGGTTATTCCCAGGAAGTAAGGCTAGGGCATTGGACTTTGCTATCTAACGACAGTGGAGATTTATGAAGTCATCGTGGGGCTCACGGCTTGCACTTAACCTGGCGCTAATGCATATGGATGACAGCAGAAATGTAAACAGCCTTGATGTTATATTCATTATAATTGGCTCAAAGTAAATGAATCTACTGGTCTTGAATCATCTCTGCCCTTTGCCTGGCCTCACATCCTGACCCCAAATGTTAGGAAAATTTGCAGCAACTATATCACACTTTTAAAAGAAAGTGTGTTACTCTCTGTATCCTTGCTCCTATTCATAACTTTTAGACCCTCTCCTCATTAAGATTGTTTTACATTGAAAACTCACTTTCAATAACTTGCACAGGTGGGAACAGTCTAATTATCCTTATAAATTCATGAGAAATCTTAAAAATGAAAGGGTTCAGTATTATTTTTTCATCAAGCAGAGTCTTATTCCTTGCAGTCAGTTTGTGTGATGTACTCTATATTTTCATTGTTCTCTGATATCAAGCCAGACCATCCTTCAGGGCATGCTTTGATGAGAAGTAATAAAATATTTATCAAGGACCTGCTCTATAGAGGCCACATTTATAAACCTACATATACTATGTCATGCATATTTTCAAGATATACATATACCTTTAAAAATTATTTTAACCTTATATATTATACACAAGAGGAAAATCATTTATGGCTAAGAACAAACATTTAAATTTTAAGAGTGTATACTTTGTATATATACAGCAAGCTCCTCTTTTTTTGAAATTTTAAATTTTTATTGGAGTATAGTTGATTTACAATGTTGTGTTAGTTTCAGGTGCAGCAAACGCCTCTAAACTTTAGTGGGAATGTTGGAGCCTATGTACACACTGAAAAGAACATATGGATTTGGGCACATACTAAACTTAGCAGGGATTTTTTTGACTTTGATACACTGCCTTAATGCATTCATATTTTAATTTGTCACCCCTGAGGAAATAGATGATATATTGTCCCCAAAGTTTCATGGCATTTTATTTAAAAATTACTTTAACACAGTAGTGAATATACTCCTAAGTGTGTATTTAAAATATGTATATTTAACTATCCCAGAAATGATGCCAATAGTATTTATTTCTCTTTAAATCTCTATCTCTTTGAAACAAAACACTCCTTCAGTAGGCACTAATCTTGGTGTCTATAATATATCCATGGTAACAACCCGTACAGTGGGTATTTCTCAGCATTGTAGCTAGCTAGAGCTGTCACCTACTTAATGTTATTAAAGTTACAAAACCAATCTAAAAGTCCTCTCCTCTCTATTAGTAATTTATCCATCTTGCTAGCTTTATGATTTAAATTCAAAAGTCATTTATCAATGAAATATGTAGGGAAAAAAGCAGCTAATTCTCTGAGTTCACCATTTCAGCCATAAAATTTTCTCTAAGAAAGGCTGAGATTTAGTGTTACAAGGATTTCTAGCTACTTTCAGGCATTTTTGGCTCTTCTTTGGCAAAATGCTACCAGTTAAATGGACAGTTAAATAGTTTTCAAGAATTAATGACATTTAGATATAGTTTGTATCTGCTTTTCTTTGAGTTTTCATTCTTCTTCCTTCCTCCCTTCCTCCCTTCCTTTCTTTCTTTCTTTCTTTCTTTCTTTCTTTCTTTCTTTCTTTCTTTCTTTCTTTCTTTCTTTCTTTCTTTCTTTTTCTTTCTTTCTTTCTTTTTCTTTCTTTCTCTTTCAAGCAGAGGATATTGAAAATCTTTTAAATACTTGCTAATATTATGGGTTTTTAATTGTTGTGAAAGTTTGACATGGTCCCATGATTTCTTTCTCATTTTGCTTATTGGTAGTAAAGTTATTGAAGATCCCAGAGTTATAATCTGTGATGTAAATTTTAATGGGTAGCATTTATTTAAATATCACCATGGAAACACCTTCTTTGAATGGAAAGTCACTAATATATGTAGGTGGCTTGTTTCGCTCCATCCTTTCTCTTGGTGTGACTTGTTACAGAGGATCTGAAATATACTGGCCCTTTTCCAGACAGAGAAGCTTAGCAACAGATCTTAACTAAATATAACAACTATTCTGCAATCCAGAATTTGATTCATAAACCTGCTTTTTTCCCCTTAATAACCATGTTAGTCTCAAAAAATATTTCAATTTGATTTTACGATTTCAGTGGCTTATATTTCAGAGTGACTATGTCTTCACTACAGCTGCTCTTCCTTTGTTGGATTTCTCTCCCACATTCTCTCCATGGCTATGTTCCACCTCCAGAGATGAATCAGCACTTCAGACATAGCATCATAAATGTTATCAAGTAGATGCTCTATGACGATAAGTATAGGAGATGCTTGTCTTTTCTCCATGTCTCCTAACTGTCCAGACACAGGGGAGTTAAAGAGACATGGAGAGAGGAGATGGAGCTCAAGGGCTCTGCTGTGTTTTCCTGGGTGTTATGTGCATCACCACATACCTGAGGAAACCAGCCACTAACCATGGGTGCATAGTTCCAAACTCTTTCCAAAGTGCCTATCATTGACTCTGTGTATTACAGAGCAAAACCCTTATCAGATGGCTGTATTCAGCCCTTATGTGTATTCAGTATGGTCAATCTTTCTGGCTTCATTGGGAATATCATTATCTCCCTCATTCTTCCTCCCACCCAAGAAAGACATCTTTACTGGGGAACCACACTCATAAAAATGCAGCCCACACTAAGCACCTCTCCCCCACTCTTGTTTCTCTACCACTTCTGGTTTATTCCCTGAAATTCTCCATCCAACTAATGTGCTACAGAGCTTAATCTGAAGTATCCATAGCTGAGGTCTCAAATACAGATTTAGTTTGGGATCTGCCTGTCAGTCTGTTGATTATGGCTAATTGCTATCGTGTGGTAGGTAGGCATGATGCTAGACATTTAATATACATTATTTCCTTCAGTTCCTACAACTGAAAGTGGGCATTATTGTCCTTATTTATAGATAAGTGAATTGAGACCCCCCAAATGATAAGTAAAGGACAGGATTAGAACCTATATCTGCTATGATTCAAAATAAATCCTTTATAAATCATACAATATGGTCTCTAGCAAAGTCAAAATGATGATTTCAGTGCTTACTTCTATAGTTATGCTGGACTAGAAAGTCTAGTCTTCTCTTCAATGAATCTTTAGTTTTTTTCTTTGTTTTGATGTAATTACTAGTTTGTGATTAGGAGCATTTCAAGAAGGATAAGAATTCCATGGGTGGCTAGATTTTTTCCTCAAGTCATTAGAATATAAAATTTATTTATATAAGCTTCCACACAAATTTCATCTTCTTGGGAGGGACATTCTTTTATTTTGAATAAAAATCTTATTTCTGTAACCCTTATAGAAATTGCATATAACAGGCACTCAATAAATTCAACAAATGTTTACCCAAAACTATCAATTCCAGTTGACTTTAGAAGGAGGTCAAGGGAGGTAGAAAATCATTTGACTTCTTTCACAAACTATTTCTAATTGCTGACAGAGAATGAGTATATATGGGCACAAGATTCTATTGTTCACTCTGTAATTCACAAATTTACATCATTCTTCCCAGGACTTTTCTCCATAAGGATTTTTTTGATTTTATTAAGTCCAGTGAAATATGGAATCTTTTGCAAAAGTGTGGAAAGGGTCTGTGTAGGTTATGACAAGAGGGGATCATGGATTTAGGTAAAGGTGAGGCTGCACAAGAGAAAAAATGCTTATTACGGAATTCATTGTCTAGTGTAATGACTTATTAAGTAGTATGAGATAACTTCCTAAAGAAGGAAGGACATCTTATCTCCCTTTCTCCTGCCACATACACACACACACACACACACACACACACGCACACACACACACACATACACCACAAAGCTCCTTACCCAAAGGCATATACACCACAAATTTTCCCAGGTACAAATTTGCTTGAGCTAATTAACCACTTTGGGATGCAGCTACATTCTCCTTTTCCATTCCAAAGCCACAAAACATTAATTAAGTAACTACTGATGGGCACCGTGCCACATCAGGGCACCCCAGGGCAAATGGCATGTGGTTTTCGAAGAGCTCATGGTTCCAAAAGGAGACTGGATAGTAAAAGACTGTTACATAAAGACACTATTTAAAAATGCTATGAGAGGTGATGATTGGAGCATTTATCAAGGGCATCTTAACTCAGGATCATCATTCAAGGAAGATGCATTTATGCTGAATTTTGACCTGATTAAATTAGGTGTTTATACTGCAGTGTTCAGTTCCTTTAAGTGACCTCAGCAGGTAATGGAACTTTCTTGAATGTGAATTTTAGTTAGAGGAGAATGAACACTTTTAGGATATGAAATGCTTCCCCAAAGCATCTCTTTATCTCCCACACCAGCTTCCTGGACCTGGAAAACGTCTCTCCTCCTAGATTCTATATAAGTCTCCTAACCAATTGCTTGAGATCCACTTTGCCTCTTGTTATTGGTTTTCCACACCACAGTCAAATAATAATCTGTCATGTTTGTTCATGTACTTTCATGATTCAGAATCTTTCAGTGATGTCCCAGTGTCCTTAAGAGAAAACTCCTTCAAACAGCTGACACATCCCTGTGATCTGCTCCCTTCGCACCTCTCCAGCCCATCTGGCACCATGTTGTGGTCACTTTCTGCTGTTTGCAAACTTGCCCTTTTGATCCATTGTATTTATCCAGCCAGCAGATGGCTGGATTCAAGGTCCCCCCTGCCATCTACCAGCTGTCTGTCCTTGGGCAAATTGCCTAACTTCTCTGCACTTCAGTTCCCTGTCTGTAAAATGAGGATAAGGATCTCCCCATCTCCCTCACAGTGTGAGGATTATACAAGTAAAAACATAGATAGGCACATGAGAGCAACTAAGAGTTTTACCCTATTATCATTTATTGAGAGCCTGTGATATGCAGGAAACTCTATGAGACATTTTGTATATTCTATACATTGTTACTTTCAATCTTGATCCAATCTCTCTTCCTTTAGTAGCTCTATGAATGCTAAAATTTCCTATACATTGCATTGCTCCAAAGGGGAAAAAAGAAACACTCCAAAGAAAAAAAGACAAAATAAAATTGGCCAAAAAAATTGGCATTGATTTTAAAAAATCAAATGAATCCCCAGGCATTAGACAAAAAGATTACTCAACATTTTCACAATTTAAAATTTTAAATCACATGTATGGTTCTAAAGGTAGGTAAAATCAAAAGTGTTTAAAAAAAAAGTGTTTATTTTTTTACAATCTTTTTTCAGGGGTAAATTGTATATTTTCATTAATTTTTTTCAAATGTTATTAAAGTATAGTTGATTTACAATGTTGTGTTTAATTTCTGCTGTACAGCAAAGTGACTCAGTTTTATATATATACAATATATATGTATACTTTTTCATATTCTTTTCCATTCTAGTTTATCACAAGATATTGGATATAATTTCCTGTGCTATACAGTAGGACCTTGTTGTTTTCAAATGTTTTTAATATCACGGGCTTCCAGATCCAAAAATGTCATCAGACCAATATTGGCAATGATTCCTGGCAAATTTAATGAATGCTTTCAAACAGTTGACAGCATGTCTTTCCATAAGTGTGTTAAGTACTTTACAGATGGATAGTCCACTATTATCCCCAGACTTCAATCTATGAAGCTTATTCAAACTTCCTCCTGACCAATGTTTACCTACATTTCTGAAAAATAAGCATAGTTCCCTAATTAAGTGTTAGGAAATTTGAAAGATAATGTCTCATTTTTAATAGAAAACAAAAAAGTCTAGTTACAAACCAATCTACCTACTAAAAAGTATCCTGAGGCTTATGTGCACTCATGAGTTTAAGTTGAATATTTCTTAGAGAAATATACTTGTACCTAATATGAGCCATTAAAAGAAAGTTACATAACTCAGCATCAATTTCAAACCTAATGTAAAAGGAGATTAAAACCATCCTTAAGAAATCTTACCAAACAGCAGGTAAGTGAATTCACAATCTTCTGATGATTTTGTCTGTGTGTCTGTGTGTGAGTGTGTGTGTGTAATTGTGAAATGAGCTTGACAACTACCTACAGGGTTCTAGGAAATAAAAGCACACATGTCCAGTCCATCTTAGTGTCTCTTCGCCTTCTTGTTTCAGCTTTGGGGACCCCAGCAGTGCACATGCCTCTGTCACTCAAGGCTGAAGTGGGAGTGGTACCAGGGAGCACTTTCTCACTCTTTTCTCCCTTTTGTATCACATCTTCCACCTCCCCCCAGTCTTACTCTCCTGCCTTGCCTGCCTCTACCTCATTCCTTTCACTGGCCTCAGGAAAATACTTCTCACTGACTTCATGGGTAGAAGGCATGGATCAAACTCTTTAAAAATACACAGTTTTCAAAACAAGAAACATGAATTTGGCTCCATCATTGCTGTTGAACAGAACGGTAGTGTATGATGTTTGACGTTAAGGCAACACCATGGGGATTTGGAAAGGGCCAGTGGAAGGGCTTATGAATGTGTACCTATATGTAAATTCAGAAAAGTCCTCCCATAAGCCCTTTAATCGTGGCACTTTTCAAAAGAATCAATGTATGCTCCTTCTTGCTGAAAAGAAGATGGGTAATCCACACATGTTATGTTTTCCAACTCCTCTGAACATGGTGTCAATGGCTTTTCTGATGCTATTCATCTTGCAGTAGAACTTCATAAATTCTACATAAAATGCATAAATAGACCACTAAAAAGTGTGGAAAAAGTTCCCTTCTATTACTGCTTTTATAACAAGAAAAACCCTGTCTCTTGTTCTGTGAGTTTTTTACTCACGTCTTGCTCAGGTAATCATCTCAAAGTTTTAAAACTATGATACAATACTAGCACTTCTTTTCTTTTTTATCCTCTCTTCATTTTGAAAATCTAGACTGAGTTTTTGTTCTTAAACACACTGAAAAATATTTCCAATTAAAAAATAACAGTGTTAAACTGAATTTTATTTAATTATGTGGAAATGAATTACATGGAGTTGTACTACAAAAATACTTAAAGAATGTTAAGTTTGAAAAGATAACAGATTATTTAATAGATCAAAAACCTTAGTAATCAGGAGTAATACTGCTGAAGTGGAGAGAAAATATTAGGTCACATGAAAGAGTTTTCCGAATTTACGGAAGCTAAACCAAGTCAAGTGCTATAATAAGAAAAGACTGAGAATTTTGATAGATTGTTTATGGTTGCTTCTAAAATAAGTAATCTGTGAGATTCTCACTTTATGAATGAGAATGCCTACTGTCTTCTGATATAATTTCACAAGATCTTTTAGATTAGTGAAAATTACAAAATAAATTTAAAAAGGAGAGATTTTGGTTAAATATTAGTATCAGGATGGAATTGTAGAGAAAGGACTCTATCGAGGGCAAGGGAAGTAGATAATAGTCAAGTGTAAGAAGGAAAGAAATTAAATGTTCTAGCTTTAGAAGAAGGCTTCCATAAGAAATGAGTGCCATCCACCAGAAGACAGCATTTCCATGTCATATAAATATTTCCGGGTTAAGTAACTGATCCTAAGTATCTTTAAATAAAATTCATTTCACTGTGATAGAGGAAAGGCTGATATGTAATCTCCATTATTACACAGGGGTAGGAACAACCAGCCGTGGAAGGTGACAAGCAATGTGCATACTGGAAATACCATCAATACAATGTATGTCTTCTTTTTTTAGAGGCTTAAAACAACACAACTTTATTATCTTGCTGTTCTATAGGTTATAAATCTAATATGGATTTCACTAAGCTAAAATAAATGTGTTGTTGGCAAGGCTGCATTTCTTTTTAGAGGCTCTGGTGGAGGATCCATTTCCTTGATCATTCAGGATGTTAGCAGAATTCTGTTCCTTACAGCTGTGGGACTGAGGTCCCCATTTCCATGCTGGCCATTCATAGCTTCTAGAAGCCACTTGAATTCCTTGGCTATGGTCCCCTTCCCTTATCTTTTTTTAACCATTTTTTAAAATTGATGTATAGTTAATTTACAACATTGTGTTAGTTTCAGGTGTACAGCAAAGTGATTCAGTTATTTTTCACATTCTTTTCTGTTATAGGTTATTACATGATATTGAATATAGTTCCCTGTGCTATACAGTAGTTCCTTTGTTGTTTATCTATTTTATATATGGTAGTCAGTATCTGTTAATCCCAAACTCCTAATTTATGTCTTATTGTTAAGCATTGCCCTCTTTAGAAACTGTCCTTTAAGTCATAAAAAATCCTTTAAGAGTCCTCGATAAGGAGGGGATCCTGGAGCAACACAAGAGATTCTGAAGTGGTGACATGCTCTGAAGGGGACCATGTTAGTTCCAGTCACTTGCTTGGAGGTTTGGATGAGGCTCTCCCCGGCTGCAAGTTGTGGGGAATCTGGAGGGTGTCTTGAGTCTGACCGGTGTTAGATTCAATCATTCCTTTGCCTCCTCAGTAGAAGAAGGTATACATTGATATCTCCCTTGAATTGCAATTTAAAAAAGCCAAAGTCTGCTAAACAGAAAGTTTATTAATTTGTTGTTTCCAATAGATACAGCATTAAAGAGTAGAATTCATTTTTGTATTAGAAGACACTTTGGAACTATCGAGGCTAAGGAAACTTTAGTACTATTAGGAAGAAAGATATTTTTATAAAGGAAATGTTCAGAGCTTCATAGCTTTTAACCTGGGTAATAATAAACAGACAGTGGTGATAGTTTGGTACTAATTCAATAGTTGAAATGGAAAACAGAGGAAAAAAATAGCTCAAGTTCCAGAGTTTGGGGGAATCAGTTTGTGAAGTGGCCTAATACCACGTGGATATGAAAACCAATACTCTCATTACGATTTACGTGGAAACGAAGGTTCTCAGCTAATTTTACTTGGTAACACACCATGGTTGTTCAGTGTTTATCATCAATCATCCATCCATTTTGTTCCTTCACCACCTGAGATTTACAGAAGGCAGGTATAATCGCAATACTTTGTTCTCTGGCACTTTTATCCTTGAATCTTTTAATATACTACTGCTTTATGTAGATTTAAATCAAGAAATAGAGATCAAATGCCTTGTTTTTTATTTCACACATTTGAAGATTGAAGGGTAAGTGTATTTTTTAGTTGGGCTTTCTAAATTCTTAGTCTTCTTAGGCTTTGGGAAATGGAAAAGAAACTTGCCTTGGCATTCTATGTGGTGTCATTTGGATCCTTGATTTTCTGGCTTCAGTTTGCATGCTAAGGATTTGGCATAGTGAGGCCAAGACCATTATAAATAGACCCCTGGCTTCTGAAATACTGGGAGCATTATGTTCATAATGCAAGAAAGCTTGAAAACATTGCTTTCATTATAATTGGAACTGCTCTAACAATCCTGCAGACGTACTGTTTATATCTGGATTTATTTTTCTCAATCTTTCTTTGTAAAAGCCTTGCATTTTTATTTTGTAGATGGCTGAAAAAAATGGTTAAAATGAAATCAAGATGTGACAGTGCCAAAAAGATGTGTAGGCCATGAAATATGATGACTTAAAAAGTTGGTTTTGTCCCTACATCATCCAGGCTTACCACTTACACTATTCACACGCATTGGAGACCTGCCATCTTTCTACTTTGCAGTAGGAAAAAATGGCCCAGAGGCTTCCTCTTTATATATTTATGTGGGTGGGAAAGGAAATCCTCTGGAAAAGTCACTTTGGTAAAAGTTATTGTCATTTCTGTGCAAATGAATCTCAATACACATAGAAAATTTTAAATTTTTTTCTGAATTGATTTATTTTAAACTGAATTGAGCTAATAATTCGACTATCACATGGACAGACTTAGTAACAAACACTCAGTTATGACAGGTTGTAGTTAAGATGTAGGTAAGAAGTACATTTGTGGTGAAGGGTGCTGTTTAAACATAAAAGGGACTCCTTTCATGAATATCCTGTTAGAGACAAGTAAAAACGTAATTTTTAGGGAAATTCCTTGAAAATCACCTGTGATAACCCTCATGTTAATATCTGTAGCCTAGCTTTCTAGTCCTAATTTCAGATTCCAAGGTTTTTAGCCTAAACAACTGGAAGAATGGTTTTGTCTGAGGATGAATATCACAGATCATTAGATGTATGAGGTTTGAATTCAATAGCAAATCTCAGTAGAAATAGAAATTGAGACCTGTCAGCATTTCTATGGTATTTATAGCCAGTAGACTGGCTGAGATCATCTAGGGAGTCAGTGCAGATGGAGAAGAGAAGATGAAGAATGAGCCCTGGGATTCTGCAAACGCAGTGTCTGGGGATATGAGGTGAAACAAATAAAGGGAGCTAAGAAGGAAGAGCAGATAAATTAGGAGGTAAATGAAGAGATTGTGACATCCTGGAAGCCAAGTGAAAAAGCGTATTAAGCTGAATCTGGCCTCTGTACCCCAATACCAAATTAAAACTCGGAGACAGAGTTTTGGGTGAAGTAGAACAGAATAGCTTTATTGCTTTGCCAGGCAAAGGGGGCCACAGTACGCTAGTGCCCTCAAAATTGTGTGTCCCAACCTGGAGGGGGTAGTGAGGAGTTTTACAGTAATGGTTCTGATTGGCTGGGGTGAGGTAAGCGGGAGTCAGCATCATCAACCTTCCGGTTCCAACCAGTTTGCGGTCTATGTGCTTGTGGGCAGCATACAGTTAACTTCTCCCCCCTGGCGAGGGTTTCAGTATCTGCAAAACAGCTCAAAGGTATTGTTGTGTATATCCATTGATGGGGACCCAGGACCCTGCTCCCAAGGCTGCACTATTGTTTCTCCTGACTGTTCATTCCTCCCTTGTCTCTGCATCCCCTCCCTTCCCTAATTAATAAATGCTTGAACCTGCCCCATTGGAACTCAGGGAAGGTCATGGAGGCTGAATGAAGCCTGTTTCTTGTAATAAAGAAGCAGGGGACACAGGAAGGCTTCTGTGCCCAGGATCCCCAGGGGGTCCTGCTCGATATCAGTGTCCTCAGAGGTCCATTAAGGTGAGGACATAGAACTGAGCACTGGATTTACCTGTGTGGAGGTCATGCTTACCCTTAATGGACAAAGGGTGAGGGCAAAGGTTTACTTGGAGTGGGTTTAAAAAGAAACTGGGAGGTGGGGAGACACAAGTGTAGATACCTCCATCCTTAAATGCTCCTCCTGTCTATGCCCTTGTCTCCTGGCCGACCTTCCTCAAGACAGAAGCTACAGTGATCCCTTTAAAATGGAAGTCAGATGTGGTTGCTTTCTACTACAAACTTTCCCATTTTATGGAGAATGAGAACCTTATCTGGCTCCTCCATTATCTTTCTGACCTCATCCTCTCCTCTGTTTCCCTGGCTCCCTCCCCTCCAACCATCGCTTCCTGCCTAAAGCCTCAAGCTTCTGCACCTTTGTTCTCAATCTGCCTTTTAGTTGAGATGCCATTCTTCCAAATATCCACAACCTTCCATCTTTCCATGAATGTCATTTCAGTGAGGCTTTTTTTGGGAGATTCTATAGAAACTCACACTCCCCTCCGTCACCTCCCACACATATACTCACTTTTTGGACTTAACTTTTGTCCTAGGCACTAGCTAACATATTTTACATATTTATCCACTTCATTGTTTGCCTTTCTCTCCACGAGGTCAGCTTCATAAGGGCAGGAATTAAGTGTTTTTTTGTATCCTAGTGTATTTCATGTACTTAGAACACCACTCATCACCCAGTGGGAATGCAATAAATATTTGCTGAAAAAGTAAATGAGACATGCCATTCATCTCTGTATAAAATAAAACAAATCTTTGTTGTAGTTTTCTCAGAGTAAAGATAAACTCCAGCAAATAACATCACCGTTTATTTCCAAATCCTTGGATGAAACATTTATGACTACCTTAAATGACATAAATATAAGTAATAATTGATGAACTTATTACAGAAGATCTGTATTTTGAAGGAAATTCAAAGATAAAATAAAGAACAGATTAAGGAGCCTTGACATAAACATATGTAAAACTAGAAAATTATGTAGTTTGAAAATATTTATTAAAAGTGAAAGGATGTTGAAACATGACATTTGATGATTATTTTTGCTTCTATGAGATTAGTAAACTATAAACTATTAGGGAGTAGCTTTCTTTTTTTTTTTTTTTTGGAGACAACACTAATGTACACACTTTCTTAGACTAAAAATGATCTGAGATGTTTTTTCAATCATGAGGACTGCTGTCATTAAAGAAATGTTATTGAATAGTTTTACAATATATAAAATTGAAAAAATAATTAGATTCCAGGAAATATAAAGATTTCTGGAAGTCAATAAGAAATACTAAAAAAAAAATTAAAAAGCTGATAGTAAAGTGAAAGAAGACTACTATAGGAAAATTGCCAAAGAAGAAAGCAGAATAGTTAATAAACTATTGACAAAATTCTCAACTGCCCTAGAATTTAGAAAAATGCTTATTAATACAATAATGAAATACTACTTTATATCCAGATCAACACATATTTAAAATCTGAAAATGCCAAGTATTTGTTAGGTTAAGGAAGAAAACTCTGTTGGAAGGAAAGTAAACTGATACAATCAACTTGCCAATTTCTAAGAAAGCTGAAATACGCACATCGTGTGATCCAGCTTTTCTATGTGAGTGAAGCACGGTGGCCATACCTTAAAACTTCAATTAAGTTGACTTTGTTATAATCCTAGGGAGACAGGAATGGAATGTGTTTGGAACCAAGAAAGCTGAAATCTAATCAACTGTGTTGTAGTCTGTTTGGAGGCTTCTGAATTAAGAGATGATAGATGGTCAGTATGGAGGCTAGAAACAGGGAACATAAAAGTTAAAAAAAAGTATTAATGTACCTCTGGTACTTCCTGTGAAAGAAGATAAAGGGTCAGTTGGGATGAATTCCTTGCATCACTGGGCTAGTGTTTGACTCTATTGCAGGGTTTTTAAATCTTGGCTTTTTGGACTTTGGGGCTGAATCATTCTTTGTCATGGCTGCGGGGCGGGGGGTGCATCTTATGCAATGTAGGATGCTTAGCTGCATTCCTGGTCTCAACTCACTAGATGCCAGTAGTACTCCTCAGTTGTGACAATTAAAAATGTCTTCAGACTTTGCCAAATGGTCCTGAGAGGTAGAAGAATTTGGCTGCCTTGTAGGGAGTTGCACTGATCAAATGCCATGAATATTTCATTTGACCTGAAGGTAATAGTCCTGATTCCATAAATTGGCATTCCTACTAAAGATGATACTGTTCTCTCTAAATCTTGTGTTCACTAATGAAAATTCAATTTCTTGACTTTCAAAACTGGGGGCCAGAATCTTGAAGTGGTGAACACACACCCACATATTGTCACCCTTTCAAAGCCTGCCCATATGGCTGGCTGGTCTCCAGGATAACGATGTCATGGTTCTTTTAACTGCAACAGCAGCCAGTTAGATTTTGGCACACTCTGTCCCTTCTAAGAATCTATAATAAGGAAACTGCAAGAAATTAAGACAAAGATTTATGTACCGAGAATTCATAGCTATGTAATCCATAATAGGGATTATATTAATCTCTTTCTATCACTGTGATTCAAATGATAAAAACACAGCTAAATCTACATAAGAAAAAACAAAAGAAAACAAAACAAAAAGAAACAAAGTATGAGTAACATATTTGTATATTTAACAAAATTTCAGGAAGGGCAAACGGGGAGCTGGATTTATGCATGACTGGATCCAGAAACCCACATGATGTCAACACACCCTCGTTCTAATTTTGTCATCCTTGCTTCTTGTAAATTGACTTCTCTCAAAATGTAGCTGAGTGTTCCTATATGGGGTGGAGCATGAATACTATTGAAAAGTATTTTTAAGTCATCCGGCATCCAAAGATAAGCACTACTAAGACTTTCCTTCCAGGATTCATGTACGTAATTGTTTGCATACATAACACCCCTGAACACACACACACACACACACAAGCATACATAATTATTTGGGGAGCAAACTGGATATTTACAGTTTTGTAGCTTGCTTTTGTTACATAGGACTTTTTAATGAAGATTCCCTGGTTCTTAAATTTTATTTGAAAATGATGTTCAAAGATTGCCCTGTGATTCATTCCATCTACCTTTACATAACCATTTCCTGCAAGGTGCTTTCAAAATTTAAGATGATTTCAATGTTTCATTATTATAATACAAAATAAATGCTGAAATAAAAATAATCAGATACACATTTCCAGCTATAAAATAAATGTCATGGGGATATAATGTATAGCATTGTGACTGTAGTTAACAATACTGTATTGCATATTAAAAAGCCACTAAAAGAGCTGATCTTAGAAGTCTTCATTACACGCACAAAAAAAAATACAGAAAAATTCTGTAACTGTATGGTGATGGATGTTAACTAGACTTTTTGTGATGATTATGTCACAATGTATACAAATATCAAATCATGATGTTATACACCCGATACTAATATAATGTTATATGTCAATTTTACCTCAAAAAAAATTCTCATTGTGTCCTAGAACAAATTCTTAGATACAGAATTCATGGGTCAAAGGATATGTACATATCTGAAATCTGTAAAAATGATTGCCAAAGTTGAGAAAGTTGTTCTGATTTAAACTTTCACCAGCATTGTATGAGAATGATTTTATTACTATAAATCTGCCAACATTGGGAGTTATAATTCACAAATATTTTTGCCAACTTGACAGATACTTTAATTTGCTTAAATAATTCTTCATGTGTTTATTATCAATTTTTATATCTTATTTTGAGAATTGCCTAAGTCCGTGATTACAATGAACATGGGATGTTTTTCTTTTCTTTATTGATTTAAAAGATATATTTATTTAATAAATTTATTAGCCCTTTGTCATATATGTGGCAAAATTTTTTAGTGTGTTTCTGTATTGTAATTTTGTGATGTTTTGATATAAAATAACTTCAGATTCATATGTAGTCAAATTATCACTTTTTTCTTTTCCATTTTCCACAGTCACCAATACTCACTGTCAAATTTAGACATTATTATAACTGCAGTACCTGCACAGATCTAATTTCAAGCATACTTCCCTTTTCAACTTTCCAACTCACTCCCTCTAATGCTCAAACTCTAGTAACTCTCCTTCCCTACAGGACTTTCTCTCCATCAGTCCCTTTACCTTTTTCTCTCCTTCAAGTCCTGATTTCCCTCCTTATCCAGCAAAAAGCCCATCAAGACCATAACCACCCAGAATACATCATAACCTCCCTCGACCTCTTATTCTACCTTTGGCCTATTCAAAAAACCTCTTGATTGGATTCAACTCTAGACTATGGCCACAAGACTCAATGTGATGGGAAAAAAATATGGCCGTGTTGACTCGTTTCCCAATGAATCAATGACCACCAACCTCAACTGGGACTTTTTGCCACAGTCATATTATAGTTCCTTAAACTGTTAATATGCTTCTCCCTTCCAAACTACCAGCGATGACCTTGATTGCTATTTCACTAAGGAAATAGAAGTAATAGGCAGAGGATCCATATTCCCTAACTATCACAAGGAACACTCTGCCAAACCTCTGTCCCTATGGATGCCTTGTCCTTGTTCCTATGAAAGGACGATGTTACATTTAGTATTTTCATCCTAGTTCCTCTCCCCTGATCATTACTTAATTCCAGAAACAGCTCCCTCTGGATACTGCAGTGTAATTGCATCTAAGTGGTCATTGTCCAGGGACCAGATCAGACTTGTGAATCTGCAAAGAATTCAGCACGCATTCAGAGGGTACTATGTGGTCACAGGGCTTGCTTCTCTACCACATTGAGATGACCGAAGCCTCTCAGTCCTTCTATAGATTCAGACAAAATATGGGAGACAAGCCAAGGATGGGGGAATATTGAAAGACCCCCTTTCCCCATCAGAGTCTGAGTCACCAGTTAAAAATTATATCAAACAGAAGATACTATCATACCATTTCAAAAAAACCTTTTGAAAGTGTTTGAAAGAGTCAAATTTTCTCTATTCTCTTCTACTTAGCTTGGTGTGGACATTTTTTGTTAGTTTTTTTGAATAGTATAATAAATTTTCAGCACACAAAATAAATTTCTAGTTAAAGATGTAGTTGAGTGCCATCTTTCTTATTCTGTCTGAACAGTATTAATATGAACTGGTAAATACAATGATGTAGGTGCCAAATTTCAGTGAACAGAAGTAAAGCAATTCCACCAGTATGTTAAATAGCTAGAAAATATTTCTGAAGAAATACCTGAATTCTGAAGTAACAACTTTATTTCTGTAACAGTAAATTTGAGACTATTTATTGTCACACTTACTCAGAACAAAATCTGTTATACATATTCCTTAATACCCCTGATGAATATCCTCTTGCAGAAGTACATATGACGTACCAATACAGCTAGCATAGGAGTCACACAGGGTCATTTGTAACAATAAATAGGAGGCAGAGAGACAGAAAAGTATATTTTGCTTACAGTAAATTAGAGTAATCATCCACCTCTCCTTCTTTCGTCTAGGGTGTACTGAGGGTGGGTGGGAGGGGCTCTTACATTTTTCTTCCGAGCTAAGCCACGCCCTAGTCTCATCGGTCCATCCATACTGCTCTTAGCTGCATCATGGAAAACTTTTTACTTTATGACTGGTAACTGCCTGGAGTCTTCAGACCCAGGTCCCTAAATACATACTACTCTTCCCCAGAAGAAGGAGCAGAGAATCTGTTGTGGGGTAGAGTGCCTTCAATTTCCGACCTTGTCCCTTTCTCTACATCACCACCACTCAACCTATAATTTTATCAGACTTTTCTCCAAATTTAGTGACAGGATTGATTTGCCTGAGGACTCATCACCTTTTCATCACTGCACCTTAATCAATCAAGAGATGAATGATTCCAAAGCTCCATGTGATTCGTCATTAAAACTCACGTCCTCCTGAATGGCACTGGGAGTGCTGGGCTTGGTCCTTCTACATCTCACCAGGGGACCTGGAATTCTTCTGATACCAGTGACAGCTCTCCACTGGTGTGGTTTATTCTCTGCATAGTCTGGAAAATAACTGTAGACCCTCTTCACACTCCCCTCTCCTAAAGATAAGTATTCATTCTCACGGCAGCAGAGTTTAATTCTATAGTCAAGAAATAAAATTATCTTTCTAACTGCTTCATCCTTTAAAGTATCCCCCACATGGTATGAGTTCATCCACCTTGAAGAATGGGTGATAAGGGAAGTGCATAATGTAAACTTTTCATTTAAGCTTTCGAAAAATGATTGAGTTCATAAAATGAACATTTCTTAAGCACCAATAATCTACAGGCACCGGCTTCTAAAGCAGAAAACCTTGGTGCAAAGCTCTTGTCGAGTACACTCCCAACCTCCTGTCCTTGGTGCAGCACTCAGGATGCCACATTGTAATTACCTGTTTACTTGCACGAATTTTCCTTCAGATTATGTGCATCCTGAAGGTGGGGATGTTCTTTTCTCTCTCTTGTCACCAGCATTTAGCACAGTGTGTATTACACAGTGTACATATTGTGTACACCATTAGCACATTTAAGAGTAGTTGCTTAATATGTATTTTTGAATGAATGATTATAAATCTCATAAGAAGATCATTGACGTTTTAGAGAGAAAAACAGATATCTATCCATGTAACTAGTTTAAAATTGTGTGGAGGGATAATACATTGAGAGGTTGTTTTGTGGTTTATTTTTGTTGCCATGGAGAGAGAAAAGCATGCCAGGTACATTTTCCCCCTTGGAAGAGACCCAAGGTGTCTATATAGACCTGTGTTCTGAATTCTAGGCTCCTTTTTAGTGGGATGGAAAACAAGAGTTCCTTTGTGTTTCTCAAAATTCCTTGATGATAATCCCTACACAGATTGTATCTTGGAGGTTGAAGCCCACTGAGAAACTCACGCCAGGAATTGATTAAGTGGAGCGTACTTGATCCAGGAGGGCAAGACCTGGGCTCCTCTCTCTCAGGGCCGTGGAGGGATAGATGTATCCAATGCCTGGGGAGGCTGCACCCTCAGCTATGGTCCCAGAGCTCAAGATGTCTTCTTAGTGTGGAAGGACTTTCTCAGTGAAGAGAAGACGACGCTTGTCTGCCCAATCTAAGTCCCTACAAGCAAGTCCCTTATAACCTCAGCAGTTCTGTAGTCATGGTTTATATTGGGATTGGCTGGCAATTGAGGGGTTGCAAGCAAATTTAATGTGCTGCATATTGTTCTAGAATAATCCAACCTTATGAACGACAGATGGACAGATGAAGTGATTGAGGAGACAGCCGTGAACAATTCATTTTTTCCAGGGACTTAAGTGTGGGAGGGAGGGATATGAAACTTAGAAGGAATCTGTAAGCGTTGATTAGAAATAGAAGGGGAAAAGAGCATAAGCAAAAGTGAGGAAGTAAGAAAATGTATGTTGGAAGAAAAGCAGTTTGTTGGGTGTGACTACCGCAGTGCTTACTGATATTTCCTGGGCATGAGAACAACACTTACTGTTCTTATATATGGTGCATATGCCAAGGACCTAACTGAAATAGCCTGAATCAGTGAGTCTCTAGTGGGCTCTATTATGTGGATATGGAAGAAGTTCTACAGGTGTGTTTGATGCACTCAAACAGGTGAGAAACATAGGGATAGAGGTGGAATTATCAGGAAAGAATCATGGAACATTAGCCAGAATCTAGATAGAACTGGATTTTGAAGAATGTTAAACAACTCGCTCAAAAGTTTGGATTCTGAATGAAGGGAATTATATCGTCCTCTGTGTATTGCATATATTTTATTATATTGGCATGTGCCATTTTTGTATTTTATATTGTTACTCTTTTTATCATTTATCAAAACTGCCCTCCTTCCTTCCATCCTTCCTTCGTTTAACAAACACATTTTGAGCACCTATCACGGGTTAGACACAGATGTATGGATGTGGATATAAAATAAATAATCCCTGATTTCAGGAAGTTCTTAGTATGGTTCTCTTAATACTTTACTAGACTTTTAGTAAAAAGTGAACCATTGCTTTACAATTTAGAATTTATATCAACCAATTATAGGGAAGCGTAACCTATTTCCAGCAAAAATCCATGTTTTCCCACAAAGACATTGAACATTTTTACTTCTGAAAGCAAAATTCTGCCTTTCACAGATATTTTAAGGAGGAAAATACTAACCTGATTAAATCATAAGATCATTGTCATGAAATTCTAAATGAAACTTTAAAATCCTTACTAACCTGGCTGGCCTTTCTAATTTAAATATTTACTATGCATAATGAATATCTTTAAGAAATTTCACTCTTATTAGGCTCTTAAAGAGTGGTGTTTTAATTATATGACTAATACTACTTTTTGTTTTTAAAAATCTATTTTATATGACATTAAAGAAGCTGCACAGCAACTTTTAAAAATTAAAAATAAAAGAGTGGTGATTGAAGTAGTTTTTGACAGTGCCTTGTTCTACATAACCTGATATATTCAGTGTGTGTGTGTGTGTGTGTGCGTGCGTGCGCACACACTTCCGGGTAGAACTACGGTTTCAAATAATTAAGGCTTTAGATTCGGACCTCAGAAAATAACTTAACTCTATACTCTGACACTTCCTCCTGTGGTAGGTTAATCTTCTATAACTTCATTTTGAAAAGTTGTGTTATGGTTATTCCAAAACTCCTTCACATAGAAATATCTCAAAAGAATAAAACATTAATCATAAGAGAACTGAAAGAACACATTTCTTCCCTCATGAACATGTTGGTCAGTCATGAAAAAGCCAAAGAAATATATTTCATAAAATGCTGAAATGACATATGGAAAATATGTGAGACTAAAACTACCACACAATTGAAGGTAAATGCCCCCATTTCTTTGTATCGTGAGCATGACCTTCAGTGTACAGAAGATACCTGTTTTGATGGTGGTTTTCCCGTAGGAAGGAACACTGTGTGGCCTGTGTTCTACTTAACGAGAAGCACCAGAGGCCTTCCCAGATGTTCCACAGCCCAAGCCCAGCAGCGGGCTGACATCAGATGTGCGGGCAAGGCCACCTGCTGGATCCACTCCTGGCTCCATGGGAGATTTGCATTCCTGTGGCCTGTTGCTCTGCAGGACCCCTCTCAGCACCTCCCAGTCCCCTAGCCTGGTTAATACCACGGAAGCCTTCCAGCCATGAAGTCTCTTTTCTGTATTAATATCAGCTCACAAGAGCGAGGGTTTCTTGCCATGATTTCTTTGCTTAGAGTATGATGTTTTTACTTCATTGAGGCCACATAAAAGGAAATGCTTTTCTATGGGCTGGATTAAGAAAAAAATAAATGTCTTCTTGCCTAAAATCATGAACAGATAGTTTGTTCTCTTGTGAAGATAATGCTCCTCATTTTAATCTGCAAATAGTGTGTTAGACCAAAAATATAAATCTTGACGATATTAATATCCATAAAATGTTTCGATTTTATTGCATATATATATATATATATATATATTTTTTTTTTTTTTGGCCAACAGAGTAAGTCACTTGAGTGTGTTAAGATCAGACAGCAAAGGTGGTGATGGGATTCCTCTATAAACCTAAGACATTTCAGGTTTCAGAGAGGAGACATTGCAGGCGGCAACAGAGGTGAGAGGATGATTCATAACACTGCAGTGCAGACTGTATTGAGAACACAATGAGAAAGAGGATGCTGTCATCAAAGGAACTTGCCAAAGAGTGGATTTTAAAATTCTTTTAAGAACAGAAAAGCTAGTGGGAATGTATGTAGGTAGATTTGGTGCATTACCCATGAGAAATTGAAACAACGGCTTACACCAAGCACTAGTGTCAGAGGTACTGACATTATTTATAGGATGCATCTTTATTGTTTCTGTTGAATAGTTAAGGCTTCATATTAAATTGGAAAATTTATATTTACTTCTGTACTTATAGGTTAAAATACAATATATCTAACTCTTAAACTACCTAAAGCATTTTGCATATATCTTTCTGGGTTTAAGGTACAATTATTTAAATTGAATCGACATTTTTTAAGATACAACAAGTAATTCATAAGGGAAAGCTTCCACATATTTGGGGTTTTCTAATGTGTCAATAGGTTTCCATATACAAGCCACTTAACATGGATTGAGAATTCATAGAGGATAAAAGACGGAAATTCCGCACAGCATTTAAACCTAGTTTGGATCTTGATTTTCAATAATGTCATCTGTGACCTAAACAAGCATAGGTGTTCTAATAGAAACATGGTGTAATAAATTTAATACTTTATACTATGTTTATGGTATTGTTTTTAAAATAATCACTGCCGTTTTTTCCAAAGATAAGTCATTGAACTTTACCTGTAATGGGGTAATATTTAAAATTTTAATATAATTGAAAATGTTATTATTTATATTTATTACATAGAACACTATGATATTTTCATTTATTTATTTATTTTTTTAACATCTTTATTAGAGTATAATTGCTTTACAATGGTGTGTCAGTTTCTGCTTTATAACAAAGTGAATCAGTTATACATATACATATGTCCACATATCTCTTCCCTCTTACATCTCCCTCCCTCCCACCCCTCTAGGTGGTCACAAAGCACAGAGCTGATCTCCCTGTGCTATGTGGCTGCTTCCCACTAGCTATCTAGTTTACATTTGGTGGTGTATATATGTCCATGTCACTCTCTCACTTTGTCCCAGCTTACACTTCCCCCTCCCCATATCCTCAAGTCCATTCTCTAGTAGGTCTGCATCTTTATTCCTGTCTTGCCCCTAGGTTCTTCTGATCTTTTTTTTTTTTTTTTAGATTCCATATATATGTGTTAGTATACGGTATTTGTTTTTCTCTTTCTGACTTACTTCACTCTGTATGACAGACTCTAGGTCCATCCACCTCACTACAAATAACTCAATTTTGTTTCTTTGTATGGCTGAGTAATATTCCATTGTATATATTTGCCACATATTCTTTATCCATTCATCTCTTGATGGACACTTAGGTTGCTTCCATCTCCTGGTTATTGTAAATAGAGCTGCAATGAACATTTTGGTACATGACTCTTTTTGAATTATGGTTTTGTCAGGGTATATGTCCAGTAGTGGGATTACTATGTTGTATGGTAGTTCTATTTGTAGTTTTTTAAGGAACCTCCATACTGTTCTCCATAGTGGCTGTATCAATTTACATTCCCACCAACAGTGCAAGAGTGTTCCCTTTTCTCCACACCCTCTCCAGCATTTATTGTTTCTAGATTTTTTGATGATGGCCCTTCTGACTGGGGTGAGATGATATCTCATTGTAGTTTTGATTTGCATTTCTCTAATGATTAATGATGTTGAGCATTCTTTCATGTGTTTGTTGGCAATCTGTATATCTTCTTTGGAGAAATGTCTATTTAGGTCTTCTGCCCATTTTTGGATTGGGTTGTATGTTTTTTTGATATTGAGCTGCATTAGTTGCTTGTATGTTTTAGGAGATTAATCCTTTGTCAGTTGCCTCATTTGCAAATATTTTCTCCCAATCTGAGGGTTGTCTTTTCGTTTTGCTTATGGTTTCCTTTGCTGTGCAAAATCTTTTAAGTTTCATTAGGTCCCTTTTGTTTACTTCTGTTTTTATTTCCATTTCTCTAGGAGCTGGGTCAAAAAGGATCTTGCTGTGATTTATGTCATAGAGTGTTCTGCCTATGTTTTCCTCTAAGAGTTTGATGGTGTCTGACCTTACATTTAGGTCTTTAATCCATTTTGAGTTTATTTTTGTGTATGGTGTTAGGGAGTGTTCTAATTTCATTCTTTTACATGTAGCTATTGTTTTCCCAGCACCAATTATTGAAGAGGCTGTCTTTTCTCCACTGTATATTCTTGCCTCCTTTATCAAAGATAAGGTGACCATATGTGCATGGGTTTATGTCTGGGCTTTCTATCCTGTTCCATTGATCTATACTTCTGTTTTTGTGCCAGTATCATACAGTGGATTACTGTAGCTTTGTAGTATAGTCTGAAGTCAGGGAGCCTGATTCCTACAGCTCCGTTTTTCCTTCTCCAGATTGCTTTGGCTATTCGGGGTCTTTTGTGTTTCCATACAAATTGTGAAATTTTTTGTTCTAGTTCTGTGAAAAATGCCAGTGGTAGTTTGATAGGGATTGCATTGAACCTGTAGATTGCTTTGGGTAGTAGAGTCATTTTCACAATGTTGATTCTTCCAATCCAAGAACATGGTATGTCTCTCCATCTATTTGTATCATCTTTAATTTCTTTCATCAGTGTCTTATAATTTTCTGCATACAGGTCTTTTGTCTCCTTAGGTAGGTTTATTCCTAGATATTTTATTCTTTTTGTTGCAGTGGTAAATGGGAGTGTTTTCTTAATTTCACTTTCAGATTTTTCATCATTAGTGTATAGGAATGCAAGAGATTTCTGTGCATTAATTTTGTATTTTGCTACTTCACCAAATGTATTGGTTAGCTCTAGTAGTTTTCTGGTAGCATCTTTAGGATTCTCTATGTATAGTATGATGTCATCTGCAAACAGTGACAGGTTTACTTCTTCTTTTCCCATTTGGATTCCTTTTATTTCTTTTTCTTATCTGATTGCTGTGGCTAAGACTTCCAAAACTATGTTGAATAATAGTAGTGAGAGTGGGCAACCTTGTCTTGTTCTTGATCTTAGTGGAAATGGCTACAGTTTTTCACCATCGAGGACGATGTGGACTGTGGGTTTATCATATATGGACTTTATTATGTTGAGGAAAGTTCCCTCTATGCCTACTTTCTGGAGGGTTTTTATCATAAATGGGTGTTGAATTTTGTCAAAAGCTTTCTCTGCATCTATTGAGATGATCATATGGTTTTTCTCCTTCAATTTGTTAACATGGTGTATCACGTTGATTGATTTGCATATATGGAAGAATCCTTGCATTCTTGGGATAAACCCCACCTGATCATAGTGTATGATTCTTTTAATGTGCTGTTGGATTCTGTTTGCTAATATTTTGTTGAGGATTTTTGCATCTATGTTCATCAGTGATATTGGCCTGTAGTTTTCTTTCTTTGTGACATCTTTGTCTGCTTTTGGTATCAGAGTGATGGTGGCCTCATAGAATGAGTTGGGAGTGTTCCTCCCTCTGCTATATTTTGGAAGAATTTGAGAAGGATACGTGTTAGCTCTTCTCTAAATGTTTGATAGAATTCACCTGTGAAGCCATCTGGTCCTGGGCTTTTGTTTGTTGGAAGATTTCTAATCACAGGTTTAATTTCAGTGCTTGTGATTGGTCTGTTCATATTTTCTATTTCTTCCTGGTTCATTCTCGGAAGGTTGTGCATTTCTAAGAATTTGTCCATTTCTTCCAGGTTGTCCATTTTATTGGCATATAGTTGCTTGTAGTAATATCTCATGATCCTTTGTATTTCTGCAGTGTCACTTGTTACTTCTTTTTCATTTCTAATTCTATTGATTTGAGTTTTCTCCCTTTTTTTCTTGATAAATCTGGCTAATGGTTTATCAATTTTGTTTATTTTCTCAAAGAACCAGGTTTTAGTTTTATTGATCTTTGCTATCGTTTTCTTCATTTTTTTTTTCATTTATTTCTGATCTGATCTTTATGATTTCTTTCCTTCAGCTAAATATGGGGGTGTTTTGTTCTTCTTTCTCTAATTGCTTTAGGTGTAAGTTTAAGTTGTTTATTTGAGATGTTTCTTTTTTCTTAAGGTAGGCTTCTATAGCTGTAAACTTCCCTCTTAGAACTGTTTTGCTGCATCCCATAGGTTTTGGGTCATTGTGTTTTCACTGTCATTTGTTTCTAGGTATTTTTTGATTTTCTCTTTGATTTTTTCAGTGATCCCTTGGTGATTAAGTAGTGTGTTGTTTAGCCTCCATGTGTTTGTATTTCTTACAGATTTTTTCCTGTAATTGTTATCTAGTCTCTTATCGTTGTGGTCGGAAAAGATACTTGATACACTTTCAATTTTCTTAAATTTACCAAGGCTTGATTTGTGACCCAAGATATGATCTATCTTGGAGAATGTTCCATGAGCACTTGAGAAGAATGTGTATTCTGCTGTTTTTGGCTGGAATGTCCTATAAATATCAATTACGTCCATCCTGTTTGATGTATCATTTAAACCTTGTGTTTCCTTATTTATTTTCATTTTGGATGATCTGTCCATTGGTGAAAGTGGGGTGTTAAAGTCCCCTACTATGATTGTGTTGCTGTCGATTTCCCCTTTTATGGCTGTTAGTATTTGCCTTATGTGTTGAGGTGCTCCTATGTTGGGTGCATAAATATTTCCAAATGTTATATCTTTTTCTTGGATTGATCCCTCAATAATTATGTAGGGTCCTTCTTTGTCTCTTTTAATAGTCTTTGTTTTAAAGTCTATTTTGTCTGATATGAGAATTGTTACTCCAGCTTTTTTTTGATTTCCATTTGCATGGGATAACTTTTTCCATCCCCTCACTTTCAGTCTGTATGTGTCCCTAGGTCTGAAGTGGGTCTCTTGTAGACAGCATATATATGGGTCTTGTTTTTGTATCCATTCAGCCAGTCTATGTCTTTTGGGTGGAGCATTTAATCCATTTACGTTTAAGGTAATTATCGATATGTATGTTCCTATTACCATTTTCTTAATTGTTTTGGGTTTGTTTTTGTAGGTCTTTACCTTCTCTTGTGTTTCCTGAATAGAGAAGTTCCTTTAGCATTTGTTGTAAAGCTGGCTTGGTGGTACTGAATTCTCTTAGCTTTTGCTTGTCTGTAAAGCTTTTAATTTCTCAGTCAAATCTGAATGAGATCCTTGGTGGGTAGAGTAATCTTGGTTGTAGGTTTTTCTCTTTCATCACTTTAAACATGTCCTGCCACTCCCTTCTGGCTTGCAGAGTTTCTGCTCAAGATCAGCTGTTAACCTTATGGAGATTCCCTTATGTGTTACTTGTTGTTTTTCCCTTGCTGCTTTTAATTTTTGTTCTTTGTATTTAATTTTTGATAGTTTGATTAATATGTGTCTTGGCATGTTTCTCCTTGGATTTATCCTGTATAGGACTCTCTGTGCTTCCTGGAGTTGATTAAGTATTTCCTTTCCCATATTAGGGAAGTTTTCAACTATAATCTCTTCAAATATTTTCTCAGTCCCTTTCCTCTCTTCTTTTTCTGGGACCCCTATAATTCGAATGTTGGTGCATTTAATGTTGTCCCAGAGGTCTCTGAGACTGTCCTCAATTCTTTTCATTCATTTTTCTTTATTCTGCTCTGCAGTAGTTATTTCCACTATTTTATCTTCCAGGTCACTTATCCGTTCTTCTGTGTCAGTTATTCTGCTATTGATCCCTTCTAGAGAATTTTAAATTTCATTTATTGTGTTGTTCATCTCTGTTTGTTTGCTCTTTAATTCTTCTAGGTCCTTGTTAAACGTTTCTTGTATTTTCTCCATTCTATTTCCAAGATTTTGGATCATCTTTACTATCATTATTCTGAATTCTTTTTCAGGTAGACTGCCTATTTCCTCTTCATTTGTTAGTTCTGGTGGGTTTTTGCCTTGCTCCTTCATCTGCTGTGTGATTCTCTGTCTTCTCATTTCGCTTAACTCACTGTTTGGGGTCTCCTTTTCACAGGCTGCAGGTTTGCAGTTTCTGTTGTTTTTGGTGTCTGTCCCCAGTGGCTGAAGTTGGTTCAGTGGGTTGTGTAGGCTTCTTGGTGGAAGGGACTAATTCCTGTGTTCTGGTGGATGAGGCTGGATCTTGTCTTTCTGGTGGGCAGGTCCACGTCTGGTGGTGTGTTTTGGGGTGTCTGTGGCCTTATTATGATTTTAGGCAGCCTCTCTGCTAATGGATGGGGTTGTTTTCTTGTCTTGTTAGTTGTTTGGCATAGGTTGTCCTGCACCGTAGCTTGTTGGTCATTGAGTGGGGCTGGGTCTTGGCGTTGAGATGTAGATCTCTGGGAGACTTTTGACATTTGATATTATGTGGAGCTGGGAGGTCTCTTGTGGACCAATGTCCTGAACTTGGCTCTCGCACCTCAGTGGCACAGCCCTCACGCCTGGCTGGAGCACCAAGAGCCTGTCATTCACGTGGCTCAGAATAAAAGGGAGAAAAGAAAGAAAGAAAGAAAGAAAGAAAGAAAGAAAGAAAGAAAGGAAGAAAGAAAGAAAGAAGGAAAGAAGATACAATAAAATAAAATAAAGTAAAATAAAATAAAACAAAATTATTAAAACAAAAATTAAAAAATATTTTTAACAAAAAAATTTTTTTAAGTAATAAAAAAAACAAAAAATGGACAGACAGTACTGTAGGACAAATGGTAAAAGCAAAGCTATAGAGACAAAATCACACACAGAAGCACACACATACACACTCACAAAAAGAGAAAAAGGGGAAAAAAATATATATATCATTGCTCCCAAAGTCCACCTCCTCAGTTTGGGATGATTCGTTGTATATTCAGGTATTCCACAAATGCAGGGTACATCAAGTTGATTGTGGAGATTTAATCCGCTGCTCCTGAGGCTGCTGGGTGAGATTTCCTTTTCTCTTCTTTGTTCGCACAGCTCCCAGGTTCAGCTTTGGATTTGGACCCGCCTCTGCATGTAGGTCTCCTGAGGGCATCTGTTCTTCACTCACACAGGACGGGGTTAAAGGAGCAGCTGCTTCGTGGGCTCTGGCTCACTCTGGCCGGGGGAAGGGAGGGGTACAGATGCGGGCCGAGCCTGCGGCGGCAGAGGCCGGCATGACGTTGCACCAGCCTGAGGCACGCCGTGTGTCCTCCCGGGGAAGTTGTCCCTGGATCACGGGACCCTGGCAGTGGCGGGCTGCACAGGCTCCCTTGAGGGGCGGGGTGGATAGTGACCCGTGCTTTCACACAGGTTTCTTGGTGGCTGCAGCAGCAGCCTTAGCATCTCATGCCCATCTCTGGGATCTGCGCTGATAGCTGCGGCTCGCGCCCGTCTCTGCAGCTCCTTTAAGCGGTGCTCTGAATCCCCTCTCCTTGCGCACCAGGAAACAAAGAGGCAAGAAAAAGTCTGTTGCCTGTTCGGCAGCTCCAGACCTTTTCCCGGACTCCCTCCCGGCTAGCTGTGGCGCACTAACCCCTTCAGGCTGTGTTCACGCCTCCAACCCTGTCCTCTCCCTGGGATCCGACCTCCGAAGCCAGAGCCTCAGCTCCCAGCCCCTGCCTGCTCCACCGGGTGAGCAGACAAACCTCTCGGGCTGGTGAGTGCTGGTCGGCACCGATCCTCTGTGCGGGAATCTCTCTGCTTTGCCCTCCGCACCCCTGTTGCTGCGCTCTCCTCCATGGCTCCAAAGCTTCCTCTCTGCCACCTGCAGTCTCCGTCCGCGAAGGGGCTTCCTAGTGTGTGGAAACTTTTCCTCGTTCACAGCTCCCACCCACTGGTGCAGGTCCCATCCCTATTCTTTGTCTCTGTTTTTTCTTTTTTCTTTTGCCCTACTCAGGTACGTGGGGAGTTTCTTGCCTTTTGGGAGGTCTGAGGTCTTCTGCCAGCGTTCAGTAGGTGTTCTGTAGGAGTTGTTCCACATGTAGATGTATTTCTGATGTATTTGTGGGGAGGAAGGTGATCTCCACGTCTTACCCTTCCACCATCTTGAAGCTCCTCCCTGTATGATATTTTTAATAGTCAAATTTATTTTTCTACAGATTGTACATTTATTCGGATTAAGAATTATTTTTAAAATGTTAGCAAATTGAATTTAACAATATATAAGAAGGATCATACACCACGATTAAGTGGGATTTTTTCCAAGGAGGCCAGGATCATTCAATATCCTCAAAGCAATCAATGTGATACACCACATTAACAAAAGGAAAGATATAAACCACATGATCATCTCAATAAATGCAGAAAAAACATTTGACATAATTCAACATCCATTCATGACAAAAACTCTCATCAACATTGGTATAGAGGGAATATATCTCAACATAATAAAGGCCATTTATGACAAACCCACAGCTAACATCATATTCAATGGTGAAAGCTGATAGCTTTTCCTCTAAAATCAGGAAAAGGACAAAGATGCGCACTCTCACCACTTCTATCTAGCATAGTATTAGAAGTCCTAACCATAGCAATCTGACAAGAAAAAGAAATAAAATGCATCCAGATTGGAAGGAAAGAAGTAAAACTGTCACTTTACAGATGACATTTCCAAGAATAGAGAACTGGCTAAACAAATTATGAACTAACAACACAGTGGGATAATTTTCAACATCTTTAAACCTCCATTGTTTCATTTGAATGATTGGGATAACACCTACCTTTGAACTTGTTGTGAGGAGTCTATGAGGTTATATAAGTAAAATATTGAGCACAGTGCCTGGGACAAAGCCACCTTCCATCTTATAAATTCATGTATAGATGCATAGAAATATTTTTGGAAAGTATATAAAAGTAGGTGTAGATTATGGTTGACTTTGAATAGTTTTATGACTTTTTAATATTCTTCTTGTATTGGCCAATTTTCTTATACTTATGATAGAACTGTGATATTTTATTTTACTTTATACTTTAGTAATTTGGACAACAGCAATGACAACAGTAATTGAATGGAATCAATAAAGCCATAATAAAGAAATTAAAGCAAAGGATCTGTTATTTAGAAGGATTATCTTATCCAAGCCCTTCCTTCTTTTTCCTATTTTTCAATTTATTGCACCTGCTCTGATAATTAGTTAATATTTTTAACATGTATACATTTTCATTTTATTTTATTTCTACTGAGTTTATATATCTTATTACTCCAGCATACACATACGTATTGATTTATAAACTAAATTAATATGACTAATATAAATAGGGAAAAACAATAATATTTGAATGAAAATGAAATTGACAAAATCAAACAAGTATAAAATCTTTCAAAACCAACAAAAATTCTGAATAAAAAGTCAAAAGAGATTATAAAACTTCTCAGTGATGTTTCAAAGGAAGTACTTTGTGGGATTCATTTCTTACCAAATAATCATTTTGCTAAAAAACCTTATCTAATTAAATAGTTTCTTCTAAATTTCTTTCAACTGAATTGCATGTCCTTATTTTGGAGCTGGAGAACATAAAACAGGCTAGTCAAGAGATTTGTGTCATAGGGTAAATTAGAATGCATGATTAATTTCAAATCTTGAGCATTGTATTAATAAAAATGTGCTGATTTTCTAAAGCAGTGGAAAACACTGAAGGTTTTATTGGACAGGAGAGCAACATCATAAATGTGATCTTTAAGCAAAATCAGCATTGGCATTGTGGTCAATGGACTGAAAGGGACAGAGTTAATTGAGCTGAAAACCAGTCTTGATGAGCAAAGACTCATTTGTGTTTTGCTTTATGTGTGAGGCTCTAGTTTCAGGCTTGGTTTAATGCAACTTTTCCTGGAAAAGTTGTTTTCACACCAGAGGGCTTTCCCAGAGGTACTTACAGCCTTCCTAGCATCATTACACAAGGACACCGTCCAAAGAAAGGCATTCTCTTTCCCATTAATCTGTTTCATATGTTTGAATATTGACTACAGAGGTATGAGGGGTTTTACTTGAAAAACAAGACAACTGCTGCTAAAACTCACTTGAAAAAAATCGTAATTCTGTAGACCCTGTAGTGTGTAGGTAGACAGTCTTCAGTTCCATTATTTCATCATTATTATTGGAAGATTTCATTATGAAACCACCTGCTTAATATCTATCTTGAAAATATTGCAGCACTGCTCCTTATTATAGCGTGTTTCATTTTGACCTAAGTCCCTATTATCTGCTTAGAGTGGGAACTTAGTCTTTGGAGATACAAGTCCTCATTAGAAATTTAGTAAGGGAAAATATGTAACCTCTTTATTACAATCTATTCTGTGAAAGGAAAGCAGGTGCTATTAAGATCTTCAGTTTTAAGCTAATGTGGATTGAGAAGCAGTGTTAATCACAGTGTGATCTCTGTACAAGCAACATGGGTATCTCATGGCAGCCCAAGCCTCCTAAATCAGAGCCTGCATGTTAACGTGATGCCCACATGACCCTGAGCCAATTAGAGTCTAATAGCAGCACCGTAGAGAACACACGAGGCACCTGAGCCCAGCGAGTGAGATGCATGTGTGTGCAATGTGCATGTGGGTATTCATAGGAGAAACTACACCCAACTTATCATACAAAATACAAATAAATATTTAATAATACTTATGTGTTGGGGATCTGTCCACTCTCTTCCTTTTCTCCTTTTCCCCCATCTCGTTTGTTTCCTAACTAGTTAATACAGAGAATTCTGGCGAAGCCTTGTGTCTTTTTTCAGACTCGTACTCTCCAAGGACAGGAACAAACTGAAACGTCAATAAGATGATTGTTTTTCTAAATGATAGAAAACTAGTTTTTTTTTAAACTAAATGACAATGAATGAGATCGCATCCCATCAAAACAGCCACCTTCTCTTTGTGGCTTCTCTTCTTTTTTGCTCAGTATCACTAGGCAGGTCGGATGTCACAAGTTCTATACCTGACAATGCAGGTCCGTTTTACTATTACCTCACTTCCAGCCCTTGCACGTAGGTTGGTCCCCTTAAGACCATAAATCATAAATAATTTTTTTATTTATCCCCTGCGTTTCCTTTTATTCCACACGCCATTTTTCTGGTGTGTATAATAATATGCAATGGGGCTCTACAGCTTGTGCCATTGGTCTTTTCTTGTCCTTGGTAAATTCAAAAGTCTTTGCAGCTATATCTCCATTTTTAATCTAGGTGAAGAATAATGATAAAGGATTTAGAAGAGAAAGGCAAGGATAGACCTGGAATGACCTTTCCAGAGTAAATATATTGGCCCATGCTAAATATTTAAATCCTTGCTTAATATTATTGTAATAGGGAAAAACAAATCTGGCTTTATATTAGATCTGTTCCTTTTATTTTAACCCTTGTGCTTTGTTGCCTGTGTTTAGTCATGCTGGCTCTGCACCTTTTGTAAAAGAATGTTGCCTATAGCCTGAAATATACAGGATGACCTGTTCTCAGGGCTCTGACCTTTAAAAGCCCATTCATATAGAGATAAAAAGTTGCAGAACAGAGTATAACATTGGTCTTGTTGGAGGTTTACAGGAACATAATGACCTGACCTATGGGGACAGCTGCAAGAACAAAGGATTCTGACTCCAAGAAGTTTGTAACAACCAGTCATGCCCCTCCCTCACCTTGCCTTTAAAAGGACTTTGCTGAAACCCTTCTGAGAGTTAGGGGGTTTTGAGCACAAGCCACTGTCTCCTTGCATGGCCCTGTGTAAACCTTTCTCTGCTCTAAACTCGGACGTTTTGGTTTGTTTGGCCTCACCGTGCATCGGGATAATGTCAGATAATGTCAGTAACATTATCTCAGCCATAGCTCTTGTCTCTCAAAATACCAGCCATCCATGAGGTGATGTCCTGACCCAGAGAGGTTAATGATTCTTCACATGAGGTAGTTTTCTGGCTGTTAACATACCATGTAGGTGTTTTCATCATGGCGTTGTAGGAAGATTCTGGGGGCTAAGGTGTGTCCTTGAGTCTAGTCTGTGGTACAAGGACACAGTCTCACTGAGTGCCTGCAGATAAGTCATCATCATCATCAATACCACCATCATTGTCAGACCCTAATATTAGGTTCTTTCACATGACAGGTGGAAGAACTGAGTCAGCCAAGATGCCTAAAATATATGCTTTCTATCATTACCTATGAGATAAATGCGAGAATGAGACAAGATGCAGATGCATGTGAACAGCCATGGAAAGAAAGCATTGCCACTGTGATATTATCATTTGAAGGTTGCTTCACACTTACTCTCAGTTACTAAAGATTGAGCTGTAAATAGATGTCATTAGGTTATTTGGCAAAATAAATACCTCTTTATGTAATCATTTGAGAGCAGGGATAGTCTGAAGTAGGATTTTAGCATTCTGTGACACATTAAGACATATTTTAATTGAAGAATGACTGTAACGGAATGCCCAATCAGAGAAATCTCAAAAATCCTTTCGAATCTAAAATTGCAGCCAGTCACATATATACAATGGAATATTACTCAGCCATAAAAAGAAACAAAATTGAGTTATTTGTAGTGAGGTGGGTGGACCTAGAGACTATCATACAGAGTGAAGAGAAAAACATAAGTCAGAAAGAGAAAAACAGATACCGTATGCTAACACATATATATGGAATCTAAAACTAGGAAAAAAAACAGGTTCTGAAGAACCTAGGGGCAGGGCAGGAATAGAGACGCAGATGTAGAGGATGGACTTGAGGACACAGGGAGGGGGAAGGGTAAGCTGGGATGAAGTGAGAGAGTGGCATGGACATATATACACTACCAAATGTAAAAAAGATAGCTAGTGGGAAGCAGCCACATAGCACAGGGAGATCAGCTCGGTGCTCTGTGTCCACCTAGATTGGTGGGATAGGGAGGGTGGAAGGGAGATGCAAGAGGGAGGAGATATGGGGATGTAAGTATATGTATAGCTGATTCACTTTGTTATACAGCAGAAACTAACACACCATTGTAAAGCAATTATACTCCAATAAAGATGTTAAAAATAAAATAAAATAAAATAGCAGCCAGTAGGTATTAGTAGTTTTTAGTATTGTAAGAAAAACTGTCTTGGGTTTAGATGTGTGAGTTTTAATTGGGTAAATTTCTCCTTACAGTATATCTCAGACTGTGAAAGTATTATATAGGACATATTTTGTAAAGTCATATCATTGACTTTTTCTGTTATCTGGGCTTGATAAAGCCTAGGAAATAACAATTAGATGACATTTGCTAACACTCAGATTATATCTACCATAATACCACCTCTCTCCACCATTGTAACTATGTGCTAACTGCCACTGTGTCCAAGTATATGAAGTCATAAATAAGCCCCAAGTATCAAGCAAATACAAAAGCAGACATAACATTTTCCCCTGCATATGGGAACCATCTCTTATGAACTTAATTTCAATCAAGATAGGCAGTTTAAATTGTTTCTCGATTTCCTTTGTTAAGAAACTATTTATATTCTTAAAAACAAGCTTTCACTTGTGGTTCTTACATGAAAACAGTGGACAACTTAAACATTTTGCAAACTGGAGAGTTCTAGTACACGGTGTTTGTCTGAAGCATTTTTTGAGAGAAAGTGTATGAGGATTATAATAACTTTGGATATTTCAGGTGCTATAAAGATTAGTCTCCACATTCGGTCCCATGCTGTGCCTGCACTGATGTTATTAAGTTGAGGCAAATGTGTATAGTGAGTGAAGGAAGTGTTTGGAAATGGGCCATGCAGAAGGGGTGAGGAAAAGCCAGACATTTAGGCTACCCTGTTGCCATCAGCACTTCCTCAGTGCAAGGCTATTTAATGAACTTAGCATTTACAGATTTTTACTAGTGTCAAAATTTTGGAAGGCATCTTGTTTGAATATTCACACTGTTTTGCTCTTCTTACAAAAAAAGAAGAAAACAATTGAAAGAGCATTTGCTACACCTCTGTATTGCCAGTACTTTATAGGAGCTGCAGTGTAGCACCTTATTTTTTGTTTATCTTTGCCTGTTTTTATGTTGTCCCTTAACTGAGCATAAGAATATCGTTTCTCTGACATGCAGAATTGTACTTTGATGGTCATTAAAAGTTTGGAAATGAGTGGTGTTTGGTATTAACCAGCTGTGGCCTTGAGTGATGAAATTCTAAAAATATGTAGTGTGCCTTCTCAAAAAGCATATGCCTTAAATATGTAGAAGTAATTAAACACATAAGACCAAACTTCAGGCAAAATTTGCTGAAGGTGATATAAGCATGCCGTTGACTCGAGGGACTGTAGTACAGGAGCTGGAGACTTTGATATGTAAATGGGAATAGTTGCATAACTATCAATTCTCAAATGAACAATAAAATAAAAACATTCCTATTTTATTTTATTTATTTAATTTTGGCTGTGTCGGGTCCTCGTTGCCTCACGCTGGCTTTCTCTAGTTGCGGCGAGCGGGGGCTACTCTTCGTTGCAGTGCACGGGCTTCTCATTGCAGTGGCTTCTGTTGTTGTGGAGCACTGGCTCTAGGTGCGTGGGCTTCAGCAGTTGTGGCTCGCGGGCTCTAGGGCGCAGGCTCAGTAATTCTGGCGCACGGGCTTAGTTGCTCCGCGGCATGTGGGATCTTCCTGGATCAGGGATCGAGCCCGTGTCCCCTGCATTGGCAGGCAGATTCTTATCTACTGCGCCACCAGGGAAGCCCTTATTTTACATGCAGATATAATAAAAATGGGCACATGCACACACCCAAAAAATGTCATAATTCAGTCAGATCTATTAAAGGAGTCTTAAGGATTTCAAGAAGGTTGATGCAAGACAGAAAAGAAAGTCAGTGACTATCACTGTGCATGTCTCCTGCCTAAATTCATTAACTGCTTGTTATTTCACTTTGTTGATCTTTCAAATGCCTTAGGAACCTAGGATCCCAAGAATCACAATAAGATAGCTGGTCATTACAGCTTTAAAAAAAAAAAAAAAAAAACACACCAGAAACAACCAAACAAACAAACATTCCTGGATACCTTAGTCAGTTAGAACATAGCCACTGACACCTGAGAAGATTCATAATTTATTCCAAGAATGAAAAACTTTTTATTATTACTAGCAGTGTTAGTATCAGTGTAATTGGAGAGAATAAGAATAGACCAGACAAAAATCTTTGCATTTTTTCTTTTGCCTGTGTTAAAACATAAAATTTATTCTTAAAACTCCCTGAAAATAGTTAGTATATTCTATACTAATTTTAATGACTATGTTCTACCTTATGCCTATGTTTACATGGAACTTTTCATTTAAGTATTTTAATCAAAAATATTTATTTAGCATACTCTCAGATGATGCAACAAAAAAATACTACTTAGGCACAAGTAAATGTTTTTGTTTCTTTCCTGGAGAATGTATTGGAGTGACTGGGTTTTTGTCTTTTATGAAATTGTTTAAAAATGTTTTCAAACATTAACTCATGGATTTTTTCTTTTTTTTTTTTTTAGCTTCAAAAAATATGGGGTCATTATATCAGCTCAGCAGATGTCAAACCTAAATTTCTCTTGTCATAATTGAAGCCTGTCTCCTCTTCCTCCTGGTTCACTGGGGAAAGAGAACAGCTGTTGGACATCACCCTCTTACAATAACTGTTTCCTCCTTAACTTTGTCTTTTTCAGTTCATTTGAAAACCCCAAGTCCTAATTTTCCTCATAGGTCCTATTATTCTTGCTAAAATTGTTGGATGTGATCTTAGAGTCACATTGCCATGGCCTCACATGTGGGGAGCCCCAAATTGAGAAGAGTTGCCTCAAAAAGGCCACATTTATCACAAAGGTATGGTTGCCTAGCTTATTTGCATAACATTTTAAGTAATTATGATAATACCATAGAGGAATGGTACATTTACAGATTCCATGTGATTCTTTCCTTGTTTTTCATGATTTAGTAATTTTGTATTGCATTTCATTTAAATTAGCTCTTCTTGTGACTTATGACCTAGATTAATTTAAGTATTTTTCAAATAATTCATTCTATCTTAGATTAGGTATTTCATTTGTAAGTAGAGGTCAGAACGAGTCATGGAACTATCTCAGTTTTCCTGAAAAGGTACCCTACTAATTCACTAAAGTCCTTGTTGGAGTCAGGATATATAGAAATAATGACATCTAGAGAATAATTTGAAAATGGTGATATGTATCTACACGATTTTCATGTACAAACATTGCAAAATGCTAGTAACTTTTGAAGCAATCTCTTTCTTCCCTCCTTACTCTCAAACTTCTGAATCTATTTTTATTCTATTTGTATTCATAGATGTTAACTGTATATATGCTATACATGTATGTATATGTAGATATGTATATATATACATATATTTATTATATATATATATATATATATATATATTTCAGTAGTTAAGAGCATGGGTTTTGAGTTTTACCTTTGGCATTTATTAACTCTCTGATACACATGGAAGTACTGAATATTTTTAAACCTGAGTCTCTTCATCTATAAAATGACAAAACCCAAGCTGACCACAATATCACAGGGTGGCTGTGGGAATTAAATGGGCTGATACATTTGATACTTTGTAAAATATCTGACACACAATGAGCATACAATACGTATTATCACTAGCACTGCAATTCTATTATTATTTTTATTATTATCATCATCCCCTGAGTGACATCACCACTAACATAGAGTTCTCTGTTACACATTACTCATACTTAAGTTGTAATGTATTAGTGACCTTAGGAATATTTTAACATGACTGCTTTCCAATCATGTATTTTTGTTGTTATTGTTTATTTGCTTATTTAAATCTGTTAATGGTTGTTTACTATCTTCTCACAAGCTGTATATTTGCACCTGTGCACTTTAAAGCATTACTTCTGTCTTGGTTTAACGTTTTTTGGTCACACTGCATCATTTATCTTTATGTGGGTAGTGTTTTTTTATGTTCCACAATCATAGAACACAGGGAGAAGACAATAACCATATAAAACAACAAATACAGGCTCAATGAAGCTCACAGTTGGAGCCTGGCTCTCCACAATATGTCTACTTTGTTTCTAAACAATAAACTTAGGCTGAGTATAGCTAGGTTCCCCATGAAGAGAGGGACCCCGTTTCCTGTCTCCTTTCACATTTATACAGGAGCTACAAGGAGGCAGAGCCTCACTCAACAGAGTCAGAAAACTCTGGACTTTCAAGCTGACTCTGAAATCATGTCGGCAAGAGAAACACTTTCTATTTGGACAATGGCTCCCTAGAAAGTTTGCATATTAGTATTTATATCAGTGGGGGTCTTGGAGCCCACTTTGCTAAGCTACTTCTTCTAGAGCTTCTGAGGAAGACTGTTAGGGTCATCCACTGGCTAAACTGAGTCATCAGTGATGATTACCTATTTGAGAAAATTGGAAATCTTAGTCCAGCAGACCTTAAAAAAAACTTCCAATATTTGTGTGCCTTACAGTTTTCCATGCTAATGGGTAATAGGCACTTATAGTCAAATAGTTCCTATGGCAAAACCAATCATTTTGCATTTAGCATGCAGGAGTGCTAATTATTAATAACCCAAAATGGAAAATTAAAGTGGGATACAGGCTCCTATAAAGAATAAAATCTATAGACTATTATAATACTATACAATTACATAATAGTAATTTTAGTGAGGTATATGCACTCTTGAATAGTTCTTCTTATGTTTAAACCTGATGTTAGGTAATAAGACATGTCGGTGAATGTCAGTTGCAAAGTGTCTACATCCCAACTTGGCCTTGTTATTCTTTTCCATTATTACATACCCTTGATCTCTGAAAGAAACAGGGTTTTTCAGGAGAAACAGTATATTTGAGCCCTTTGGCAAGAAAATGCAAGATGTATTCAAGGAAAGAGGAAGTGATTCCATTTGATTATAATAGGAGGCTTCAATAGTGTGGGTTAGGAAGTTAGATTAGGTATAAATGATGCAAAATCTGGAATGCCAAAACAAGGAATTAAAGTATACTCTTTAGGCTTAGAATTTGAGCATAATAAGTATATTTTTATTTTATAAAACCTAAATTCATGAAATTTATTTTTTATATTTATTCTAGACAACATGGAAGACATAGAAAAGTATGCAGACTAAATTTTAAGGCATCAGAAAAATTTAAAAGTAGTATACTAGTTTATTTCTCTCTCCGCTCTTTTCTATAAAAGTATTTTTAAACATGATCAGGATAATATGGATTTTTTAAAAATTAAAATTAGTTATTGATATTTGAAAAGGTAATACATTCTTAAGGTTTAAGATTCAAAAAGCACCAAAAGGGTATACATTGAAAAGCTCCCTCTCAATTCTGTTCCCTGGCACCCAGTTCTGTCTCCCAAAGTGTCAATTCACTCACCCTCCCAGGCTGATCACAAGCACACGTCTACACAAACACGTGTCCTTACCTGCTAGCAGATTTTTATTTTATTTTGTACCATACCTTTTTCAACTAACAATGTATCTTAGAGATCATTCCACATCAGTATCTAGAGAGTTTTCTCATTTACCTAATGTTCATATGGAATCTTATTACATGAATATTTTGTAATTATTTAAATAGTACCTCTTTGATGGACTGTATTGACCAAAGAAGCTAGATATTATTGCAGTAACAATGACAAAAATCCCCAAGTCTCAGTTGTGTATATAACAGAAATTTAATATGGGTATCTGACTCCATCTATTCCTTCCTCCAAGGACTGAGTTGAAAGCCTCCACCATTTAAACATAAATAAATGACAAATCTCAAGGTTAAGTTCTTACATATCTTTGCTGGTTTTCTGTCTACTAGTTCTATCTATTACTGAGAGAGGAGTGTTGAAGTCTTCAACTAGAGACTAAAATCTTTAATTCTCCTTTCAGTTCCATCAGTTTTGGCTTTATGTCAAAGCTCTTTAGTTATGTGCTTGTATTACTTTTCTATTGCTCATAACAAATTACCACAAACCTAGTGGCTTCAATCAACTTCATTTATTACCTCAGGGTTCTGGAGGCAGTAGTCCAGGAAGGCTTGACTTAGTTCCAAAGAGAAGGGAAGGAATGGTCAAGTCACCACAAGTTTTGTGATACTCTGAATTCTAGGGCGTTTCCTCTGCCCATCTGGTGTGTCCACTTTTCGGAGTCCTCCAAGTGTGGCACATTCAACCTATGCAGGTTTTATAGTTGTTCTCAGGGAAAGAGACAGGGTGGCGATTGTTTACTCCCATTGTACCCAGACCCAGAACCCCCAACTTGGGGTTCTTAAATATGTGATGGAAGTTGACTCTGGCAGTTGTTTTGTTTTTTTGTTTTTAGGTTATTGGATAACATAAGGAACTGGGAATGTTGAAGAATGAGTCTAGAGGCCATGCTCCAGCAACAATACTGCTAATCCCGTCACGGAACCCGCTTAAACACGGAACAGCTTAGCAGGGAACAGAAACTCGGGTTTTCCACAATGGCTACTGCTGTCAGTAGGAAGTCAATCTCCAAATCCAGAACCCAAACCAGTGTTCATCTTCACCTCCAATGTTTTCTTGATCAAGCCACTCAGTTCTAAATCCAAACCTCTCATAGGTGAATCTAATTTATGAAAATCATGTCACACGCCTCTATGTGCAAATCAAGTCCCATGCCTGTATTTTTAACACTAAAAGGCCATGGAAGTGAGTTCTATGGGTACTGCCTCATGGAGGGAAATCCCCTCAGCACACTGAGGATGTTCAAAATGTGTTGAGCAACCAGGAAATGTGACAAATGTCTACTGCATTTTGAGTATATTGTATAAAGCAAAAGAAACTTTGATCCTGCCTTATTTACTAACACTGTGTAATCAATTTTGCTGATAAAAGTACTAATGTGTTTTGTATACCTAGAAGGTTTAATGAAATTAACTGGTATTTTTAAGTGCTTTTATTGTGACATTGGCCACAGATAGATGAGAAAAACATTATATAGATACTGGTACTATTGTGCTTAAGAATTCATAATGTCACATTTCCATTATAGGACTGTGCTATAAACAAACAAATACACACACACACTGGATTCTTGCCCTCTGCAGTATTTACGTCTTAACATGTAGTGGTTAAGAACACGGACTTTGAAGTGAAAAAAGACTGCCTTGTACCCTCTCCTGTTGCTCAATAGCTGAGGAATCTTGGGCAAGTTAACTTCTCCACCCCCAAGCTTTGTATCTATAAAATGAGGGTGATAATGTCAGTTCCAAGCTCATAGAATTACTGAGAGGATGAATGGAGATCAATGTAAAGCCTGGTACATAGTAAATGTTCAGTAAATTTTAGTTATGCTTAATATTATGAATGCTTTTTCTTTGATATGATAATAAAATGTATTCATTTTATCTCCTAAGATACTCAAAGAATTTTCAATGTCGAGTAAAATGAAAGTATTTGTTTGCAACAAGTGGATATTTCCTGATTCATTATGTACTCTTAGTAAGTGAGTAGAAATACATTGAAAGGCTTCTAAATGTTAAACAGGTCCACCTTCTTGTATATGGTGGTCTTAGCAGGTAGCTGGAATCTGGACTATCTCTGCTGGAAACCCTTATGCTTATCTTCAAACACGAGTCACAGGGCTCTTCAAAGTTAAGAAGCCAGGGCAAAGGTCAATGGAAACTCAGCTCATGATTGTTATAACCTAGTCTGTATAAGCACATCATGTACAGAAGTCCAAACTTTTGAAAAAAATTGTGAATGTTTTTTGGCTTCCATGGCTAATGTTACGATAAAAGAGACTCGACTGCAATGTCTTTTGGTCCTTCCTCCCTGTCTGTTTAAGGGTGTTCCGTGCAGCTTTGGCAAATGATGTTTCCAAAATTTTGAAATGTTTAACTGGTGCAGCTTTCTGAACTGGCTGACATCCATGAAGTAAGATTTATTTCCTTTCGGTATAAATCAAACGTTTAAGATGATAGCTCAGAGCAGATAATTGGAATTTTATTGCTTTGGAAAGAATATCTGTGTGAGTCCTTCATACTCTGTTAGTTAGAAAATATTAACAGAAAATTAATGAATCCTGCTATGAATCTGTGATAATTTGTGGCCTGGTCTCCCATAATAAAAAAATAAAACTCTAATCTTTACTAAGCTTTAACATGTAACATTAGATGTAACATGTAGGGTTTTTTTTTCTTTCACATGGCAACAAGCGAAAAAAAGAATGTAAGTGTTTTTGCTTAAGGTCTTAGAAAAAGTACCTCCCCTGACTAACTCAGGCACTTTGCAAAGATCACTGATTTCTGATACTTTGAGTGGATAAAAATGTGGTTTTCCATGAAGAGGGTTAACTTATTACTGAGGACCCTGTGGATTAATTCTTGAAATGGGATCCTATTTCTGGCATATTGCAGAGTTTAGTTAATGCTGGGCTTAGGCCCTATTTGTAAAAATTATTTTCATGGCTGGGTCACATTAGTTCCATTACTTTTTAGCATACAATTGGGGCTGCAGAGTCTCTGATTCAGAACCAAAGAAGAGGGTTTACAAAAGTGTGTTCCTGTGGAGGGAAAGCCTGGGAGCTGAGAATTTATGAGCATGGGGGTTCCTTTCCTCTGCTTCTCTATGTTCTGTCATTGTCAGAAGCATATGTTCTCATCAAGGGAGCAGTAGATCCTTGTATGGATATTGTGGGGCCATGTGGCCCTTCCTGTAGGTTTCAGTTATATAATAATTTACGGATTTGTCCAACTTCATAGTGGCTGTATTACATTGTTTTGTCTTTATAATAAAAAAATATATTTTTATTGAAGAATAATTCACGTAAAATGTTGTGTTAGTTTCAGGTGTACAACACAGTGATTCAACTATACATACATATATGTCTATTTTTTTTCAGATTCTTTTCCCTTATAGATTATTCCAAAATATCGAATATAGTTATAGTTCCCTATGCTATAAAATATAAACTAGAGCTCAGGAAAATAGATATTTCAATGATACTTTCCATTGATTTACCAAATTTTAGAGTAGGTTACATCGAGGATTTTTAACAATGATTTCAAAAACTTCCTCTTGTAACTAGATCAGTTCACAGGACGATCTTTTGCACCACAGCTGAGATTTGAGACAGATGACTTTTCAGTAATGTTTTAATTCCAGTTAAAAGCTCAAGAGGATTTCCCAAAAAGAACAAAAGGAAGGGTTTGGAGCTGACTTGGATGAGGAAGCAACTTCTCCAGCTGCAAAATTATTGCATGGGGGAAGCAGACAGATCACGTGCTAGTGAAATTAGCAAGAAAGGGGCACCCCTTTTTTCTGCCCTGGAATCTCCTCCTAAATCTTATATTCCCCAGTCAACCGTAATCTGACTACCATTTCCCTGTCCACAACATAAAGGAACAGCCTAATTAGGAAAATGTGCCCACTTGAAAATTACCTTGTAGCTGCTGTGATGAATGAAAACATCAATGACTCAACCAGGGAGTATATACTTACTTTACGGTCACAACCTTATTTAGAGTAAATCCCATCACCTAACTTGTTATCCACCATACTTTTCAGTTTCCATTTAAGAAGATAAGTGTTTGCTTCTAAAAATCAAACCAAAAACATCAAAAAGATTTCCCATGAAGGCAAAATTAAAATTTTCTTGCGTGATTTAGATGCACGTCTATCCTCTTAACACAGAGATGTAAAACCATGCAGTAGGCAGCGCCTAAGCAGCCTGAATGATTTCCATTTCCTTGTATTCATACTCTTGTATAATCTCTTCCATTTGAGTATGGTCTAAACTTATTCACTCACTTCTAAAGAATTGTATATGGTAGAAGGAATAGGGTGACACTTCTAAGTTTTGCTTATTTAAAGGATCATGGCTTTTTCTTGGTCTCTCTCAGTCTCCCTCTGATCACTCACTCTGGGAGAGGCCAGCTGCTATGTAGGTGAGGAGTTGCTATGTGTGTGGAGAGGCCAACGTAGAAAAGGACTGAGGGCTGCCAACTATGATATAAGTGAGCTTGGATGTGAATCCTTAGTGCTAATGAAGTTTTGAGATGACTACAGCCTGGCTAATAATTTGTACTGATTCATGAGAGACCTTGAGCCAGAGGCATTCACCTAAGCTTCATCCAGATCCTAACTCATAGAAATTTGTACATAAAAGTTTATTCTTCTAAGGCTCCAAGTTTGGGGGTAATTTGTTACCTGGCCATAATAGATAGCTAAATAAAAATATTTCAGTTGATTGTTTAAAAATATGACATTTTACTTAATAGACATAGCTTTGATAGTATATTCACTAATGCATATCTGCACATACATAATTCATCTCTGTAGATATTTGAAAAGTAAGTTTCTCTCTCATCCTTTGCTCCCCATTCTCCAGTGCCCTTTCCAAGAAGTAACCACTGTTACTGTTTCATGTATCCATCTGAAGATAGTCAATACACGGGTAAGTAGGTATGGTTATACATCTTTCAAAAATACATAGTAGCCATCGACATAACTATTATACATGTTGCTTTCCAGCTTACAGACATGTTTTACAATCAAGTTATCAATTGCCTTACAGTTTTCAATGGCTACATGCCATAATTCATCCATCAAATTCCCAACTGATGAACATTTTGGTTTATAGTATTTTGCTATCACAAACAATGCTAAAATGAACATCTTGTATTTATGCCTATAGGATAACATTTTTAAAAAGTGGAATTGCTATGTCCAAAGATTTTTTAAAAATTTTAGTTTAGATAGATGTTGCCTAGGTTTCCTCTGTGAAGTTTGTTTCAGTTTACACTCCCACCAACAATGTAAAACAATGCTCACTTCCCCACACTTGTATTAACATGATTCTCCAACTTTTATCTTTGTCAGTCTCAAAGTCTAAATAAATAAGTTCTTAAGATATAATATTAATTACAAGTGAGGTTGAACATCTCCCAAGATATTTAAAAACCCTCTGTATTTCCTTTCCTATGAGCTGTATATTCATATTCTTTCCCCATTTTAAAAAATCGGATCGCTGACTTTTTTCTTTGTGATTTATAGAAGCACTTCTTATTTAAGAACATCAGTCTTTTATCTATTATATATGTTCAAAATTTTTGCCCCATTGGTTATCTGTTTTTCTATTATTATTATTATTTTGTGTGTGTGTGTGTGGGCAAGTGGACATGGAATTTTGAGATAACTGAACAAGTCATAAAAGATGATTAATGGGAGTTCATCTGTACTTAGATCACTTTGTGTTTATTGAGGGCCACCTACAAAGTGTCAGCGGAAGGCTCTATGGATGAACAAGGATCAGTCACTTTCCTTTGGTGATATCACTTGTGCAGGGGCATAGAAAAAAACTTCAGGGAAGTGCTGTAGTTAGCGTTTCATTTTGAAGAAGCTGCAACCATAACAAAGACAAAACTGTTCAGCAGATCGAGGGGGAGGAAGGCAACTGAAGGGACCTGAGCAAATCGAAAAAATAGAAAAAAAGTAAAAGCAAAGTGAGAGGCATTAAGTACACTGGTTTTGTCCCCGATTTTCTGAAACGGCAGACAGTATGCCGAACTACTTGTTAATTATGTAACTAAACGTACATAACTACTTACTAAATACTTACTAAATATTTGTTAGTCATTCAGGTATGTCAGGTGCATTATTGAGAATTCAGTTCACTAACCAGTTATTCAATTGACTCCTTCCTGAATTGGGGGAAGGGTCTAGCCTGGATGAAAACACTAAATGATGCATTTACTTTTGAAGTAGCTTTTCCCCTCCATGACATTGGTACCATAATACCCTGTGAATGTAGTGAATTAAATGAATTGTAAATTCTGCAGCCCTCTGTCATGTGGTCAGAGAGTGATGTTTCCAAAATATAAAGAGAGATTAGTAACTATATAATATGACAGCTACATTATAAACTGCCACATCTCTGAGAAATGCTTCGGTAACTTTATGCCTAGAGGGTATTGTGGGGTCATTTACCTCTCAGCTGTATTGAGGAAGGATTATCTGGTACCTACACAGCATAAAGAGAAGAGTGAAGATCCATGCTGTGGAACTTCAGGGAAATTCACTGTTTTATAAGAAAATCAACATCCCAGAAAATGTAAAAAATGTAAATATATCAATAAACCAGTCAATGAAAAATTATACTTCATGTACACCTCTTGAACAGAGGAAGAAAGAATATGATAGATATCTGAAAGGTATGGAAAATCACCAGCTTCTAATTACATTTCCTTCCCTTCTCAGTTACTTGACAACCACCAATTAAGCAATTACACCAGTTATTTTCTTTAGCATTCACTTTGACGTCTAAGACATGTGTTTCTGATTCTACCTCTGTAGACTGGATTGCCCCCTTAGAGAGAAGGAGAGAGAAAGAGAGAGACAGAGAGACAGAGAGAGAGAGAGAAATAGAGAATAGATTCTCAGGTTTTCATTCCTGAAAGTCTTTGAGTCTATAATTGAGACAATATCCAATGAAATCATACACTGTTTCAGTTAAGTGTATCATATAATTCTATTGCATTATTCATTTAACAAATAGCCATTTGCCCTTCCCTGCTCCCACTCTCTATTTTTTCCTGTATTCTCTCTCTCAAGGAATGACATCTCCATCCAGTCAATTGCATACGCCAGAAATATGGAAGTAACCCTTAACATGACTCTCTCTCTCACCACCTATATCCTACCATGAGTGATAGATTATTTCTCCCAAATATTCCCTGTATCTCTCCACTTCTCTTCATTTCCCCTCGTGTCACTCAAGTTCAATCTACTATATGAATACATATTTTATTTTATATATATTATAATAAATGGTATATATATGTACCATTTTCTTTATCTATTCATGTATTAATGGAGACTTAAGCTGTTTCCATATCTTGGCTAGTGTGAATAATTCAGCAGTGTACATGGGAATGCAAATATCTCTTCAAAAAAAATTTTTTTTTAAAGATAATCTTTAAAGACTGTTGCTTTATTTATTTATTTATTTATTTATTTATTTATTTATTTATGGCTGTGTTGGGTCTTCGTTTCTGTGCGAGGGCTTTCTCCATTTGCGGCAAGCGGGGGCCACTCTTCATCGCGGTGCACTGGCCTCTCACTATCGCGGCCTCTCTTGTTGCGGAGCACAGGCTCCAGACGCTCAGGCTCAGTAATTGTGGCTCACGGGCCTAGTTGCTCCGTGGCACGTGGGATCTTCCCAGACCAGGGCTCGAACCCGTGTCCCCTACATTGGCAGGCAGATTCTCAACCACTGCGCCACCAGGGAAGGGAAGCCCCTCTTCAAAATTTTTATTTCCTTTGTATATAAACCCAGAAGTGGGATTGCTGGATTATATGGTAGTTCTATTTTTAATTTTTTGAGCAAAATCTATACTTTTTCCCATAATGTCTGTATCAGTTCATACTCCCACCAACAGTGCACAAGGATTTCCTTTTCTCCACATCCTTCCCAACACTTGCTATCTTTTGTCTTTTGGGTAATAGTCCTTCTAACAGGTGTGAGGTGATATCTCATTGTAGTTTTGATTTGCATTTCTGTGATCATTAGTGATATTGAGCAATTTTCATATACCTGTTGGCCATTTGTATGTCTTTTTTTTTTTTTTGAGAAGTGTCCATTCAAGTCATCTGCCCATTTTTTAATTGGGTTTTTTTTTTGTTTTTTTTTTTTTTGCTATTGAGTTGTTTAAGTCCCTTGTTTATTTTGGATATTAACTTCTTATCAGATGTATGGTTTGCAAATATTTTCTTTCATTCCATGGTTGGCTCTTAACTCGATTATTTCCTTTGCTGTGCAGAAGGCTTTTAGTTTGATGCAATCCAACTTGTCCATTTTTTCTTTTGTTGCCTGTGTTTCTGGGGTCATATTCAAAAAGACATTGCTCAGACCAATGTCAAGGAGATTTTTCCCTGTTTTCTTCCTAGTGAAAACTGTGAAATCAGTTTCATAGTTTCAGGTCTTACACTTATGTCTTTAATCCATTTTGTGTTGATTTTTATAAATGGTATAAGATAAGGATCCCAGTTCATTCTTCTGCATATGGATATCCAGTTTTCCCAACGCTATTGAACAGACTGCCATTTCCCTATTGTATGTTCTTGGCACTCTTGTTACAGATTTCTTGACTGTAAATGCATGCATTTATTTATTTATGGGCTCTCTATTATGTTTCATTGGTCTATATGTGTGTTTTGATGCCAGTATGATACTGTTTTGATTACTATAACTTTGTAATATATTTTGAAAACAGGAAATGTGACCCCTCCAGCTTTGTTCTTCTTGCTTAAAGTATCTTTGGCTATTTGGAGTCTTCTGTGGTTCCATATGAATTTTAGGATTTTTTTTTTTCTATTTCTTTGAAAAAATGGCATTGGAATTTTGATAGGGATTGGATTGAATCTGCAGATCACTTTGGGTATTATGGACATTTTTACTATATGAATTCTTCCAATTCATAAACATGGGGTATTTTTCCCTGTATTTGTATCTTCTTAAATTTCTTTCATCAGTGTTTTATGGTTTTCAGTGTATAGATCTTTCACTTCCTTGGTTAAATTTATTCCTAAGTCATACTCAACAGTGAAAAGCTGAAAGTTTCTCCTCTAGGATCAGGAACAAGTCAAGGATGTTCCCTCTCACCACTTCTCTTCAACATAACAGCACAAGTCCTAGCCAGAGCAATTAGACAAGGAAAAAAGAAAGCATCCAAATTAGAAAAGAAGAGATAAACTTGTCTCTGCTTGCAGAAGACATGATATTATATACAGAAAATCCTAAAGACTCCAGACACACACACACACAAAACTGTTAGAACTAATAAGCAAATTCGGTAAAGTTGTAAATACAAAATCAAAACTACAAAAATCAGTAGCATTTTATACACTTGCAATAAACTCTTTGAAAAATAAATTAAGAAAACAATGTCATTTACAAATGCAACAGCCTTTTAACTGTTCTCCCTCAACCCGCTTACAAGTTGCCCCCTACTCTTTTTCATCGCACAGAAACCAGAGTAATATTTTTAAGTTTAAGTCAAGTTGTGTCATTTCTCTACTCAGAAAATTCTAGTAGATGAACTAATAGATGAATTCGTTGTTTGCTGCTAAGTCATTGTCCTGCTAGTAATAGTAGTAGTATCAGTGGTAGTAAAATGTTATCAGTAAAAGTAGTGATGGTAGTGCTCATGCCAGAGATAAAAATGTTGTTGTTAGTGGTAATAACCACTAGTATTTAGTGAGATTGCACTATATGTCAGGCACATGAATTATTTAATCCAATCACTCAACTATCCTTTTAGTAGGTAAAATTAGCATTTCATGAGTAAGAAAACAAGCAAAGAAAGTTTAAATAATTAGTACTAATTACAACTAGAATTTACAGAGCAATTACATATGAACTGAAAAAAATAATCTTTATCTTTCAGATGTAAATATTATCATTTCAGAGTTCACTTGGGCTGCTAGGAAACACAGATTTAGAATTGTGGCTCATCTTTAACAATATTTAGGACTGTATGGTATCAATTTAGTGTTTATTATACTCCTGGCTTTATTTTCCTGTTCTTATTTTCCATTTATCTTAATTTCCTAAACCCTTTAATCAACCTGTTTTACTGCATATACTTTTGAAAACTACCAGGCTACCTAAAAAATAAAAAAAGTTCAGGGATACATCAAAATAAATTTTTCCCTTGCTCTATTTCTTGTCATTTGTAGAAGAACCTGTAGATTAGGCAGGCTTACCACCTACACTTTACATATGAAGAAATAAAGTTTTCAAGAAGTTCATGATAATGACAGTTCAAGATAATAGTTGAAAATGAAAAATCCAGGACTCAATTCAGATTGAACTTTTCTTTTTTTTTAATTTTGTTGTTTTGTTTTGTTTTGAGTTTTACTTTTCTGGTATTGAACTGCTCTTTGTCATTTAAGTTAGTTTGGCAAATATTGATAAACTCTTTCTCAATAGGATGAAATTCCTGTTTCTAAATGTCTTTTTATTTCTAATTTCTAGTATCACTTTGTCCTGCTCTATACTCCTAACCAAACTGTAGTAAAATGATCAAGATTGCAATGTTGATATAATTGTATCAGTTTTAGGCACTGAATTCTAGGGGCAAAGTCATTTAGAGCACATGAAGATGAGTTTTGTAGTTCCAACGTTTGGCTGTAGTATGGGTAAAATAAATGAGGCTTTGGTCAGCCACTGGGCAATCTTCCCTGTATACCTTCTCACTGCCCTTTGTCTTGAACTCACAAACCCACTGTAGTGACAAATGGTTTACTCCCAATTCTCTACTGGGTAATTTTGTCAACAACGTTGTACTTTTATGTATGTGTGCACATCAAATTGTAGAAGAAAGACCAGTGGGCATATGTGTCATTTTAATATTTATCCTGTGCTTCATTATTCCAGGAGAAATACAGAAAACTACATGATCAGATGTGGTCTCTACTCAGATACTCATTTACTAGTTCTCTGGCTGAAACATTTAAATGAGTATTAACAGAGATGTTCAGAGAAGAGAAGAAATGTCTTGAATATGTATATTTCAAAAAGAGAATTATCTCTTTGTTTTTATTTTTCAATTGACTTTTTAAAAGTCACTTTTCAAATGTGTTTTTTGTGGGAGAAGTAATTTTATTATCACACCTCTTTCAACTTTTGAGGGACAATTGAATTGGGGTTTTAAAAGTTTATATCACTGCAGGAAGCTCCTTACAGCATCCCTCACCCCAGGGAGTCTGTCAGACATGAGTAATGGTACCAGGAACCCTCTTCCATCCACCTTCTTATACAGCACTTTTTTCCTTTTATTAAATTTGTTAAACAGTTCATCACCTTGGTCTCTAAACTTTCTTTCTTTACTATTGCACAGATTTTTAAATGATACTATTTGGTCTGCAATTGTTATGAGAAAAATACCTGGGGGACCTGGTGTGAATACAAGGCACCTCTTGGTTTGAACTCTCTAGAGGCATATTATTCACATGTTAGTTTAACACATCCCCACAGGCAACAACTCATTGCTTAAACTTAAGAAATATGAATCCTTACACTATGCCGTAAGTTATTTAGCTTACCAGCAATGGAGTTGAAAAGATTTAGGTTGTGAGTCCAGCTGTAACACTGGAAACAAAGCATTTATAGTAAGAAGGACATATGGAAATTCAAGGGAGCTACCAAAACAAAGCCAGGAAACTTCGACCGTCTGTTCTCAGTGAGAATGTGTTACTATAAGTTGGACTCATTCTTCATATTATCCTGCAAAGTTCTATTGCTGTCTCTACTGAATTCCATGTGGATCTCTATCTGAAGATTGATGTGTCTGCTATGCCTAATATTTATAGAATATTATCGATACATCAACCTTTTAGAAATGCTCAAAATGTCTATTTCTAATTTCGAATATTTTTGACCAATCCTTGCTTATATCTCCCTTGGAGATGGTCTCAGTTTTATTAACGTGTGAGTAGGTTCTGTAACACATCCTGAGTCATATTACTGATTGGTTGTGAAGGTGAAAAACACATCCTAAAAGCCAGTGCTTCCCCTGATGATGAGATTTACAGTTTCAGCATTTCAGAGTGGAGTCTGGTTCTATCCAGTGGTTCAGTGCACTGTGGAAGAACTTCTGGGTACCTCCAGTAGATGAACATCTGGGTCAGATGGCAGGAAATGCTAGCAGACAAGCCAGATTCCCAGAGTAGCTTCTGTGCTCCATTCTCTAGGCTACAACAATTCTCTAAAACTTTAACTCTGCTTCTCTGGTCACATTATTTATGACACATCACCATATCTCTGTGTTCAGGGTCAAAAAACTGAGACAAAGAATTTTTCATTCAGAGTTTCTGCCCTGGCACTTGAGCCCCCTTTATTCTACCCCTGCCACATTCCCCTAGAGATGAGTAAAGATGAAATACTGCTTTTGATGCCTGGCAGAGAATTCAAAATGATGGACCTTCTCCACAAACGTAAGCAAAAGTGAAAATTGACCTTCTGTAAAAATGGCATCTAACTGACAGCTAGTATGCATTTTTGGAAAGAAGGTACATAGACTTAGTAATTTGATATGATCATCAATTCAACCACAGAAAATTAAATAAAATATATATGAAATTCAGTTCCTTGTTTTCAGCTAGTATATTCCACTAAAATGGAGTGTTTCTCACCGAGGACCCTTAGCTAGGCTTAGAACATCTGTTCTTCATCATATGTAACTTCTAAAGAACTTCCCTAGCTCTCTGATTTCTGATGTTGCAGACCAAGTTATGGGCTGGCCTTTACCTAGTCAGTGTTTCCCTTAGCTGTGTAATTATGTGAATTCAAAGCTAGGTCTCAGTTGTCTGTTTAGCTTTCTATTGCATGTGGATGGAGAGAGAAAATTTACATGGAAAAAAGTTCCACATATAGTTCAATTCTTCTATTTTTGTTGTCAGGTCATACAATTTTTTTCTGTAAATTACAGCTCTCCAGAATGATGTGACTACACATGTATTAGAATCAGATCATTTTGTCTATCCAGATGATATAATTTTAAGTGTTTTGTCTAGGTCAGTTTATTTCCAGTTTGTAGGAACTTCTAACTATCCCTTAGGGAGGGTTTGAGTTATTGCATTCAGAGGTTTGTTTACTTGGAGACTCAGGATATGTGTGCCTTAAAGATGATAAACTGTCTCAGTTATTTTTAGAATATGTAGAAATTCTCATCTCCAAATTACTTTCATGTGATGCAATTTTCCACCCTCATATTAAACAGTGTTTGATTGTATTCACAAAAGGCCCCATTAGGTGGTGAGCAAGAGAAGTAAAACATATTCTAGGGACTAAAATGATCTTCCAAGATATCTTCCTTTTTCCAGGATAGGAACTATATACCACAAATGGATGTGTAATTTACTCAGAGTGCCATGAGGGTTACTATTATTTCAACCAAGTAAGGTTTTGGAATTCAGGAGAGGTCTCAACAGAGTGATCTACTTAGGAAGGAGCTGTTATGTGTTTCCCTTCATTATCACAGCCATTTGGCTGCAGGAATGTTGGGCAGAATCATCTTAGTCATTTTACAAATGTCATTGATCACTTCTGGCTACGTGGATTAAGATGTTCCAAGTCATTTCTCCAATTCCTCTTTGTCTTAAATTCCTGCTGGGTTCACAGTAGTAACCTTGAGGAAAGAGTGCTAAAGTCAAGTAGCAAAAGCTTACTCAGGGATTCTGAGGTTTCAGACATAAAGCTGCTCTGTTATCTCCCTTTACTTCCCATTTCTTTTACTCTTGCTGGCTGTTGTAGCCAAACATGTTTCAGCAAACATTGCACACACACACACATATTTTCAGTAAAATCTATATCTATCAATTTTATTATATCTGTCATCTGGCTAATGGCCTCCCTACTTTCAACTGCTGGTTGACACTTAATCCAGGATGCCCTGTTCTGAGTCTCACTCATTACACATCAACTTTGCTTTCTGTCTTTGACAAGGGGGCTTCAATGCTGTTTTTAGCAAACATTTCACCTTCTTTCAGGTAAAAAAAAGTGATGGTAAAACTTTAGACAAAAAAATTAAAAATTTAATTCTTTCATAAGTGTGAAAGTGTTGACAGTAATAATATATGAGAATACATTACTGATTTGAGTGAAATATTTCCTAAAAGGCAGGCTGAAGCAATTGTCAAAGCTAGATGTTTTGAGATTTGCAAATTTCTTAGGAAGATATTTTCAACACCTGAGGAAACTGGCTTAGAAGCAAAACAATTTTTTGGCACTTTGATCTCTCCTTGCCCAAATCCAGTCACCGAGGTTTGGCCATAATACAATTTTAATGTTTTTAGATTTCTGCATTCCTCATCACTTCTCATTTCCCATAGTTTAATGAGTCATTTCAGAGCTTTTCAATGATTATTTTTGCTATAAAATTGTAATCTCTTTGGTCTGTTCTGCTCACCAACATTGAATTACTTTTTCTAAAAACACTATTTGCTTGCATCACTTTATGTTTTTTTATATTTATTCTTTACATCACTTTAGCCTGCTGAAAAACCAAGTTGTTCCCTGAACCTGCTGTATCAAGGTTGAATTTTTCAGATTAACTTTAATGTTTTGGTTTTTTTTTTTTGGCATAATATCATTCCTCAATAGTTTCCTGACCTCATTTTCCATCTTTTCATACATCTACCTTCTACTTGCATTAAATTGGTTTCTTAATTGTTTCATGGTCATCATTCTCATTTTGACCTTTATTCCTAAATTATGCTCATTTACGTACTTGGAATTCTCTCTTTGCTTATTCAAACGCACCCTTCTCCTGAGGCTACATATATCTCTTCCATGAACAATTAATGACTAGACAAACTCATTTTGGCCTACCCATTTTTTTGATTCCTGTAACTCAAGGGCACACTTAACCACATTTTAGACCATAGACATTCTCATATTTACATTGGTGGTTTTGACCTTTGCAAGATCACAAAAGTCCATGTAATTTTTCCGTGTAACTTGGTGAGGCAGACCTCTGAATCATACAGGCTTGAGGCTGGCGTGGGCTAGTGAGTCACTTACTAGTCAGCAAACTGGCCAATACCTTAGTCCTTTGCTTTATATTCACATTACAGTCTTTTGTAGAGTAATAAAATTTAACACCCCCCAAATGCAAATCCTTGCCAATGCAGAGATTCAAACAGGACTCAAACAGCAGGATGATGCTGTCAGAGATGGCAACAGCTTTGTGCTTTATGTGGCTTCCTCTTTGCTTCATGTATAGATATGTGGTCTTCCCAGCCAGTGAATAAAATTCACAGGAGAATGAACTATTCCAAAAATCTCTAGAAGAGTCCAAGGAAGAACACAATAATACCTTTACTAAACCAAAATGTATTGATTACCTACCAGACATGGTACCTGTTACTGTATTTTACTCATCCTTAGGACCTCAGCATCCCCTGTGATATGATATATGCAATCATATAAATATGTATAACATTCACCTGTCTCTCAATTGATGTGGTGAATAGGTCTCTTAGAAAGGAAGTTAGTACTTCCAGAAAACTTAAAATGACATGACTTTACTTTATCATAAAAATCTAAAATCGAACAAGAAATCTATTCTGCTAGTTTGATTCAAAATGTCAGGCTTGCTTTTTTGATATTTTATGCAGAAAAAAAATAAATTTTCAATTAATAAATTACATATATTATAGAGAGCTTTATTTAAAAACTGAAACCATTTCCACTAAGAACAGGAACAAGACAAGGTTGCCCACTCTCACCACTATTATTCAACATAATTTTGGAAGTGTTAGCCACAGCAATCAGAGAAGAAAAAGAAATAAGAGGAATCCAAATCGGAAAAGAAGAAGTAAAGCTGTCACTGTTTGCAGATGACATGATACTATACATAGAGAATCCTAAAGATGCTACCAGAAAACTACTAGAGCTAACCAATGAATTTGGTAAAGTAGCAGGATACAAAATTAATGCACAGAAATCTCTTGCATTCCTATACACTAATGATGAAAAATCTGAAAGTGAAATTAAGAAAACACTCCCATTTACCATTGCAACAAAAAGAATAAAATATCTAGGAATAAACCTACCTAAGGAGAAAAAAGACCTGTATGCAGAAAATTATAAGACACTGATGAAAGAAATTAAACATACAAATAGACGGAGAGATATACCATGTTCTTGGATTGGAAGAATCAACATTGTGAAAAAGACTCTACTACCCAAACCAATCTACAGATTCAATGCAATCCCTATCAAACTACCACTGGCATATTTCACAGAACTAGAACAAAAAATTTCACAATTTGTATGGAAACACAAAAGTCCCCGAATAGCCAAAGCAATTTTGAGAGCGAAAAATGGAGCTGGAGGAATCAGACTCCCTGACTTCAGACTATACTACAAAGCTACAGTAATCAAGACGGTTTGGTACTGGCACAAAAACAGAAACATAGATCAATGGAACAGGATAGAAAGCCCAGAGATAAACCCACGCACATATGGTCACCATATCTTTGATAAAGGAGGCAAGAATATACAGTGGAGAAAAAACAGCCTCTTCAGTAAGTGGTGCTGGGAAAACTGGGCAGGTACCTGTAAAAGTATGAAATTAGAACACTCCCTAACACCATACACAAAAATAAACTCAAAATGGATTAAACACCTAAATGTAAGGTCAGACACTATCAAACTCTTAGAGGAAAACATAGGCAGAACACTCTATGACATAAATCACAGCAAGATCCTTTTTGATCCACCTCCTAGAGAAACGGAAATAAAAACAAAAATAAACAAATGGGACCTAATGAGACTTAAAAGATTTTGTACAGCAAAGGAAACCATAAACAAGACCGAAAGACTACACTCAGAATGAGAGAAAATATTTGCAAATGAAGACATTGACAAAGGATTAATCTCCAAGATTTACAAGCAGGTCATGCAGCTCAATAACAAAAAAACGAACAACCCAATCCAAAAATGGGCAGAAGACCTAAATAGACATTTCTCCAAAGAAGATATACAGATTGCTAACAGGCACATGAAAGAATGCTCAACATCATTAATCATTAGAGAAATGCAAATCAAAGCTACAATGAGATATCATCTCACACCGGTCAGAATGGCCATCATCAAAAAATCTACAAACAATAAATTCTGGAGAGGGTGTGGAGGAAAGGGAACACTCTTGCCCTGTTGGTGGGAATGTAAATTGATACAGCCACTATGGAGAACAGTATGGAGGTTCCTTAAAAAACTACAAATAGAACTACCATATGACCCAGCAATCCCACTACTGGGCATATACCCTGAGAAAACCATAGTTCAAAAAGAGTCATGTACCAAAATGTTCATTGCAGCTCTATTTCCAATAGCCAGGACATGGAAGCAACCTAAGTGTCCATCGACAGATGAATGGATAAAGAAGATGTGGCACATATATACAATGGAATATTACTCAGCCATAAAAAGAAATGAAATGGAGGTATTTGTAATGAGGTGGATGGAGTTAGAGTCTGTCATACAGAGTGAAGTAAGTCAGAAAGAGAAAAACAAATACAGTATGCTAACACATATATATGGAATCTAAGGAAAAAAAAAAAAAAAAAAAAAAGGCCATGAAGAACCTAGTGGCAAGACGGGAATAAAGACACAGACCTAGTAGAGAATGGACTTGAGGATATGGGGAGGGGGAGGGGTAAGTTGTGACAGGGTGAGAGAGTGTCATGGACATATATACACTACCAAATGTAAAATAGATAGCTAGTGGGAAGCAGCCACATAGCACAGGAAGATCAGCTCAGTGCTTTGTGACCACCTGGAGGGGTGGGATGGGTAGGGTGGGAGGGAGGGAGATGCAAGAGGGAAGAGATATGGGAACATATGTATATGTATAACTGATTCACTCTGTTATAAAGCAGAAACTAACACACCATTGTAAGGCAATTATACTTCAATAAAGATGTTTCAAAAAAAAAAAAACTACAATGAGATATCATCTCACACCAGTCAGAGGGGCCATCATCAAAAATTCTAGAAACAATAAATGCTGGAGAGGGTGTGGAGAAAAGGGAACATTCTTGCACTGTTGGTGGGAATGTAAATTGATACAGCCACTATGGAGAACAGTATGGAGGTTCCTTAAAAAATGAAAACTAGAACTACCATACGACCCAGCAATCCCACTACTGGGCATATACCCTGAGAAAACCATAATTCATAAAGAGTCATGTACCCCAATGTTCATTGCAGCTCTATTTACAATAGGCAGGACATGGAAGCCATCTAAGTGTCCATCATTGGATGAATGGATAAAGAAGATGTGGCACGTATATACAATGGAATATTACTCAGCCATAAAAGGAAACGAAATTGAGATATTTGTAGTGAGGTGGATGGACCTAGAGTCTGTCATACAGAGTGAAGTAAGTCAGAAAGAGAAAAACAAGTACTGTATGCTAACACATATATATGGAATCTAAGAAAAAAAAAAAAAAAAGGTCATGAAGAACCTAGGGGTAAGACTGGAATAAAGACACAGACCTACTAGAGAATGGACTTGAGGATATGGGGAGGGGGAAGGGTAAGCTGTGACAAAGTGAGAGAGTGGCATGGACATATATACACTGCCAAACGTAAAATAGATAGCTAGTGGGAAGCAGCCGCATAGTACAGGGAGATCAGCTCGGTGCTTTGTGACCACCTAGAGGGGTGGGATAGGGAGGGTGGGAGGGAGGGAGATGCAAGAGGGAAGAGATATGGGAACATATGTATATGTATAACTGATTCACTTTGTTATAAAGCAGAAACTAACACACCATTGTAAAGCAATTATACTCCAATAAAGATGTTAAAAAGAATAAAATAAAATAAATTAAAATTTAAATATAGATAATAATTATTAGTTAATAAAAACTATATATATAACATAAACATATTAAAATATGTTCATTCAATTAATAAAGATGCAGTGGTTATACCCTGATTAATTTAGCTTATTATGACTAGCTATGTTATTCTCTATTTTCTCTCAGTATAAAAATTCTTACATATGATGGATTAGAACTTTATTTACTCTTCTTTGGATTGCCACCGTATGGTATGTTTTTACTAAGGTGAAATGTGAAGCAAGTAAAAATGGTCCTCTAACCTTTTTTTGTTTTAAATGCATCCTTCAGATTGGCTCAAATGTCGTTAGACGTTCACTGCTTCTTTATTGGGCAGCCTTCTTGATGTATTGATCTATTTCAGTCCTGGCCTCAGTTAAAATTTTTAAAAAGAAAGAAAAACCTCAATGCTTAGGAAACACAGGAATTCACAGAGATTATTCTCAATGCAGGAGTATGAGAACACAAGTAAGGCCAATAGAATAAAACATATCCTTGAAGTGTTCTGCCCTTTCCTTTGCTATTCTTCAGGATTTCTAAACTACAGTGTCAGTATCAGACCTGACATAAGAGAGCGGGGAGTATAAGCATTATTACACCAAACTTAATTTGTACTTAAAATGTATTCCTTTACTTATCACGTTGTATTCAGAACACATGAATCAACTCCAGAGTCAGTTGTGGAGGTGGTACCCAGTAATGGTACAAAGGAAATCAATAAATTGTTACTGTTTTTTCATATGAAATATTTTATTTTATTTCCAGTTTACATTTTTAAATGTATGAAACAATTGCTCTAAAAATAGCATCCTTTAGTTCTCATTTAGAATCAGAGAACTTAATGGGAAATGCACTGTGCTGCAGGGGTCCTGGGTACCAATGCCAGGTGTGGGCTATCTGTTGGACAGCACACTTCTGAAAGATTCTGTACTGGCATCTTGGCTTTTGGTAGACAAACATGATCTTAGTGTCTTTATCGTATTATTTCTTTCCTGGGGGAAATGTTCTTAGTTGTAGTGGTGTGAATAGTTCATTACAAAGTATTCATTAACTCCTTGGTTTGTGGAGGAATCAAAAGCATGTAACTGACCAAATTTAAGTCTAGGTAGCCTACAGAAATTTTCCACTCTTTCAGTTTTGGTTTGAATTTGAAATCTGTGAAAAGCCATTAGAATCAGTTGTCTTATTAACTCTGCAGAAATATAATTTTTAGTTTATATTAAAAGCAAAATTACATTTTTTAGATACTGTTTTACAGGAAGTACTCATTTGATACATTTATGCACAATTCTTCTATATCAAAACATTTTTCACTACAAGTACTACGCATATTCAACCTCATAATACGTGAGTGCATGGAAACAAGCATGGAAGTTCTCTCCTCCCCATCCACGTATTCCAAATGCATCCAGCATCCTATCAATTTTATCTTCTTTGTGACATCCCTCTTAGAATCCTCCCTCCTCCCACCTCAGTGTTGCTGGCTTGTTCTGGAGGGCTGCCGATGGTCTCCATCATCCCCAGAATCCATGTTTTCCCCTTTTCTGGTTTTATCTTCTCCTTGAAGGAAACACCTCCTCTGGTAATTTCCTGAGAAAAGTTGAGTGAGAAGTCAAAACTTCAAAACTTTGCACGCCTGAGAAATGTCATTAGCTCCTTTTCATATTGGATACAGGTTCACTGGATGTATAATTTTGGTTGAGAATTATTTCCCTTCAGCATTTTCAACGTGTTTAGTTTTCAGTGCCTTTAAACTTTCAATGGTTTTTAGCTTCTTCTGCTCCAGTACAAGAAAAAGTTACTTTTATTACTAAAATTACTAAAAAGGTAACTTAAAATTTACTTATCTAACAGTCCTATAACGTTCTCACTCCAAGTACTTTGCATATGAACTCTTCTTCCCTTTCCTCTCCTCCCTGTAAGCTTTTAGGATATTTGTTGTTCGAGTTGTAAGGTTTCAAAATCATATACCCTACGTCAGTCTTTTTTAAACTATTGTTTAGTAATCTGGAATACTAATGTACGTAACTTTTAAAACAATTCTTGAATTATTTATCTGAAAATTTCTTCTCTATTTTTTCTGTCTTCTCTTTCTTAAATGTCTCTTACACTATTTATACTCGGATTCTTAGACTTATTCTCAAATTTTGTTATCCTTTCCTTTCTATATTTTTCTCCCTGTTTTATTTTTTTAACATCTTTATTGGAGTATAATTGCTTTACAATGGTGTGTTAGTTTCTGCTTTATAACAAAGTGAATCAGTTATACATATACATATGTTCCCATATCTCTTCCCTCTTGCATCTCCCTCCCTCCCACCCTCCCTATCCCACCCCTCTAGGTGGTCACAAAGCACCGAGCTGATCTCCCTGTACTATGCGGCTGCTTCCCACTAGCTATCTATTTTACATTTGGTAGTGTATATATGTCCATGACACTCTCTCACCCTGTCACAACTTACCCCTCCCCCTCCCCATATCCTCAAGTCCATTCTCTACTAGGTCTGTGTCTTTATTCCCATCTTCCCACTAGGTTCTTCATGACCTTTTCTTTTTTTTTTTCCCTTAGATTCCATATATATGTGTTAGCATACTGTATGTTTTTCTCTTTCTAACTTACTTCACTCTGTATGACAGACTCTAACTCCATCCACCTCACTACAAATAACTCCATTTCGTTTCCTTTTATGGCTGAGTAATATTCCATTGTATATATGTGCCACATCTTCTTTATCCATTCATCTGTCGATGGACACTTAGGTTGCTTCCATGTCCTGGCTATTGGAAATAGAGCTGCAATGAACATTTTGGTACATGACTCTTTTTGAACTATGGTTTTCTCAGGGTATATGCCCAGTAGTGGGATTGCTGGGTCATATAGTAGTTCTATTTGTAGTTTTTTAAGGAACCTCCATACTGTTCTCCATAGTGGCTGTATCAATTTACATTCCCACCAACAGTGCAAGAGTGTTCCCTTTCCTCCACACCCTCTCCAGCATTTATTGTTTCTAGATTTTTTGATGATGGCCATTCTGACCGGTGTGAGATGATATCTCATTGTAGTTTTGATTTGCATTTCTCTAATGATTAATGATGCTGAGCATTCTTTCATGTGTCTGTTGGCAATCTGTATATCTTCTTTGGAAAAATGTCTATTTAGGTCTTCTGCCCATTTTTGGATTGGGTTGTTCGTTTTTTTGTTATTGAGCTGCATGACCTGCTTGTAAATCTTGGAGATTAATCCTTTGTCAATGTCTTCATTTGCAAATATTTTCTCCTATTCTGAGGGTAGTCTTTTGGTCTTGTTTATGGTTTCCTTTGCTGTGCAAAAGCTCTTAGGTTTCATTAGGTCCCATTTGTTTATTTTTGTTTTTATTTCCATTTCTCTAGGAGGTGGGTCAAAAAGGATCTTGCTGTGATTTATGTCATAGAGTGTTCTGCCTATGTTTTCCTCTAAGAGTTTGATAGTGTCTGACCTTACATTTAGGTGTTTAATCCATTTTGAGTTTATTTTTGTGTATGGTGTTAGGGAATGTTCTAATTTCATACTTTTACAGGTACCTGTCCAGTTTTCCCAGCACCACTTATTGAAGAGGCTTTCTTTTCTCCACTGTATATGCTTACCTCATTTATCAAAGATAAGGTGACCATATGTGCGTGGGTTTATCTCTGGGCTTTCTATCCTGTTCCATTGATCTATGTTTCTGTTTTTGTGCCAGTACCAAACCGTCTTGATTACTGTAGCTTTGTAGTATAATCTGAAGTCAGGGAGTCTGATTCCTCCAGCTCCATTTTTCGTTCTCGAGATTGCTTTGGCTATTCGGGGTCTTTTGTGTTTCCATACAAATTGTGAAATTTTTTGTTCTAGTTCTGTGAAAAATGCCAGTGGTAGTTTGATAGAGATTGCATTGAATCTGTAGATTGCTTTGGGTAGTACAGTCATTTTCACATTGTTGATTCTTCCAATCCAAGAACATGGTATATCTCTCCATCTATTTGTATGTTTAATTTCTTTCACCAGTGTCTTATAATTTTCTGCATACAGGTCTTTTGTCTCCTTAGGTAGGTTTATTCCTAGATATTTTATTCTTTTTGTTGCAATGGTAAACGGGAGTGTTTTCTTAATTTCACTTTCAGATTTTTCATCTTTAGTGTATAGGAATGCAAGAGATTTCTGTGCATTAATTTTGTATCCTGCTACTTTACCAAATTCATTGGTTAGCTCTAGTAGTTTTCTGGTAGCATCTTTAGGATTCTCTATGTATAGTATCATGTCATCTGCAAACAGTGACAGCTTTACTTCTTCTTTTCTGATTTGGATTCCTTTTATTTCTTTTTCTTCTCTGATTGCTGTGGCTAACACTACCTAAACTATGTTGAATAATAGTGGTGAGAGTGGGCAACCTTGTCTTTTTCCTGATCTTAGTGGAAATGGTTTCAGGTTTTCACCATTGAGGACAATGTTGGCTGTGGGTTTGTCATATATGGCCTTTATTATGTTGAGGAAAGTTCCCTCTATGCCTACTTCCTGCAGGGCTTTTATCATAAATGGGTGTTGAATTTTGTCAAAAGCTTTCTCTGCATCTGTTGAGATGATCATATCTTTTTCTCCTTCAATTTGTTAATATGATGTATCACGTTGATTGATTTGCATATATTGAAGAATCCTTGCATTATTGGAATAAATCCCACTTGATCATGGTGTATGATCCTTTTAATGTGCTGTTGGATTCTGTTTGCTAGTATTTGTTGAGGATTTTTGCATCTATGTTCATCAGTGATATTGGCCTGTAGTTTTCTTTCTTTGTGACATCTTTGTCTGGTTTTGGTATCAGAGTGATGGTGGCCTTGTAGAATGAGTTAGGGAGTTTTCCTCCCTCTGCAATATTTTGGAAGAGTTTGAGAAGGATAGGTGTTAGCTCTTCTCTAAATGTTTGATAGAATTCACCTGTGAATCCATCTGGTCCTGGGCTTTTGTTTGTTGGAAGATTTTTAATCACAGTTTCAATTTCAGTGCTTGTGATTGGTCTGTTCATATTTTCTCTTTTTTCCTGGTTCAGTCTTGGCAGGTTGTGCATTTCTAAGAATCTGTTCATTTCTTCCAGGTTGTCCATTTTATTGGCATATAGTTGCTTGTAGTAATATCTCATGATCGTTTGTATTTCTGCAGTGTCAGTGGTTACTTCTCCTTTTTCATTTCTAAATCTATTGATTTGAGTCTTCTCCCTTTTTCTCTTGATGAGTCTGGCTAATGGTTTATCAATTTTGTTTATCTTCTCAAAGAACCAGCTTTTAGTTTTATTGATCTTTGCTATTGTCTCCTTCATTTCTTTTTCATTTATTTCTGATCTGATCTTTATGATTTCTTTCCTTCTGCTAGCTTTGGAGTGTTTTTGTTCTTCTTTCTCTAATTGCTTCAGGTGCAAGGTTAGGTTGTTAATTCGAGGTGTCTCCTGTTTCTTGATGTAGGCTTGTATTGCTAAAAATTTCCCTCTTCGAACTGCTTTTGCTGCATCCCATAGGTTTTGGGTCATTGTGTCTCCATTGTCATTTGTTTCTAGGTATTTTTTGATTTCCCCTTTGATTTCTTCAGTGATCCCTTTGTTATTAAGTAGTGTATTGTGTAGCTTCCATGTGTTTGTATTTTTTACAGATGTTTTCCTGTAATTAATATCTAGTCTCATAGCATTGTGGTCAGAAAAGATACTTGATGCGAATTCAATTTTCTTTAATTTACCAAGGCTTGATTTGTGACCCAAGATATGATCTATCCTGGAGAATGTTCCATGAGCACTTGAGAAAAATGTTTATTCTGTTGTTTTTGGATGGAATGTCCTATAAATATAAATTAAATCCATCTTGTTTAATGTCTCATTTAAAGCTTGTGTTTCCTTATTTATTTTCATTTTGGATGATCTGTCCATTGGTGAAAGTGGGATGTTAAAGTCCCCTTCTATGATTATGTTACTGTCTATTTCCCCTTTTATGGCTGTTAGTATTTGCCTTATGTATTGAGGTGCTCCTATGTTGGGTGCATAAATATTTACAATTGTTATACCTTCCTCTTGGATCGACCCCTTGATCATTATATAGTGTCCTTCTTTGTCTCTTGTAATAGTCTTTATTTTAAAGTCTATTTTGTCTGATATGAGGATTGCTACTCCAGCTTTCTTTTGGTTTCCATTTGCATGGAATATCTTTTTCCATCCCCTCACTTTCAGTCTCTATGTGTCCCTAGGTCTGAAGTGGGTCTCTTGTAGACAGTATATATATGGGTCTTGTTTTTGTATCCATTCAGCCAGTCTGTGTCTTTTAGTGGGAACATTTAATCCATTTACATTTAAGGTAATTATTGATATGTATGTTCCTATTCCCATTTTCTTAAATGTTTTGGGTTTGTTATTGTAGGTGTTTTCCTTCTCTTGTTTTTCTTGCCTAGAGAAGTTCCTTTAGCATTTGTTGTAAAGCTGGTTTGGTGGTGCTGAACTCTCTCAGCTTTTGCTTGTCTGTAAAGGTTTTAATTTCTCCATCAAATCTGAATGAGATCCTTGCTGGGTAGTGTAATCTTGGTTGTAGGTTTTTCTCCTTCATCACTTTAAGTATATCCTGCCACTCCCATCTGGCTTGCAGAGTTTCTGCTGAAAGATCACCTGTTACCTTTATGGGGATTCCTTTGTGTGTTATTTGTTGTTTTTCCCTTGTTGCTTTTAATATGTTTTCTTTGTATTTAGTTTTTGATAGTTTGATTAATATGTGTCTTGGCGTGTTTCTCCTTGCATTTATCCTGTATAGGACTCTGTGCTTCCAGGACTTGATTAACTATTTCCTTTCCCATATTAGGGAAGTTTTCAACTATAAGCTCTTCAAATATTTTCTCAGTCCCTTTCTTTTTCTCTTCTTCTTCTGGGACCCATATAATTCAAATGTTGGTGCATTTAATGTTGTCCCAGAGGTCTGTGAGACTGTCCTCAGTTCTTTTCATTCTTTTTTCTTTATTCTGCTCTGCAGTAGTTATTTCCACTATTTTATCTTCCATGTCTCTTACCTGTTCTTCTGCCTCAGTTATTCTGCTATTGACCTCATCTAGAACATTTTTAATTTCATTTATTGTATTTTTCATCGTTGCTTGGTTCCTCTTTAGTTCTTCTGCGTCCTTGTTAAATGTTTCTTGCATTTTGTCTATTCTATTTCCAAGATTTTGGATCATCTTTACTGTCATTATTCTGAATTCTTTTTTAGGTAGACTGCCTATTTCCTCTTCATTTGTTAGGTCTGGTGTGTTTTGACCCTGCTCCTTCATCTGCTGTGTGTTTTTCTGTCTTCTCATTTTGCTTATCTTACTGTGTTTGGGGTCTCTTTTTCACAGGCTGCAGGTTCGTAGTTCCCATTGCTTTTGGTATCTGTCCCCAGTGACTAAGGTTGCTTCAGTGGGTTGTGTAGGCTTCCTGGTGGAGGGGACTAGTGCCTGTGTTCTGGTGGATGAGGCTGGATCTTGTCTTTCTGGTGGGCACGTCCACATCTGGTGGTTTGACTTGGGGTGTCTGTGGCCTTATTATGATTTTAGGCAGCCTCTCTGCTAATGGATGGGGCTGCGTTCCTGTCTTGCTAGTTGTTTGGCATAGGGTGTCCAGCACTGTAGCTTGCTGGTCGTTGAGTGAAGCTGGGTCTTGATGTTGAGATGGAGATCTCTGAGAGATTTTCGCCATTTGGTATTACATGGAGCTGGGAGGTCTCTTGTGGACCAGTGTCCTGAAGTTGGCTCTCCCACCTCAGAGACACAGCCCTGATGCCTGGCTGAAGCACCAAGAGCCTTTCATCCACACAGCTCAGAATAAAAGGGAGAAAAAATAGAAAGGAAGAAAGAAAGAGTATAGAATAAAATAAAATAAAATAAAGCTATTATAATAAAAAATAAGAAAAAAATTATTAAGAAAAACTTCATTAAGAAAAAACGTTTTTAATTTTTTAAAATAAAAAATATGAAAAAACTTATTAAGAAATTTTTTTTTAATTTTTAAAAATAGAAAATATGGAAAAAATTATTAAGAAAACATTTATTAAGAAAAAAAATTTTAAGTAAAAGAACAAACAAACAAACAAACAAAAACGGATGGACCGAACCCTAGGACATATGGTGAAAACAAAGCTATACAGACAAAATCTCACCCAGAAGCATACACATATACACTCACAAAAAAAGGAAAAGGGGAGAAATTAATATATCCTGTTCCCAAAGTCAACCTCCTGAATTTGGGATGATTCGTTGTCTATTCAGGTATTCAACAGATGCAGGTACATCACGTTGTTTGTGGAGCTTTAATCCACTGCTTCTGAGGCTGCTGGGAGAAATTTCCCTTTCTCTTCTTTGTTCGTACAGCTCCCGGGGTTCAGCTTTGGATTTGGACCCGCCTCTGCGTGTAGGTCGTTTGAGGGCGACTGTTCTTCGCTCACACAGGATGGGGTTAAAGGAACAGCTGCTTCGGGGGCTCTGGCTCACTCAGGCGGGGGGGAGGGAAGGGTACGGATGCAGGCGACCCTGTGGCAGCAGAGGCCGGCGTGACATTGCAGCAGCCTGAGGCGCGCCGTGCGTTCTCCCGGGGAAGTAGTCCCTGGATCACGGGAGCCTGGCAGTGGCGGGCTGCACAGGCTCCCTTGAGGGGCGGTGTGGATAGTGACCTGTGCTTGCACACAGGATTCTTGGTGGCGGCAGCAGCAGCCTCAGCGTCTTATGCCCGTCTCTGGGGTCCGCGCTGATAGCCGCGGCTCACGCCTGTCTCTGGAGCTCGTTTAGGCGGCGCTCTGAATCCCCTCTCCTTGTGCACTGTGAAACAAAGAGGCAAGAAAAAGTCTCTTGCCTCTTCGGCAGCTGCAGACCTTTTCCCGGACCCCCTCCCGGCTAGCTGTGGTGTGCTAACCCCTTTAGGCTCTGTTCATGCAGCCAACCCCAGTCCTCTCCCTGGGATCCAACCGAAGCCCGAGCCTCAGCTCCCAGCCCCTGCCCGCCCAGGCGGGTGAGCAGACAAGCCTCTCGGGCTGGTGAGTGCTGCTCGGCGCCGAGCCTCTGTGCAGGAATCTCTCCGCTTTGCCCTCCGCACCCCTGTGGCTGCGCTCTCCTCCGTGGCTCCGAAGCTTCCCCCCTCTTCCCCCCGCAGTCTCCGTCCGCGAAGGGGCTTCCTAGTGTGTGGAAACCTTTCCTCCTTCACAGCTCCCTCCCACTGGTGCAGGTCCCGTTCCTATTCTTTTGTCTCTGTTATTTCTTTTTTTCTTTTGCCCTACCCAAGTACGTGGGGAGTTTTTTGCCTTTTGGGAGGTCTGACGTCTTCTGCCAGCGTTCAGTGGGTGTTCTGTAGGAGCAGTTACACGTGTAGATGTATTTCTAATGTATCTGTGGGAAGGAAGGTGATCTCTGCGTCTTACTCTTCCGCCATCTTGCCCAGCACCTCTCCCTGTTTTATTGTCTTTGATTCTGGAGGATTTTCTCAGTTTATCTTCCAATGTTTCTATTCAGTTTTTCATTTCTGTTACTGTGTTTAAAATTTCCAATAGCATTTTTCTTGTTGTTGTTAAAGATTCTGTTTCTATAATTATAGTTTCTTGTTACTTAGTGAAATATGATCTCTCATCTCTCCAAGAATATTAAATAAGTTTTCATGAGCTTTTATTCTTTTGTCTTTACTCATTTTGGGTTTTCCTCCTGAAATTTTAAAAAGAAATCTATTTTGGTCTCAGTTATCTAAGTGCTTCTTTCATATGTGAGTTAAGACTGTTCTTGACTTTTAGTTTTTTTAAACATTTTTATTGGAGTATAGTTGATTTACAATGTTGTGTTTGTTTTGGGTGTACAGCAAAATGAATCAGTTATACATATACATATATCTGCTCTTTTTCTTTTTTATATTCTTTTCCCATATAGGCCATTACAGAATACTGAGTAGAGTTCCTTGCTACACAGCAGGTTCTTATTAGTTATCTATTTTATAAGTAGTAGTGTGTATGTGTCAATCCCAATCTCCTAATTTATTGCTCCTCCCCCTTATCCCCTGGTAACCATAAATTTGTTTTCTACATCCGTGACTCTACTTCTGTTTTGTAAATAAGTTCATTTGTACCTTTTTTTAGGTTCCACATATGATACTTGCCTTTCTGTGTCTGACTTACTTCACTTAGTATGACAATCTCTAGGTCCATCCATGTTGCTGCAAATGGCATTTTATTCTTTATTATGGCTGAGTAATATTCTATTGTATATATGTACCACATCTTCTTTATACATTCTTCTGCTGTTGGACATTTAGTTTGCTTCCATGTCCTGACTATTGTGAATAGTGCTGCAATGAACATTGGGGTGCATGTATCTTTTTGAATAATGGTTTTCTCTGGGTATATGCCTGGGCATGGGATTGCTGGCTATACCAATTTACATTCCCACCAACAATATAGAAGGGTTCCCTTTTCTCCACACCCTCTCCAGCATTTATTTTTTTGTAGATTTTTTGATGATGGCCATTCTGACTGGTGTGATATGACACCTCATTGTAGTTTTGATTTGCATTTCTCTAATAATTAGTGATGTTGAGCATCTTTTCATGTGCTATTTTGCCATCTGTATGTCTTCTTTGGAAAGATGTCTAATTTTTTCCTAGTTAGGAATTAGCTGATATAAAGCTAATAGGAAGTTCCATGTTCAAAAATGGGTCTTTTCTGACATAGGAAACAAACTTATGGTTTCCAAAGGGCAAAGGAGAGGAGGGATAAATTGGGAGTTTGGGATTAACAGATACACACTACTGTATATAAAATAGGTAAGTAACAGGGACCTACTGTAGAGCGCAGGGAAATATATTCACTATCTTGAAATAACCTATAATGGAAAAGAATCTGAAAAACAATATATATATATATATATATATATATATATATATATATATATATATATATATACACATATACACATATACATATATATGTGTGTATATATATATATCATCGACTGGGCAGCTTAAATAACAAACACTTATTTCTCACAGTTCTGGAGGCTGGGAAGTCCAAGATCAAGGTGGCAGCAGATTTGGTGTTTGGTAAAGGCCCTTTTCCTGGTTAGCAGACAGCTACCTTCTTCCTTCTTGCTGTATTCTTTGTGTATGGTGGGGAGGGAGAGAGAGAGAAAGAGAGAGAGCGTGCGTTGGCTTTTGCTCTTCTTATAAGGGCACTAATATCATCACGAGGGATCCACGCGAGGGATCCTTCCTCATGACATAATTACCTTCCAAGGGCCCTATCTCCAAATACTATCACTTTGGGGGTTATGGATTCAACATATAAGTTTTGAAGGGACACAATTCAATCCACAGCATATAATCATTTTAAATGAAATTTATTTATATAATGTATCTACACATTTCCACATATAAGGCTGTATATAATATTAAATAGAAAAATAGCATGGCGAAAATTTGTATATTTTGAAAAAATACAATATTAAAGTCATATTAGTATTTAATCATACTATTTTTCAGAATATAACATCTTTTTGGCTACTAAAACAGAAATATTAGTACTTTTCAATATCCTTAAATACAACTTTAAGAATTGTTATTCAAACAAATTTTATAACACTCTAGGGCTTCCGCAGTGTGAGTTTTAGAAATTATTTTAGGTGAGACTGGAAGGAAGACAGTTATTTATCTTTGATTTTCCCACATGCATTGGATGAAAAAAAAAAAAAAAAAAAGGAAAAGAGGTATTATCTTACCAGAATGAATTAGGCTTTTATTTTCTCTTTCTTTTGATGCAATCTTTCTTTTTCTTTTTTTTAATATTTATTTATTTGGTTGTGCCAGGTCTTAGTTGCAGCAGGCAGGCTCCTTAGTTGCGGCTCACGGGCTCCTTCATTGAGGATCATGGGCTCCTTCGTTGTGGCATGTGAACTCTTAGTTGCAGCATGCATGTGGGATCTAGTTCCCTGACCAGGGATGGAACCCGGGTCCCCTGCATTGGATGTGCGGATTCTTAACCACTGCATCACCAGGGAAGTCCCTGATGAAATTTTTCTGACTGGTCTTCTTGGCTGCCCTAAGATCAACTTTGGATGAGTTAGCTCAGTGGTCTTCTAACTTCTTTTCCATTCTCAGTACCTTTGTCTAAATGATCTAATTTAGAGGAACAGAAAGGCTTACTTTCTCTTCATCTCACAAATATTTAATATCAGAGAATTTCAAAGAATCTTCTGTCTTGCAGGTTGGGTTCTGAAAGAAGTAGAGTTTTGAGATGTAGTTTAGCTGAAGGATATTTGTTAAGAGTGCTTTTGGGATCAACAGGTGGAAAAGGAAGGAGATAAAAACAAGAGTGAATAGAGGAAAAAGTCAGGCCTTGTGACAGTCACAGCGGACCCCAGGGAGCTCTGGTGCTGGTGGCCTTTGCTGTATCTCCAGTTGGCTGAGGTGCTAGGGCTTTATACCCATCCTTTGGTGTAGAAATATAGATCAGCCTTTTTTGGGGAGACCTGCCAAAAAATCCCTAGAAAAATTTGCTTAACTCTTAGTTTACACTGTGCTGAAGATTAAATGAAGAACTGTGAGTAGGTAGTCCATGAAATGCTGATTGACTAATGAAAGAATTTTGTACCAGGAATCCAGGTATTCAGTTTCAAATCTTGCCTCTGCCATGAACTGATTGTGAAAACACATGGTTCTTAGTTTCTCTTTCTAAATGTAGGGTGGTCCATTAGAAGTATAAAGTATAAAAAAATCTTTTTCCTACAAAACTTTAATGGGTTATTTATCTCAATCATGGGGATATGTTATATGTATAAAAAAATCACCTAGATATCTCAAATTTTATATATTTTTTCAAATTGTAATATCCTTCAACCAAAGCTTTGATTAGAGAAATGAACTTCATTCAGTAGCTTGAATTCTCCTTCCTTGTTTCCTTTAAGGCTCTCTTAGCTAACCAGGAAGCAGAGGCCTTACAGAGAAATGAAATATTCAAAAGGCAGCAACAGAAGTACAGAGAGGGATGATCTTTGTATTGGATGACTAGCCTTCCAATAACCTGTACCTTTTCAACCTACCCAATAGGAAAATTATAAAGACTTTCTACATCTATTTCAAAAAAGTAAAGTTTACAAGTTGTACTGCAGTGTTATTTTGGTGAAGGAAAATTGCAAAGCACATATGATATTGATGAAAACCTAATCCTAAGGTTTATATAACAGGAATGATTTATGAAAAAAATAATAGTACAACATTTGGAACGGATTTCTAAGTCAGGGCTTGGGGAGGTGATTCTGGGAATTGCTGCAGTGGTGATGTGGCTCAATCATTACTGCAGAAAATGACACAGAGAATAGATACGGAGATCATTAATCTTAAAAGATTTACTGTTGGAGTTGGTTGGGAGATTTACAATTAGAGAGCTATTGCGTTAGGAGGTTGGGAGTAATAGATACACACTACTATATATAAAATAGATAACCAACAAGGACCTACTGTATAGCACAGCAAACTATACTCAATATTTTGTAATAACCTGTAAGGAAAGAGAATCTGAAAAAGAATACACATACATATATATATATACATACATATACACATACGTATGCACATACATATATATATATATACACATATATACATACATATATATATATCTGAATCACTGTGCTGTACAGCTGAAACTAACATGATATTGTAAGTCAACTATACTTCAATTTCTAAAATTCAAAAAAAAATTGTGACTTTTGCAAATCAAAATATGATAAATCCATAGGATAGGCTATGGAATACTAAACTGTAGCAAAATTAGCCATCAAATTAAAAAAATCATATCCATTTGAGTATGAAGTTTCACCAATACCTACACATATATGTACAAGGATGTTTACTAAAACACTACAAAGAGTAATTGGAAATGTGTATTGTAGACACGTATGTTTCATTATTAGGCAGATACAATGTTCCAGGTTAGGTTCTCTGAGAAGTAGATTCGGAGATGGAGTTTAGCACATAAGATATTTATTAGGAAGTGTTCTTAGAATCAATATCTGGGGAAGGGAGGGGAGAGGGGAAGGACTGAGTGAATAGTCAAGCTGAAATGTACGCCTGACAGCCTCTGGAGCTAATAGGACTAGTCAGAGTTGGCCCATCTCAGAGAGAATGGCCAAGTCTTTTACCTCTGCTATATCAATCACTGGACAGAGGGCGCCCTGGGGAGGGTGCAGATCCCTGCAGCTGAGCTAATCTTTGCAAGCGCTGCCAGCTGAAGGCTTTCTGCCAACAGCATTTCTAGTAGCTGGGACTACAAATTCTTCTTTGGGAGAATCTGGATGGCAGATCTCCTTGTCCATCACATACACAGCACATGATGGGTTCAAATATCAACAAATTAAATACTATGACCAACAGTACATGATCTATGACTAATTGACCATGGACTTTAGTTTCCTCATTTTTTAATGGTCACTTTTACCCAGGATTGTTGAAAATTAATACATGTAAATATGCTTAGAATGCACCTGTAATATAATGCCCACTGTATGAAAATACTGATTTTATTTTTATTTTTATTTATTTTTTATTGAAGTATAGTTGATGTACAATGTTGTGTTAGTTACTACTGTATAGGAAAGTGATTCAGTTATACATATATATATATGCACACATTATTTTTTTAATATTCTTTCCCATTATGGTTTATCATAAGATATTGAATATAGTTCTCTGTGCTATACAGTAGGACCTGGTTGTTTATCCATACTGTATATAAAAGCTTACATCCGCTAATCCCAACTTTCCACTCTATCCAAGAGTGATTTTAAAATAGTACTATAAGTCCTTGCATCCAGAGAGGGTGAAGTGTTCATAGCTTTTATCTTCCTAATAATTGTTCTGTATATTTAGGTTTTCTGCCAACTGGAATGTTTTCAAGGAAAACATTTCATTTATTATTAATTTAAAAACCAGAAAAAAAAAACAACCCTTAAAACTGCAAGCTTTATATGCCAGTAGCCCTTGAAAATTCCGTTGACTTTCCATTATGTTTATAATATGTTTCCCTAGTATAAGTATCAGTGTTTCTACACTAATATTTTAAAATTTCTTTTGTCTTAATTGAAAGTTTTAGGAAGCTAAATGTATAATCTTTGAGAATGTAATTTAAAAATTATGACATACACACTTAGATAACTTGAACAATACAAAAATTAATTGAAACTAATCTAGAAATACAAATTCAGTCTTAAGGCTTAAAATGTAGCTGGTTATGTGTTTGTCACATACTTTGGCAGAGGTAGAAGGGGTTTGTTTTGTTTCAAAATAACTATGGAAGTTAAAGAATGTGTGTGATTTTCTTTTCCTCAAACTAATTTATATGTAATATTTGTTTTCTGAGGAATTGACTTAAAGGTTCATATTTCAGGGCTTCTTTGTCAGTAGGAAACTTGGCAAAGACCTCTGCAGATAAAACATTCACTGGTGGTGGAGCCGACCACTAAAGGGACAGTTCTCTGCTGCACTTGACTTTTCTTCTACTTTAAAAGGAAAAAGGGGCAGAAAATTTTGGAGGAGACAATTTTATGAATGACCTTTCTCCCCACCAAACTCTCTAGGCACGACAACAAACAACTTTTCTATGGAAATAAATATTGAATAAATATAACTTTTGTATGTACTCATGGAATAAAATCAGGTTTTTTTTTTTAGTTGAATGCTTCTTATGCTTCTGCTCTTTTGTTTGCCCCTACTAAGAAAAAGTAGAACATTCTTGTTGAAGAAATCATAAAATACAGGAGAAATTAATGATTTAAAAAAATAAAATTTAGGGAAACATAAATATGCTATATAACTCTGGGTTTTTCAGCTTAAGCAGGCAACCTAATAACTTTCAGACTGATGAGATGTAATAAAACACTAAAGTTAATGAGCCATAGGAAGGAAATCACCAATTTTTCTGAAAGAAGACACAAAATTGAGTAAGCTGGTGGCATGGACATTTCTGTCCCCCAGATCATGAAGTGAACGAAGCAAATACTGAGACCACTGAGAAGAGTTTAGTGTTCAGAATCTGTACATCTTGTGTTGAATGAACACAAGAGGTTTTATCAGCTCAAATGGCAAACTATAACTTCTCCCAAGTTGAGCAATGAGAAACCCAGATATGAGTAGATAAACACAGGTAGCAAGGGCACTCATTCACGAATTTCTCCCTATCTTATATTTCAAAATGGAGATTAACTAGAGATAAAACCTAAAATAAATTACAACCTAAATAAACTTGAAATAAAGCTGTTCAAAGTCATTACCAAGTGTCTGAAATTATCAACTAAGAATGAGTTAGGGACGTGACATCAACGTTCTAGATGACAAAAATTTCAAATTTTTCTTAGTCATATCATCCTTAATTGTAGCATCTGCTTTCAGATTAGCACAGAGAGATAACCAGTTAGATTAAGGTACCTAGAAAATAGAGTAATTGATCCAAAGAAGCGGTAGAATGGAGACTCAAGGATAATGAGTTATATAATTTTTATCCTGTTTCTTCAAGTCCCTCTGAAATCAGTAATTCTCAAACTTTGGTCCATGAACCTGCAGGATCGTCATTCTCTGGGAACATGTTAAAAAAGGCAAATTCTCAAGAACCACCCCAGACCTACTAAACCGAAGACTCTGGGGTGAGTCTTTGTCTTAACAGGCCCTCCAGGTGATTCTGATGCAAGCTAAAGATCGAAAACCATTATTTTAGAAAAAAAAAAAAATTCAATTTTAAAAAATAAATGTCATTCTATTAAATTATATAGATAGCTAAATTTTCATATGTTTGAATTTCAGATAAAATGTACTTTAGACATTAGCTGACTCATTACCATTTGGTTTCATCATATGGTGATGCCAATAGTTTGTCCTCCTCGGGGTCATTTCTTAAACTGTATGTAAGTATTTGCTTGTTCGATTGTTGAATACGATTATTTTTATTACTTTTTTTGGTAGAAGAATGAAAAATACCAAAGGACTGATATTACTTATTGAAACAGAATTCTCATAAATTTTATGAGTGAAACAATACCCGAAATTATTAGATGCATAAGAAGTTACAGATTTTTAGCTCCACTTGGATGATTATGGAATTAATCTTACTGCTTCTGTGTTTAATTGTGGAAGAAAGTACGAATGAGTCAAGAGAATGTATGAATTTTGGAAATGTATCATCAAAGATTGTGATTTAAAAGGAAATATAATTACAGGTTGTAAAACAATTTTTGGCTCTCTGGGAACGGAAATACTCTTAAAACAAATGTAGAAAAACCTTATTCTCTCTTATAGTTGTACTTATCGATTTTTGTGTGTGCATGTAAACAACATTCAATCAATTGTTCTCAAACTAAAAGATCTATGAAATTTGTTTTGGTACCAAAGAGTCAAATATAAAATACCACTTCTATACTACTCTAAGCTCTACACACTTACTTTTTGCTGATTTCATTATTTGGTTAAGAATTTTTAAAATTGTTACCTTCATATATTTTATTTAGCAAGCTAAGAGAGCTAGAACCAAATGAAAAAAAATTAAAGAGATAACATACCTATTTTATTAATAAGATAAGATATTATTACTCATATTGATAATAAGATATTATTACTCATATTGATCCTATTTTAAAGTGGAGAAGCTTTCACTGAGGTTATAAGAAAAGGCTTATAAGGGGAAAAGCTGTAAGATTGAATAGATTTCATTTGTCTAGATTGAACAAAAGTATAAGAAAATAATTGCTAGGGGCCCTGAAACAAGATGGTGGAGTAGAAAGACATGCTCTCACTCCTTCTTGTGAGAACAACAGAATCACAACTAGCTGCTGGACAATCATCGATAGGAAGACACTGGAACTCACCAAAAAAGATACCTCACATCCAAAGACAAAGGAGAAGCCACAATGAGATGGTAGGATGGACGCAATCACAGTAAAATCAAATCCCATAACTGCTGGGTGGGTGACTCACAGACTGGAGAGCACTTATACTACAGAAGTCCACATACTGGAGTGAAGGTTCTGAGCCCCACGTGAGGTTTCCCAACCTGGGGGTCTAGCAACAGGAGGAGGAATTCCTAGAGAATCAGACTTTGAAGGCTAGTGGGAATTGATTGCAAGACTTTGACAGGACTGGGGGAAACAGATACTCCACTCTTGGAGGGCACACACAAAGTAGTGTGCGCATCAGGACCCAGGGGAAGGAGCAGTGACCCAAGGGGAGACTGAACCAGACCTACCTGCTAGTGTTGGAGGGTCTGCTGCAGAGGCAGGGGGTGACTGTGGCTCACCATGGGGACAAGGACAATGGCAGCAGAAGTTCTGGGAAGTACACCTTGGTGTCAGCCCTCCCAGAGTCCGCTATTAGCCCCACCAAAGACCCCAGGTAGTCTCCAGTGTTGGGTTGCCTCAGGCCAAACAACCAACAGGGAGGGAACCCAGCCCCACCCATCGGCAGTCAAGCAGATTAAAGTTTTACTGAGCTCTACCCACCAGAGAAACAGTCAGCTCTACCCACCACCAGTCCCTCCCTTCAGGAAACTTGCACAAGCTTCTTAGATAGCTTCATCCACCAGAGGGCAGACAGCAGAAGCATAAAGAAAAAAGAATGAAAAGAAATGAAGACAGCCTAAGAGACCTCTGGGACAACATTAAATGCAACAACATTCGCATTATAGGAGTCCCAGAAGGAGAAGAGAGAAAGGACCCGAGAAAATATTTGAAGAGATTATAGTTGAAAACTTCCCTAACATGGGAAAGGAAATAGCCACCCAAGTCCAGGAAGCACAGAGAGTCCCATACAGGATAAACCCAAGGAGAAACATGCTGAGACACATAGTAATCAAATTGGCAAAAATTAAAGACAAAGAAAAATTATTGAAAGCAACAAGGGAAAAATGACAAATAACATACAAGGGAACTCCCATAAGGTTAACAGCTGATTTCTCAGCAGAAACTCTACAAGTCAGAAAGGAGTGGAATGATATACTTAAAGTGATGAAAGGGGAGAACCTACAACCAAGATTACTCTATGCAGCAAGGCTTTCGTTCAGATTCAATGGAGAAATCAAAAGCTTTACAGACAAGCAAAAGCTAAGAGAATTCAGCACCACCAAACCAGCTTTATAACAAATGCTAAAGGAACTTCTCTAAGTGGGAAAAACAAGAGAAGAAAAGGACCTAAAAAACAAACCCAAAACAATTAAGAAAATGGTCATAAGAACATACATATCGATAATTACCTTAAACGTGAATGGATTAAATGCTCCAAACAAAAGACACAGGCTTGGTGACTGGATACAAAAACAAGACCCATATATATGCTGTCTACAAGAGACCCACTTCAGACCTAGGGAAACATACAGACTGAAAGTGAGGGGATGGAAAAAGATTCCATGCAAATGGAAATCAAAAGAAAGCTGGAGTAGCAATACGCATATCAGATAAAATAGACTTTAAAATAAAGAATGTTACAAGAGACAAGGACGGACACTGCATAATGACCAAGGGATCAATCCAAGAAAAAGATATAACAATTATAAATATATAGGCATGCAACATAGGAGCACCTCAATACATAAGACAACTGTTAACAGCTATAAAAGAGGAAATAGACAGTAATACAATAATAGTGGGGGACTTTAACACCTCACTTACACCAATGGACAGATCATCCAAAATGAAAATAAATAAGGAAGCACAAGCTTTAAATGACACAATAGACCAGATAGATTTAATTGATATTTATAGTACATTCCATCCAAAAACAGCAGATTACATTTTCTTCTCAAGTGTGCATGGAATATTCTCCAGGAAATATCATATCTTGAGTCACAAATCAAGCCTCAGTAAATTTAAGAAAATTGAAATCATATCAAGCATCATTTCTGACCACAACATTATGAGATTAGAAATGAATTCCAGGGGGAAAAAATGTAAAAAACACAAACACATGGACGCTAAACAATACGTTACTAAATAACAAAGAAATCACTGAAGAAATCAAAGAGGAAATCAAAAAATACCTACAGACAAATGACAATGAAAACATGACGATCCAACACCTATGGGATGCAGCAAAAGCAGTTCTATGAGGGAAGTTTATAGCTATACAAGCCTACCTAAAGAAACAAGAAAAATCTCAAATAAACAATCTAACCTTACACCTAAAGGAACTAGAGAAAGAAAAACAAACAAAACCCAAAGTTAGCAGAAAGAAAGAAATCATAAAGGTCAGAGCAGAAATACATGAAATAGAAATAAAGAAAACAATAGCAAAGGTAAATAAAACTAAAAGCTGGTTCTTTGAGAAGATAAACAAAATTGATAAACCATTAGCCAGACTCATCAAGAAAAAGAGGGAGATGATTCAAATCAATAAAATTAGAAATGTAAAAGAAGAAGTTGCAACAGACACTGCAGAAATACAAAGCATCCTAAGAGACTACTACAAGCAACTCTATGCCAATAAAATGGACAACCTGGAAGAAATGGACAAATTTTTAGAAAGGTATAACCTTCCAAGGCTGAACCAGGAAGAAATAGAAAATATGAACAGACCAATCACAAGTAATGAAATTGAAACTGTGATTAAAAATCTTCCAATAAACAAAAGTCCAGGACCAGATGGCTTCACAGGAGAATTCTATCAAACATTTAGAGAATAGCTAACATACATCCGTCTCAAACTTTTCCAAAAAATTGTGGAGGAAGTAATACTCCCAAACTCATTCTACGAGGCCACCATCACCCTGATACCAAAACCAGGCAAAGATTCTACAAGAGAAGAAAATTACAGACCAATATCACTGATGAATATAGATGAAAAAATCCTCAACGATTACTAGCAAACAGAATCCAACAACACATTAAAAGGATCATACACCATGATCAAGTGGGATTTATCCCAGGGATGCAAGAATTCTTCAATATGCGCAAATCAATCAATGTGATACACCATATTAACAAATTGAAGAATAAAAACCATATGGTCATCTCAATAGATGCAGAAAAAGCTTTTGACAAAATTCAAAACCATTTATGATAAAAACTCTCCAGAAAGTGGACATAGAGGGAACGTACCTCAACATAATAAAGGCCGTATATGACAAACCCACAGCAAACATTCTTCTCAATGGTGAAAAACTGGAAGCATTTCCTCTAAGATCAGGAACAAGACAAGCATGTCCACTCTCAACACTATTATTCAACAGTTTTGGAAGTCCTGGCTACAGCAATCAGAGAAGAAAAAGAAATAAAAGGAATACAAGTTGGAAAAGAAGAAGTAAAGCTGTCACTGTTTGCAGATGACATGATTCTATACATAGAGAACCCTAAAGATGCCACTAGAAAACTTCTAGAGCTTATCAATGGATTTGGTAAAGCTGCAGGATTCAAAATTAATGCACAGAAATCTCTTGCATTCCTACACACTAATGATGAAAAATCTGAAAGAGAAATTAAGGAAACACTCCCATTTACCACTGCAACAAAAGAATAAAATACCTAGGAATAAACCTACCTAGGGAGACAAAAGACCTGTATGCAGAAAACTATAAGACACTGATGAAAGAAATTAAAGATGATACCAACAGATGGAGAGATATACCATGTTCTTGGATTGGAAGAATCAATATTGTGAAAATCACTATACTACCCAAAGCAATCTACAGTTTCAATGCAATCCCTATGAAATTACCAATGACATTTTTTACAGAACTAGAACAAAAGTCTTAAAATCTGTATGGAGATACAAAAGACCCCAAATAGCCAAAGCAGTCTTGAGGGAAAAAAACGGAGCTGGAGGAATCAGACTCCCTGACTTCAGACTATACTACAAAGCTATAGTAATCAAGACAATATGGTACTGGCACAAAAACAGAAACATAGATCCATGGAACAAGATAGAAAGCCCAGAGGTAAACTCACTCACCTATGGTCAACTAATCTGTGACAAAGAGGGCAAGGATATACAATGGAGAAAAGACAGTCTCTTCAATAAGTGGTTCTGGGAAAACTGGACAGCTACATGTAAAAGAAAGAAATTAGAACACTCCGTAACACCACACACAAAAATAAACTCAAAATGGATTTGAGACCTAAATGTAAGACCAGATACTATAAAACTCTTAGAGGAAAACATAGGAAGAACACTCTTTGACAGAAATCACAGCAAGATCTTTTTTAATCCACCTCCTAGAGTAATGGAAATAAAAACAAAAATAAACAAATAGGACCTAATGAAACTTCAAAGTTTTTGCACAGCAAAGGAAACCATAAACAAGATGAAAAGACAACCCTCAGAATGGGAGAAAATATTTGCAAACGAATCAACAGACAAAGGATTAATCTCCAAAATATATAAACAGCTCATTCAGCTCAATATTAAAGAAAGAAACAAACAACCCAATCCAAAAATGGGCAGAAGACCTAAATAGACATTTCTCCAAAGAAGACATACAGATGGCCAAGAAGCACATGAAATGATGCTCAACATCATTAATTATTAGAGAAATGCAAATCAAAGCTACAATGAGGTATCGCCTCACAGCAGTTAGAATGGGCATCATCAGAAGATCTACAAACAACAAATGCTGGAGAGGGTGTGGAGAAAGGGGAACCCTCTTGCACTGTTGGTGGGAATGTAAATTGATACAGCCACTATGGAGAACAGTACGGAGGTTCCTTAAAAAACTAAAAATAAAATTACCATATGATTCAGCAATCTCCCTACTGGGCATATACCCAGAGTAAACCATAGTTCAAAAAGACACATGCACCCCAATGTTCATTGCAGCACTATTTACAATAGCCAGGTCATGGAAGCAACCTAAATGCCCATTGACAGATGAATGGATAAAGAAGATGTGGTACATATATACAATAGAATATTACTCAGCCATAAAAAGGAATGAAATTGGGTCTTTTGTTGAGACGTGAATGGATCTAGAGACTGTCATACAGAGTGAAGTAAGTCAGAAAGAGAAAAACAAATATGGTATATTAATACATATATGTGGAACCTACAAAAATGGTACAGATGAACCAGGTTACAGAGCAGAAATTGAGACACAGATGTAGAGAACAAACGTATGGACACCAAAGGGGTAAAGCGGCGGGGGGGTGGGGGTGGTGGTGTGATGAATTGGGCGATTGGGATTGACATGTATACACTGATGTGTATAAAATTGATGACTACTAAGAACCTGCTGTATAAAAATATAAATTAAATTAAATTTAAAAAATTAAAAAAAAGAAAATAATTGCTAAAAAGTAGGAAAACATGTTAAGTTTAAATCATATTACTTATGGTTTATATATTTATATTGTAAAGCTTGAATCATATTACTTATGATTTAAATATTTATATTGCATAGCCTTTATTTAATTTGAGAAATTAACATTATAAAACATACTAATAACGGAATTTGGTCAAAGTCAGTGATTAATAGCCAAGTCAGTCTTCGTAAGCATTAATTTACATCCAATTCATCTTTTAATCAAGAACATTTTACAATTAGAAAGTGTACTCACCTACCAAGAGAAAAAATAGTTTTTAGAGCCAAACTACTTGAATCCCTGAGTGGTAAATATTGCAATAATGGCAACAATTCTCCATTCATTCCTACAGTCAAGCCTTTTGCTGGGTGAATCAGTAGCTTCAAGGAGTAAAGTCTATATCTTTGCCCTCTGAATTTGGATTAAACTTGGGACTTGGTTTGGCCAATAGAATGCAGTGGAATTGATAGTGTGTCAGTTAAGAGGCCTTGTATGCATCCATTGTTTCTCTTGGAAACTTTCCCAACTGCTGTGAGAACAAGGCAGGGCTATCCTACAGAATGACAAGAGTCTTGTGTCCCAGCCACCCCAATAGCCCCAGTCAACTGTTAGCAAACAGCCAGACAAATGAGTGAGACCATCCTCCAATAGCCAGCCCTTAACTTTCCCATCAAGTGAATACAGATGCTGGAGAAAGCCCACCTAAAATTAACCAAGCCTGGTTCAGATCAGCAGAGCCCTCCAACTGACCTGCAGACTCACAATTCACAGCACAATTCACATTCACAAATGTATGGTACTGATATTTTGCTATCTGTGGTCATTTGGTTGCCAGATTTAGCTAATAAAGATACTATAATAGATGCCCAGTTAAATTTGAATTATTTCTAATTAGCTATGTATATTTCATTGAGATAAAACAAAATTTGTGTGGGCATATCTATACTAAAAATTATTTATCCTCAATAAATTATAAATATCTAAATTATATACTTCTTTCTTTAACTATATTCCCTGATGGTTTGGCTCTATGGAACAGTTCCTTGTTTTGCATAATTGGCCTATCAAATACCTTGCAGTTGTAGTCTATGTTTTATTTCCATTGTAACATAGCTTCTATAATCATCATACCCAATGTTTATTCTTTGGTCCATTGAACATTCATTAAGAGAAAACACAGTCAGCATTAGCATAATGAGTTGATATACTGAGTACTTACTATGTAAAGTTAACAATTCTGATAATTGATTTTCAAATGTGATTCCTTGAAGCACATAATACTATTTTTAATGACATAATTTGCTTTACCATTCTTCAGGATGACACTGAATATTTTGATCAACAACTTTTTAAAATGTTGTCCATTAACAATAAAGGACATTGTTAGCAATTTTTATTCCCTTCTTTTTCAATGCTACACATGATGATTTCATGTTCTCATGTTGGAAGAGTATTTACTAACATCCTTGTACAAGAATTGAATTATTTAAGGGATGAAATCCATTTCAAAAATAGCCATGACAACTACCTTAACAATTATATCCTTCAACTCAGAATTTATTTTTCTGTTAAGTGATACTAATTTTTTTTGAGAATATTTTCCTGTTAAGTGATACTGATTTTTTTTTGGAGAATAGCCTTGACACTTAGGATACATTTTTCATTAATTCTTTCTTTAACACAGTCAACACATTCCTATAAACAAAGGGGTACTTCAATAACACGGTTTGCTCTTCTTTCAATTTGCAAAATCCTATCATTAGAGAGATATTCTAGGATTCACTTAATGAATGATTAAAAATGTCAGTAAGAATTTTGGGGGCCTTTTCTTCAGAATGAAAACAGATTTCAGAGTTTCTTGTAAATTGAGGGTTCTCTCAACTGCATGTGATAAAGAGAACCCTAAGGTTTTGATCATAAGAAAAGTAAAGAATGCTGAATGCTAGCATAATCACAAAAATTCTTTAATCTTCTAACTTGAACAGGACAAATACTGAAGTAAGACAATAATTTTATAACAATTACTTCAATGTCAATAGAAAGGACATCCAATGATGCTTGGGGAGCATTACTAGAAAAGGGGCAAGACAGCCAACACCTTCCTTTCATGCTTTGCTTCAACTTCAAATAAACACTGTCTATACCATCAAGCAAACATTCACAAGTTTATATTTGTATCACCTCCCCCAAAAACAGTACATTTTTTTTCTTATTAACTGCTAACTTAATAAGGAGAGTCTCTGGAAATTTTTCTACTGCTTCTCAAGTCTTATAAGTACGATTTTTCGCAAGAGAAATATTTCATGGGCAAAGGGAGAGTTTTTGCATTGTGATTACTTGCAGCCTTGGTCTATGGAGGAATAAAGTGAGACATTTATATCTTTGATAATCCCTGTAATAGTAAATGGAATCAGTACTTTTTTTTTTTTAATTATTGCAGATTTTGTCTAGGCCCTTGAAAATTAGCTTGCAATTTGGCAATAAGAACGTATTTCTGGTAGTAGTACATATATCTCATTCATTTGCTACCTTTCAGAAGTGCGGCTGTTGGTGACTGGAAGATATCAGAGATTGTGTACAGATTCCAGGTTCTCTCTCTTTAGTGGTGGTTACTTGACATGACTTAGAATTCTGCCCATAGCAAAGTTCTTTTTTTCACCTTCTTTGAACATGAAAAATAAGTACAGTTAATTAATTCTGAGTCCCCTCAGCTAAAACTGCAGGAAAAACTATAAGAGATTGTACAGATCTTTACTTGTGAGGTATGCCTTTCAGCTAATGTTCTCAATTTAAGTGATTTAAGCACCAATACTGTGGCAGAAAAATAGGTCTGTCATAGTTTTGTAATTTTTGGACAAAATCTGAATAAAGGGCATTTAAGGTATCCAACCAAATTTAGTACAGGACACAGAACAAGATAATTAAATACAGGACATGTTCTGTACATACAGGACACAAGGCAACCCTAATGACGTGGATAACTGATAGGCCCTTCTACAGCAAAGTTGGTTTTTTTCATTTGTTTGTTTGTTTTGCTTTGTTTTGTTTTAGTTTTGGGGTTGTTTTTCATCTTTATTTGAACACATCTAGTGAGAAAGCCTTATATGCCTTATATGCCCTGAATACCTGCAGGTTAGCTGACCATCCTCTTATTGTGGGAAACCTACTCTTCATTACATTGAATCTTGATTGTCACCCACTGATCCAGATTCTAATCTTTGAAGTCACACACAACCCATCTCATCCTCTTATGACAGATTTTCCCAAACATATGTTTTTAGTTATCATGTTCCTTTGTGTGCTTTGTCTTATTAAGGTGAAATATTCAGATATTCAACTCCATTTCCTTGTCTTACTGGACTAGTAAATCTGCAAAAATAGAGAAAATGTGTTTAGTTTAAAATGCCTTATTTTTGTGAATGTGTGCTGGCATGATTTCCATTTCCATTTTCTGTACTTACAAATTGTCCCATTTATAATTTCAGTTAGTATCTTACCTGGAATTAATATTTTAAGCTCTTGGTTTTGAACATAATTGCTTCATTTTGCCATTGTCGTTGGTGTTCCATTCCACCATTCCTCAAAGATAATGGAATAAGTGGAGGGATTTGTTTTTTTGGATTTCCACAGAATCCAGACATGTAATTTTCTGGGCTATGAGCCCTGAGCTCTTACAAACTCTTCCTTTTATGAGTTTTTAATATATCTTGTATTTCAATTCCCTCTTAACAACTTCTGTATTCTTTTCAAACACAGCTTTGAAAATCTGGGATTAATTCTTACATAAGAACTGTTTTGTTATGGAAGAAGCTATGTCTTTACAGATAGAAAGCTGCTGTAAATCATATTTAACCTTTTATTTTAATATGCTTTTAGTACTCTTGTGATGAAAGGGGAAGTCTCATAGAGGCATCATATTTTGAGCTTTATAAAATAAAAGTACATATGATTCCAAGATTTTTTTCAGAATTTCTTTATTAAATTATTATTAAGTTTGTTGACATGGGGTTTGTAATGAAAGCCAAAAATCACAATATTTTTACTTCCTTATGTTAGGTTCCAAGGAATATCTTGCATTATTCATAACATCAAAATGTTGCAACTTGACCTTGAAATAAAACCCAAGTGAAAGGTGGAAAAGCAAATGATACCCACATTGTGTTGCTGATCAAGAATCATTGCGTTTCACACATAAGATTGTACTTTTTATACATCACATGTTATTTTAATATATTTTCCATTTCATTGGTAGTATTTAAATATTTTTCCATGTTGATAAGTTAACAACTGGCTTTTGTTATGGGCTATGTGGATTTTAGTATTTGTCATTGATTTTCAATATCTACATACTAAATACAGTTGTCACAGCTGTTTTAAATGTAAAATGCTTAACTTGGCAGACAATAGTTTAAAGCAAAATCGAGCTTCTAGTGATGTAAGCTTCATTAACTAATTGTTGATAACAGATTTGAAAGAAAAAAATTTTAAGTATGTATGTAATGTATTAAGTATGTATGTATGTAGATACAGAGAACAAATAGGTGGTTAACAGAAGGTGAGTTTGGGGACAAGTGAAACATGTGAGGGAGAATAAGATGTACAAACTTCCAGCTACAAAACAAAAAATGAGTCACAGGGATGAAATGTACAGCATGGGGAATATAGTCAATTATATTGTAATATCGCTGTATGGTGACAGATGGTAATAGACATATCATGGTGATCATTTTGTAATATGTAGAGGTATTGAATCACTATGTTGTACACCTGGAACTAACAGTGATGTACGTCAGTTTTACCTCGATTTAAAAAAAATTATGTAGACACTGGGAGGAAATGCATCAAAATGCTAATCATGGTTATCTCTAGGGGTTAGGGATTATGGGTGATTGTGACTTTTTACTTTATGCTTTTATGTATTTCTACTTGTCTGCAATGAACATGTATTACTGTAAAATTAGAAAGAAAGCAATAAATGTCATTAACAATGAAAATCAAATAAAATCAAATAAAAAGTAAGTATGTAATTTAAATTTATATGGGAAAATGTACTTGAAAGGATTTTAAAATGCAAATCTATGAGGTTCCCAAACTTTCACTATTTTTTTATTAATAGTTTTGCCAGACATTTTGAGTTATATCAGAATTTCCTGACCTCATGGTTTAAACAAATATTGTACATCAGTCCTCAATATATATTCTATTACAGTTACTATTGCTGTGCAACAAACCACCTCGAACCCAGAGCTATAAGCAACAGCCACTTTATTGTGTTTATGGATTCTGTGAATCAGGAATTAGGAAAGGGCACAGAGAGGACAAATATTCTTTGCTCCACAATGTTGGGAGCCTCAGCTGGGAACACTTAGGGATGGCTGAGGCCTTGAACAGCTGTGGCCTGGAGATTTACTTCCAAATTTTTTCTTCCCTCACATTCTGGCATCTGGGCTGGATCTGTTGACTGGAGCACCTACCCATGGCCTCTCCACGTGATGGGGAGTCCTTAGAGCATGGGGGCTGGGTTCTGAAAGGGTGTGTTCTCCAAAGAGCATGTGATTGAAGAGAATCAGGTGAAAACTGTGTAACCTTTTCTGACCTAGTCTAAGAAGTGACAGCACATCACTTCCTCAGGGTTCTATGGGTTAGAAAAGAGTCAATGTAGGTTGGCCCTGAGTCAAGGAGGTGGGCGTAGACACCACCTCTCAGGGTTGGGGTGTCAAAGAACTTGTGGACATATTTTAAAACCATCACAATGTTATAAGTAATATGCAATCATACACCAGAACATTCATTTTTTAATTTTGAAATATCTAATAGCATCTTTGTTATGAACAAACCCTAAGATGGCACTCAATTATCCCACTTCCTGGGATCATACCTTTGTGTAATCCCCTCTCTGCGAGTGTGAGCAGAATCTGAGGCTGGCTTCTAACTGACAGAGCGAGGTGATGGAACATCATTGCTGCGGTTGTATTACACCATCTGAGGGGCTGTCTTGGCAGACTGGAGCAGATGCCCCTGTGGGTTCAATGAAGCCACAGCCCTGTTGGAGAAGCCCACTGGGCGAGGAACTATGGGTGGTCTCCAGGACCTAAGGGCAGCCTCCAACCTCCAGCCAGCAAACGTCAGGACTTGTAATCATATGGCCACAGAGAAATGGGTTCTACCAACAACCCAAACAAACTTGAAAGTGGATTCTTCTCCAACAAGCCCCCAGTTGAGAATTCAGCCCACTTACTGTGATTACAGCCTTGTGAGACCCTGAGGAGAAGACCCAGTCAAGCTGTGCCCAGACTCCTGACGTACCAAGCTATGAGGTGATATTCGTGTGTTGTTTTAAGCTGCTTAGTTTCTGGTAATTTGTTACAGTGACAGAAAACTGATACAATCATACTGCAAGTTCCCACCTGTGCTGTGGTTTTAATCATATAGAAAGACCATATGATTTTATTGTCCAAACTGAGACCCTTTTGAATTTGAAAAGTGCACTAAAAATAATTAAAATTAGATTTGTTTATTGACCAATATATTGGTCACCAATAAAATAGCTTTTCAAAAAATTCTTTTCAATTTTTTTAAAAAAATAAAAATATACTCTCATATACTTTAAACAGATTTCATTGTAGTAATTTCCTGACCATTTAAAAAAATCTAAGCACTACATTTATTCATGAACTTAATCCATTTGTTAATCACATCTTCCTCTAATAGCATATCATTGATATTTTCCAAAACGTGTGTATGTGTATGTTTTTTCAATACAGACTTAACATCAAAATTTTCCATGACATTTCTATATTCTTTTCCAAAGTTATATATTTTGTTTAATAAAATAGAAATTTTATCACTTTAGTGGACTCTTCTCAATGAGTCATTATATTTTTTCAATAGAGAAATATTTTTATAGTTTCTGCCTGGCAAGCACAGAATAAGATCTTCCAAAGAGAAGGTATTCCTAATTTGTATGTTTTATTCAAATTTTAAAACATTTTAACCCAACTAATTATAAAGTAATGTCTTTTTAATTGCATTTAAAATACTTTCATTCTGACAAAAAATTTTGCAAGATAAAACTCATCAAGCAAGTTATCTCTATGAATGTTTGTTATTCTATTCAAATTCAATATCTTTCAAAATAAATATCAATATCCTATTCAATATCTATTTAGTTGAATGTTTTCCAATTACATGTTGGGAAAGTATAAACCTTCTCATTTAATTTAATTCCCACACAGAGTATAAATTTATGCAAGAAAACATAAGAATTTTATCAGAAGATTCTTCCCCAAATTCAAGATATCACAAAACTCAGTTATTCAATTTTGGATTTAAATTTTATACACCATTTAAATTTCACCATTTAGCTTAAAGTAGTAAAGATAAATATTAAAGAATTCTCTTTGTGAGCTTTATTTCCTATAGTTGCAGTTTACTAAAATTTTCAAAAGTTGAAGTCTTGGGCACTCTATTAATTGAACATATGTATTAAAGGTTTCCAACTCTTTTTAAACAAAATGCTAACACAACTTAGAGGAAACTTTTACAAAAATATTCTATACATATTAAAGATTGAGACTGGTTTAAAGAGTTGTACACAAAAGCTCTAATTTTCAAAAATCAGATCAAAGATTATCAGTGAAGAAGAAATGTTACATCGTTAAGCTGCAGTGTTTTGTTTTGTTTTTAACATCACTTCATTGCAAAAAATTGTGGTCCAATGGTATATTTCCTAATATGTGTAAAATTTGACATCTATATCTTCAATTGTGATTAGTAGAATATTTCCCCAGTTTGACCACATTCATGAATTATTTGTGCTTTTCAGCCAATTTCAAGTACATTTTTTCTCCATAGGTTCTTTAGAAAGAACATTGATCTTACTATACTGTTGTGCTCCACCAAAATTTTAATTTTTATTATCACAGCAAGAAAAAAAATGTATCTTCAACGTTGAACTTTTAACTGAACATACAATAGCATTCACAGTAAAGTCAGATCTTTTACCTTGGTAGAATAAATTTCGACAGCTTTGATTCCATGAGTCAGATGGAAAACAAAATCAAACTTTGGTTGTAATTAGTTGAGCTGATTTTCCATTTGAAATCTCTGAAGACAAAGTAATAATGTAAGGCATGTCTTACAAGTTCTCTTCCTCATGGAGTGAACATATTAACAGTCCTCTCTTTACCATCCACGTGCACACACACACACACACACCAAAAAGTCTAAGAATGTAAATAGGCAGGACTAATTTTGAATAGTAATTTATCTAAATGAAAAAATATGCTTTATAGATTGATATATATTCCACTTCTACATTTGCATGTGTTTAGATGTTGTCTTTGGGCATTGTCTTCTTAAAATGCTGATGCTTGTATTGTCAATTTATGTCTTCTGATTTTCATGTGGTCAGTACAATTCTCATGGTAAGATGGTAAATAGTGAAACACATTTTGTTCAAATTACAAGTGCATTGTCAACTTGCTTGAGAAATGGAAATTCAGCACTTACTACTTTAAATGCACATTTCTATTTTCTCATGCAATTGCTATCTAAAGACTTTGTTTCAAAATAAAAAGTATTAGTATAAATAAAAAAACTATAAATGTAAAAAACTATAGATTTGCATTGTACAATGCATTTTTTAAAACTCCCACAATATATAGAGTGTTCGCTACTCTTTATACCCCATAGCAGAGCTGCCCAGCCTCCATTCCCTTACATAATTCATGTGTGCTTATCCTATAATTTTCATTGTTTCCCGCTGACCAAGATGATTAGTATCCTGACAGCTTCAGGCATCTCACAAGACAAAGAAGGGGTTATGGGGCAACTAACTAGCTGCCAAGGACAAGGGACCAATAGAGACAGATGGACAGATTTCTTCTCTCACCATCATCATCTGAGAGCAGAGGGCATCAGCTGTCCATAGCTGCTTCTCACAAAGCACGTTTTATTTTATCAGCTGGCATGCCACATGCTGTCCTTGGAAGGGAGATAGTAGTTATCTGTTGCAACTGGAAAAGATCAAATAAAGAAAGAGGTTTGCAGCCGGTCATCTTACAGATTTAACCACATGTTAAAGTGAGAGCTCCATTCTCAGAACAAATGTCTCAGGCACTGCAAGACGAGATTATGGCAGGCACTGGAAGGACAGAGAAGAGGTTGACTTAACTTATTCTGGCTTATTTTAATACTATTGTTAAATGAAAGTTTTTGTTAAACATGAGAAATTCAGGAAATTCTAAATAGTAAAGGACACCAGGACAAGGATAACCCAGGACTGAACCAAGCAAACTGGGAAACTTGGTCTCACTGACACAGATGGTGTGAAGGGCATGGAGCATCCAGATATTTGAGCTAATGAGAGGGGAAGAAGGAAATTAAGTGAAATGTCTAAGGAATAATTTAGAATTGTTGGATTCAAAACCATTTTTTCGGTTATTCATTCATTTCTTCATAAAATGGAGTTCTAACCCTCCACTGCCAAGAATTTCACAGATTGAGAGACCAAGTACATATTTCCTACTGTGTCAGTATAAGATAGATTTTCTAGTTTAATTCGTCTGCTTACTACAATGATGAATAATATTATATGAATATTATATGTGGTGATAATTCCCCCACTTTAGAAGGTCAGTATACATAAGTGATACCAGCACAATTTTGGTGCCAAACTACTTGGGTTTATAAACCAGCTAAACGTTTCCTAGCTGTTTGATTTTGATCAAGCTCTTTAATCTCTCTGTGGGTCCAATTTTTCATTCCAAAATAGGGATATTAAATGTACCTACCTAAAAGGGCTTGTTATGAGGATTAAATGTTAGCCCATGAAGAACTGTTAAGATAGTGCACGGCACAGAGAAATCAATCAATAAATGTAAGTATAGGTCATTATTTTTATTTCAACCAACTTTCCTAGAAACTTGAAAGGAGATAATATATACCATTTATTTAACATTATATAAATTAATTGTGCTTGATTAAATGTAAAACTTTGGTTATTACACTATATTCCTCTTAATAAATTATAGTCAGCCTGAAACAAATTAAAAGAAGGTTTTAGATCAAGAGAGAAATCACATTTTATGAAGACACCTTCAAAGGCTAAACCTTTATAAATTATGCTGTATGATAGCTTTTCTTTTGTGTGAAAATAACACCCCTGCCACACACAGTTAATGTGGAGAGGTGGAAAAAGAAATTTAATTTTTGCTGGCTATTATTAATAGTACAAATACTATAAATAAATAAGATAAAATGATATTTGAATGCTAAGGGACAGGATAAATGCTATGAAGTAATTTTAATTATTTTCTTCTAAACTAATTATAATAAACATAAACAGACCCTCACTATTTGAATGATGTTATAAAGTAATAAAACATGTAAGCAGTTCTATGATATTCATGGGTCTCATACTCATGACCATGGTTTTGCCAGGATCTGATCCCAGGACTCTAACTCCTTGACCTGAGCTTTAACTCTCCGTCTGGGAAATCTCATGTTTGATAGAATTTCACAAGCTCAGTGAACATGACTAGGCGAATAAAGGAACCTATTTATCTGGAGAGATTTTGAATTTGCAGGAAGTCTATTTTCCAACGTTTAAACGTTGGACATCATGGAAAAGAATTTAAACCCAAAATGATCCATGTTTTTGATGGATTTCATTCTTGCTTGTATGATTTCAAAAAGCAGCTGTAACCTGACAATTAAAAATACAGGCTCCGAAGTCACACTGCTTGAGTTTGAATCCCAGCTGGCTTACTCACTAGCCACATGATGCTAAGTGACTTAGTAACTTCTCTGAGCTCAAGCCGTCTCATCTGTAACATGGGAATCAAAGAACCTTTCCTGTGAATTAGATAATGTGCAGTTAAAGACTTAGAATAGTTACTGGCACATGGTAAGGTTTTGTTATCATCATCCTCATCATTTCAACCCGTGGTTCTCAACCAGTGGTGACTTTTACTTCCCGGGGGACATTTGGCAGAGTCTGGAGGCAATTTTGGTTTTCACAACTTGGTGGAGACTACTGGCATCTAGTGTGTAGAGGTCAGGGATTCTGCTAAAATTCTTACAAGACACAGGACAGATCCCATAACCAAGACTCATCAGGCCCCAATTATCGATAGGGCTGAGGTTGAGAAACACCAATTTAAGTTATTCTGTTGTTGAAGGTGAAGTTTAAAGGCCAACAAACCTTTTCAAAATGTTGCAAATAATGTTGGTGAATCATAACATTAACTCTCTATCTTCTAAGCTTCTGTTAAGCAAACTATGAATTACCAAGCATCAGAAATCTCCATGAATATATAAACATGGGGTAGGAAAAAGTTTCTGAGGAAATAATAAAGTAAATAAGGTAGCAAATGAGTTCCTACAACACAGACTAAGAAGGTGAAAGAGACGACATTGGAGGAAAACATGTTGGGAAGAGGAAAATCTCGGAGGGCTCCTGTTCAGTCACTCCCCACCCCCAAGGTTTCTAGTGTGGGTTTATAACATTTTAGTTAATTTTGAACTTTAAATGGATGAGTGAAAAGTTATCCAAATATCACATATGAGTTTTTGAAAGTTGCTAAATTAATATTTCATTACACAATAACTGTAGATTATTGCCTTGAAAGCCATATGATTCATATTGATGCATTTGCATTTGTGAATTTAGTGGAGATTTGAGGCTAGAAAAATTCAAGGCATTGAATAATGCCAGTTATTAAAGCACTCGTGACTTTCTGCCCTTATAACTTTTAATAAAAATGTAGTTGGAATGATGGCATTTTAGTAAGAAAAGGTCTCCATTATCCAATTAATTGTGAATTCTACAGAGATTTGGACTCTCAAGAGAACTCTGGGAAACTGTTGGCAAGGCAACTACTTTTTCTATGATGGAAAAATTTCCTTAAGTGGTAAAGTAAAACTTAATTATTTCAGGGAAAGCAAACAAACAAACAAACACATGATATGTGAGGAAATATACTAATAAGTGAGCCAGGTCACAGAGGGAAAATAATGGAAAGAAAAAAAAAGTGAGCAGGAACTCGAAAATCATAATTCCCATCAGATACATGTATGTTTTGATAAAGTTATAGCCACAATAAGTCCATGGCTTGAATGGCTCATAAAAAGAGAAATCCCACCACCACCCATGGTTAGCAAGATGAAGTAGCCCTCTGCAAATTTTCTTAGAAGACCTCGGGCTGAGGCTTAAACCCTCTAATAAGACAGAGCAGGCATGGTTGCTGAAGTTATTAAGAGAATTCTTTAACCTTATATCGTTCCCATGGACAGTACTTTTAATGTTGTCAAACCTGAAAAGGTCCCTGGGTTTCAAGGAAGATATTGGTTCTTCCCTATATGGTAGAAATCTGGAATGCAGTCAGAAGACCGAGTTCAAGTTCTAGCTCTAAAGAACCTCCCTTAGAAACATTTTAACCTCTTCCGAGAGCAAGGGTTTCCGTATCTGAAAGACATTCTGAGGAGCACGATTGTGTGTGAACAATGTCTTTTTACTATTTATTCTTGAAAAGCATGAGATGAAAGAGAAAGAGCAAAGGCTTTGACAGGCACAAAGTTGAGTCCATTTCTTATACTTCTTCTTATACTTTAGTGTAGTTGTTCAAGGTCTCTGAGCCTCAGTTTCTTCACCTGTTAAATGGGAATGATAATTCATGCACTGAGTTAAAATACCCAGCAAAGTGCTTCAAAAGTCTGTTCACTTAATAATTATGATCTTTCTGCTCCTGCCCATGGAGAACAAGAAAGACACAAACAGGGATGATTTTAAAAAATCTACAGCTGTATATTAAAGTCTGACTTGCAAGATAAATACTTTAAAGTTAGCTTTTTAGCACTTCTGGTGGATTTATGTGTTTATATTCATCTGTGGCAAAATAGGAAATGATCGTTTTACTTACAATATACATAGTGGAATAATCACGGACAAAAAATTAAATCTGGTAATTTTATGAAGATTTTTATTTGAAAGTTATTTACACATCTTGATAGTTTTGGTGGTAATGCAGCCTCTTATCAATTGATATTAATGTATCTCTCCCCTCCTCCCTTTCCCTCCTCCATGATGGGCTCTGTCTGCCCAACCCCCTCACATGTGTCCCTTCCTGATGTCTTCTCTTATTTTCCTAACTGAACTTGGAGTCTAGTCTCTTTCCTTCCATGGTTCTCAACTTATATTATCACTTGGCACTTAGCAACATGATGCTCTGTTGTAGATATTTGAGTGACATCATATTTCACTATTAAATTAGAAGGTTTTTTTTTGTTAAAGACTGCCTTCTTCATCATTACCTTCCACACAGTATTATAATACCCTATATTTATTATGCAATTAATTATTCAATAAACATTTGATGAACATGCAAATTCTGCTGTAAATGTTTTCTCATCTAGATTTTACAACTGTAGAATTTAATTTCTTACATTTCTCTGATGAAGATATATCTGCTACATCTAATATTTATAATTAGTTTTTTCAGATGTTGCCACTAGAATGTGAGGTCTTTAAAGTCAAGAAGGCATATCTTATATATCTGTTCATATTTATTTTCCCATTAGCTATTGAGTATCAAATTTTAAAAAAACTCAAAAATTTCTTCAGTGAATTAAACTAATGTTCTATAGAAATCATTAAATTTGGGTTTAACAGATTCCCTCTAATTGTGGCAACATCATATATCCCTTCTTAACAGTGGACTGATTGATTTGATTTGTAAAGAGGAAAAAGATAGAAAGCTAAAATTTATTGAGCACGTACTATGTACAAAGCAAAATACCAAGTGCTTTGTACTTGTAATCAATTGTTTTGTCCTCATAATGACTTGTTTTTCATTCAATAGTAATTGATACAGATTCAAAAGATGATACTGACCATGGGTAAGAATTAATATAAATTACCTGTTAAGGTCACATTTACTATAACTCATCAGAATATACCACTGACTGATAAAACAATTTTTCAAATAGGGTCTGAATTTGTAGGTAGTGTAATAAAAAGATGCTTTTGTATCTATTGGCAAAAATTAGGTGCAATGCAGCCACCTAATGAACTAATAATAGTTAATAAGCTGTCAACATCTATATCTTTTATTGCACAATATAGTTGGCAAAGCTAGTGCTTTTGGATCCTTTTGAATCAGTGAAAGAATAAATAGACTCCTACATCTGGAGAAATGTGGTTTGCAGCTTTGTTCTGATTTCTGTATCCAATGCCAGGTATCCATCACCTGGGGTGGGGTGCTATTTTCGTAAAATAGATTTCATTACTTATTCTCGAAAGAATGTGTTATTTCAGAATGATGCTATTGTTAATGGAACTTTGATTTTAGTGAGCAAACGCCAAGAATGTTTTTAAGCACTCTGTTATCCTTCCATCAATTTAGACCAGCCAGACATAACACTTGTGAGAAGTTATCTAAATTTTTCAGCAATAAAACTGAGATTATGAAAGCTTTGCTTCCCCTTAGGTATCATCCAGTATCGGTAACCAAGTTGTTTTCATTCTTTCCTTTTTATTGTTTAAGGCTGGAGCACATTACTCTCGTGATTCTTGCCAAAGTTCTATGGCATCATTGTTTGAGACTTACCATATGTGTCTTTGATTCCTGCCTGGTAGGTACCTTGGCTACATGCCGGTTTGCATTTATTGCTATTACAATTTTGATTTTTTTCACTTGCTTCTGATTCTATCCATCTTGTTCTCTTAGAGACCCTTAAATACCCATCTTTGAGACCAAAGGGACTCACATGATAACCTATTCTAAGTGGACCCTTCTTTCCCAAGGACTTGCCACCGTTTTTGAGAACCTTTGCTTAGGATATAAGCAATGCACCACTCTATAATTTATTGCTGTCATTTTAAATGGAAGAGATAAGGAGAAGGATGGGAGAATGTGGTTTTTGTCTAGTTTTCTCTCTTGTGAGTTAGTCAAGATGTCAGAACTATATTGTAAGATCCTCAGGCCCTCTGAGATAAATTGAATGTTCTCACTTCAGTTCAGTATCTCTTGGTTCCTACCCTTACTTTCCTAAAGGGTATAGGAATTCCAGAATGTATTCAAAAGTATGTGCAAACACTAATCACAGAAAAATTTTCAAGTTACAATTCTGATAAATATGGAGAACTAAGCTGATGTGAGATATACCTCTCCCTCCTCTCAAAAACTGATATCAAGGTTATACTCAGGGGCTTAATACTTCCAAGAAGCTCACAAGAGGACACAGGTTCTGTTAGCCAGAGGCTGGGGCTTTAATCACATGGGAAGGTCCTTCTAAACCAATTGTCGTCTGAGGGTAGGGAGCCAAGATCATGAACCACTGGGTCTCCCAAGATGGTTCCGTGTATGGGAGATGGAAAAAGTTCACCTAAGTCTGTGAGTGAGAAATTAAATCCCTGCAAGAAAACTGAAGCCAAGTTACACTGTGTATGGTTTTAAGTTTATTTATTTATTTTTTGGCCATGCCGAGCAGCTTGTGGGATCTTACTTCCCCGACCAGGGATGGAACCTGGGCCCTTGGCAGTGAAAGCGTGGAGTCCTAACCACTGGACCACCAGGGAATTTCCCGGTTTTAAGTTTTAGATTCATAATATCCTATGGTACCCCAAGCTAAGATATTAGCAAAAAAAAAAAAAAAAAATCCTAGAACTGTCAAACCAAACTCATTAGAAATTCCGGTCAAGCAAACATGAAACCATTCTTTAGGGGTATTGCAATAATCCGTATGAGATTCCCATAGAAATCCTCCCACATAACAAAAGAAAAAACAACAAAAAACCATCACCAAAGATAAACTTACACAAGCAAATCTCCAACCAAGGAAATACTGTATACTTAAAGCAAAATTTTGTAAAAAATATAAATAGAAATTGACAGAAATACAACTGTAGTGGAGATTTCCACAGTCATGCTATTTTTGGAACATTAATTAGATAATTATTTATACAAATATTCACAAGATCACAGTCTAGCCACCAATCTTCCCTTTCAAAAATAAGTAAAAGGCTATACTTTAAAAGATTATTGAAAATATTATATATATATATGAATATTGCATAGCCATTAGCATCCTAGTTTTAAAGAATTTAAATCAATGTTAAATGAAAAGGGCAGAATAAAAAGCAAAGATAGGAAATATTAATTTATTTTTTTCTCTAAAAGAAAATATATTAAAGTATTTCTAGCATTAGAATGATGGGTGATTTATCTTTATGCATCGTCTGTATTTCCCAAAGTGTCTATAATAAAGAACAAGATTAGAATGATTCGAGAGCATGGAAGAGGCTAAAACTTGGGAAACTACACATAATTTGATATTTCTGGAGTGAAGGATGAGTTTAGAAAATGGGCAGGAGTTAAGACTGGAAAGATAACTAAGAGTCTCATCAAGAAAAAATGTATCATTTTAAGAAACAATTTCTCTGCAAAATCTCTAAGGATTTTAATCTTAGAAGTATTGACCAGATATGTATTTTCAAATATTTCTCAGGCTATACAGGTTAGATTTGTGAATGCAAAATAAAACAGAAAACCAGGTTACAGTAGTAATAATAGCTAACATTCATTGGGTGTCTGTTATGTGCCAGAAACTCTGTGTTCAGTACTTTACATATTCTAGCCTGTTTCATCTTTGTAACAGCTCTGTCAGGTAGGAACTTTTATCATTGCCCTCTTACAGATAAGAAACAGTGGCTAGTAAATCTTGGAGATTAATCCTTTGTCAGTTGTTTCATTTGCAAATATTTTCTCCCATTCTGAGAGTTGTCTTTTGGTCTTGTTTATGGTTTCCTTTGCTGTGCAAAAGCTTTTAAGTTTCATTAGGTCCCATTTGTTTATTTGTGTTTTTATTTCCATTTCTCTAGGAATTGGGTCAAAAAGGGTCTTGCTGTGATTTATGTCATAGAGTGTTCTGCCTATGTTTTCCTCTAAGAGTTTGATAGTGTCTGGCCTTACATTTAGGTCTTTAATCCATTTTGAGTTTATTTTTGTGTATGGTGTTAGGGAGTGTTCTAATTTCATACTTTTACATGTACCTGTCCAGTTTTCCCAGCACCACTTATTGAAGATGCTGTCTTTTCTCCACTGTATATGCTTGCCTCCTTTATCAAAGATAAGATGACCATATGTGCGTGGGTTCATCTCTGGGCTTTCTATCCTGTTCCATTGATCTATGTTTCTGTTTTTGTGCCAGTACCAAACTGTCTTGATTACTGTAGCTTTGTAATATAGTCTGAAGTCAGGGAGCCTGATTCCTCCAGCTCCATTTTTTGTTCTCAAGATTTACAAACAGCTCATGCAGCTCAATAACAAAAAAACAAACAACCCAATCCAAAAATAGGCAGAAGACCTAAATAGACATTTCTCCAAAGAAGATATACAGATTGCCAACAGACACATGAAAGAATGCTCAACATCATTAATCATTAGAGAAATGCAAATCAAAACTACAATGAGATATCATCTCACACCGATCAGAATGGCCATCATCAAAAAATCTAGAAACAATAAATGCTGGAGAGGGTGTGGAGGAAAGGGAACCCTCTTGCACTGTTGGTGGGAATGTAAATTGATACAGCCACTATGGAGAACAGTATGGAGGTTCCTTAAAAAACTAAAAATAGAACTACCATACGACCCAGCAATCCCACTACTGGGCATATACCCTGAGAAAACCATCATTCAAAAAGAGTCATGTACCAAAATGTTCATTGCAGCTCTATTTACAATAGCCAGGACATGGAAGCAACCTAAGTGTCCATCATCAGATGAATGGATAAAGAAGATGTGGCACATATATACAATGGAATATTACTCAGCCATAAAAAGAAATGAAACGGAGGTATTTGTAGTGAGGTGGATGGAGTTAGAGTCTGTCATACAGAGTGAAGCAAGTCAGAAAGAGAAAAACAAATACAGTATGCTAACACATATATATGGAATCTAAGGGAAAAAAAAAAAAGGTCATGAAGAACCTAGTGGCAAGATGGGAATAAAGACACAGACCTACTAGAGAATGGACTTGAGAATATGGGGAGGGGGAGGGGTAAGATGTGACAGGGTGAGAGAGTGGCATGGACATATATACACTACCAAATGTAAAATAGATAGCTAGTGGGAAGCAGCCGCATAGCACAGGGAGATCAGCTCGGTGCTTTGTGACCACCTAGAGGGGTGGGATAGGGAGGGTGGGAGGGAGGGAGCGATACGCAAGAGGGAAGGGATATGGGAGCATATGTATATGTATAACTGACTCACTTTTTTATAAAGCAGAAACTAACACACCATTGTAAAGCAATTATACTCCAATAAAGATGTTAAAAAAAAAAAAAAAAGAAACAGTGGCTAAAGAACTTGCGAAGGTCACTCATTTGCCAACGGGTGGAGCCAGACTCCCATCACGGAGAATCTAAAACCAGCACTTAAGCTCCACCACTGCACTACGGTGATGCCTTCCAAGAGAAGGGGCACAGAAACAAGTCAGTAGGAGAACAGAAAGTGACAGTGGATGGGTGGGTCCAAGATGTTAACTAACTTCCCTGGTTGACAGATGAGATTTGTGATAGGAGGTTAAAGAGCGAAGGTAGTCAAGAGTAATTCAGGAGAGGCAGGTAAACTTGAATGATTTTCCATGTAACATGCCATTTGCAGCAACATGGATGGACCTGGAGATGATCATACTAAGTGAAGTAAGCAGACAGAGAAAGACAAACACCATATGATATCACTTACATGAGGAATCTAAAATATGACACAAATGAACTTATTTACAAAACAGAAACAGACTCACAGACATAGAAAACAAATTTATGGTTACCAAAGGGGAAAGGAGGAGGGGATAAATTAGGAGTTTGGAATTAGGAGATTCAAACTACTATATATAAAATAGATAAACAACAAGGTTTTACTGTAGAGCACAGGGAACTATATGCAATATCTTGTGATAAACCATAATGGAAAAGAATATGAAAAGATATATATATATATTCTTATTTTACCTAGAGCTTCTTAGATTTGCACTAACAGGGGTACCTATTGAGAATTTTCATTTTAATCATAAAAACAGAAAATATGTACACTAATATTATTCAAATTTATAAGTTGAAGCTTTTTGAATTTATAAATTTTAAGCATTTATGATTAGATTTAACATCAAACTACAGGCCAGCAAAAGTGCATCTACTTTCACTCCCTTTTATATGAGATTAAACATTCTTAAGATAGTCTTTATTTGGTCCTTATTATTGCTAACAGTTTTGGTATTTACAGGAATCATAATTTCAATTTTTGACATTATAGGATTTCCACATGAAATGCATGAAAATAAAACTGTATTCAATAATTTTATGTTTATAAGGTTTCTCTGTAAAAAAAAAAAAAACCTGTATTACTATGGTGAGCTAATTGAGATATGAAATTTTCTTTTTTTATTTATTTTATTTTATTTTATTTTTTTGGCTGTGTCAGGTCTTGGTTGTGGCATGCGGGCTCTTCATTGCATCATGTGGGCTCCTCTCTACTTGCAACGCTTGGACTTCTCTCTAGTTGTGGCGTGCAGGTTCCAGAGCACGTGGGCTCTGTAGTTTGCGGCACGTGGGCTCTCTAGTTGAGGTGTGCAGGCTCAGTAGTTGTGGTGCATGGGCTTAGTTGCCCTACGGCATGTGGGAATCTTAGTTCCCCAACCAGGGATCAAACCCTCATCCCCTGTGTTGGAAGGAGGATTCTTTACCACTGGACCACCAGGGAAGTCCCTAACTGAGATATGAAATTTTCTAAGCTTCCCCATTTAGAAAACTATTAAGCAGTAAAGTTTATATCTGTGTGTTCTTTTTCTTAGCAGCAGAGAATCATACAATATCTGGCTTATCTTAGAGGTTATATTCTCCAAAAGTTTAGATTTCAATATTAATTATCTGATGACAAATAATTAAACAACTGACTCCATGATAAAATTACCCTGCTAAATTACTGTTGTTCAAATTGGGACCTTTCAAATTCTTTCAAATATTGTGTTCCCTGTTATAGAATTACAAAAAGGAGAGAAGAGCGGTAATAGGCATTGATGCAACCTCTAAGCTTCATTTAAACTGTGTTGGAAGAATAACAGTTGAGCTCTACCGAAAACAACTTATCATAGAGATTTAGGCCTGTGAATATATACCTCTAAAATAGGTATGTTCAGATAAATAATAATTGGAATTTTTGGTGCATTAGAGAGTTTTAAAGGCTTCCAAGAGTTGCATGACCTCACTTTGGCAGCTCAGATCATGTTCTCCAAGTTAACTCTCCTTGATCAAAGCGATGAGAGGTATAAGATCACTTCATCCTCTTTGCCTTTCCAGTCCTTTTCCACTAAGGATCCAAAAGATCCCTCTCCCATTGTTTGCCTTTTTCTGTCCTTAACTGCTTTACTTCTATTACCAGTGGGAGTCTCACCACCATCACAAGTATGAATGAAGCTTTGCTTATTCTGGGTGTTAATTTCCTTACGTGTGTTTATACTATGATGTACAAAGTAATCTGTGAATCCTTTTATGTGTAATTAGGAGCTGACAGAGTAGGTATCAGCCAGCTCCTAATTTATATTTGCTGCAGCAACCAGTGGGGCTGACTGGTACCCCTGGCCATGCCACTTGGCAGCACAAGGCTATTCTTGATGTCTGTTCAATTGCAGGTGCTGAACTCAGTTGAAGAATTTTAGAGTGGGTAGATGTAGGTGTGCTTGTGAAAAAGGGGGATGCAGGGAGGTGGTCTGTTCCAGGACCATCTTCCCAACACCTCCCCACTCAAGACTAGGGCTCTTCTAATGATGTAAGAATATGTTTACACTTTTCAGTTTGAATGACTTTAGCTGCTTCAATAATTTTGTGCCCTGCATGTCTTTAAACAACTCAACTCCATTTCAGTGCTTAACCTGTACTACCCATTTACTGACAACTGACTGACTTACCGAGTTATCTGTGACATCTCCCCTAATTTATCACCTTCTATCTTTTCTTCTTTATTAGACTGTTGTATATAAGTATTCTAACCTTGCAAACTGCCTCAGAATATTTATTTATTTTTTGTTCATATATTGTAAAAAAAAATTGAAGTATAGTTGATTTACAATGTTGTGTTAGTTTCAGGTGTACAGCAAAATGATTCAGATTTTTTTTAACTCTCCAAGAAATTTATTTTAGCATATGCCATAGATTGATATAATTGATATAATAATTTCATATAAAGGGAAACCATTGCAGAAGTAACTAAGGTGGGGCCCTAACAAGGAAATAAAGGAAAGGTCATAAAGAAATTCTTCCATATGAAGACTTTGGATCTGCATCATTTTTTCAAAATATAAAACCTTAATATTAGAAGCAAAGAGAAAAACAGCAAAGAAAACAAAACAGAAGCTTGGCATATGTAGTATAAATGTATGGGCTAAGTTATAACATATATGTGTTATATGTTTTATATATATATATATTCTTTTCCCTTACAGGTTATTACAAAATACTGAGCATATTTCCTGTCTCATATTTAAAAATCGAGCTTTTAAAAAATAGAGCTAATTTTTGAGCAAATTGGACGCTGTTGAGACAGTTGGTGAAATTTGCATGGGGTATGTAGATTGGATGGTAGTGCTGTGTCAAGGTTGATTTTCGGATTTGAAGGGTTGTTTGGGTGGGCCTTAAGCCAATATGACTGATGTATTTATTTTTAAATTTTTATTTTATATTGGAGTACAGTTTATTAGCAATGTTGTGTTAGTTTCAGGTGTACAGAAAAGTGATTCAGTTGTACGAATCCATGCATCTATTCTTTTTCAAGTTCTTTTCCCATTTAGGTTATTACAGAATATTGAGCAGAGTTCCTTGTGCTATACAGTAGGTCCTTGTTGGTTATCTATTTTAAATCTGTGTGTATATGTCAAGTTTATTGTCATGAAGATAAACTCAGGTGAGTTCAAGGCCGGATGCATCTACAGTGGACTGGGAATGAGCAAACTGGGAATGAGCAAACTGCCAGACAAGAAAACGCAGACCCTCTTCCTTTGAGGGAGACCTAACCCTTTCTTCCCTGTGGATTCTGAACCAGGGGAGAAGCCGGTGAATGGGGCGTGTGCAGATGCGATCAGCCCTACGTGCTGGGTGCAGTGCGACAGGCGCGCCATGCTGGGAATATCTCCTCCGCGCTTCGGCTCCGGGTGGCCCGCGTGCGCGCAGGTGTCTCCCGCGCGCCCTGCTCTGGGCTCTCTCGGCTTGGCGCCGCCGCAGTGCACAGAGCGGGGCCGGACTCAGCGCGCGCGGGAGGCGGAAGGCGCGCTCGGGGGCCGGCGCGGGACCGCAGCGCGCGCCCGACCCGCATCCCTCTCCTCCCCGCTCTCTCCCATCGCCTACAGCCGCCCCGGACCCGGCCATGGGGAACGTGCCATCCGCGGTGAAGCACTGCCTCAGCTACCAACAACTTCTCCGGGAGCATCTCTGGATCGGGGATTCAGTGGCAGGGGCGTTCGAGCCCGCGCAGGTACCACCTCGCGGCCCAGGGTGTCCCCACCCTCTCCCGTCATCCCCCAGGCCTCCTCTCGCCTTCTTGTGTAGCCTCTCACCCCGGGCCCTTCCTGCGACAGTTCTGTAATGTCAAACCTCACCCCTTAAAAGGTTTCCCATCATCTCTCTGGGGTGAATTGCAGACCCGCCCCTGCAGCTCAGACCCACTAAAATCCCTATCTTGGCCACGTGCAGGTCGCCTAAAGGAAACTGTTCCTTCTCTGTGTTTCCCTTGGAAGGGATGAGTCATAATATACAGCACTCCTCCGAGGATAGCGCCCTTCTTTTCAGTTCTCTCCTGATTATTGTGTGACAAAGACAACGAATTTGTCAGAATATGAGGCGGAAAAAGGAACAAAGCCAACACAGAAAACACGGTGGGATGAAATCATCCGTCATATCATTAATTATCCCTAATGTATTTATGCTTCAACACACTTGAACAAGCTGGGGAAAAATGGTAAATAACAGCGATTTCAGTCCAAAATGTATTCCCATATGATTCCTGAAAGCCCATTTTAAGACAATTATTAGGCAAGTGAGTAGTATCCACATACTTGTGATTTAATGCACTCTCAACCGGAAACGGCAAATAAATGAAGAAAATCTATATAAAGAAATTGACTTTTCACTTAAAAGAGCTTAAAATTTAAAGTTTCACAAAGGAATAACAGTGATAATTGTTAAGTGAATGTGAAAACGTGGGAAAAGGGAGGGAGACTCAGGGTTTAGCTATTATTTTTTCGAATTTTGGTGGATACAAAAATGTTTATTCCTGATTCACCTATGTACAAAATAATAACTTGTATTAAGTATAATATTTTAGTGGGTAAGCATAATTTAAGTTTGTGTTTTTAAATCAACTATTCTAATATTAGGCATCCAGTTTTCTATAGTTTTATAGTTAGTGTATTTTCAGTTCAATGTATCAATTTGTGGCATTGTAATTTTAGTTCTACAGATTGGAGTTCAGCGTTTGTGGATTCTCTAAAAGATACTTTGCTCCTCATTACTTAAAAGATGACCCTGGTCATCTGACTCAAAGACTGTTGCTGACAATCAAGAAAGGGAAAGTAATTCTTTATCTTCCTGTATGTTCTCTTGTCTTCTATTTAATTTTCCCGCCTTCTAATTTGATCTTTGTATTATAAAGATAATATAACCTTCATATTCACTCTGTTACAGAATCAGGAATCCTTACCTTCCCGTCTCTAAGTCTGAGACTTTATATGACTTTTGTTGCTGGGTTAATATTATTTTTCTCTCCCGCGACCCCCATATTCTGATTTTGTGGGCTTTGGGGAACATGACAGAGGCTAGACTGCTAGGTGAGGATGTCTACTTTGCCTTGTAGGGATGTGGAAGCAGGGTAATTGAAAATGACTAGGATGAAAAAAAAGAAAGAAAATGACTAGGATGACTGATCTAGGAATGCAGGGAATAGGGTTTTTGGACATTCATCAGCCTAATAAAGACTTTTCGTTCCTTTTTGGAGAAATAGCAATACCTTCTCCAAATATTGCCGTTTTAACCCTGGACTGCTTTAGTGAGAATCTCCTATTTATTCCTCAGACACAGCTTAAATATCACTTCTTTTGACCAACCCTTTCCACACAGAATCATGCTATTCTCCCGTTTCACAACCTTCTGTGAATTCTCATTGCTTTTAGGAATGAATAGCAAGCAAAATCTTTAATGTGTTTTTGGAAGCCTCAGGTGATCTCTTCATTGCATCTCTCTGCAGCAGCATCTTAAGCTATGTTCTCTTATCCTTGCCACTGTGTCCTTCCTTGAGTTTCCCAATCATCTTTCCTCTGGAAACATGATCTTTACCTGTTTTCCTCTCTGCTAGGAAGATTCTTTTCAAATAACCAACCTTGAGATCTCAACTCAGATGTTGCTTCCTCATGAAATCTTTCCCAGACTCTCAAGGCAAGCATTTCTTGTTATCTTACTTTGCACTGTTCATTACAAATAATATGAATTTTACATTTATTGTCGTGATCATTTTATGTTTAATTCCCTACCAGACTCTAAGTATCATAAAAGTAAGGAAAAATTCCACCACAAAATCCTCAGCAATGAACAAAATGTCTGATTAGTTTTTAATGGCCAATGAATACTTGTTGAATGAACAAATGAATGGATGTTTTTCCTTCTAGGGCATAAGCATCTCAGATTTATGGGGAACGTGAAATCCTTCATAGCACTTTTCAGGCTCCAAAACAATGATTGGCACATTGTAGTACAATGCTAACTATTTGTTATGCGAATGCCAAAGTGACGAGAATTAAGACAGGTGTCAATAAAGTTTGGTCTTAGTGCTGTTAGATGGGTATTATAACTATTTGTATTTTACCTTTTTTTATTGAACTATAGTTGATTTATAATGTTGTGTTAGTTTCCGGTGTACAGCAAAGCGATTCAGTTATACATACACATATGTATATGTATCTATTCTTTTTCAGACTCTTTTCCAATTTAGGTTATTAAAACATATTGAATATAGTTCCCTGTGCTATACAGTAAGACCTTGTTGTTTATCTATTTTATATATAGTAGATTGTATTTGCTAATCCCAAGCTCCTAATTTATTCCTCACCCTGCTTTCCCCTTTGGTAACTGTAAGATTATTTTCTATGCCTATGAGTCTATTTCTGTTTTGTAAATAAATTCATTTGTATCATTTTTTTTTTTTTTTTTAGATTCCACATATAAGTGATAGCATGTGATATTTGTCTTTTTCTGACTTACTTCACTTAGTATGATAATCTCCAGGTCCATGCATGTTGCTGCAAATGGCATTATTTCATTCTTTTTAATGGTGGAGTAATATTCCATTGTATATATGTACCACATCTTCTTTATCCATTCATCTGTCGATGGACGTTTGGGTTGTGTCATCTTTTTATCTTATAGAATCTAGTCATACTTTGATGGGGAAAGAGTTGAAAATGGATTCTGGAAGCTGTTAAAAGATGCACAGAGCTTAACTATTTTTCCACTGTTAAATCTGGCAGAGGGAATCATGGGCAGGACCCCTAAGTTTTGAAATAATTTGGCTGCAGTTGGGACAGACAGAGTGCTCTATTTTGAAAGAATACTGTGCTAGTCAATAGAAAGATTCAAAACCTAGCCCTTTTTCTGCTACCAATATATTATTAAGATAAAATTAAATATTGTGTGTGTGTGTAAGTACAAATATACACATTTGAAGTTTAGCAATTTATTACCAAATATAAAATGGGTCGATGTGAATTAAAGGCTTGCACTACCACAGCTCCACTAATTAAATTCTTTAGTTCTCTTCCTCTCTTTTTTTTTGTAACTAATGGCATTGGTTTTTCAGAAGATTTCCTCAATAGACCAGGAGGTTAAAATTGAACCTTCTATGGTTCAAGCTGTCTCTTAGGGCCTGTTTTATTTTCTACATTTGTCTCTGTTAAAATGGATATGATGAAGCTGGCTTAACTGGTGGTTTAAAGTTTGGATTAAAATTTAGGTTCCCTGTAAAGTAGTCCTTCTTTGATTTCCAAGTGCTACTAAGCAGTAGCTAAATATCTTCATGTATTAATACCCCATCACAACAATAAAATTCCCAAGGACCTAAATTCTATCATAAACAACACTTAAAATATATTAGTTTTTTAAAAACAAAATTGTAGATTATGTGAGATTAAATTTATAGTTATTTTACATTATATCCTAATCCTTTAAGTTACATTTACTGTCAGCAAATATGATTCCAAGTATTTAGTGTTAAAAGGTCTCTTGAATTTAATTGGAATGTATAATATTTTTGCTTAAATTTAATTAAAAGATTAAAGTGACTATATGCTTTTCAGTTGACAACTCTGAAGCTGTTAGTACATTTACAAAATACCTTAGAGTGAGTGGGGAGGAATTTTCAGAAAGGAACCAAACTACCATCCCACTGTTTGTTTTCTGTTTGTCTCAAGTGTTCTTTTGTCCTTTACTGCCCTGTTTCTCTTTTTTATGACTTCTTTTGAAATTATGTACATTTTAAAATTCATTTTTCCCTTGGGTTGGCTTGTTAGTTATGTGCTGTTTTTATGGTACTGGTAGTTGCTACCCATAAGATGTCAACGTACAGCCTTGACTTATTAAAATATTATATAAATTAGTTCTATTGCAACTTATTAAAAATATGATAATTTAACTCCCTTCACTGCCTTCACTTTCTATATTGTTGTTGTATATATTAATTTTCTATATGGTATATTTGTAATATGTATTTATAGTCAATATACATTTATATCTATGCACATATTTCCTCTTTCCTTTGCTCTTTATTGCTTTCTTAATCTCCATTCTTTCATCGGAAATTATTTCCCTTCAACTAGAAATATTTGCTTTAATATTTTCTTTAGTAAAAATCTGGTGGTGATAATTTCTTTCAGTTTTTCTTTGCTTGAATTACATTTATGTATATACGTGTGCACTGTGCACAAATATAATGAATATTGAGTATAAATACATGTTCCATATAAAGAATTAGAATACATGACATGACAAAGGTACGAAATGCAGGCTTCTCAACAGATAAAATGGAAACCAGAGACAAACCAGAGGGAAATCAGCTGTTAGTTTTACTTTTAGTTCTTTGATGATAATATATCTTTCATTCTCTTCTTGTTATCTTTGGTTTCCAACAGTATGACTATGATGAGTTGACTGGTGGTTTCTTTATATCTGATAATGGTTCATAGCACTACTTGGATCTTGATGCTTGTTGGCTTCCATATGTTTTGGAAATTTTTCAATCAATTCTCTTCAACTATTGCTTCTGTTTCTTTTTTTAACCACCCCCCAACTTGGACCTATAGCTTGAAGAATCTTAGAATGTTCCTTGTGACCCATTTATTTCTTATACTCATTTTTTGTATTTTTTATCTTTTTTTTCTCACCATGTTCAGTCTGAATATTTTTTCTCACCTATTCCATTTCACTAATTCCCTCTTTATCTTTGTCTAATTTGCTGCTGATTTAATGTGAGTTCTTAATTTTAGTTATATTTTTGAATTAATGGACTTCTATATGGTTTTCAAAACCAATTTTTAGTTCTCTGCCACAATTCTCCATCTTATCAAGAATTCTTGAATACTTATCAGTTATTTTAAGTTCCATGTCTGGTAACTCCAATATTCAGATCTCCAGTGGGTCTCTTTCATGTATCTTTCCTCTTGCAATGCCTACTAATTTTTCAGTTTAGGTTAGACACCTGTTATGAAAATGTTATAGACATAATTTGAGGCTCTGAGTCATACTGTCCTCCAGAAATGATTACCTTCCCCCCGCTCCCTTTTGCCCACCCTCTACACCCTGCCTCTGGCAACCACCAGTCTGTTCTCTGTATCTAATTTTTTTTTTTTTTTTAAGATTCCACATATAAGTACTTGTCTCTTTCTGTGTGACTTATTTTGCTTAGCATAATACCCTCAGGGTCCATCAGGTAGCAAATGGCATGATTTCCTTCTTTTTATGACTGAATAATTTGCCTTTGTGTAGATATATACACCATATTTTCTTTATCCATTCATCTGTCAATGGGTACTTGGGTTGTTTTCATGTCTTGGCTATTGTAAAGAGTGCTGTAATGAACATGAGGGTGCAGATATCTGTTCAAGATAATGATTTCCTTTCCTTGGGATAAATAGCTAGAAGCAGAATTGCTGAATCATATGATAGTTTTATTTTTAATTTTTTGAGGAACCTTCATGCTGTTTTCCATAGTGGCTGCACCAATTTACATTCCCCTTGACAGTGCACAAGGATTCCCTTTTCTCCACATCCTCACCAACACTTATTTCTTGTCATTTTGGTAATAGCCATTCTTATGGGTTTGAGGTGCAGGAAGGATTGATTATCTTTTGTTTCTAGCAGGCAATAAGTGCAAGGGTAGCTTACCTTAAGCCAATCAGATATTTAGCTGATTCAAGGCTGGACCTACTTCATTTGTGAGGGCTTGTCTTTTCTCTTCACGCTTACTTTTATTTTGTTGCTCTCCAAGGGTTCTAACTAAAAGCCTAGAATGTTTACCAGAATGTCTTCTACTTGTTGAACCTGAACTCAAAAATATTTCCTCCCCAACTTCTAAGACTCCTGGAAGCTCTGATGCTCTTCTCAGCTTCTCACCTGATTGCATAGAATTGGCAAATGCCTCAAGAGGAAAGTTCATGCTGAATTTTGGTATCACCCCTCTGTGTTTTTCTTCTGCTAGTATCTTGGCCACTGAAGTACACCCTCCCTTGGAGACTCCTAAGGCCATCAAACAAGTGTTTTCACTAATATTTTCACCAGATTTTCTGGTTCTCTGTGAGAAGTTTGTTCTGAACAAGCTAGTTAAAAAATTACTAATATAACAGGGGAAATATTAAAAAAACACTTATTTTGCAATATAATTGGAATTGAAAAAATATATTCATTTACAATATTACAAAGCTTTTGAAGTGGTTACATTCCAGGTAATATGCAAACCGTTGAGAGTAACAATTTGTGTATTTATTTTTCAAGCTTTATTGAGATATAATTGACATATAACATTGTGTAAGTTTAAGGTATACAAATTTGATACATTCATATATTGCAAAATGATTGTCACCATAGCGTTGGCTAACATCTGCATCACATCACATAATTACCATTTCTTTTTTGTGCTGAGACCATTTAAGATTTACTCTCGTAGCAGCTTTCAAGGATATAATATATTATTAACTGTAGTGTTAATCACTATGCTGTGCCTTAGATTCCTAGAACTTATTCATCTTATAGCTTGAACTTTGTATAGAGTAACAATTTAAAGTCCAAAAATTGAATTAAATGATTGGCTGCTTCATGAAAAAGTAATATTTTACAGAAAAACTGACTTATAATGATTTTCACTATAAGTAAAAATTGTGAAAGATAGAGAAGATAATTTTTAATGATAAAAATATGCTGCCTAAATTATCTTGCTTTAGGTAAACAGTATGCTATTTACTCCCTCTTTATGTGTGACATAGTTCAATAAAATTTGTTAAATGAATGAATGAATCAATGAGTGATTAAATTTACAGTATTTTATCTCTATTGGCATGAGATTATTTTGGATCTTTCCATTTAATGGCCCTGAAATGGGTAAAAATATTTCCTTCTTATTATTAACCTTTTCTTTACAATGCTATCTTTTGCTTTGTCTTGATTCATTCCTGGTTCATATTCAATATGCATTGGGCACTGCCTAACTGCTTTACATGCCATAACTCAATCCCCATAACAATCCATTTTATAGGTTTAGTAACTGGGATGCAGAAACATTAAATAATTTGTTCATGGTCAGTAGTTGATGATCTAGGAATTGAATTCAGTCAGCTGAGGTTCCAGAGCTCCCAGTTTTCACCAGTATACCAGTGCTTCCTGACCTTTCTGGTGATAGGAGTCAACGGAGGTGTTTATTAAATGTGCTAGAAATTCGGATTCAGTAGCTCTGTGTTGGAGCCCAGCTCTCACTGTTTTTGCTTCACCTACGTTTTGGGAAATGCTGGACTGAGTGATGCTGCTGCCCCTTCATCCCTGTATCTTCTGTCAAAGGGTCAGCTGTAGGCTCATGTTTCCTCTAATCTGTCTTCTGAGAGCTCCTGGCTCCAGCCCATGAGAGACTCCTATGAGTTTTGACTTCCCTTCTCTCCTCTTTGAAGGTGAGACTAGAGTTCTGCCTGGAATAGAATTGCATTGGATGCATAAGGAAAAACAACTTGGTTTCCAATAAATTTCCTGTTCCCTCCCATCTCCAATACTTTCTGTCCTTGGATTTCTGTTAGCTCCTCACTTCCTTGCTTTCTCTCCTTCCAGCTGGCTTTCACATCCTTTCCTCCCCCTGCTCTGTGTTCTTGTTTTTTTCATTAGCTCTGAGCTCCTCCAAGTCTTCTGGCTTCCTTTCTGCTTATTCACTCTGGGCTGTAACTTTCCCTGACCCTTTCTTCTTTCCTCATTTTCCTCTTCCAAGTTTAGCTTTTATTTTTGTTTCTTTTGATTTTCCCTCCTCAACCAAGGGGCTAGACTATGCAGACCCATAACTTGATGGGTCACTTTTATGGAGCACATGGTATTTAAAAGAGATCATACAAACTCATATATGTGGGGAATATCATTTTAGAAGAAATTCTGATTTGAAAGTGTTGTCCAGCCTGCTTGAAGACCTGACAGTAAAAGCAACACAAGAAAACAAGTTTCCTGGTCTCACAATTGTTAGTTTAAGTAGGAGATGCAAATTTGCTGCTACACGGGTGAGCCATATTTAACCTCTGGAAATGTTTTGTTTGGCCAAGACTACACTTAAAAGATAAGTACATATGAATGCCTTAAACAGGATTTGTACGCTTTACTCATATACTTAGCTACCTTGGGCACCCAGGTTATCTTCCTGTGCGTGTGGCTATTTGATTCTGTGGTCCTTACTGGACAATTACATGGGGATGCTTTAATGAGACCATCCAGGACATTTCTAAACATTGGCATATTTTCCAACAGTGTAGAGTGTAATCATAATCATTCAGCAGGCAGGAAGTTGTCTTTAAATTACCAGGAGTTTGCCATTTTTCCCTTTGGGACCATCTTCCTTTTCATAGTGATCAGAATTCATTCCTAAATGAAGGCTCAGGTGTTTGGGAATTTCTTCTCCTGGATCTAACCATATGTATGAGCCAATGTTTATGTTCTTTTCTCATAGAAAATAAATATTGATCACCAGATCTTATTCCTAAACACATTCATTCTGAAATTAGACTGATTTTTACTTGAATTTTACTGCAGGATAATTTAAAAAGTTATTCAGGTTCCTAGAGGTATATTTTGGACTTTTTTTTTTTCATGTAATTTATGTAAAAGCCAAGATTAGCAAGAATGGAAAAGCTCTCTGAAAAATATAAAACTTAAGTGAAAGCTGTTGTTTCTAGGTAGTGATGAAGGGGCTGGAGCTGTGAGTTGCAATCATGCTTTAGAAAGGAGGAGCTGACACTTCTCCGCCTGCTCCAGGGAGGGGAAGAGCTGTACCCTGGCCCTGATGCTTGCCGGGTGGTGAGGATGCTGTGGGGCAGGAGGGCCAAGTGTCACATGGGAGGTAGAACCACTGGAGATTCTGTCCCAGGGGTGCAGCTCAGGCCACATTTTCATTCTTCATTGCTGTGTTCCTCTGAAAGCTCATTTCTTGGCTTTGCTTTTTATTTGGATCACTTCCCCTCACCCCCCACCCCCCGCAATCCTTTCTTGCAATTCAGTTAAACACAAGCCTGTACATTTATTTTAATTCAGGGCCAGGGAAGTTAGTGATGATGATTGTAGTCTATGTGGTAAATATATATGTGTATGAATATAACATATCAATCTGTATCTGTATCTGTGTTTATCAATCTGTAGCTGCATCAACTACCTATCTATCTGTCATCCATATATCATCTATCTCTCTCTCTCTATCATCCATCCATCAATCAATCTATATATCTGTCATCAATCTATTATCTATCATCTATCTATCTATCATATATCTAAGCTACTCTCTCTTACAAGAACAAAATAATTTAAAGGTCCCTAATGTTAAAAATTGCCTTAACTATATCTATCTATCACCCATCTGTCATCTATCTATCTATCTATCTTTCTTTCTTTCACCCATCTGTCATCTATCTATCATCTTTCATCCATCGTCCATCCATCCATCCATCAATAAATCAATCATCCATCTATCATCTATCTATCTGTCATCCATCAAGCAATCAATCAATCAATCTATGTATCTATCTATGTATGTATCTATTTTTCATATATCTAATCTTTTACAAAAAATAATAATTTAAAGATCCCTAATTTTAAAAATTGCCTTATTATTACTTTCATACTTGATTTGAAGATGGATACTAGCCTTTTACTTGTGGTGAAACGTTTTTTTACAAGTGTTTCTCTGTGTTCTTCACTGCTGCCCCTGCCAACCCCAGTTCTTGAATACTGCTCAGCGGACCCATGTTTGTTTTCTGCATTGAAGCCCAGTTCCTTCCCAAAGATGGTTGAGTAGGTGGAAACATCTCTTTAGTGAATATGTACTATTTGGAGTGCTAGACTGAGGTCTTCTCAAGGAGTGAAACTATGTTTTATTTACCTTTTCTGTTATCCAGAAGACTTAAGTACTTAGATCCTGGTAAATGTTTGCAGAATAAATTAGTTTGGATATGGTAAAAATTCATTCATAGAGTAAACTTCAGCTGGTTTAAGCCACATTCATTGACTTTCTGGTTGGCAAAAATATGTATTTAATTATATCAAAGCTATTATTTTTGTAAACAAGAATTAGTAGCTTTCACTCTTATTATTTTTTGTATTGGAATAGAATGTCTGTTTTTTAAATTCATGTATTCATTTTGGAAGTTTGAAAGTCTATTTTTTTCTTTCATGGCTATCATTGTAAAGGTCAAAAAAAAGTAGAATCTAGCTTTTCATTCACTTTCCATGTCTAGGTTTTTATTAGGTTAATCCACACAGCGTATGATATGCATCTTCTCATAACTCCATTTGACAGGAGAAGGAGTAGAAACGTCGAGGGGTATAATGATACCCTCAGGGTGATGCAGCTTCTCTGTTGCAGTGTGTAAGATATGGTCTCCGGTGTTGGATTCAGCATTTGGGCTGAGTATCCTACTGATAGCACATCAAATGTCACCTTATGCTTGCAACTTTCCAAGTCAAGCTTTCTTGGATTTGTGAAGTAGGGAAATGCAGATGGAAGGAAACTTAAGCTAGAGAAAAATGCCTTTAATATAAGTTTCACACTGTGAAATCAGCCTTTCAGGAAGTCTTTTTGGTGAACTTTATTAACAACTGATGGGGTCTAGGAAGCTTGGAAGACAAGGAGTCAGGAAACCCCAAAGAGAACATGTCTGTCAGACGTCTTTCCTTCTGGGGTTTCCTTCCAGATGGATCTTGAAGGAAGTGGAGGGGCTCTCTGCCACTACTTTTGTATCTCTGTAACCCACTGGATGTGCAGAGTTTGGCATCCACTTTTTAAATTCTTTCCTCAATCTATATTTATTTCACTGTGAAATAGAAGCTGATCATAGCTGAATGTTGAAGTCAAAATATGAATCTTATTTTAGTTAGACACAATTTCTACCTTTTGAGAATTTTTACGTAGGGACCAAGGATTCTCTGATTTTTAAAATGCTATGTCACCGTTCAAACCTTGCGTTTTGCAGAAAGCTGTGGACCTGATCGCACATAAAAGCTGAGGGCAATTTGGAATTCTCTTTGCCTAGATTTTAGGGGTGGGTTTAAAAGACATTTGCAGAACCTGTGGAGAAACAGATGGAGTGATTCAGAGGTTCACTCGTGAATGTCTGCTGTCACTTAGTTCCCATTCCCGTATGACAAGATTTTAATATTTAATTCACTGTAATTCTGCTGAATGTATGCTCTAGAAAATGTTGAAGGGAAAACTTGAGCTAAAGGAGATGGAACAGAAGCTTGCATAAACACTCATCTCTAGAGAGCTGGATCTCTTAAATCTATTTGCTCTCCGAAGCATTATATAGATGCTGACCTTTAGATGGGAATGCCATAGTGATAACCAGTTATTATTTAGGGGCAGGAGTATTATTTTAGAATACTTGCAATAGACTTGCAACTGACTTATTGCATGGGACAAATTTAAGAATATATGAGAGACATAATATTATGCTAATTGTTAATAGAATGTTATTAATAAGAGTTTAGGAAATTATATGATGATGATGATGATACCACCAACCACTCTTTTTTTAAAAAAATTATTTTATTGAACTATTCTTGATTTACAATGTTATGTTAATTTCTGCTGTACAGCAAAGTGATTCAGTTATACATATATATTTTTTCATATTCTTTTCCATAATGGTTTATCACAATATATTGAATATAGTTCCCTGTGCTATGTAGTAGGACCTTGTTGTTTATCCATTCTATATGTAAAAGCTTGTATCTGCTAATCCCAACCTCCCACTCCATCCCTCCCCCACTCCCCTTCCCCCTTGGCAACCACAAGTCTGTTCACTATGTCTGTGAGTCTGTTTCTGTTTCATAGGTAGATTCATTTGTGTCATATTTTAGATTCCACATGTAAGTGATATCATATGATATTTGTCTTTCTCCATTGGACTTACTTCACTTCGTATGATAATCTCTATGTCCAGCCATGTTGCTGTGAATGGCATTATTTCATTCTTTTTTATGGCCAAGTAATATTCCATTGTATGCATGTGCCACATCTTCTTTATCCATTCATCTTTCGGTGGACATTTAGGCACCAACCACGCTTTATCAGTAAAGTTTGCTAAGGAATTTGCATACTTTCTGAACTCTTATAGTCCTGCAAAGAAGGTCCTGTGATTTTCATTTTTAATATGAGGAAAGGGAGTGAATAATATTTATTTTCTCCAGGTCAAATACCTGGTAGAGGCACTGGATTTGAATCTGTGTAAGGTTCCAAAGCCTGTATTTCTTCACTACATCACGTCAGTCAATTGAACAGTAGGAACTTCAGTTATAGGAAAATTATTTTGTACTCATTTGTTGTAATGTGTTTTCTTTTTAACATATTAGTAAAGTTCTAGCTTAATCTATCACTGCAGTTGGTTACAAATGGCTTAAGATGATATAATTTAGCTTTGAACTGTAGTTTATTTTGAGATCCAGCATTTAAAGCCTGAGGTGGATGGACCTGAATAAATCACTTTTCTTCAGAGACAAGTTATTCCGATTTTTTATGATGATTCCAAAGACTTTTGTGACTTTTCATGATCTCCTCCTTTCACTCTGATCTACCAGCAGCCTTCTCTTTCTCCTGAGCTCAGGTTAATAGTTTTACAGGATATTTCTGAGACATGCATCCTTCCTTAGTTTTTTAGTAAGTAGGTCAAATGAGCAAGTACCATCATATCAAAAAGGTCAGATTTATTTAAAATGTATTGTTGCCTATATACCAAATATTGTGTATGCAGACTTCATATACATATTGAAAGTTCCTGGATAACTTCTGTCAGAAAAATCTATTTACTTTAACCGTTGAATCTTTATTCTTTTTTTTTTTTTTTTTTTGAGTGGCCATCCAAAACCATAGTGTGTAGAGAAAAGGCATATTACAATGCAACAAAACAAAAAACAACTCAGTGACCTAACATGTTCTGAAGTATTCTTGTGAGGTTAATAAAATTTTTTATTAATAAGACATGGGTTGTTTGAAGCATAGAAAATAATAATTTTCTGTCATTTGCAAAGCAGTTGTTTTAATGCCAAGAATGTGCCCTCAGGAGAAGGACTTCAGTATCTTCCATTTGAGAAACTCAGCCTGAGTAACTCAGGAACCAGAGCCAGTCACGTTAGGACTGAACACGAGTTAGGACTGAACACTCTCACACCGCGCTTTCCTGCAGTTTTGCTATCCTTGCATTACTGCTTAGCGTTTCTCAAACCTGGGCTGGGAGTGCAGATTGGTGAGGGGTCAGGAGCTCCCATGGCCCCTTTCCCTCTCCATGGGGCTGCCTCAGTTCCAGGGGGACTCAGGCTTGGAGGTTGCACCATCCACCTCTGGGGAAGCTGCAAGTCCCCGGATAGTTGATGCCACTTTTCTTTTTCCTAAAAGCAAGTGTGAAAGAAGACCAGCAGCTCCTTCTCAAACTTGGGAAGGAAAAGACAAAGACGATCCTTGTCATTCATTTTGTGTGAACTCCTATTTAGCTATCAATAATTTTAATGAAGCCACATGTAAAACTTGGTATCAAATGATTTAACTAGTCAAACTACATATAATAACCATCTTCTGTTTTCAGATTCATAGTTTTGTTGGAGGCATTTTCTGTTGAACAGTAGGGACAGTAAAAAGTGAATGCTGAGAACTCTTGTATTTCTTTGTTGAAGTATAGTTGATTTACAATGTTGTGTTAATTTCTGCTGTGCAGCAAAGTGATTCAGTTATACATATATATACATTCTTTTAAAATATTCTTTTCATTATGGTTTATCACAGGATATTGAATATAGTTCCCTGTGCTATACAGTAGGACCTTGTTGTTTATCTATTCTATATATAATAGCTTACATCTGCTAATCCCAACCTCCAACTCCATCCCTCTCCCAACCCCCTCCCCCTTGGCAACCACAAGTCTGTTCTGAGAACTCTTTTAGAAAGTTTGAAATAATTAAACTGAACTGAGACATGCTATAACATAATGATATCTTATTAATTTCCAGGAAGGAAAAGTAAGTGTGAAAAAATTGAATATGTGCCTAATCATTAGTAAAATATATAAATCTCATATACCATAGAATTCACAGGAATTGAAAGTCAGAAAAACTGAAGAGATTCTTATACAGTTTTGCTATTTGTATTACTGTCGAGGCAGAGTGTAATCATATTCAGTCTAGAGGCTGTGTGTTTTATTTTTTCCATTTTGGCTTTAACATCCCTGCCAGCATATATCAATATTTTCCTAGAACACTAGTTTATAATTTATTAGTTATTATTAGCTAAAAATTTGAATACTTTTCAAGTGTTGATAAATTTTAGTTGCTCTAATTTTCATGAAGGCAAAAATTTATGGCTCATGAACTTGTTCTTGTAAATATATATATATATATTTATCAACTTGTGCATGAAAGAGACGCCATCCATATCCAAACATGTCTGCAAGTGCATGGATGTAGATCTTCAAGTATGTAGGTTTATGTCTATGAATATAAATGAGTATATATTTATTACTGTTGGGTGAATGGGAATATATCAAAGCATAAATTTTGGAGTTAGAGCACTTGGGGAAATTCTGACCTGGGGTAGTTGAGGACATTGTGTATGAGATTGATATGATAAGAGCTGAGAGGAACCCCTGAAAAGTGGAAGTGTAGGACAAGACATTCATTAGGATAGAATCTTCCACAATGCAGCTCTGTTTGTCCTGCCTGCCTTGTAGTTGACTGCTTAGCCTGTTCTGCTGTCATCTTTGACGGTCCTTGAGACTTCAATATATTATCTCAAATAAGTTTTCAAATGACCATTTTAAGTTATTAGATTTGTAGTATGTGACTTTGGACTCTTATTACTGCTAACTGAACCCACCTAAGGTTTGAGGTCCCAGGCCCTTCCCTCCACAAGGACTAAAAGGAGACCCCTTGAGGGCAGGTGGCCTGGTGGTAGGGGCAGCAGATCCTGAGGCCTTTTCTGAACAACCATCTTTCATTCTCTCAAACTACCCAGCATTAAAATAGTTTCTGTGTGTGTATGTATTTCTTTTAGTGATCTCTAATACATGTAGATGTTCCTGTTATTGGTATTTATAAAATACCACTGGACATTTAAAGAGGGATAAAAAGTTTAAATGATTCGGGGCTTCCCTGGTGGCACAGTGGTTGAGAGTCTGCCTGCCAATGCAGGGGACATGGGTTCGAGCCCTGGTCTGGGAAGATCCTACATGCCGCGGAGCAACTAGGCCCGTGAGCCACAACTACTGAGCCTGCGCGTCTGGAGCCTGTGCTCTGCAACAAGAGAGGCCACGATAGTGAGAGGCCCGTGCACCGCTATGAAGAGTGGCCCCCGCTTGCCGCAACTAGAGAAAGCCCTCGCACAGAAACGAAGACCCAACACAGCCAAAAATAAATAAATTAATTAAAAAAAAAAAGTTTAAATGATTTGTGAACTTTGTAAAGAGATATTATAGAATTGAGAATCTGGTATTATGGTTTAAAATCTCATTCATTTTTGACTCTAGTGTATGCTGAGAAGACCGGCTTGGAATGGTCCAAGTGAGGAAAGAGAAATCATTTCCACTTAGGAATAAAATAGTGGCATTTGAAAGTAAGAAGTTAGAAAGTGTGATTCAAGGTACAGAATTAGAATGGGTATTAATATAACAATTGGAATTTTAATTTTATCAGTTTAACATTATATTGATAGAGGGATTTTATTGATTTTATAGTTGATGGTGATGGGCTGTTACTTAAGTATAATCATATAGATTTTTAAACAAAATGTATTGAAGTAGAGTTGATTTAAAATGCATTAATTTCTGCTGTACAGCGAAGTGACTCAGTTATACACATATATACATTCTTTTTCATATTCTTTTCCATTATGGTTTATCACAGGATATTGAATATAGTTCCCTGTGCTATACAGTAGGACCTTGTTGTTCATCCATTCTATATATAATAGTTTGCATTTGCTAATCCCAAACTCCTAATCCATCCCTCCCCCTCCTTTGGCAACCACAAGTCTGTTCTCTGTGTCTGCGAGTTTGTGTCTGGTTCTTAGATAATTCATATAGTTTTTTTTTTAAAGTTGGCTTAAGATAGAGCAGAGGATTTCCAAATAGAAGCTGACTTTGCTTAGATGGAAGGCAGAAAGACTAATTAGTCATTGCATGTAACCTGTTTGTTAAGTATTCCTCTAAGGGGAAATTGAAAATCAGTCACTATAGTTTATTTTTCAATAGAAATTGAAAAGAACATTGATTTATTGCCTAAAGTGGCTGAGAAAGTTTGCATCCAACTTTAGCAGAACCATGCACAATTTTTTTTTTTTTGTTTTGATGTTCCAGTCTGCAGATGTTAGCTGTTTTGTGAGGAAACAATGGTGTTAGCTCTGAGTTTTCTTGGAAAGAAAGAGCTTAAAAGCTTTGGAGTGCTGCACTCACAGTCTGCCCAGCCAATTGACCATGATGGAATATTCAGGAAGTCCATGGGGAGTCATTCCATGGCAGCATCTGGAAGGAAACAATAAGTGGCTGGATGGTTTACTTTTCAGGCAAATGATTAAGAGGCGATTAAGGGAAAGTGTTAGGATGTGAGGGAGGGAAGGAGCACTGAAGGTGTATATATAATATGGAGTGGAGGGATTATGGAAAAGACTTAACAGAATGAACCGTAGATCACAGCAGAATTTAGAAAAAGCTGGAATTGGAATTTGGACAGACCAGCTTAGATGTATCACGTGAAATAGAACACGAGATTCACATAATACAGAACATACTGGGACGTGTTTTTTTGGAACAGTGAAGGACAGCGATAATGTCTCATTATTCCGAGCCACTGGAAATCACGTCTTAAGAGTTGGAAAGACATCCTGCTCTTACACCTTTGCAGTCTTACTCTGATTATATTGGCCCTACTTTAAAATCCTAAGAAAGCTCTGGGTTTTGGAAATGGAAATCCAAGGCTTTAATCAAGCGAGGGGTTTTACTTTAGCAGTTTGGTGCTAACTCATTCATAATGTGTAAAGGCAACGTTGCTTTAAAGTGTTTTACACAATCTCTTCTTCCTGCCCTTCCCTCTTGCCTACTCACAGTTCCCCACTCCCAACTGCAAATGAATGAATGAGTGAATAAAGGGAGGAATGAATGAGTGAATAAAGGGATGAATGAATTAGTGAATAAAGGGATGAATGAATTAGTGAATAAAGGGATGCATGAATTAGTGAATAAAGGAATAAATGAATGAATGAATAAAATTCTCTTTTCAGTTTAGATGATAGTGGGTGAAAGATAGTTTATTTCTCCCCAAAAGGCTCATGTTTATCCTTAAAAGCAAAATGAAGTTTCCTCTGAATACAAGTTTTTCTTCTTGATACCAGATACTTGAGCATCTGGAATAGTTAGATATTAGAGAGAAAGATAAGGCAATGTTATGGAAGTGAGTGGCTCTACCCGCAGTCATCCCTTCCAGAAATCACTTAAAGATCCTTTAATCTCAATGTATGGAGACTCAGCAGACACCAGACTCCATCTCTACTCAAGGCTCAAAATCGAAGAGTTGGGTTTCATTAGCCAGGATGTGCAAACACTGCAACACACAACTCCACATTTTCCGTGCCTCAAAATCATCACAGGTGATTTCTTGCTCAAGTCCAGGTTGGATGATTTGACCATTCAGTGAGCCAAAGTCTTTCTTCTTGTGGCACTGACCTGCTCTAAGTCCTTGCCATTTAGAGGAGGGGGAGAGAGACCAGGGGAAAGACATATCTACTTCTTACCACTTCTGGAGTGAAGTGACACACTTTGCGTTGCCCCATTGTCCAGAACTCACTCGAATGGTTCCACCGGATGTGAGTGTGTGCATGGTAGGCTCTACCAGAGAGACTTAACCTTCCTGTCACAGCTCTAGGCAGGCTCTTTTTCTGGATGATAAGAAAACGTAAGTCTAATTGGGCACTTTCAAAGACAAACTAACTGGGCAGATTAAAGAGAGGGCTGTATATGTAGTATTTGCTTCTCAATAAAACTTTGGAACAAAAAGTCCCATTGAATTCCCCTTAAATACTTCTCTGGCTTCTCCTCCTGTCCAGTCCTGGTGAACATCAGGCTCTTTAGACTGGCGTTCCCTGAGAACAGTCATTTCATCAGGTGGCCCTGAGAAGTCAAAACCTAAGGCAGCTCAGATTGCTAAAGTGTGTCTTAGGGTTGCTTCCACTGGTAGGTGAAAGAGATGGGAATGCCAACCTGCCCAACATTTGTTCAGGGCTAGCCCTGATAGATAGATAACCAGGATCATAGTCCTGCCAGATTAAGTACCAGGTCAGGCAAGTTCTGATGAGATTTGGGAAGGAGCAGCAGTTTGGATAATTCTGAGGATGGTGGACTCATTGAGGGATAGAAAGAACATTTTTAAAAAGAGTCAAGAAGCAGCTCTGGGGGGAGAAAGGTTGAGAATAGGGCTCCTTTTTCACATTGCCTGGAGCTTACCCTCATTTCCAGAGAAATGCTCTATAGAAGCAGAGACTGGAAAAAGCTTAGTTTCTGGGGGGTGGTCCACGTATTGAGATATAGGGGTTCTGGGAGGGGTGGCTTTGCTTATTTGTGGTTGTTCTTTGTCATTGTAGTCACATGTGGTCACATGAGAATTACATGCCATGGGGGACAGGAAGCTTGATCTTTAGTGTGAAAGCTGTGCATTCTGGTGTGTTGAGGAGGGATGTGGAATATAATTAAGTCTGTATTTCTTCCAAGTAAATTTACAGGGGTAATTTAAGTGAGATGATCACATAATATGGTCCAAACACAGGCACATTAAACTAAAAGGGAATAGTATTAATTACCCTCAGACATCAGGTGTAAATCAAGACCACCTCAAACTAAAAAGGATGGACGTATGGCCACCTTACTTTTATTTATTTTTAATTTAATTTTATTTTATTCTTGGCTGTGTTCGGTCTTCGTTGTTGTGCGTGGGCTTTCTTTAGTTGCGGTGAGCGGGAGCTACTCTTTGTTGTGGTGCAGGTGCTTCTCACTGCGGTGGCTTCTCTTGTTGTGGAGCATGGGCTCTAGGCACACGGGCTTCAGTAGTTGTGGCACAAGGGTTCAGTAGTTGTGGCTCACGGGCTTTGGAGCACAGGCTCAGTAGTTGTGGTGCATGGGCTTAGTTGCTCCGTGGCATGTGGGATCTTCCCGGACCAGGGCTTGAACCCATGTCCTCTGCATTGGCAGGTGGATTCTTAACCACTGCGCCACCAGGGAAGTCCCGAGGCCACCTTACTTTTAAGACAGTGATAATACATTTATCTAACAATCACCCTTTTGAGTATTTAACAGCCCTCACTTTCAGAAAATTTCATCTTCATTCCCAACCTACTGTTTCAATTAATTCCTGTGCTAAATAAAAAGCAACAGAAACACTAGTCTTTGTAGGGTAACACTTTACGTAGTAAGTTAGAAAATTGCCCGTTAGTTTTTATACTCAAGGCTAAATATTCCCAGTGCTTTTTATCCTCTCTCACCCTTTCTGTAAGCTGCTATTTTAATTGCTTTGCAGACCTTTTCTTCGTTCTCTGTCTCTTTAAATGGGGGCCAACCAAATCCTGGGTGAGGCAGGGGTATTTTAGACTAACCCCAATAGGTTACACTTTTATCTAAGTGTCCTGTTGCTCACTTATTCAGCTTGAGAATAGAAGGTTGTGGAATGAATTAGGCACAGTCTTCAAGGATATGAAGCACTGTTAAGTACAGTATGGAGACCAGCTGTACTGTATTCAGGCAACATAATTTATTGAGTAACACCCTACACCCCCAGTATACAGAGAACATTTAAGCAGGGCAAGATTTTGGCTTACAGGGAATGAACACACACACACACGATGTGATTTAGGAAGGATCAGAAATTCAAACCACCCCTCACCAGCCTGCTCACAGCCCCAACATGAGGGCCACTTCTGGGGTTCGAGATAAAGCATCTCTAGATGAAACTGACCACCTGGAAAGGAAGGCATGTATAATAAAGCCATTAGCGAGCGAACTCATCAGCTGGGCTCAGAGCCCTCTCGGGAAGCACAACATAACGTTTTAATCGGCGTCGGGGCCGGGAGGGGTCAGTGTGTTAGAAAGTGCAGCCCTCGGTGGGAGAGAAGCCATCTAGAAATCCCCAAATGCAGAGCTGGGGATTTTGATGACAAATACCTTCCTGGAAGATGGAGATGCCCCAGGCAACCTGGCATGTGGCTTTGTTGCTGGGGGCTGGCCTGGGATTAGCTGTCATAGGAAGTGTGACACAAGTGCGTGTGTGCCCTGGCTCTGGAGAGCATCCCCTAAAGTGGGAAACAGATTCAACACAGCCATATGGTACTTTCAAGCTTAGTAAATGGAAAAAAAAAAATGCATCTTTGTATAAGACTATTTGGTATCAATTAGTAGATGCAGGTGAACTCTCAATTTTGGATGCTAGGGAGTAAAACAGAACAAAATATTGGTGTTGTTAGGATGATTGAATTTAACTATGTAAAATGTGAGAAAGTTTCTTGTAGGAGAATATTTAGTAGTATTCTGGGGGAAGTTAGAAAGGAGTTTCATGGAGAAGCAGATTTTTGAATATATTTAACAATTTTCTTTTTCTTATATTTGGGACTCTGGACTTTCCTCTTGTAAGTATTCTGACTTTATCTGAATTTTACATTATCAAACGTCCAGGGAGAATCAGGTATAAGGTTCTCAGCTGTCCTGCCCAGCCCAGTAAGACTGACTTTGTCAGGGTGAAATGTTCTTGAACCCTCAGGGTCTCCTCTTCCTTCTCTACCCAAACCATCCTAATCCAAGCTGTCGTCATTTCTCACCTGGATTATTGCTGTGACCTAATTTTTGCTCTCCTTGTTTCCACTCTGTCCTCCTTTAGCCTATTCTCAGTACGGCAGCCAGAAGAAGCCCAGTACAATGTCCCTTAGATCATTCCTCTCCTCCAAAGCCCTCCAGTCCTTTTCCATCTGCCTGTGACTGAGTCTTTATCTGGGCCTTCTCTGTACTTCTGGTCCCTTTGTCTTTTTATTTTACTCCTTGCTTACTCTTTTTCCAGGCCTTCCAAGAACAGTTAATACATGAGATGCATTTCCCATGATCAGTACAGTGAACACTGCACTGGCTGTTAGAAGGCTCTTTCCCAGGATATCTGTAGAGCTTTGCACCTACCCCCATCACCCAACTCCTTCTGTTTTTTTCTCAAAGCACACCTTTTTTTTTTTTTTTAAATATCTTTATTGAAGTATAATTGCTTTACAATGGTGTGTTAGTTTCTGCTTTATAACAAAGTGAATCAGTTATACATATACATATGTTCCCATATCTCTTCCCTCTTGCATCTCCCTCCTTCCCACCCTCCCCATCCCACCCCTCCAGGTGGTCACAAAGCACCGAGCTGATCTCTCTGTGCTATGCAGCTGCTTCCCACTAGCTATCTATTTTATATTTGGTAGTGTATATATGTCCATGACACTCTCTTACCCTGTCACATCTCACCCCTCCCCCTCCCCATATCCTCAAGGCCATTCTCTGGTAGGTCTGTGTCTTTATTCCCGTCTTGCCACTAAGTTCTTCATGGCCTTTTTTTTTTTTTTCCCTTAGATTTCATATATATGTGTTAGCATACTGTATTTGTTTTGCTCTTTCTGACTTACTTCACTCTGTATGACAGACTCTAACTCCATCCACCTCATTACAAACACCTCCATTTCATTTCTTTTTATGGCTGAGTAATATTCCATTGTATATATGTGCCACATCTTCTTTATCCATTCATTCGATGATGGACACTTAGGTTGCTTCCATGTCCTGGCTATTGTAAATAGAGCTGCAATGAACATTTTGGTACATGACTCTTTTTGAATGATGGTTTTCTCAGGGTATATGCCCAGTAGTGGGATTGCTGGGTCGTATGGTAGTTCTATTTTTAGTTTTTTAAGGAACCTCCATACTGTTCTCCATAGTGGCTGTATCAATTTACATTCCCACCAACAGTGCAAGAGTGTTCCCTTTCCTCCACACCCTCTCCAGCATTTACTGTTTCTAGATTTTTTGATGATGGCCATTCTGACCGGTGTGAGATGATATCTCATTGTAGTTTTGATTTGCATTTCTCTAAAGATTAATGATGTTGAGCATTCTTTCATGTGTCTGTTGGCCATCTGTATATCTTCTTTGGAGAAATGTCTATTTAGGTCTTCTGCCCATTTTTGGATTGGGTTGTTCGTTTTTTTGTTATTGAGCTGCATGACCTGCTTGTAAATCTTGGAGATTAATCCTTTGTCAGTTGCTTCATTTGCAAATATTTTCTCCCATTCTGAGGGTTGTCTTTTGGTGTTGTTTATGGTTTCCTTTGCTGTGCAAAAGCATTTAAGTTTCATTAGGTCCCATTTGTTTATTTGTGTTTGTATTTCCATTTCTGTAGGAGCTGGGTCAAAAAGAATCTTGCTGTGATTTATGTCATAGAGTGTTCTGCCTATGTTTTCCTCTAAGAGTTTGATAGTGTCTGGCCTTACACTTAGGTCTTTAATCCATTTTGAGTTTATTTTTGTGCATGGTGTCAGGGAGTGTTCTAATTTCATACTTTTACATGTATCTGTCCAATTTTCCCAGCACCACTTATTGAAGAGGCTGTCTTTTCTCCACTGTATATGCTTGCCTCATTTATCAATGATAAGGTGACCATATGTGCGTGGGTTTATCTCTGGGCTTTCTATCCTGTTCCATTGATCTATGTTTCTGTTTTTGTGCCAGTACCAAACTGTCTTGATTACAGTAGCTTTGTAATATAGTCTGAAGTCAGGGAGCCTGATTCACCCAGCTCCATTTTTCGTTCTCAAGATTGCTTTGGCTATTCGGGGTCTTTTTTGTTTCCATACAAATTGTGAAATTTTTTGTTCTAGTTCTGTGAAAAATGCCAGTGGTAGTTTGATAGGGATTGCATTGAATCTGTAGATTGCTTTGGGTAGTAGAATCATTTTCACAATGTTGATTCTTCCAATCCAAGAACATGGTATATCTCTCCATCTATTTGTATCATCTTTAATTTCTTTCATCAGTGTCTTATAATTTTCTGCATACAGGTCTTTTGTCTCCTTAGGTAGGTTTATTCCTAGATATTTTATTCTTATTGTTGCAATGGTAAATGGGAGTGTTTTCTTAATTTCACTTTCAGATTTTTCGTCATTAGTGTATAGGAAGGAAAGAGATTTCTGTGCATTAATTTTGTATCCTGCTACTTTACCAAATTCATTGGTTAGCTCTAGTAGTTTTCTGGTAGCATCTTTAGGATTCTCTATGTATAGTATCATGTCATCTGCAAACAGTGACAGCTTTACTTCTTCTTTTCCGATTTGGATTCCTTTTATTTCTTTTTCTTCTCTGGTTGCTGTGGCTAACACTACCAAAACTATGTTGAATAATAGTGGTGAGAGTGGGCAACCTTGTCTTGTTCCTGATCTTAGTGGAAATGGTTTAAGTTTTTCACCATTGAGGACAATGTTGGTTGTGGCTTTGTCATATATGGCCTTTATTATGTTGAGGAAAGTTCCCTCTATGCCTACTTTCTGCAGGGCTTTTATCATAAATGGGTGTTGAATTTTGTCGAAAGCTTTCTCTGCATCTATTGAGATGATCATATGGTTTTTCTCCTTCAATTTGTTAATATGGTGTATCACGTTGATTGATTTGCATATATTGAAGAATCCTTGCATTCCTGGGATAAACCCCACTTGATCATGGTGTATGATCCTTTTAATGTGCTGTTGGATTCTGTTTGCTAGTATTTTGTTGAGGATTTTTGCATCTATGTTCATCAGTGATATTGGCCTGTAGTTTTCTTTCTTTGTGACATCTTTGTCTGGTTTTGTTATCAGGGTGATGGTGGCCTCGTAGAATGAGATTGGGAGTGTTCCTCCCTCTTCTATATTTTGGAAGAGTTTGAGAAGGATAGGTGTTAGTTCTTCTCTAAATGTTTGATAGAATTCACCTGTGAAGCCACCTGGTCCTGGGCTTTTGTTTGTTGGAAGATTTTTAATCACAGTTTCAATTTCAGTGCTTGTGATTTGTCTGTTCATATTTTCTATTTCTTCCTGGTTCAGTCTCGGCAGGTTGTGCATTTCTAAGAATCTGTCCATTTCTTCCAGGTTGTCCATTTTATTGGCATAGAGTTGCTTGTAGTAATCTCTCATGATCGTTTGTATTTCTGCAGTGTCAGTGGTTACTTCTCCTTTTTCATTTCTAAATCTGTTGATTTGAGTCTTCTCCCTTTTTCTCTTGATGAGTCTGGCTAATGGTTTATCAATTTTGTTTATCTTCTCAAAGAACCAGCTTTTAGTTTCATTGATTTTTGCTATTTTTTCCTTCATTTCTTTTTCATTTATTTCTGATCTGATCTTTATGATTTCTTTCCTTCTGCTAGCTTTGGTTTTTTTTTTTTTTTTTTTTTCTTTTTCAAGAGGGTTCCCTTTTCTCAACACCCTCTCCAGCGTTTATTATTTGTAGAGTTTTTTGTTGTTTTTTTTTTAAATTTTTTATTTATTTATGTTTGGCTGTGTTGGGTCTTCATTTCTGTGCGAGGGCTTTCTCTAGTTGCGGCGAGTGGGGGCCACTCTTCATCGCGGTGCGTGGGCCTCTCACTATCGCGGCCTCTCTTGTTGCGGAGAATAGGCTCCAGACGCTCAGGCTCAGTAATTGTGGCTCACGGGCCTAGTTGCTCCGCGGCACGTGGGATCTTCCCAGACCAGGGCTCGAACCCGTTTCCCCTGCACTGGCAGGCAGATTCTCAACCACTGCGCCAGCAGGGAAGCCCACTTTGGGGTTTTTTTGTTCTTCTTTCTCTAATTGCTTCAGGTGCAACGTTAGGTTGTTTATTCGAGATGTTTCCTATTTCTTGATGTAGGCTTGTATTGCTATAAACTTCCCTCTTAGCACTGCTTTTGCTGCGTCCCATAGGTTTTGGGTCGTCGTGTCTCCATTGTCATTTGTTTCTAGGTATTTTTTGATTTCCCCTTTGATTTCTTCAGTGATCACTTCGTTATTAAGTAGTGTATTGTGTAGCCTCCATGTGTTTGTATTTTTTACCGATCTTTTCCTGTAATTGATATCTTGTCTCATAGCGTTGTGGTCGGAAAAGATACTTGATACGATTTCAATTTTCTTAAATTTACCAAGGCTTGATATGTGACCCAAGATATGATCTATCCTGGAGAATGTTCCATGAGCACTTGAGAAAAATGTGTATTCTGTTGTTTTTGGGTGGAATGTCCTATAAATATCAATTAAGTCCATCTTGTTTAATGTATCATTTAAAGCTTGTGTTTCCTTATTCATTTTCATTTTGGATGATCTGTCCATTGGAGAAAGTGGGGTGTTAAAGTCCCCTACTATGATTGTGTTGCTGTCGATTTCCCCTTTTATGGCTGTTAGTATTTGCCTTATGTATTGAGATGCTCCTATTTTGGGTGCATAAATATTTACAATTGTTATACCTTCCTCTTGGATCGATCCCTTGATCATTATATAGTGTCCTTCTTTGTCTCTTGTAATAGTCTTTATTTTAAAGTCTATTTTGTCTGATATGAGAATTGCTACTCCAGCTTTCTTTTGATTTCCATTTGCATGGAATATCTTTTTCCATCCCCTCACTTTCAGTCTGTATGTGTCCCTAGGTCTGAAGTGGGTCTCTTGTAGACAGCATATATATGGGTCTTGTTTTTGTATCCATTCAGCCAGTCTATGTCTTTTGGTTGGGTCATTTAATCCATTTACATTTAAGGTAATTATTGATATGTATGTTCCTCTTCGCATTTTCTTAAATGTTTTGGGTTGGTTATTGTAGGTGTTTTCCTTCTCTTGTGTTTCTTGCCTAGAGAAGTTCCTTTAGCATTTGTTGTAAAGCTGGTTTGGTGGTGCTGAACTCTCTCAGCTTTTGCTTGTCTGTAAAGGTTTTAATTTCTCCATCAAATCTGAATGAGATCCTTGCTGGGTAGATTAATCTTGGTTGTAGGTTTTTCTCCTTCATCACTTTAAGTATATCCTGCCACTCCCTTCTGGCTTGCAGAGTTTCTGCTGAGAGATCAGCTGTTAACCTTATTGGGATTCCCTTATGTGTTATTTGTTGTTTTTCCCTTGCTGCTTTTAATATGTTTTCTTTATATTTAATTTTTGACAGTTTGATTAATATGTGTCTTGGCGTGTTTCTCCTTGGATTTATCCTGTATGGGACTCTCTGTGCTTCCAGGACTTGATTAACTATTTTGTTTCCCATATTAGGGAAGTTTTCAACTATAATCTCTTCAAATATTTTCTCAGTCCCTTTCTTTTTCTCTTCTTCTTCTGGGACCCCTATAATTTGAATGTTGGTGTGTTTAATGTCATCCCAGAGGTCTGTGAGACTGTCCTCAGTTCTTTTCATTCTTTTTTCTTTATCCTGCTCTGCAGTAGTTATTTCCACCATTTTATCTTCCAGGTCATTTATCCGTTCTTCTGACTCAGTTATTCTGCTATTGATCCCATCTAGAGTATTTTTAATTCCATTTATTGTGTTGTTCATCGTTGCTTGCTTCCTCTTTAGTTCTTCTACGTCCTTGTTAAATGTTTCTTGCTTTTTGTTTATGCTATTTCCAAGATTTTGGATCATCCTTACTATCATTATTCTGAATTCTTTTTCAGGTAGACTACCTATTTCCTCTTCATTTGTTAGGTCTGGTGTGTTTTGACCCTGCTCCTTCACCTGCTGTGTGTTTTTCTGTCTTCTCATTTTGCTTATCTTACTGTGTTTGGGGTCTCCTTTTCACAGGCTGCAGGTTCATAGTTCCCGTTGTTTTTGGTATCTGTCCCCAGTGGCTAAGGTTGGTTCAGTGGGTTGTGTAGGCTTCCTGGTGGAGGGAACTAATGCCTGTGTTCTGGTGGATGAGGCTGGATCTTGTCTTTCTGGTGGGCACGTTCACATCTGGTGGTGTATTTTGCGGTGTCTGTAGCCTTATTATGATTTTAGGCAGTCTCTCTGCTAATGGATGGGGCTGTGTTCCTGTCTTGCTAGTTGTTTGGCATAGGGTGTCCAGCACTGTAGCTTGCTGGTCGTTGAGTGAAGCTGGGTCTTGATGTTGAGATGGAGATCTCTGAGAGATTTTTGCCGTTTGGTATTACGTGGAGCTGGGAGGTCTCTTGTGGACCAGTGTCCTGAAGTTGGCTCTCCCACCTCAGAGGCACAGCGCTGATGCCTGGCTGGAGCACCAAGAGCCTTTCATCCACACGGCTCAGAGTAAAAGGGAGAAAAAAAGAAAGAGGACATAATATAGTGAAGTAAAATAAAGCTATTATAAAGCAAAGCTATACAGACAAAATCTCACCCAGAAGCATATACATATACACTCACAAAAAAAGGAAAAGGGGAAAAATTAATATATCCTGCTCCCAAAGTCCACCTCCTGAATTTGGGATGATTCGTTGTCTATTCAGGTATTCAACAGATGCAGGCACATCAGGTTGTTTGTGGAGTTTTAATCTGCTGCTTCTGAGGCTGCTGGGAGAGATTTCCCTTTCTCTTCTTTGTTCGCACAGCTCCCGGGGTTCAGCTTTGGATTTGGACCGGCCTCTGCATGTAGGTCGCCTGAGGGCGTCTGTTCCCCACCCAGACAAAACGGGGTTAAAGGAGCATCTGCTTCTGTGGCTCTGGCTCACTCAGGCCGGGGGGAGGGATGGGTACGGAGGAGGCGGGGCGAGCCTGCAGCGGCAGAGGCCGGCATGACATTGCACCAGCCTGGGGCGCACCGTGTGTTCTCCCGGGGAAGTTGTCCCCAGATCACGGGAGCCTGGCAGTGCCGGGCTGCACAGGCTCCCGGGAGGGGCGGTGTGGAGAGTGACCTCTGCTCGCACACAGGCTTTTTGGTGGTGGTAGCAGCAGCCTTAGCATCTCATGCCTGTCTCTGGGGCCCGCGCTGATCGCCGCGGCTCATGCCCGTCTCTGGAGTTCGTTTAGGCGGCGCTCTGAATCCCCTCTCCTTGCGCGCTGTGAAACAAAGAGGCAAGAAAAAGTCTCTTGCCTCTTCGGCAGCTGCAGACTTTTTCCCGGACTCCCTCCCGGCTAGCTGTGGTGCACTAACCCCTTCAGGCTGTGTTCACGCCGCCAACCCAAGTCCTCTCCCTGCCCGAGCCTCAGCTCCCAGCCCCGCCCGCCCTGGCGGGTGAGCAGACAAGCCTCTCAGGCTGGTGAGTTTCACTCGGCGCCGAGCCTCTGTGCGGGAGTCTCTCCACTTTGCCCTCCGCACCGCTGTGGCTGTGCTCTCTCCTCCGTGGCTCCGAAGCTTCCCCCCTCTGCTACCCGCAGTCTCCGCCCGCGAAGGGGCTTCCTAGTGCGTGGAAACCTTTCCTCCTTCACGGCTCTCTCCCACTGGTGCAGGTCCCGTCCCTATTCTTTTGTCTCTGTTATTTCTTTTTTCTTTTGCCCTACCCAAGTACGTGGGGAGTTTCTTGCCTTTTGGGAGGTCTGACGTTTTCTGCCAGTGTTCAGTGGGTGTTCTGTAGGAGCAGTTCCACGTGTAGATGTATTTCTGATGTATCTGTGGGGAGGAAGGTGATCTCCGTGTCTTACTCTTCCGCCATCTTCTCTCTCTCCCCGTCAAAGCACACCTTTTTTTGGAAAATTGCAGCATGGCTCCTGTCCCCCAAATTCCTCTTCCCCTTTTGCCTTGGTTTCTTCATAATACTTATCACTATATATTTTACTTTTTACTTTAATTTTAATTAAAAAAAATTTTTAAATTTTTATTTTATATTGGAGTATGGTTGATTTACAATGTTGTGTTAGTTTCAGGTGTACAGCAAAGTGGTTCAGTTATACATATACATATAAGCATTCTTTTTCAGATTCTTTCCCCATGTAGGTTATTACAGAATATCAAGTAGATTTCCCTGTGCTATACTCTAGGTCCTTGTTGGTTATCTATTTTATATATAGTAGTGTGTATATGTTAATTCCAAACTCCTAATTTTTCCCTCCCCAGACCTTTACTCTTTCTTCTTCTTTTTTTTTTTTTTTTTTTTGGCCACAATCTGTAGGCTCCATGAAGGGTGTTTTGTCTGTTCTGTTCACTGCTATATTCTAGTGCTCATCAAATGAATGGACAAAAGAAAGCTCAGCTCATCATTACTCCCAGAATTCCATGGGGCCCTTAGTAAGTGGTTACTGATAACCATGATCACAGCTCTTCCCCTTCTAATTTAGAGAACCTCCCAGAGATTTGGCACACTGGTAGGTATTTGGACCCTCAGGATCAAGACTCTTGATACATTATCTTAATATATCAGAGCCAGTAATGCCAATGGAGACTTTCTACTCTACCCCACCCTGCCCTAGGTAATCTGTTCAGCAGAAACACGGATATTCCTTTAAATCACAGGTTATTGTGTACTTTAGAAAAGCAGTGGTCCAGGTGTTTAGCCCACCATTCTTTGGTCGAAGCTTCCTCACCCCATTCAGCTCCCTTTCCAAGTGTTTTTGAACGCTTCCTTTGCACAGTTTGAGTGCAAATAGTGATTCTAATTGTCCTCCTCGGAGCTTCCAGGAGCACTATGGATAGTGGATTTTTGTTAGTTTCCAAAGCCATGATATAACTTCTGTGAACTCTGGTTGGATGAATCATACCTGTTTATTTATTCCACAAGTGTTCACTGAACATGGTGTGTACGCCAGGTGTTCTAATGACTGGGATACAGCAGTGAACCCTCAAGGGGCTACTTGTCTAATAGGAAGAGATAGACGGTAGACAGTAGACAAATGAACGGATACATGTACAACATGCTAGGTGGTGATGAATGCTAGAATCATTATAAAGATTCAGGGTGAGAAAGTGGAGAGGAGTGTTGTTGTTGTGAATTTTTTTTTCGTATTATATTATGTAGACTTTTCAGAGAGCAGATGACTGAAGGAAATGAGCCACAGAGATGTACAGGGGAAGAGCAGTCCAGTGGGGGTGGTGTAAAATGCCCAGGGGTTCAAGGAGCAGCAAGGAATTCAGTGTGGCCAGAGCTGGGGTGCAGGAGGGGTGGGCAAGGAGCTCAGGAAAGGGGTTCTGTGCAATGTCATGGAGGTAAGGATGGGATTTTTCTTTAATGGAAATGGGAAGTCATGGAGGGTACTGAACCAGAGGAGTGATGTGATTGGATTTCTGTTTTAAAAGAATGAGCCTTGGAGAGTGGGTGTCAAGAATGCAGACAGACATAGAACCAACTCTCCACCATCCCACCCTTCCTTTCTTTGTCCTGGAATAAGAAACTAAGATCCGGGCTTCCCTGGTGGCGCAGTGGTTAGGAATCCGCCTGCCAATGCAAGGGACACGGGTTCGTGTCCCGGTCTGGGAAGATCCCACATGCCGCGGAGCAGCTACGCCCGTGAGCCACAACTACTGAGCCTGCGCGTCTGGAGCCTGTGCTCCACAACAAGAGAGGCCGCGACAGTGAGAGGCCTGCGCACCGCGATGAAGAGTGGCCCCCGCTTGCCGCAACTGGAGAAAGCCCTTGCACAGAAACGAAGACCCAACACAGCCAAAAATAAATAAATAAATAAATAAAAATAAACTAAGATCCAATTTGCTTGTTACCCCCTCAGATACTTTTTAGGCATCAGTCTACCACATAGAAGAATGCCCATTTTGTTATTTGGATCATTCTGTGTGCTTTGGGAATAGCTCATGTGTTACCGTCCACTCTGGTGACAATCCTGTGTTTTCTACATCGATTAAATCTCTGCAGATCCATCTGCTACCCATTAAAAAAAAAAAAAAAAAAAAAAAAAGAGTGGGAGGAGCAGACAGACCACTTATAAAGCTCTCCCAGTCATTCAGGGGAGAAGTGATTATTTTGAAGATAGAACATGGTTTGCTTGTTGATCTGATAAAGGGTATAAGAAGAAGAGGGGCGTCCAGGATGAGTCCATGTGTAGGCTGGCATTAGGGTTTATCTTAGTTTGTTGGGGCAACTATCATAGAACACCATAGACTGGGCAGCTTGTAAACCACAGGAATTTATCTCTTCTAGTTCTAGAGTCTGGAAGTCCAAGATCAAGGTGCTGGCAGATTTGGTGTCTGGTGAGGTCCTGCTTTCTAGTTGGTAGACAGTTGTCTTTGCACTGAGTCCTCACATGGCGGAAGTGGAGTGGGAGCTCTCCAGGGTCTCTTCTATAAGAGCGCTAATCCCAGTCATGGAGATTCCAACTCTCATGACCCAATCACCTCCCCAAGGCTCTGCCTCCACCTGCTATCGCATTGGTGATTCGATTTCAACATATGAATTTGCAGGGATCGGTGGGGGGAACAAAAATATCCAGGCTATAGCAGCAGTTTAAAATAAAAGATAGGCCATCTACTGAGATGGGGAAACCTGCAGGCAGACAGGTTGTAGGAGAATTAACTAAGTCTTAGGTTTTGACATAAGTATTCTTGGACTTGAGCAAGTAGGGCCCCTGCCTGGGCTCCATTCCTCCACTGGCATAACTTTTACAAAACTGTCTAAGTCTCACTCCACTGCTTTAGTTTTTCACAGTTTATTTCATATTTTGAATGTCCCAAATGGTATGGTTTCTGAAAATTCTGACAGATTTTGAGGTCAAGAAGCTTTTCCATTCCATTAGCTTTAGTGACATTTAGAGTAATCAGTGTCCTCTAAGAATAATGACAAAATGAGTAATTGAGTTACTTTAAGGCATTGTGAAGTCTCTTTTGCACAAGGGTGTGGGTCCACTTAAACCTTGTGCTGTGGTATGAATGTCTAACCATCCATCTGCCAGCTCTGATTGCACAAAAAGATCTACATTAAAAAAAAATGTAGATCTCCTATACCCCCAAACTACTCTTTGAAGTTGAAATGAAGCTCCCTGGGGTGAAAGAAGAAATTAAAATCTAGCTTGTGAAGAGGATAGAGGGCTTTTGGGGTACTCTTGCCTCCGAGCATGTGATGCCAATCAGAATTATTCATGTATTTAATTTGCCTTTTAAATTCGTATTTTTTCCATAAAAACATTTCCAACAAGTAAATAGCTGTGACCGCCATGCTCGATTATGGCATCATGCTGCCAGGTTTTGAATATGAGCACTTATTTACCCTCATGATGAAGTGAGTGCCCCTCTGTTGCCTCTTAAAGGTTCAAACTGAGGTTGACATTGCCAAGTAGAACAGGATGGGTGGAGCTGGTGGTGTCAGCACTGGAGGTGGAGAAAATTGTTGGCGGGCTCCAGAATGGGATAATGTCTCCAAAGTGTTTGGAGCCCCTTGCTGAAAAGACCTTGAGTAATTTCCATGTATTATTCGGGTTGTATAAGGTAATCTGCTCTGCTATCAACCATGAATCCTTTCATTGCACATTTTAAGCAAAGTAGGTTCATTTTAAAATGATAAATGGAATGATTTTAAGCTATCCTACCTTTCAAAATATTAGAAATACTTTCTGTGTCTTCAAATTAGCCTTAAGAAAGGCAAAAGATAAACATGGATCGGGTGTTAACCCCTCACCAAGCACTGTGGGAAATGCTTTATATTCACACCCTCATTTAATTTTCACAGAACAAAGGGCCAAGTGCCATTTGGCTCAGAGGAGAGTCAACTTCCCACTTTAAACAGAGGAGAATGAGGACAAGTAATTCAGTGATTTTCTCAGGTCTGAGCATCGGGACAAGGTGGAGCCAGGTGGTTTGCCTCCAGGATTTTTTTGCCACCACTCCGGCTGGCTTACTACACCTTCATTTTTAAGGGACTTCTGAGATTTGCTTCAGTAGTGGTGTTAGAAACAAAGCTACTAGAGTAACTAAGGCTTTATTTTAGGAATGTCTTCACTAGAGTAACACTTTTTAAATTTGATCTCCATCCCGAAATGGGCTTTCTTTTCTTTGACCAAGTTCTAGCATAGGGTCTTGCATATGTTAAGTGTCCAATCAAAGTTAAGTGAGTGAATCAATGAAAAAAAAATGATTGCCTGTACCTCTGATGAGTCTAATGGCTATAATAGGTACAGCACTAAGCTTGGCTTTGCCACAACTCTTTATAGCTATTATGATCTCCATTTCATAGAGGAGCGAAGGAAGTACATAGTAGTGAGAAGAACATTTCCATCACACCAGGGATGGCAAATAGATTTTTGTCTTGGGTGCTGGGTTCAATCATTGATAATAGTGGATGTCTGGAGCTAGATAGTGGTCCCTACCTGGACAGTAGTATCTAACTGATGGTATGTACCTGGATCAGAGATATTGCAGGAGATGGCTATACTGTAAAGCCAGGAGCCCGTACCAGGACCCATTGTGAGAAACTTCCATGTTTGATTTACTCTTTTCCACTCTGAGTCTGAAATGGAGGAGTGGTCGTATTCACGCCTGACATTTTTGGCTAATACAATGTCCTATGGAGGTGGGTTTTCTATGGTATTCATCAGACTATTTGATGCTTTGAGTTCTGTATTGAGTATTGCAGTCATTTTTATTTTGTTTTGTTTGCTTTTGTATGCCTGCAGTAAAAAACAACCCCAAAGACCCCTGAATTACTTTTACAATTTCTTAATGCACACTTTTACAATTTCTTAATGCACACTGAGTAGCCTTTCATACTGTTAGAATTTTGATTAACTCTTCATTGATGTCGTGGAATGGTGTGATGTTCTGCAGAATGTCCAGATAGTTTAGACCCCTTGAAATATGCCAGATGGTAGGAGAGTTATTATAGCCCTGGGAAAATTCTATAAACGTCTAATGTTGTTTGTCCCAAACAAATGGGAATTATTTATGGTCTCCTTTCCATCAGTTATAGAAACCAATGCACTATCCTGAACAGTGGCTACATACACGTACCTGAGGCAGTGTTAATTTGTTTTTGCAAAGATACCACTACTGGCACAGAAGCTACAATTGGGGTTGAGTTTGGTAGTCCACTGTACTGGTGACTAAAGGCGGTTTATCAGAGAGCAGGAAAGTGGTTGCTAGGGGCTAGATGGTGGGGGAAATAAGGAGAGGTTGGTAAAGCAAAGAAACTTTCAGTTATAAGATGAATACTGTCTGAAAATCTAATGTGTAATGTATAACATGGTGACTGTAGTTGGTAACACTGTGTTATGCAATGGAAATTTGCTAAGAGGGTAGAACTTAAATATTCTTACCAAAAAAAGTGAGTAAATATGTGAGGTGATGGATGTGTCATTTAACTTGATGGAGGAAATCCTTTCACAATGTATAAGTATAACAAATCATCACAATATGTACTTTAAGTGTCTTAAAATTTTGTCAATTAAACCTCAATAAAGCTGGAAAAATAAATGGATTTATGATGGGGTCATCACTTCTACATCCTTTTCTTTAGATACTTGAGGATGGCAATAATCTCTGCCATTTCTCCAAGATCTCCCAAAATGCTTTTTATTTCTTTTTTCCTTTTTCTCCTTTTTTTTCCTTTCTTCTTTTTCTTTTCTTCTCTTTTATCCCCTTCCCCCCACCCCCTTTTCCTTCCTCCCTTCCTCCCTCCTTTCCATCCTATCTTGGCTGAATGGGAGGAATGAACATTTTCAGAGGCTTCCACTTGCCCTTATGATTACGACAAAAACAACTCCCGTGATAGGTCTTATAGGTCAAGGAATGAATGTATGGTTCAGGATGTTCCAACTATCAAATACGTCTATTCCAATTATATGTTCAGGGACTGGAAATTACCATGGGGACATAGGAGCCCAGGACTCCATATATTATGTGGTCCCTCTACTCTCCATTCTAACAAGGGAGCATAATGACACTTTGGGTCCCGAGTATCAATGTCAACTTGGGCCCTGTGTCCAGGAGGCTGTAATGTTTGGTATCCCCTTTGCACAGTGTGCATTTACTCAAATAAGTGGCTGTAGGTCCCTTTGGGAAGCATTAGATGTATTACTGTAAATAGTTGCTGTAGCACTACAGGATCTGGGAATCTGGCTTTTTGTTCAGGCAGTTGGGTTTTGGTCTGAAAATTGGCTCAGATACGGAAATCAGGCAAGGGAATTTTTATGGAGGCAGCTAACCTCAGCTAACTGGTCAACTACATCCTCGGTTTATTTCAATTGTATAGATCAGCGTGCCTGGATCTGAAGACATTTCAGGCAGGATACTTGTATTCCAGAGGCCAGTCTTGTGCACTGTAACGGTTCTAGCAGTATTCCCTGATCTCTACCCACTAGTTGCCAGCAGTGCCCAGTGATAGTGACAATCAAACGTGTCTCCAGACGTTGCCAGATGTCCCCTGTGGGGCAAAACTACCCCCAGTAGTGCGTCTTTTAATAATCTTTAAACATTGCTGCTGGTTTCCAGGGAGTGTTCATGTCAAAACTACTTCATGGATGAGAAACAACTGAAAATAACCAGCAAGGTAGCTCCCAAATCCCATTTTAGAGACTGCTTCCTCAGTTCACTTCTGACACCAATTTCCTTAGGTCTAGCTCCCAGGAAACAGTCTCGGATAAAGATTTGTGATCAGGAAGTTGTTGCCCTTGATTCAGTACCTGTGGGGAAGTAAGGGCAGTAGGACCAGCAGAGGGAGGCCTGAGTCCATCCTGCAGGCCTCTTCTAAGGTGAGTTGTCCTCCCTCAGGCAAAGGAGCTGGGCTATTATGTCCCTGCATCAACCACTCAGTGGATGATCATGGGGAGGGGACATGACTTGGGGTAAGATGGATTTCTTTAGTTGAGGGCAGTTCCTGACACAGGGCTCAGTGAAATGGCATCAGCTGCCAAACCTCTAGCTTCTGGGAATGTCTCAGTCCTGAAAGGGTTATCTGAGCAGAACATCCATTAATAATAGAAACAAAAATTTCCAAAGATACAGACTTTACCTAACTTCACTAGCATATGGTAGTATCTCATCCACCTCTTATTCTGCCACCTTTAGCACACAACAGTTCATCAAATATCAAATATCAAAAACTGGTTACACATCATGAGGTGTAAGACACCACACTTTATTATTTAGATCATCTGTTTTGGTGCTAGTGTATATAACCATGCAAATACTCATGCATTCCAATTGATTTTTGCCAATCAGAAAATACATATTACGTAAGGGAGTGTTTTGATGGAGGGGCTTCATTAAGATCTGAAAAATTTTATTTAGAGTCTGAATGGATTCTGTGGATGGCTGAATAGGGTTATTGAAATTAATTAAGAGCATTATAAAGCTGAAAACTCATGGTATATCTATGATATGATTTCCCATTTTGTTATTGTTATACAACCAACATGGCATAAATAAAAAAAGTCATATAATGGCTTGTTGTTAATAATAACAACCTAAATTTAAATAAAAGCAATATAATGGCTTGTTGTTAATAATAACAACCTAAATTTAAATAACTATTTAGAACAATGAATTGTGTCTTCCTAACCAAATAATAAGTCAAGTTTCCCCAGCAGAAGCATTGCTGTACCACTTGGGAGTATAAACTCTAAAACTCTGACAAAATTATATATCCCAGTAGTTTTTTTTTTTAACTTTGTGGTTATAAGGTCATGCTGCTTGTATAACTAGCTTAATATAGTTAGTTGCATTTTTATTTTAAACCACTGTTTTCAGAAATTTATTCTAAAAATATTTCCATGATGAAACTTGGTATCTTATATGACATACTGCATTTTATCCTTGGAGATTCAGCCTTTCCAAAAATATCCATATATTTTCAATCAATTTTACTGCTTCTGTGTTTGCAAAAAGCAAAGCAATCTTAGTGGTTTCATAAAAATTTTATTAGTGAAGACCTTGAGGAAAAGGAAACTTTTCATACTTAAAGTATTTCAAGTCAAACATTTTCTTTTGATTTTCTAATTAACACTTTTATTACTATCCTAAACTTCAATTAAGTAATACTGATAATAGTCATGAAAAATCTATAGATTTTTCCATAGTTTATTTTGTTCGATCCTTAAGTTGCCTTGAATGCAGGAATAAATAATGGTATTTCTTGAAAGTAAATAATGTCAATAAAAGTCACCATTTAAAGAAACATAACTAGGTATGCGGGGGTCTTGTGCTCTATCAGTACATGGAAGTTTTTCTCTTCTGAACTTTCAAGTTTATGTTAATGCTTCTATAGTATGGTTTATTGAATTCTCTCATTAAAAATTGCTATTCTTGATTTCTTCAATTTGTTTCTTCTTACATGTGCTTCATCTTACTTTTGTTTCTCTAATTCTATTACTATCTACATTTCGTAAACTGTTTACAAATGCTTCATCTTACTTTTGTTTCTCTTATTCTATTACTATCTACATTGCATAAACTGTTTACAAAATCTATTTTAATATTCTCTATTTTCAGCTCTCATACACTATCTTATTTAACAGTTATTTTTTTGTATTAAAACAATAATTAATGGATGATTATTAAATACGTATGTATACATTTATTTCTCAAGACATTTAAAAATGGAATTTATTTAATTAGGAAGTGAATTATGTGGCGCAGATGTTAACAGTCTTATTTTTTATTTTAATAAATAATTTTGGATGATTTTATATTGCCATCATTCTACTACATTTCAATCTGCCATATATGACAGAAGCCCCTTATATAATATTCTTATGCTTTATTGTGACTCCTCTTGATTTATTTAAGTGTTCATAAAAAATTATATATTTCCAGAGGGAATTCATATTTAATTATGTTATATATCTACACTAACACTCAGTACTAATTTTCCATCTGGTGCCAAGAACAAATATTAGTACACATACATACAGAGGATTGTTCACATTTTAGAACTTGCTTTTAATCTCTGTTAAAACATTGACCAAATGCATTTGGGAATGAAGTAGTGCACATTTTCTTTCTGGCTGCCCAATAATTGCTAAAAGGTAAGTGGATACCTTCCTTTACCTTTTGATTCAGGAAAATAAGATGCGTTGTTCATGGAGTTTGACTTAGTCATCTATTATAAATTTATTTTCACTTGGCTACAAATAAATTCTTCTTAAACTGTCAGAGATTGCCTTTGAATTGACCTTGGGGCACAGCTATTCTGAAAGAAAGGTTTCAGATATCAGCTTTGTTGATTCAACCCTTCATCCCAGAAAGGCACCCAGGGAGAGAACCATCTTTAGACTGCTCCAGAGAACCAAGGTTCCTGTGATAATGCTTTATGTGTTTCTGACTATGTTTCATTAAAAGATAAATTAATATCTAAGAAATAACAAATAGCACAACGTGGATGGTTTACCATTACTGCAAGATGCACTATGTGCATATGTCAGATGAGATGGCAAAATGAGATTCTTTTGGAAAAGTGGAAATCTAATGCAGTGAAATTAATCCAGTTTAATTTCAAAGGAAAATCATGTAGTTTCCTGATTCAGACATTTCATCTGTGTAGTGGGAGCATTTGATTTGGTCATTGTAGCAGTTCTCCAGGAGAATACTGGCTATGAAACAGGGTATTTCAATATCCATAAAGACTTTTTTTACACATAGAATTACTCCTCAAGAAATGAAGTGAGTAGAACATATAAAATTCTGTTTAGAAATTTCTACTGTGGATGGTATCATTTTCCTAGGGAAAAAGAAGTCGTGCTTGTAGAGTGAATAATGAGGAATCATATCTGTCACCACCTGGAGGGTTGATTGTATATATAGAAGCCATCCATTATGGGAAACTATGCATATACACACATATATATGTGTATATGTATTATATAATATAATAACATACACACACACACACACACACACACACACACCCCTTAAAGATTTCAAAGAAGTTCCCATCAAAATATGCCTTCCATTTAATTTTATGTAAGATTGAAAAATGTGAGTTAAAGCAGCCCATTTATGTTCTGCATGAAAGAATGGTTCATTATTACTTTTTCAACCAAAGCTTTTTCAATAGTTGGTGATGTATTTAACCTCATCCTAAAGAAAACTAGAATAGGAGCCAGGGACCATAGTTAGGTAACCTTAGAAAGTCATTTAATCTCTCTTTCAGTCTGCCTACCCCACAAAGTAGCTCCACAGATGAAATGTAGATAGAAAAGTGCTTTGGAATAATAAAGCAACATATAAATGCAAGATAGTATTGCTTTGGTTGTTGCCCTGTGAAAGTGAACCATTAGAAATCTGATGCCAGATGTGAGCATACATTCAGCCATATAACTTGGCTTTTTTAAACCCCCATTCTGGATAATACATCTTTTGTTGTTCACTAGTATCATACACTACTCCATGTTAAACAGGATACAGTGAGCTCAGTAACAGGACTTTTATTGCCATAAAAATAAATTTAGACCAAAGACCTGTTTAAGGATGATTGTGCTCACTTCTGCAAACTAGAATGCAATTCCTTGGAACTTATAAGTCATTCATCAACTCTTATATATGCAATGTATAAGAACAGTGCCACGTCCCCAGTGACCCCAGTCCCAGAAGGTAACACACAGATCACTGTGCCACTAAAATGTAATCTTGTTATGGGCAGAGATTTTTTGTGTGGTTGGATCATTTCCATATATCCAATAGCTATAATAATGCTGGCTAATAAGTGTAGTATTCAATATAAATGAAAGGTTAACCTTGCTTTTCTAAATTTTAGATGTGGATTTGTTCATTCATTCATTCATTCAACAAACAATGTTAATTAAGCGCTTAGTATATGTCCATCCTGAAAGTTTATAATGAAAAATGGCAAACAGGCAGGCAAAGAAGTAATTACAGATCTATTTTAAAATAAGTCTCTACAAAGTGTTATTGGGTCATAGAAATGAAACTATCGTTGACTCTTGAACCACAGGGTCTGAACTGTGGGGTTCCACTTATATGTGGGCTTTTTTCAATAGTAAATACTGCAGTGCTACCTGATGGGACGTGTGGTTGGTTGAATCTGTAGATGTGGAACCACAGGTAGGGAGGAACTGTGGATGGGAAGCAGTTGGGCATACATGGAAGGCTGACTGTAAGTTACACACAGATTTTCGACTGCACAGAGGGCTGGCACACTTAACCCCTGCATTGTTCAAGGGTCAACTGTACTTAATTCTATATGGGGAGGTCAGAAAAGTCTTGAGTAGATGACAGATTGAATCTTGGTTAATAAGTAAGCATTTTGATTGAGGACAGTAATTAAGGTAATCATAGTGTTGAGAAATGATTCTTCATGGGTGTCTCACATTTCTGCATATTCTACTAGTTCCTTTGGAAATATCTTTTCAAGGTTTTTGAGTAGCAGATGGCCTTGGGTGATAGTAGTGTGTCCTTTCGAAGCAAAGGGCAGACGTGCTTGTTGCCCCTTATGAAATGGTCAAGTTCCCCACGCACCATCCCTGCAATGCTCAGGGAACTGGTACAAGAGCTGTTGGTGCTCTGGCTACTGCTATTAAGGCGAGTAGTAAAGCCTCTTGTCTTTGACTCAAGAGTCGCATATCTTCTGCCAGCATCCAGAACACTGTGGCAGGGTTACTTATTACTTAGTATGTAAGGTAAAATCTCAGCCCTTCACAGGTTTGACAGTTTTGTTGATGAAGGTGGAATGTTGAGAGAGACACTTCCTGGAAAAGGAAGAATGAGGGCTTTTCAGGTGGTTAAAGGGATTTGAGAGAAGTCCATGGGTATTGGTAACAAACATGCTGACCAGATTTTAGTCAACTGAGCAACAAATGGTCCTCTGCTTTATTGTCTAGTAAAGATGAGGAATTGGGAAAGATGGTTGCTGTCTGATCAGGGAAGTAGGTTCAAAGGCCGAGTGGTGCCCTGGTTGTGCTAACTCTTCTCAGAGATGGGGAACTTCCTTGGAGATCTGCTGGTCAGCCACAGGTCCATCCATTGTGAAAAGTAGCACTAAGATGAGTCCTGGGTGGGCTGAAGGTTCTTTTCTCTCTGTCCATCAATAGTTACTGGGAGTGTAGAAGGAAGAAATTTGGTCAGCATTATTGGAAGAAGCCAGGTGAATCATAAGAACTTTGATTGGTTGAGTTGGGAGGTGATGGGATGGGATAATTAATGCTTGCTAATAAGGAATAACAGTAGCTGGACCTTCTTAGTCCATCCAGCAGTCTGTCCTCAGTAACTTAATACAACTAGAGATGGCAGCAAAAGGTCTGCTGTGAGTCTTGGCTGCTATACAGAAACTTTGGGGATATTTCACTGGGATGGACAAACTCCTATGTGAGGAGCCATAGACGAGTCATTGACTAGTATGTGGGGTACTGCTGCCCCAGGTTATGTATAAGGTGCTGGAAAGCAACCCACTAGAGAATGAGAAAGGACCCAAAGAATTGTAGATGAATTTCAGAGTCACCCTTGCTACCTTGCAAGACTCCCTTAGTCCTTGTATTGTAACTGGATGAAGACTTAAGAGATGGTATCTTGACAATGGAGCATGTGCAAGTTTAGCCCTTGACAGCCAGAGGGAAAAAAAACCAGTGATCCTGCTGGAAAGCAACACAGCTATGGATGCTAAGGCCAGGGGTTCCCAAGGTTAAAATAGATGGCGTCAGAAATGATGATTTTTGGTGCCTGATACAGGGCTTTGTGTGGACCAAAGACATTGCAAGTTCATTGGATTGAGCCAGTGAGCAGCTGTTGTGCTGATTGCTCCCTTCTGCCTCCACTCATCTTTCCCAACCTTCCTCCTTCAGTTGTTTAAGGAAAAAAATGATTACTGGTGCATGGAGATCATCCATCTGAGTGTGCTGGGGAATGGTGGGGAGAGCAAGGACTCTAACCTTCCTGCTTCTGTCTGATAAAGGCATCCAAGTAACCATCCTATCAGTCCCATGGGGGTGGGAGTCCTGATTCAATTGATGGGGTTGGGCAGTGTTCTCAGTGGGAAAGGGGACCTGAAGCAGCCTTGTGGGTGGGGCCTTCATGGCCAATACACTCTCCTGTTGTTGCTTGCACGTCTGAATGTATAGTAAAAACTGATGTGTGTTGTGATTGTAATTCTCTGTCCCATAAGTGCCAGAGGGGATCATCTCAATAGGAAGAGCTGCATGTGGTGAAGTGAACATAACTTTGGGGATCCCCAAATCCTCCTGACCTCTTTGAGCTCTAAGTCTCTGTGACTGGTGATTTTGCAAATTTGAGCTTCTGTCAAAGTCAGGCAGCCTCTATCTGGTGGCACTTTGGGGGGTTGTGGATCCCTTACTGCCATGACACAGCTATCCAAGTCTCTTTTAAAAATCAGCTGTTGGCTTGCCTTGGAGCTCTTTTTGAAACTGGACACCTGAGTTAGGGAGGCCGTTGTGATTCTCTGGCCCCTATTTCCATTTTGGGGGGTTAACTTGGAGTCAATGACTAACGAGGTTGGACATTTTCAACAGGCCACACTAATCAAATGGAAATTGTATATTCGAGAAAGTGGTTGGCCTGTCCCCAGTGCAATCTCAGCTTTACCCACAAAAAGTAACCCTTGCCCTCTGTTGCCTGTTCCACTGCCTGGAACAAAGCTACTGGCTCAGTGGGGGCCCTTCTCTTCATGGTGCTTTTCTTAGCCTGGTTGGACGATGTTTTGGCCAAACTGAAATCTGATGATGACCACTGGGCTCCTGCAGTTGTAGAACCTCCCCAGCCGCCATGCAGAACTGAAAGAGGATGTGATTGCTCTACTTGCCCAACAGAACTTGAGGTCATTGCCATGTTTTTATTGACTTTTGGGTCGGGGTCATTGGCCTAGCTTATTTGTCTGCCATTTGGGAAACTGTAGACTAAGATATTAAAGACACCTTTTGGAGGAGGCTATGAATTATGGCAATAAATTATGGCTGCTGGTGGATCATCTGAAGCCCATTCTCTGATGAGGCACACTGGAATCACGCTGCGGATCAAGCCTCCATCACCTATATTGTCACTGTTGCTGCCTGGATAAATCATAGCATTGAACACGGTAACACATCCATCATCATAAAATAGGCACAAAGTAAACAACGCTGAGCTTCTGATACAGAGGCCACTACAATATAGGATTCGTTCTGCTGATTGGATCCAGGACCCTGGGGAGTAGTGGCATGGCAGAAGTCAATATTGCAGGTTCGCCTTCTCCTGCTCCTTGAAGGTCTGTTGAGAGTAGCCTTGATTAAATGTTTTCTGAGATAAAAATGAGCGGATTTGGTTCCAGCCTCTGTTCATTAATCAGAGGGGCCAACAGAGTGGTTTACTAGTGGGAAAATTTGCCATAAACCAGGATGGTGTAAAAATGAAGAGTGGATATTATTGGGAAATAATTCTCCATGAGTTTATTGAATTTCTGTATTTCTTGCAAGCAGAGGCATAATTACCTTTGTTCCAGACTCTCTTTTCAAGGATTTTTTTAATGCAAAATAGTTTTGAATGATAGAACTAGTGTCTCCTTCTGGAGTCAAGGGGAAGTGTCTTTCTCTCAGATCAAAGGTAGGCATACTCATGGTCAAGCATGATAAACACAGTGTCCACCTCTGTCACCAAGGAACGATATGCGTACTGCCCATTAGCAAAGGTGCAAGGTCCCTGTGCTTGGGGTTCCTTTTCTGTAATGCAACCCATTGTCTGGGCAAGCATTGTATGGTTCTCTTTTTTTCCTGGGAGTTGGGGCTTGGGGAACCAGCACAAATCCTGATTTTCTAGCTACTGCTGTTGCTGTGAGTGATAAGCCATTTTTTCCTTCTCTGACCAATGAGTCTTGTGCCTTCCACCAGCATCCATGGCAGGCTCACTTGTTAGCTTGAAAGTAAGGCAAAATTTCAGACCCTTCATCATTTTTCACAATTAGGAGCTATAAAAGATATACCTATACCCTCAATGGTGTAAAAGAGTTGACATTTATTTTCATCTCTATAAGGGACAAAATAATTGTTTCTTATAGGCATGGAATTCTTATTAAAGCAGTGATTCTGGTATAGGTTCCTTCAATTTTTTTTTTTTTCTGTCTTTATCAGCTTCCAAGTCTGCCATACTCATCTGCATCAAGCTGGCTGGAGGGGAAAGAGCATGGAGGCATGTGCATGGGATATTTTCATGGGCCAAGCCTAAAAGCAGTACATAGCATTCACGTTCATGTTCCATCAACTGGAACTTGTTCAAACGTAACTCTTAGGGGAGAAATGAGGTCCAGTCCTGTGTCTGTGAAGACGAGAAATGGTTTTGGTGGAAAGTTTTACCCGCAGATAGAAGCTATTTCCAACCAATAGTAACTTCATGTCTAACAGTCGTGAAAGTGAGCAGGACATGACTTTAGCATGACTAAAATCACAGGATGCATGAAGTAGAGTGTGGTAGAAGGTGAGAGGTTAGTCGTGAATCATCTTTTACCTTAGGTTGATAGATCTCTCCAAAGGTGACTGGTAGATTCTGAAGCATTTTAATCATGGAAAAACAAAATTAGGGAGAATACTTAGGAAGCTACAGCAATAGACTGAGTAGAAAAGGATGACAATTTAAATAAAGCCAGTGACAAAAGAGATTCACTAATACAATCAACAAACAATTATTAAGTGCAAGCTAAGTGTTGGATGTTGGGTATATGCCAAAATAGGACCAGTAATAAAGATACCAATTAGGTACCAATTAGATATAAGTGGTAAGAGAGATGGAATCAGATAGTAGGTGGTGGGAGAATATCTGAGGAGAGGAATGAGGCAGGGAAATCATGAGATCAGTTTTGCATCATTGAATTCTATGTGCTTGTACAACATTTAGGTGGATTTGCTCACTAAGCATTGCATTATTTATGTAAAGCTGAAGTTGCTTAGAAATGTCAATACAGAGATAGTAATGCCCAGAATGACACTGAAAATACCAAGATAGGGCTCTCACATCACACATACTCAACAAGTATGTATTGACTTTATTTATATATTTATTTATATGCTGTTTAAAGGGAAACTTGTTACTCTTTGAACTTACTGAACACATTATAACTTTCTTCTGATTTCTTGGGTATTCAGATAGAAGGAATACAAACCCATGACTAGAAGACAAAATGGGAGTGTTAGAGTCAAGAAGAAATGTAAAATAATATCAAGTAAGCACATATTCTGCTTTGACTTAAATGGCTATAATTAGTGGGAGATTACACTTTAATTTCTTCAGATTGTTACTTCTGCCAGCTATACCAGTGATGCAAAGGAAGGTCCCAAGCTCTTTAATTGTACTCAGCATATTGTTATTACCTTAAAAAACACTATTTTCCTTTTTTGGGGGTTAAACACTGCTGTTTAATAGAGAAGTATTCTTCATCCATGTATACTCCAAGCTAATTGCTGTTGAAAATGAGTTTCAGGAAACAATCAGCGATAATGAGACCACATGGCTTTAAGATTGCCTAGTTTTGTTTTTGTTTTTTCATCCCTGCAGTTTTAGGACTGGAGGTAATAAGAAAGAGGAGTGAGCTTCTCTTCTTTACTCTGCCTTCCCATGCCATCCCTCTCCTTTATTGCCTGGTTGAAATGATGGCCACCCTGCAAATAAGGCATGATTTCATGATTTTCATCCAAAACTGAGCCTAAAGCTGAGGGACCCCATGTGTCCTCGCTCAAACCTCCACCCTCCCAACTGCATGCATCACAGCCTGCTCAGGAGATGCAGAGATGAGAATTCTTTTCCTTCTCAGTTAATTTTTGCTTATTGAACTGCCTGATTTCATGGAAATTGTGGAGGGTGATATGTAAACATTGTAACAGGGATCATCTGGGTTCCTTTGCTGAGTTAGTTAGCACAGAATGCTAATAAAACCAGGTAACAGCTATGGACCCTAGAAGGGGCAGGGAGCATTGTGCTGTGTGATGGAAACAAACTGGGTTGTGCATCCAAAATAGCCACTTCATCAGTGTATGCCCATGATTGTTACAAGGACAGAGTGAGACAATGTAAATTGGTCAGCCCAGAGTCATCATCCTTTATGAAAGGCAAGACAAAAAAATAACTTTGAAGTACAGGTCATGTTGATCTGGGTCAGTTCCATCAGCTATCCATTAGAAGACCTTGATGATTGATTACCCACACTTAAGGCTCAGAGATACCAGGAGGTTATGTTTGTCCAGTCTGGAAAGATGTAACCTACTGCCGATTTTAACTGCAATATGAAGTTGAGAAAGTCAGTTTCAATTTTTCCTGTTTCAAACTAGTGTCCTTCTAAACATGACGTGAGCATAATACTTAGTTTAGGAACAGAGGGGAATATCAAGGATTAGGTCCTCCTGTGGGGAGTTTGTCCTTTAGGAAGCTGCGTTTAGGTGCTGGTAGTGCTGTGTGACACAGACAAGAAATAAACAACACATCTTATTCTCTGACACAGGCCAGAAAACTGAATTCACACTTGGCAAGTTCAGGATATGACATCTGGATGACTGTGCCTGGTAGAAGTCTGTTAATACAAAGATCTAATTTCTTAATGAACTCTAACAATGGTACGTTTATCATCATGCATAGAATTACTCAGCAGATTGTCTCTTTAGATCCTGAGTAAGTCACCTTCTCAGCAGTTTTATCTTTGAAATTCATCTTTTGGATTTTAATCATAATTAGACTGAATATCACTGGGTTGTAAAAAAAAATGACCTCATGCTGCTAATAACATAAACTTGGTATTTGGATTATATCATTATATCGATTTCTTACCTTTCTTAACTTTCCAGGGTGAGAACTTAATCCAGCAAAGTGAAATTGTTTGACTTTTCAAATAAACAAGTTTGATGATCTGTTATCTCTTTTTCTTGCCTTGTATTTTTCATTTTAGGAATCATCCCAGCCATCTGGACTCCCTGAATATGTTAAAATAGTAGAAGTTGGACCTAGAGATGGATTGCAGAATGAAAAGGTAACTTGATATTAATTTTACACAGTTTTTTAAAAATGCTAAATCTAAATATTTATTGAGTCTAAAGACACAGATTTCATATGTTAGATGATTACATTTGTTCTTAGTTGCTACTTGAATTTATAAATCTTAAATAGTATTTGCTTTCAGTTAGGAATTAATTTTCTATTTATGCTTCAATAAATAATTTATGCAAATTACTTATAATTCTTAATGTTTTCTTAGATTATAGTTCCCACAGATATAAAAATTGAATTTATCAATCAACTTTCCCAAACTGGCTTGCCTGTAATAGAAGTGACAAGCTTTGTGTCTTCCCGATGGATACCACAGGTATGCAAATCCATAATTCCTTAACTAGATTCTTAATTTAATATTGGCAAGATTTAGTGAACAGTGTGATGTACATTGTGACATTAACCTGATATAGTTTTTAAGAGCATAGCAAATTAGTAATTATTAGCCCATGTATTAAGATACAATTAAAGAATAACCTCTTTAATGAAATATATAAATTAAGTCCAAAAAGTTATTTGGACTTAGTTGTTAAAAAGTTATTTGGAACTCCATCCTAAACCTTCAAGAGTGTATGGTCTGATATAGTGAGTAGAGGCTAAGACTCTTAATAGCAGTTTAGGGTCCTGTCCTCCATTTACCATTTTACTGACTTTATGAGTGATCTGAGTATCTCCAGGTGATTTGTCTTTTTTTGTCTGTTAGAAGGAAGTAATGCTGAGTGTCGCCTGATACCTTCCCCATTATAACCCTATTTTAAGCAGTGAGAAATGTAGATATGCTCTCTTTTTTTAATGCTTATATTTGCTAGAGGGTTATATATATTCATATATATTGATGAAAATATACGTATTCATCAAAGACAAGGCAAAGATAGTCATCCAGAATCTTCTCTTGAAGAGGATAGAGCCTTATCCAGAGTTGTCTGGCATATGGCAGCAATCATCACTTCTGAGACTTGGCCCTGATGTTTGAAACGTGATTAATAATTAGCAGTGACCCCCCCCCTCCCCAAATCCCTTCCCAATCCAACTCTCATTCCCTGGATCCCTGGATTCCTTGGACCCTGTTCTCATTCCTTGGATCTTTCAGTCTCTGCCCAGCACAACTTCACTGATTACTTCTTCATCTGATTCCCTTGGTTTCCTCTATAATCCGCCTTCACTTGTCCCCCTCCATTGCTCTTTTTGTCACCCCTGACATCATTTCCCCACCACCAAGTTTAAGGTTCCCTTGAGATTCTTTAGTAATTTTCTCTGCCTGTGCTTTCCTCTTTGCCAACCCTTCCAAAATCAAAAGTTGCTTCTGAGAGGATGACAAATCTATATTTCCAGTCCTGCCCTCTCTGATAAGTTTCAGCTGGACGTGCCATTAGCACCTGAAACTCAGCAGGTTCAAAGTCAGACTCATCATTGTTGATCCTACTTTATGCTCATAGCCTAACTGTTCCTTAGGGAATCTTGGATTTGAATTCTCAGAAATATTTTATATCTGGTCAGTTACTGACCAGTTACTGGTCAGTTACAAAAAAATTCTTCCTCCTTAGTAGAGCCTGTACCTGAGTCTCTTCTTTTCAATCCCATGGATGTATTAGTAATCCACACCCTTATGGACTAATTATTGAGATAGTCCCTTAAATGATATTCCTAAGCACTGTTTCTCCCTTCCTTATGTATTTTGCCTATTGCTTCTAAGATAATCTCCCAGAAATACTAGCCTCCTCAAACTCACATCCTCAGTTCTTTAGAACCTTCCTTCCCCCTGTTGAAAAAGTCTGGAAACCTGGCCTGGGGTTCAAGGTCTCTTTACCTGGCCCTACTTCCTTTTGCAGAAGCTCCTGGCAAACCAAACTGCCTCTTATTCCTACTTACATCCTGCCTCTGTAGCTATACAGTGCTTTATCTATATTCATTTATATACATCTCAGTTTCTACACTGCCCTGCAGTTATAGCAAGATGGTGTAAGAAAGCTTAAAACATTAAAGCCCTTTTAATTACAAGGTGTTGGAAACAACAGAAACCACAAAAGGATTAATAGTATTAACAATACATCACTTTTCACAGAGTCAGTATTCAAATATCAGGGTTACTTTGATTTCTCCTCAAAACAGTCACTTTTCTTCATCCCAGTTGCCACTGTATATAATCCTATATATTTTTTATAAATGTTGTCTGATGATCTGCTTCCCAGACTCTGAGAGTTATGGAGGTAGTGACCGTGTCTCTCTTGTTCATCACTTGTATCCCCAGTGCTTGGTGCAGTAAGTAGGTGCTCAATAAATATCGTGAAATGAATAATGAATCCATCAGCCTGAAACCATAATAACATGGCTCAATTCTCTGGCATGGACAAGTGACTCTTACTTTTTGATCACATATTTGGTCTTGTGTTATGAAGGCCACAAATATATTCCTTAGGAAGACACAAACAGCTTGATGAGACTAGACATATTTCCTTGACTTGTCATTTTGTAAAATGTGAGCTATTATTATTTTACTAGCTGTCACGTGAGACCCTTTATCATCTTTAAGTCTTCATGACATTGCCTCTTTATTTGATTTAGTTAATGCTCTTTTCACGTATTTGATTATTGTTGGAGAGAAACTGGATACGCTGGTGTAATTTCAGAGTAAAGTTTAGGAAGGAGGACAGGTAACATTAATGATTACCAACAAAAGTTATATTTCAGATTTTATATTTTCCTAGTCCTTTTCAAGATACTTTTATTTCCCAATGGTTTTGTGAAGCTGCCTACAAAATACGCCTCTTGACCACAGTGATGCTCAGGAAATTCTCTTATTCCGCAATACTGGAATTGTTCGATGGATTATTCTTCAGTCTCATCTAGGACACAACCCGGGACATTTAGAAGGACGATACTAGAGCCCCTTGCAGAGAGCCACTCTTCTCCTTGAACAGCTACTTAAAAGAAAAAAGGGACAAAACAAAGGGAAGGCGTCCCTCTGTGAGCAGTAATAGGAAAATGCCTTCTGGCCTCACAGGAAGTAGATACATATGATGACACTATAAAATAACATGATTCATTGACTTAACCTATTGAGATGTAATGAACTCGGCTTAGGCTCAAAGTATTATCGAATAAATGACGGAATTCCCCACAAGCTCGTGGGGACAGCTGTGGCAGGGCAGAGGTACCTCTGTTCTGTGTTCTGTCTACACTCTGTCTGGAGCTGGAGTAAGTGACTTAACCTCCTTGAACCTTGGGAATCCCAGCAACGAAGCCTGCAGCCTGGGAGGGTTTAGGGCAATAAAGCCCATGAATGAGTCCCTGTCTGTGGATGCCCAGAGTCCAGGGCACCTGGCTCCAACCAGGCTCATCAGTGTTATCTGAGCATATGCCTGACCGACAGACAACTGACTGACTTATTCCAGTTTCCATGCAACTCAGTTACCTTCTCTGGGATAAACACCCTTTTTCTTAAAGATTGAGGTATGTGTTTAGTTTAAATATTGGCTCGGAAAAAAAAAATAAATAAAGGTACTCATCCTTCAAATACTAAGGAATATGTTATATATTTAACTTTTAATACTCATCTGGTTACATGCATTCCAAGTCAAAAAAAAAAAAAAAAAGAAAGAAAAAGGAGTGTTTTAAATAAATCACATATTTGTAAAAGAGCAGTGTGCCTGGATCAAAGATAATATCAGATTGAACTTCCAAAGTTATACTGGTCACATATTACATAACACATCAAGGGTTTTTCAAAGAGCAGTCTTGAGAGCATCCCATTTTTTACAATTTGATTTTCTATAGTGGTGTTTGGATTATAGATTTCACTGAGCTTGCCTGAGTGAGCCTTTTCTATTGCTGTGGTTGGAGGTCATCTCATTATGTAACTGCCGATTTCATTGTTCTGATGCTAATGAAAAAGGCCTTAAATCAACACAACTAACTCATAATGGTAATTTGAACTTTTATATTATAACCTCTCATTTAAAAAAAAAATAATTTAGTTTTTATTGAAGTATTGTTGATTTACAACGTTGTATTATTTTCAGGTGGACAGCAAAGTGATTCAGTTATACATATACGTATTCTTTTCCAGGTTCTATGACCTCTCATTGTTTGAGAAAATGTCATGACACCAGGCTTGTCTAGCTCAAAATAATGTCTGAGATTTGCGAGAGAACGATTTTAGTGCACCAGCTTACATGTAATTTTCTGAATAATTTCTAATCCTTCTAAAGATCCTGAATGTGGCTCGAAATTGGTATTCTGTTAATTCTCTGCATCTTCTTCTGTTTCTTTCCCTTAAACGTGGGTCATGGGAAGAGTCCTCCAGTTTATGTTTAGATTGCTGCTTGCTCACTTATTTCTTTTTTTAGCATTTCAAAACGTTTTTACAGCTTCCCTCCTACTGTTTTGTTTGGCAACAGCTTTTCTAACTAAAGCAGCTGAAAGAAAAGTTCCACAGTAGCAGGGTGTCACATAAAACAGGATCCCACACCTATAATATAAATGGCCAGAGATGATAAAATACTTGCCATTAAAAAATATATGTTCTTTACAACTTATCTGGAAAAAGGGTTTCCTTAGAGTGACATATAATCTAAGGACATTTGAAATGAGTCCACATAGCCCCTTACTTCAGTGGAGCGAACAGCAGTAAGAGTAGAAAGAAAATGTGTTTATAAAAACTCGATGGGTTTACTGCAACTTTGGAATGTGGCTCTCAGTAATGAGCCTTTTAAATCATTATAAATACAATAATTTTTGAAGGTGAACTAGAGTTTTCCATTATCTTTAATGTAACCATTTGGTTTTAAACACGTTCATTCACATGAGTGATTAAAGTGAATATCATTTATTTAAAAATAAGAATACATGAAAATTACAAGACACTGTATGTTTATGTCTGCCGTATACAAAGTCTCAGTTGTAAATATTTGCTCTCCATTTCATTAACTTTTAACTGTTGGAATGGGTGGGTCGCAAGTCTGCCCACATCAGCAAGCGGCAGAAATAGATTTTCTCTGTAAAGTAGAAAGAAATATACATAAAAGGCTGTAAAAATTATTTACCGATCAGTCTAACACTAAAAAATATGGCCCAAGCACAGTGTAAGCAGGAAGGAATGTGTAAACTTTTCCCTGCCCTCCTTTTAGTGGTGATGCAATTAATGCTTTATCGGTAATGAAAACACATTTACTGGATTGAAGTTTAAGATTTAGATTTACATGGATGAGGCGCAGGAGGCTGTAGCTTCTGCTCCTGAGCGCCCCTGGCTTCTTTTTCTTGTTCTGCTCTTTTTGAGGGGGATGGGTGTGTGAAGAGGCAAGGAAGGGGGTAATTTGGCAGAGATGTTGAGTGTGTGTGTGTGTGTGTGTGTGTGTGTGAGTGTGATTGAAGGAGAGAGAAAGTGGAAGAACTGGTGTGGAGAGCTTTTGGGGAGAGCCCTGGAATTCTTTTGCTTATAAGGTACAGTGTCCTTGGCAGGGTAATTTCATCTTCTGTGAGTCTCATCCCAGAGGAGTTGCCCTCTGCCATCGGCCCAGAGAGGAGCCTGGTGACATTTACAAGATCGCAGTTCCCATTTCGTGGGGTTACAGGAGTCCTTTCATCCAGATAGGCTAGTTTGGATATCACATGGTGATTTAGAGTTGCAAAGGTAAGTGTTCCAAGAGACAAGCAAACATGGTATGCCTTTTATAGCCAAGCCTTATAAATTTTCTAGCATCACTTTTCCATACCATATTAGTTGATGTAGTTACAAAGCCACCCAGTTTCAAAGGGAGGGGATCCATGCCACCTCTAGACTGGGGAGGGGTGTTGTAGAGGAACACATGGGTGGGGAGATATCATTGGAGCCATTTTTCTAATCTGTGACACTTATGTCTTTTAAAATGATCTAGTAATTAATCTAGTTCTACATGTGCTTTTTCTTACTGATAATTAAAGAATAAATACAGCTGGTAGAAAAGCGGGTTCTGCATTGTGAAACCCCCAAATTCCAAAAAAATAATAGATATTTTAGTACTCTCAGGGCTGCTAATGTTTACCTGACTCCTATCCACTCCCTATATACAATTGTGTTGCCTCACATGGGAGTCAGGTTGTTATTTGAGTGATTAACCTGAAATGCAATATTTTAGAGTGGTTCCATCCTTCAATTACGTCATTGCTACTGTTATCACAGAGGGCATGCAAATTGCCTAAAGCATAGTCACGGATTTTTAAAACATCTTTGTCTCTCTCAGAAAAGAACATGGAAATATGAAAATGTTTTCTTCTTTTTATTAGGATTGTGAGCACTACATTTTTTTTTTTTTTTTGAACTTGTTTAAGGTTATACTTTGGAACAAAATTGGAAAAAAAATGAGTTGCTAGCACTGTACATATTACTTGGCATTCAACAGTAACTTATTCTCGACCTAAGATGTAATTTCACCTCTGTGTGCAAAGCAAAAAGCAAAGCTTATAATGAAAAACAATAATGTCACAATTCTACTGGTTAGATTTTCTTATTTTTTTTCACATCGTAGGGTATAATTCAATATTTTTTTAGACTTTTTTCCTTATGAAGCCAAAAACTATGATTCTACTCAAAGATTTACTATGCTCAGCATGCACTGCTTTTCTAATTGTTTAATCTGATCAATTACATTTTGACTAAAAATTTGGTTTTTTTGGTTCTTAGATTTATGAAATGTACCAAAAATGTTCAAATAAAATACTTTATCTCACTTTTTATTCAATTATATTGTTTATCAAATTTTCTCTAAGTTTACCCATGAAAGAAAGAAACTTTTAAAGGCATTTTGATCATATGAAAATTCCATTTTTATATCTGATTAAAATTATATTAAAATTGGACCATGAATTATCAGTATGCAGCGACAGTTTGAAAGGTCGTGCATATAATACAATTGCATAAAAGCTGAATAGAGTACAGTTTGGCACAGAAAGACTTGATTCTAACTTTTTAATGGCATTTTCTGCATTATGCTGATTAGTTTGTCAATCTTATTTTACTATAAACTAATTCCATTAATATAACTCCTGACTAAGCCACTTAACATGCAATCCACTTTAAGAGAAGCAGAGTTTGTCCTGTGGACCAGACTCCAAGGAACTAAAGTATTTCCTGGGTGCCACGGTTATGACTCTTACGGGAAGAATCACAGCCATTAGTGAAAACCAGGTTTAAAGTTTAAAGTGTTAAGATTAAATGTGGACTGTTTCGATCATAAGTTTTAAGTATGCCAGGCATCACTTGTTTTTAAGAATTCACGATCCTTGTACGTTGAACACTGAAAATGAAACATATACTAATTATTTTTAAACTGATTATGGTTTTAAAAGACATGTTTTGTTGATATGTTTATAAAGAATTATGATTCCAGTTAATTTTTTAAAATAAAAATAAAGTATTTTTTCCTAATTTTTAGATATACACACAGACAGACAGACACACACACACACTACATGCACACTGATCTAATATTGCCTGGTTAAATTGCTGGAAAGTTCTCTAGGAGTCATATGGAATAGTAAACATAGGAAATTAGATAAATCTGAATGCTAGAAGTAACATTACATTCCAAAAATAATATTAAGCAGTAGGTTAGTTTTATATTTCAAACTGACACATTAATGAGACATATATATGCTAACATTTCACTTCTTCCATATTTGATAAAATAAAAGGAATACAAATGTATAATTTTTTCACTTAGAGTAAATATAAAACATTTACATTCTTATACTTAAAAATTTTTATCCAACCTCATTTATCCTGAATACCCAATTTATCAAATTAAAGGCTGATTGGAATTATATTTTTAGAATAATAGAGTATTTTGTAACATCTATGAATTTTAGCTATTTGTTCATTGTCAATGTATAGGACATTCTTTTGAAGAATGCTGTTCATTTTATAAATATCTTGGATAACTTCAAATTTGTAAAGGCAAAAGTTCAGAGGTTATAACTGAGCTGCTTTAATTGTTCTAGGCACTCACATTCCTGTTTGCTTTATAAACTAAATTAAGTACTCTTTGAAATATCAACATATTGAAGCAAATTCACACTAACAACTTGAGAGCGTTAATATTACTTACTCCAGACCTTGTACTGCTGTGATGTGGGACTATCAAGAAATTTTAACACTGTTCTTAGTCAAGATTGATGCATCATGTATTGAATTCAGCTTATAGTATATAGTAAGAAACATATTTCTTAGTAATCCCAAAATAGTTATTTCTTCACAAGTCCTCCAGGTTGTAGGTTTCCTGAGCTTTCAGTGACATCATTGTATCTGGTTAGAAATAACAACATACACATTTTCTGACAGAAAATCTGAGACCTGACTCTTACTTATTTCTGATATGATTTGGCAAAGTATTTTCATCCTTTATGCCTTGGATTCTTTCCATTCATTTATTCACCCATTCACTGCTTTTATTGTGTCTCTGTTAAACACTGCATTGAATTCTTTTTTGGACTCAAAAATTGAATAATGTGTGGTTGATAGCAATATCTGTATAATGACCCAATTGTAAAGTTAAAATGGGTAATGAGAATGAAATCACTAAAAAAAAAATTGACTCATATAATAGGGTTATAAAATCACGTGAATATCTGTAAATGAGCTGTCATAAAATAGAACCTAGGAATCCAAATATGTTAAACAGTTTATCTTTAAGAGGTTGTCTGTCCAGGCTTTTCAAGTTTTGTCTTCTGTACTGCTTAGCCAGACAGAGCTCTTCAGAGCCATATGATGTCAAATCATTGCAGTTAGATCTTACAGGCTATTGTGACTGCATTGCTTGCCAGCATAACAAGAACTTTTTTGCTACAGTGCTCTCTTATTGCCAGTGAGATGGTCTGCCTCAAACCTCCCAAGCTTCCCCTCTGCTCACCAGCGCAGCTCTCCACTGTGGGCAGGGGGGCTTCCAGAAGGAAGTGTAAGTATAGAGGGGAAAGTCCATTTACAGTCATTGAGAATGAATACAATTAGACACAGTATTTTAAAAGTCACTTCTGCTCCCATGCATGAGAAATAACACTGTTGACAGTGTTATTAACAAACACAAAGGCATGATATATGAGAGGCAACACAGTTGAATGGAAAGAAAATTATACTGGGAGCTTTGAGACTTCTTGCCCCTACTTCAGAGTCATGTTGGGAACATGATTGTTTTGACATGGGACGACCAGGAGGGTGGTCACCAAAGGCATTGACCCGAACAAAGAATCACTAATGCATATTTGTTATGTTTGCCTTAGGAAACGGGAAACGTTATTGAATAAGATGACTCTGGTTTCTCTGTCTGGAACATTGGTCTCCCAGTGTATAACCCACAAATCCATTGGGTAGATTGGGTTTATTTTATAATTTAAAAATGAATATTTGTAGACATTAATAGATTATGATGAAAATGGCTTACAGGTTTCACAGTAAAAGAGTGTGGGTCATGTAAGCTACTTGCTTGGGTCACTCCTGAGAAGCCTGCGCATTCCTTCCCATAGAGGGAGGTACAGAGGCCCTTATAACACAAAGGTAATGTTAAATAAGGAAGCACAGGAAATTATACACCAGCCCAAATTAGTTTTTAGGCTTCTGGACTTAAGAAGTTTTGTGAGTATGGTGTCAGACCATTTTAGCAGTGGCAGCCAAGACAGGGTACTGGGTAGAAAAAAAAAAAAAAACTAGATGTTCAATTTTCCAGAGATTTCCTGTGTTTATTATTGTAAGACTGTGATTTATTAAAACTGTCTTACTTCTTCAAGCAGACCAAGATTTCCTCTGTGCTACTGAGGTTAAGATATATGGGGTTTGTGGAAAGAGTCTGTGAATGAGACAGGGTTAGCGTACCCAGGCTATAAGCTATTCATGGCTGGGTAAAGAGTTTTCACTTATGGCTGTCAGGAAGGGTGCTTAGTCCCATTTTTTGTTCTCATGGCTGAATTTACGAATGTGTTACCTTTAAGAGGAGTTACTGCTCAAATTGAGTTTTGAGTTATAGGTTCTGAAACCACATTATTTACATTTGTATAGTAATCTGTGGCATGTGTTGAAGAAATGACACGTCCTGTATCCATCCTTCCTGCTGCATAAGGAAAAGTATTACCATAAGGGAGATATCATCTAGTCAGTGGAGATAGTATGCAAACACCTTCTGATATTGTCTGCTCATTTTGAAGAGATCTGAATGCTGTCCTGGGTGATGGTGGGGTAAAAAAAATCCTTCAAATATATTTAAAAAAAAACTATTCAGCACAGTGTATTAGTGAGGTTATAGGTCCATGAGGATAAATCTATTTCCTGGCAAAATTTAAGATGGTTTATTTAGCAGAGACTTTATAAAAATAAATATACCCAGAAATATTATGGATATACCAAGAATAAGACATGCCAAACTGAACTCAAATGGTAAGGAAAAGAAATACTGTAGACACCATGGATCTTTATTTCAGATAGATTCTTAACTATCTTGATAATATGACTAAGAGCAAGGTAGGAAATTTCAAACAGGCTTGGAGTCTCCGAAATGTTATTATTTTTTTTTAATCAATGGAACTTTTTTCACCCTGGATGAAACTTTATTTAGAACCTCAATATACAATACAGACAGGAAAATTACCACAAAATATTTGTATAGTTTCCTCCCAAGACCCTGGATGGGGCCCTAGCAATGTTCTCACCTGGTCATGTGTTTCAGTAAAATTTACAAAAGTTAGAGATTTTTGAGTTTTTTTTTTTTTTAAAAGGCTCCCTTCCAAATAGCAATAATTTCAGATCCACAAAATCTGGATTCATCTCTGAATAAAAATAAAATGAGGTGTCCCATCTTGATGCAGGTATGGGTGGGCTTGGGCTTGGATGCATTGATTTGACCTCCCTCCAGCCTAACTGGTGGCCTTTGTGACTGAAACCACGATTCCCAGATTTGTTGATGTCTGACATCTCCTGAGAAGTTTTAGGAACAACAGATTCCTGGGTCCTTCAGCTGAACAGAATAGAATCTGTACTGATGAACCCAAGGAATCTGTTTTTTTTTTTTTTTTTTTTTTTTTTTAGGAGAACCTTAAATAGTTTTGATGATCAATCCAGTTTGGGAGACACTGGGTTTGATGAAAACACATACTCTCAAAACTGTTCAGCCTGAGGGTGGGATCTTTCTAGGAATTCTTCCCTTGATATTGTGGTGCAAAACATCTTGAGCAATGACTAAGATGAGGAGAGAGAAGATATTTAGACAGTATGGAGGATGTGCTTAAAAAAGAGGAATTAGAGAGTGTGCTTTACAGTCAGACAGACCTGGATCCCGTTCCCCCTCCCCGACTCACTGGGTGATTCTCCTCATCCTTTCCATCTCTGTCTACTTCTTCTTCTACAGAAACTGTCCCTCTCATTGGGTGGTTAAAAATGTTTGAGGAGATAATGCACGTAAAGGACTCAACACATAGAGACCTGCCATGTAGACCGGCATAAAGTAAATGTTTGCTTTTATCATTGTAACCATCATTATTAATAATAAAATCTTAGAATTAGTGGAGAAAAAGAATCATGATTCAAAGTGGATTGAACTCAAATTGAATGCAAACTAGAATAAAGGGCAAGGAGGAGAGATTTCAGTTCAATTCGACAAGCTTTATTAAATGTCTCTTTTGAGTGAAGTCTTCAAGGAGCTAATAATTTAGTTAGGGAGAAAGTTACATAAATCAGTATAAATTATACAAAATTTGATAAGAGTAACTATAAATAGATAGATAGATAGATAGATAGATAGATAGATAGATAGATAGATGGATAGATATACACACACAAAGAACTATGGCTGTAAACAGATGTGGAAATCAAGCTGGTTGTTGAGAATGTCTTATAAGAGGAGTTTTTGAGTTGAATATTGTGAATATTGGAGGATGACATAAATTGACTAGCTGAAAAAAGAAGGAATGATATCTCATTAAGAAAGACTGTCTTTTCTCTTGCACCATTGATCAAGATTTTTTTTTTATTATTGAGAGGTTAGGAGGGTGTATTTCAGTTTAATAATTCATTATTTGTAATGTCATGCTAAGATGCAATCTAATACTTTGTGATGTGTAACCTTATACACAGATATATTGTTTTAGAATAATTACTGTAGTTTTTTGTCCTTCGCAGTGAAGAATTTTGATATATATATTCTATTCTATGTGATTTTCATAAAAAAATAAAAGCAAAAATATGAACACTTTATTTATAATTGTATATACTGTATATTGAATATATTTCTGATAAGAAAGGACTTCCATTTAATTTGACATTGATGCCAACTGATTCATTCACTTACAGTTTTACAGATGTGATGTTTGGAACAATTTTCTGTAGACTAGCTTCTGGCTCTGTATATTTTGAAACTTGTTTTTCCTCAAATATTTACATACCTCTGGTGCCAGATATCACAGGACTCTTGGCTTAACTCTAGAGTGACACTTTTAGTAGGAGGTACAGTTGAGTACTCTATTTTATGTTATATAATATATTTTATAGATACTAAATATATGAGAATATTTACACCAATATTCTTGGAGAGCACAGCATTGTGAATTCTCCCAAGTAGCAAAGTCTGTGCCTGGATTTACACATAAGGAAAATTAGGAGTTTGGGATTAACATATACACACTACTATATATAAAATAGATAATCAACAAGGATCTACTGTATAGCACAGGGAACTATATTCAATATTCTGTAATAACCTAAATGGGAAAAGGATTTGAAAAAGAATAGATATATGTATATGTATAAGTGAAGCACTTTGCTGTACACTTGAAACTAACACAACATTGTAAATCAACTATACTCCAATATAAAATAAAATATTTTTAAAAAAGAAATATAATATGGCAACCTAAATGAATTAAATGGTCTTCCCATCTTTATGTGCATTACTTGAAGACCATTACAGGAGACTCACTCTATAGATTAGATTAGAGCAACACTTTGTGTAATTGTCCTTTTGTCTTCTCTTCTCACACTTCTTCACTGCTCCAGAGCAGTAAAATAATCTTGCCACCAAAACAAAGCTCCCAAACCCATCCTGTCCCTCTCCAACATCATGACTCTCTAGATTACTTAAATTTTTCTGGCTATCTTGTTCTCTTTTTCCTACCACTTCTCACCTTCCTCCTTCTCCTTCATACATCATGGGAAAGAATCAGGAGAAGGACTTGTTAGATGGCAAGAGAGGGAAATAATTTGAGCGCTTTAGCAGGTGAGTGGAGGGAAGGAAGGAAAAGTGGGTAAAGCTCGCCCATTGATGATGCTTGACTTGGTCATATTGACTGGACCAAGGCAGAGAGAAGAGGAAACAAAGCAGAGTTTTATATTTAGGTTGCAAGATCCAGTGGTAAAAGAGGTGGTCAAGTTATACAACTTTACAGATATTGCTGTAAAGATGGAGTATCTTACCTGGATTTTAGATTACATGGATTTTAGATTCTACTTACATGGATTTTAGATTCTACTCTAAACACATTTGCCATTTAAAAACAGTGCTAACTTCAACTCTGAGTAATTCTACTCCATCACACAATACAGTTGCCTCACCAGAGCCACCATGATGTATTGAATAATTTCTTTGGTGATGCAAAACAACTCAGCTCCTCTGAGGAAGTTTGCATTCTCCTTATTGACTCACTCTTACTGAGTTAAAATAATAAAGGTAAAAGTTTTATGTGTCATACACGTGTGTGAGACTTTCACATAAAAAATTTATAGTAAATGCACCTCTGGAACTTAATGACCTGTACAATGTGATATCTTTGTAATTATACTTGTTCTAGGAAAAGGAAAAAAAAATGTTCATCAATGATTAGATTCTAAATGAACATCTCACACAACATATATTCAGTTGGAACTGAACAAAATTTACTCAATGAATATTCTGTTTTCTCTATCAACTGTTATTCAGAAGAGAGGTAAAGGGTAATAGATACTTTTACTTTTCATTTCATTGGACTTGAAAGTGAAAGAAGGGTATGAATTTAAAAATTAATTTCTATAGAATATCTCACTCCATAATTATGTGGAGAATTTTAATAAACAATTATGTTTTAAGTTTGGGCTTATTGAACCCTTTCTTTTTATAGTATACTAGAGTATAATTTATCATAGAAATTATATTTGCATATATAATATATGAATACTTGTGCTTTATGACTATTTTTTAATAATATCATACTTTATGAATAGTCTTGCTCCATTAAACTCTATGAATATTTTGCTCCTTTAAAAAACAGGCCCCTGAGTTATTTACATTTGGCCTAGATAAGGGTTAGCTTAAATATTTGTCATTATTCTACTTTAGGTTGCAAAGAAAAATACTTCCTTACCTGCTTAATAGAACTTCAGATCACATGGCATTTGTATTATTTTGTATTTTGGTATGTACACACACACACATACACACACATTTCCCACCACTAGCCTGTGTGTTATATTATATAGACTACCTCTGCTTCATTTTTTAATGCCGAAATGTTAGATATATTATAAGTGTATAAAATGTTGAAATGAGTCAATATTCAATATCCAAACATTGAAGGGCATTTTAAGGTCTCACGATATTTTAAAATTAGCTTTTGTATCCACCAATGACAAATTTTATAGTCTATTTGTAAAATATATACTCATATGCATTATTTTGAAATTCCAATAATCTCAGGGAATTCGAATGAGCACTTAACAATGCTTAAACTATATTTTAGCCATTGCTGTTGTCTGGAGAACACATTGAAAGCATAAATATTTAGGAGAGCTTATTGTATTCAGATGACAAAGTATTAGTAAAATGTCTAAATATGTGTAATGTGGTGTGTCCAAATATAATCACCCCATGATAGAGTTAGTAGCAAGTAAAATAAAAGCTCTAAATAAAAGCTCTAAAAATTACATTCTAATTTTTGTGATTTTTGCATATCTTTAAGATGCTTGCAAATTGTTGCACAATTATTGTGACTATTTGAATCCATATCAAAATTTGGATACCTAGAACAATTGATTCACCATGGTATAGCCTGTTTGATTGGCTAGGTAGGTATGGCCATTCACACACCGTGGCCAGATGATGGCAAATCCTGTTACTAACCAAATAATGGGAATTTTTATGATCTTAAATGAAAAGTTACAGCAAAATCTTAAAAATATGTTAATTCAAACCAGATGTAGAAAGATTTTGTTAAGATGTCAAAATAGTACTGTAAAGGAATAGTTCTATTATTGTTTGACTAATAGTTAAACTTTAGACATTAAAATAACATCAAGATTGAAGTATAATATAAATTCTCTGAGTAAAAAAATAAAGTAAAGCAAGGATTTTATACCTTTAATTGAAACCTGCTCTATTTTATTCACTGTAATAAAATTACATCCTATCATGATTTCCTAAAGCTCTTTACATAATTGTCTTTATTGACCAAATTTAGACAGAATATTATTATGTCTTAAATGACCTCATTATTGTGTGGTTGTTTTTAAAAAGGAAAATGTTCTGATTTGTTGGATTCTAATTAATGTATTTATCATAATTTCATTAAGATATCTTCAATGATTATCAAAGTTTAGCTTTCATGACCTGGGAATTTGATTACTGTCATCTCTGCTTATTTTCTAGTTCTGCTGATTGAAATATCTATTAAGTCACAGTTTAATTACATAAATTTCTACATAATGATTCAAGATTTTTGTTAAACTACATATAGAGTGAAATAATCACTTACAGGTTAATATGACCTATATTTCTTGAAGATTAAAATTTGTCTTGTCTCCTTCATGCTGTGATACACTGCCATACCTTATTCTCTAACTGCATATTGGTTTGAGAAGCACTCTTTATTGATTTCTGTTATCATGTTAATGTAAATGTGTCTCATAAATAAACATACTGTGTTTAGTTAGACATGAGTATTAGTAATATCAATGAACATTATTCTCTAGTAAGAGTGTTTTAGATTTCATTACAATGTCCTAAAACTAGCAGTAACTTTACTTGTCTTTCTGATTGAAATTAGGAATAAGTGCTCTAAATTTTTTATGATAATTTGTGAGTGCATGTTTGCATGTAACATGTGTGTGAGAGAGAGAGACACAGAGAGACAGAGACAGAGAGACAGAGCTCACACTCTAGCCTCAGACACAAAGGCTAAATTCGTGATATATAATCAAGAACTGTGTTGAAGTCTGCATAAATGTTAGCTATTTTAAAAAGAAGTTATAAAAGAGTGAGGATTACATTTTTGAGTAAAGTCACCTTCCTTGTACTACCAGCCACTGTGTCCTATTAATTTTTCTCTGGTAGTCCCATTCCCAGTGTCATTTCTCTGCAGTGGAACTTGTCACAGGCTGCATCCTCACCATTACCTGAGAATTGCCTCTCTTTTCTCTTGACTGCCCTCTGCGCCTCTCCCAAGTTAATCTTTCTAAAATACTGCATCTATCCCAGTCTTCCCTTGCTAATTCAGCACCCACTCTTCATGGCTTTCTATTGTCTTCACAATAAATCCTGAATTTTTAGAATAATGTGAACCTAACTCAAGACACATCACAGTGTGTGGCCCCCTGTCTTAATTTATAATCTATTTCTTGATTGTTTACCAATAATCTTTTCTAGCCGGATAGTGTATTCCTACTGCTACACCCACCTCTTCCTCTTTTCCAACCCTATGATTTTTCAGTGTTTCAGCCTTTATGGCTTTGTAATGAATTATCTGAGAATTTTTTTTTAATTAATTAATTATTTATTTATTTATTTTTGGCTGTGTTGGGTCTTCGTTTCTGTGCGAGGGCTTTCTCCAGTTGCGGCAAGCGGGGGCCACTCTTCATCGCGGTGCGCAGGCCTCTCACTGTCGCGGCCTCTCTTGTTGCGGAGCACAGGCTCCAGACGCGCAGGCTCAGTAGTTGTGGCTCACGGGCCCAGCTGCTCCGCGGCATGTGGGATCTTCCCAAACCAGGGCTCGAACCCGTGTCCCCTGCATTGGCAGGCAGATTCTCAACCACTGCGTCACCAGGGAAGCCCTATCTGATAATTTAGTGGTGTCAATAAACATTTGCCATGCTCATCAAATCTTAGGGTCAGAATTTGAATAGGGTACAGGAGCAAAGTTGTCTCTGGTACACAAAGTCTGGGGCCTCAGGCTGAATCATCTGGAGCTCCTTCAATCACAAGTTTAAGGGTTAGGGTTAGGGTTACGGTTAGGGTTAAGGTTAGGATTAGGATTAGTGTTGACTGTTGGCTGGGGGCTCACCTCCTCTTCACATGGGGCTCTCCATGTGGGCCTCTTCCTGTGGCTGTTGTGCAGGAGCTAGTTTTTCTCAGAGCAGATCAGCTGACTTTCCCATAGTGGCTTCCCCCAAGGAGAAAGCCATATAGAAGCTCTATCCTTTTTCACAAGCTAGCCTCATAATTCACGTGGCATTATTTTTGCTATGCTCTATTGGTTGGAGCAATCACAAGCCTGCCTAGGTTCAAGCGGATGATAAATAGCATCCATTTCTTGATGGAGATCGGTGAGGTTTTGGAAGAACACGTGGGATTGGAAATACTGCTGTGGCCATTTAAAAAAATTGTCATTATGTCATATTAGGGACTGTAGTTCTTATCCCATATACTCTTTTAAACTTTCCTAGATTAGTATAGGCCCTGCCAACCTTTCCCCATGCTGAACTCTTATAAACTGTGCTCTTGTTCACAACCAGTATATTTTTTTGAATTGTTAACTTTCCTAGTGCATCTCTTTGATCTCCCAAACTATATTGCAAATTACTCAGTTCAAGGACGTTACTTTCCAGTGTTTATATTTCCCACAGGGCCTAGCATAGGGCTTTGGACACAGTTAATGTTCAATAAACCTCTGAGTTAAAGTGAAATAGGCTTAGAATAAAATAAGCTTTGGCTTTTATGTATCGTAGATGTCTGTGGTGGATGGTCTTTTTGAAGGATGCAGCTATGGGGTGGGCAATGGTGACTGTGATCTCTAAGAAATAAGTGAACAAGAATGAAATTTTAGACAGAATTAAATGTGTTTGGATTGAATGAAACATGAAAGCTTAAATGTCAACAAGGCATGATGGCAGTCAGTGGGAAGTGCTTTTTTGCATCTTTGATATTTAATTTTAAATTTAAAATGTATTTAAAAATTCATTTAATTATTCCAAATAATAATCATTAAAAGTATTAAATTGAATTCTACTGGCATTTAACTCAGAGTCAATAAGACCAATGGACCAGTAAGAGTAAATATTGTAACATTTCACATTCAAAAAAAAATGTGTAGCTATGCTAATAAAAGAATTTATACTCTAATTTACTTTTATTTCCTTTTAAATTAAAAATAATACATGCTTATTTTAACAAGTCAAGGTATATAGAGAAAAAAACAAGTCTTCCCTCAACCGTTCCCATACTGAAGATACAAAGTTTGGTTTGGTGCATGTTTTTACAGCTTTCTCCACGTTCATTTCGTATACTTTTCATTGTTTATATATTATTTCTTATATTTATTGTTCATGTCATAATTTATTATTCTTCAATATGCAAAGCTCATGGTTATGTCAATGGTAATTTCTCTATGTGATGATTATGGGATTTGATCATCAGTTATTGCTCTAGGAGGCTAAATTATAGACTTTATAGCAAACTGGTAAATTTGATATTTTAATTCAAAGTTGGCTTTTTTTTAATAGATTCATAGAAAATATACAAAATAAAGTCTTTGTAGGCTGAGTTTCCTGCTGTGTGCTCCATTGTATTTATTTGTTCACGTTATAAGAACAAATAGTAACTCAAGGGTAGAACTACGTAAAGCATTATGACTGTTACTAACTAAAACCAATAATATACTAGGGTCTCAGCCTTGTTAAATTCTTCTAATGGACATGTGTAATTTACGCTTTGCTAAATATTGTAAAATTTCATACATTAAAAATTATTTGGATGTAAAATTTTCATGTGGAAGGTAAATGTACAGCCTATGGCCTTTCAAACTCTTCCCACTATCAGGGGTATTGGAGTCTTGACCATAAAATGAAAGGAAGAGAATAAAGATCAGTCAAGTGAAAACACCAGAGTTCAGAATTCCTGACTGCCTGTAATCAGTCACTTATCCAGATCCTGTTATGTGAGGACGTTACACCCAGATCTAGTTATTATGTATTTATGACATTGAGAACTACTTATCTGGCATGGTTTTGCTATTTCAAACAGGACTTGATAGAATATAATTGCCTGTATTATTATAACCTCCTGAAAAACTAAAAACATGCTTGATAGAATATTCCAAGTCCCATATCTCTATATAACTATTATGTGTTTAAGATGGCAGATCACACTGAAGTGATGAAGGGCATTCGTCAATATCCAGGAATTCGATATCCTGTCCTTACTCCTAATCTTCAGGGTTTCCACCGTGCTGTAAGTGTGCTACTAATTTTTCTAAAACTGATATGCTTCTTGTTGTAAAGATCTTTTCAAAGTTAAATTGGTGTGATATGTGACTCCCTTGTTATCCTGCATAAATACTATCACTAATACCCGTAATGCAGGTACATGGAGATCAGTGACCTTGTGGCATTGTTGAGACTAAAATGCTGTACATCACGGCTCTTCCAGTCTAACCATTCAAGAATTAAAGCACAGAAATACAATTACCCATTTTGATGAAATTCTTTTGAAAGTATATTTTGCGCTCCCCACTTAAACAAGGAATACAAAATATAACAAAGATTTCCCAATACGATATTATAATTATTAATATTATTGTAGTGGATAATTATTTTGTCACTTTTTCTGAGGTTGCTGTTGTTCCTGCCCTCTACATGGAGCTAATCACTGTCTTTGGAATTGCCTCTACCAACTTTCCTTATTTGTCTTCCGGTTTGTTTCTTCCAATCCTATGTGCCTTGGGAATTTATATGCCAAGAAGCTTTCGTAATTACACATACTAGAAGAATCAGTGTAGTTTTAAGTAAAGGCCTGAGGTTTAATGCTTACATGGCTGTATTGTAAAAGTTGAGCAGCAGCTATTTTTGGTGTTAATGGATATTTTTCACTTTTGTATTTGTGACTGGGTTGCATGAAGTTGAAATTATGGGTGCTAGTTGGCATATCACCTGTTAGTGTATCTTGTGAAACCACTTTTCTTTTATTTGAATTAATACAAATTTTATCACATTGTAAAGAAAGACAGAGGCCTTTTAAGAAATTATAATATTGCTGTCATCCAGTCCTAAAGAAGTTGGGAATGTAACCACCTTGAGAAAGATATGAGAGTATACCCTCAGGGTAGCTTAGAAAGTAATAGGAGAAACCTTGGCTTGGGAGTCAAGCAAGCCTGTGTTTGAAACATGGCCCCAGAACTTTTACTAGCCTTGGGACCTCCTATTAGTGTTTTAGCCTCTTTGAGCCGCAGTTTTCTCATCTGTAAAATCGCCATAATAATACCTCATTTACAAGATTGTTTGTGGATTAGAAATAGGGCATGCAAAATACAACACCAGCACACAGTAGGTGTCCAATAAATAGTACTTTAATTTAGTTAAATTAAAAAAAAATTTAAAAAGTGAAGTATAGTTGATTTACAATGTTGTGTTAATTTCTGCTGTACAGCCAAGTGATTCAGTTATACATATATATATATATATATATATATATATATATACGTTCTTTTTTAATATTCTTTTCCATTATGGTTTATCATAAGATACTGAATATAGCTCCCTGTGCTATACAGTAGGAACTTGTTTATCCACAGAATTTTAATTTTAAAGGTTAAAATTTATTTTGGATAGAAGAGTGGAAACCAGTATTTTTTTTTTAAATGTTGGAGGAGAGATGATGGAATTTTTTTTCTTAATGTAATAATAGGGTATCAGAGAGAAAGGGGAATCTAGGTACAGTGCTAGAGATATATTAATAGAAAGTCTTAAAAATCCAGCTGGAAAACTAGGAGGCTTGACGTTGAAAACAAGCACTGGGAAGCCTGGAGGGAGGAGAGAAGATGGCCAAAGGGGCAAAAGGGAGAATTGATTAGGTCGACATTTTGGATTTGAAGACTGGCAAGAGGATTAAGGTCTTAAGACATGCAATAGTTTGGTTGTCACAGTCAAGGTATGAAACAGTGGAAGTGAGATTAAGAGATAGGGAGAAAATTTGGAGCAAAATCTAAATGATGACTTGGAAAAATATTTTCCTGTTGGATGGTAAGAAGAGAAGAAAAACAAAACATTTACTAGCCTCAATTTTAATAATTGGGTAAAAACAAAGTTTTCCATAGATATCAAGAGGTTTCATTGGGGTGCTAGTATTTTCCATAATTAAGGTTAAAATATTGCTGAGGATAACTTTTAGGAAAGGCAAGATTAAATTGGAACATCATCATTGTATATTCTGTGATTTATAAGTGTTGTAGTTTGTGGAATTATTGTGCTATCATAAAATATTTTTACATTTCAAAAGGGTGTATGCAGCAAGTTGAGAGAAATCTAATTTTAAATTTTAAGGAGAATGTTAAAGAATTCAAGTATCCCTTTATAGAGTAGTTAACATTGCTTCTGCTGCTCTTGTTTATGTTTTTGGAATTACTAGCTTTGGCCTTTGATTTGTATTTTTCAGGTTGCTGCAGGAGCCACTGAGATCTCCGTTTTTGGTGCTGCCTCTGAACCCTTTAGCAAGAAGAATATTAACTGTGCTATTGAAGAAAGTATGGAGAAGTTTGAGGAGGTCGTTAAGTCTGCAAGACACATGAATATTCCAACACGAGGGTACTTATGAAATTCCACAAATTCTATTTAGTTCATTAACATCAATTGTTAAAGCTCTTTATGAACTATCTAGACATTGTTTTATGACATATAACAATATACATAGGGTATCTTATTTATACCCTGATCTTATGTGATCAAGGCCATGATTATATACTTATTACTATAACTACCTCATTAATATCAGCTGATAATTATGAGGGCATATCTAGCCCTTATGTTGTCATGCATTTGAGGTCAGAGGGACCAACATAGGAACTGACATTGTTACTCATTTTATTAATTTCAAATTATCCAAATGCACCCATTTTTGGATCACAGCCTAGTGTAAACGGATAGATTGTTATGAACTCATAGTAGCATTTGGAAAGGAATAATCTAATGTGGTTTACAAATTTTTAAATATTTTTAAGAACCATGTTTTTTCTTCAAAGAATACATTGTACAGAAATTCAATAGATTATGTAAAATGTAAAATTGAGAACTGCACTGGGGCGCTGGGCCCATCATTCCACCCATTCAGCCTCCCCTTAACAGCTGACTTCCAGGTTTTCTCTGTGTGGCCCCCAAAGCAAAATTATTTGGGGAAGGAGAAGAGAGAGGAAACTGGTTTGGTTCTTGCCTGCTTCCAGGCCAGCAGGGGAGCATCTAGTGCAAACAGGCTCTATACTCAGTCCCATGTCTGTAAAATGTATAATAAATTCGTTGTTACTTAAGAAAAAAGTTTCTCAGACATTAGCTAATTTTCTATTTTTATAATTATGGAGATATGATAAACATGCCATATCATCTTCATAAATTAAAATGTATAGTGTTTGTAACAGAAGGCTGAGTGCTGTCACTGGGCTTAGATGCTGGTTGTATTTCTATGGTTGAAGTGAGCAAAGTTCATAGTGGCAAGAAAGATTCAGTCATTAATGAGAAAGACAAGTGGATCCAATTTGGAGTGACTGGATTAGAAAAGGATTGGAATTCAACCAAGGTCATTTGGAGAGCAAGTAGAAATAGATTACACCATAGTTAGCTATCTTGTTGGTTTGCTTCCTTTTTTTTTAACTTCTTTTTCCTTTCTCCTTAGTAAATTTCCAACATGACTTTTTAAAGATATAAAGGTATTTTTGTAACTGACATGCATACATAACATGCAGAGGGCATGCAAGAAAGTTTAAAAACCAAGATAATGTATTTCCATAGACAGAAAATAAAGGATGTCTGTTCTTAAGGCAAAAGTTACATAACCACCATCAAAAAGGAGAGATATCCTGTAAGTTTCTAAATTCAAACATACGTAAGTTGCTTTGTCTCTCTTCCCTTTGAAAGAAAGGAAAAAATGAAGAAGCTGTTCTTCTATTTCAATTTATGTTTAAATGTGGAGTAAAGTAATTCACATTGGAAAGTTGAAAACACAAAACTCTAAGAAGTCAGGTACATGTAAGTTTATGCTTCAAATGGGAAGTGTTTTTTTTTTAAATGTTGAAAGATGGATGTGAACAAATTATATAATAACAAATTTTATCATTTTAGTTTTTATAAACTAGAATAGGTAACTTAATAAGGCTAATAGAAACCCTAACTCCCCTTTAATACTGATTGCTGAACATTTAATATTGTCCTATCAATAAAGAAACTTCTAACCATATTACAACCTAACAAGTTTTTCAGGCTTTGATAAGAAGAGTACAGAAGTGCAGATGGATGAGAACTCACCCACAGCCAAATGAAATCAGTGAAAGTACATCAGAGACTTATTGTAGTTATACTGTAGACAGATGTATGTTTTCCAATGCAGACTTCCTTCCTTTGGAGCACAAGCCCTCGATTTTCTGAAACACTAATCATTTTTAGAACTATGCCTTCGGATGGATGGATATGAGTTCACTATTTGTGCAGTTGAAAATTATCTTCTCTCTCAAACTTTTACAGAGTTTAAATTCGATTTTATTTTCACTGGCAATCTAGATGGTAGGTACTCATTATTAAAAGTTATAGGCCATTGGTACTCATTTAAGGGAAAGAGCCATGCTCAACTAGTTGAACCTGAAGTAGATGCTTCAGCCAGTGTTGTTACTATGGCAACAGCTGCATCAACATGGATCATCACCCAGAAAATGTATATCGCCAGCTGCTGTCAGATTTAAAGGCCATGAGGCAGGACACATTTTATAAAGGCTCACTAAAGATATTTAAGCTTCTGTAAAAACAGTAAACTTTCATATGTTCTAAATAGCAGCTTTTATTAAAATTATGAAGGCTATTGTTTGTTTCCTCCCTTCCCGGAAACACACACATACATACGCCTATGTACACGTTTTTATACATGCTCCAAACTTTATGTAACATATGGGACACATTGGGGAAAGACATGGTGCCAGATGGTTGACATAAAATGCAGAGTCAGCTAACTACTGCTGCACATATATTGTATGTGAGTGAGCAATGAAATGTCTACATTTTGGACTTCATTCTCTAATGTGTATTTCACATATGTTTAAAAAATGTAGGTTATTTTTCTCTTATCTGTTTAATTTTTAAAACATTAAAAAGACAGAGAAAAATAGAAGCCTGTTATAAATTTAACACTTTCTTTCTTTTTATCAATGGCATTTATTGAAAGAATTATCTCTTGGTTTGTCAAAATCTGTTTAAAGTTGAAATCCCTCAGATATGAAGTAGTGTTCTTATCTATCATATAAGGCATTCAGGTTTTTTTTTTTTCTTTTTTTTTTTGATTTTTTGTTGTTGTTGTTTAATTTTTTAATTTAATTTTATTTATTTTTGTATACAGCAGGTCCTTATTAGTCATCAATTTTATACACATCAGTGTATACATGACAATCCCAATTCCCCAATTCAGGCATTCAGGTTTTATTCCTTTTTGTTTGGAGTGAGAATCAGCTTCTCTTTAATGATGTCACAAGAATCACATGCTCACTCTTCTTGTGAAACTATTAATTTAAAAAGGAAACTGTCACTAAGGTGCCTTATTCATTTCATTATTAGATGCTTATAAACATGTTATAAATTCACAAAGTCAGCAGGTGTGCATATCAAAGCAATGTGCTTTTACATGATTACATCTTAGGCCTCTTCTATAAAGTGGCCTAGAATGATCTGATCCATGATTAACTTCCTCAAAGTCTGAGCCTACTGAAAGTTGAAAGAAGTCGACTGATAACATTTTTAGGACCCAAACAAAATTATTTACCCACTGTTAAAAAAAATACAAATTGCAAAAATATTTCACTGTGAACTGTCAATGCTGAATTTATTCTCAAATTCCCAGAAAAAGTAGACATACAAAATAATAAGAAGGAAGAATAAAAAGCAAATTAGTGGTTAAACTAATATAGACAGCCATAGATAACTTTTAGGTATGGAAAAACAAAGACAGTTTTAGGATGCGATAATGTTTTTCAATGTGATTAATATTGCAATGTGATTAATATTGATAGATATTTTGGAGGAGACAAGGAATCAGGTTTTCATAGAACCATAATGAGTCTAAGGTGCATATTTTATATAGCTCTTCACCTACTGTCACCTTCATCACCTACTTTCTTCTTATACAAAACCAATGAAAACCCAATCGGTTTTTAAATGTTTCTGAATAAAATTGTATCATTTATATCAGTGACCAATGTCTTTGAGGAAAGACCCTCAATGTTAGGAAATTCTTCCTGTGCTTAGTTATTTTTGGCTGGTTGCCTAACTCTGTATAATTTCTAGCCTTTAAAATGGCAACTATTTCTAACAGCTGTGAAGTCAGGGCTCAGTGTTCTTTCTCAAAATGGTCAGCTTTCACTGGATTTCCCTTGGAGAGAGAATTTGTAACTCAACACGTTTCTTCAAGAATTTGCAGCCTACTTGTTTGTTAGCCAAACCATCTAGGTCGTGTGAACATGTATTTTCTATCCTTCCCCTGCCTCATGCAAAATGTCATTATGGATCCTGATCCTGAAATAGCAGCCTTATTGAGTAAGATAATGAGCCTCCTTGTTTAGGGGCTTAGTGTCTTAAATACACAGTGACTGGCAGGCAGTGTTTCTCATTGATGAAGCAAATGTGTTCCTTTGGGTAATCTGTCCCAGTGGAATTCACTTGCATATATGGCGCCATCTTCCTATAAGTGGGCAGCTTATTGGTCAAAGTTTCTTTCCAATTTCTACTGTTAAACTGAGGGCTTTGCATTGGTGTGGAAGAGCAATTCAAATCATCATCTACCAAAATATGGCACATGAAACTCTAACAGTGAGGCATCTGTTAAAACTATTTTCTTTTGTACATATGGTTTGTTTGAGTTCTACTTATTTTAGCCTCACATATTATTCTGTCACGGCTGTCTGCCAGATAACACATACCCAGCTACAGTTAATATGTGTATGTTGTGTTTGTGAAGTCACATCTAAATAGCCTTCATGTACAGCTTTTGAGCAAAGAATGTGTTTTGTCATTTCTCGTGAAATTTGCATTTTAGAGCAAAAGGAGAATTTTAGCAGAATTGCTTTTTGAGACCAAGGGAAGGTCATTATTTCTTATATCATCCACAGAGATAAGTGCATGATAGGCTCTCAACTTTATTTATAATTGGCTTGTTAATAATGGAATGCTATTTTATATTGTTTATAGGTTGATATATTCTTCATGGGTACATCTAACTTGTTCCTATATTTAAATGTATTAATTACCTTAAATTGACGTTACATGTCATCTCATCTCATCACTCTTGGCATTGTTTTTCTCTTCTGAGGATAGCAGTGGTTGACTCTTTACACTCCAAGTGTTTGTGATATTTTTTCAAGGCTTTTCCTCAGTCTTTTGGTTCCTTTGTGCCAGGGTGATTTGAGGAACATGGGCTAATTGTGTGGAGGTAGACCTGAGTAAGGCCTAACTGTAGGTTATTTTTCATGATTCACCTGTAGGTTATTTTTCATGATTCAACAACTTTACACATAGGTAAAGCTGTTAAAAACTTGAATGTTTCTGTTTTATCTTTTATCATGATTTTGCATAATATTGATAAATGGCCTCAGCAAGCACAAATAAAAATAAAACAACTCACATTTCTCTCCAGACATTATTGTAATTTTAGTACAATTGGCTTCAATATGGTTGGTGATTCCTGTATTACCCTGTCATCCTACGTAATGTTTAAAACATGCTTCCAAGTCTGAACTCCCAAATATGTGCTGTCATCTCTGACTACAGAATTTAGAATGTTAAAAACCTGAATCTGGCTATACATTGATTGTAAAGATTAGGAATTTCATAGGAAATTATTCAGAAGGTTAAAATGACATCTTTACTAACATATTTTTGCGTTAAATCATTCAAGAAATATTGTTTTATATAGTGTCCTCTCTTGTGATGCTATTTGTAATAATGAAAATGAAAAAGAAGCCTAACTTCAAAGAGTTCCCAGCAGACTGGGGAAGTAATATGTATAGAGATAATTATTATATGGTCAAAAAAGCCAGGTACTTTAAGAGACGTGTAGATAAATCCTATGAAAGTTCAAATTAAGACTGTATTAAATTTCTCTGGAGTTATTTGTAGAAGCCTTCATGGAGGTGTGAATAAAATGAAATCATTAAAAATGGGTAAAAATATGGAAACATAATCAGAAATGATGGCCTCCTCAGGCAGGGTAGGAAATCTACAAAGAGCAAAGGCATAGTGAAGAGAAATCTCCAGAAATGTTTGGATAAGAGGGAGAACTTTATAATTACTGTAATAAGAGCTTTTGAGGCCGTGAAATGCAAGAGAGGTAGAAAGTCAGATGAGGCTTCACAAATTGCTGAATTTGAATATCAAGTTTATTCAGTAGAAAATGGCAAGCCATTAAGGATTTTCAGAGTGTAAAAATATGCTCTAGGAATATTATTTTGGCAACAGATACTGGAGTGCAAATGAGGGAGTGGTGTGAGACTAAAGGCAAGAAGGGCACTTAGGTGACGTCTGTGACCATCCTGGGGAGGGGTTTGGGTACTGTTCTGTTCATGTGGGCTGGCGCTGGCAGAGTTCATATGCTCTAGAGCCTGGAGGGAAGAACCAGCCAATGCTGTTTAATGAACGTGTTCTCAAAGCTGACCTTCAAGTGATTTAGTGGCTGAAAATGACTGTCATTTTTTTTTTTTTTAATGGCAAATGTGGGGAAAACAGGAATGATCACCATTTTGGATCTATTGAGCTTCATATGCCATGTGAATGTGTCAAGCAATCGATTTGTAATGTTCATAAGAATATTGGGAATTTGTTCCTGGAATTATCTGTGTAATAGTGAGAGAAAGAGACTATAGGGGACTGAGCTGATACAGAAACTCCCTTTTCTGTTCCCATTACAGACACATAAATATAACAACTTGTAAAACATATAGCCAAGCTTAGAAAAGAAAAGAAAGTACTCAGATTTCATCAAAGAAAGTGTGGTAAGGATGCAGGCTGATGCCACTAACACACGGGGGTATCTATTCTAGATATAATCCCTGGTGGCTTGGAAATGGGCTTTTAAAATCTATATGGGAAAAGATAGATGTTCTGCTAAGACTGGATTTGGAACTGAGTGTTCTTGGAGCCTGGAAGCACTTCCTTGCCAGTGCAAAGTCACTGAAATATGTGCCAGTGTTATGGGTTGTGGATTTATGACATATGAGTATTGTGGAAACCCAAATTGAGAAATGAAGGTAGACATTTGCCTGGGAACTGGTAAAGTCTGCAAGGCAAGAGAAAAAGGAAATTAGATATCCTTTATAGGAACATTAAAATAACTCAGGACTGTCACTTCAGGAACTTCTACAGAAACTGAAATCACCGTGAAAAGGCACTAATGGTACAAATTACAGGCCACATGAGGAAACAAACTATCCTAAGAAAAATAAGCAGAAGAAAAAGAAAAAGCAGGAGAATTTTCACTGAAAATAAGGACATAGAATAATTTGAAAAGGAGATTGTAAATTAATGCTTAACCTATTTATAAAGGCAAAGGAAGAACATAATAAAAGAACAGGTCTTTATGGAAAAAAGGATGAAGATTTAAGGAAAAGAAATGGAAATGAAAAATACATGTGTTAAATAAAAACAATAATTGCATTGAACAGCAGGTTACAGTTGAAGAGAGGATTAGTGGTCTGGAAGTAGAATTTGAGGAAACTGCAATCATGAAACACAGAAAGGTAATAGAAATTTTGAAAGTGAAATTAAGAGAGAATGCCTAATAGAATTCCCAGAAGGAGAAAACAGGGAAAATAGATATTTTGATGAACTAGTACTTTGATGATTTTCTAGAGGAGAACAAAAGCATTAATGTTAATATTGAAGAAGTATAACAAGTCCTGACATACTCATTATAAAATGTAGAATATTAGGTATAAACAGGTAATCCTAAAGCAGTAGAGAAAAAATTACTATAAAAATAAAGGAATTATCATTAGACAGAAAAATTCTCATCAGCAAAAACTGAGATGAGAAATAGTGAAATAATATGTTCAAAATGGCAAAAAAAAAACCCTGTCAACCTAGAGTTCCATACCTAGCCAAACTATTATACATTGATAAAAGTGAAATAAAACCATTTGTTGACAAAGTAGTCTGCAAAAGTCTACCCTTGCTGAAAAAATTACTAAAGGCTGTAGTTCAACAAAATGGACATTGAACCAGAAAGAAGGAATGAAAAGAAAAAAGAAATGGAGAGGTTGCAGGTCAGGGCTTCAGCAGAGTAGAAACTATTTGGAATAGGTCTATAAGAAATCAACCACCAGCCAATTAAAGATGGATAAATGTCGTGAATGCTGTGGGTCCAATGAAAGATAGATGCTGTGGGGTAGCAGTGAGGAAATCCCTGAGATTAGATACTCTCATGGCTGTGTAACATCACTTTTACATAAGGGTGTCAATCCAACAGTCCAGGTGAGGAAGTATTGCTAATAGTTGAGTGGTTTTCAATTTTGGCACCTTAATGGAACTTTGAAAATTATTTTAAAATAATTAGTGGTTAGAGTCTATTCCCTGAGTTTCTGATTTAATTGGTTTGGAGTGTGTCCTACCCACCAGTGTCTGCTTTGTTTTGTAAGCTCCCTAGGTGATTCTGTACAGCTGAGATTGAGAAGCATTGTAATAGATTGTCTGAGAAGAGCAGAGGTCTGGAAACTGACTTCTGCCACCAGTCAAAGCAGACATGGTAGCCTATTTTCATCATGAGGGAGGCCATTTCACACTCACAAAAATCCCTCACTTTTTACAAGTGGTTGGCAAGCTTTTTGTGTAAAGAGCCAGATAGTAATATTTTAGGTTTTGTGGGTCAGATGGTCTTTGATGCAACTACTATTCTGCTGCTATAATGCAAAATATCCATGGAATATAGGTAAACAGATGGGCATGGCTTTGTTCCAATAAAATTTTTATTTGCAAAAGAGCAATGAGCAGGATTTGGCCTCTGGGACTTAGCTTGCCAACCTCTGCTTTCGAGTGTTCAAGTACGGTTAATGAACACAGTTAAGAACCATTGCATTCACTTTGCAGAAAGTAGCCCCACGTGTGAATAGGTTAAAGAAGGGTGGAGAAGAACATATGAAGATAACATGCAATGGAGAATGAAGACCAGGCCAACCATAGACCAGGGAAGGACTCAGAGGGAAAACTCTAGTGAGTGAAAATGCGCATGGAGAGAGTTAGGGTCATGGCATAAAGGGGCAACTATAGCCAGGTTGTTACTTTTCAGTTAAGAGAATGCTAGAGAGGTTTGTTTGTTTTATATTGTCTTACATTTGTCGGGGTTTTTTTGCTTGTTTTTGTTTTTGCATTTAGAGGGATTGCATGTAAATGAATAGCTTGGACTTTCTTTTTAATCACATCTAGATATTTGGGGTTCAGAATAAATGTACTTCTGTTTTCAACACATTATCATCATTGTACCTGAATTGAAAATCCTTTTTCATCCCTTGCCACCTCCTCCAGTGCTATGTTCACATAAGAACATTTTCTTTTCTGCGTATCTTGAGTAAATTTATACAAATTATTTGAATATTAAGCTTAAATTATAGTGACTGAAAGAGCAGAGAGATGGGTTTCCTATCCAGCATAGGCTTTTAAATTTTACTTTATTTTATCCTCTTTTTCTCCTTCTTTGTCCTCATAACTGCTTGCCTGGCTTATGGAACTGCTTAGTTATTTTAATTACAAAACCCAATTTTTATTCACATTTTTAATACTTTTGAAATTTGGTTATATCTTTAGGATCAATGAATATGTATTGAATTATTGAATCTATATTTCATGTTTTTACCCCTAAACCTGTTGTGAAATTAGTGTATCTTCCAATTGACAGGATCTTTTTTTTAAAATTGAGGTATAGTTGATTTATAATGTTGTGTTAATTTCTGCTGTACAGCCAAGAGATTCAGTTACACATACATATACATTCAATCAAGGAAACATGGGATCATCTTTGCTCATGTTTTTGCCTCCATCTTTCCTTTGGCACCTACTTCCACAATTTATGAAGAGTTGCATTTCTGGAAAACAAACCTGATCTTGTCATACGAATGTCTCAAAATAATTTTCAGGGATCTCAAAGTTTCAGCTCCATGGCACAGTATTCAAGGGCTTGCTATCTAAAGCCTTTCATATTCTGGCCCAAAGAACTGGGTTTCCAACCTTCTTCTCCACCACCCCTCTCTCCCTCATGTGAATTGCTTCATTCCTGATGATCAGACACATGGTGCATTATTTTAATACAAGTGTTGTAAAATCTCTGAGAAAACTTTAATAAAATGGGATTGGTGTTGAGCTGAAAATAGCTAAAAGAGGCTTTTTCTAAAGTTTCATACTTTAAGATGAAAATGTATCATCATCCTTGCAAGAAAGGCTTGACTTTTTATATTAAATTGTTGAAGAACCTTATGGAATATCTTTATTTAGAGGCTTTTAAACATAGACTAGACACTCTTCTGTTGAGGATGATTTTTAGGTACACCCATGAGAGATAAACAAGGTGAACTTTGAGGCTGTGATCAGTTCTGGGAGTTTGAGGGTGATTAATGACTGTATCTACGTGAAGCCAAAATATCCAGATGGAAATGAAAAGAGAAATTCAGTTTGTCATCTACATGCTTTCTATATGATTCCAAAAACCTGGATATTTAACAGTTGAATGTATGTAGTTATTGAAATAAAACAATATATTTCACTGGTATTTTCTGCTTTGAATGTTCACGTATTGCTATAGTTTAAGCAACCTCACGAGATAAACACTTGTCTTATTCCCATCTGCCGTCAAATAACATATATCAAATTGTAATTATTAGAAAAATTAAAATGTGAGTTAAATTGAAAATGTTCCCAATTGTTTTTGTTTGGTCTGAGAATAATAATGAAGGAAGGAATAGAGTAAAATAAATTTTCTTGATGACTCTTTGGCTATTTCTTCATTTTTATAAAATGGAAATTGGGAAATGGGTTATCCACCAGATGCATATTTATATGGCTCTGTATTTTAAATTTAGGTATGTATCCTGTGCCCTGGGCTGTCCATATGAAGGAAACATCACACCACAGAAAGTAACAGAAGTAAGATATACGCCTGGTTTTCTGCTTCATGGTAAAATGATGTGTATTATTTTAAAAAGTGGACTCTTTTTCCTAATGTTTATTGCATTTGCACAACTAGAGCCATGGACTGATCACTTAGCTAATAGTTTTATTTTAACACTAAAGTCTTAGATAGTGCCTATCACTGTCCAGAGTTAACATTTGATTCTTATCATATGGGTGTTCAAAGTTTGAGGGAATAAAAACACCTGATTTGTTTTTATGTGAATAGAACATATTGAGCAACCTTTCTACTTTCTATCAGAATTCTGAGGCAGTTTTTGCACATATACTCAAACTTTGCCTTGGTTGCTCAGGTAATGTCCCTTTCTTGTCTCCTGCGTATTTTGGCATTTGTATCAGAGTACATACTGCTTCCGTGTTTTTGTTCCTTTGAGATTCTATAGCTCTTTCTGCTGAGATTCAAGTTGCTATTATTCCAGAGCAATTTTACAGCAATTGATTATAGTCATTAAGGACCTACTTATTGAAGTTCATTTTCTACTCCCTGTTCCTTTTTCTTAATTGATACCAATGAATACAAAATGCTTGTCTTTGAAATTATATTAGACTCAGAAACTCATTTGCATATGAAATAGCATATTCTTGTGCACTGCTGTTAAAGTTAATTTTTATAGTTTAGGAATGCGGTGCTGAAGCAGTGAAGATGGGATTGTTAGAATATCGAACTTTAGACAGGATAAACTTTCAGTTTGGCTAAAACCATTCCTGTTTTGTGTATTCATTTGAACTGCAGATGTTTCCAGTGAGAGATATTAATTAAGCAAGACAATTGCCCACAGAGGCAGATATATCAATACTATAAAATAATGAAACAAATATTTAAAAAACTTTATTGAAGTGTAGTTGATTTACAATGTTGCATTTAATTTCTGCTATACAGCAAAGTTACTCAGTTATACATATATATTCTTTTTCATGTTCTTTTCCATTATGGTTTATCACAGGATATTGAATATAGTTCCCTGTGCTATACAGTAGGACCTTGTTGTTTATCCATCCTATGTATAATAGTTTGCATCTTTATGAAGCTGAAATTTTGCAGTCCTTCGCTGGCATGGGACCCTTCTAAGGCTCTGTTATTAATTTGTATTCACAACTATATATTCTTTTTTTAAAAAATCAGTTTACTGCTTTTATTATTTTTTTAAAACTTTTATTTATTTATTTATTTATTTATTTATTTATTTATTGGCTGTGTTGGGTCTTTGTTGCTGCGCATGGGCTTTCTCTAGTTGCAGCGAGCGGGGGCTATTTTTCGTTGCGGTGCTTCTTCTGAGGGCTTCTCATTGCAGTGGCTTCTCTTGTTGCAGAGCACGGGCTCTAGGCACGCAGGCTTCAGTAGCTGCAGCACGCAGGCTCAGTAGTTGTGGCGCACGGGCTTAGCTGCTCCGTGGCATGTGGCATCTTCCCAGACCAGGGCTCGAACCCGTGTCCCCTGCATTGGCAGGCTGATTCCTAACCGCTGCGCCACCAGGGAAGTCCCTATATATTCTTTTCTTAAAGAACATTTCCAAAATAGTATAACTTCAGACTCCACAAACCTGAATCCAACTCTGCCTATACACCGACCCCTTGCTTTTCTTCCTTCTGGCTTGTGCCACCTCTGGACAGACCACACACAGTCTCAGGCTCTGCATTCCTGCTCCATAATGTCCAGGGTGTTGCTGAAGAGAATCCTGGAACAGGCAGATTGGAAGTGTTAGGAATTCATGACCAGTGACCTTACCTGGTCTTCTGTTCCACACTACCCTGTGTGGAACAACTCCCTGTCTCCTTTCCAAAATGACTCTTGCAGACTGTGTTCCCTCTGTTGAAGCCTCTAGCCCTTCCTGTCGCTTACTCCCTTGTATATGAAACTGCAGAGCCCTTCCCACTGATACTTGAACATGTTCAAGCCTCTTCCATGTGAAAACTTCCTTCCTTAAATTATCATCCCTGGCTAGTTATCGATGATCTATCTCCATCCTTCCACATCTACACTTCTTCAAAGGGCTGCCTGCAGCAGTGGTGCCCATCTACCCTTGTGCCACCAACACTCCACCAGTCTCCAAAATGACGTCTAGACCGTTCTCTCCACTGAAATCCCTCTTTGTTAACATCACTACTGAGCACTTGGGTCAAGAAGTGCGAGATCCTATTCAGTCCTTGTCTTGACTTCTCAGCAGAATTGGGGGCTAGTGACCATCCCCTCCTTCCTGCCACTCTTGTAGCCCTTGGATTACCTTGACCCCACACTTAGGATTTTTCTCCAGCCACTTGGATGGAAGCATCATTCTTCTCTATGTGGCCATTAAGAAATTCCAGCATTTAATAGGCAGTTTTGAGGTGATTAAGTACTCTATCTATGTGAGGCCAAAAACATACAGATGGAAATGAAGAGAGAAATTCAGTTAGTCATCTACATGCTTTCTATATGATTCCAAAGACCTGGATATTTAACAGTTGAATATATGTACCTTTTTAAATAAAGGAGAAGGAAGAGGAGAATCAGCATTATGCTTTTTTCATCCAAGCTTCCATCCAATAGTTGTCTCCTACCTGGACTAGGGAGCCCTTCTGAGTTCCCTTCAAACTATTTTTGATGTTGTATTGATACTGCCTTTCTGAAACATAAAGCCCATTATGTCACCACTACTCCACATTCGGTCAAGGCTTTCTACTGCTCTTATGATAGATTCCTCAACCAAAATCCTAAACCCAGTCAGTTTGCAAGACTGTGTATATTCTTTGTACGCTCTGCCCCGGGCCTTCCTCCCCAGCTCTATGGAGCCCCATTCCCCCTTGGTTTTTGCTTTCTTGTCACATCTGTCCTTTACATCTGACCTTCCTTCCTTTTTTTTTTTTTTTTTTGGCCACACCCCATGGCATGCGGGATTCTAGTTCCCCGACCAGGGATTTAACCCGCGCCCCCTGCAGTGGAAGCGTGGAGCCTCAACCACTGGACCACCAGGGAATTCCCATGACCTTCCTTCCTACTTGGAATCCCCTTAGTATTTGATATTTCAGCTGCCTGAAATTCCACCTGAATGTTCTTCTCACACCCTTCCTCCGCAGCCTCTTCGACAAGTTGATGCTGACTATCTCAGGCTGTCACTGAGGCCCTTCCTGCTTGACAGATCTAGGTCAATTTCCTTTGCTACATGCTCTTAGAATCCTGTTTCTTTGTTCCAAAATTATTATGTTAGCTGTGTTTACACATTCCCGAGTGGAATTGATTAGGGTCTGTCCTCACTTGACTCCAGATTCCATAATACCTTGAGCCTGGACCCTTAACATCTGCATCCCCATCATATCCCAGCATCTAGGGCAGCGCCTGATGTAAAATAAGCACCAAAGACACGCATAAGGCATGAGTTAAGGGGTGACCATGTGTCTGACTTTGCACAAAGTGATTTTTATATATTCTCATTTTCACAACCAAACATGTCAACACTCACTTCATCATTATTATTGTGAGTTTGAAAAATTAAGTAGTAAGGCTTAGAAAACAGGCTAAATAATGGTGTTTTATTGTTTGTATTTTACAGAATAGGGACTGAGGCTTCAAAAGGTTCATCTTCTGCCCAGTATCGCATGACTAGCATTGGTGGCAGCTGAGATTTCAATCCAGGCCTGTCTGATTCCAGAAGCCATGTCTTTGTCAACATACCATGCTGCCTTCATGAAAATTCATATTGCTCTTTGAAAGTAACATTAGTTATTTGGCTTGAAGGGAGCACAAAATTTACCAGACTCAAGAGCATCCATTTATGAGCTAGAAAATTTAAGCCAAAAATATCAAGTGTCTGTACCGATTACAAAACTACTTGATTGACATCTCTTGACCGCTAATCTAGTGCCTTGAGAAATACTAGTTCCAAAGTAAATGTGTGATGCTTCTGTTTGATTAAAAGGCTGAGAAAATAAGCCTCCCATAAATGAAATTGTAGCTTATAATTTCATATTTGAACATTTAGCTACTTAGATAGATACGATTCTGAGGCAAACTTGAATATTAGAGAAAGATAATTACAGGAATGTCATTCAAAGTTTTATATAATGCTTGGGATTTAATGAGAAAGGAAAAGGACTAGTAAACTAAATTATACATTTTCCATGGATATGCAAGTTATCTTAGTTGTGATGTTTACTTCTAGATGACGTTTGTTAAGGAACAACAGGGTTTGAGTGTCTTCATTTCCATTGTTTTACTAGCTTGTCACTTTTCTTGATAGGTTTCTAAGAGATTGTATGGCATGGGCTGTTACGAGATTTCCCTGGGAGACACAATTGGAGTGGGAACTCCAGGAAGCATGAAGAGGATGTTGGAAAGTGTCATGAAAGAAATCCCACCCAGGGCTCTTGCTGTTCACTGTCATGACACATACGGACAAGCCTTAGCAAATATCCTTACGGCCCTTCAGGTATTTTGTGTTATTTTTGTGTATGTGTAAAGGTGTGTATACTTATTTGCCATATAAACATATTAAGAGCTTTAGTGAGACAATATTTATAAATTGCTATGAATATAACATTTTTTTTTTGAGATTCAAGTGTTGATACTTATTGGGCATCCACAGTGTTCCAAGCCCTTTGTTCACCTCTTCCATGTACGTTATTTCATTTAACCCTCACAGCAACCTTTGCAGTATACATAGCATTAACCTGTTACATATCAGGAAACAGGATTTGGAGGTTACGTGACCTGCCCAAGATCACACAGCTACAAAGTGCTGGATTTGAGACCAGAGACTGGGGCTCCTGACTGCATGCCAAGACTTCTCTCCTAGTTTCCTAACATGCTGACCCAGTAAGAAATTGTTATTTTAGAAATATACACAAATTGAACCATTGTTTGAACGCTGTGGTTAGGTTTAGAATCAAAGGAGAACATTGAATAGCTGTAACTTGCTAGAAAACTGGAAGGGAGGCAGTGTGATATGACAGAAGAAAAACTAGATTAAAAATCAAGAGACATTTAAACAGTGCCTGACACATGACGTGCACTCAGGAAATATTTGTAAATTGCCCATGCTTTTCAGGGCAATGATGTCTCTTATTACTGTTCATTTGATTTGATAAAATCCCTGAATTTGTTCTTTTTAAAAGTACTTATCTTCTCAGAGCTATGTCTGCTTTTTTCAACTCCCACTTGCTCTCAGCCTGAAAACTTGATAGATTGAAAAATGATGGCATTTTTGAGGAGCGCAAAGCACGGAGATAGTAGCATGTACTGTTGTAATCATGTAACTTGTGCTCTTTTGGATAATTTGGTGCTCTGTGATGAGGAAGTATGGCACTGAAATATAGACTGTTTTGTTTAAGATGTCTTCCTGATGTTGGCAAGCATCCTTTTGAAAGAACCCCTGGTTTTTATCAAGTATATTCTGATCAAAATCAAGAGAGCTAGAAAGTTGGAGGATTAAGAATTGCTTATTACATTCTAATGATACCTCAGTTCTTTTTAATGTATTTATTGAAAGGAATAGATAGATATAAATTGTATTTTAAGGTATTTATTTTTAAATTGATGTTATTTCTTAAACTCGGCTAACAATAGATTCACTGGATGTTCTTTGAACCCAAGATTTTGACAACTAAAGATAAGAGTGTCTGAAAGCTTTTTGGTGAGGCTGAAAATCAATACATAAAGCTTAATGTCATCATCCTGCAGTGCACAGTTGTTTGGCAGAAGTTAAAAAAAACCTGTGAATATCAAGCCCCACAAGGGCTTATTTGGACTTTGTAACATATGTGCACAAATCCTTATTTATCCTCTGGAAGCAGGCAAGGAACATTGTATTGAATTAGAAGAAAAAAACGATATCCCATGGACTTTGGGGCATTTTGACAATTTTCCTTCTCTATTCTAGTTTCTAAAACAATAGAGAACTAGGCATCACTTCAGGATTCTGTGCTCAGCTGCAACTGTAACTTATTAAGTGTTCCTCACCAGCGAGTTCCTGGAGAGGTCTGTGTGTGTGTCTGTGTGTGTGTGTGTCTGTGTGTCTCTCTCATTTCTCCTATGGATATATCCTCTATACGGTAACACTTGAGTCATGTTTTATTCATGTAGCATATTTATTATATAATGAGTGATAGTTTAGGGTTTTGGGATCCAGGGCTATAGTGCACATTCTGGGAACCCAAAGATCTGATTCTGTAAACTTTCTGCCTGTTGAAAATGCCCCACTGCAAAATATTGCTGTTACCCCATTGTGATTGTGACAGTTAAGGCTGTCTGAGGAAGTAAGATTTAAAATCAGATATAAAGAATGAGAAGAAAGTAACCTCAATAAGGGGTGTGTGTGTGTGTGTGTGTGTGTGTGCGTTTGTGTGTGTGTATGGGCATCAATGTGTGAAAAGAATGTTCAAGCAGATGAAACACCACTTGGGCAAAAGGCCTTGGAGAGGGAGCAGCGTGTCCTAGGAGCTGAAAGACGGCTACTGTCTTCAGAGGGGAACCTGAGCTTTATAACATTCGCTGAATTAGATGAACTGCAGAGTCTCCATTTACAAAGAGATGAAGACTGCAATTCTGGGGCATTTGCCCATCCATACTGTAACAGCAGTACAGGGTGGGGACAGGAAAGAACCTTGGGCCCAAGCAAGATGGGGAGCACAGTCCAGAACCTGTATAAGGCTAAGACCCCTCACCCCACAAAAAAAACCACCACACCTTCAGTCAAAAAGGGTGAACCAGCAAAAACCACCTCACAACGGGAGAAGGCGGAAAGTATATTTATTCTGATGGCCTCGGCTATGGGTGAAGGAGAAATACACAGGCCCCCTTTATATGTCATAACTTTTTGTTGACCCTGTTGTGAGTTTAGGGTTGAAATTCACATTGCTTGCAGAATGTGAAAGACTCAAGCGGGCAAATTATTTTCAAATGGGTGTGAATTAGTAGTACCTACAGGTGTCAGGGAGAATATAAATCTTTTCAGAAGGAACATATCTTCAATTTAAGCTGAATTATTTGGGGTGTGAGTGTGTGTATGTGTCTATGTGTGTATGTGTATGTGTGTGTGTTTATGTCTCTCTGTGTGTGTTTGCCTGTGTATGTCTCTTTGTGTGCATGTGTGTATGTGTATATGCATATGTGCATATGCATGTGTGTGTACATGTATATGTGTATTTGTGTGTATGTGTCTATGTGTATCTGTATGTCTAGGTGTGTATGTGTATGTATGTGTGTTTATGTCTGTCAGGGGAAGGGTGGTATTTTGCTCTTTGGCAGCTCCTGTACAAGTTAGCAGGAAACGTGTCCACAAGTATCTGTCATTGTGTTTTCTGTTCTTTTACTATGGGCACAAGCTCTAAGCATGTACGTGAGGTGGGAGGGCGGAAGGGAGGCGAGGGGCCTGGGAAAGTGCACTTGGAGCGTGGCGGTGTTGCATTGCCCAGACCTTGACGTGTAGTCACAGTGTAAGTGGGTGGAGGAGAGGGTAAGAGCAGCTTGTGTAAGAAGCAATATGAAGCCCGAGTGGCCAGTTTAAATGAACAATTTAACGTTGGAGTTGTAGAGTTTGTGTTTGCTGCCATCCACTTTCAAACAGTTTCATTCACTTTCATCCAGTTTGATAAACCAGTGCCAGTGTAAGAAAAAATATACACTTTTGCTCTCTTTGAAACTGTGTGTAGCTGAGACTGTAAATATTTGGGGAGGTGTATGCTCACACAGACAGCGGAGCAGGCTCGTGGAATGTCTTTGCAGACATACGTGTACTGGTTGGTCCCTGGCAACGCTGAGTGAGGCAGAGTCCTCCAGGGCCCCGTCCCAATAAAAGCAGCAGCAGCAACAAAATAACCAGGATTACCTTGAGTGGAGGAGAAAAAATGTCTTAGGAAAAAAAAAAAAAAAAAACAAACAAACCTGCCAGTGTTTAAGTAGAAGGGAAATCAGAGAAAGTCCCACTTCGTTATGAACTAGGCTAACTCTGGCTTCAGGAAGCAGTGGCCATACTTCATTCTTTAAAATGGAATCTTTGAAGTGGCTTCTAGTCAGATGGCCGGTGCATGTGGAGTGGATATCATTTGTTTTAATTTAGGGGTTGGGAAACAGTTTACAGTGCTCCAAGCTGGAAGTTAAAATGATGGCAAGGAGACATGTAGTAGGTGGAAACTTGGCCATGATGGTAGGAAACAAATGAGAGTTATAAATGGAACATCCCCTTCGTTCTGGAAAGCACATACTAACAATGTAATAGAGGGATCATTCTTGGGTTCCCAGGTTTATTGTATTTTTTTTATTACTTAAACATATGACTTATAGGGCTGTACATGGTTGTATGGGAGTCAAGAATTCATAATTATCAGATATTCTTTAATATAGAGAAATAATTGACACTATAGATTTGAGTGGGGGATATTTATAACCACCCAAACCCAAAAGAGCAAGAAAATGAGGTGACAAAACATACAGCATTTCAGTAATGGAAGAAACATACATGGCCCAAAGTACTTGTCTTAATTTTTTATGTAAAAATTGAGTCTCACCCTTTTGCATATTCCCAAGTACCTAAGTAAAACACCAGTGAACAAATTACTTAATCTACTTAACACTAAACAATGGCACAGTCTCTGTTTTCCTTCACTCAAATGATCTGAGTCTTCATAACTGGGTAAAAACAGAGTAAAACAAATGAGTTCCAATATCACAAGTAACAGTACCACATTAACTGGTAGCAAAGAGAGTAGAACAGGCAATATTTAGCTTTCCCCTAAAGAAATACCATGTGCCTTTTTCTTCTCTTAAACTTATAGACATTTAGCTAATGTGCCTTTCCTCATGATGTTTTCCATATGTTTAGTATTCTCTTTTAGAAAAACCAAATCATTTACCTAATTTTTACAACAAAGCATCATTTCTTTATATTGACTCTTGCTAAACCACGTTTAAATGCTACCAATTTCCTCATGTAATTTGTTTTTGAGGTTCTCAAAGAAAACTTTTAGAATTCCAAATTCTCTTCTCAATTCTATACCTATACAATGTGTACAATGATGTCTATGTCCTCAGATTTTACAAAACTGAGGTGAGGTGCAGAGTTTCTAGAACATTTGTCTTGGTGACTGCATTTGGTTGATACTTCATACTATTACCGTCATTACAGTTAAAACTATTACTACTGCTGATATACTAATAGCAATAATATTATAACCTTTATTACTCAAGGAGCCAGAGGCATAAAGCATTGCTTTGCAAATGTGTAAATTTGTAAATACATGCATTAGATATTATTCATTTATTCAACATCTATTAAAGAGCTAAATAGAAATCAGTGAGCAAGAAAGAAAACAAAAAGTTGAAAACTGGATGCTCCTATATAGGTTTTACAAAATGCATCACTAATTTATTCAACAAATATTCATTTTATCAGACACTATTTTAGATGTTAGATTCAGATGTAAAATCTCTGAGCAGTCCTGCTATGGAGAAAACTGTTTTAGTTTAACTCAGTACCTCCAGAAGCTTTTTGAGTATGAAATAGTATTTTTGTTTTAGTTTGTTTTCTTGGTTGTTTGTTTGCTTTTTGCTACACAATTAACTTTCTCCAGTACAGTATTATGTTGAAAATATTCTCAGGTGGGATGAGGTGTAAGTTATCATCAAAAAATAAATAAAAGAGGTAAACTAACAGAATATTGTAAATCAACTATACTATCAAGTATTTAAAAAATACTTTCAAGACAAAAATAAGTAAATAAAAGAGAACAGGGAGTCCAGCAGAAGTTTAACACCGTCCAATTCTTGAGTGCTTAAAAACAGGGCTTTGAGCCATAAATGTCAGTAAGAAAAGGTGAACAAAGTTCCTTTCTATTATTTTTTTTTTTTTTGCAAGTGGCTGGATTGCTTATATCAGTGATAAAAATGAGAAAACGTGAATAATTTTGTTTTGTTTATCTCCAACATCTTTTTATTAATATAAACGTCCTTCTGATTTTGACTATAGGTAATCAGTCAGGTTTTTTTTCAGAGATAATATAACTTTTATCTATTTCTATATCCACAGATATTGAAGGGGCACTTAGAAAAAAACTCCCTCTGAGCTAGATGGCATTTTAAACGTGAATTCAAGTAATCAGTGTTTAAAAATAATGCGCGTGAATTTGATTCTAATATGCTAAATATGAAAATATTTAATCTTTAGGTAGCGGGTTACACTTAGATCATAAGCCTGAAACTCACCGAGAAAGAAGATGCCCAAAACGGCTCTGCCTCTCCCATGGCAATTAATCCATGCTGATCAGTTAGGCAAATGTTACAAAGATTGATTATTGTTGATGGGGATTAGGGCCAGGATATGATATGATTTTTCCTTTGACGTAAGAGATGGACATTTCAGAACTCACTACCTTTTCGAGCACCTAATTCTTTCCGTAAATATCTCATCTGATTGTTTTAATCTCGTTTTCAATATCTTATTTTCAATCAAGTACTTGTCACATCTTTCTTAACACATGCACCTTTAATTTGGAAATCTTGCTGTTTTGCTCTATTGTTTGTATAGAAACACATTAAGCTTTTTGTTTTTTGAATATCTTTTCACGTTTCTGTTTTCTTATTTTTTTCTCTCACAAAAATATCTATTTACAAGGAAACTTTATGAATATTTATACTCTTGCCCATTAATGTAACGTGACCCAGATTTTTTCCTTAAGAATATTGGCTTGAAATTGGTAGTTTGGTATTGAACATAAAGTATTATTCTCATAACTATTTTTTTGGCTTATTGTAATGTAACCAATTCATGGTTGTAGGCTCAGCACTAATAATAAAAACAAGTGAGCGTGTGCGCACACACACACACACACACACACAATTAGAACTGCTAATAAACATCATAACCAAAATTCAAGAATGCTTTAGCTTTAATGTTTGAACAACTTTCTCATATGTTGCCACATGTTCTAGTTCTGAGCCTGAACTAAATGGGGGTGATCTACGCTATTAGCTCACACTGGTTCACTTTTAAAAATTGTCACTTTAGAATACTGAACTTAATAGTATTAATAAAAGTTAGATTCAAGACTGAAAGATGACTGAGGATGAGGAGCTTACTAAGTGCAAGTCGAACATGTGGAATCCCAGTCTGGAAACTACAAAGTTTTGTGAGTTATTTTCCCATCTATTTATAAATCCCTTCAATATAGAGCAGAATATAAAATGGAAATTATATCTATCAACAGTGACCATTTATAATTATTTTATGGATTATTTATTTATTTAAAAATGTTTATTTAACCAAATAATATTTATTAGCTGCCTTCTCTGTGATAGGTGTATATATATATATAATATAGGTATATTAATATAATATATTATATAATATATATTACATACAATTATGTATAATTATGAATAATATATAATATATGTAATATATTATATAATACTATATAAAATATATTACATATTATATATTATTATATTATATAATTATAATAATGTAATATAATATATATTAATATACCTATATCATATGTTAGAAATATTAATATATTATATAATGTTAATATATTAATATATTATATAATATAAATATATTTTATATATAGTATATATTATATACAATATAATGCAATACATAAATATATTATTATATAAATAATATATTGTATAATTATATTAATATACAATAATCATATATTAATGTATTAATTATATTTTATAATATTGTATATTACATATAATATATGATATTTTGTTTAAATACAATCAATATGTTATATATGATGAAATATAAATAATATATGTAATGTTTAATATATTATAATATATGAATATATATAATATATAATACATAATATATAACATACAGTGTATAAATGAAATATACTCTATAATATATATTTCATTAATATATATTATATAGTATAAAATATATTTTATTAATTTATATTATATTAATAATATATTATGATATAATATAATATATTAAGATTAAATTATATTAATATATTAATGATATATTAATGTTATATATTATATATATTACATGTATAATGTATAATTGCGGAAAGGTGGTCAAAAGGTACCAACTTCCAGTAGTAAGGTAAATAAAGTACTAGGAATGTAATGTACAACATGATCACTATAGTTACCACTGCTGTGGTATATAATAATATTATATATTAAATATTATATAATATGTTAATTGTAATATATGATATATAATATATTGATTATATATTAATATATAATAGAGAATATATATTTATATATTACATTATATTTATATATGTTTTATATAAATATATGTTAATATATTATATATTATATAATATTATATATGTTATATATTATTTAATATTATATATAATATTCCATTATATAATATTATATATGATATTATATATTATATGTACTATTCCATTATATAATATATATTATACAATATTATATATATATATATTCCATTATATATATATATATATATCTCATCTTCTTTATCCATTCATCCGTCAATGGACACTTAGATTGTTTCCATGTCTTGACTATTGCAAATAATACTGCAGTGAACATGGAGGTACAAATATCTTTTCAAGATAGTTTTTCATTTCCTTTGCATATATTTTCAGAATTAGAATCCCTTGATCATATGGTAATTCTATTTTTAATTTTTTGAGAAGTCTACATACTGTTTTGTCTAGGATCTGTGCCAGTTTACAAACCCACCAACAGTGCACAAATTTTCCCTTTTCTCCATATCCTCACCAGCATTTGTTATCCCTTCTTTTTGGTGGTAACCACTCTAAAATGCATGAAGTGATATCTCATAGTGATTTTTATTTGCATTTCCCTAAAGACCAGTGATATTGAGCCTCTTTTCATTTACCTGTTGACCATTCTTGTATCATCTTTGGAAAAATGTCCATTCAGGTCTTTTGCCCATTTTTTATATTGGAGTGTTTGGTTTTTTTGATATTGAGGTTCTATGAGCTTTTAAATTTATTTTGGATATTAACTCCTTATGAGATGTATGTTTTGCACATCCTTTTTCCAAGTGGGTGGGTTGTTTTTCACTTTGTTGATTGTTTTTTATTTTTGCTGTGAAGAAGCTTTTTAGTTTGATGTAGTCCCACTTGTTTATTTTTTTATTGAAGTATAGTTGATTTACAATATTGTGTACAGCAACATGATTCAGTTATACCTATATATGTATATAAATTATTTTTCAGATTCTTTTCATTGTAGGTTATTACAAGATATTGAGTGTAGTTGCCTGTGCTATACAGTAAGTGCTTGTTGTTTATCTATTTTATGTACAGTAGTGTTTATCTGCTAATCCCAAACTCCTAGTTTATCCCTCCCCTGCCCTTTCCCTTTTGGTAACCATAAGTTCGTTTTCTACGTCTATGAGTCTGTTTCCGTTTTGTAAATAAGTTCATTTATATGATTTTTTTAAGATTCTGTTATCATATGATATTTGTCTTTCTCTGTGTGACTTACTTCACTTAGTATGATAATCTCTCGGTCCATCCATGTTGCTGCAAATTGCATTATTTTTTATGGCTGAGTAATGTTTCATTGTATATATACCCCACATCTTCTTTATCCATTCATCTGTTGATGGATACTTAGGTGCTTCCATGTCCTGGCTGTTGTAAATAGTGCTGCTATGAACATTGGGGTGCATATTTAATTTTGTTGCTTATATTTATGTGTCATATCCAAAAATATCAATGTCAAGACCCTTGTCAAGAAGCATTTTTTCTATTTTTTCTTCTAGGAATTTCACATTTTCAGATCTTACATTTAAGTCTTTAATTCATTTGGCGTTAGCTTTTGTGAATGATTTAAGACAGGGGTCTTGTTTAATTCTATTACTTGTGAATATCTGTTATCCCTTTGCCATTTATTAAAAAGACTGTCTTTTCTCCATTGAGTATTCTTGGGTTCTTTGTTAAATATTGGTTGAACTTATATACTTGGTTTATTTTGGGACTCTTGATCCTGTTCCATTGATCTATTTGTTTGTTTCTGTGCCAGTACCATACTGTTTTGATTACTATACGTTTATAGTATAGCTTGAAATCAGGAAATTGTGATATCCCCTGCTTTGTTCTTCTTTCAAAGAATTGCTTTTGCTTTTTTGTTTCCATATAAATTTTAAGATTGTTTTTTCTACTTCTATAAAATATGTCATTGGAATCTTGATAGGGATTGGATTGAATCTATAGATGGCTTTTGGTAGTATTGGTATTTTAACAATATTAATTCTTCCAATCTGTGAACATGAGAAACCTTTCCATATATGTGTGTCTCCTTAGATTTCTTTCATCAGTGTCTTGTAGTTTTCAGAGTAAAGATCTTTCACTTCCTTGTTAAGTTTATTCCTAAGTACTTTTTGGGTACTATTTTAAATGGATGATTCTCTTTATTTCTTTTTCAGATAATTTGTTGTTAGTGTACAGAAATGCTACTGATTTTTTGCACATTAATTTTGTATCCTGCAACTTTACTGAATTTGTTAATTACATTTAACAGTTTTTTGGTGGAGTCTTTAGGATTTTCAATATTTAAAATCATATTATTTGCAAATAGAGATGGTTTATCTTCTTTCTTTCCAATTCTGATGTCTTTTATTTCTTTTACTTGCCTGATTACTTTGGCAAGGACTTCCAGTACTATGTTGAATAGAAATGGCAAGGGTGAGGCTATGGATTAATTCCTCTGCCTGGGTGTAGCAGGGGAAACCTCCCTGCCCAGTAACAGCTCTGCTCTGTGGACGATCAGCACTGCCTGCTTGCCTCTCGGCTCCAGTGTTGCCAGGCTATGAAGCTTCCAAGTGTTCTCACCAGCCCTTCTGGTCAGGTCCTTCAGTTACACTCTGCAGCTTGTTGGGCTGTGACTCAGCTACCTTGCCTGGCAATGGGCAAATCAGGCTCTTAGAGCCACCAAAACTCAGGTCCTTGTTTGAGGACCTGAATTAGGCAGACCTGCACCCGTCCATTTCCCTGGTCAGACTGCAGCAGGAACTTGGTTCTGCAGTTGAGCAAAACTGCTGGCTGGCACTACTGCTTAGGTTCTGCAGGGAGGAACTCGAGCTGCCAAGATCCAGGTTCTCTTGTTGCAAGCCCCCCGCCCCGCCATTTCTCTGTCATGGTCAGATTCCCAGTGGTTGATCCCTGAAGATTTTTCTGAAATCCCTGTGAGGCGAAGTCAAAGTAGGGGTTCCCAGAAAGCGACCCACAACACTGGGTGGAGGTTGGATGTTTCCCTGGGCTCTCTTTCCCACTGGAGGTGTCATAGGCTCAGGAGGGACCTCTCCGCATAATGCTTCTCCAGCCTGGGGGATGGGCAAGGTGATCAGTGTGTAGCCACTTCTCTTATCTTCTAATGAGGTCTCTCTTGGTGTCTGAGGTGCAGGGGTGCTCAGCCTCATCCCTGTGTTCTAGGATTCTCACAGTGGTGTCTTGTCCATGAATAGTTGTTAGTTATTCTTCTTGGGAGGGTGAGCAAAGGCAGGAATGACCTATGTTGTCATCACGGTGACATCACTCCTTCTACTGGTTGGTTTTTAATGACTAAAAAATAATGTTGATGTTCAAATATTTGGAAAATATAAATAAGTATAAAGAAAAATTAATTACTTATAATCCTACCTCAGAAGGAAGATTAGTATTAGCTACCAAAATAGGTCATTCTCATTCATATATATATGAATATATATATATATATGTATATAGGCATACCACAATTTATTAGTGTTTGCTTTATTATTTATTTATTTATTTAATTTGATTTTTTTTAAACAAATTGAAGGGTTGTGGCAATCCTGTGTTGAGCAAGTCTATTGGTGCCATTTTTGCAACAGCATTATTTTTTAATTAAGGTACATACATTGTTTTTTTTAGACATAGTGCTATTGAATACTTAATAGCTACAGTATAATGTAAACATCATTTTTATATATACTGGGAAACCAAAAACTTCATGTGACTTGTGTTATTATGATATTCGCTTTATTGTGGTGGTCTGGAACCAAATCTGCAGGATCTTTGAGGTCTGCCTCTTTGATATGTGTGTGTGTGTGTGTGTGTGTGTGTGTGTGTGTGTGTGTATGTATATACATAAAACAAAGGAATATTTGATAGAATATTGAGCTACATAAACTGCACTTCATGATTCCTATAACTCCCTCCCCTCCCCTTACCCTTACATGTAGGCAGTTGGTTATATAACAATTGATTTGGGGTGAGAAGTCTTTGCTAAAGATATGAATTTAGAAGTAACAGAGTATATATAGTATTTAATTCCAAGGAATGCATGAGATGATAGAGAAGACAGAGGACCAAGGATAGAGCACCAACTATTGATCATTAAGAGATCGGAGAAAACAGGATATTGTGGAGACAGAAATAGTGACTCATGAGATAGGAGAAAACCAAGACAGTCTTGAGTGCAAGACTCTAAAGGAAGAAGTCTATCAAAGAGGAGGAGGTGATCCTCGGTGTGAAACGCTGGGTAAAGGAAGACGGGGACCAACACTGATAATACTGTCTTCACTTTATGGCTTCTGCCTTGGAATTTTGCTGAGAAGGACCTTGAGTTCTTCAAAACTTTAATACTTATATAAACTGATTACCTATCTTTTCTTTGACTTTATTTCTTATAATCAAATCTTTCATCCAACTGTACTGTATTTTTATTCATGATGCAGGATGAGAATCTATATTTTATATAAACACATTGCTATCCCTTCATTACATAACCTATCTTTTCCTCAGAGATACAAAATATTCAGTTATGACACATACTATCTTGTTATATTCTTGAGTTGATCTCTAGAGTTTCTATTCTGTGATAACATTGGCTGATATTTATTGAGTTTTTAAACTATGTTTTACAGGCATTATTTTATTTTGTCCTTGTAACAATCCTATGAAGTAATTTTTTTATAACTATAACTTTTTACATGAGGCAACTTTGGCTTTCCAAGGTTAGGTCAGTTGCCCAAAGCCCTTTATCTGAAAGGCAGTAGAACAAGGATGCCAACCCAATTTATCTTACCTCTTCCTGTCCCTTTGGTCATTTATTCGTGTAAGTACCATACTTTTAATTAACATGACTTTATGTTAGATTTCAAATCTAGTATCACATGACCCTTTTATTAGTCTTTTTATCAAACCCGTTTAAATTATTTTTATATACTTTATCTAATTGAATTTTAAACTGAATTTGTCCCAAACTTCATCCCCCAAATATCCATTTTATTAAATACCTAGACTAATTTAGAGAGGATTGACTTAAGAATATCATCTCCCCATCCAAGAAATTGACAGGTCTTTCCTTTTATTCAGGTTTTCGTTTGTATAAAAATGAAATTTGGTGATTTTCTTTATGTAGAAGGCCTACGAATTTAGGTTTCCTCCCTGGTTGAGAATCATTGTAATATGTGCTACTGTTTTTCTTCCTGATTTTGAAATGCTTCTTCCTGTGTTCTATCAATCTTTCTTCCTCCCTTCATTCAGAAATTATAAGTCTCACGTTGGTGGTATAGTGGTGAGCATAACTGCCTTCCAGAAATTATAAGTCTCACCAAGACTCATTTCTTCATTAATCGATAGTACTTCTTCAAATTTCTCAGAACATTCTTGTATTTAGTTGTGTTTAAAACATTTAAATCTATTTATAGTAAATGTTTGAATACCTTGAGCAGTTTCTTGGGGAAAAACTTTCCTTGCAGGATATGGAAAATATGTTTATGACATCAATTTCCTGAGGTAAAAAAGTTGAGGTCTGAAGAGTATGCTTTGAGAATTAGATTCTTTTACTTTGATCTCATAATAACAACAGATAACTAAATAAAGCTCACATTTCTTAGTAAAATGTTTGCAGTTCAGTAAACATTCTTAAAGGAAACATTCGCTGCAGTAACCAAAACCCACTGTTTTCATTGAAGGTCCAAATTAAAAGAATACTGTTTCTATTCTGTAAGGAAAAAAAAATCTTATTTATTTTTCTACATAGACATTTTGGAACATTTCCCCTTGAAAATACACAAGGCTTTATAGATAACAGACCTTAGAGTGAAAAGAATTAGGACCCACATCAGCTGTAAGAAGGCCAACAGTGTTATCCATAGCAAATCTACTAAAAAATTGTTAAAAAGAAAGAGGATTATTTTTGATTGCTAAGACAACTTCATTAAAGAGATAAAGGCAACTTTATGAAGTTCATCGTACTTTATTGTTGCCTTGTTTGCTTAAAAATAAAGACACAGAACTCCCCAAGGATTAAGAGTTCCCAGTGTGTCTGAAACCATGTTAATTTAAAGTTAATTGTGATTTAGAAATATTACTAGGTTTGCCAATGTGGTTATGGTGTTTATTTAAATCCACGATATCAGGAAACAAGAAATGTGTTCTTTTCTGAAATTCCAGGTAAGTTCATGTGTGGTCTAGGTGGGAAGATATCACTAAATTATGAAGAAGTGAAAATGAAACCACTGTTTCCTTAAGGAAATTTTATATGTGCATTGAGCAAAAAAGAGGAGAAACAGTAAGGAGGAGGTGGAAAAGGAGACCCTCTTGGCCATTTGACTTGAAATGTGCAATTGGAAAGAGAGCGTTAGTAAGGAAACATGGCAAATATGTGTATTGTTTTTTCCTACAATCTTGATGCACAGAGTTAAACAAACAGATAATAGGTATAAAGCCATTGATTGTTTACCTTCTTAAATGGTAAGAATTCTCATGAAAATCCTGCTTTGCTGTGGCTTTTCATGAAGTGCTAACTTGGTTATAAAGGTGAGTTCATATTCTGGCTTGACAAAAATAGGCTGGAACTATGTTACAAGTAGCCCCTGAAATAGGGCCAGCCTCTCCAGCTCACACTGACTGATTGGGCGTGCTCTAAGTTCTTAGATCTCGTTTTCGTCATGTGTCCCACTTATTTGTTTACTCCTGCAAGCATCTGAGTTTTAGAAACATGATCTAAGTTTTGAAGGAGGAGATAGTGGTGGTGGGATTAGGTCATGATAAATTGGTAAACAGAATTTGGGGCATCTTACTAATTCGGGACTCAAATAGAGATGGTGGCCTTTAGTAAGTAGAGGAATTCTGGATTAAATGATTAGGCAATGGAGGTTAAAATGAATTTTGTTGCACTCTGTTGAGTTAAAGTGAATAAAAGCTGTAGAATAGATCTATCTACAAAGTAGATATGTTCTACAAGAAGTAGAATGTATCTACAAAGTATATTTGTAATTACCTTTCTGTATACCCTTTTAACGTTCAGGCTTCCATACACTGAAGTAGTGTTTTCTTTTCTTTAGTTCAGAAAGAAAATCATTAAATGTCTACAAGCGAGTTTCTACATTGTACTGACCTGTTCTGCAAATACAAAAGTGAAAAAAAAAGAGCATTTATATCAAAGATGGAGAGAAAGGATAATATTGCATGAGGATCACTTGCAGTTATAGAAATGAAAAGGTTAGGGTGAGAGTGGCAGGGGACTTGTAATTTCATATTCCATGAAAATGGTTCAGGAAATTTATTCAGCCTGCTTAGATTTTATTAGGACCCCATATTTCAAATAAGCCACAGCCCATACTTTCAGACATATGTTAGAATGTAAACATATATGCAGCACTATAATACAAATATAATGTAAGGAAAATGGTGCCATTTCTGTGTGTTTCATACGTGTGATTAAGGACAACAGGATTGGCAAAATTTTTTCAGCAGATATTAGGCTGACTGACATTAAAAACCCCCGTAGAGAATGTGGACAGGCTGGTAAAGAGCTTTCCTGTTGCACAGGAAGTGATCTGTATACAAAGTCCAAGCTGGGTGAAGATGGCTCCTACATCCATAACTTTGGTGTCTTCAGCTCGAAGATGGGAGAATTGACTCAGTGATCTCTGAGATTCCTTGATTGAATGTCAAAGCCACTTAAAGTTATGCAGAGTTCCATTCACTGTTAGAAGATAAGGGAAAAAAAGAGACAAATTGAAAGACATGAGGGCATTTCAAATCCATGGTCTTCCAAAGTTTTAAATTTAAGTAGAAATACTAGTGAAGAATAAATTTCTAGAGGAAGGTTTCTCCCTTGACATATTGAATTTATATATTTTTCACTAAAAGAAACTAAGTGGGATGAAATCTTTCAATTAGTACAGTCCCATGAGAGAAGAGCCTAAATCAGAATTAGTTTAGGGAAGTGACATCGTCAAGATGGCCAGGTAGGTCATTCTTGACTTTGCTCCCCCTCACAAGAACGGCAGCCAACAACTTCATGTACAAGACAGTGCTGAGAGAATCCTAGATCATGGGGGTAAGGCTAAAGCACCACGCACCACCCTGCCACCCCACAGTGTACCACGGAGACCAAGACAGATTGCATTAGAAGGGTATTAGGAACAAATACATGCCAGTTGCATTGCCCTCTCCAGATCCATGCAGTACCATGCTGTGAGGTCTCCCCTGAGCCTGTGGTACCTCCAGTGGGAAAAGAGCCCAGGGGGACATCCAGCTCATCCAGTCTTAACACTTACCTCACATTGTACACAAAATCGAGTCCTGGTGGATTGTAAATCGAAGTCAGGAAAAAAATAGCATGAGAGGTAATATTTTGTATAGGCAGAGATTTATTACATGTTAGGTAATAAGGGGCTAATGATAGAAAATATTGATAAACAGAGTACAGTAAAATTAGAATTTTCTGTCCATAAAAAGATATATTATGAAATTTTGGTGTCAACTCCACATGTGAAGGTCACCTCCTGAGACACAGGCCAACTAAACGTCTGAGATTTACTCATAAGATTGTAGAATGGTTCCCTTCCCCTACATCTTATCACCATGCCAACACGTCCCCAATATAGTGATTTACAGATAAAAGAGCTGCAGATGCAGACTCTCCTTGAGGAGATACACTTAGAGAAGCCCACAGTGAAGAGGGAAGGCAAAATCAAGGACACTAGAGAAATTTGAACCCTCTGGCTGTTACAGCTAAAACAAACATTAAACACAGCCAAACTCCTAGCCAGAATGACAAACTCTCACACTTACACAGCCTGTTTACCTGAGGTCCTATCATCAGATACAATATATCTGGTTTTCAACAACAATAACAACAACAAAAATCACAAGGCAGGTCCCAGGCCAAGAAGAAAATACAGACTGGAGAGACAAAGCAAGCGTCAGAACCAGATTCAGGTCCAGCAGAGATTGTTAGAATGTTCCGACAAGGAATTTAAACTAACTGTGAATAATATATGAATGTCTTTAATGGCAAAAGTAGAAACATACAAAAAAAAGGTGGAAATAGAAGCAGAGAGATGGAACCTCTAAGAGAGAATTGAAAGGAAATGTTAGAAATTAAAAAAAAAAAAAAAAAGTGTAACTGTAACAGAAACGAAGAATGTCTTTGATAAACTCAGCAGTAGGCTACACATGACCAAGGAGAGGTCAGGGAGCTTAAAGATAAGTCAATAGAAACTTGATCTAAGGAAAATGCAAAGAGAAAAATAACAGTGAAAAATCAAAATGGACTATACAGGAACTGTGGGACGATTTTAAAATGTATAACAAATGTGTCATTGGAATACCAGCAGGAGAAGAAAAAGAGAACAGAGTAGAAGAAACATTTGAAACAATAATAGCTGAGGATATTCCAAAGTTAATGACCAACGCCACGGATCCAGGAAGCTCAGACGACACCAAACAGGATAAATATAAAAATATCAACACCTATGCATATCATATTCAAACTGCAAAAACCAAAGACAAAGAGAACATCTTGAAAGAAGTGAGAAGAAAATAAACATCTTGCATATAATGAAACATAGCTAAGGATTACGTTGTATTTCTCATCAGAAAACAGGAGAGTGAACTATTTAAAGTTTTTAAAGAAAACCCCACCATCCTAGAATTGTATAATCAACAAAATTACTTTTCAAAAGTGCTAAAGAAACAAATGCTTTTCTCAGACAAAGAAAAACTGAAGGCTTTCATCATCAGATTTGCCCTGCTAGAAATGTTGAAGACATTTATCATAGAAAATGAAAATTATATGTCAGAAAATCAGATCTGCATAAGAAAGAAAGAGCATCAGAGATGTAATAAATGAAGGTAGAATAGAGTCTCTTGTTTTAATTATTCTTAATTCATTTAATAGGAAACTTTTTGTTCAAAGTAATAATAGTTACTAAATATAGGTCAATTTTAGCATATGGATAAGTGAAGTGAATAACAATGTTATAAAGGGTGGGAAGGAGGAAGTGGGAATACTCTGTATAAGGTATCAGCACTGTGCATGAAATGGTATAGTATTATTTGAAGGTGAAATTAGACTAGTTAGAAATGTGTATTGGAAACTCTAGGGAAATCACTCAGTGTTTTAAAAGAAGTATAAAAATCATTTAAAATGCTCAGTTAAAACCAGAGAATGATGAAAAAGAGTGAGAAAAATAGAAAAAAATGAAATTAATAGAATACATTTACAAACATTTACAAAACGTTTTTATTTACAAAGAAAATATTAATCCACCTGTGATCCAACTGTAATCATTTATATGATTAGTATCATATTATGTGATAGTATAAATATACTAATTTGAACACAAAGATTGTCAGAGTGAATAAAAGACCCAACTATTTGTTGTCTACAAGAAATCCATCTTAAACATGAAAACTCAGAAGTGTTCAAAGTAAAGGGATAGAGAAATATATATATACTATGCTAACACCAATCAAAGGAAAGCTGGGGTAGCAATATTCATTTCAGATGAAGCAGACTTTATAACTAGAAAAATTATCAGGGATAAATAAGTACATTACATAATGATGAAAAGATAATTATCCAGGAAAAATAACAACTGTAAATGTATATACATTTAACAGCACAGCATCAAAATTTATGAGGTAAAACCATTAGAACTAAAACAAAGAATAAATTCATTATTATGGTTGGAGACTTAGACATGCCTTTTGCAGCAATTCACAGCTCAAGCCAGCAGAAAATCAGTAAGGATACAGTAGTTGATATAAACAGTGCTATCAATCAGTTTGTTCTAATTGATATTTGTAGAATACCAATGACAGCAGAATACATGCTAGTGAAAGATGTTGATAATAGGAGAAATTATATATGGTAATTGGATGTGGTTAATATGAAAACTCCCTGTACTATCTTTACATTTTGTTTTCAGCAAATCTAAAACTGCCCTAAAATAAAAAGTTTATTAAAACAAGGAGATCCATGGGCAAGCTGCAATTTTACTCATGCCTGACGTTGATGGCAGAGGTTCTGGTTCCTTGCTGGATTCAATTCTATCTACCCTCCTGAGAAAACAATCCAGTGATGTCTGGGTAGTAGCTCTTTTTTTCTCATAGGTGACACGAGTAGCACTGGATTGCATTCTGAACGGCTGCTGCGACCTTCGGGTACTGTTGTACGTTGGGGTTCTTTGCCTCAAAAACTAACAGTGCCTCCTCAAATAAAGAAAATCCCCTTGCCAAAAAACAAACAAACAAAAAACAAGGAGATCCATTATGAGAGTGAAAAGAGAAGCTACAATGTGGGGAAAGATATTGGCCGTTCATGTATCTAACAAAGCAGTAGTATACGGAACATATACAGAAATCCTACTAATCTATGAAAAAATAAAGAATAATGAACAAAAGACTTGAAGAGACATTTCACAAAAGAAGGTATGCTAATGGCCATTAAGCCATGAAAAGGTACTCAACTTCATCAGAGAAATGTCACTTAAAGCCACAATAAGATACCACTACACAACCACAAGAACTGCTAAAATTATCAAGGCTGCCAAGTATTGGCAAGAATGTAAAACAGATGGTACTTTCACGTGATGCTTTGAGAGTTTAAATTGGTACACCACTTTGTAACATATGCATATTTTAGAACCCAGCAATTCTATTTGTAAATATATACCAACACAAATGTGTACACATATTCACTAAAAGATATGTTCAAGAATGTTTACACTACCACTATTTGTAATAGCCCCAAATTGGAAGCAACTCAAATGTACATCAGTAAGAGAATTTACGTAGAGATTGTGGTATCTATATTTATCATTTATGAGAACTAACAAAACACTGCATTTAACAATGCAACATTGTTAAATTTCAAAAAAAAACCCAACATGTTGAACAAGAGAAGCCAGATGTGATAAAGTCTATATTAAACTATTACATTTATATAACATTCAAAAACATGCAAAACCAATCCATAGTGATAGATGTTAAGATGGGAATGAGATAATGTGGGAGGGACATGAGAGGGACGTCCTGTGTTGGTAATATTCTCTTTTTTGATGTGGGTGGTGTTTTCACTTTGTGAAGTCATTCATTGTTCTGTATACTTATAATTTGTGCTCTTCTCTATATGCATGTTATACTTAAAGAGTTTCTTTAAGAAAGAAAGAGAAAGAAAGAAAGAAAGAAAGAAAGAAAGAAAGAAAGAAAGAAAGAAAGAAAGAAAGAAAGAAAGAAAGAGAAAGGAAGAAAGAAAGAAAGTAGCAGGAAAACAGTCAAAGGACCGTTATACATAAAAGGGAACACAAATGCCACGTAACCATAAAATATATTTAACCTTGTTATTAATTTAAAAAATGCAAATTAAAATACATGATTCCACTTTATGCTGGTATATCAGCAAAAATTTAAAAGTCAGACAATATCGAGTGTTGGAAAAGATGTGGATTTACAGAAAATCTCACATACTGCTGGTAAGAATATGTTGTTATACAACCACTTTTGAACAAGTTTGGCTCTTTATAGTAATTTTGAGTATGTGCATACTGTGATCCAGTAGTTCATTCCTTGGCATATACTTAGAAAATCTCTTGTAGATGTACAGCAGGAGACATGACAAGACAGTTTGTAGCAAAATTGTTCATAATTGTAAAAACTGAATCAGTTCCAATTTCCACCTCAAATTACTTGGAAGTATTCTCTGATAAGTAATATCTAGAGCTCTGTGTGATCATGTAATTGATCTCCAAAACTTAATAACGCATGAACAAAAGCACATTATTGAAGAATATATAAAGTAATATTCCGGATATGTAAAGTTTAAAATCAGACAAAATTAGCAATCATATTACAGTGTTACACTATAAAGAAAAACAAAATAATGATTTGAAGAATTTTCTGTGAGGGAGTGGGTGGTGGGAGACATGCTAACAAGGAGAGCTAACGGGGATTCACAATTATTGGTGATGCTATATTTCTTAAACTGTGTGATAAGTAGAAGTATGTTTTATTTTTTTACGTTTTAAACTGTCTACTTTAAATACATGTTTTACATCAACAATAACAGAAATGCTTACCCTTCCCCCTCCCTGTGTCCTCAAGTCCATTCTCTACATCTGCGTCTTTATTCCTGTCTGGCCCCTAGGTTCTTCAGAACCCTTTTTTTTTTTGAGATTCCATATATATGTGTTAGCATACAGTATTTGTTTTTCTCTTTATGAGTTACTTCACTCTGTATGACAGACTCTAGGTCCATCCACCTCACTACAAATAACTCAATTTAGTTTCTTTTTCTGGCTGAGTAATATTCCATTGTATATATGTGGCAAAGTGAGAGCGTAGCATTGACATATATACACTACCAAATGTAAAATAGATAGCTAGTGGGAAGCAGCTGCATAGCACAGGGAGATCAGCTCAGTGCTTTGTGACCATCTAGAGGGGTGGGTTAGGGAGGGTGGGAGGGAGACACAAGAGGGAGGAGATATGGGGATATATGTATACGTATATCTGATTCACTTTGCTATACAGCAGAAACTAACACAACATTGTAAGCAATTATAGTCCAATAAAGATGTTAAAAAAATAAATAAATGAAATAAAATAAAATGTCCCCCCCAACACACACACACAAAACAATAACAGAAATGAGAAGTGAAAGAAAAAAATATGTCAGTATAACCACATTTGGATTTTTGACCATGATTTTCTGAACCAAAGCTATCAATTAAAATAAAAAACATTATTTTACAGTTATTTTAGAAAGTGGTCATCTGATATCTTTCAGCCTATGGTCAACACAGTGGAGCGACCAATAGGGTAAATCACCAGGGCTTGTTTACACAACAAAAAATGTGGCTGGTAAAATATTCTCTACTGATGTTTCTGAAACCAGAGACCGGAAGCATACAGTGGAAATGAGACCCTTTACTTTTCTTGAGCCAACACAAACAACAATTACAGCTCCGTGTGAGAAAGGTTGTAAGAAGAATTGCTGGGTTTCAGAGGTTCAACCAAGTCAGCAGATTTCTGTAATTGTGGCAGATTGGACCCCAGAAACTTTACAGTCTTCAGCAAAGAATGGCTTTTAGATGTTAAGCTGATCCCTGATAAAACAACCCCGGGGTCATGAGAAGGCTGCTCTGCCAATTTTGTTTCACTGTGGGACCCACTGACATCTGGCTTAGCTGCGGAAGCTGGAAAACTTCTTTAAAATTCTCTTGACAGTAAAAATGGACATGTGGAAAACATTCTAATCTGTTAATCTTTGGTGCTCCTGAAAAGGGACATTTGGCTTCATACTTCACGATGATAAATATGAAACCTCCAGATCAAGTTGTAAATAACTTAATGGCATTAGAATAAAGAATAGAATTTTCATTTCCCACATGAGCCAAAAGATGGATATCCACCTGCATCAAGCCCATGGCTTAAGAAGCCTCCTGGATTCTGTGTTTACACTTGGGCTTTGTAATTTGTCCCCTTCTACATGTGTTCCATTTGGCTGGTGAAAATTAGTGAACAGTAGCAAGTCATTCTTCTTCTTGTCCTCTCCCTCCCCTCTCCACTCTCTCTCCCCTTTGCCTCTGCTCACTCACTCTCCTGCCTGATCAAGAACTCCCTCTTTTCTTCCCTCCCTCCCATTACATTAAGTATTTCAAATAATCAAGTAAATAAAACAAAAGAACTATTTTCACATATATATTTGCGTGTTATCAATAAGTGACTTTTAGGGTCACTGTATAAATGTCTGGCTTCAAGGTCAGTGGAGGGTAGAAGCTGCCTCGATCTTGTGTGCATGAGTCATATAGAACAGCAGTACAGTGTAGCCACGATTTGGACTGGTTTTTCCTCCTTTTAGCTTCCATGATGGTTTGGGCTGCCTACCACTCCCCACTTCACCTAGCACATTTCCTTACTTTGAACTGCTATTTGAAGGTTTTTTATTTGTTTTTTTAACTGTCTTTTGTCTTTTATTTTTTTCCAGTTTTTTACTTTCATTAGATCCCTCTTTTCAGCATTAATATATTTTTTTCCAGTGACAAAAATTATCCTAAAAGACTGGATTGAAACTCATAAAATGAATTAGTGAATAAAGGAAATATGGACAACTACATATAGGTCTACAGAATTCCCCACTAAATCCATGCTACTCAAGAGGTTTGCTCTCCCTGTTTTCAAACATCTGGTGTGGTCTTTCATTAAAATAAATCTGCAAATACATAAATGAATTCATTAATTAATTTAAAGTAATAAAGCACAGCTCTTGCTTCTAAGCCAACTCATAGTTTTTTTCTGGTTGGTATGGTATGGTATCTTCGCCCCTGAATGGGAGAGAGGAGCATACAAGTTGCAAGCAGGGCCTCTGGAGTCTAAGGTCTAGGTTCCAATGTTGACTTGGGAAAATTACTTTATTTTCCTATGCCCCATGTTTTCTCATCTGTAAATTTGGGGTATTCATAGTATTTACTTGTGAGGATTAAATGGATGTAGGTCTCCAGTAGGCACTGGAAGTGTTAGCTTTTCTCAACTTTCCTATTGGCTCCATTCCTCAGCTAACAGTCAGCTTCGCCTTCATACCAGAATCAGGAACATCACTCAAGAATTCCAGCTTTCTACTGGAAACTTGGCTTCTTCTCTCAACTCTGAGTCTAAAATTTAGATGGGTATTTAAGTGAGTGTGGCAATATTTCATTATGAAAGAACTTTTCAGTAGTCCTTGAAGGAATTTATCCAACATTTATTGAGTACCTTCTATAGGGTACTGTTCTTTGCTAGGGGCTAGACTTGACTGGTTGTTTTGTTACTTTGTTGTGGGTATATGTGTGTGTGCGTGTGTCTGTGAGATGAGTTTGGGTCATTCATTTTCAAATAATCCCCAAGTCATGAAGCTGGAATCCATTGTTACTTTATCAAGTACATCGTTAGACATAAGAACTCGTATTCTGCTTAGTCTTCGGTGACTCCATGGTACCCTTAATCATCAAAGTAGATCCAAACCCCTGGCAGGCTGCCCTCGGCCTGCCACCCCAGCCTCATCTCTAGTCCTGCTCCTCTTCATTCCCAAGATCCTAAACTGGAGAATGTATATTCAATACAATCTCTATCAAGATTCCAGTGGCATTTTTCACAGAAATATAAAAAAAAATAATCTAAAATTTCTATGGAACCACCAAAGACCCCAATGGCCAAAGCAATCCTGAGAAAGAACAAAGCAGGAGGCTTCATGCTTCCTGATTTCAAACTATACTATAAAGCTATAGTAATCAAAATAGCATGATACTGGCATAAAAATAGACACATAGACCAATGGAACAGAACTGAGAGTCCAGAAGTATACCGTCACGTATACTGTCAACTAACATTTGATATGGGAGCCAAGAATACTTAATGGAGAAAAGATAGTTTCTTAAATAAATCATGTTAGGAAAACAGGATAACCACATGCAGAAGAATGAAATTGGATCCCTATTTATACCACTCACAAAAGGTAACTTGAAATGGATTAAACTCTTAAACATAGTACCTGAAACCATAAAACTGCTAGAAGAAAACATAGGGAAAATGCTCCTTCACATTGGTCTTGGCAGTGATTTCCTGGGTATGACACCAAAAGCACAAGCTACAAAAGCAAAAATAAATAAGTGGGACTACATCAACCAAAAATCTTCTACAGAGCAAAAGAAATAACAAAATGAAAAGACAATATGGAATAGGAGAAAATATTTGTAAATCGTCTAGTTGATATAGGATTAATATCCAATATATGTAAAGAAGTCACACAACTCAATAGCAAAAAACAAAGCAACTCAATTTAAAAAAAGAGCAAAGGACCTAAATAGAATTTTTTTTGCCAAAGAAGGGGCTGTACCTCACTAATCATCATGAAAATGCAAATTAAAACTATAGTAAGGTATAACTTCACACCTTTTAGAATGACTGTCATCAAAAAGACAAGATATAACAAGTGTTGGAGAGGATGCAGAGAAAAGGGAACCCTTGTGCTCCGTTGCCAGGACTATAAATTTGTGCAGCCCATATGGAAAACAGTATGGAGGACTCTCAAAAAAATTAAAAATGGAACTACTATATAATCTAGCAAGAGATTGGTTGTACATTTGAGGGAAATGAAATCACTATCTCAAAGAGAATCCTGCACCCCTACAATTGCATGTTTATTGTAGCAATATTCACAATAGTCAAGATATGGATAGGACTTGGCTCTTTCACTGCAGGCAGCCCCGATTCAATCCCTGGTCGGAGAACTAAGATCTCACAAACTGGGCATGTGGCCAAAAAACAAGATATGGAAACAACCTAAGTGTCCATCAACAGATGATAGTATGCATGTGTATGTGTGTTTGTATGTGTGTAAATGGAATACTATTTAGCCATGAGAAAGATGAAAATGCTGCCATTTTTGACAACTTGGATGAACCTTGAGAGCATTATGCTAAGTGAGATAAGTCAGAGAAAGATAAATATTGTATGATGTTACTTAATTGTGGAATCTAGAAAAGACAAACTCTGAGAAACGGAGTAGAATGATGGTTACCAGGGGCTGGGGGGTAGAGGAAATTGGGAGTATTGGTCAAAGGGTACAAACTTCCAGTTACAAGATTAACAAGTTCTGGGAATCATTACACAGCATGGTTATTATAGTTAATAATACTGTATTATATACTTGAAAGTTGCTAATTGGGTAGATCTTAAATGTTCTCAACACAATGGCAATTGTATGATGGGATAGAGATATTAGCTACTGCTGTGGTGGTATTCATTTTGCAATATATAAATGTATCAAGTCAACACATTGTGCACCTTACACATATACAATGTTACATGTCAATTATATGTCAAAAAAGCTAGAAAAGAAAAAGAAAGAAAACAGAAGAGCAAAAAGCAAAAAAAAGTAAACATGAAATATTTTAGAACAAGATAGGAGAAGCTGCCTTATCAAGTTTTTAGCAGGAAAGACTTCTTTATGATAAAGCAGATTCTAGCCAGATAGCCAGAGTCCTAGGCAGGTTCACAAGGCCTGGGATTATGTTCAAAACTTTATTCTAAGAAGATGTGGTATATATATATATATATATATATATATACACACACATACACACAATGGAATTACTCAGCCATAAAAAAGAATGAAATAATGCCCTTTGCAGCAACATGGATGGACCTAGAGATTATCATACGAAGTGAAGTAAGTCAGACAGAGAAAGACAAATACCATATGATATCACTTATATGTGGAATCTAAAAAAAATGATATGAATGATCTTATTTACAAAATATGAATAGACTCATAGACATAGAAAACAAACTTATGGTTACCAAAGGGGACAGCAGGAGGGGAGTAGGGATAAATTAGGAGTCTGGGATTAACAGATACATACTACTATATATAAAACAGATAAACAGGGACCTACTGTATAGCACAGGGAACTATACTCAGTGTCTTGTAATAACTTATAATGGAAAGGAATCTGAGAAAGAACTTAACTGAATCACTGAATCACATCCCTGTACACTTGAAACTAACACAACATTGTAAATTAACCATACCTTAATTTTTTTAAAAAGTAACTTTATTCTAGAAGGCTAGCAAGTAGGAGAGGGTAGGGGAAGACCTGGGCTCTCAGTGTCAAAGCCCTCACTCTGGTAGGGATTTGGTTTTACCTATGGAGATCCACACAAGAAAATTTAGCTTTATTGTTAATCCCGACCAGGTTGTTAATCTGAATGCATTTTTGTTACAATCAGAACTGAACATCAGGCTCATCTATTGCCATATGATTTGTTTCTGTTTGGAGAACTTTGTTTTAGGTAATATCTATTTAAAATATACTTTAGGTGGTTTTCCATGTGGGTGCATAGAGGCCTGACAGTAGAAATGTTTTCTTGAAAACTCAAAAAGTCATGAAAAGTTACATTAGTCAGTGTTATGGCTACAGAATAAGACTTTTACATCTTTCATTTTGTCCTTTTTTATTTGAATTCTACCTGCAACTCGGAGTCTAATTTTTTTCTCTAATAATCTTGTGAGTTTTTTATAACCAGTAAATAATCTTTATGAAAATGTAATGGCATAGATTAATTATGTTTTAGTTGATACCACACATTAGCAAGTTAGGAGAATTGATATCTCTTGAAATTTAATGTTAATATTGTTCAGTCGTCTCTAGAAATGTGTATCTTGAGAAAAATTTCAATTCTAGGTAATTGTACAAGAGCCTCATTACAATATCATATTTAAATTTTAAAGTATATAAAAGAGTGAGGAATAAACAAGCTAAAATCAAATGACATGAGACATTTTAGTCTAAAGCCTTGTGTGGTTCCTGATTTCCACCTGTTTCGTATTCTTTCTCTCTCTCTCTCTTTTTTTTTTAATGATCCTGTACATACAGAGTACCACCCTGGAGGTGAGACTCACAACATTCCAAAGAGCTTGGAAATATTTTATCCTGAAAGTATATCCCATATGTTCTGGCAGGAAAGCAGGAGTAGAAAAATGAACAGCTCAATCAGAAACAGGACAAAACACAAAGCTTACTTTCTTTCAGTGATGATTCCATCTGGAGAGGTGCCTAGGAGCATTTAGGGGAAAAAAAGTAAATATTTTGTTTGAGATACCTGAAAGTCTGCAGTTGCACAAATGTTTCAGTCCAAAAATTTTTATGCTTCTGTTGTTATATTTTAAAATACTTGTAGCAGAATATATTTTATTGTCTTACAGGAGTGCTTTGAAAATGTGTATATTCTAACATAATGTTTCCGGAATTTTCTCCTTAGTAGAGAGTTCTAAAGTAAGGAAACTAAGGCATATGTGTAAATAACTTAAATTATGATTTATAGCATCCCTTTTTCATTTGCTTTAAAATAGCTACACAGTTTTTCACATGGCAAGGACCACTTTTCCCACATGTCCTTTCTCTCCTCAAGCAAAGATTGTATGGACTCAACACCCCAAACCTAGCATAATTGGTGAATTTTGACCACATGTGTTGTTCCAGTTGGGAAGAGATTCTTTGTATTTTCCATGAACAATTTTGTTCATAAACATTGTTTTTAACTGTGATGGAGTCAACGTTATGTCTACACATTCTGCACTTCACCCCTCCTGAGAAGCCTGTGGGCTGAAACCTACAGCAGCAATAGGAGGTGTAGAAAACTGACACCTCCCAGGTGTGCCCACCATGGGGAAAGTGTGCACAGTCAGCTCTATCTCAGGTGGTCAAAATAATCCGGAGACCAAAATAATCCTGAGGCCATTTTATAGCAGCTTATCCAAGCACAGATAAAGATGGCCGGCATTGTCATTGATCATTTGCATGCTCGAGTTTACATCAATTTAAAGAATTTATAAGATTCTATGGGCACAACATTGTGGATTATATTTTGAAACTTAAATCTCTAGATGAAATTAAAATGATAATTGTTACTTCAGACAGGGATTGAAGGCGGATATGTGAGAGAGAGGAGGGCTCTGGAGGTCAAGGGGTGGGAAGGAGGAAGTTATGATGCGGTATAATTGAAAAAGAGAGCAACACACAGATTCAAGAGGTGAGTACACGTGGTCAGGACAGGAAGAAAGGACATGATTTTGTATATGGTTGCAACAAATAAATGTGGGAGTTTTGAGGAAGGCAAGGTCCCAGGACAACAGATTTCAGCATTTGAGACAGGAAATAATTTATATTTTAGAAAAGCAAGCATAGAAAAAAATGGTCTTTTTTATCACACCTTTTTAAAATTTATAAGGTATTTTCATAGAGTCTTCCTTTTGACAGAAGTTAGCATGAGGATACGCTGAAGGACCCAGAATCACATGTATGTATGGCATATCTGATGGGACCGAAAGATTGTCTTGATTTTCTGTGTTGGTCATTCATATGGATTGCAATGAATCATCCAAGCTTCTACTCTATTAGTAAATGGCCAGCCCAAATTTTATATATATATAATATATGTATATAACATATATATATATATATATATATATTATTTTTGAAACAGAGAAAGTTTATTGGAGGGCCATGCAAGGAAAACAGGTGGCTCATGCTCAAAAGACCTGAACTCCCCACAAATTATATTCTTTTTTAATTTCTTCACTATTTAACTTCCCTATCTAAAGTTACAAATATTATCGTTCAATTATTAATATGTTTTAGAGCTAAGAATTTTGGAAAAACCATAGTGGCCAACTTTTTATTGACTATTTTGAGTACTTCAGTTTATTTAAGGCCATATAGTCCAATCAAATGCACCCACATTTAAAATATAAACTATTACTTTGTAGAATACCAAAATAAGTCAGTTTTCAGTAAGTGAATTTACTAGTCAAAGTAACATGTAGGAAAAACTTAGTTCTATTCATGTTCCGAATATTCTACCGAACCCTCACTGTATTTCAAAATTTACAAATCTTCTCATTGTTGGTTTGAGCACCCCTCCAGGATTAATTAGTAGGCATCAAAACACTAGCTAAACCTTTTTGATAGCAGTGGTCTTTGGTAGACATAATATTGTTTATCTGGAGAATTACAATATGATTTGCCCTTCTTATTTCATTTTTTTGAAACTTTCGAAATACTATTGCATGTGTCACTCACAGTTGGAGATTTTGGAAAGCAGAGGGATGCCTTCCACATGTTTCTTCTTTCACTCTCCAAAAAAATTTACCCTCTCAAAAAACAAATCTTTACTGCCTTAAAGAATGTCTAGATGACTAAAATATAGTGGGTCATTATTCTTTAGGATGTTTACACTGCTTGCCAACAAAACACCACAGAATAGATTCTACAAATTAGGTTATATATATATATATATATTTAATATTCAGGGCACAGAGTTAAATGATTTTGGTTCCAAACCCTGTAGCAGCACGATAAGGGCAGCAAAAGCCTTAATAAAACACATTAAGTTGTTTCTCATGAGAAGCTATTGCATCTTATGTTTTACATGTCTCAGAAATTTCCTACTTTACTTGGTCAGCTAAATCTTTAAATGTTGCTATGTTGTAATAATAAATAAGGCATCAACATTAAAACTTACCCTCATATTAAATTTCAGAAATTGCTGAGTTAAAAAAGACTGACATAAAAATGTTTAGGTACATGGGCTACAGAGCTCACAAGTAACAACAGAAAGTTTTTCCTCCTTTGAATAAGGGTGATAATGAAGTTAATCCAGTATATTTCTTTAAGAAAAGCATTCTGCCCTTGGATCAGATCAATATACACAATTTCGAGTGTGTCTTTTTTGTGAATTTTTTTCTAGCAAAAGGATACAATGTTTTCTTCAGATTCCTAGAGGAATCCATGACTTATGAAATATTTAGAATTGTGACTTAGAAGAAGAGGCTTTTCTTTGTATTATTGAGAGGCATGAATATTTATAGCACAATAAACATGCTATTCTCTTTATGTTAAACATGCATTTTAACTGTCATATATTTTATCAAGAGAATAATCTATCAGAAGCACAAAATATATTCCTTTAATCAACATTTATAGACTGCCTGCCTATCATATGCAAACCAGTGCTGCAGATGTGTGATGTTTGGCAAGTGTAAATATTAGCACCTTGAGTGTCATCTTGTTAAAACTTTATAGGGAGCTTTTAAGCATCTCTCATTTCCTTTGCAATTAGGAGAGTAGACTTGAACTCTGTTCTAGGTCCTATTTTTTTTTTTTTTTTGAGAATATTTTTATAGACTCTAAAAGTAAGACTTTGAAGGGAATTCCTTTAGCAGCTCACTTTGCAGATGTGGAAAGTGAGGTCTAAAGAAGTAAAGGGACTTTTCTAAAGTCAAATATCCAGTTACTGAAGAATTGAAAACAAAATCAGAGGCCATCTTTGTTACTGAAAGCAAGTTACTGTGTGCCTGACTCACAGGGAGTCCAAACAAACCAAAACGTCAGAGTTTGGAGCAGAGAAAGGTTTATTGCAGGGCCATGCAAGGAGATGGGTGGCTCCTGCCTAAAACAAACAAAACAAAACAAAAAACTCCTCAAAGGGTTTCAGCAAAGCATTTTTAAAAGCCAGGTGAGGGAGAAGTGTGGTTAGTTGTTGCAAACTTCTTGGTGCTGGAATCCTTTGTTCTTGCAGCTGTCCACATAGGTCAGGTCACAATGTTCCTGCAAACCTCCAACAAGACAAATATTTTTCCCTGTTCTGCAACTTTTTATCTCTATATGAATGGACTCTTAAAAGTCAGAGCCCTGAGAACAGGCTATCCTGTATGTTTCAGGCTATAGGCAACATTCTTTTACATAAGGTGCAGAGCCAGCATGACTAAGCACAGGCCACAAAGCACAAGGGTTAAAGTACAAGAAACAGATCTAATATGGAGCCAGATTTGTTCTTCCCTTATTACAATTTCATAGGGTTCCATCAAACCTTGTCTGGTTTTGAATCATGTTTATAAATATGTGGTTGGTGAAAGGGACAGAAACTTGAATAAAATTGGACTTAAGTGTTTTCTATGAATTTCAGTTGTCTGGCATTTGTCTGTGATAAAGTGAAAATTAATTATTTGTATACATGCATGATTCAGTTTAAAATAGTAATTAATAGTAATTTTGGTTTTATATATATTGAAGTAAATAGCTAGCACTTTTTTGCATAGATAACTATATTGTACTGTGCTTCTTTTTGTGTAAGGTTTTGGATTTCTCTCATCCTTAGTGAGATATGATGCCTGGAAGCGTTCCTCCTTGTACAGCCTCTAATACAGCTGTGTCTTAGAGAAACACACATGCGTCTGTGAGATGGCTCACAAACTTTGATATAAATTCCTCCTAGACATGTGAGATGATGTGAGTAATTGATACAAGATTAGGTACTGGCCTGGAATACTGAGCAAGAACAGACATACTTCTATTAAGAAATGCAATAGTACTTACAGACATCCTGTAGACACTAGCCATAATGAAAGTGAAAATTTCTAAATTAAACAGTTGTTGTGTGGTGTAGCTGAAACACACACACACACATAGATAGCTAATATAGATATGCCTATCTCTACATATATTTATATATAGCTATCTTAAATGTATTTAATACTGTAGCAGACTGAAATTTTAAAAGAATATATATGGATATATATATTCTTATATATAGAAGACATACATACATCATAATGCTATCTTACAAATCCATTCTATCAAGCATCTAGAGTTATTTATAATACCACATCTTACTTTTATTTGTGTCCCCCATGATGAGTTGTCCATAGAAATCACTTAATAAATATGTTTTAATAAATAGTGACTGATTTGGGATACTTCTCCCAGACTGTGCTATACACAGGGGGGATCCAGCGTTATGTCAGGGCTAATGTTAAACATCAGCAAACAGGAGACTGTTATTAATGAGTTTAGTCACTGGCATTGCTTTTAGTTGTTTTTTAAGGACTGCTTCCCAAGCCCCATACTCTGTAGAATCATCCTACTCCTCAAGGCCAAGTTCAGATGTCATTTCCTCCATGAAACCTGCTCTGATTAACCCAGCCTGAGATAATTTCCTTCCTCCTTGAACTCATACAATTTTTTCCTAATTGACCTAAATTAGTATTTCTCACAGTCTCCCTTTTATTTTAAGTATTCACCTATACATCATGTCTTTTCTACTAGATCGTAAGTGTTTTCAGTCAGACTGTATCTTACATATATTGGCACACTAAGCCTTTTGAGAGTAAATAATTAGTCAATACTGGCTGATTGCCTGATTTATTCTTTGACTTACATAAAACTGAATGTGCTTCTAAGCGCTATATCCTTCCATAGTAATTTTGACAGCAGAGGAGGTCTCCCTATAAAATTAGAACTTGTTCAACTAGTAGATATTTATGAAATTCATATAGTCCAATGAGAAACTCAAATCTCCTGTAATCAATACAGGAAATTTTGTTCAAGTAAACATATTTTATTTGAAAAGAAAGCATTAAAATGACCCCAATGGGGCTTCCCTTGTGGCGCAGCGCTTAAGAATCCGCCTGCCACTGCAGGTGACACGGGTTCGATCCCTGGTCCGGGAAGATCCCACATGCCGTGGAGCAGCTAAGCCTGAGTGCCACAACTACTGAGCCTGCTCTCTGTAGCCCATGAGCCACAACTACTGAAGCCCGCGTGCCTAGAGCCCGTGCTCCATAACAAGAGAAGCCACCTCAATGAGAAGCCCGCACACCACAACGAAGAGTAGCCCCCGCTCGCCGCAACTAGAGAAAACCCGTGCACAGCAACAAAGACACAACGCAGCCAAAAATAAATAAATAAATAAAATTAAGAAAAAAAAATGACCCCAATGAATTTGTCAATTACTTCATATGAGCTTTGGCTCAGAACATGCTCCCTTGTCAGTTGTGGTTTACTAATTCAACACATTGTGGCCTGTCAAACAGCAGAGTGTTTTGAGATAAGAAAGTTCAATGCACAAAGATATTTTCTATTCTATTCCTATCATTGAAAAAATGCTGATGGAGCTCCAAATGGACACACTGATTATACTGACCAGATGGAAGATCAGTCCACACCATCTGGCCCTGCCACGTGTCTGCTGTTATGTTTTCACGTTGCCTCCCTGGGTCTCTCTATTCTAGTCCTAATGGTCCCCTCCTACTCTCTGAACATACCCAGCAACCTCCCTGTTCAAGACATCTGTTCTGACCTTGTTTATTTTTCACTGAACACTATAACACTATTATTTCCGATAAATTCTTAGTTCACTTTCCTGCTTCATGCAGGTTTCAGTTCAAATACCTCTTAGCAGAACAGTGTTCATGGAAAGAATGACTGAAACGAGTATCTCTGCCCTTGCTTTCCTGCATTCTTCTTGTTGTTTGACCATCACAGGTGGTTTCCTTCTCCACCACACAGCTGTCTCCACGAGAGCCCAGATTTTGTAGGTGTTATTTTCCATTACTGTATACCTGGCACCCAGAAAAATGTAGGAACTCAGTAAATATCTGTTCAGTGATAGAGTGAGCAGTTGTCACTACCAAGCATTAAATCATGTTTTAAATCCCCTGAAAACAAAGACAAAAAGAGATGCATGAGAGCTTAACACTCATTAAACTTTTTATGGTATTGAACTTTAAATGGAAGATGTTGAATGGCTTCTAAAAAAAGGTATCTAGAGACTAATTATTATTTGGTCTGCTCACAGCCACATCTCCCTTTGTCTAGGAAACTATCCCCTCATCACTCCAACCACGGGGTTCTTTGGGAGGGCCTAGAAATCACAGCATTTCCACCCACACTCTCCTCCCCTCCTGGGTGTGCACCAGCTTCAGTAACTGGTCCAGGGATGGAAATGTGACTCAAGGAAGGTCAGTAAATTTTCCTTTCCCAAGAATTTTCTGGCTGGAGCTCATGAAAAAGTGCTCACTTTTCTTATATTAGACTCTGTAACTTTTGGCATAGTAGACATGAAAGAATATAGCCAACACAGTGAGAAAAGAAATGAGGGGCGAGGAGAGAGACAGAGACAGAGACAGAGAGAGACAGAGAGAAAGAAGGAGAAGGAGAGAGAAAGGGGAAAGAAAAAGGAAGGGAAGGGAAGGGAAGGGAAGGGAAGGGAAGGGAAGGGAAGGGAAGGGAAGGGAAAGGAAGGGAAGGAAGGAAAGGGAAGGGGAGAGAGGAAGGAAGAAAAATAGTGTTGGAGTCCTTGGTCTAGTTTTTCCCAAGATCAGCTCCACCAGACTCTTTCCACTTAAATGAACCCAAAAATGTTCCCTCTTTTTTTCCCTCAAATATTTCAACCTAGTCACCCTGATTAATACATGATACAATATAGTAAAATTAGGGGACAATATCTTCAGCAGGTGTTTTTAGAATAAATGTGGGGAAAGACATCTATTTTTTTAATGTTTTATACTGAATGTCAATAAAAGACAAGAGAATAACCTTAAAATGGGATTCAGGGAAGCTATCTCTGCAGCAGTCTGAGCTAATGAGATCCAGGTATCTGTCTTTCTGGTGAACTAGATTGACATAAAGATAGAACTGAAATACTTAGAAAAGGATGGATGTATATTTCTTAAGGTGTCTTAATATTCTCTCAGTATGCCTCTGACAAAAGCTAGGTAGAAGCAAATTCATGATTAAACTCCATGAAAGGGATGCCAGAATTTGTCAAGGTCCAGCCAGAAAGCCAGCTACATATAAGCAATGGAATATAGAGAGTTGGTTGTACGGGCAATGGGAGAATGCTACAATTGAACAGCAGTCAGTGAGGTACCCCGGAGATAAGCAGGGCCTGGATTAGGGCAGGGCAAGCCAGGCACCTAGGATACAAAATTTAGGAGGCATTCATGTTCAGGTGCTGACTTTGTTCTGCCCAACCCTGAGAGTAAGTGTCTCCTAAAATCTTGCTCCCTGGGTGCCTCACTTCTAAGGAGGCACTCCTGAGATTAGCAATAGCAAGGGAACCACCACTGGCACCGCACTGAGGCTCCCAGGATGGATGGACAAAGGAAGAGTACAGTGTTACTGGAGCTCATCATCCAGAGTCACCAGGAGGGAGTTGGAACCATGGTCATCAGGGGCCTTTGGAGCCACAGAGGTACCACCTGAAGCAGTCAGAGAGGGGGCGCTATTCTTCTCCATCCAATGGAGCTTTCTGTTTGAACACACCAGGAGTCCAGCAGACATGGGAGCTTGGGGATGCAACCTGCAGGGATCAGTCCCCTGTGATAAGATGCACAACAGGGATGGACAAGCAAGACCTCTGGGAGCAAACAGCTTGACTGTCACAAGGCTGTGTCCTTTGGAGAACAGAGGTGCAGATGGCACCTTTCTTATTCTGTTGGGAAAGCTGAGAAGCCTAACTTGTATTCTTGCCCAGAGAAGATATTTGGCCAATCTGTTTTTTTTTTTTTTTCATGATTGATATTTGGTATATTTTCCTGCATATCTCATAAGTGATTTTTTTTTCTCTGAATGTTATCTTGCCAGTGAGGGAAATAACTTTTGAATTGGACTCAGATCTCAAGATTTCCATCTGCTTTTCTACTTTCATTCTTAATGAAGGGTGGCATTGAATTTTAGGTGCTTAGAAGTATTAAAGTTAAAAAAATCCTAAAATATGTTACAGGTCATGTGGAAGCTTTTATATGTCTATGGTATTTGGCAGCCTGGCCACAAATACCAAGTATGTGTGGGTTTGGCACCTTTAAGGAGAATCTTCAACAAGTGTTTTTCTTTTAAAACTGTGTTTTATATGACTTTTTCTTGGCTATTAGCACTGGACATCCCAGTTGGATGCCATCTGGAGGCTTATGGCATGTGGCCTTCCCAAGAAGTCACTGTCTTGCTTAGAATTTTCCTGTCATATGTTCCAAGGAACAGACCTACAGCAGTGATGTGTTGTCTCAACTACAATAGCAGAAGCCCTTAATTTTATTTTTATTTGGCTATGTTTATAGCTGTATGACAGAATTAGATGTTATTGAACAAGCTACATTCAACATGCATTTGTAGAAAGCCTTGGGATTGGATAAAACCCTAGGGACAATCAAAGTCAATAAGCTTCAGTCACCATAGAAGGGATTCCTTCTACAACCTTTAGATGGTCTTTTAATACCTTCAGTGGCAGGGAGATCATTTTTTTGAGAGTGAGCTCATTTAAGTTTGGGGAGCTTTGAAAGGCTAAAGAGTTATTTCTCATAATCAACCAAAATCTACCTCTGTCTATTTTCCTCTAGAATTATACAGAATAAGTCTGTTTTTTTGCCCATGTAATGATCTTGAACTATGTAACTATAACCGTCATCTACCTCTGAATTTTTACCCAAGATAAATACTAACAAATGCCACAAACACTGGTTGTATCATGTTTTCCAGATATGTTGGTTGGCTCCAAACCTCCTTCATCTCCTATATATTTAACTGTAATTATACCTACTTTTGTTTTCTCAACCTTTTGAATAACTGGCTTTAACTGGGGAGAAATCCATTCTTGATTTCATGTGTACTCAGCTTTTTCTCTTCTTTCAAGTTGTATTCACTGCTTAGGAAAATTAATATCATTGTTACCATAACTATCTTGTGAGATATTTTGATCATGGTGGCTCTAGCGTAAGCAAGATCCTTGGTAACTCATTTAGAAATCAAGTTGAACTTGAGCTATTGAAAATGAACAATAAAGACGTGAGTGGTAATACTCAGTGATGTAATATTATAAAATATTTTAAACCCTATTATCCATGTAAATATATGACAATGTCCAGTTTAATGAACCTGTCCATTTAAATGCCCCCAAATGAATATCTCCTAATACATGGCTGAATACATTCATCAGCTTACTGTTAATCAGCTCAGTCATTTCTTATTTAAAATAGTGTCTCAAGTTTCTCCTGCACACCTTTTCCTCTCGTTCCTACAGGAGAGCTAAGTTTGATGGGAGCTGAAGTATCATCCTGCCATGGGGCAAAGGTCACCTGGTCTGATGGTATCTTAGTCCTCCCTTGTTGCCCTGAGATGGAGTTCTCTAGCCTGTTCATCCTTTGTCCTTGTGATGGTACTGTGACCATGGTCTGTGGATGTTGGCCTATTCTCTGAACCTTCCTGGTAATGATCCTAGTTCCTTCCTGCCCACCAGTGATCTCTCAGCCCCACCGGGGGAAATGAGAAATTGTTGTATGCTTTCTATGTCAGGCGTGAGTGCCCTATTGCCTTTCCAGCTGCCTTGAGTCCCACTCACCAGGCACTTCACTTAGCCTTTGCTGCCATGGCATCCCATAACTGGGTGGGAGATTTTTGAGTCTTGTAATCCCCCTCCAGCCCACCCTTTTGGAAGCAGAACCAGTCCCTTCTGTTCTGGGGCTCCTCTAAATGTGCCTGGGATTTCTGTCACACATTACCCACAACCACATCCCTGGTACTCAGCAGAGAGGAGGAGCCTTGGACTCTTCTCAGGGACCCGGGAAGCACATAGTTATATCTTTTAAAATTATTTTACTGCCCCATGGAGACCAATACTTTGAGTTATAAGAATATTGAAACATGAGTTTGAGCATTACCAAACCATGAGATCATCCCCAAAGCAGACAAGCAAGTGGAAATGGGTATGTAATGAAAGATTTAAAAAGGAATTAAAGTTAGTTTTGAACAATCACGAAGGCTTTAAGAAACATTATGTATTAAATATCCAGTTTTCTCTAACTATGATGATTTTCAAGAAAGCAGCTTCTACCTTCCGCTAGAGTTGATGATTCCCATTCATGGAGCACCCTCCACTTAGTTGTTAAGCTAGAAGTCACAGGGTTTCTGTTAATGACACCTCATAAATATGTATATACATATATATATGTGTATATATATATATATACATATATATGTGTGTGTGTGTGTATATATATATATATTTATTTAAAAAACTGAATATATATATATTTTTTCAGATTCTTTTCCCTTATATGGTATTACAAAATATTGAGTAGAGTTCCCTGTGTTGTACAGTAGGTCCTTGTTGTTTATTTTGTGTATAGTCGTGTGTATCTGCTAATCCCAAACTCCTAATTTATCCCCCTCTTTCCCCTTTGGTAATTGTAGTTTGTTTTCTATGTCTGTGGGTCTGTTTCTGTTTTGTAAATGAGTTTATTTGTATCATCTTTTTAGATTCCACATATAAGTGATATCATATGATATTTGTCTTTCTCTGACTTACTTTACTTAGTATGTTATCTACGATTAGTCTTCATTTATTTAGACACCATTTTATCTCATAAACTTATCTCAAATTTATTCCTTAATAAAAAAAACTTTTTTTTTTCTTTTTTTTTTTTTTTACTTTTGTTTCACTTTAAATACTCACCACCATTGACTGGATGCATTGCACTAATTTTCTGACTAGTATTTCTACTTAGATATTTCTCAACCTTTTATCCTTCTCAGTTATTGCTCCCTTGCTACCGAAATCTGCTTGAAACAAAACGCTGATGATGGCACGATTATTCATAAATTTTAAGTAGGTCTTTATTTTCTAGAGAATAAAGTTCAGCTCGTATAGAAAGGCATCCAAGGCCTCTCATGATTAGGAGCTGTACTCCATCCACACCCCAACACTCCCTACAATAAAAGTCTCATTAAAATCTCAGTGTACCCTTGGCCTGTTCATCATCTGTGTATTTTCTCAAGCATGTATTTTCTCAAGCTGTTCCCTCCCTGTAGAATATCCCTTCCCTCACCATCCCCCACTTGTCAACATCCTTCAAGGACCAATTCAGAGCCAAACTAGTCATCAAACTTTTCACCATACCCCACCCATCCTTGCTTCATGATAAAATATAGAAACCATCTCACTGATGTGTCTGAACAGCTTTGTTTATAATTTTCATAATAGCTACCACACTCTACTTTGCATTGTAGTTCTTTGTATTTATGAATATCTTGTCTGCCAGGTCATTAACTTAATGATGTGTTAGTTACTACTCTTTTGTTTCCAAGCAACAGTGGCCAACTCAAGCTACCTTAAGCAAAAAAGAGACTGTATTATGAGGATATAGGGGTGTGTCATGAAAACCTCTTAAAGGAACAAGACAAGCAAAGAGCAGAGATTTGGAAGCCTTCCCACTTGATTCTGAATCTCAGCTCTCACCACTTAGCCAATATGTGTCACTATGCGTGGTCATAGTAAACATTCTGTGGCTCAAGTTTCTCACATATAAAATGAGGATGATAATAATAGTACGTACTTCCTTGGATTACTACATGGTTTACTTGGCACAGCTCTCATTAAATTTTATTTCAAAAACAAAGGTGGGGTTTTTTGGGAAAGACTACTGCCTTGCGTTTGTGACTAGCATTTGCTTGGGATTCCAAATAACTTGATTTGGGGAGAGCAGAGGAGCCTCACCGAACTTCTTTGAGGTTATCATTTAATGCTTTGGGGTCCTTTATTTGGCACAGAGATTGGTAAAGTGAGTAATACACTATTTTTGGAAAATAAGCCTGGACAATTTTAAAATGTTAAGTTTGGACACAATATTTAACCCTGGACCTGCACCTTAAAAAACAGCAGAGTAATAGAATGTTCTGTTGCCCGGGTGCCCATTGAAATTTATAAGGAATTCCAGAAGATACTTGAGTGTGGGCAGGTCTGTTAAGGCAGTCTGGTGACCTGGGAGGCCCAGAGCCCCTTTCAGGTTTCCTATGAGGTGAAAACTTGTCATAATGACACTAAGATATTGTCCCTTTTTACCATTCTCAAATAAACTGTGGATTTTCTAATGAGAGAAAAGAAGATGCCCATGAGAATCTAGATGTCTTAATAAAGATGACTATATACACACACACACACACAAAAACAAAAACAAAAAAACAAAGGTGGGGAGGAAATGAAGCTGGATCTCAGGAAGGACCAAAAAGCTGTCTGGAATTCAGGTGGCATTTCTCTAATTCGAATGTCTTATTCCACCCCCTCCTACAGACCAAATTACTCTGCTGCTCGTCGCCCATGGAAAAAATTGTTTGTCCATAGCTCATGTGCTGTACCTCTCACCTCTTAGAAAGATAGAGTCTGTCTTTGTCTCTGCGCCACATTCTGGGGGAGGAGCCTGTGATTGACTCAATTTTGGTTCCAACAGCTGCCACCAAGATTAACAAAGAGTCACTGAGCAAACAAACAAGCATGTGCCATAAACTTATCTTTATGGCATTTCCAAGAGAAGAAGGTTTAGGGAGCAAAGTAGGTAGTGATCCACTGACATGGCTCATTGATTTTGCTATTCTCAGAGCATCGTTTTGTGTCTCCAGTTGGATTGGATCAAGTTCAGTTCACACCATGTATAGTCAGACTTGCACTCAGGCCTTGATCCTGCAATTGTTCTTCAAAATATTTGAATTTGTTCAATTACACTTTCAAAAACATTTGAATAGTAACTTGTTCTGTTCTAGGTATTATGCCATATACTGAGGGTATCATGGAGTGAGGTAGCGTGAAGTTCTTGACCTCATGATGTTAATGTATATTGCTTGCTGCTTTGACTTAAAAAAAAAAAAAAAAAGGTGTAATCTTTCCATTATCACAAGCCCTGCCTGGTTTGTGAGTATTGGTAACACTGTTAGTTCTTCATCAGCACCACTGTGTTTTCAATTCTTTTTTTTTTTTTTTTCTCTCTTAACGTTCTTTTTTCTTTCCTGAACATTTAGCTATATTTTCACAATATTAGGCAGGCCTCCCACTAACATCCATTTTGGAACTGGAAATTATTTATCTCCTACCAGTGCAACTCCAGAAGCATGAAGACCTGAATTCTAGACCCGTCTCTACCGCCAAAGACCTTTGCGACTTTGGGGAACCCCCTAAGAGCTCTGGGGCTTAGCTCCTTCCCTTTAAACCAGAATCAATCCACTAATCAATTAATCGTATAAGGGATTTTGACTAAAATACATGGTGACTTCTACCTTTATAGATGCAAAATCTTTAATGTTTACACAGTGTTAGTTATCCATCTGTGTCCCATTTTCTTCCCCCTCACTTTGTTACCATTGTCTCCATTCATCACTTTTTCTGCACACGTTGAGAGCATCATGGGAGCGGGGTAAGGCTGGGTCTAAGAGGAGCTGGAATGAGATGGTCAACTTTTTCCAGGGCTCTCAGCCGATGAACTCAGTTATTGTGTTTCTGAGAAGACTGACTGTTGATTTTCCTTGGAAGCTTTGGGGTCACTGTTCCTTTAAGAGTTTCTGTCACTCTGTCTGTCCTCTCTTTTTGCCCTACCTCATGGCACAGTTTTATCTATTAATTTCCAGGCTCAGCTCTATGTTTCTGCCCTAACCTCAAACTCATCCCTACCTCCCTAAGGCTTTTTTGGTTAATTTTCTCCTCTAGTGCAGCCTCATTCTTTACCCCCATTCAGTGAACCCTATCCTTCATGGCTGCCAACTCACCTGTCTCTCCATTTGCATACTCCCACACTGAAACCTGCCCCAACTCTCTTCTTCATTTGTCACACACACATTATATCCTCCGTCTGCCTCTATATCCTTGTCATATACTTGTGAAAGCCAAGACTTCTCACATGTTATGTACCAAGCTATGGGATATGCGCTTTCCATGGAACATCACATTGTATCCTGAACAAGCCCGTGAATCTGTACTATTAAATTCATTTTACAGCTGGGGGAACAGAGAGGTAAGGTAACATCCTCCAGATCACACAGCTAACAGGTGGCAGAGCAGGTTCAAGCAGAAGTCTGTCTCCTGAAACTGATCTTGAAAGCACAAGGCTGTAGGTTCTCTGTTTGTTTTTGAATCTATTACCACCTCACTCCTGTTCTATCTCTGCTGAAACGACCCATTTCAGACTGTCAATGGCATGAATCCAATAAATTTTCTCTGGTCTCATTTTCTTTAACTACCTTCAGCATTCATCACTGTGGTATATTTAGGGAAATTTCTACCCTGTCCTCTGACACTGAACTTCCCCCTGCACTAATTCATCTCCCTTCTCCTAATTCCAAAAAGTGAGTGTTCACTAAATGCCAGGATTTGAATCTCTGCTCTTTTCTAGACAAGTTCCTTCAGAGAACTCAGATATGAAATAAATCAAGATGAAATTACTTTTTTCTTATTTTTAATTGCTCTAAGAGAGAACCGACTGTCAAAAGGAAAAAAAAGTAGCAAGGTATTGTGAGTTTACACATGCAAAAGTAAAAGGTAGGGAAACAGTAACACCAGGGATGGGTGGAAAGAATTGAGAATATATTGTATGTAATACTGTAAGATCCTTCCCTCCATGTGGCATAGATATTTGAAGGTAGGCTATTACTAATTAAATAATATTAATTTAATTGTATTAAGTTATACTGTAAAGCATAGGGTAACTACTCAACAACTTAAAGAAGAGGTAGAAATATTAAGGAAGAGATAAAATAGGGTCATAAAAAATGCTCAATTAACAAAAGATAGAAAAAGAAGAAAAACAAAACATAGAACAAATAGAACATATAGAAAATAGCTAGCAGATTTTAATCCAACCATATCAGTTGGTGTATTAGTTCTACTTGGCTATACTGATATAGCAGACCTTGCACCCACCCCCCAACATAAATAATGGCTCAAACACAGGGATGTTTGTTCCTCACTCATTAGATGGTCCACTGCACGTGTTCCTGGCAGCGGGCATCTTTCCTCCAGGTGTTCGCTCAGGGACCTGGCTCTTTCCATTTTGTGCCTACACTATTCCCTCAGGCCTCATTGTCATGGGCATTTGACTATTAAAAAGGAAGAAGACACGTAGTTTCTGAAAGGACTTGTTCTGGAAATGGCCTGCATCACTTTGCTCTCATGCCATTGGCTAACCCACAGTCATGCAGCCTCACCTACACAGAAGGGCAGTTAGGTAATGTTGTCTAGCTGAGTCCCGGAAGAAGAGGTGACTGATTTTTTGGTGAAACGCCAGTACTGTCTGCTACAGATGAACGGCTAAACTGAAAGGTTAAAGATCTTCAAACTTTATTATCCATAAAATCACCTTGGAGTTTGAAACAATTTCATATTCTTGGGCTTTACAAGAAAAAAATTCAGATTTTGGTGTAAGGCACAGAAATCTGTATTTTATTTTGTGCCAGTAGATTAGAGAGCATGGATGGTAACTGAAGGAGTACCCATGGGAGCCAGTGATATCCACTCACAAACAGAAAAGAGGAGGTGATTCTGAGAGGAGTCATCTGTAGGGTTTGGATTGAACCCAGGAAATGAGAAAATAGAGCCTGAAGTCGGCCAGTGTACTTTGGAGTGTTGTCCTGGCAGAAGAAGGAAATGATTGAGAAAGAAGGGTATACATTTATTAATATGGCTCATTTGTACTATTTACAAGTGGTATATATTTAATACAGATAATTGTTAACAATCTGGAAATACAAATGAGTTATACCAAATATAGTTACTCTCCTACTCTTTTATCTTCCATTTTCTTATCAGCATTTTTCCATACCATTATATATTCTTCAAAACCATTTAACTGTCTCATAACTGTCTTACATAACTTATTAACTATTCCCCTATTGTTGTACATTTCATTTATGGGCTTTTTCCCCACTGTTACAAATAATAATACAAAGAATAGTCATCCTTGAACATAAGTCTATATTAACATTTCTGGCTATTTTCTTGGGCTAGCTTCCTAGGAATGCAACCATTGGGACAACAATCCTTTACTTTCTCAATTTCTTGATAATGTCGAGTTGTGTAGAAACTTTTTCAGAGAGTTGAAGAAAGTATGATGAGAAAATGGAGTCTTTATTTTTTGTTTTCAGTCTCTTTTTAAAATTTTAATTTAATTTTTATTTTAAATTAGAGTATACTTGATTTACAATATTGTGTTAGTTTCAGGTGTATGGCAAAGTGATTCAGTTATACATATACATATATCCATTCTTTTTCAGATTCTTTTCCCATGTAGGTTATTACAGAATATTGAGTAGAGTTCCCTGTGCTATACAGTAGGTCCTTGTTGGTTATCTATTTTATATATAGTAGTGTGTGTATGTTAATCCCAAACTCCTAATTTTTCCCCCCACCACTTTTCCTCTTTGGTAACCATAAGTTTGCTATTGAAGTCTGTGAGCCTGTTTCTGTTTTGTAAATAAGTTCATTTGTATCATTTTTTAGATTCCACATATAAGTGATGTCATATGATGTTTGTCTTTCTCTGACTTACTTCACTTAGTATGATAATCTGTAGGTCCATCCATGTTGCTGCAAGTGGCATTATTTCATTCTTTTTATGGCTGAGTAGTATTCCATTGTATATACATATCACGTCTTCAGAAAATGAAGTCTTTTGATTTGTCAATGGCTTTCTTCCTAATTCACACGCTTCCCCCCGGAGTTGTTATAAGGATTAAATGCAACCAGGTGTGTAAAGTGTTTAGTGATGCAGCTGGCATTTAATTAGCACATAGTCAGTTAACTATTAATACTGAACAGTAGCACGCAAATGTTATTCCTGTTAAACTCTGTCTCATACTAACTGTGTGAAGCACGGACCGTCACTTTCCTTCTCTAAGCCTCACTTTCCTCATCAGTAAATGAGCATGAATTACTGCCCACTTACCTGGATTTTGTGGAGTTTTCTCATATGTGAAGTATGTGGTGCAGTATCTGTGATATAATAAGCCTTCAATCAATGTTCACTAATAGTATTTATTATTTCTCAGTCTACTGAAATTGAGAATTTCCTTATGTTTTTCCATTTCCTTATTTCCTTCTATGTACACACTCCCATTTCTATCTCAGTTTGAAATATACTACATGAAAGTACTAATATAATCTATCTCATTATGTGTGGTGAGGCAGGGAGGAGTGAAACGTGTAGGAAACCCTTTTCAAAGACAAGAGATGGTCTATGAAAGCATTAGTAATCCATTACGTTAGCTTACTCACCCCCAACAGCAAGGTATCATGATTTGCATACCAATTTTGGTGTATAACTTCAGTGTATGAAAACACTGGGCTTTATTCATGCATGCCAGTGGTTCACTATCTGTGGTTTACAAAGCATGGTATGTTCACAGTACACATGAATGGCCAGTAGTTGGTACCAAAACTCAATATATGGTAATTCTTTAGAGTGCTGGGTGAGTAGCATCTCAGAGCAAGATCTGGGCTCCCTGGAAAGAGTGCTGTGACCCACTAGTGACACTGGTCTGGCTGCTGGGGGAGAAGTAGCGCATCACATGTGGATAATTACAATCCTCTGTTGGAGGGAATATTAGCTGTGAGGAACAAGTTGAAGGGAAAAATTTTAGAAAAATGAGTATATTTGTAATATTTTATCCTGCATGAATATTTGTCTTTTTCATCATGAGTAACTTAGATCCCAAAATGAGTAACTTCCCTGTCAGAGATTTACTTGTTATTTTAATTCAACTGTAACATTATTACAGATTTCTAAAGAAAAATTTGGTCTTGGCAAAAAAAGTAGATGGCATTTCAAAAAGTAACATTGCCAAAATTCTTCTATATGTTCCTTAATACTTTATTAACTTCAATACCTAAAATTGTAGATTTCATTAAATATTTTGAAATCAGACATATATGGAAGATTATACATTTTGGAAAATGATTTCTTTGTCTCCTCTTATCATATTTCTCAGTTTTGTTTGGAGAATAAGTTCTTACAGCACGAGAAAAAGTCGAGATGATACTTTCAGTTATTGTATCAGCATGATCTGGGCATCTAAGCACTATGCAAAATTAACAAAGTTAACTCTCCTCAGAGCTCACCTGAGATTGTAGTACAGAGTGATAATGCTCGTGCTATATCTACAGCTAATTTGCAATTTTCCAGAAGAAGTGGTCACTCATATTTTATCCATTTTCCTTAGCCTTAAGTCCAAGTACACATCTGGGAGCTCAAGCAGATGGAGCCCATAACCGCACTCACCAGGCTTTTCATAACCTGGGTCACTGTGTTAATAGCTTTGGTCATGAGCTTTGAGGAAAGTGGAAGCCAAAGTCACCTCCACCCTTTGAGTTCTGGATTTGTTTCATTTTAGGGAGAATTAGCTCCCTGAGTTCTAGAGAGAATCGTTTCTCATTTGACAATAGTGAACTACTTCTCAGTGACAGACAAAATGTATAGTAATATTAATTTCTAACACTAATCTCCATGAGCTACAGAGCTTTGTATGTATTCCAAGTCCCTGGCACATAGAACATGCTCAATAAACATGTTCAAGTCAAAGGAAGAATAATAAAAAATATACTGACTACATTGAACCACAGATGATGTGCTACACACCATTAGTAAAAGTTTCCTTATTTTAAAGGTAACAAAATATTTATTTGCATAATATAAAGCTATTTACTTACATATTTGCTGTTTCTGGGTTGGAACACAGTGGCAGTTCAATGCTTGACTTTAACTTGGTGGATTTTGGTGTTACATCGCCATCTTGTGGTTATTGATCTGAAGCTATTTCCTTCAAAACAAAACCCAAATGCTTTGTTTTGCAACATACTGTATGGTGCAGAAAACCATTTGTGCTTGTGTGCTTACACACACACACACACACACAAACACACACACACACCAGTAATCTGACCATCTGAAAAGCAGTGTTTTAGATTTGGAGACATGGGAAAGGAAATATCTAAGAATAATCTTTTAATGCAGTCTCTTGTATGATAAAATCATCTATGCAACCCATCTATTATTATCAAATACATGAGGATATTATAACAATGCATTTTCTATAATACTATGGTTTCAGTAGCAAAGTAAAAACATGTTTCCTCTATTTACCGTAAAGAACAGAGAAGAAATGTTTTTCTTCCTGCTCTGTTAAGAACTTGTTTACATCATATTATGTACCGTTTCTAATGGAATAGGGAAGTCGAGGTAAAGAAAACATACACAGTGAAATCAAATTTTCTTAGATGACTATGACTAGAAATTTCCAAAGCAGCTTGTTCCAAAATAAAGTCATCTAACTTAATGTATGGGTAACACTATACATTGAGAAGATATGTTTTTCTGGGGAACAGAATTGCACATTTAATAGAGGACAGAATTGAGAGGATATTATGTAGAAAGTTCTATTTTTAAAGTACTGTGATTTTTTTTTGAAGAGAGACTTTAAAAGGAACACATATCTTAATATTCTCATTCACAGCTAAGGTATACTTTAATAAACTCTCTTTAAATTTGCTTATTGAAATTTTAAATCCACATACTGCTCTTAGAATTGATTCAATTGATTTGTGACTAAGACTCACAGAAATATAATCTGTTCCAGAGCGAATGTGCTGGTAGGAAAGAGGGAAGGACCATTTTCCAGGGAGGCTTTCACCCAGATCGCATCTGCCTTTACAAAATTATGCACACAGATTAGCCCTGCACACTTACACCCTGAAAGATCAGTTAGTTGCAAAATAAATTGTTGGTCAATAAACTCAGTCATAGGTTTATTTATTCTCATTTTCATTTATTTACTGTCATTCTACGACAGGCTACAGTTTGCAGAAACCTTTCTTTTTCTAATTATATATGTAATTACATTCATTGTGGGGCCATTAGAAAACAAAGACAAACAGGATTAAAATAAAATAAATTACCTATAGTCACACCACCCAGTGATCACTGCTGTTGGCATTTTGGTATATCATCCAAATTCTACCTTTTTTTTTTTAGAAGATGGGATTATGTTTCCATATACCATTATAATGTCCTGTAATATGTTTCTTTCCCTTAACTGTGCATTTACATAGCATTTATCATTCCATTTTACAGCTACACCTTAATTAATTTAAATTAGTCCCCATTACAGACATTTGGATGGTTTCCAAATTTTTATTCATATAAAACATACTGTAATGAATCTATATATAAGGGGTGTGTTTCATGTGTGACACATACACTCACCCATATATATCTGTTTTTATTTCTTACCTAATTATTTACTTAGAATTTGGGAAATATTCCTAGGAAGTATTTTTTTGATAGGGATTTCTAGGATAATGGATATTGGCAATTAAGACTAATTACTAGTTAATTGCTCAACAGAAAAAAAGTTCCAGGTTATTTTCCTACCAGTTTAAGTTTTCTTGTTTACCTTCAGTTCCAACAACACCTCCTTTTTGTCACTGATGTTTATCAAAGTCTAATGCACATACAGAAAATTGCACAAATCATAAGCCCTCATGGTAGGCTGAAGCCATCTTTCACCTCTCATGCTGGTACTGCTGACATTCACTACCTCATACTTTTTGGGGTGTTCTTTCAAAAACGGGTTTTCTTGAAAAGTTGATCCATCCTGATTAACTCTTTGCTGCCCCAGGGTACAGAGCGTCTCTAAATGAAAGCTCACTCATACCCACAGTTGATAAAGTCAGAGATGGATGAGAAACTTACCTCAGGGGTTCCCACACTAATTACACAAGAGAATCACCAGAGGGAAGCTTTAAAGAAATACCAATGCCTGACCCCATTCCCAGACAAAGATTCTGGGGAGAAGCTTGGCTGTTAGTTTTAAAAGGTCCCCGGGTGATAATAATTGGCAGGGATTGAGAACCACTGAAACATCTTTCTCCTGGAGTGATAGATTCAATTCTACTGAATAGATAAATTTTAACCTATAGGTGAAGAATGCCTCTGCCTATCTGATGTCCTGGCAGACTTCCAGAGATGAGCTCAGTGTCTGAACCTTTGTCTTTTCCAACTACTGGACAATTCCACCGATTTCACTCCTAGAGCATAATTCTTTAAACTTACTATTTTGATTCACCGCAAATGTAGACTGCCCTAAATGGACCAGTACTTTAGCTGGTCAGTTATTAACACCCAAATATGATTAAGCTTTGAGAGAGGTCGTGATAAAGGAAGAAGAGCCATTGCCACATTCCCATGTTGAAGAGTATAATGAGGAGAAACGGAAGTACAGAAGCAAACAAATTATATCTGTAAACTTGCATTAGTCCCAAAGGCATCCATGGCTTTTGGACTATGGTTCTGCCCTTGGGAGCCTTGGTAAACATGCTAGGTCTCACCAGAGAAAATTCAGAACAGTAAAATTGTGCAGCCCCTTGAACCGTAATGGAAAAGAACATAAAAAAGAATGTGTGTGTGTGTGTGTGTGTATATATGTATATATATGTGTATATATATATCTGTGTGTGTGTGTATATATATGTATATACATATATATGAAACTGAATCACTTTGCTGTACAGCAGAAATTAACACGACATTGTAAATCAACTATACTTCAATTAAAAATATGTGCAGCCCCCTTGGCATGTCAAAGGAGATAGGAGCCACCTGAAGAGCTCCCAACAGCTAAATCTCAAACAACGTGAGTGACAAGACATATAAGGGAATATTGGATTACAACCCAAAGTACTAAATAAATACCCATGAGTCTCTACTGATATAAACAAATTTTTGAAGAAATAAATAAATATGGGGGAATAGACAAATCTCTCATATGGGAAATTTCTAAATAATTTAGGTAGGTATTCTCCACTCCTTAGGTGTGAGCTGCACATAGTGACTTTTTTCCCAAAAGTACCATATGGACAAGGGGACATGGGGTAAAGATGAACATCACCAGTTGTAAACCATATAGTATGCACCCTTGATATGATGTGTTAAGAATGGCACTTCCCCTGTGTTGCTCTCCTCACAAAACTTCAGGACTCCAGTCTAACCATGAGAAAACATCAGACATACCCACATTGAAAGACATGGTGCAAAACACATGATAAGTAACAATTCAAAATTGTCTAGGTCAATGAGGACAAAGAACGTCTGAGAAGGTGTCACAGCCACAGCAGAAGACAAGACAACTACATGTAATGTGGTACCCGGATGAGTTCCTGGAACAGGAAAAGGACATTAGCTTCTAAACTAAGGAAATCTGAATCATGTGTGGACTTTAGTTAATAATAACATATTATATGTGTTCGTTAGTTGTGACAAATATACCATAATGATGTAAGATGTTAACAATAGGGGAAATTGTGTGTAATGTATGGAAATGCTGTGTACTTTCTTCCCAAATTTTCTGAAAATCTAAAACGATTCTAAAATAAAAAGTTTATCAAAAAAGTAAAGGAAAAAGAAAGAAAGTGTCATTCCCCAGAGCAGCAGTGAGAACAGCATCTGGGATCTTGTTAAAAATTCAAATTCTCAGGGCCCAGCCCAGACCTCCAGAATCAGAAACTCTAGCAGATTGGCCAAGGGCTCTGTTTCCCAGCACTTCTCATTTTAGCTGAGGTTGTGTTACTTTTTCTTCAATGTCCAGGAGTGAAGAGTCAGATTAGCCTGTTGGTGGCTTCTGATTTCCCAATTGTCCCTTTCCACAGAGGGCTGCTCTGCTTGCCCCTCTTCTTATGTTATTCAAATCTGATACCCAGGGTCCCTTTCAGACCCTTTTGTGCTCATGTCTTTCACAACTTTTCCAGTCCACAGAGATCTCCACCTTGGATATCCCTAGACTCATAACATGAACCAACTTGCATGTTTCCAGAGGCCACAAATCACAGCAGAGTGTGAATTCTCTGGAGACACAGGTGACCTTGGGCAAATTGTGTGATCCCTCTGTACTTGAGTTTCTTCATCTGTGATTTGGGGATGATGGAAGAGTATCTCCTGGGTTTTTGTGGGAATTGTGAGTTAGTATCATAAGGTATTAATAATAATATCCAGCACTTAGTGAGGACCCAGTAAATGTGAGCTGCTACAATTGTTAATGGTGGATGTCCTGCCTCTTAAGTGTCTCTTCACTTCTCCCAAAACAGCAGGGTTTTGTGCACAAAATAAAGTAATGGCTCAGTAAAGATTGGGTGAATTGAGTGAATATGTTGAGCCCACAAAATACAAGTTCAAACATAAGGACAGCTCCCCACCACACTCCGTCTGTCTTCTAAGGCACCTTGATTTTGAGTCAGGATGTTGGAAATCTTTCATGTTGGTTATATAAGGTTTTTAGACTAAAGCTCAAAATTAGGTTGGAAAATACACCCCATGTGTGTATTTATCTTACTTCAATCTTCATCCCCTACCTTTGTTACGTTATCAATGAAAACACCATTTCAATTTTGATCTAAGATTATTCTCATTCCCGAGATCCTTAGCAGAGTGTCTGTTAGCCTAAAAGATGAGATTAGTCAGAAAATAAATTAGCACCTCGGGGACTGTTCTAGCAGCAGGTTGGTAAGTGAATAGGTTGAAATCATGGTTCAGATTTTCCTTATTTGCTCTTTGGAACAGGTTAAATAGAAATGCAACAACTTATATGCCATAAAGAGACAAACCTTGAGTGTTTGGGTTTGTTTTCCAGATGGGGATTAATGTGGTGGATTCTGCAGTATCCGGATTAGGTGGTTGCCCTTATGCAAAAGGTGCCTCTGGGAACGTAGCCACTGAGGATTTGATCTACATGCTTAATGGCCTGGGGGTCAAGACAGTAAGTTAACTTAGCATATTTTAATATTCATACATTCCTTGCAGATTCAAATTGGAATGCTTCTTGGATTTGGGAAGCAACTTTGAGGTCAAGTTTTACTACACTTTTGCTCTTTGCTAAAATGCACAGTGGGAAAATGCAATAAAAAATTCTTGTGGGGGGCTTTATAAAGTAACTTATTGCTATAGTTAGATCACCAATAATGCTACCATTTCACATTTTTATGGTGCTTCATGACCTCCAAAGTCCTTTTTCATCTAGTATCCAGTTTGATTTCACACGCTTTGCGTATTTGAGCCTGTCTTTGCTATTATGATTATTGTTTTTGCTGTTTTGTTTTCCTTGGAGGAAAACTAAGATCTTGATTTTCTCATGGTGACAAGTAGGGCTTCTGGAAGAGAGCCCACGGCACTTTTAAAATGGCCAGTGGAGGACCAGAGCTTAATAATACTTAGCATGTGAACAAGAATATTCTCTTTACAAGTGCTACCTGAAAAAGTCACATGCTCTATAATAACCCACCAAAATTAGTACTTTGTTTTGCCACATGCTTGTTAAAATGGCCTACCATTCTAAGGCAGATTTTTTTTTTTAAGGATAAAATATAAAGGGCAAACAACTGTTCACAGATTATCAGAAGTTCAAAATGTTTTCTGAGATGTAAAGCATCACCTGGATTACAGAATGGAATTGTCCTCTCCATATCTCCTCTCTCTCCTCTTCCCTCACTCTACTGAGCGATGTTCCTGCAGCAGCCAGCTTGTCTGCAGTCTCCCTCCCTGTGGCATTCGGTTTCTCACCTCCACCCCTTGCTCCTGCTTTCACCACCCCTTGGAATAGCCTTACTGCCCATACTTGATTTCACCTGGAGAGTGAGGCACCACCATCCTCAATAACACACCTTCTAACATCTCCCTGCTGATTCCCCAGGCCCACACTGCTGGGTTCCTCTCCTCCGTGTTTCCAGGCTACCTTTGTGTCTTCCTCTGAACCTACCACGAGGTTGTAGAATCATCTTCTTTCTGTGTCTAGGTCCCCCTGCAGGCAGAAATATAGTATGACAGCTGATTCACAGGTGACTGTTGCCTAGAGAACCTCAATAATGTTCAGTGAAAGACTGATACCACTTGGCACTAAACACCAGGAGCCTCTCTTCTCTGGTTAGAAATAGCTATTACAAAGTAGCTTGATTGTTTCCGTCATTTCCATTAGAAATGTATGACCATGACAGAAGTAGAAATCCTTTCTTTTCTTAAAATTTATTTTATTGAAGTATAGTTGACCTGCAATGTTGTGTCAATTTCTACTGTACAGCAAAGTGATTCAGTTATATATATATATATTCTTTTTAATATTCTTTTCCATTATGGTTTATCACAGGATATTGAATACATTTCCCTGTGCTATACAGTAGGGCCTTGTTGTTTTATCCGTCTGGTATATAATAGTTTGCATCTGCTGATCCCAAACTCCCAATTCATAGAAATCCTTCCTTGAAGATTTAAATGACTTGGTTGAACTCAGCTGAGTCAACATATGAACTCTGCTTCATATGTGTCAGGCCATGCGGGTCCAAATGCAAATAAGCCATGTCTCCATTCCTAAGAATTTCACAGTTCAAGGACAGTTGTTGCATTGGATATCAGCCAACAAGCCAAGATTCTCTGTACAACCTGTATCACTATGTCTCCCATGCTTAGTCAACTACCAAGAGCTACTGCTTCAACTTCTAAAATATTTTGGTTGTTTGTTCCTTCCTTACTATCCTTGCTGTAGCTACATCAGCACAAGTTCTTATCTCTTTCCTGGATATTCATCCTCCATACTAGTCTGCTAGCTTCAGACTGCCTTTAAACTCATCCTCCATGCTACCATAAAAGATTTTATCTAAAATACAAATATGAATATGCCTTGCTCCTGCTTGGGTACTCGTCAGTGGATTCCCATTTCCTGAAAAGCAAGGCTGTGTTCTATACCTTTTATACCTTTTCCAGTCACCTCTGCCCATTACTTTCCATGTATCCCATGTTATTTTTCAGATGTCTCGTACTCTTCTCTGCCGACAGTGCCTCATTCCTCTTACTTCTTCTCAAGGACTCATACTGTCCGTACAAGCCTCAGGTCAGGATTTACCTTCCTGGAACCCTTCCCTGACACATTCCTCTCCATTTGTTTCCATATTCTTTTCCTCAGTGGGTTGACTACCCTGCAGCTCTGCCCTCACGATCATCCGAGCATCTCTCTCTCTCAGTGACTTTAGTGGAAGTACTGGATTTCCTGTTTCGGGCTCCATATTGCCTGCTTGACCACAGGCACCCTCAAGACAGAAACCATATTCTGTGAGAAGTTCTTGAAACCCCAGAATGGATCATAGTACATGAGATATATTTAAGCACCTGGTTTAAGTGCTAAATGATTTAAGAATAAATGCAACATTATTTCATAAAGATATCTGTTCATTAAATAAAACAGTAGAGGAAGGCCAAAACAGAATCCTTTGGTACAATACCAACCAGAATCCTTTGGTACAATACCAACCAATCCCACTGCGTAATTGCTATAAATGGAATTACTGGAAAGCAAAGAAGAATGTTGGTGACTAAAATCTTATTATCTTTTGTTAGATGTAATTAAGAAATGAAAGACACACATGTAGCTTATTATTTACAAAATTTACGTATTACTAGATTAAGGATGTAAAACCAAAATGTGCCTAACAGATACTCCAGCCAAAACCATTACCATGACAAAACCAAAGCACATGTTAGTACCCTAAAAGCAACTTCATAATAAAAAGAAACAGTGAAAATTACTTACTTGTCATTTTACAAAATATTTTTGATGATTTTTAAACAGAAGTAAACTACAAAGAAAACAGTGCCCTAAAAGTTTCTAGAGAGAAGTAACTACCTATATTAAAATGATGATCTCTTTTTGATCACTTGTATGAAAAGCCCCTATGAGTATTTATACTTGTCTGTTTTAAGAAAACGACAAACTTACATAAATTTTAAAAACTACTCCTTAATAGCAAGGGAGCCTGAGTCTGTTTGATTTTAAGTCCCTGTTGTTTCTAGTCTGAGTTGAGGGAGGACATAGGAGCTTACGAAATACTACATGGGGCAAATCTCTGGTTAATCCACCTAACACTGTGCCCCCGTTCCACCCCCCTCCCCCCCAGTGACAGCACAGGTGCAGGGTGGAAACCTCGATGATGGTGATCTTTGGCTGCACCAAGCCCAAGATGACGAGCCTGCCTTGAACTTGGCCTTCATACCCAACTGTCGATCTGTCATCCATGGATTTACCAAAGCCTTTGTTGATCCTACTTATGCTTTCAGACAGTACAACCTCTCAGGCAAACAAGTTCCAGATGTGTACTAAATACTACTTCATTTTATTGGACTGCCTCCTTCAATTTCATGCCAGTAAGAGTGTTTCTGAACATGGTTAAAAATTATACATTCATCTTTCCTATATTTCTTACAGCTTTATAAGGTTTGTTTCTTTACATACTAAGATATACTAAGAGGGTTTTTTTCCCCCCCTAAGTCCTTATCTTTGAACTCCTCCAAACAATTATCATTTTAATTGCCCTTCACTGATATTTTGTAGAGTCTTTCTGGTTCCACTGTTGTCCTTTGTAGAGTTTAGGTATCAGCATGAATTACACTGAGTTATTCAGGTGTGGCTAGCCTATGGTTTTATACTAGGGTCAGATTCAAGATATGTTTTAATAAAGCAGAAAAATCTAAATCTACACAATTCATGGAGATAAATGCTGCCCCCCCCATCAATAATGAATAGCATTTTGTTTAGTAATTTTAAATGGTTAAGTAATTACTAATACAATTAAAAAGAATCTGTTTTGTCTTCTTTCTCCTTAACCCCCCTTCCCACCTGGTATCACTGTCATCTTTGTCTCACCAGGGTGTGAATCTTTACAAAGTGATGGAAGCTGGCGACTTCATCTGCAAAGCTGTGAATAAAACTACAAACTCTAAAGTAGCACAAGCCTCATTCAACGCTTGACTTGAATGCATTTGTGAGTTAAGGCTGAGAAGCTCCATTTCAGCTACAGATACTCATCTGAAAATCATTACTGCCAACTTGTTCTGAAATATGAAGTAATAGACAAGAGTGGGGGAAAAAAAGAGATACTTTGAAAAAGAGTAGGCTGGTTTGATTACAAAATTGACAGGAAGATACACCAGTCATCAGGTGAATTGCAAGCCAAGGCTAAATAATAAGATTTGTAGACATGCTTTGAACTTGGAGAAAAGTCTACTCTTTTGCTCTTATAGAAATAACTTTTTAATTTAGTCGATGTGAAAATTGACTTCAGATTTCCCTAAGTATCAAAAACTGTGTTAATACTTAATCAAGCTGGCTTAGCACAGCGTACATATCATCAGTAGTTTATGAGCTCCTGCATGGTGTGCAAAGTGTGTGGCCTCCGTATTATATGTTATGTGCCTCTGGATCTCAACTTCCCATTTGCCAAGTCAGTTAAATTATGGACCAAGTGCCAAATCTCCATCTGACCCTACATAATTTTTAGCGATAGAACTTATATATTTCAAGTATGCTAACATCTGTTAATTATTTCAGTGGCTTTATCTTGTTCCAAGAGGCTGTGGTCAGTGACAAGATGCCACATCCTGGAAACATATTACCTTCCGTGTTTGTCACATGCATCCAGTTTACCTTGCTTTCCCTCTCATCAGCTGTAGTGAAAACCAGGAGCGTGTTACTCAGCTATTGAGAAATAAGAGGTACAACCTTCATCCCGATGTCTAAGTTGCAGTGATGAGAATAGAGTGATACATGTACTTTTATCATTTTCAGCTCACTTCAAATTGTCCAAGAAATGTCACTGTGATCCTAAGAATATTAAGGCAGTTATTAAAATTCATGAAAAAAAGAAACTTTTCCATTGATTCAGGTTGATTAAATCACATCTGTTTGGGGAGGGTTGACGTTTTATGGTTATTTTTAATGTTGAAGTGGCTGAAATTTTATCTTTGTAATAGCATTACCAGAAATAGCAAAAATTAATATATTAAAGTTGAGAAGAGGCACAGGACGGCTATGTTAAGAAAAAAAAATTCTGTAACCTATGCAGATCATACGGGGACAGTATTATTCCATGTGGATCTGAATCGTCAGTTTTATTATTTATGTAGACTTCTCCAACGATACTGAGTGATCTTATCTTTGAATAAATTTGAATAGAATTTGAAATATGAAAGTGAGCATTGTGGGCTTTCTATTAAATATTCATCAAAACCGCAGAAATAAAAAGAAATTCAAGAAAATAAGAGAAGTACTGATTATAACTATGTTAACTTTAAAGATACACAATCATAAGAAAAGGATCACAAGGGAAGCCTATTGGAAATTGACAAAAACTGAGTTCCTATGGATAAGGCTAACGCTCAGGTCGTGATGGGTGACAGAGCAGGAGCTTGTCATCAGAACTGAATGACTCTTTGCATTTGGGTTACTGCTGGGGCAGGGTCAGTGCAGAGAGCAAGCAAAATTGCAGCTCTTTGTGGATCTGTTACATCTCTCTTTTCAGGAAGAACATGACACTGCACCCTGGGGCAGGAGTGGGACACGTGCCCTAGTGTGCACAGCAGGGTATCTACCCATCTTCTGAGGAGACTGACTTTTCCCCTCTCTTATGCAACTGTGGAATTCTTAGTTTTGAGATGTTTGGAAAAGCATCAGTTGATGCAAACTGCTTATAGAAACAGTGAAGGACAAAACTTTGATGTTTAGAAATAAAAACCACGGACTCTCCAAAAGGCAGAGCAAGTCGTGAGAACCCCAGGTGCAGCCTAGCACACACTTACATGGCACACACATCAGTCTACCAGTTCATATCCCAGAACACCTGGAAGATTCCTAATCACACGCACCACAGGGAAAGTTTGTGTTTTAGATATCTGTTATCCTTTCTCCACCCAAACCATCTAAACCCTTCTGCTAACTTAAAGAGAGTTTCTTTTCTGGTTTGGGGGGAAAAAATCACATAATCAGCAAAGCTGCCTGAAGTCCATAGGCAAAATCCCTTCAAAGCTATATTTCCACTAACCAGGAAACTTTGAAATCATTGTAGGACCTACCCAAACAACCCACCCACACATAAACCCACACCAGGGTTTGCCCTGGGTAAAAGCTTAGGAATGGCAAAGCAATTATGAAATACATATAGAAGTAACATTTTATGACATCTGCCCTTTAAGACTACTGTAAAAAGTAGAAATTTTCTAAATTCTGGATTCATGAAATTCATAAAGCAAAGAAATGGAAACTGCCTATGACTTGCTGAGAAAATTCAGAATGCCCTTTTATGCTATTTATTCTGATCACTATAACGTTTAATAAATACCCTTTTAGCTACACTTATATGGCTATTCATTTCTATATATGTGCATGAACTCCAGACATGCAAGTGACAAGTTACTTAGCATTGAATACGTAAGCCAGCAATATTCCTATCACAGCAGTAAAGGAGAGATAAAATAAGGCCTGGGAACCCTCCAGAAATCTGTATTAAATAGGCACGTGAAGAATTGCTGTGAATATCCATTTGCAAAGTGTTTTTGTGGACTAGAAGATAGTTTTATGCTTGTGTGGGGCAGGTCTAAAAGTTAAAAAAGAATAGTTTTGGAGGTATAGAGCTAGGGAGGAACGGGTGGGCTAGGGACGAAGGCAGGGAGGAGGGATGCAGGATGGAAGGAGGAGGAGACGGTGGGGAGAGAGGGAGGGAGAGAAAGAGAGGGTTGAGAAACTGTATTTACATCCTGCCTGTGAGCAGCTCCAGTGGAAGTCATCTCCTGCTCTGGTAGAAGCATCAGTTAGGCTGCTTTAAATTGCAGGCAATAGAAAACCTCAACTCCATGGGCTTAAGCAGCAACAGTTTTCTCAGATATCTCAGAAATATTGCTTTTCCACCATCATTTAGCTTCGTGGCTCAATTATGTTACAAGATAAGAGTTTCTGCCCATTTCCCTGTTGGCAGCTTCGGGCTCCTGCTCCTCGGAGTTGCAAGATGGTTGTAGCACTTCTGGGCTTCACCCTTCCCACAGGGCTCAGCCTCTGCTGAAGGCTTTTTCTTCTGGAATGCCTGTTTTTAATCAATGAAGAGCGTTTCCCCCACCCCATCCCAAACTTCCTCTCCTGTTTCACTGGGCAGAACATCATCATGTGCCCCTCCCTTAACCACTTACGTGGGGAATAGACCATTAGGATACACAAGCCAAGGGTATGGGTGACCTTGAGTGGATCCGTGCAGTGGTGAGGAAAGAGGACCCTGTAGGAGCACGTTTCCTGGTGAGACAGGGTGGGAGAATTGAAGGCAGAAGAGCTCACACCTCTCAGGAAGGAGCTGTATCCAAGTTCTCTGAAACTGGAGGAAAGGATGGAAATAGAAAAAGTTTCAAACGTGCGAGGAGTAGGTTTTAAGGGGAAAGTAGTCCATCTTGCTAATTGGTCTCTATATTTTTCAGGAAGGTAGGAAGTGAGATCTGCGAGCATTACAGCTGGGGGTGGAGTGACGGCTTGAGAAGAATGGTAACGTGTGAAACCCACCCAGAGCAGTATTAGAGGTTAACGTACTCTAAAAAAATAGTACAGATGAACTTATTTACAAAACAGAAATAGACTCACAGACATAGAAAACAAACTTATGGTTACCAAAGGGGAAAGGTGGGGGGGGCAGATAAATTAGGAGTTTGGGATTAACAGATGTACACTACCATATGTAAAATAAATAAGCAACAAAGATTTACTGTATAGCACAGGGAACTATATTCAATGTCTTACAATAACCTATAATGGGAAAGAATAGAAAAAAAAGAGTATGGATATATACATATATACATATGACTGAATCACTTTGCTGTACACCAGAAACTAACAATATTGTAAATCACCTATACTTCAATTAAAAAAAAAAGGAAGTTAACTTACTCTATAACAGTTTTCCAGGGGCTGTTATGTGCTAAATCTAAGTCCACTTTCTGGTCCTCATGCTACCTTTACACCTCTGTGTTCCACACACTCCCTCCTACTTGAAGCACTTCTTGATTTCTGTGGCCCTGCTCTCTCCTGGGTCCTACTACATCCTTGGTCCCAGGTCCTACCACCTCTTTCATTGTTTGGTCTCCTTCTTCTCTCCATTGTGTTTAACTAGAGACTCACAAATGCAAAATTGCCTACACCCTGCTCCCTTATCCAAATGTGTTCTGTGACCAGCAGGGTTGTCATCACCTGGGAGCTTTTGGGAAAAGCAGAATCTGGGGCTCCACTCCAGACTGACTGCATCACCATCTGCATTTTTAACAAGATCCTTGCAGGACTCATATGTTTGTTAAAGTTTGAGAAGCACTTACCAGTTTGACACCTCCTCTCGGGTATCTAATGGGTAATGGAAGCTCCATGTATTCCAAATACCTTGTGGCACTTCCCCTTGTGTGTTGTGTCCTAGCCTGTTGTCTTTTCTCTGCTCCTGGAACAAGCCAGCCTGGGACCCATTGCAGGTCCTTTACCTGGTTATTCTGTCTGAGAATCATAGCTCATGCTCCTTCCCTGGCTGTGATTTCTGGTCACTCAGGTCCTGACAGCATAAATATCACCTCCTTAGTGAGTCTTCCCAGACAACTCTGACTAAAGTAAGGCAGAGTAAGTAAGTAAAGTTAGTTACTTTCTCTCACATCAACTTGTTTCATTTAACTCTTTATTTGTTTATTTAACTCTTTACTTGTTTATTTAGTTGTTTATTTTCTTTCTTTCCCCAAGAGAATACATGCTCTAAGAGAGCAGGGTCTTTGCTGTGTTCAACATTCTTACTTCCTTAGGGCCTGGCATAATAGCTATCTATTACATGGTGGTTAGGTGGAAAAATAAAAATAGAAATGAGTTAATTTCAAACAAGAAGAAGGGGAGTATGTGACACAAATGTCACTTCCCCTGCCACCTTCCTCCCCTTGACTCTGTTTCCTGACAAGATCCAATTGAACAGGCTCATAATCAGGATTTCTCCAGGATGCTTGGATCGGAGACAGATTTCACCAATTTTCTATACGTTGTATCCCTCAAGCTTATTATAACAGCAAATTAAGATATACACATCAATTGTGAGAAGGAGACACTGACCCAAATGCTCAGCCCCAGAAGAGAGGAGGTGTACTGGACTTACTGCCCATCCATCTGTCCTGAGCTGTCTTTGGCATCATCTGATCTATTACTTAACTGCTGTGCAACCTCAGTCGATTTACCAATCCCTTTAAACCTCGCTTCAAACCTCACTTCCTTTACATATAAAACTTGGATAATAATGGCACTTATTTACACAGCTGTTGGAAGAATTTCATGAAATAATGCTTACAAGTGTTTGGCAAAGTGCCCATAAGTGGTCAATAAATGTTAACTATCATCATTTTTATTGCCCCTTTCTAGGGCACTGCCCTGGAGTGGAACTCCTCCTCCCTTATGAGTGGTTTAACACTCAGGGAGGCTCTCATAAAAGATCATCCTGTATTCTGTTCCGTGAAAAGGGTGCATTGTCTTAAAAGGCCTGCTATGATTCCAAAAGAGACAGCTCACCATTAAACTCCAGAACCGTGTAATCTTAAATTGGCAGCAAATTTCCATGCTTCACTCTTACACTGCGTCATTGAACTATGCCTTCTGAGCTGACTTTTCTGTATTTCATGGGACTGTAGTTACTGTAAGAACTTACTATTAGACTTTTGCTGAGTAACCCTGTCTAAAGAACTTCATTAACAGCCTTAATCTCCATATCCTGCATCACCTAAAGACAGAAATTTCATGAACATTAGGAATTTATTCCTACTCTTTTGATGGTTGCATGATTGGATTGGTGTCTATTGCCACATTGGAGCTGCCAGTGTTTCCTTGTTGGGCTATCAAGTTAGGCAGACTTCTCTTTTCTCCTTGTTCTACAGAATATCATTCTACATGCTTCGATCATGAAGTCGTGAGCTTCGTTGAAAAAGACTATTCTTTGGTTCCGTGGGAGCCATCCAACCTCTGACCTAACTGAGCCATAGTATCAAGCTTATGTGCCTTAGGGAAGGGCTTATACCCTTCTAGGAATCAAATGGTAATATCTCATAACTTCTGGTAACTGTTTCATCTGAACTTTCCTTTCTACAGCTAGTTCTTTAAGATCATTGGTAAAGTAGAGCAACAACATGTCACGGCTAACCACACCATTATCCTGAGTCGTCTGAACCCTGAAGAGCTGTCTCTCAATCAGACAGTTTCACGGTGGCCCCTCTCTATCTGTACATGGATGCTAATATATTGGATTGTTGGGCAGATATTTTGGAAACTTTCTGAGAAGCACCACCTGCTTTTCTTTCTTCCCCCAAGAGCTTCATCTAGATGTAACTGGATCATCTGGGAGTCGGCTGATAAAATTCATATTCTGAATGTGTGTATATTCCAAAGTAGAGGGGAAACAATGAAATTGGAATACCAGTGTCTGGCTCTTTCTTTTTTCTTTGCTTCTTTGTTCCTTCCTTCCTTCCTGTCTTCCTTCCTTCCTTCCAAAAATAGTTTATTTGGAAATATTTCCATTTTTAGATTTATTTTTCTAAAAACAATGTATGCCCCCCCCATAAAAACTTTCTATCTTCTCACTATAAGACAACATTGGAAAATGACTACTTCATTTTGTCTAAAAACCTTCCAACAAGAACCCCAGTAGTTTTCTTTTTAAAATTCATTTGCTTAAAATATAAAAATCCAATTTCTTCTGGTAACTCTGTAAGAATAACTGACATATACATGGCAGCCACTTAGTGAATTTCAATAAAACCTTTTCTATGAAACTGGTGGATGGGACTTAAAACCTCAGTCACGGTTTTGTAAGTTTAGCCCTGGTGCATTTCTGTTTCTAGTCACCTATCTTTGGTAGCTTGCTTTCTTTCCCCCCAACTTTATTGAGATATAATTGACATGTAACATTGTGTAAGTTTAAGATGTACAATGAGGTGACCTGATGCACTGATATATTACAAAATGATCACCACCATGGTGTTAATTAACACCTCCACCATGTCACATACTTACCATTACTTTTTTGTGATGAAAACATTTACAGTCTACTCTCTTAGCAACTTTCAAGTATATAATATAATTAAGCTCATAAGTACACAGAACAGGTTGGTGGTTGCCAGAGACAGGGAATGGGGAGTGGGCAGAATGGATAAAGGGGGGTCAAAAGGAACAAACTTCCAGTTATAAAATAAGTAAGTCATAGGGATGTAATGTACAGAATGGTGACAGTAGTTAATAATACTGTATTGCATGTTTGAAAATTGTTAAGAGGGTAGATCTTAAAAGTCCTTATCACAAGAAAAAAATTGTAATTATGTATAGTGATGGATGTTAGCTAGATTTATTGTGATGACTATTTTGTAATATACACAAATATTAAATCACTATGTTGTACAACTGAAACTAAAATGTCAATTATACCTCAATAAAAAAATAATAAGTATTTATTGAGCACCTACTGTACAATTAAGATTGTATATGTCTGTGACTAATGAGCATACAGAGGTACATGGTTGCAGTTATTTTTCTAACGCCTTAAATAATAAAATGTCTGACCCCATTTTTGACACGTGACCACTGATAGCACTTAAGTACCCCCACACCCCATTATCCTTCTGTGCCAGATGTGGGCAAGCTCTTAAGAAAGCCCTGGTGCTCCGTCCGTTGGTGCTGGAGGGGAAGTTCAAACCATGCCATCACCAGCAGGGAATTTCAAACTGTGCAGGAACCACCCTGCCCCTTGGCTCTACTCCCCAGCACAGTAAAGCACAGGGCCATTCACCCCTTCCTTCCACAAGCCATTTTCAGATCTCCTTGAATATCTTCCTTGATCTTCTCAGAAAGAATCCTTATGTGAGAAATACATCTCTTCATACTCTTTTGGTGTGTTTGGCGTCATCAGTCTCCACATCTGAACTCGTTTTGGTGGAGGCCCATCCCACCTATGTGAGTAGATAGCATTACACACTGTAATGCTATCTTCCTGCTTCACCACAATGAAAATACGTTATTTTTCATTTTTATGCTGGTTTCCTCATGGTCCCAATATGGCTTCTATAGCTCCAGTCTTTATATTCACATTCAAGGCCAGAAGGACGGACAATAAAAGACTTGGTGCATCTGTCTCTATTTCTCAGGAAAATTGTAACTTACTCATTGACATTGGCCAGAACTGTGTCACATCACTATGCTTAGCTGCTAAAGTCAGGAAATTCAAACATTTTACTTGAGTATATTTCCACCCCAAACAAAATCATAATTCTCTGTATGGACATGCATGAGACTGGATCCTGGGAAGCAACAGTCTATATCAGCCAGGCCAAAGAGGAGCCTGGGATATAATAATGAGCAAAATGACCAGTGGTCCCTTATGGAACTGTCTGATAGTGGGGATCATAGAAAGTATCATCAAATGTCAATTACATGTGTAATAAGTGCTATGAGGGAGAAACTAATCTTTAAATGTGCATGGTAGAAGGTATGACCTTGTCAAGTATTTCCATCTGTAGGACATGATTCAAGAGATGAGACCTGAAAAAAGAATTAAGTTGCTAAATAGTAGAAGAGGAGGGAAAAGACCATTTCATGTTGAAGGGAACATTATGTGTAAAGACCCTTTGGAAGGAAGAATGCATCTGGGAAACTCAAAGAATGTCAGTGTGGCAGAAGCACAGGGGAAAATGGGGGAATGTGGGTGTGTGGACGCAGCTGGTCGATAAAGAGCTCAGAAATTATAATATGCAGGAATTCAGATGGGCAGATACTTGGGAGTTATGTTTAGAGCCTTGAACTTCTTCCACACCCAGGTGGTCATGGATAAGACATAGCAATCACTCTTTGCATCTATGTATTTGTTTGGTAAAAGAAGGCAAACATTTAAAAAGGGCTAAATTACTTAAGAGGAATTAATTTTGCCATGTGATATGTCATTATTCCAATAAATGTTTCTCAAACTGCACTCAATTCCTTAGGTTTAAATAAATATAAAAAAGAGACGGGTGTATCTTTCCTCCTGTTGACTGTCTGTTAAGGAGCATTTGCAGAGAGAAACGTATCTTTTACATTTTTTTAAATTACCTTGATATTCTTGTAATGGGAGGAAGGGAATGAATGGTCAACTCCTCCCCCATTATTGCCTATCAAGTTGATTTTTTCCTGGAGATGCGGGGCTCTAGTAACGCAAGAGAAAATTATTTTCTCTTTGGATCTGGATACTCAGTCGTGAATCGGAGGGTAAAATTGTAAATTATGCTCCAGAAAACAAATAGGGTATAGTAACAAACTAGAGATGTGTCATGAAGGCGAAGTGATGAATAATTAACACGGCTTTGTGTTGTCCTGCTTTGCATTGGATGATAAACTAAATATGGAAGAACTTGAAAGACTATGCTTTGGGAACAGTAAGGGAAAAAAAAAAGATAAATTATCCCGTAATTAGATTTTACTTGACTCTGAAGAATGTTTAGTAGACTTAGCATTATGCAGGGTTCAACCTAGGAGATCTTTAAAGAATGGTTGGATCATTTGACACAAAGTGAATTTATGTATTTGATAAGAACTATAAACCCTGGTCTACATAGCTTTAAGTTAAAGTTCTTATGTATTTGATAAGAACTATAAACCCTGGTCTACATAGCTTTAAGTTAAAGTTCTATGTCTTGTTTTCTAGAAGTATCATTTAGGGAAATAAAGTATGTCTTTAAATTTCTTTGTGACCCTCAAAGTACCTAAAACAGTGACCACACACTGCTGTTGTGAAGTCCTTTATTTATATGATGTTCTAATATTTTTGTCTGTATGTTAGCCTTTTTCAGGAATACTGGCCTTATTCTGGACAATAACCTGTATTAGAGGTTTTCAAATCTGCAGTTCTTTATAGAATCATGTCAAGGTGAACCAATAGCAAGTATTTAGGATGGAATTAATAACAGTTTTATTGATTCAAGGTGCTTTGCACCAGCTGTCAAACATGAACCAGAGTCCTTAGCTATTGTTCACTCTGAATTCATAAAGAATAGCGTCGCTATAGGACGATTTTAATTGGAAACATATTTTTCCCCCATAAGGCAAACTCGGGGTCACAAGAGGTAACCTGAAAGATTGCTCCACCGTATGTTATCCCCAGAAAATATATTCCCCCAAATATCATGATACACAAGGGGCAAAGATTACATAAGTCTTAAGATAAACTTCCCATCAAGTCAGTTTACCATAAACTGAATGGTTGGGTTTCAAATGAAGGCAAGATGCAATTTAGACTCTGGTATACATTAGGAAAATGAAAATTATGTTATCCACCTGCTTGAGTGCCTGTTTCTTTCATGCTAAACTTCCTAGTATGTATGCTTCAAGATATTCAAGAATGAACATAATGTATGGTTATATATTCTGGAAACCAGAAAATGCAAGGCATTTTATTATAGTAAAGTTAAATTTATAGTACTTCTTATTTTCATAGACTTTAAAAGAAGTCTATTATAACATAATTTCAGTTCTCATAAGAAGAAATGGAAGAAATTTTAACAAAAGATATTTTCTACATTAATGTTTACTCATAAGTACATGTGAAATTATTTTTGAATGATGTGTAATCTATTAAGTACTAAATAGAATTCTTTTTAAATTTCATGAGGAAATTTTTAAAAATTGTAAGCCTTCAAAAATGGTCAGCTTCGGGCTTCCCTGGTGGCGCAGTGGTTGGGAGTCTGCCTGCCAGTGCAGGGGACGCGGGTTCGGGCCCTGGTCTGGGGGGATCCCGCATGCCACGGAGCGGCTGGGCCCGTGGGCCACAATTGCTGAGCCTGTGCGTCTGGAGCCTGTGCTCTGCAGCAGGAGAGGCCGCGATGGTGGGAGGCCCGCGCACCGCGATGGAGAGTGGTCCCCGCTTGCCGCGGCTGGGGAGGGCCCTCGCGCGGAGGCGAGGACCCAGCACAGCCATAAATAAATAAATAAAAGAACGTGAATTTCTAAAAAAAAAAAAAAATGGTCAGCTTCAAGGCATAAATTTTCAATTCTGATAAAAAAATATTTCCATATCCCTGCCTGGGCATGAATAGTTATCTACAAGACTCCAAATGCCTGCCTTCTATTATATAGTATAAATTAATCATAATATGTCTTAGTCAGTTTGGGCTGCTGCAACAAAGTACCATAGACTGGGTGACGTATAAAGAATAAAAATTTATTTCTCACAGCTCTAGAGGTTGGGATTGTGAGATGTGAGTACTGGCATGTTTGGATTCATGTAAGAACCCTCTTCCAGGTTGCAACCTGCTGGCTTCTTGCCTTGTCTTCCCATGAGGGAAAGAAAGCTAGGGATTTCTTGGGGCCTCTTTTATAAGGGCACTAACCCCACTCATGAGGACTCCACCCTCATGACCTAAATGACCTCCCAAAGGCTCCACCTCCAAATACCATCACACTGGGGGTTAGGATTCCAGTATATGTGTTTGGGGGAGATACAACCATTCCATTGAGATTCAACCATTCTGTTGATAGTAAACTTGAAATGAATACATCTGCATGTTGCTTTCCTGTCAAATTCAGGATACCAAGTAATGAGAGTGCAAAGGGATGTGTTGTCAAAATGTTTTAATGCTGCCGCAATTGATATTAATTATTATTTAGTCTAAGTCACCCCTACTTGACTTTCAGCCCTTGGCTGTCACGTCCAGGTCCACCACAAGAACTGGTATAAAATGGTGTCTAAAGTTAGGATTAGGGTTAGGGTTAGGGTTAGAAGAATGCCTGTCTTAGAAGAATGCCAGGTTCCAAAGAATTATTTAAATAAATGCTACCTATTTTGATAGACTATATTGTTATCCCCAAATATTCCCTGGGCCTCTCTGGAGGAAGATTATACTTCACTGATTCAGGCAGCCATATGACTTACTTTGGCCAATGAAATGTGAGTGGAAATGACAGGTATTATCCTTGATGGAACTTTTAAGACCCAGCATGTACTTTGTCACAATCTCTAATTTACCTCTGGTAATAGTCTGGAGAAAAACTGCTTTGTCAACCTGGACCTCCCCATTATGGCATCAGAGCTTCCCTGTAATGAGCTTTGTTATTGTAATCCACTGTCATTTCATGATTGCTTGTTACTGTAGGATAACCCAGCCTATCCTGTTTGCTACACTTATTACTAGGAGTATTATCATAAATAAGGTAGATAATGAAGGCAAATTCAAATATATATTGGAAAAAAAAATCATAAAAGTCTGTATAACCAGGGATACTTTCTAAAGGTTAGATGCAAATGAAACTCTGAGTTTTCTAGCAGCCGCTATCAAATAAAGGCAAATATATTGAGGTGCTAGATTCAGTGTCCATTATATAAAAGCAAATCAGTTCCTAAGGGGAATCAAACTACTTCTAGTTCAGAAATCTCAACTATGCCCTGTGGACTTTAACAAAAAAAAATTTTACATTTGACAAGCAAATTAAATCCAATGTGGGGAAATTGTTTGATTTGGGGGCTTCTCTGATTGACCTGTGGTGATGATAATTCCAGTGATCTACAAAACTACAACCTCCAAAGGCCTAATCTGAATAGACCTACAAGCATTGTCTCATAGGTGGTTTTATATTTGGGGTTCTCCCCTGTAATAAGCACCCTCTTGTCTTCTGCCTGCAACAAAGCAGAGATAATTCAGAAAATGGAAAAAGAGGGAAACAGGGGCAATTTGTCAAATCCTCTGACACTTGTTCTCTTTTTTTTTTTCCCTTTTTCTCTTCTCATTTCCTCTCATCACCTCATTTCTTTTCCTCTCATTTCCCTTTTCTTTATTTCCTCTCTAATAACTTTAGTTTTTAGTTGAAACATTGTATGTCTGTGATAGAAACATAATGGAAAATCTTAAGCCATCACTTTTTTTTTTTCATTTTCCTTGAATCGTGATTCTCTACAGCTCCAAAACCAGTGAAGCAACAAGTATCCATTACTCCTGAAAAAGACTGGGTACAGTCTTAGAACAAAGGAGTCATTGTTCAGTTGGAGCTTAAAACCTAGCCTTTTCAAGTACTTAAAGGAACAATGGCATTGAAAGCCAGGCTTTGTGAAGAGAGTAGCGCTTTCTAAGTTCTATTGATAAAACCGTCCTTGTATATATCATGATCCAACTCTGGTAAATTTGAGTGGAAAAGTTGCACTAAAAGATATAGCATAAAAAATATGGAGGACATAGGGCAAGAAAAGGCCACTTTAGATGGTGACCTTGGAGAGATGGAGGAGAGAGAAAGGCAGAGGCGAGAGTTTAAGCTTTGGCATCCTGCCCCAACTCCTTCCTAACCACCACTCACCCCCTTACCCCATCATCATCCCAACCCATCCATGAGGGATCTCACTGGGTGTTAGGGACCAGGGCAGAAATGAGGACCAATGCTTACACCCATATAAGTTTGGGGAAAATCCCAGTATAAGAGGCCTTACTTCTTTCCTCTCAGCAAAGTTGTACATTAATTATATTGCCAAATCTGCATGGCACTGGAACTCTAGCAGGACAGGACCCATGACTGAAGGAAGGATTTGAAGTTAGCTTCAACAAAATAGTGCATAATATAGCCATATGCAAAGAAAGTAGACGGCCCTTTTGCTCCTCAGAGGAATGCAAGAATGTGGAGACCCTCTCTAGGGAGCCAGAAGAGGCCCAGCCTAAGAGGAAGAAAGCTGCCATATATGGGAGTCTCAAAACTGAAAGCCAAGACAAGGAACCACGGTACCCAAAGTAGCAGGGTGGACCAGCCATCCTCAGCAGACTCTGCTGCAGTGTGACCAGAGACCAGACAGGACAGTCACTCACAGCAGACACCAGCAAAGATACAGAAGGCAGCATGCATATACCTAAGCATACTCTACATTCATAAATATACCCTCTTGGAGAGGGAGAGGAGAGAAAGAGGTGAGATGTCCTCGAACTGGGAATTCAAAGTTAAAATAGCTGATTCGTTTTCCAAGAGGACCGAGTTCAGGTGAATAAGCATTTTGGTTACCTTTCTTGGTAACTTTAAGATATGTTTCTCATCATCAGGGGAATAGAGCCTTCTGAGACCAGACAATGAATAAATAAATGTAAATATCCATTACCATTACATATATGCTATAATATGTTGTAAGTCAATAGATGAGAATGTGGACTTATAAAGTAGTATCCTGACAGATAAGAGGGACTATTTGTCTTCTTCAACCCCTAAAATATTTAGTTTTTAATATTTATTCTTTGTATACTTTTGTCTCCCAGTCACTCAAAGAAGATGAATAAGCTGAAATGCAACTGGCAGAAGTCAACTTCTCTAGGTGTTGCCTGTCCAAACATGGGTTACATGCATTACATCAGACACCCACACTAACAATGTTCCCTTCATGCTTAGTCCATAGGCTTGGTAGTCCCATAACCAAAATCTGGCTAGTCTTACCAATTTTCTGAATATTTATATAAAAATATAAGTTATTTGCTAATAGTTCTCTCTACTTTCTCTTTTTTCCTACTGAATGATTCAAAGACTCAAACATGTATTTTTGGACATGATTGGAAATCAAGATTAATTCTTTTTTTCCCCTAGCTTTATTGAGATATAATTGACATGAAACATTGGATAAATTTAAGAAGTACAATGTGATGATTTGATACAATTATATATTGAGAAATGATTGCCACACTAGGGTTAGTTAACACCTTCATCACCTCACATAATTACCATTTCTTCTGATCTACTCTAACAACTTTCAAGTATAAAATATAGTATTGTTAACTACAGTCACCATGCTGTACATTACATGCTTAGAACTTATTCATCTTATAACTGGAAGTTTGTACCCTTTGACCACCATCCCTCCATTTCGTCCAGACTCCAGCCCCTGGGAGCCACCACTCTACTCTCTGTTTCTATGAGTTCAGCTTTTTTTATATTCCACATATCAGTGAGATAATGCAGAGTTTGTCTTTCTCTGACTTATTTCACTTAGCATAATGCCCTCAAGTTCCCTCCGTGTTGTTGCCAGTGACAGGATTCTCCTTTTCTTATGGCTTAATAATATTCCTGTGTGTGTGGGTGTGTGTGTGTGTGTATCTTCTTTATCCATTCATCCATAGATGGACACTTAGGCTGTTTCCATATCTTGGTTACTGTGAATAATGCTGTAATTAACATGGGAGTGTGGATATGTCTTCATGATTCTGGTTTCATATCATTTGGGTATATACCAAGGAGTGGGATTGCTGGATCATATGGTAGATCTATTTTTAATTTTTTAGGAACCTCCATACTGTTCTCCATAGTGGCTGTACCAATTTACATTCCCACCAACAGTGCAGGAGGGTTCCCTTTTCTCCACATCCTCACCAACACTCACCTCTTTTCTTTTTGATGATGGCCATTCTCACAAGTGTGAGGTGGTATCACCTTCGATGTCTAATTGTCTTCAGGCTGATAGCTTATGAGATAAGGAGTGTACTTATGTTACTTTATAAGTTATTTCACGTGAAATGCATTTGTGAAAGAGAATGGGATGTGAAATGACTTAAAGCGTGGATCTAAATGTTCTTATGGGCAGTGCCTCTTTGTTAGCCATTTTACAGTATTCTGCTGCTAACTGATTTCTCCTTTCCTGAGGTTGTTTCCCTCCCATCCTTTATGAAACTTGAAAAAAATTAGAGGAAAGAAAGATGGCAGGAGTGGAGGGAGAAAATATGGAAAAGGATTAATACCTGTGATGAAAGAAATTTACAGTATTTGTAAGACAGCCAGATGAATGTGTAAAATGATGTTTTGTTTTCTTTATTACCTAGTTGTATGCTTGAAATAAGAACTACCATCATGGGTGGAATACACCTTATAATTTGTACGATGAACAATCCTCGTGAATTTCAATACTTCCGTCAACAATGCTGAGCACTCCCTCTTCTGCTCACTCCTGATCCTCACTCCTACACCCCCCTCTGCCCGCCCCCGGTTCTAACAAGGTTCAATACAAACATGAAAGGCTAGATAAATCTTCATGTTCCCATCAACCATTTCGCTCTTCCAAATCCCTCAAAACTGATCTTCAAACATCGGAAGACCTCTACTATTGAGGTATCAGGGGCATTAACAAAATTTTTTTTCCTATTAAACACCTTTACATTCTACTGTTTTAGTCCAGTTGCTTAATGTTTGCAGAGAATAATTTTGATGGCATGATCCCAAAAGAATAGGTGTCTCTGAAGCTTGCTCTTAGCAGAACATCTATAACTTCTGAATTTCTTCTTTGTGGAAATTTTGTTTCCCAAAGTTTTTCTTCATAGCTTGTATCTCACCTTTACCTTCTAAGCATGATGCTTCTGTCCTGATGGTACACTTATTTGGCATCAGGGACCCCTGATGTTTTATTTTATTAATATCTGGAAACATTGTATACTAATACATTGTCTACTAATACTAATCTGGGAAACATTTATTTAACCTTTCTAGTGCAACTGAGGCAGAGGTTCCCAACACAGATGAGTCCTCTGAAGTGCACCTCTGCTTGGATGGCAGTTTCCACAAAAAACCCAGGCAGTAGTGTTTACCTCATCACTCACCGGATCCTGTAACTTGACAGTCAGTAGCATAGACTTCAAGCATTTCCCCTGACAACGAATGGATGATCTCCATGTTTCTGGAAAAAGATTCACTGGAAGATGAAATGTTCTTGCCTACACAAAACAACCAATATTGTTTTCTACCAGACGAATTGTGTTCGTTAATGAATAGAAAAAAAATCCTGAATTGGTAGAACTTGAGCTCCTTGACAGCCTGAGAAACATTGTTTTAGGTTTGGGCTCTTTAGTTCCAAAGAGCCCAATGAAAAATAGAACTTAAGCCCAAACTGTTCAGTTTACTTGTTTGAGGTCATGAGAGGCATCATTTAATTTACAAAGGAGATAGTCTAGACTTTTGTAGCAGAAACTATTGACTACCTACCTAAGATCCCTCTCCTGTTCATCCTTGCTAAGTAGAACTCTGATTTTTCTTGGAAATTCACCCTTTCCTCAGGTGATTCAGGGATTAGACTATCAATTATGGCAATTTGAATTCCTATATTTCCATGACTTCTTATAAAGTCTGACCTGTGCCAGTCATTCATTGACTATGAAAAGGGTGGAAAAGAAAAATTTGAGTCCTGGAAGGTATCACTGAACTGCTAAGTCAACCGACCCTTGAGATGTTCTGCTTTGGACCTCTTGTTACAGGAAATATTATGTATTCCTTATCATTTAAGACATTTTATTACAGGTAAAAGCATCTAATTACTAGACATGTAATCTAGGTTGATATAGATGGTACTTCAGAGAAGAATATTTAAAACAGGTATTTCCTGGTTGTTTATGTACAAAAATGACACAATTACAGCTGGGATAAGTGACTGGCAGTAGAGTTTAGGAATTAAGATAAAAGATTCTAAAATCTGCTATATCTGTGTTCAATTACTAATTTTTATATTGACTAGTGTGAGGCTTTGAGAAATTGCTTAATCTCTTTAACTATTAGTTATTACTTCACACTCTGTCCCCCCCTTTTCTGCTCAACACAAATATATTTCTAAAAGCAACTTGACTTTGTTCCTCTGTTTTCTAGGGAACAGTTCTTTTCCCAGGCATTAGCAAGCCTGCAATAAATGGCAGTGATTTGGAGATGGAAAGACCTACATTCTCTTCCCATAACTAAGAGAATTAGCAACCACTGGAATATGGAGAGCTCCTTGAGGGAGCTTTGTGACTCACCAAATTATTCTTCCCTGTTTGAAAAGATAAAGGATGGCTTTTCCATTACTCCAAATAAACATAGCCAAATGTTAACTTCAAATTTGATTTAATGTAGACAATTTGATCTGAAGTATAGTGAAGAGCAATAGATCTGATACCAACAGGTAGAAAATGTTTGACCTTTAATTGTAAATATATCACTAAATATATGTTCCTGTTCTTGAATATTTGAGTCTCTGTGTCACTACAGATAAAACTAACTCATGTGTGTTCTTAGAAATGGGTATAATGTGATTGCAGAGAGTTAAAAAGCACATATGTATCAAAAACTTAACAAACATCTTTTCCACAATTTTCTATTCACAGTTATATTCTGATGTCAAATCAGGCCAAAAGTAACATTATAGTAACAATATAGAAAGTAACAATTATCATATTACTTTATTATTGCAGAAGTTCATAATAATTAGCATAGGAAAAAAGTAAATTTACAAATGAAATATATCATTGAAATGCACATGGATTTTTTGGCCAGTGTAGTTGCTTTACATCTTTATGAACATGACATAAAAACATCAAGTTAACAAAGTCAGTTCAATAGTATTCAAATTACAAAAATCCAAAGATATCATTTCTGGTTTTTAAGACTAATCATCTATCAAATATATTTAGAAACTTAAAGTTAATGCTAATGATGTAGTTGATGATTTGGAAATGGATATACAAATGGCACATATACTGGATAGTTTTATTAGCAGTTTCCTTTAGGCAAGTTAATAGGGATTTATAAAATTGATCAGAAAATACTCTGCTAACTATAAAATGTTATATTATGATACAACCAATTACTCTTATATGGACTCAAATTTACTATGAAACAAATCACGCAGAAGTGTAGCTTAGAATAACACTTGTTTTTGCCTTCAAGGGTAATTCTGTAATTCTATACTAGTGTCCAAAGATACCACTGTAAATTTATACTTGAATTTTTTCCTAAGAAAAAACAAATCTAACATCATTCCAATTATTATACCTTACATGAACATACTTAATGATCCGGTATCATTAAATCCATCCTAACATTTTCTTTGTTGACAATGGATAGGATATTCTGTTGACTGGCTACAAAGACTTGCTTTAAAGAAAGTGATTTTTAATGATTCGTGACTCTCAATGAATCATGAGTCCTCCAGGTATTCGGATTGGTGAAGGGTCTCTTGTTTTGACCTGATATTCTGAAGGTTCTATATAAAAGTAAAAGTAAAAGTAAAATTTAACAATATGCTATTTTAAGGATTTTACAAATGTGTCTGTGCTTATTTTTTGGTTGGATTCTATGCCTGGAGGGGAAGATAATTAAGTTTTTGAATGTAAAGTTTCAAAAGTAGAATATTCTATGGTGTTTCTAAGTATCATGCACTTAACTATGATCTCCAAGTAACCATTTTCAAAAAGAAAAATAGTCTTTTTTCTCAAATATTTAAACTTTAGTCATTGGTTTCGCTGCAAATTTCTTTGAAGATTTAGGGCTGTTTTAATTTAGCATAACATGGAGCAAATGCAAAATCCTTAATCTTTACTGCAGAAGGTATTCACATGGATTAGACTTGCCCACCAGGTGAGTGGCAAGCAGCCTGCTTTATGAAGAAGGTATTATTGATCTCCAATGTGAGGTAACACAGGTTTTGTTGTTACTGATGCTTCTGTTTTGTTTTGTTCCTTCTTTCCATGATGGCTTTTACTTTTGTCATTTCTTAACCCTGGGTCTGGATCTTTCAGATTACATGTAAGGATCAAATTTAAATTGCATGGAAAATAATTGATAACTAAATGTAATATAATAATAATGGTATAATATAATTATAATATATTACAATGTGATATTATAACTAATAAAAATATTATAATATATAATATGAATGATTTGCTTTTAAATACATATTAGAATCAATTCAAGATTTTTGCCTATAACACTCCCATTGTCATCCAGTAAAGGAATATGTCTTTCTCTGTGGGCAAGAAAGGAGGTGAAATAATAGCTGATATATAGGAAATTTTGAATAGCCATAGGCCTTATCTATCTGGGGCACAACAGTAATCTGTAAAAAAAACAAGGTGACAGATGTGAACTTTATACATTAAGTGAGTGACTAAAAAATAAAGATTGAAAACCTTTAAGATTTTTGTTAAGCTAGAAAGTTTTTTTGTGCTTCTCTCAAACAATACCTCTGTGATGGAATATCTAGACAGGCCCAGTAACTGAACCATGCTCGCAAATATTTTAAACCAAATAAAGGAAAGTTTAATAAATTCCAAATGCTATTTTTCCCTCTTGAAACTGACTCTTATTTGTTGGCCTTTAAACTATATCTTGGAACTCAAAGAATATCTTTTCATACAAATACAACTTTTAAGGCCTTGGAGAGAAGCAGTTTGTTTGGTATTGATATTGGTCAGCATTAAATTAAACAGTTAGAGGAGCTGGATCCAACAAGGGAATATGTTTAGCTGGGATTACTTTTAAAAATAAGTAAGTTTGAATGTCTGTAGACAGAGCACACACTCATCACGTTCCCAACTCCTTGGTACCACCATACACCTTCCCCACTAAATCTTGCACTTGATCTGTCTGGTCATCAAAGCCTTGGAGTCTGAGGAACCATATGTGTACAAGCATCATCAAGTTTACTGACTCTTCTTCTCTGAGCGTCATGAGATCAGAGAAATGTCCACCACCTCTGCTGCCCTCAGGCCTAATCTTACTGAGAAGTATATTTTATGTGTATGTATATAATATAGATGTATATACACACTTAATATATATTTCTTCATTAACATTTATGATACTCAAATTATACCTCTGTGATGGAATATTTGTATTCCATTTTGTATACAAAAATGTATACATTTGTATCATGAATAAGCAAATGAACAGCATTGATATTTAAATATGAGGGTTTTTTAAAAATTAAAACTAAGCAACTGAACACCACTTTATATCTATTTGTAAGTGTTATATAAGTAGAAATATTTTAAACCCTAGACATGTAGAAATCTAGAAGTTGATGTATCTCTAACCTGAGGTCTCACATTCACAATGAAGGCAGCCAAGGAAACAGAAGATTTGGAAAGAGGGAATTAACATCAGGCAATAGTAATATGTCTTTCTAAGGTTACCCAGTGAGGCCTCATTACATGTCTCATTTAATAACTACATGGTAAAATATGAATAAAGCTCATTAGCATATAAGAAATTAGAGTGAAGAGTAAATTTTCAGTTAAGTATAAAGTGTATGAAGTACACAGCAGGTCCATTATATGAGCTGATTAATCCTGCAAGTGATCTGATTAAGGCATGCAGCAAAGTTCAATCTGGATTTTGTAGGAAAATGAGGGGAATGATTGGGAACCATTTCATTGGGAGAACAATGCATATGTGCTTATAAAATGCAACATGAAAGAATCCCTGTGATCACATTTACCTTACATATGAAGACAGAGTAACGTTTTCATGTACCCATCCCACATTAAGAATGGTTTCCTAAGTCTTAATGGAGAAGCTTTCCTTCTCGGCCCTGGTAAGCTCTGCCATTGTGAAATGTGCTTTCACAGGGCTGGTCCCTTTCTAGCCCTTCCCTTCTGAGTTGCATCCAGTTACCTCAGTTTGACCATCACCAAGAGAAGAATTCCACAGATGACTGTCATGCACATGACAGCATAGATGACTTCTAGAAACAAAAGATTTTTTTTAATTACTGGATTTTTAGAGAGAACAAATACTAAAAATATTTTAGAGGATGGATTTTTCACTGACCATTGAAGGGGGAATGAAATCCGCTGAGAGTTATTTCCTTTGCATGTTTTCCTTTATGCGATGCAATGCCTTTGACATTATGCAGGGTCAGATAATCTGAAAGAAAATAATGAAAATGAGATGAAAGTATTTAAAAGTCATGCATTATCTTTATCCTGTGGGTTGTAATTTGCTTTGTATTATAAGGCAACAATTTATTTCTATGACATTATCTTAATAAAATATGATAGATTTGGGTGAAACGGGGAGTACTTTTATTCAATTTTAACAGCTCTTTTTTCACCCTTTAATCAAATAATTTCATAATAGAAGTTGTGTGGTTGTTGTTGTTGTTGTTTTTGTTTTTCCCAAACCATGACTAGGAAAATAATTACATTTTATAAGACAGCTCATTGTACCTTACACATAGACTAGGAAAAAAAAAAAAAAAAACAGTAATTTAAGGCTAACCATTGGGATACAGAAAAAGAGTCCTTCTTTACAAGAGTGATTGTTTGAATGTGCTTTTAACAATATCTCATTTCCCTAAGACCCACAGTATTTATGAATTCTTAAAGTACGTAAAGGAGACTCCTTAAACAAATCACACTGTTTGCCTCTACCTAAACACTTCCATATCCGGTTTTGCTATTTCCCCTATTCTGTCTCCCTTTTTTAGCCCCTTCACTTTCTATTGCTTTTACCTACTTTTGCCTTACCGAAGGGATCCTCTTGGCCATTCTGTGGCCCTTGTCTTCTTGACCATGTTTTACTAAACACATTTCCACCCTCAGTTCACAACTCATAAGACAAGAAGATGTAATCCATAGACTTAACTGATAGATCTATTTTAGGTGACTTTATTGATAACTTTGAAGTGAAATCATCCCTAGTTTTGATTCAAGTCAACACATATATGAATGTCAAACATACCAATAACACAATAACCAATTTCTTTGATGATAATTGGTTCAGGTGGGTTTTGAGGCTTAAAAAAAGGGGGTGGGGAACAGATAAAGCCTCCATTTGAGAGAGCCTTTGCTGTCTTTTATAGATGTTTCATGCATTTTGAGACCTGGAAGTCTAAGTCTGACTGGATAGTTTTTTGTGGAAGTGAGTGTATCAAATAGCGGGGTATTGCATCCAATGACATGAGTGACAAGAGGCTCTGAGCAGGAAAGGAGATGAGAAGGTATATTACCAACAGTTCCATTCAGCCTCTCTCCACCCAGGGCTGATGTTGTCAGAAGCCAGCTCCTTGGAAGCCAAGGTTTGAGATCTATGTTGAGACTAATTGGTAGAAAGCACAGGAGCCAGACTGTTTCAGATCAGTAATAAAACTCTCAGGGTGGGTCCAGGAGAAACAGCCCAATACAAGAGCTGAAAAGTAACTGAGGATTTTGTCATTGAAAACTCATTCTCAAGGAGTCTGACCTCCAACACAGTTAGACATTTTTAGTTCAAGATTGTTTTAATCCCCAACTCACATATCAGATTATCCTATATTTATAAAAGTCTGACCTTCTTGGGAAGTGAAAAATCAACCTCTTCTGAATGTAAAAGCAATAGAGGTAGAGGCTGTGATTTTTTTTCACTTTTGTGGTTACAAAATAATTCTGTTATTCACTAGAAAGTCGGAATGGAAAAATCGAGCTATTTCAAATAATACCATTTTTATAACAGTGGTCCTTTTTGAGGGAAGAATTAATTTCAATCAAATTAAGCATACAGATTTTTTTTAATAAATTTATTTATGGCTGCGTTGGGTCTTCGCTGCTGTGCACGGGCTTTCTCTAGCTGCAGTGAGCTGGGGCTACTCCTTGCTGCGGTGTGCGGGCTTCTCATTGCCGTGGCTTCTCTTGTTGTGGAGCACGGGCTCTAGGACGCGCGGGCTTCAGTAGTTGTGGCACGTGGGCTCAGTAGTTGTGGGTCGTGGGCTCTAGAGTGCAGGCTCAGTAGTTGTGGCGCACGGGCTCAGTTGCTCCGCAGCATGTGGGATCTTCCCGGACCAGGGCTTGAACCCATGTCCCCTGCATTGGCAGGCGGATTCTTAGCCACTGTGCCACCAGGAAAGCCCAAGCATACAGATTTTTAGGGAAATAAGTGATCATAATCAAATCTTATATTTAAATAAATTGGAATATTAAGAATAAATTATTTTGTTTCTTTTTTAATTTTATGGCATTTTGTGACATTTTAGGCAGATTCATGACCTAAATGTAAATGTATATAATGTACACTGGCTGATTATTCAGTACATCTTGCCTAGTTAGGTATTACAATTCATCTTTGTATAAGAAAAAAGGTATGATTTTGATTAATTAGGCTATCTTTTAGATATATAACTGCCTAAAGTAATTGTTAAACATTCACCTAGCAAGGCTTAGAAAGAATAGTCTCATTCACTAAATTTCACTCACATGGAACTCATTAACAAAGTTATAATAGATCAATGACAGAAATGCTAGCTAATGATCCCAGTGAAAATTTTAATGTGACTAGCAGTCACTCCACAATCTTAAATATTGCACCCTAGGAGGATACCAAATATCAGTTAGAGAGATTAATGTTACAGAAGGTTTCTTGGCTACTGAAGCCCATTGGAGATTCTTTCCCACCTTTTATAAACAGTGAGATTTACTGTGTTTTATAACCATGAAATTAAAGTCGGCAGAATTGATAACCAACCTCAGTCCCACACCATTTGCTATATTTATAGATAAACACTGTCAGTGACTTGTTTATCTTAACTCCTACCCTAGAGGAATTAAACATTATTATGAACTATATTGTAAAATCCCTGTACATTTGACAGGAAATCAAGATTAATTTCAACCTTACAGTAAGAACAAATTTATATAGTATTCTCCCCAAATGAGCTTCAGAGATGGGATCATTTCTCCTTTTTTCTTCCAAAAGCCTTGTACAGCAGTGGCTGAGAGCTGATGCAGACCAAACCACTACTTTGTATAATTTATATGAAGTGGTAAATGCATTGTAAAAAATGTGGTAAATCAGGCACAAAGTAATGATTTAAAAATAAATGTCAGAATTCTTGAAACAGAAATTAAACTTAGCACAAACTGCAAATCTGTAAACCTTCAATTAAAATTTAAATAAAGCATAATCTAGAAGAGTCTCATTGGAGGAAAAAATTGATGAAAATGAATATTTTCATAGAACAGTTTTTAAAATTTATTTTTGTAGCTGTCTTTTTCTAATGGAAGTATAATTGATTTACAATGTTGTGTTAGTTTCAGGTGTACAGCAAAGTGATTCAGTTTTATATATATATATATATATATATATAAAAATATATATATATATATATATATATATATAAATATATATATTCTTTTTCAGATTCTTTTCCATTATAGGTTATTAAAAGATATTAAATATAGTTCACTGTGCTATACAGTAGGTCCTTGTTGGTTATCTATTTTATATATAGTAGTGTGTGTATGTTAATTCCAAAATCCTAATTTATCCCCATTAATACATCTTATGGCATAGTTAAAATTCTATTGTTCTCTTTAGAAGTTTAAATAAAAGAGCACCAATACCATGACAACATCTTAGTGAGAATGAAAATTCAAGGATGATCTTCTTGGGTATCCCAGGGTCTGTTTTATTTATAATTTGGTCAATGTTGTCTCATCTGAAGGTATGTAAATTAGAAGTGAGTTTTGAATTGTTTCACCTTACGATCAGGATTGAGATTCCATGTATCATGGACTCTTTTGATCATCAGTGTATGAAAACATCCTGCTGAAGTGGATCTAAGGAGCATTGCTGCTGGGAAGAAGGGAAAACATATCAGCAACTACAAGTTTGAAAAACCAATACTTTAGTAATATGATAAATCAAGGTGTAAACACCTAACATGGATATAACATCATTGCTACTAAAATGTATGTAGTAAAAACTAAACCAACTAAATAATATGCTTTCCCTAAACAGTCATAGCATGCATCAATGAGGCATATTCCTTTATTTAGTTCACAAACTTCAAAGAAGATAAAAACATGTCTTAGGTTTATTTTCTTCCACTGTGGCTAAACACACTGTGGTTGCCAGGGGCTGGGGGGAAGCAGAAACTTAGGAGTTATTAGTCAACAGGTATAAAGTTTCAGTGATGCAAGATGAATGAGTCTAGGAATCTACTGTACACCATAGTGCCTATCATTAACAGTACTGAATCGTATGTTTACAATTTTTCTGAGAAGGTAGATCTTAGGTTAAGTGCTCAAATTATTACCAAAAGCAAGTTCGTGTGCCCAACACACAGTGAACCCAAACAAACTGAAATGTCCGAGTTTGGAGCACAGAAAGGTTTATTGCAGGGCCCAGCAAGGAAAACTGGTGGCTCGTACTCAAATTACCCTGAACTCCCTGCAGGGTTCCAGAAAAGCATTTTAAAGGCCAGGTGAGGGGAGGGGTTTCAGGGTATGTGATCAGCTCATGCACAATTCTCTGATTGGTTGATATTGAGGTAACTGGACAGTTAACATTATCAATCCTTAGGCATCAGAAGTTTCAGACTACAAGCTCATGATCATCAAGTAGTTAATTTCTTCCATTTGGTGGTGGTTTAAGCATCTGAAAAACTCAGGAAATATGCATCAGATGCTAGGAGCTAAAGCAGAGGGTATGGGGGAGGGATCTGTCCCAGGAAAACCCCATAGGGCCCTGATCATTTACATTATCACACAAAATAATAATAGAGGATGGCAGGGAATCTTTGGAGGTGATGGATATGCTTATGGTGTAGATTGTGGTGATGGTTTCATGGTGTATACTTATCTTCAAACTCATCAAGCTGTATGCATTAAATATGTACAGCTTTCTGTATATCAAAACCAAAACCAAAACAAAACCAAAAAACATATAAATGAATAAGTATATCTTCAAGAATATTTGCCTAGATCTTTTGTCATGAGCCAAAAGCTCAGTGTTTGTTAGTAAATGACTGCATTGACAAGCCTGGTAACCACTCTTTTATCTGTGATTGAATGACAGTGGTGTTCACATGTCTAATGGATTTGCTTGGTGATTATGGTGAGTTTCAACTGCACTACTAAAATATTTCAAATGTTCCATGTTTTTCTTAATAGTTTCTGCAAATAATGAAATAGTCACTGAGATGACAATTGGAATGAAAATGATACTATTTCTGAAAACTAACACTAGATTTGATCAATATAGTATTATTGTTTTAGAAGACCATGTTTTAAAGCTTGAAAGTAAGAAAAAAATCTGTCATCTGTAGTTTTGGGCTCATACAAAATAGATCTAAAGATATAGATTGAAAATAGGAATATAATATTTGTGGTTGGGTATATATCTGTAAATACACAAGTGTGTATGTAGGGTAGAATTACAAAATTGGATGGGACTTCTTAGATTATTTTAGTCAAAATTTCAGTGCAGTCATCCATTCTGCCTCATTCTGGACTGTCATCACCATTCCAGGAATGAGCCGCTTAATACTTTTTACCCTTCTATTACTATTGATGGTCAGTTCTAATTAAAATAGGAAGTAGCTTTCTAGGCTGTTCTTTTATCAACTCAAGATGATAAATCTACTTTCCTTTGTTGGTATCACTGCCTAGCTCTCTGGCTGCTACATGTATATGTGTGTTTGTGGGGAGAGAGATAGAGAGAGAGAGAGAGATCTCACTGTCACTAGACCACACAGAACAATGCTTTCCAAACATTAATATGAATCTTCTGTTTATCTTAAAATGGCAATTTTGATTCAGTAGGTCTGGGATAATGCAGAGACACTGAATCTCTTAAAGCTTCCTAGGTGATGATGATGATGCTGGCAGAATATATATGTTCATATATCTGTATACAGAATGGCAGAGAGAGATGCATGTACGTACTCATGTAACATACAAAATGCTTTACTTCCATGTATATGGTGCTTAACACTTTACAAGGCACTTTGACAAACACTTTAAATTTTATAACAACTAGCCACATAGGAATTATTAGCTCAACTTAAAGAAACTCAGAATAGCTATCTTGTCCAAGATCACAGAGTTGATAAATAGTGAAGATGTAATTTGTAGCAAAATTTCTACCAAATATATATTTTGAAAAACGTCATGGAGACCACAAAAGCATGTAAAACAGTTTCAGCTTTTTCTAATGTGGCAGCCATATGGATTAGGAAATAGATTTGAAAAATAATAGGGACCAGTTGAATTTGATAGTGTTGTACAATAAGAAGCATTTAGTAGTATTATCTGATCACAAATATCCATGATTAAATATATAATGTACATATATATAATTTTCTGTTGATGAAAATCACAATAGAAAACATAAAATCTAATAACTAAAGCATCTGAAATGCCTCACGTATACCTGTAGGATTTTTCAACTTGCACACACCTCTGAAATATGTTCATCGTTTTGTATTTCAAATCAAATAAATCAACCACTTTAACTTCGACATTTAACAGAAATATTAAAAAAAATGAATGTCGTAATTTTCAAGGTGATATCTTAGACTATGATATCAATATAACTATTTTCTGTTTTTACAGACGTAGAGTTAGGACCATATGTAAAGCTTTCCAGAGTATTCACCAGACAAAGGGCATACAAAGAATAATACACAAAACAGCAGTGTAACTATTTTTTTGTTGTTGCTGTAATGTATCTCTACATCAATACAACCTGAGTCTCAGATGAAAAATATAAAGTAATCCCACGGTTTAAATCTGTCTCTATCTGGAATGAGTTCAATAGACAAAAATGTGTTCCCAAAATTGAACAGTAATTTTTACTGTGAATTACATTCTAGGAGATGTTGAATTTTTACCTTGAATTATATAGGAGGTCTTGTAATAAGACAAATGTAAGCTAAGAATGGGAATAATCTACACTATATTTTATCAATTTTAAAAGTTTATGTTTTCATGTTTGGAGGTTTTTAACATACAGAATTTTTTTAATGAAAAAGTATACGTGACAATACCATTAATTGTCCAGATAGCTTTCTGATGTCTTTGTTTGGAACTGAATGATTCACTAGTGTCTACCCCTTTTGGAAATGTACAAGACTTTACCTGGCAGGTGTACACAATTTTTTCATACACCGATGGAAAACACCAAGGAAAAGAGAGTTAGGGAAAAAAATAAAGGGTAGAGATATATTTTTGGAGAGTCTTCATAGTCATTTGGCATGATGAGGTGATTCAGAAAATTTTGTAAGTTACCGAGTTTTAAAATGAGAAAAAAATTATACAATTGTAGTATTTTTTTCAATGCACATACATTTGCGAATCTTCAGCAAAACGTTGAATACCAAAGTATGAGATATACTGTTAATTCTTCTTAGACAGCAACCTTCTTGAGAATAGACATCATATCCATCTAATTTACAGTATAACATGGATGACACAATGCCATGCCCATGCGATTATCTGATGGCCAAAAAATGTGTATGAGCAAGTTGCATGTCTGAAATAACACATGATCTGCCCCTGCACAGTGGCATACATTTTGAAATATATAATTATATCATGTTTAGTTCTTTCTCATCTTTAACTGACATTAGCCAAGGGTCTTCACATTAATCACATATTTTTCACATATTATCACCACTTCTTAAAATGTAAATTCAGTGTCCCAACTGCCATGCATATTGTTGCCCAATCAACAAAAATCTGTTAAGAAACTATTTCACCTGGTGATTAATTCTAGCAGTCAAGTTTGTTCATTGATGGGCGAAGAGTAAGCATCTTGGTCATCGGATGAGGAGAATTTTGAGAATTTCTCTGAGCTTCAGTGTTCTCATTTGTAAAATGAGACTAGTAATACCTATGTTTGCAAGATTTTTGAGAGTGAAAAATAATATTAAAATTAATATTAAGATAACAGAGCTCTTGGGAACTTCCATGAGAAGAAATGTGCACAGGTGGGGAGGAAGGGAAGGGAAACAGGGATAAACGAAGGGGTTCCTTTTGTGGTTCTTTTTCTCCTTCTTTTTTCCCTTCCTTCTTTTCTCCCTTGTCCCCTTTCCTTAGAAAGATCTCCCGAGGCCAACTGACTGAAGTAGAACCTTCTGTCATTTTCTATTTCAGAAACCTGATTCCAGGTAGACACAGGAAAGTCCAGGTTTGTTAGAAGAGGCAGAGTTTTCTAAGCTGTTCCATGAAACACTAGCTCTGCAGAATACTTTTATGTGCTAGAAAAATCAAAGAGCCCATAAGTAGACAACTTTGTAAAATTCTAGGTAAGAGAAAATAAACTATGTGCTTTTTTGCTGCAAGTATATACTATACTAGTGGGGCACACTTTACCTACCTTTATTTTCTCCATGGGTTATATCTGGGAATCCATTTAAAAATCTTGCAAAACGGGGGCATATGTGACTTACAGGCAAATATTTATGTATTTGTGTGGGCATAAATATTTATTAAGGATTCTTATTTGTACTTAGTCAATGGAAATTCAGAGAACACCATATGAACAATATTTTGTGCCCATCAATGTAGGCTCTAATTTATAATCCTTTCCTCTATTAAGCACACATATTCACAAGCACCTGACACCATAATTTCTCTTGTTCTCTACTCCTGGGAGTCAAGCAAAATTTTCACCCTGTGGTTTGGGAGATGTCTGACCTCCCAAATGCTACTTTTATTGCCTCTTGCAGTGGTCGGCGTGATGCAACATTAATTCCAGGTTTGCTGCTAGTTAATCTGCTATTCTTCAATTTCTCAACTTGTCCTCATGGGATATGGAGAATTTAGAATCTGCCCTCTACTTCGGAGAGCCATTCCAGCAGAGCTAAGAGTTCATGGATCATTTATACTTAGTCACCTATAAATGTCCACAGGACCATGGGACAGAAATCAGCATATTTGGACCCAAGTAAAGATTTTCCAGTTGAGTAATTATTTCCTACTTCAAAGCTAACGCCATGACAATCAACATGGGGTACATTCGTGGGATGGTACATGACCCTGTTCTCATGAAATTCTCAGTGGAATTTTGGGTAAGGTGAATAATGTGATTCAAGCGCAGTGGGAATTGATAAAGGACACCTAGGGGAAAGGTACGCATTTGATGAATGGTGGGAAATAAGGCTGATTTACATTTTGGGTGTCCTTGAAAATTGGATGAAGGCATTCAGATGTGGGAGAGATGAAAGCAGGGGCAGTGGAGAGCACACAGAAATAACAAGATCAAGTCAAAGTTCGAGAATTAGTCTATCCATGATGGGGAGATCTAATAAGGAAGCTACAGCAGCAGTTTAGGCATGGGAAGATGAAAACTAAAAATAGGTGGGAGAAGTTGGAGTAGAGAAGAGAGGAAATGTAAGGGCATATTTAAAACAAAGAGCTTTCTGTTGGAAAGCAGAATGATCAGAAAGTAGCAGAAGCGTCAGAATCAGATCTGGATTCTGCCTCCTCCCAGAGCTGTCATTTTAGGCAACTTTCTGGTCCTCTGTTCCCTTAGCTTTAAAATCGGATAATGCCAACCACAAAATTTAATTAAAAATTAAATGTGACAATATATAAAGAGAGTTTGGAACTGTGCTTGGCACAAAATAAGTGCTCAATAAATTACATAATTTTAAAATATTATATAATTTAGAATTTTATTTGATATTAAAAATGCAAAGTTAAATCAAAGATGACCCTTAGGTTCTTGAGACAACACGATGTATTGGAATAGATTTGGCGTGAAAGAAGAAAGAGTCATAGAGGAGAGAACTGCAACGTTTACCTCTCTACTTTTCAACTTGACTGCTCATAGCAAAGAACCCTGGCTTTGGAACCAGAACTCCATCACAATCTTAGTTGAGTCATCCACTGGCTGCAGTAGCCTTCGACAAGTTAGTTTAACCTCTGAGCCTCATGCTGCTCACATGTAGAAAGGGAGTTGAGATAGATTGTATTATTTATTTATTTATTTATTTTTAAGATTGAAGTATAGTTTATTTACAAAGTTGTGTTATTTTCAGGTGTACAGCAAAGTGATTCAGTCGTATATATATATATATATATATACATATATGTATGTATATTCTTTTTCAGATTTTTTCCATTATAGCTTATTACAAGATATTGAATATAGTTTCCTTTGCTATACAGTAGGGCTTTGTTGTTTATCCATTTTATATATAGTAGTGTGTATCTGTTAATGTCAAACTCCTAATTTATCCCTCCCCACAGATTGTATTATTTTGTAGGAGGATTCACTCCTCTTTCACTGTAATGAATTAAACTCCTACCACCCAATGCCATGTGGCTTAGAGAACCACCTTCCATGAGAAGAGTCTGTTTTACTGCTCCCTGCAGTTGGGCTTCACCTTGACTTGAGTTAGTCAAAAATGTGAGCAGTTGAGACTTCCCTTGTGGCATAGTGCTTGGTAATCCATCTGCCAATGCAGGGACATGGGTTCGATCCCTGGTCCGGGAAGATCCCACATACTGTGGGGCAACTAAGCCTTTGCGCCACAACTACTGAGCCTGCGTGCCACAACTACTGAAGCCTGTGCGCTTAGAGTCTGTACTCTGCAACCCGAGAAGCCACCACAATGGGAAGCCAATGCACCACAATGAAGAATAGCCCCTGCTCGCCGCAACTAAAGAAAGCCCACGCACAGCAACAAAGACCCAATGCAGCCAAAAATAAATAAATAAAAAATAAATACATTTATAAAAAAAAAAATGTGAGCAGCAATGATGTATGTTATGTTCAAGCAGAAGTTTGAGTGATTCTGTCGCTTAGTTTTTGTTTCTACCACAAAAATGTCATGTTCCAAAGAGTGGCCATGCCTTTAGCCTAAGTCTAGAAATGGGGAGCAGAGCCTCAGCTGTCAGCCCAGAGCTGCCTACATGTGGCATAACCTAGAAATCAGTCTTTGGGTTTGTAAGTCACTGAAGCTTGGAGATTGTATGTAACTGCCTAACCCTGCAAAAGCTGACTAATTCAGGGGTAATAATGTACCATAAATGAAAATTGTTGACAAATGGTAGCTTCTTAATTAATATTACCTCCTTTTCTTCTCTCCTCTCTTATAACTCTCAATTGAATAGTAGGTAGAGGGAGAAAAAAAAAAGTGAAAAAAAGGTTAAAGAAAGGTGAGAAAGGAGGAGAGGAGACTTGGAGAAAGGTGATGAGACCATTGAAGAATGGTCTTCATTTTGGGAATGAGAATGCTTTTCTCTGTTTTGGGGGAAATATGGGGCCATGGGATGTATAGTCATGCAGTCTCTCCTTATCTCTCATGCACCAATACTAATGTCACGTTCACCTTATTCTTAAAAATAAGTATGAGATGCAATATCATTATCTCTACTGGGATTAAATTATACCCAAATCAAAGAGGGCCCCATTATTTTTATTCCTAAACTCCTTTGACTTGCATTACAACACAAGATAGTAGGACTTTGTTAATATGGATTTTCCAGCTGTTTCTTCACATTAAATCATCCCACAAAGACATAATGAGAATTGAAAATAAAGAGAGGCTACCAGTAAATACAGACAATATAATAAGGAGCAGTATGGCATTGTGGAAAGAGGCCAGCCTTTGGCTTCAAGCCACAGACTCAAGTCCTTGCTCTAAAATTTGCTAAATGTGTGACTGGAGGTACTTAAACAAAAAAACTCTTCTGTACCCACTTTCCTATTCTATTCGATGAGGACAATAACATTTATTGACTTGTTGTGAGGATTAAGTGAGACAAGACATATAAAGTATATTGCAGAGGGTCTACATAGAAGCTATAATTTTTTTTAAATTTGAAAAGTATGTTCTGATTGTGGTTGCATATAAGCATTAACTATGGAGCATTTAAAATTAGATTCCTTGGCCTTACCACTATAGGGTTTGATTTAATAGGTCAAGGGAGAAGAGAGAATTAAAGTACTAGACATTCTTAATTTCAAAATCTCTCTAGATGCTTTCAGTGTTATGGTCAGGATAGAGAACCGTTGGTAGAGAGTAGAAAACACATGGTTTTGGAGGTGAAAGAAACAGATCATATTGTAAATCACACTATTGTGAGCTAGTGGAATAGAGGTTGTTAGAGAGGAAGAGAGGAAGAGGTTGGAGAATTATGTTTTTTAATAGATCACGGCTTTGAAAAAAATCAGGAATGGGTGGGCATGACCAGATACACGGATAGTCACTGCCGAGCCAGTTTTACCAATGGAAGATAACTTTATTTGGATCAGTAAGAGACCTCACCACCTCACAAGTTCCCTTTCAGCTACCTGGCAGCATTAAAAGAACAAAAACAATTAAAACCAACAATATTTCCATTGTAGAGGAGGGGTGTTGGAATGGAAGTTAGGGTCAAAGAACAGTGAGAAAAATTAACTGGGTTGATGCAGCCATGTAGAAGTGTTGGAAGGAGCTATTAGGATTGTAGACATAGTCTTAGTGTACATTCTTAATGTAATAACTACCATATGGACTTCAAACAAAATACCATTGTACATTTCAGGCTGTCTGTTACACTAGGAAGAGTGAGAGACTTGAGATGCAGGTATGGAATGATGGCTGGTCTGGAAACTTAAAACATCACCCACAGCATCTTCCTACACAGACCTCAGGGACACATAGCAGTGTAACCCTAAGATAAGGTGCCCTTTGAAGAAAGCGCTGCAGTCTGATTTATATGGCTTCCCCCCTTTCAGATTGCCTTGACTCCCACCTGAAGTAGATGTACCATCAGGAACTAGTGGGCTCTGGCCTCTTTCTGAAGTTGAGTTGCTTTGAAAGTCCCTACCATATGCCTACAGTGTCTGACCAGCTGACCCAGGTACTAATGCAAGAGTAAAACATCAGTCCCAGAGTTCTGGCAAACTCTGAGTGTATTGCAAATTGGGAAAGCCCAGTATTCAGTGTCAGTGGCAACCAAAGGAAGCCATTCCACCCTAAGCTGGAAGCCAGCAGAAATGCAAGAGACAGTGGGAATAATTTCTGTCACAGACACACACTTTAAAAACATCACCAAACACTCACACTGTCTGACAAAGCAGCTTTTATCCATTCCACATTCTTTTATCTAGTTTGAAAACCAATTTGTTTACTGTGATTTGTACCACAAGCCCCCAGTAAATGCTTTCCAAAGAGTAACGGGTGAGAAGAATAAGAATTGTTTACTAGATACCAATGTAGTGTTAGGGCATTCTTGCAACTTTGAGATTGAAAGAATGTTTACTGATGTTTGCAATGCTGTAGAGGGTATACTTGAACCCATGAAAAGAACTCGAGAAGATGGTTTGAGACAATCTGATACTAACAGAAGATGAATGATTGTCATTATCAATGAATTCTTAAATCTCTACCCCTTACTAACCTGTCTCACTTAGGGGATTTTATCTGTGTAAGTACCAAACGTTTGTTTTTTTGAAGAAGTCCTCCTTTAAGATGATATCCCAGCATGTAGGTGCCAGGGCAATAACTATTAAGTGTCCACATGTGGTGTTTTATGGGAATACATTTGATGCTATTATATTGTTGTCACAAGAATACTTGGCTCTTTAAGCCAGGAATACACATGCTCATAATAAATGATTTTTATGACTTCACATACACAATCATGATACACAGAAAGTATAAAGGAAAAACTGCTTGTTTTATGTAGCTCTGGCACTAACTTCATCCCCAATTATGGGCAATAAGAGGATTGTATGAAGCCAATGAAAGTGTAAGGGTGGAAAATGGAAAAGATAACACTGTGCTTTCACATACTGGAGTCAGTGATTGTTCAAATTGTAACAGTATTGTTTTGTTGTTTCATTTCCCTCCATGATCTTAAATGCACCTTCCTTCTCTAGTGATGCCAAAATGTGAGTTGTCTCACTCATCAATGGCAACTCTTTAATCTTTCCTTTTTGGTTTAGAGCAAATGACAAAGGTAGTCATGGATGATTCATAGAATCATGCTCAGTGGCAGTTTTTCCCCTCCCTTAACACCTAAGCCTTTAAGGATAGAGCTGGGAAAAAGTGAAGGTAGGGGACAGCTGTTCTGTTGTTTCTGTGGAGGGTTTGGACACTTCAGTATTTCCAGATTATAGCTGTGTGAAGCATTTTTTGCAAAATAAAAAGCCAAGCCAAATTTGCTGGTTTTCAGGTCTGCAGACAAAATTTAAACCAGCTGGATTTTATTGGGAACTTTTGCATGCAAGTAAACCTAGTGGTGAAACTCAAGCCAGCATTTGTCTCCACTGGAATGGGCTACATCTTTAGGGAAAACCCCCCTACCCCATGTCGCTTCCCTTAAGGGAGTTTTGAATTTTGAAAGTTCCTAAATCTGCCAGGTTACTCCATAGAGTATCTGATCGGAACCTTAGCCAATGAAGATGGAAGGTACAACCAGGTCTGATGTCTCTCTTAGTCAAATCTTCAGAGATGAGAAGTTGTGTGTCTCTCTGAAACCTGATTTTAAATTACCCCAATTAAACCAGCTAATGATTCCCTCCACACAAGTACTTCCAAACACAAAAGCCAACACACACATATTCACTTAAACTCACACACACACACGTCTGGTCAGAGTGGCAAATAATGACTAACTTATTGGATTTGTATATAGCAAAAGTTTCACATCCTATTTTGACTGTGCCTTAAGTGAAAATTACCACATTCCTCACTAAAAATATGCAATTTTATAGATTTAAACATATAAGGAATAGAAGCAAAGAAACACATAGTACGATGATTTTTTACTAAGTCTGGGATACATTATTTATAAGGCTATTTAGAATTTGGAAAACAAAGCAATAAAAGGTAATTCAACACTGAAGGAAAACCCTTTTACTCCAAATCTCAACTTAGATCTCTGAAAGAATGAGCATTTTTTCCAAGGGCAAAGAAAGAAAGGATACATACTTTCATAAGATTTTGGTATAATCATAGGAAGGAAAAGTCTTGGCAGACTACTGGTCTTTTTGGCATTAAAAAAAAATTCTCTCCAGAGCTGGTCCTATACATAGGTAGCAGGGAGGTTTGCTGAAAAGGTACTGGCCTCAAATATCACGTCACCTAATCCAAGAATATCAGGGCACATCTAATATCAAAAATCATCTATTTCTGTTAAACTGTTACCAAAATTTAATTTGTGAGAAACCTGAGGTCTAGGGTGAGTGTAACTGATTTCCTCCATACCACCTGGGGCATTAGGGATCAAACTTGTTTCCTAAGCTCTTGTTCTTTGCATTAAAGCATACTCCCTTTCCAGCAAACACACTTTCAAGGATGCTTTTGTTCTATACACATGTTCCCTGGGAAATGTAACATTTATAATCAATGACAATTATAAATTTCACATCATTACATGAGAGAAGTACATTATGGTTGTTTAAAAATCACAATTTCTGGTGCCCCAAACTGCCTTGTTTAAATTCTGCCTCTGTTGCCTTCTGTGGTACCTTGGGCAAGTTACTAACTTCTAGGTGCCCCAACTTTTTCTTTGGTGAAAGAGCAAGCATCTCCTTCATCTGTTGCTTATACAAATTAATTAAACAAGCCATCAAATGAACAGATTAGTGTTCAACACACAGTAAGCCCTCAATTAGGTCATAGGGATCAAAGGAAATAAAAGATAAGTAAGCTAGTGTCCATAGCCAGGGGACAGCTTTAAACTGGCAAGCAGTATTTTTAGATGTTTATTAAACTTTCATCTTTCCTTTAAATTATTTTTAAATTTTTATTTTATATTGGAGTATAGTTGATTAACAATGTTGTGTTAGTTTCAGATGTACAGCCTAAGTGATTCAGTTATACATATACATATATTTAATCTTTTTCAAATTCTTTTCCCATTTAGGTTATTACAGAATATTGAAAAGAGTTCCTTGTGCTATACAGTAGGTTCTTGTTGGTTATCTATTTAAATATAGCAGTGAGCACATGTCAATCCCAAACTCTCAATCTATTCCTCTCCCTAAACCTTCATCTTAAGAATATTATATCTTATATTACTTCAGTTTTCTCCATGTTATTATTTCACATTGTTGAGGAGAATTGGCAAACATATCCATTAAAATGTTCTTCGTAGCTTGTCAAATGGGAGGATTATTTTCAAGCATTGATCCAGATCCTGACACTATTAATATTAACACCCTGTTGTAGGAATCTGCTTCTGGCCATCAGTCATTCTTTCTGCAGTTTCTTTGAGGCAGGTGATGATGCACTTGGAGAGCACCAACACCAGATAGCCATTGCTTTCTGTACAAATGATGTCAATAGAGCCAAATGCACAGGAAAACCTCATCTATAAGCTCCACATCCCTATTCTAAAGATGGTGCCTTCCAGGGCAGCCCCAAGGACACCATCAGAGAGGTTCGAGCATCCCACGTAGTCAAACCTGGAAACTGAGTCTTGCTTACTCACCGCTCTCCTTGGGAGGGTGGGCAAATCTAGGGCGAACTTGTAACAGGTCACAAGGATGAAACTGTTTGATGGATGATTGCTAAATGAAACTGTTTTTCCCGTCCCTCCCTCCGTTGTTGGGAAGAAAAACTTACATTCTTTGTTACTGTGCATTCTTTGTTACTGATTAACATGGGTGGGCATTCTTGCTGATTTTGCTTGTTTCTCTCATCTTAACCATAGAAACCCAAGAATTTCCTTTAAGACTCCTGATTTCTCCCCAGAAGGCAGGAAGGTAGTTTTCAAGAAACTAGTCTGTTACCCTCCTCATTTGCTGGTGAATCAGTAAATTTCTCTTTCCTTTGTCCTCAAAACCTAGTCCTTATTACTCTCATTTGGCATCGGGGGGCAAGGACTGAATTTTCGGTAATGAACTTAGGGGACCTGAGATGTTTCTGTGTGGAGGTTAGTGTGGGAAATATGACTTATTCAAATACATTCAGGTTTCATTTTGGAAATTCAAATAAGTAACCTTATCTAGCTGATTCCCCCCTTCCCCTTGGTTACTCTTCACCTCCAAGCACAATTTCACTCAGTTCTGCACTATTTTCTGAATATTGGGTGTTGCGTGCAGTAACTCAAGTGATGACACTGTTCTGAGGTTTTCTGACTTGTGACTTTTATCCATCACATCAGTGGTTATCACTGTGGACAGTGAAATTGCAGGGCCAACAAGACTTCCTCCAGGGATCCATGTTTACTTTTTCATGTTTATAACATGACAATCTTGGTCCTAATACATCTGGGGTATTAATAATTTATTCATAATAAGAAACAGGTATCACCTCACCATTCTTTAATCAAAACCAGCACCTCTCTTGCTCTTGACTCTATCGCATGGGGATAAATGGGAGGTGATGAGATCTTTTGCTCCACTGGCTTGGTAAGCAAACTGAAACACATTTAGGAATCATGATTCTAGGGATGGCATTTTTTTCCTTTTCTTTTTTTTTTTTTTTGGTTCTGAAACCAATTCCAATGGGCAGGCGATCTGCACACCTACAAGCAATTCTTGGGTCACCAGAGAGGAGTCTTAGTATTCAACTCAATTCCGATACCATCTATCCAGAGATGGCGTCAGATTCCAAAAATCCTACAAGACTCTGCCCCACACAAGTCCACACTGTTACTTGTACTTCTGTCCCACTAGCCATAAATGAGAGGTTCCCAGGACCTCTTCCTTGGGCTCAATTAATTTGCTAAGAGTGCCTCACAGAACTCAGAGAAACATTTTAGTTACTAGATTGCCGGATTATTATGAAAGGATATAATTCAGGAACAGCCAGATGGAAGAGATGCATAGGGGAAGGTGTGGAGAAAGGGCTCGGAGCTTCCACGCCCTCTCCAGGCATCACTCTCCATCACCTCCATGTGCTTACCAACCTGGAAGCTACAGAAACTCTGTCCTTTTGGGTTTTTATGGAGGCCTCGCTGCATAAGCATGACTGGTTAAATCATTGACCATGGGTGTGATTTCAACCTCCAGCCCCTCTCCCCTCCCTGGAGATTGTAGGGGTGGTGTTGGAAGTTCCAACCCTCTAATCCCTTGGTTGGCTCCCCTGGCCACCAGCCCTTTATTCAGATTACCTAAGGGCTTTCCCAAAGTTTCCTCATTAACATAACAAAGGACACCTTTATTGCTCTTATCACAGGGTTTTAGGAGCTCTGTGCCAGGAGCAGAGTCCAGGTTGAAGACCAAATACAGTAGAGACCAAACCCTTGTATCTTGGGTCCTACATCTGAGGATTGAAAATATTTGGAAAAAAAATTCCAGAAAATTCCGAAAAACAAAACTCGAATTTGATGCACGCTGGTACTATTTTTTTACATAGCATTTCCATTGTATTTACAATTACTTACAAAGCATTTACATTGTTAAGTATTATAAGTAATTGTAAAAAAAATAAGTAAAAACCAAAAACCTCAATTAAATAGAGTTGGGAGAGCAGAATGGGGAGCTCTCACACGCTATTACAATAGCAGAGGCCCACAAGAAGAAGAAAGACTCCCCTTCTTTCCTGGCAAGGACTCAGCCAATGAAAAGCCATGGACTCCATTTACTCCAGCCCTCCTGACTTCCTTTTCCCCCTCTGTAAAAGCCTTCTCCTTCCCTTGGCATTTGGGAACTTACATGTGGCTTGCCGTGATTGTAGACCCCAAATTTCAATTTTCTGCTGATCCCTAATAAACCCATCTTTGTGGAAGAAATATCTGAGTCTATTTGTTTCAGAACAATATAATCTAGAGATGATTTAAAGTATATGGGAGGATGTGTGTAGGTTATATGCAAATACTATTGATACACCATTTTATGCAGAGAACTCAAACATCCATGGATTTTAGATGGAACCAATCTCCTGTATATACTGAGGGACAGCTATATGTATTGCTTATTCTAAATCACAATGTCACAGTATCTCAAAACAACCAATGTTGAAGGTCCTCCAATGTAGATAGTATATGCTTATATAGATGACTCATGTAGGAAAACATTGGTAGACTTTGGCTGACTTCAGAAAAGAATCAATGCAATGAGTACTCCAAGCCAGTGTTCTCGTGGACCATGAAAAACAAAATGTAGTCACTTACGTCAAAGGGACCTAAAGTGGAGATGGAAGGCCATTAAGGAAGTGAAACACACATCCAGCCCTGAATGCAACATACTTTCGAACCAGGCATCCTGAGACCACCTGGAACCTGTCTTCTTTACTCCCTAGAGTCGACAGTTTAGCAGCCAATCTACTACCAGCAAGTGGCTGAATGCTTGCCAACGTCGACCTGTAGTTCCATAAAAATAGCCTATGTAAATTCTCTGGGATATCTTTGTCTGTTGCCTTTATGACCCTGACCATTTTCTATTTCCCTCAGAGCACATTTGAGTTGCTACACGGATCAGTGCCTCCAAAACTGCAATGCTTAAGGCCGCAAACAAACTCTTTTTGTTACTTACAGCGTTCAGCATTTCTTGGTTGACATTCTTGACGTATGGTACCCAGACAAGCTGTATCTGCAACATCTGATGCCCTAATTTCATCTCAGAACTACTTAATCAGAAACTCTGGGGTGGGAACCCAACAATGTGTTTAACAAGCACTGTAGGTGATTCTCTAGCAGTTAAAGTTTGAGAACCACTGGTCTAAGCCACTATCTCAATAAAAGTTTTAGGAAGGATAAGGACATCTGCTTAGAATCTTTCATGACACTATGATACCTACTGATTACTAGATTGACACAATACACTAGGCTGATTAGGTTGATATGTTTCTTAGTAGCAGACAGGTTACGAGATATGTAAGTTATTTGATAGTTATTAAATTAGACTTTTTTTTTTCCTTAAAGGTCTTTGAGAGATTGTCTAGGTTCATGCTACTCAGAGTGTGATCCCTGGACCAGCAGCATTAACATCTCCTGGCAGCTTGTTAGAAATGCCAATCTCAGGCCTTCACCCAGAACAACTGAATCAGAATCTGCATTTTAACTAGAAACTATGTGATTCTTATACACATTAAAGTTTAATATCAAATGTCCAACTTCATCATCTGACCTAAAACCATTCAAACATATATTTAAGAAGTCACTTATTCTGAGAAAATATGACACCTTAGAACTTCTGGAAATTAGTCTGTTTCCCACACCATCTGTGTGACATCATAATGGTTATGTAAAAATTGATTTGTGTGATTTTCCAAATCCCTCAAAGTCTATAGTAAGAGTTTATATTTACTGAATTTTACTATTGTTATGGATATTTCTCTACATGAATTAACTGATATAATCTTTGCACCAACATTCTGGGTTAGCATTGATTTTCCATATCACAGACAAGAAATTGAGGCCAAAAGTGAGTAACTTGTTCACAGTTACTTATCCTGTAAATGATGGAGAAATTATCCAAACCCAGCATGCTGGTGCCATATTGCCTCTCTAAGACTAGGCTCTAGAATAAGGTCTATTAACACTTCCCAACATGACATCTGATTATTAGAGGCATTGTTGTTGATCATGGTTTTTAACCAAAAAATCAAGGCTGGGGCCAAGGAAGAAGGGAGGTGAAAAAAGCTCTGTGTGTATTTTAGGTTTGAAAGTTAATAAAGGTTTAATATACTGATTTACCTCTGAGGCCCAGAGCCAAAGAAATATCCAGAATTCTAAGTAGCATAAAAGCCTAAAGTTACAGAGTTTACCATGGATCTGATTTTTTTACATTGGGTGGTAACTTAAGTCATTCTAAAGAAATGGTTTATTTGTTTTTATTATTCTTTATGTTGCTAACTTATAACACACATGCCTGTTCTCTAAAGAGTTCTGAAGAGTTTGCAAATAATGAAAAACAGGTTCCTAAAGGAATAATTTTTAAGAGGAAAAACATACATTTATAAGTGAGTGTCTACGACTTGGATGGACTACAAATTCACCATGGAGCCACTTTAATCCCAAAAATACAAAATACTGGACAATTTAGAGGCTATGTTATAAATATGAATACAGAGTAGAGAAATTATGTTGAATGTTCCTTGGAAAACCAAGAGATTTTTTTAGCACCTGGACTGAATTTGAAGGAAACTGGACTTGAATTAGAGTTTTGTGTAGGAACCAAGAAAAAGTCAGTGGTTTTGGCTAGATGAAGTGATTTATTTAAAGCCAAAACTTAACATAAAGCTCCTGGAATACCAACCTATATGAATTGGCTATAAGAGAAGGTGTTGTGTGTGTGTGTGTGTGTGTGTGTTGCGTGTGTTGCGTGTCTGTGTGCATATGTGTGAGCATATGAGGGGGAGAGAGGGAGAGAGAGAGAGAGGGAGAGAGAGAGAGAGAGAGAGAGATTTTTGCAATGGAAATGTCTTTCACAATTCACTTCGCTCACTGTTTTATTTATAGTCTATAACCTTACTTTCTCAAAGAGCCAGTGACCAGATGACAATAAAAATTAAAACAAGAATTGACAAAAGTGAGTTTGAGCCTCTATTAATCCACTTTGCACAGTCTTTAAATTATTTTCCTGAAAATAAGTGTAAAATGTTATGCAGTTTAGGAAAAATATACAAAACTATGTATTAAGCACTTCTGTGCCTAAATGGGTGTGTTTAAAGGACCTTCTATAAGAATGCTCATTAATGGAATGTTACTTTTAGATCAAGACCTTCACTGGGAATAGACAGATGAAATATTGTAAGGCAAGATGAAACAGCGAAATAAATAATCTATCCATTGAACGGAGACAAATAAGATAAGTAAGACAGTCTTACTGGCAATGTTGATATCTAAGACGAGGCCTCAATAGACAGATGGGTGAGAAGTGTGGCTACAGGAAGAAATAAAGTTGTAGAAATACTTACTAATCTGAGGGCTCTTTTCCCAAGTTTCTCAAAAGGCTATACACATGTTTAGGAGTTTTTATATGAATATTTCACAAAAGCCAGGTAGTTTTGTAAATCTATTGGAGACTGTCTTTTTTCATCCTTGTTACTAACGGACAGGGCTACCTGTATCCTAGAGTTCGTTAAGGGGATAACACACATTTAAGAACAAAAATGTGTTAGAACCAATTGCCTATTTCAGTGCTGACACCACACAAGAATCAACTGTAAAAGAGTTTCCCACTATTCAGACTTTTTGAAAGTAGAACTGTGAAGAGGAAAAGTATTGGAAAATATAAGGAGCCTGAAATGTTTTTATTAAAGTGGGCAGTAGCAACCCAGTCTTATTAATTCCTGATTCTTTTGCTCAAATATTTGAATTGAAAATTCCAGCTTAAGTGGAAACACAAATGAGTGAGGCTCTTAATAGGAAAGCTATATTATGAAGAGAGGTCTAATAAGGGGGGAAAAGAACAATGGTATTCAGAAGGCAGTGCTGCCACAGAGATAGAGTTGATTCATTCATCCATCCATCCCCATCCATCCATCCATCCATCCACTCACTGTTTATTGAGTAGCTAATGTGTGCCAACTGTGTTTTTAGGCACTGGGGTGAAGCAGGCCAACTTAAGAGCTGCATGGTATTAGTCTTGCCTTTCTGTGCACAGGAGTTTCTCATTCCCTGAGAGGTGTGAGCTAAAAGAGGTTCTGGGTTCTCCGGCCACTGACTGGGTTTTTCCCACATGTGGATTAGAGCAGTGGTTCCCAAACTTGGTTGAAAATCAGAAACACCTGGGTGATTTTTTTTTTTTTTTTATACAGATTTCTGAGCTCTACCTCAGGCCTACTGAATTAGAATAATTGAGGTTAGGGTCAAATATCTATATTTTAAACAAACCTTTAGATATTTCTGAAGGATGAATAGGTTTGAGGGCCAAGAATTCCATGTCCATCTTCTCAGTACTTTGCGGTTGTCTTTGTGATCATCAGGCTCTTCATTAATAATGAAAAGATTGTTCCTAACAGAGTTGGGGAACCAGCTGTCTTTAGTGAAACATTAATATAGAAACTCCTAAACTTGGGTATAGTCTTTGTTAAACATCAGAAAAAGAAACCCAATAGTCCAGTCCTGAATCCAGTGCCAAAAAACAGTGGTATCTAAAGTCAGGGTGATTAAAATGTGTAGAATATCTGCTATGTAACAGGCAGTTTATACACTTAATCTCATTCAAGCTCTCTGGATGCATATGGCATCTCTGGCAAGCCCTAATAGAGGTACAGCACAGACCCCTTGGATTCTAGAGCAAGACTCCACCATCTGTAGGAGGAGCTCATTTGCCATTTAAAATATAGTTCCTAACATGTTGCTGGGTATTAAGAGATTCATTAAGTCATTGGTTCCCAGAAAGGTGAGTACAGGATATCATTGTTAACTAATTGGACAGCTGTCACACCACAGACCCACCTAGATGTGGCCTGAGAGACCAGTGGTGAGGGGGCATCCTCCCCAAGGGAGAGCATGAGCAGTGCTCTTGATTGCCCGCTTTGCAGAGACAGACATGGATAGAAGTTAAGACTGGTGGGCAGTGGTAGATTGCTTGATCAGAGAGATGGAAAGAGCATCCTTGAAAGACTGTAGACAAGGAAATGAAGGGAAGAGGTGTATGGAAGGTCCTGTGGTAGTAGCACAAAGTGGGCAGATCAGATAGTATGCACCATGGAGTAGGCCCTCAACAACCAGGTCAACTAGTGACCTGCCCAGAGGAGGCCAACCACACCCTCTTCAGCCACGTAATGGCTGTGCACTGAGCATGTGGTGGCAAGGATGGCAGCCATGCATGGCCCCACAGACTGGACTCCGTCTCCCTCAGGCCGGCCCATCAAAGTTCTGCCAGTGCTGAATGCCAAACAGCACAGCAACAGCAGAGACCTGTATGGAGCCCACAGTTTGGCAGGTGTGTGGCAGACTGATGATACCATAACCCTTCCACCCTGAAGAAGGCAGTGATGCATTCCTGCTGGAATTTATACCTATTCTGGGTATGGATCTGCCTTTGCTCCTTACCATCAAATACTTCCTCCAATGCCTAGTTCATCTTTGTGCAGATGTAACCTGACGGTGCTTCCCCTTGGATCTGGCCCTGGACACCTCCTTCTTCCCTCTTCAGTGCTTTTCTGTCCCTGCAGCATGAAATGGACATTAGGCTCCACTCAGTATTTATGTATGTACTATACACAATCTCCAGGGAATCAAGGTTCATGGGGCCACCCCTGAGAAATAGGACACAGAATCCAAAGGATGTCTTTCCTGTCCTTCTGCCATGAAGACAGTTCTGAGATGTATTTCTCAAAGCACCTTGGAAGGTCCCAAAAGGAACAGGAACACTTGAAAGAGCTGGAGTGATAGTGTGAGTTGATTCCTCTTGACTGCATTGTACAGAGTTTTACAATAAAGATATGAGCTCAGGTAGAAACTGGCTGGTTTTCAAGCAGAGATCAGAGAGATTAAAATGAGGACCCTATGACATGAAAGCCGACTGTCTTAGGTCCCAAATAGTAAGAGATACGACTGAACAAGATTGTTCAGTCATAAAAGTCCCAGTATTTCTGAGTTAGACAAATTGACTCAGCTAAGCAGCAAAAATCAGATTAAGGGGAATACATTTTCACTCAAGTCCATTGTTTAGATTAGCTTAAATCATTGCATTAGAGAGAGAGGTATGGGGGTGAGGAAGCAGGGCAACAAGGCACACTTGGGAACTAAGTCAAGAAAACACTTTTTTTATTGTGGATACTGGCACATGGAACTGACTGAAAGCAAATATATTAGAAACCTAACACATTTTTAAGAGATTATGTTGCCAAGGAAGCCACCGGTTGGCTTGCAAAGAGTCTGTGACTGCTAAATGTTAAAGCAACTCACAGTCTCTCAAATCTCGTGAGCAGGATATGGTCTAGGAGAGCTACTGTTCCCAAAGGAGGGCATCCTCTCCCCCAGCCTACTGTAGATACAGCTGTGGAGGATGGTGCATAAGGAAAAAGCTTCCAGAGGGCAAGATGGGAGCCTTAAGGGTGGTTCTTCCCAGATATCTGTCAGAGGAGAGGCTTCAAATGTCTACCAGGCAGGATTACATTACTGGGTGCTATAACTCTCCCTTTTGGCCTTATTTTGAATGGGCGTCTTTATTGATGTTATGCTGCTCCTGTTAATATACCTATAACATGCATGCATGCGTGTGTGTGTGTGTGTTATTTGTGTTGGAGGGATGGTAGGGAATAACTTCTCTTTCTAGTTCATGGGCTGCCTGTCCACTCCATGGTGCTACATCATCTGGATTGCACATCACCCAAGATCCAGGTCTTTGAGCTAGTGACTGTCGCTGGATGAACATTTGGGAAACCTTGGGTCATCTCCCTTGGGGAAAGGGTAAGTACATTCTCTTTGTAGACAGAAGAGTGAAATAGATATTGGGTGAATTGTGGCAGAGTCTTACTTGTCAATTAATAACCATAGTTGCCTTTTCTTCTGGTTCAAAGCTGTACTACAGTTTCCCAGCTTTCTTGCAGACAGCTGTGGCCACGTGGTTGAGTCATGGTCAGCAGGACGTGGGTGTAGGTGACGTGCACGGCTTCCACTACCAAACCATAAAATACTCCTCTGTGACTATGTTGCATTCTGCATTCTGTCTTACCCTCTTTCCAGCTGAGTGGAGAGGGCTATGAAGTCCGTCATGAGAAAGAGACACACATTGGGAAGAGGCTGGTCCTCTAAATATAGGTTACTATTCAGCCTTTAAAAAGAATAAAGCCATCATATGTGTACAAACTTGCAAATGGGTCAATCATATATTTTTAAATTAAAAAGGGAGCTGTAGAGCAGGATGTATAGTTTGATTCCATTAAAAAATACCTGTGTGTGTGTGTCAGGGAGAGGGAGGCACTGTTTGAGTGTGTACAAAATGTACAAGGTACGTATATTTTACAAGCAAAAAAAAAAAAAAGAGAAAGAATGTACACCAATCTTGTAAACGTTGGCTCTCTCTAGAGAATGAGATTGGGGAAAGAAGTTAACTTATTTTTGTTTCTATATTCTGTAAATTTTGTTTAAGCTTGTATCCCAATTATAATGTTTTCTGTTCCCTATAGGATTTAATATAAATAGGTAGTCTCTTTTTATGTATTTATTCTTTTTAAAAATAATTCTTCAAAAAGAAGCTGAGCCTTCAGGGGCAGAATGGGTTTATTTCCAAACCTCTTTAAGAGATTTGTCTACAGTTGGCATAAAAAGACAACTTTGCACCAGGAGAAAAGAGAATATTCCTGTCAGCATGCGGTACACACACATCTGTAGATTGAATTTTTCAGTGTAGCAGGGAAAGGCAGCAGCAATCTCTTAATTCTTTCCATTTCTGTGGTCCTCTTTGTCTTAACCAATTTTTTTCTCTTCCTTTTCTCTCATGCCTCTCTCAGCTCTAACTGCCAACAATTTGCTCTGGGCTGCAAGATGCCAGAGAGAAGTGAGTCTGTGGATGCAGAGGTGTGCAGGTGAGTGCAAGTTGGTGGCCAAATACCCAGTGCCTTCAGGATGCTCAGTGCCCAAATGTGGTCCTGCAGACTGGAACCGAGGCACGCTCTTCAACATGTTTTCAAAGCTCAGATCTGAGACGAGAACGAAGAGGTTCTGCCTGAGAAGGCTGTGGAGCATCCTGAACCAACACAAGCTTGTTGTCCTCATAGTGTTACAGGCAGGAGAACACCGTGGGCTGCAGTCAACCAGCCAGGGCTGGACTCCTGCATCCACTGCATCCTGGACATGGAAGCCGAGTGACCCAGCTCACCTCTCAGCTGCCTTTATCTCCCGTGTGAAACTGCAGAAATAATATTGTCCAGCTCATGGAATGATTAAGGTTAGATGAGAAGTGTGACCCCAGATAAGCACTCATTCTAGCAACTCTCTCATTTTTTATAATTATTATAAGACTCTGGCTTGGATACATCAAGGTAGATTATTTCCAGATTTGTTTCAAGCAAGTGTTCTTCAAACTTCCGAGAGCAGCACATTACTGAGTCATGAAGTCAATTTAGTAGGTAGTCAGCATTGAAAAAATATGATGGAATAGAATAATAATTTTTAAAAAACAGAAGACACAGCACGTAAAAATCTAATGTCAAATTCATTGCTTACTGTGGTCTGAGGTCAAGTGAGTTTGAAAAACAATGACTTGAAGCCAAACAAAAGTGACAAATGGAAAATTTTCTCCAACTGTCCTGTCTGGTCTATTCAGTTCTGTCCCTTTCAGGTAAAACAAGCAGAAGGAGAAGGGCTTCGGAAACCAGATGTAATGAGAGCTGATTTTTTTGAGAGGTTGATAAAATGTACTAACAGTTTTTAAATTTTTATTTTATATTGGAATATAGTTGATTAACAATGATGTGTTAGATACGGGTGTATTTTGATAAAGTGTGAGCATGCTGGGCTGATGTGAAAAGTCAGAGGCAGTGGTTAGAATTAATTCAAAAATCTCCATGTGCCACTTCCCAAGTATATGGGGCAGGGGATGAGGGTTTGTTAGAACTAGCCAGGTTAAGGATTTAATTTGTGTTTTTGTCTGAAACTTTTCCTATTAATTCAAGTACTCAGAACCCTGACAGAAGGCTTTTAAGGTTCCTTTAATTCTATAAACATATCACTTAAAATTCCTACTTTTTGTAAGTAATGTTTGAGGAGAAAACCTCATCATGTTTAGTCTTCCGAAGTGAGTGAAGAAAAGTGGAATCATTTTGAATTTTTATTTTTCTAAAACATTATAGAGTATGTCAATGTTTATGGATTTTTGTGTCCATTTCTACTGTTTCTTCATGAATATATATGTATTTTTGCTCTATACAGGTGGCCAAATACAATGAAAGTAAAACATAAGAATTATTAAAAACACATGGGAGAAAACCCGGTTTGGAAGTAGAATTAGGTTGCTTGCACTGGCATTCTCAGGGAATTTATGCCCAAGGAATTGGTTACCACTAACTTGTAGAAACTACATTTTTTTTTTCTGGACACCATTTAATATGGAAAAACCACTTATAAATAATCATGATAGTGTAATTGTACATATTGTTGTTGGTTTAAGTTACTTTATTTGGTATTTCCTTTTGTAATATTATGAGCCATTCATTATAAGTACCTTTATTTCCAACAGAATTAGTCACCTAGTACTAATCAGAGAGGAAGATTATTTAGAAAATATGACTCAACATATATCATGCAATTTTCCTCTTTGTATCATGATTTCAGTTGAAATATGTCTGTAGTGCTAATTATAGAAATTCCACAGAGAGCTCTGTTGGAATCAAACCATACACTCTGAGTCGTATGTTTATTACCTAATACATAACAAATCACAAGTTTGATCATATTGGCTAATGTGTTATCGCTTTAGTATCTTTAAAGAAATATAGAACAAAATTTAAAAAATGTGTATATCTGTTTATAGTTAGATAGATATATATAAAGATATATACAGATCTGTATCTGTCAAAATTTGTATAAATATAAAGATTTTTTGCAATGAAATGGTAAATGTCTATTATTCCCTCCTGGAAATGGTGCTTGTGGTTTGGTGGTTACACCTAGGGGCTTAGGAGCCGGGGATGTTTTGGGACTCACATAGTTGCATGGATTAACCTTGAAGGTAGATGATGGAGAGGTCTTGAATTAGTGTGTGATCACATCGTTAAGCTTTTTCCTAGAAGACTTATAGCCAAATCCCTCTCAACCACTTGTTCCCTTTGAGACTGTAGACAAATTATTTAAATTCCTAAATCTGTTTTCTTATCCCTAAAATACTGTACATAATAACTTTAGAAAATGTGTTTTCCATTCCCTTATGCAGGTAGATCAGCAGACATATTAAAGACCAAGGGGAGATAACTAAATCCAAGGGTAAATAGGTTTTACTTAGGTTAGGACAGCTGTATAGTAGATTGTTAACTACCCCCTGATGAATCCAGCTTTGGATATACACATCCTTCTCACCGTGACTGTGAGCTTGACCATGTGACTTGCTTTGTCCAGTGGGGCACTAGCAAATATAGCAGAAGCAGATGCTTGACAAGTACTTGTTCACTGGGGATTAGCTGCTAGGGATGCTGCCATCACCATGAAAGATCCAGGGTCTACTGCTGCAGAGGTCATGTGGAAGAGAACCACGCCATCCCAGACAATAGTCCTTGCTAAACAACACCTGAACAGACTGGCCACGGTCTCACCACCAGATGATTGTACCTTCATGAGAGACCCCAAACAAGACCATCAGAAGAACCACCCAACTGAGCTAAGGCCAGTGAGAAGAATTGTGAACAAATAAATAATTCTTTCAAGCCAAGATTTGGGTTGGTTTGTTACTTGCAATAGATATCTGTTACATTCAGTTATCTGGCAGGATAAACCTTTTAGGCTGTTGATTTTGAAATCAATATGACACCTAGGAGTGATCAATCATATAAATTAACAACATGTATCATTTGCAGATAAAAGAGTAAAATAGCAAATGTGCAAAACATAATCAGAAAATAAATTTTAAAATTAAAAACATAGAGTTGACTTTGTGACCAGATTTTCTGTGCTGGATTACTACTTTGTGCTGTATAGACAAAAACAAGAAATATATTATATATGTGTGTGTGTATATATATATGTATATATATATAATTGGGTAACTTACTGAAACATGATTTTCTATGAAGCATATGCTGGAAAATCTTGCACAAGGATTCTTCACTTTGGGTAGTGGTCCTACATGTGCACTGCACTTGAAGGACTGTCCCAAGGGTACCAATGTAAGCTGCTTTGCAGTCATTACTTCCGGAGCAAGTGAGGTCTTGCTTGCTTAAGGTGCTGATGCAGGTCTCATCCTCATGGCACTTTCTTATCACACGCTGCCAGCACTTTGCCTGGAATGTTCTATAGCGCCTCCTAGAAAGAGTCAGGAAATGGAATTAGTCTCTGAATAATATTATTTCACACTAACATGTAGTGTTGCCTCACCTAACGAAAGATTGACATAAAGCAAAATGCCTTCTAGATGCTTCTAAACATAGTTGAAAACTAAGTTTGTACATTCAAACATCCCAACAGAGAGTGTGAAAGAAAACGTAGAGAAAACTTGTGAATTATTTTCCTTTTGTGATGAAAGACAGAGGTTAAGTTTAGGATTACCTGGATGACTCTTCCTTCATTACTAATTTTATTTCACTGGGTGATGATTTGCAGTAAGAACTCCTTGAGAGATTTATTAGTAATAATTTCTGAAGCAGAATGTGGTTTTGAGACTAGCATTTGGCCATTGACTCCCACAAAGTGATTTCAGAAAAGTCTCTTGACTTTTCAAGAGAGTTTTCCTACAGGATGGGAGGTACTGTATTCTTTCTCAATACTTCTAGTCAGACTAATTAGAGTTAACAAAATGCTCTGAGGTTCTCTGGCAGCATGAGCTAATTTAAAGCAAAACATGAGTTTATTTAATGGTCGAGATAATCCATTAGAACCATATCCATTCATAACTTTTCTGACTACATATATCATTCTTGCTGTATTAGCTTTGAATAAAATCTGGATAGTGTACAATAATTTCATATTTGAAACTTTCACAGTAAGAACATATCTACTTAGTGGAACCAAGAATATTAATCTTCCTATTTATCACGTATAATTATTTTTTTCCCTGTCCTGAATACGTCACCATCAGACACGCATGAAAACCCTCTGAGTACATGTCATTTGTCCTGTGCTTATTTGCTTTCATGTTACTCTGCTTAAATCCATAAATCACATTATTTTCAATAATCTTGTATTTTAAATCATCTTAAAGGAATCAGCTTTTAAATACAATGGTAAAAATTAATTAATATATTAAAATTTATATTTAATAAAATACTACAAAATTTTTGAGCATATAATTCTGAATCCAGAAGAACAAATATGTTCCTTTAATGCAATTAAGGGTTTTATATATAAGATGTCATCTAGGTGTAAGCATTGGCAGTACTGGTTGTCATCTATGAGGTTGACAGGTGCCATTTAGTCTTTCTTAAATATATGTTTTACAAAGTTTAAGTTGCATTATTTATCTCCTCATAAAAGTTATTTCATACAAAAAAGTAGTTGTGAAATTTTGCAAAAATGATGAGCTGAAGGATATTTAATTAAAAATTAAAATATTATAAAAATATTTTGGTATACTTACTATCTAAATTATTTGAAAAAATTAAATATGGCAAAATATTTTATATTATAGGAATTTTGTTTTATGTTTGAAATGTTTTGCTGTGTAGCTGTTTCATTATCCTTATTTTCTCGATATACTGCAATTTCTTATTCTGGTTTATTACTTCAACCATTAAGTATTTAAAAGAGTAATTTTTAAAATAGAGTTGATTATTTAGTTTTTAGTTTTGCTATAAGTTTCTGGTTATACTGTAAAATGTAAAAGAATATGGTCTGTGTAGTTTCTACACACAGAATGTATTACATTTGCCTTTGTGACCTAATATATAGTCATACTTTGTGAATATTCCTTAGCACTTAAATATGTCTATTGTGGAGTTTTGCTTTTAAAAAGTAGATAAAATTTCTTGTAAGCAATTACTTTTTTTCACTACTTTCTGGAGTTCATACATATGGAAAAACAATGTATTGTAATTTCCTGTAAATTCCTAAACATTTATAATTGGCAAAATATAATCTCACCTCCCAGTGTGTATCAGTATTGGGCAAATTAATTGAAAAAATAGTTCTTTATATCACCTTCTTTGGCCTTTTGAAATACACAGAGGAGTTTCAAGACCAATCATGAAAAGAGTAAGCGGGTACAGGGACAGAAGTTGTATTTTAAAATCCAATTGCTCTGCTTTGCCCCATGTATAAGGGCTTCTGCAAGAAAGATCCATGATAAAGGCTTAACATTCTCACTGAAGAAGTTGTTTTTCATTTGGAGATTTTTTTTCCCATCTGAATTACATTAAGGATAATTTAATATAAATACTGGAAATCTCCCTAAGGCAAAATCTGCTTGAGAAAATGACAGAATTTGTCTTTCATCTTGACAACTAATATTGTATAATATTTCCATCACCTCTATAAAGTGTTCATTCAGAGACTATTTGCACATGGTGAAAAGAAAAAGACACACAATCCTTACTCCCTGAATTAATATATAAAAGACAGGAATTACATAAGAAGAGACATGTATCTGTATATTAAAACATTATAAAAATTAAGAAGTACAGATATTCAAAAGTGGAGGGAAACGAGATGAAGTCTTTTGAGAGCATATCGTGTTCCAGACCCTGCACCAAGCACTTTGGAGAGGTTGTGAAACCCAGGAGTCCTTGTGGAGGAAAATCACCAACTCTGTATCAGCCAGTCTGAGGAGGTGTTGATGCCAAAGTGAGGTTCATGCAAAAGTGTGTGTTTCAGAATCCATCACAGGGCTTCTCAAGGCCTGTAGCAGCAGATCCCATCACTCGACACTAAAATATAGTATTTGATAGGGAAACTCAGATATATCACCCTGAGAAAATTGAGTACTAATAACTCCAAGAAAATGACGTAGAATATCCGGGGCCCTGGCACTGGAATCAGGTAAAGCTTGGTACCATCCATGGAGACATCTGGCATTTTTACAGGGATTACTTAAAAAAAAAAAAGTGTCCTCTGGCTGGGTAAAATGTTATTTGGTTTCACTGTTAGTGAAGATAGATGATAGACAGTAATATTTTACTTGTGATATGAGAAAAATAGTGCAATCAAATGTTTTTTACCACATTTCATTGATTACAGGAGATACAATTATTTTATTACAACTAAAATCACTTGTTGGCAGTTGTTATTGTTTTAATTTAATACTTTTTTTTTTTGGTCATTGAGCTTAAGATGCATTCCAAACATGTTAGGGATATTAAAATGTGCAAAATTTTTGCATCTTTGAATCAATGAAATATAATAGTACACTGAATAAGGATTTTTGAGATATAAATGAGTTTGAAAAATTTTAATTTCATTGTAAAAAATATTTTTATTGTTAATTTTATTATTCATTCAAGAGAAATAATTAGTAAAACTTAAAATAACTGATAAACATTTGCAGGAAAAGATCCGCAAATAAAACTTTCTTAAGAACTTTGACATTCTGTATAAGTTGAAGCAAAAAAATATAGTCAATGCTTTAGCACTCTGCTGAGAGCTTTACCCTTTATCTTACAGAATGTGTGTTATAGGGAAGCAATTCTCTTTTTTTGGCAAATGTTTACAAGATCTGCAGCTACTTTGCAAGTTGGAATGACTGACAGTAAAGGTGTGAGGATAGTTAAAAGGCGGAAGGAAAGCAGTTCACCAAGAATCAGCTCATTCAGGAAGTGATGTCATTAAATCTCATTTGCCAGTGGTTTAAGCAAGGTGACAAATGTGACAATCTTTCCCTGAGCTATCACACCTAGCCACTTCTCCACACTAAATGTTTATTTTGACCTTTAAAGGGATTTGCTATATATGGAGTTTTATTCATTTAAATACAATTAAATAAAATAGTCCCTAATAGAAGGTACTGGGCAAACAAATTAATATGAATTTCTTGGGGTAATTATTCCAAGAAGAAGCAGAAGCTTCATCCCAATTAATGCTGGTTGTTAAATAAAGCTCCTTTAACGTGATAATATCAATGTTACAGGTAGTTTTGATTCATCAAGTTTATTCAGTATCCTCTTTCTTTCCTCCATCTTCTGACTCGTGTCCAAAGAGGCTCACTTAACTGTGGTTTTCTTACCACACAAAAGATCAATTCGCCTTGAATATATAAGGAAATATGTTAATTAAGACCACATTGAGGAGAAGAGAAAGCCAAGGTGTTGGTTTCAATTTATGGTTTCCAGGAGGAGTTACCTGCAAAGGTAAAGTCTAGTCTCAACTAGCAGCCAGGTGGAAATTTTAATAAGTGAGCACATCATTCACACCTCTGTTCAAAATCTCCCAGTACCGCTCTTCTTTCTCTGAGTAAATCCATTCTCCTATTCCTCTTCCCCTTGTGCACTCTACCCTCCTTGCCTGAGATCATGCCACACACATTTCTTCCTCAGCACTGGCTCGTCCTTTTGTTTGGTATCTCTTCTTTCCAGTATTTACTGAGACAAGCTCATTTTCTCACTTATTCGACTGGTAAAATGTCTCTACTGGGGTCACCCCATTTGCACTGCAATTATTTCACTCTTTCTGCCCATTCACATTTCCCCTTATTGCACGTGTGTGTGTGTGTGTGTGTGTGTGTGTGTGTGTGTGTGTGTGTGCTCCACAGGGCAGGCATTTTTGTATCTTGTACCCTGATACCTAAAATAGTAGTAAGTGCCTGGTAATTATTTTTTGAATAAACAAATACGTGACTAACATCATTGCCTCGAGAATTAAGGGTGAGAGGTTGGGAAGAGAGGAAAGGGTGCATTCCTGACACCATGGCACATGTGTGTTGGGGAAATCCAAACTCTAGCTCCTTCCTCATCTCCAGCCTAAGACACAAAATATTTATTTTGAACTTTAAAGAGTCACCTCATCAAAATTCTATGACATTTAACAGCCTTATGTAATCACACCCCCAAAAAACAATAATAAAACTGACATACAAGACATGTCTATTAAGCAATTCATGAGTCTCACTTGAATATGAAATTTTAATAATGCTATTTCATGACTACCCAATCCTGACAAACTGAATTTCTTGTATTCCAAAAACATATTCTGCATTTGAATTTCGAAAAGGATACTACACATGTACCATGGATTCAAAACTATGAATTGTCTGGCTTTATTTACATCATGTTGGATGATGGTGGGAGCTCTAGCTAATGTAATGAGATCAAGTGTTGGGACTAGACTGTAACAAATAAGGTTCCAAAATCAGAAAGTAAGGTATGCGTGTTTTTACTCACCTGCATAATTCATCATTTTGGCAGCTGTGAATTATATCGAGGCAAGTTGGGGCTGGAACTCTGTTCACTGCACATGGCTTGCTGTGAAGAGCTTCTCTGGACTGCTGACAAGGTACATCAGAGGGAGCACAGTCACAAAAAGCCAACATCTGGGCAGTGTTAAAAGGCATATTTTGATAGAAGAACTGGATGGCTGCTTGGCAGTGTTTCACATCACACAGGTTTCCATTTGCTGAGCAAGCTTTCAGGTAAAGGGCCAACTGTGTGTTACAGAGGACATCAGCCACACACTCCTTCGCCACTTCCAAACAGGACTTGATCCCTCTGACTCCTAAAAGCAATGATATGCCCAGGTCGTGGAAAAGTAAACAAAAAGCTGTACATACAGATTCTGCAAAACACTGTGAGAAGTCCGTGAGCAAAATACAATGATGTACCCATGTGTTATTTTTGGCAAACATTCCTTCTTTTTCCCTTAGAGTTAGTATGAACTTACTGGGACCTGAATAGTGGACTATTTGCATCATCTTTCATCTGCACTGGCTATGTATTGTGATCCAGAAGTGATGGGAAGTGTGTAGGGCCAAAACTGAGCTGCAGAAAATAATTCTTGAGTCCAAGTTTCTCAAATGTAAACAGTAAATCTTCAGAAATTGTATTTCAGCTATATAGCTAATGGTGCGTTCAGTGGCTCGAATCAAAACGTTCTTGTTCTGTTGCACTTTTTATTTGGGGGGGAAATCTTGACTAAAGGCTGTAGTTATTCCAACATATAAAAATGTTCACATTCTGGAAAACACGGGTATGTGTGAGTGCCCCGCCCCCAACACATCCACATACACAAAAAGACCTCAGTTTAATTTACATGATCAAAATATCTATGAAATTTAATGACGACCTAGTTTTTGGTTTTAATTGTAAAGTATTCTTCAGCATAACTATGAGTAAACGATGGATGGGCAAAACAGATGTCTTGTCACATGAGTGGAAGAAATGCAATGATTTTGTTGCCTTTTATTGTTTTTTTAAAATTTTATTTATTTACTTATTTAAAATTTTACTGGAGTATAGTTGATTTGATTTTGTTGCATTTCGTAGTATTAGAATGATAAAAAAATCCACACAATTTATTTTGTAATGGCATATCTTTAAGAAGCCTAGTAACTACATTTTAAATTATATTGTCCAGTATTTACCATGCAGATCAAAATAACAATTTATAAACATTACCATGATAGGAAAGAGTAGTTAGATTCCACTTGAATTTATTATCCTCTTTCATGTTATCTAGAAGGAAAACAAAGAGACTATTTTATTAGTGAACAATGTTCTAAATTTAATAGGAGCATGTGGACTACCTTTATGAGTGAATAATCAAGCAAAAGTACCTATAAGCTCATGTAACCCTTATTTAATCCTTGATACACAAAATTAGTGAGGTACAGATGAAGAAAAATAAACCCCTGAAATATCATTCAAGTCAGTTAAACAGCCCTGCTCTGAGTATCCAGTTACTGGAAGATTTAAACAAATGCTAATGACTAGGCCATGTGCTCAGAAGTAAACAAAGAATCTGTCTGGAGAGAAAGAACAGAAGGAACATTGTCTGAACCAAAAAACTCTTCCCAGTAAGGTCTTAATTAGATTGAAAAGCAATTTAAAGACTATTTCCACCTCTATCTTAGCCTCCCAGAGTTTTTAGGAATTGTAAGTACAGAATTGAAGACTCTCATTGATGGAAGTGAACTTGGTGACCATCTAATGCTAAAACATTTCATTCAAGAAGCATTGGTTGAGAGAGCTGAATCCTAACCACTAGATCACCAGAGGGGAGGGAGAGGGATGGAGCAGGAGTTTGTGGTTGGTAGATGCAAACTGTTACATTTAGAATGGATAAAAAACAAGGTCCCACTGTATAGCACAGGGAGCTATATTCAATATCCTGTGACAAACCATATTGGGAAAGAATATTTTAAAAAAGGAATGTATGTGTGTGTATAACTGAATCACTTTGCTGTACAGCAGAGGTTGACACAACATTGTAAATCAACTATACTTCAATTAAAATAATGACATTTAAAAATCTCATTTAATTGTTCTTTCTTTCAAAGATAACTTTATAAAAAAAAGAAAATAAAAGAAGCCTTGGTTGAGTCCCTACTATATACCAGGTGCCATATTGAAGACAAATCGGCAGTCCCTATTGTCAAACCTATTAGGAAATAGAGACACACAAACAAAATGAAAATAAAATAGATAGACCACTAATAGACATATGCATAAAGTGATAGAATAGAATTATCAGATTTTCATTTTAAAATAAAAATTCAATTTTTGCCATTGGCTATTAAGATACTGATTTCTGTTATGGCATAAGTGTCTCTTCAAGTTTCAATTTGTCCTGACTTGAGCTGTCTGTCCAAACTCCCTGCCTGCCCATCTGCTGCACATATATGATGGTACAATCATAAGAAAATTCTTTTTACTCCCCGGTGTGTCACAGCCTTTCCAGACTCCTTGTTCCATCTGTTCTCATTATACATGGTTTTTCATTTTTCTACTGGTTAATTCTCAGCTCAAGAATCACTGTCTCTTCTGGAACACAATCTCCTGTGTTTCTGGGATGTTCCTTCTTCTGTGCTACTATTCCATATTGAATGAAATCCCAATAAGCAAATTTCAGAGAGTTCTACAGCTTTTGTGACATACAAAAGTCTAGGCTAGACCTTCTATGATAGCTCTGCTTTAGGAGTGTTTGGTATGGCTGTGCCACTGATTAAAACATATTCAAGAAACTGAGTTCACTTACTGTTATGAACTAAATTTTGTCTCCTTCCAAAATTTATATGTTGAAGCCCTAACTCCTGGTGTGGCTGTATTGGGAGATGGTGTCTCTGGGGAAGTAATTAAGATTAAATGAGGTCCTAAGAGTGGGGCCCTGATCTGGTAGGATTTGTGTCCTCATAAGAAGAGACATTAGTGAGTTTCTTCACTCTTCCCTCTTGACACACACACACCCCATGGAAATGTCCTGTGAGGACATGGCAAGGAGCCAGGAAATCTACAAGCCAGGAAGACAACTCTCACCAGAAACTCACCCTGCTGGACTTTGATCTGGAACTTCCAGCCTCCAGAATGATGAGAAAATTAATTTTTGTTGTTCAAGCCACCCAACCTCTGGTATTTAACTAGGGCAGCTTAAGCAGACTAATACACTCACAACATGAGTAATTATTACAAAAACAACAAAACAATTCTTTTACCATGGGGAAACAAATTCTATCATGGACCCATGCTATTTTATATAATATGAGTAATGCATTATAATAAATTCTCTGCACATTAAATCCTGATTCTGTATGGTGCAGACATAGGTATATACACATTTTCCAGAGAATATTTTAAACAGTAGCTGAATTGCTGAAAAGGAGCTAAAGGGCAGTATGTCATGGGAACACAGAGAAACATGCACCCACCAGACCGCCATCTGCGTTGTAAGATCATACACATTAAAAAATGCACACTGTTCCCGCTTCTTGATCCATTAATATCAAAATATATGCAGACTCTGATATCTTTTCACCCTGCTACCACTCTGGTCCAAGACACCATGCATTTCTCTGTTGAACTCATTTAGTGACATGGTCTCATTTGCTATCCATCAGTGAATGACCCCCAATTTATACCTACAGTACAGATCTCATTTCTATGTGTCATGCAATGAATTTAGATATCAATTTCATACCTAGAACTGTCTACTTGATCTCTTCACTTGGATATCTAACAAATATTTCTCACTTACCATGTCCCAAACTGACTCCTGACCTCTCCTCTGTCCACACCAAAGCCTTTTCTTCCTGTAGTTGTTCCCATGTTAGTCAGTGAAAATAATGGCAACCACATCCTTCTAATTACTCAGGACAAAAACGTTGGCGTCAATGTTGAATCCTTTTTTCCCCTTGCATCCCCATATGATCCATTCACATCAAAACATATCGAGAATCTGACAGCTGTCAACACTGGTCCATCACCCATCATTACAAAAGCTTCCTAACTGGTCTTCCTACTTGGGCCTTATTTCTCTTCAGTCATTTGTCAACACAAAAAACAGAATTATCCTGTTAAAAATGTAGATCAGACCATGACACTTCCTTGGCTCAAATCCTTCAGTGGTTTCCTGTAACACTCAGAATAAGAGCCAAAGGTTTTGAAATGACCTACAAAGCCTTTCATGATCCTGCCCCTGTTTTATTTCTGGCCTCATCTCCTGCATCTCTCCCCCTCCTCTCTCGACTCTACCTCTAGTGTCTTCTTTGCTCTTCCTCAACCTTCCAGACTATCCCCAGCTCACCTTGAGCTTGTGTTTCTGCTGCCTGAAGTGTTCTTTCCCTAAATACCCACATGACTCATTCCCTTGCGTCTTTCCATCTTTACTCAAACATTAATTTCTTCAGATCAACTTTCTGGCCATCCTATTAAAATTACAAACCACCAACTCAGACTTCTTTTTTCCCTACCTGTATTATTTTTCTCCTTAGCACTCATACTGTTTATTTTTTTTAATTTTATTTTTTTAAATTTTATTGGCATATAGTTGATTTAAAATGTTGTGTTAGTTTCTGCTCTACAGCAAAGTGATTCATTTATACATATACATATACTCATTCTTTTCCAGTTTCTTTTCCCATATAGGCCATTACAGAATATTGAGTAGAATTCCAGGTGCTATACAGTAGGTCTTTGTTGGTTATCTATTTTATATATAGTAATGTGTGTATGTTAATCCCAAGCTCCTAATTTATTGCTCCCCCCCCGCCATGTTTCCCCTTTGGTAGCACTCATACTGTTTAAAATATACATCTTCAAATCTTTTATCCTATTAATTTCCTCTTACTGGATGCTACAGCTCACTACTAAGACCCCCCTTTTGGTGATCCCAGTATTCATTTCCCCAGTTGCTGGTCCTTTTCCAGCATTGCCTCATCCAAAGAAAGTTGCCACATCCAAGGGGGCAGACTTTTCTAGGGGACAGCTCCTAACTAAGGGCTAGTCCATGAGAGGGGCTCAAAGGAGCAGCTCCTGTGTCTCAATGGGCAAGATCTCTAAAAGGCCATTACAGAGCCAAACATCTTGTGGAATCAGCTGTTTGTTGTGATCATTGTCTTGCCTTTCAATTTCTCCCTCCACCTAATCCTGTTTTTCTCACTTCTAGATTTTGTTCCTGAGCCCTCAGCCAAGTACTACTCTGTATGCAAACCTCTGTCTCAGAGTCTGTTTCCAGGGAAACTCACCAAGACACTCCTCAACTGAGAATATAAAGCCCTAGAGAGCAATGGTTTTTGTGATTTTTGTTCATTTTGTTTACTGCTTTTTCCCCAGATCTTAGCACATGGCCTAGGACATGGTAGGCACTCAAAGAAATATCTATTAAGTAAATAAATCATCATCCCTTACTACATTATCTATTTCTTTAATTTTTTAAATCCCCTAAAAAATAAGAAGTTTCTTAAATGAAGGACAGTTTTGTTGTTGTTGTTTTGATCCTGCTGCACCAGACTTAGGACTTAGCACATTGTCAATGTCTCATAAGTATTTGTTCAATGAATGAATAAATTAATGAATAAAATTCACATTATTCTAAAACCTTTTAGCATTTATGTCTTTCTTCATAATCATAGTATTTAGACATAGACATAGTCATAGTATTATGTATTTTAATTTTCATTGTCTAAGAGAAACACAGGCAGAAATGGCAGAGCAAAGTCTTTAGTCAACTCATATTTGTGATTATACTTAAGGTTCCCAAATTCCTCCCTTGAATACTGACCTGAAACAATGTCTAGGTTGAATTCATCTTCATTGTCTTCACTGAAGGCTGGAACTGGATTCATCTGAGCATCCTGTATACAAATGTCCTCAAACAAGCTTTTCCAAATTTCAATGCATTTTGCTTCTGAAGGGTCATTGCATTGACAATTCCACAAGATTGTTTCTTTCAGACTTTCTCTTAACGCTGCACACAGGTAGCTTCCATCAAGGGTTTTGCATTGCTCTGATTCCCTCCCACAGGTTTTCTTAAAATTTTCATACAAAAGAGCACAATGTTCAGATTCCTGGCAGATACGTGCTGCCATGACGCAGTAGCTCTTTTTTTCAGTCATTAATGACGTATCTTTCTGATGGAGCCATTGTGTGATGTTGGATTGTGCAGCCAAATATGAGGACAGTGCTGATTCTTCTACAAATAAAAAATGACTAAAAATTAAATGTTATGACCTTTTAATGTTTTCTAAAAAGTGTATAGACATATCTTTTATAAATATACCAATATCTATTGTCTTTCAAAAGCCATTGGAAAAAAATATTGCAAGAGAGCTATTACAAATGATCTTGAATTTTTTTTAAAAATTGAAATAAAAATATTGATTATTTATAGTTTATGTAACTAAACATAATGGTAATGCTCAATTTCATTTAATATTTTATCTTCATTTATTTCATCTTTTCATTACATTTTGATGATGATTGGTAGAAATCATGTGTAACTTAAAATACTTATAGTCCATTATTTCTCTTCTATAAAATTTTGTGAATTTCCATTTCATCCTAGAAATGTACCTATACTAAAGTGTTTCTCCACAGTTTTTCATTATTTCCCCTTTAAGAAGCATTCTTAGACAGTTTTTTCCTAATTCCCTTACCCCCTAGTGAAATTTTAATTCCACAGATATATCGTGCATCTGTTTAGGGACTGTATGTATATCTATGCTTTATATGTAAGTGAGAGGGTTTTTGCTCACCCCTAAGAACCAATTTTCACCCCTTGGGGGTTATATCCTCATAGAGAATGCATGTTCTGCTAGAGAGTTCCAATAAGCACATAATTATATAAACTTTATAGAAAAACGATAAGAAAAACAACCTCAATATAAGAATCCTTACTTGCTTAACCTAAGCTTTCAGAAGTATACCGTCTAATTCTAAAATGTCTCATCTTCCTCTGAGGTCCTTCATGTGGATTCCCACAATGAAAACTTCCTTGACCCTACCGTTCTTCCAAAGTAACTTTTTCCCCTGGGGTATTCATCTCTTAAAAAAAAAAAAAAAAAGGTTGTTCTCTTTTGTTTATTAAATGAGCTTTCTTATATCTTAGTTTTTACAAATGCCTCATGCAAGATAAAAATAATACAATCTATTTCATGATATGAAAATGTTTACTTAAAAACTGCCAGGGCATTCTTAGAAGCACTGTTCAGAGTACAGCTTCTGTACTGCATGGGTTTGGAGACACACACTGTGATAAAGTTTTGCACATTTATCAAACAACAGCTCACATGGATTGCTATAATTATTTACATCAGGCTTCTCTACTGGAACAGAGAACATCTCTCCTACCCCTTTTGGCCAGCATATGCAGGCTGGTGTGGATGGGATGTATGTGAATTAATGCCATCCTCATATAATTAGTTCTATTATATTGGTAATTATATATTTTGAAATAATCTGTAAATCTGTCTAAACGTCAATCTATTTTATAGTACACATGTATGTATATTTATATATATATATTTATATTTAATAATCAAGGCTAAATGAAATAATCTGGCTAAATGCCAATTTTACTCTGCTATGTTTTTAGCTAACCAAGAGCAGGGACTGTCTTAACCCATCTTTATTTCCATCCTCCAGCATTTATATGATATCTACACATATTAACTGAATAATAAATATCTTATAAATAAATATATAATTTAGATGCTCAAAATGTGTTTAAAATTAAAAATAAATGATATATTTATTGATCAGTTACTAGGTGTCAGGCACTATGTTGAAAGTTTATCATATTAAGAAAAAAAAAAGGAAGAAATGTCAAAGCTGATTTGCTCAAGAAGTTTATAATCTATAATAGAGAATAGAAAAGTGCACGTCTGTTATATGTTGAGAAATGTTTTGGGAATACAAGGGGGAGACAGAGAGAGAGAGAGAGAGAGAGAGGCATCATATCTTGTTGGAGTGATGACCAAAGAGCTGGTGGAGGATGCTGCAGTTGAAATAGGATGAAATAATAAGATTTCAATTATCATTTCCTTTTCCACTCTGAGCTAAATTATAAGCAAGCAGCTGATGCTCTGGGTAAACACCATGATCAGGCCAGGTCCATCATGAAGTGCATTTGTGAGATCATTCAGGTCTTCTGTACAAGGTTTCTATATTCTTGGCTTATCAACATTACCACAGAATAGCATTTAACAAGTATGTATTATGGAAAAAAATGGTTTAAATGTGAACTGATTTCAGTTTAACTGCTCTAGATTTGCATGTACCTGTGGCTGGTAACTATATTTTGCCAGCATCTTGGTCTGATAGAAATGGTCATTGAGATATAAATGAACTAGCCCTACTATCTTGAAACAAAAGTCAATAAATATTTTTAGTATTTCTATACGCTTTCGTTTCAGCCTACTTCAACCTAAAACTAGTAAAGACCTACTCATTAGCTAACTAATGACATTTTAGTCTATCTCCTATTTGACTTCTCTGCATTTATAATTGTCGATTATTTCCTCTGTGTCTTTCTCTCTTTCACTGGCTTCAAAATTCTTCCTGTAGTTTTTGTTTTTCCTGTCTTTAAAAATTTCCTTGTGGTTTCATCAACTATACTGCAAATGTTGTTATCAAAATACTTGTATTCTCACGTCATATCTTTTCCTGGCCAGTCTTATCCTCCTGCATGCTTGTATCTGTTTCTTACAAACCATTGACTCCCAAATCTATATGTCTATTTTAGGATACTCTCCTCAGTGCGAGACCCATGTTTCCAAACGCCAGCCAGATGAGGTCCACTCCATCATTGCTTTTTTTAAACTATATATTCATCATGTGAAATGTAAAGCAAAATACTAACATTTCTAATATGAATGTGCCATAGTGTGCCCTCCCAATGCAAACTCTCCAAATATAACTCACCACTTCTGCCCCCAGTCCTGTCTCCGTGTACAGCAATACCCTTGTCTCAAGCCAGCAGCTTCTATCACACGTTTAACAACATTCCATACTCCTCATATCCAATGGAAACCAATTCCTATTGATTGTAATTTATAAGTATTTCTTAAATATCTCTTATCCTTACAGTCCTCAGCACCAGTGTGGTAGTTTAGGCATGAGTCACCTCTCTCCCCAACTCTTCTGATGGCTTTTTAACTAATATCCTTGGCCTGCATCCTTCCCTGCCTCCATTCCATCCTTTACACCACTGTCAACAAACGATATGCTTCAAAATACTGATTCTGTAGTCTTCTGTTTAAAATGCGTTAGTAGTTCCTCAAAACAACTGTTTGAAGTCTAATCTCCTTAGAAAGATATGTAAGTTTAATAAGTTTCTCCTTCTTATTAACATCTGGATTCTTTCCAGTATCTCCTAAGACTCCTCTGTTCTATAATCCAGCTTTACCAAGAATGTGTTGCTCCCCAATGTCTTCTGCTTCATTCTACTTCCTCTGTCTAGAACATCCATTTTATTTCGTCTCCCTATTGAGCTCAGTTCACCCTAAAAATCCCAAGTCTGTTATTTCTTCTATGAAGGCTTCTAAGTCTCCATTATTTCTTCCTGTATAACTTCAAGTGTGTAATTGTGTGTGTATAATCGCACGTGTATCACCTCACGTGTATCACATTATATAGGTGATATTTGGCAGTTATCATTTTCATTAAGAATTGAGACCATACACAATATGTTTTCTAATGCTATTGGAATTAGATGAATAACAAAGATATCTAAGAAATCCTCAAATATTCAGAAATTAAACAATGGTATTATGAATAAACCTTGAATCAAACGGAAAGTCAGAAGGGAAATAAGAAAATATTTTGAAATGAATAAAAATGAAAACACAAGATATTAAAATTAGTAGATGTGACTAAAACAGCACTTGGAAGGAAATTCATGTAATGAGATGCTTACATCGCTGATAAGATTTCATCTTAAGAAACTAAAAAGTGAGGATCAATTTCAAGTCAAATCAAATGCAAAAGAAATAATGTCGAGCAAAATTGAGAAAGACCGAGAGAAAAAAGACAGAGACAGAGCGAGAAATACAGAGAAACAGACACAGAAAGAGAGAGAAAGAAGGACACAAATATTCAGTACTTGAACAAAAATGAGGACATCACCTGAACTTCTTCAGACTTTTAAAGGACAACTTGGGAATATTAGGAACAACTTAGCAGAGTGATAGAAACTAAAAGAAAGGGTAAAATAGAAACTCTAAAAATAAAAATTCAACATAAATCCAACAAATGTCTTTCAAATTCATTGAAAGACAAACTACAAAAGAAGAAATAGAACAGTCTTGTAACAATTAAACACACTGAACATTTAAAAACCTTCCAGTGAAGAACAGCACAGATATCTTCATTGGTAAATTGAATTAAACACTTAAGGAAAAAAATAACACCAATTCTTTGTATATTATTCTAGAATTTAGAGGAGAAGGAAATACTTCCTAACTCATTTTGAAGACAGCATTACCCAGACAACAAAATCAGACAAATACTTTCTAAGAAAAGAGAATAACATGCCTTATGCATCATGAACATAGATTTAAGACCCTCAACAAAATATTAGCAAACTGAATCCAACAATATATAAAAAGAATAATACAATAATACATCATGACTGAGCAGGATGTAGCCTCAGAATGAAGGGCTGTATCCAACATTCAAAAATCAACAATAAAATTCACCAAATTCCACTAAAGAAGTAAACATATGATCATTTCAATAGAGGCAGAAAAAGCATTTGCAAAATTTAACATCTACTTATCCATTCATGATAAAAATTCTCTAAGCCAACTAGAAATAGAAAGGAATTTCCTCAGCCTGATAAAGGGAACCTGCAAAGAACCTACTGCAAAAACCATTCTTTATTGTGCAAAGCCGAATGCATCCCTCCTAAGATAGGTAAAAAGGCAAAAATGGCCACACCAAACAATCCTATTTAATATTATACTGGAAGTTCTACTCAGAACAATAGAGCAAGAATAAGAAATAATGGCTTACAGATTGGAAAGGGAAGAATAAAACTCTCTTTATTCTCTATTCGTAGATAACAAGGCTATCTATGTAGAAAATCCTATAGATTCTACAAAAAACAAAAAACAAAACAAACAAAACCCCCTAGAACTATAAAATGTCCATATAAAGTGCCAATTGTAAAATGTCCATATAAAATGTCAATTGTATTTCTGTATACTAACTATGATGAATTGAAAATTAAAATGTAAAATAAAGTGCCCTTTACAGCAGCATCAAAAAAGTGAAGCATATCTGTAAATCTTAACAAAATGTAAGAACTGTTATATTCAGAAGTACAAAATATTGATAAAAGAAATCAAAGAAGTCCTAAATACATGGAGAGATATACCATGTTCATGGATTTGAAAACTCGCATAGTAAATATGTCAATGCTACCCAAATTGATCTATAGTTTTGAGGTAAGCCAAATCAAAATGCCAGCAGGATTTTTCTGTAGACATTGACAAGCTGATTCTAAAATTTATATGGGATAGCAAAGAAGGAGAGTAGCTGAATCAATTATTTAAAAGGAAAAAAATTAAAGGAATTACACTACTTTATTTCAAGATATCCCATGTAATTACAATAAATAAGACTGTGGAATATTAGCAAAAGTATTGAAATATGGGTAATTGGTACAGAAAAGAAAATCTGGAAGTAGAGCCAGCAATATACAGCCTAGTGATCTTTTGAGAAAAGTGAAATTGAAAATATCTTCAGCAAATGTGGTGGGACAATTAGATATCCATATGGCAAAAGAACATATCTGACCCATAGCTTGCACCATATAAAAAAATTAACTCAAAATGCATCATAGACCTAAATATAGAACCTAAGCTACATAATTTTGGAGAGAGGCTTTACCAAATAATATATAGAGGTGGCACATAAGCACATGAAAATATGATCAACATTATTATTATTTAAGTGCAAATTAAAACTACAGTGTGATACCATTAAATAGGTTTTGGAATGGCAAAAAAAAAATGAGTGCTTCTGAGAATGTGGAGCAACTGGAACTTTCATACATTTATGGTTACTTCAAATTTGAAATATAGTATTAAAGCTTCTTATAAAGTTAAACATACACTTTACTATATGACCCAATACTTTTTTACCAAAGAGAAATAACTTATATTCATACAAATCTTATATGTGCCTATTTATAGCAGCTTTATAATCTCTAAAAATCTGGAAACAATGCAAACGGCTTTCAGGGGTGAATGGATAACCAATTTATGGAATAACCATACAATGGAATACTACTCATCAAAAAAGAGAACAATTTTTTTGATGAATCGCAAATATATTATTTTAAATAAAAGAACACTGGCTCAAAAGGCTACATGTTATATAATTCCATTCATATAAAATTCTGGTAAAGGCAAAATTATGGAACAGAAAACTGTCCAGTAATGATTGGATGGGTTGGGCAATGAAACCATTCAAGATAGATGAGAGGTAAACCCTTCTCTTATAAAGTGGGGGAAGGAGGATTCTGAAAGAAGAGGTGAGAACTCTATGAAAACAGGTGCATTCCCAAGCTGATCACTTTTCGGAGAAGGTATATAGGGACATTGAGGATATGGAAATTGATTACGTTAAGACTATTGGATCCCACGTATCTCTTGGAAAATCTTTCTGTAAGCTCAGGACACATGTCGACAAGCTTGATTACCACTACTTCACCATCAGGCTGGCACTTTGAGTAGACAATAAATAAATGCATATTAAATAATCAAGTTCTCCTATCCAAAGGCAAGCATAATTCTGGGTAAGTGGTTATACTTTGGTCTTCCTCAGGAGACCCTGTATTCTTTACCAACAAAAATGATACCTTATTTATCTTCTATCATTTAAGTCTTGTGCAAAGCCATAGTGAGCCTCACAAATATATGTATTGAACGAGTGAATGTATAATACTAATGAATTATAATAGGATGAAGCTTGAAATTGTGGTTAGCAATTACAGAAATATGTCATGCACTTACTGAGATCTACAGCTCACAGAACCTTAAATTACATGAAGAATTAATCAAGTCACCAGAAAAAACAAGAGTTCATCAAAATTACATAGATGTGGTTCATTTTGACATTGTACTTTTCTTTTCAATGACAGTAAATGTTTCATATAACAATGTATTACCTGATTTGTTGATGCATTTTTTTCCAAGCAATTTCTTAATGGTACAGTAGAGGTCATCAGAGCAGAGACAATTTTTAAATTGGAAATTGCTTTCTGCTAAAGACCGGATACTTAAATTACAGCTGGATGAATCCTTCATCTGGCAGGGGTTGCCTGGATTTCACAGTCAAACATATAACACTCTAGATATTAATCTGAATATAATTTTTGAGGCCTCCTACTCAAGATACATTAAAGCTTTAAGGAGCCTCCCCCTACCCAAAGCTTTTAACGCATTAATTTTAGTAATTCATTATTAGAGTGAAATTATCTGGGGTTGCTACAGCATGTCCATATAATTGACTTTTCAAGCAAAAACTATCTCTACTGTTTTCTCCCCCAATATTTACTTTCTAAAATAGAGTAAAACTTTCTGTATTTTAAAGGAGATTTGTCCCCACTTAGAATGCCAACTTTTTCTCTTTAATAATAATCAAGGCTGCCCTTACACGAGGTGACCAGAATGCTCTGTAATCTTAGCTATTTTGTCAGTTTAGCAATTGTATTAGCTGTTTGGTCTTAATCTTATTTTATTTACATGTCATTCCAAGATAATAATAAGAGACAAGCAAGTGGCTCTAAATTTATCATGGAAAAAGATGTGGTCCTCTTTCATAATTACCAATATTTCATGTTCTGCTTTAATTTAAAAAGCCATATTCATCTACCCAACAATTTTCTTTTATTCATTTTTCTGAATAAAACTACTTGAGTACATTTCACTTGTGTATTTGAGAATATTTCTATTTCAACTTCATGCATGGTATAATTATGCAAATTTACCATTCACTGCAAATGACTTGTTATTTGTATACTGAAACCAATAAATATGTTATAATTCATGACACGCTGAATGTGATATTTTAAATTGCCTTATAAAATGTAACAAGGAGCTTCACCATCAAAACAAATAACAGACTTTTTTTTGTCATTGTCCTTTATTCTCATCTTAATATTATTATGTTATTTGAGAAAACTTGCAATTGAAATTCTTTTCCTGAACTGTAATGAGAATGTTGGATTAGAGACCTATAACTTTCTTTGGCGTATGAACATTGCATGTACTCCCTTCAAGGGCAGGGAAGAAAAGGAAATCTTGCTCCTTGTCTACATCCTATGTAATTCCTTGAAATCTTGTGGTTGGACAGGAGCTCTGATGTTGGAGGTTGTGAATGTTGACATTGTTAGAACTATGGGTGGTTGCCTCTTAACCCAACACACTCCACCTTACATTTTTGGGAGGTAGAGGAAGCACAGGCAGATAGGCAAGGGTCGTGAGCAGTACAGAATTTATTCTTCATGAAATGGTTGGAGTAGCAAAGTGAGTCATGAAAGAATACATTTTTATTTTTCACTTTGGATTTCTCTTACTGAATATGCCAGAAAGTTTATTGGGTTTTTACGGTTTTATCATATTCATTATACAAGTTGATAAAACTTTTTATGTTAGTATAAGATTTTTTGAAAAGTTATGTCATAATAATATTAGGGCAATGTCCCTTTACATAATAAGTTTATCTATTTTTAGTGAATGGAGTCTTACTATAATGCTCTCATTCAATATATATTCAGTTACTTGATATATTCAGCACTTTTTTTTTCTGTTAAACAAATGACAGTGACTTTCCAATCTTCATATTCTCTACCCATTGGGCCTCCTCTCAAATGTTTGGAATGTAGGACTAGTTAAAAATAAAGATATGTTTTAACTTGTTCTTGACACAGTTGGAATGGAAAATAGTGTATAGGTTGCAAAAACATGAAACTCATGTTATGTACATGCAAATAAATAGTGTGTTTGATTGTGACAAATGTTATCTTCCTATGTTATCCTGACATAGTAACATATAAGCAAAAGAACATTTTATTTGAAAAATTTTTGCCATGCTTCTGAGAGGCATGTGTATAATTGTAACATTGGTGAGATAAGTAAAAAAATAATCTGAAATCCTGCATAACGTTGCCTGCAGTGTCAATGCATTAGGGCCCTTGAGTAATTTAAGAATAGTCTTTTGTATCTAAATTCACTAATAAGTAGTTGTAGGCGAATCACTTGAATACCAAGTTTAAGTAAGGTATTTAGAGAAAAAACTTAGTTCCTAGGATAGTGAAAGAAAAGAACAAATTCTATTTTTATCTCTGTAAAAAGAAATTATTTGAGTGTGTTTTAAACTTTTTATGTTGATATAGAGAGTGTTTTACCTGACACATTGCAGGCATCTTCCATTATTCTCCAGGCATGTTTACATCCATCTGCATCACTTAGGCAGAGTTCTCTTAAATAGGTGCAATCAATGGTTTGGGAAGTGGACTCATTGTCCAAGCATAGCCCCACAGCTTGAATAACAACAATAACAGAACAACAAAAACAACAGCAATATGGCAGTTATTTGCCTCAAAACTAAGTTATTAATTATCAAGACCAGAATTATGAAAACTGAAATGTGATAAAATCATTACAAGTCTGGAATGGATCTTAACCTCCCCTCTAGCTACAGATCTCTGTTTCTCTTATATAAGATTCTTAAATAAAAAGTCTGTATTTGTCCTCTTTCTTTCTTACTGCTTATTCATTTCTCAACTTTTAATTTATTGTTATTTCTATTGCTCCATTGAAACTTTTAAAAATGCTCCAATCATCTCCATAACATCAAATTTAATAGTTTTAAGACTTCATCTTGCTTACTTTTATCATTGGGCATTTCACTGTCATTTTGTTCTTGAAACTCTTTTCTTTTGGCAACCCTCTCTTCTAATTCTCTTGATACTTATTCATTTGATATTTTCTGACCACAGTTAGAATTCTTCCCAGAATCCTCTTACTTTTCTGTTAAAGTATATCTGAAGCTTAGGTTCTGTCCTCAGGCTTTTCTTATTCACATTTTACACCCTTTCTGTGGACAATTCCATGTACTTATGGTTTTAACTAAAATATCTAGACTGATGATTCTCAGATATATAATTCAATCCCATATTTTCCAGTATTCCAGTTACAGATGCTGTTATCTCCACCTAAATGTTCCAGACAAACTTCCAGACAATATTATCATCAGTATTGTTCTGCTCGTCATCACTCCCTGCTGGACCACCCTACTTCATCAGCAATTTCACCATTCACAGTGGCACCCACCCTGGGAACCTTGGGTTCATGATAGGTTACTTTTCTATCCTCAGTTTTACTCTCCCATATCCATTCTTGCATGGTTCATTGATTCTCATTTTGAATATTTGACCAACTCACCAGTTAGTCAGTCTGTCTCCAGTTCTATCTTATTCAGATAGGTTCTTTACACCCCCTAATCTGCCTCATGCACCAATCTAGTCCTGCTGTTTCTCTGCTTCATCCTTTGGATGGTTCCTCTTAGCATGACTCTCCTATTCTTCATCATGTGCAATCTGGAGGTGCTCGAGCATTTATAGTTTCTCAGATGCTCCATACTGCCTTGTACCTCTGAGCATTTACTGTATGACACTCCTTTTCTTTTTACGCTGGAATAACCCTTTTTTTGTCATTTAAGACTCGACACAATAACTACCTATTTTTAAGGAAACTTTCCCTGAATTCAATACCTGTTTTCCTACATTCAAATTGAATTCAACACCCCTCATCTGTTTCACTAGTCTTGGGAATTTCCCAACTATAACATTTATTGCTCCATAATGAAAGTGTGTATTTATTTTTGTCTTTACCACTGGGTTCTGGGGTTTTACTCAGCAGGCATTAATTCATGATCGTATCCCTATCATCAACACAATGATGGATCATACATATTCAATTAATGCATATTGACTTAACCAACTTGAATCGTTCTTTATGGATGAGTTATATATAAATAACTCTTAATATTCAATAAATATAACACCTTCCAGATATTTACAAGTTATTTTGGGTAGAAAAGAAAAGGTTCCAGCAAGTTTTTTAAAATATCAAGAAAGTAGCAATGTTAATTTAGTATATTGTTCCAATTACTCAAATTCTGCAAGCATACAAACTGACACTTGCTTAATCAATCCATAGAAAAATATGGAAATTACAAGTGAGTTCTAGAGACAGTATATTAACTATAATCAAGAGACCTCAAGCTATGTCTTAATCACAGCCAAATTATTTGAATTTTTAAAAAGATGATGTTATTATGAATGACTTGTCACAACATAGAGTTATAGGCTTCAAGTTAAGCCACAGCATCTTTTTTTTTTTTAAATCTTACCTCTTTCCAAACCTCTTCTCCTAAGGAGAATCCATGAAAACTGATTGGATCATATGTATTACTGGCTGAGTCACTGCATTTGGAGATTAAGCCCATGCGTGTGACTTGGTCACATTTTTCTTGTTGAGGGCTAGAGTGGAAATTGACATATCAGCTTTCCATGTTTTCATGTGTTCATGGATAACCTCATCTAGCCAAGCTCCTGTTCTAGGTTAGCAAGCCTAGAGAAAGAGAAAGAGTCACTTCCATTCTGGCCCAAGGTTACTTATTTCAATCCAGCTTGCCAAAGATCCTGAAGTAGGGATTTCATGTCAGAAAGTCAATTTATAAGCAACTAGAGTTTCATTTGCCATTGATCACTATTATCTTGTGAATACTTCTCTCAGGAAGCTTATAGGTGGTGGTCTCCTGGGTATATCATCAAACCTCACTTGTATCTCAGTGCAATGATCATTAATGAATTCTACATATTATCTTTCCCAAATGTGTTTTATTTTCTTTCATATTTAAAATTTTAGGTTGAATAATCATCTTGATTGTTTTACATGATTTTCCATACCTTGCACTCAGAAGAAATACTGAATCAAGTAGGAAAACCACTTCAATGATTTGGCCCAGAAAAATCAAAATAACTTCAGCTTTCCAGAATCTTATCCATTCCTGACAATGATTTCTGACCATGTATTTAAGACAGGAGTTTTCAAGGATCATCTTGAAATGCTAGGTGAAAAACAGGTTCTATTTTAAAATAAATAAGATGGAGAATATTGCACATTTTATCACCCTTTAAAGATGTATAAAACTCATTAGGCTATTAAATGCTTTGTTTTAAAAATTCACTATGTCTCACATTTCTTTGGCTGCAGAACTTTTCCGCATCACAAAGCCTATTTAAATGATGTTGAACAAATATTCTGAAGCACACACTATGGGAAATATTGATTAAACCTATCAAATGGCACAGTTTTGACCCTAACAGTGTTAGGTATGATTTCCCTCATTCATGCAACCTAGTGTCTAGGTTAATTTAGAAGTGAAAGTTGAAAACAAGAGGCCATCACTACCTTTTTAATGGGGGCCATAATGAGGTTGTAATTTATTTTGTGTGATTCATTATATTGCTGCCTGATCTACAAAAATTAAAGTTTCCTGGATTTCTCCTTATTATAAATCATAGAAATAAGGAAACATTATTAGCAATAAATACAAGGAACAAAATTTTGAATAATGATTACTTAAACCCCCCCCAAACCTGAAAATATATAAATGATTTCTTCTTTCTTGCCTTTATTTTCTTTGACTAGATTTATTTTGACTTCCAACATAATTTGAAATAAACTTCTTTGTTTTCTTGCCCACAAGTATGCCTTTATTCATCAATATCTATTAGCATAGAGTAAGCAGAAAATACACTGGCTTTGTTTTAATGAGTAAATTATTAATATTCAGCTACAATTTTAACTATCCCTTTTTCTGAATGCAATTTGTAGATTCTACTGCATGCTGATGAAAATATAAATAGCTTCTCCAATAACACATATAACAAGTAGATCTTCATAGATTCTACTTTTAAGTATACATTATTTTTTACTAACATCTTACAATGCATTCACACTACCCAAGACAAGAGAGATAAGTTCACATTTTATCTCTAGGTTACAAAAATTGACTGAAATGTGAAGAAGCAGTTGATGTTGTGTTGTGTTACTCTACTAACTGCCTCCTTCTTATTAAATAGTAACAGCTAAAATCAGGGAAATTGAATGGTTTAAATTAATCTCATTTCAATTTAATACCAAAGAAAAATAGATAATAATTCAAAATTTGTCATCTTATAACTTGTAAATAGGTACTGGAAGGTTTCATTTCTAAAAGGCTCTAGTACAGATGTCAATTCTATAAATCCTGATCAATTACTTAAAGTGATTGGATTATTCTATATATAAAAAAGAAACAACCTGAGCTGTTAATGCAGTTCTCACATTGTGCATTTTCTATAGAGCTATAAATGAGTAAAAGTAGGTGTACATTTTTGCAAAATTAAGAAGCTATGTTAAAGTATAAATTTGTAATTAATACTTTATATTATAAACATTTGTTAGCTTGACAGTTAAGTGACAGGAGACAGCATTTGGTTCACGGAGAATTGGTGTTATGAAATCGGATAAACCGGAAGCATAATTCACTTACCGAAGAAAATGAAAACTATCATGGTAGCCAGCTTGGGGCTGTTCACCTGGAAGAAAAGCAGATGTCTTTCTCCGACCACCTTCTTAACAGTAACTATCCACAATAAGGCTTCAGCTTCTGCTCCTGCTTCCTAAAAACATCACTGATTCAAGTCGGCTTCCTGTCACCACTTCCTCACCAATCTTTCCTGAGCTGTGAACTTTCCTAATTAGGTCCAAATTCAATTATTCTCTTCTGAGTGTACTGATCTCAGATATTATGCTTCCAAGAAAGCCCAAGAGCCAGATACTAAGAAATGATACATACTCTGTGCAATCAGGAAAAAGCTGGGGGTTTTTTCCGTTCAACTAGAATGCTAAACTGTGTACAAACCTCCCAACTATAACTCAAAATTTTCCTAGAAACTTGAGAAGGCTCAGTTTCTACTTCATTAATTAGCATCATTCAGGCAATTTTATATCTTTGAGGAAAGGAAAAAGGAGAAAAGACATAAGCAAAGTCCAGGAAAACGTATGGGGAATTCAAGTTCCACTAGGATCAAACCAGTGTACTTCATCTTTCCAAACAAGAAATGTTCTTTACAGGTGCCCCAAACCCCAGTGTGCCTAAAACTTGTGCTGCTCTAGCCACAGTTCCTCTAACACTTCAAATAGGGCAATGTGTACGGAATGACTTCTCGACATTTGCCTCTCGACACTATTTTTCTGAGCTTCAATGAGATGCATTGCTATGATCTGAAGATCTGTGTCCCCCCAAATTCATATGTTGAAATCTTAAACCCCAGAGGAGATGGTATTAGGTAGACCATTTGGGGGTTACTTAAATCGTGAGGTGCAACCCTCATGAGTGGAATTAATGTTTTTTTAAAAAAACTCCAGAAAGTCCCTTGCTCCTTCCACCTTGTGAGGACACTGTGAGAAGTTGTCAGCTATGAATTAGGAAGAGGGCCCTCGTGAGACGGTGACTGTGCTATAACAGCCTTAGTGGACTGGACAGGCAGTATTTATCTCCTCTTACTTAGATTGTGCTCTTCCTCACCAGAATCTAGAACACATCATCTACCTGGGGACAGCCTGAGGCTTCGACTTTTAAAATAGCCTGAGACATTTTTGTAATGAATGTTTAAGAAGTAAAAAAAATGCTGCATAACAGGAAATTAGGAAAAGGCAGCCATGGATAACTGACTATCTTGAGATGGGGGAGGAGCATTTGTGTGTACGCAGTTACACAATGAGAGAGTTGTTGATTGCAATTGTCCATATTTAATTTACACTAGAAAATAAGTTATAGCGTATTTTGTTTTCAGAATGCATGATGGAAAAGTACAGACTCTGGAGTCCAACAAACTGAAATTATAACCCTATTTTTCTCTGTAGGTGTATGTAAATGACTTTCCATCAGAAGTTATTTATATTTACTCTGTAAAATGGGCTGACTGTATCCATGGTTGCTATAAATGTTAAATATGTATATGAGGTTTATATTACAAGAGATAAACAAATGACAGTTATATTGCACCCACTGGCTTAGTTATTATTTAACCAATAATTATAATGCCATAAAATTAATCAATTATTTCCTTTTAAAAGGCACTGAGTCACTAAGCTTATATTATAAATTTTGTTGAGATAATTATTCTTTTTGATATAAGATGACTAAAAATGGTTTAAGCTCAAGAAAGATTTGGTGGCTCTGTTGGTTTGCAAACTGGTCCCTTACACAAAGGGCAAGGAGAGTCTGAAAAAAGGGGCAGATCACTCCAGATAGGTAGGTATCAGATTTAATAAGCAAAGGAACTTACATACAAGGAACTTGTTTGGGGTGAACAACAGACAATTAGATGTTCGCACCCACCCACCAGAATCTTAAAATTTTATAGAGAGGCCTTAACTGGGTTCAATCATGTGCTCCATCCAGATGGTCTCAACCACACAGAGCTCTCTCAAGGCTGAGTCCTTCAGAGCAGCCCCACTGTGGGAACAGTGGACAGAACGTACATTCGGAGGACAGAGGAGGCAAGGAGGATCTTCCAATTGCCTGGGTCCAGCTCACAGATCAAACTGCAGTAATACCCCCTGGATGACCTCCTCCAAGACGTTCTGTTAGTTGAAGAGTCCGGTGGTAGAGCTGATTTCCTGCATGTTTTAAACCTTTGAGGTCTGAAGGGCTTGCCCTCCTGCCTCTGAGCTGCTTTCTTCTGTCGGCTCCATTCACAGGCAGCTTCTTTCCTCTTGATGGAAGATGCTGTCAAGCTCTCAGCCTGCATCCTTCTCTCTTAGAAGCCAGAGTGGGAAGTGGGGCTCTTCCCATTAGGATTCCAGAATTGAGTCACATCAGTTCTAGATGGGCCCCAAGCCCATCAATCTTGGAAAGTGGAACTGGTCCCACTTGGTGCCCAGCATCATAGAGGCAGTTGGAATCGGCCCTACTGAACCCACAAGAACTGATGGTGGGAGAGGAATGCATTACCAAGGAAAATTGTGGTGTTAGGAGCCACATGTGAAGGAATCCTGGGTAGGAAAAAAAAAAAAAAATACTCAGTAAAGCATATAAATGTTGAATTTATGTGGGGCTACCACAAGAAAAATAAACTGATGAAACAAAAGAAAAGAATACCAAAATACTATTTCCTGTTCAAGGAAGGTTAGTTATAACTTTCTAGAGAGTGGTGCTATGCAGAACTGAACGCAGGGCATAGGGTGAATGGCGTTAATCTTTTCCAAACAGTTACAGCTGCTGAGGTCTATTGCTTACAGGTATAGAAAGCATCTGTGGTCATATTCCTGATTAATTCAAAATAATAATTGTCAGCTGTGTCACCATCTAAAGCAGGGATTTTTAGCATTTTATTGTGCCATCAATCTCCTTTCTCCATAGACCGCCCCCTCCTTAGAATATTTTTAAAGGCAGTTTTTTTAAAAAAGGTATTACTTCAACAAGGATCTGCTGTATAGCACACAGAATTCTACTTAATACTCTGTAATAACCTATATGGGAAAATAATCTGAAAAAGAATAGATATATGTATATGTATAACTGAATCACTTTGCTGTACACCTGAAACTAACACAACATTGTAAATCAACTATACTCCAATATAAAATAAAAACAATTTAAAAATGCATGAAGATTGTAAAAAAAGGTATTACAAAGAAAATTACTCACATGAAATATATTCATCAAAATATTTTTAAACACACTTGGGACAAAGTGATACATATGCTTCTTTATTAAAAAAGCAAATATCAAGATCCAGGCAGGTCTAATAAGACTGTACTTTCAGTGTAGTGATGACCATAGATACTAATTTGAGATATTTTCCATTAATACACTATTACGTAAAAATATCTGTAATTTCTCTTTGTGACAATACAGCACAAGAAGTACTGAATTTTAAATTACAGTTTAGTAAAAATAGAATACAGTTTTGCCCCAAGCAAATGTATAGACACACCAGATTAATAAACAGTACCTTCAACTAAATTATTTACTGAAGTGGAAACTGGCAATTGAATCAGAATATTTTAGAGGTGAGAGAAAATGATAAAAAGATCAGTTTCAGTAGTTTCCAGTGATAATGGATGTGTGATTTTAACATGTATTCTGTTTTGAATAAAATGCTCTCAAATAAATGAATCAGAAAAAAACAGAGTTGCTCTGGTTGAAATTTGGGTGGCAAGCCCCAAGCTCTGGTCAGGGGGCTTTGCATCGCCATCCACAGCTGCCACTGAGGCATCCAAAGACTCCAGAAGGCCTGTTCAAAAATCACCTATCTCATTTACCTGTTTGCAAATTTTTTGTCACATAAAGAATCCATTCTCATAACAGTTAAATGAAATACCTTAGACCTTGAGCCTCATCACTGGGCAGAAAACACTATGATTTCTATCCAACCAACACTTACTAAAAGCCTACATAGAGCTCTATGAAAAAATAAAGCTGAGACATGGTCCCTAGTTTCATGGATCAGATAAACCACGGTGCAGAAGAAACTACATATAAAGAAAGAAAGAAAAATTTGTTAACAAAATAAAAACATAGTAAATGAGTGAAAAATCTATGTATTAGAAGACATTTCTTTTTGGAGCATAAGACAACTACTTTGTGTTTAATGACATTTGACTCCCCCAACCCTGCCCCGGAAAAAAAACACCCTTGCATTTGTATTTGTCTACTTAAAATTTTGTAAGATGCTTATATCTGGAGGAAAGAAAAAATCTGAACAGTCTCAGATTTAGAGTCAACTTAAAATTGAGAGCTCTGGAAAGAGACTATATGTAGAATATAGAATATATAATATATGTAATATAACACACACACACACATACACAGGGTGATGAGTTCCTTAGCTATAAAGCCTGGAAACAGCATTCTAAGACATTTGGTAATAAAGGAAGACATTATCCAGTATTTGGGGAGAAAAAATCATAGAGTCTCTCTGCCTGTTCCTGGAGGGTCTCAGGAGAAAAGAAAAAAAAAAAAAAAAAAAAGGTCAACTTGCTGATTTACTTAATCTCCTCACAGTGAACTGGTCTCCTCACTTACAAACTGGTGGGAAGTGACCATGAGTGGAGGGAGAGGGTGGGGAGAAGCTGAGACACAGCATAGAAATGTGTCTGTGAGGTATACTCGGGGGGAACTCAGGTGAACTAATTTCACTGAAACTCATGGTGGGTGGGGAAATAGACAAATGACCAAAGGATAGGCAGCCTTTATGCCTTGCCAAGGAGACCAGAATTTATTCACAGAGAAAAGGGAAGCCACTGGTGAGTTTTAAAAAGGAAGCAACCAGGTTAGTATTTTGAAACATTGCCTCAGCAATACTATGGAAGATGGTTTGGAAACAGGATAATTACCAGTTATGAGGTTATTTCAGTAGATTAGGAGAGACGTGAGTAAGGCCTGAACTAAAAAGTAATGGCAATGGAGAGGATACGGTAGATTCAAAATATTTAAGGATTTGGAACTTATAGGATGTGGGGACCATTTGAGATGCAGAAGGGATGGGAAGGAGGAACCAAGGAGGAGTCCATGCTTCTGGTTTGTGTGGCTTGGTGCTGGTTGTTAACATGTATCCAGGCACTTGACTCACAATTCAATGCTCTAAATACAATGTAATTGAGTCCATTGGTAGAATTTTGTCCATTGAAGAGGTTAAACATTAGCATGAAACAACAGTACTATATATAAAATAGATAGTCAGCAGGGACTTACTGTATAGCACAGGGAACTCTACTCAATATTCTGTAATAACCCATATGGGAAAAGAATCTGAAAAAGAATTGATATATGTATATGAATAACTGAATCACTTTGCTGTACACTTGAAACTAACACAACATTGTAAATCAATTATACTCCAATATAAAATAAAAATTAAATTAAAAAAAAGAATGAAACAACAGTCCCTATGAGCTACATGCACGTGTCATTAGGGAAGACAAGCTGGCTGTCCCCAACAGAATCAAGACAGCTCCACCAGATAACATCACCTTGGGAGATATTGTTGAACAAGTTCTGGCTCCTTGTCTAAAGGGATCAAGACTAGATCCATCCTTTAGGACTTCACTAACGATAAAAAAGACCTGAGAAATGGAAATATTAATCACATTGCCAATTGCTTTATTTATAAAAAGAAATCTAACTGCTGGTCATTGTATTTTCTTTGTGTAGCATGTCAACAGGGGAAAGCAAACAGATGAAAAGAGATTTTGATTAAAGGGTATTAGATCTATAATTAAATCTATATAGACTTAATATTTAATGGCATCAGGTTAGAAAAGCCCCCGTGTATCACTGTTAATGATAATGAGGTGTATGTCACATTCTTGCTTTTTTCGGGTAAATTAATCTCCTCAGTCATAAGCATCCTAGCTGACTCACAGTGCTACCTCTTCGAAATAAAACTGAACATCTCTCCAGCATTGTATCCTGTTGACCTTTTATTTTAAGTTTTGGAAGAATAATCTTTATTCCAAGCTCTTGGGAAACAACATTATAGTTATATAATGTTCTAATAATATCCTCTTCTTTGACACACATAATTTATACATTTTTATAGTAGAACATCTTTTAGAATTGAGCTAATATAAGGGTCAAATCATGTCCTTTCCTACAAAAATGTATTCCATGCAAGGTTTTATCTATAAAGCAGCTAATATTCCTATCTGAAGACAGCAGTTCTATATCCGAGTCCGAACTGTTCTGGAACTTCTATTAATTGAGTCTGATTTTTCAGGAATTTGTGGCACCTCTAAAAACTATAAAGACCAACCGTTGACAAATATCCTTAATTCCTTCAAATTTCCTTTTCCTAACTTCATATCTGCTCTCTGCTTCACATTTCATATTAATAATAGAGCCTATTGCACATTCTAATCATTCTGGGAAAAAGGTCACGTGCCTGCTGGTTCAGCAAATTTATTATTAAATGAAGAAGGGACCACTTGTTATCAGATGACTTCAACATATGTTTATGTTAAAATTTAATATTTTCTTCCTTTATTATAGGACTTAGTAGTTTTTGAAATGTGGTCATCTGCTGTGCAGAGATTGCCCTCTACAGAGATGAAAGCTTGAGAATAGAAGATGTTTTCTGCTGAATTAGACTGGATGATTTCATAAGGTCAAATCCCCCAGGGAAGTATGGAAGAAAGACTGGACACCCCGTGAAAGAGAAGGCTGGCAATAACATACAAGGGTCTACTATTTTTAATATGTTGTTGAGACCAGTGGAGACATTTTTATACTGTTTAAATTGCCTTCTTTTCCTTTACAAGGTACAATTTTTTTTCATTTTATAAGATTTGGTACTTATGTACAGCATTTGAAAAACAACAAATAAAAATATCTTTATTTAAATCACACAGAGATAGCCACTATTTTATCTCTTGGTGTATTTTCTTTAAATGTTTTACTTTATTTATTACCTTTAAAGCATCATTGCTATCATATTTGTATACACTTTGTAATTTAAATGTTAATAGTATCTGTCATTTTTTCTGACTGTAAATGTCAAGAAAAAAAGTCACAATGATCCTAGTACATATGGGTAACACATAAATATTTGGTTATATTTCTTAGTTTTTTTTACATACACACATATATACCTTATATACCATCCCTCTCTCTGGATCTCCTTATTCGCTAGGACACCATTTTTTTGAGCAATAAAATATTTTTAAATTAAGGTATGCACATTAGTTTTTTTCTTAAACATTTTTATTGGAGTATAATTTAAACATAATGCTATTGCATACATAGACTACAATATAGTGTAAACATAACTTTTATATGCACTGGAAAACCAGAAAAATTTTGTGACTTGCTTTATTGTGATATTCGCTTTGTTGCTGTGGTCTAGGACAGGGGTCTCCAACCCCCGGGCTGTGGAGCAGTACCGGTGCACGGCCTGTTAGGAACCAGGCTGCACAGCAGGAGGTGAGTGGCAGATGAGCCAGCGAAGCTTCATCTGCCGCTCCCCATCACTCCCATTACGCCTGAACCATCCCATCCCTCCCCCAACCCTGGTCCGTGGAAAAATTGTCTTCCACGAAACCGGTCCCTGGTGCCTAAAAAGTTGGGGACCACTAGTCTAGAGTATCTTTGAGGTATGTATTTAATCATCTACCAATAACTCAAGTAAAATGAGGACAGAGTACTGATTTAGCAATGTGAAGGTCATAAGTGATGATAATAAGAGGAGTATTTTGGGGGCAAAAATCTAGATGGAATAGATTCAGGGTAAAATGAAAGCAGAATAATTTTTGGTAACAGGTATTTCCTCTTTCAAGGAAATTTACTATAAAATGAAGCAGAGAATTGGGACAGTATCCGGAGAAGAATGTGAGGTCAAAGGGGAGATATTGGAGATATTAGATTATTTTTGTTCTACCCTAAAGCACTTTTCCTAACTGCAAATAAAAATCAAATAACTTTTTGGGTCACTTCTATAATATAACTGGCTGTTTCTTACAGCCCTACTGTCTCTAAATTAGAAGCACCCCACTGAAGCTAGCTTTCTCTTCCCATGTTGTGGTATTACTCCTAGTTTTTCTTTCTCATCCATATTCTACATCTGTCTGTTGCCTTTACTGGAACTGTTAATATATCATTTTAACCAGATCATCTTATCTTCACTTTCCTTTAGTTCCTTCCTGAAAAGGACTTTGTCTAATTAATGAAGTCATCATAAAAAACTTTTCCAACAGATTTTTCCCCCTCCTATTATAGATTTCTAAATAAATTCAACTTCTCCATTGATATAAAGTTCATTTCTAGTTTATATTTCCCTATAGTTGAATTACTACAAATAGTGCCTAAGATTAATGGTATTTGAACCCGAAGCTTCCATGTCATGTGGTCCTTTGTTCACTGAGATGCTCAGAGCAAACTTTCCTCTTGAGGCCACTGCACTGCCTTTTTCTGCAGAGTACTAGTTTCCTCTCCTTTTATTTTCCCCCATTTTCTCATAACCTGGCATTTTTCTTCATGTTTCCAATTCAGTATTTCTTCTATTGGTATGTAAAAACACTCCAAAACTTAGTGTCTTAAAACAGCAATAATTATTTACTGTCTCTCACTGTTCCTGTGGCTCAAGAGTTGGGAATACCTTGGCTGGGTGGTTCTGGCTCAGGACTCCTTTGAGGTTGCAGTCAGACCGTCATTTCAAAGCGATGCTCTTGAAACCTCTTTGTCATTTGTCTGGAGTCTGAATTGGGAAGCCTTGAACAGCTGGGATTTCTTGAACATAGATTTTGTCCCTATGTAGTTTCTCCTTGTGGTCTCTTGAGAAGAGTAACTTCAGGATAGCCAGGCTTCTTACATGCCAGTTCTGGGTTCCCTCTGCATGTGTCCTGAGAGAGTCAGATGGAAGCCGCAATGGCCTTTCATGAGTCTGCCTCTGAAATCATGCAGCCTCACTCCCCCTGCATCCTATTGGTCCAGGCAGTTACAAAGTTCTGCTTAGTTTCCAGGGAAGAAAACACAGACGCCCACCTCCTGATGGAGGAATGTCAAAGCAGCAGTGTAAAAACAGTGTGTGGAATTGGAAATATATTGATGCAGCCATCTCTGAAACGTTATCTGAAAGCCGATCTCCTTTCTTTTCAAATCTTGTTCCTCCTTCTAATTATTGCCTTATGCTTCAACATACTCTCCATTCATGAATGATTTTCTTATTTTCTTTATTCTCTTGGCTTCACTTCCTTGCCTCCCACCCCGAAGCTAATGCTAAGGAATTTTTTTTCACACTTTTTAGTACCCTCAGATGCCTTCTACTTGTGATCCCAAAACACACTAAACATGTCAATCTCCAAATCAAATGATCTCTGCTTCTGTACTACTGAATCTTTCTGGAGAAAACTACATTACTGTGTTTTCTGGCATCATCATCACCATTATTATTAATTTTCACTCTCAACCAAAGTTTTTGACACTGCCAAACAGCACTCTTTGTCAACTAGTTAAAAATATTTCACATTCATTCTGAATGAATATGGTAAGTCCAGAGTAGAAATGGCTTGTGTTTCGTCCAGCACATCATCCATAGAGGTTTCATGAAGAGGTTTATGTGGAAGAAGCAAGCCAAAGAATTCTCTTTGTAGTACCAGTCACTAGAAATGTTTATTTCCTAAGGAAGACTATTGTTATGTTCAGATGTATGAAACAAATTTAGATTGATGTAGCCCCACTTGTTGACTGTTGCTTTTGTTGCTTGTGCTTTTGGGATCATATCCAAAAAACTATTGCCAAGACCAATGTCAAGGAGCTTCTTGCCTAATTTTCTTCTGGGACTTTTATGGTTTCAGATCTTATATTTACATCTTTAATTCATTTTGAGTTAATCTTTGTGAGTGGTGTAAGATAGGAGTTCAATTTCATTTTCCTGCCTGTGGTTATCCAGTTTCTCAACACTATTTGTTGAAGAAACTATCCCTTCCCCATTGAGTATTTTTGTCAAATATCAGTTGAGACATCTTTTACTTCTTTACTGTGTAATAATTGAAATTCACTCATGCAGATGTATCAGCATTGCCCATTTTAAAAAGTCACTAGTACTAAAAGTAGGATTTTACTCTTGTCAAACTTTTCTTGGCTCTTAATATCTATCCTCCTTTGTAAAATAAATTACTTTGAAATTCTAAAAACAAAATAATAATCAGTTGACTGTACATGTATGTGTTTATTTCTGAACTCTCTACTCTGTTCCAATGATCTGTGTGTCTGTTATTATGTCAGTACTGTATTGTTTTGATGACTATAGCTTTGTAATATAGTTTGAAATCAGGAAAGGTGATGTCTCCAGTTTTGTCTTTCAGAATTGCTTTCACTATCCAGGGTCTTTTGTGTTTCCATACAAATTTTAGGATTTTGTTTTTCTATTTCTCTGAAAAAATCAATGGAAGTTTGATAGGGACTGCCTTGACTCTATAGATGGTTTGGAGGTAGTATGAACATTTTAACAATATTAATTCTTAATTCATGATCACATACATCTTTCCATTTGTTTGTGCCTCCTTCAATGTCTTTTATCAAAGTCTTGAAGTTTTTATGGTACATATCTTTCACTTTCTTGGTAAGTTTAGTCCTAATATTTTATTGTTTTCGATGCTGTTGTGAATGGGATAATTTTCTTTATTTCTTTTTCAGATGTTCTGCTGTTAGTGCATAGAAACACAACTGATTTCTATATGTTGATTTTGTATCCTGCAACTTTACTGAATTTGTTGATTGGTTCCAACAGTTTTTTCTTTGAATCTTTAGGATTTTATAAGCTCCTATCATCTGCAAATAATGACAATTTGATGCCTTCCTTTTCAATTTGGATGCCTTTTATTTCTTTTTTTAAAATTTTATTGGAGTTGATTTACAATGTTGTGCTAGTTTCTGCTGTACAGCAAAGTGAATCAGTTATATATATACATATATCCACTCTTTTATAGATTCTTTCCCCATATAGGTCATTAACAGAGTATTGAGAAGAGTTCCCTGTGCTATACAGTAGGTCTTTATTAGTTATCTATTTTCTATATAGTAATGTGTATATGTCACCCCCAACTTCCCAATTTATCCCTCCCCCTCCCTGCTTGCTTTCTCCCCTGGTAACCATAAGTTTGTTTTCTACATCTGTGACTCTATTTCTGTTTAGTAAATAAGTTAATTTGTACCATTTTTTTAGATTCCACATAAAAGTGATATCATATGATATTTGTCTTTCTCTGTCTGACTTACTTCACTCACTATGACACTCTCTCGATCCATCCATGTTGCTGCAAATGGCATTTCACTCTTTTATATGGCTGAGTATTATTCCATTGTATAGGATGTACCACATCTTCTTTATCCATTCCTCTGTCAATGGACATTTAGGTTGCTTCCATGTCCTAGCTATTGTAAATAGTGCTGCAATGAATATAGGGGTGCATGTATCATTTCAAATTATAGTTTTCTCTGGATATATGCCCAGGAGTGGGATTGCAGGATCATATGGTAGCTCTATTTTTAGTTTTTTTTAAAGAACCTCCATAATGTTCTCCATAATGGCTGTATCAATTTACATTCCCACCAACAGTGTAGGAGGGTTCCCTTTTTCCACACTCTCTCCAGCACTTAACTGTTTGTAGATTTATTTTTATTTTTATTTTTATTTTTATTTTTATTTTTATTGAAGCATAGTTGATTTAAGAGATTATCATACTAAGTGAAGTCAGAAATAAAAGAATGTTTGTAGATTTTTTGATGATGGCCATTTTGACCAGTGTGAGATGATACCTCATTGTAGTTTTGATTTGCATTTCTCTAATAATTAGTGATGTTGAGCATCTTTTCACGTGCTCTTTTGCCACCTCTATGTCTTCTTTAGAGAAATGTCTATTTAGATCTTCCACCTATTTTTTGATTGGGATGTTTGTTTTTTTGATATTGAGCTGTTTGTATATTTTGGGGTTTTACTGATATGAGCTGTTTGTATATTTTGGAGATTAATCCCTTGTTGATTCATTTGTGGATGCCTTTTATTTCTTTATTTTTACTGATTGCTCTGGCTAGGACTTCAAGTACTATGTTGAACAAGAGTGGTGAGAGTGGACATCCTTGTCTTGCTCCTAACCTTAGAGGAAAGGTTTCAACTTTTCACCATTGACTATCACTTATGGGTTTCTCATATATGGCATTTATTACATTGAGGATTTTTATCATGAAAGGATGTAATCTTTTACAAATGCTTTTTCTATTTTATTGCTCAGCCCATTTCTTCTCATCTTTATTTTCTTCTGTTTTTGTATCTTAGTTTAATTGTAATTTTACTTAAAGTAATTTAAAAAAATTATCTTCCTGGATAATATTCTCCTGGACTCTTTAAAATGTCCCAAAATGATTTGCTTTCGTTTGATCCATTCTGGATTTGGGACCCACAGACGCTGGACTTCTGCTCCTGCCTAGGCAGGAAATTCAAGAAGGTCTGAGGGACTACAGGCTTGGGGCACTGAAATCGGATGTTGAATTTCAATTGACAGCAGGGTAGCCTCTTGATAAATAGCAGCCCAAGTGTAGGCTGAACCACAAAAGAGCCTCTAAGACTTCGGCCTGGAGCAGGTTTTGATGTGAAACACCCCTAGATGATCATAAGAGATCATGATCATTTCTTCTATCATAAGAGAAGAAAATGTGGCCTGCTCTTTCCTATTTACAGTAGACACACCCACACTCACAGCCTCACCTTCACAAACACACACTGGAAAAGTGAGTGGGAGAGAAGAGAATCCTCACTAATTGTGCTTGTAGAGTAAGGCCACCACAAGCAGGGGAGCCTCTGCCAGAGCAGGCTGTGGTGGTCCAGGTGGGGGCAGAGTCATGACTGTCAGGCTAACACATTGGCAGCAGTGTTTGGATGCACAAGGCAACATTTGCCAGAAGGAGGGAGTGGGGGTCATTGACTGAGGATAAAAGAAGACAGCTCACAGCGTGAAAGTCCACCTAAGTTTGCTTCGTCCATGAACACAGTCAGAAGAAGCATGGTAAGAAGGGGTGGACAATTTCACAAATGCATTTAAAGCACCACTGCTACCAGAACAGCACAACTTCTGTTAAAGTTGATGGTGGCTCAGATCCATTGTAAATAGAATTAAACATGAATGTGACTTTTTTCCCCTCCAAATCTTCATCTAAACCTAATGTTTATTAGTTTTAACTAATTAGCATTAGTTTAATGTTAATTAACATTAACCTAATGTTTAATGTTTATTAGTTTTAACTAATTAACATTAGGTTAATGTTAATTAACATTAACCTAATGTTTAATGTTTATTAGTTTTAACTAATTAACATTAACCTAATGTTTAATGTTTAATGATATTAAACCTAATGTTTATTTTCCAGCCTTATTGCCACTGCCTTGGTTTAGATCCAATAATTATTCTTCAGGATGAGTAGTTCCATAAAAACCTATCTGAGAATTAAACTTATAATGTGTGGCTCTCAAATTCTTCAGCTACAGGGCTATTCATATACTCTCCAGAATCCAAATCTAATCATATCACTCCTTGAGCTAGAATTCCTAAATTGTTTTCCATTACATAACACAAGTTTCCAGTTTCCTTGAATATTATAAAAAGCTTTTATTATCCACCACTTCCCACCTATTTACCGCTATTTCCTGCCATGGGCTCCTCTTTCCCTTTAAATTATGTGCAGTTTCCTGAAGGTTTCATGCTGTTTCACCACATCTACTCCATTGTGGATTTGTCCCTTTTGCCCAGAACACCTTCCTCAGCTCTGCCTTCAAATGCCAGCAAAGCCTTTTCCTTCCAAAGCCTCCTTTCTCTAGAGAGAGCCAATATTTCATCCTAATATCTAGAATCTGAAAAGTGATCTTTTTTTTTTTTTTGACCGTGCCGCCTGGCTTGTGTGATCTTAGTTCCTGGACCAGGGATCGAACCTGGGCCACAGCAGTGAAAGCACTGAGTCCTAACCACTGGGCCGCCAGAGAATTCCCTGAAAAGTGATGTTTAAACTTCGTTTACATTCTTTCTCCCAGAAGGGTTAACTTCAGGGAGCGGGGATTGAATTTTTTTCATTTGTATATCCCTTCTTAGAACAGTATTCAGGTAAGTAGTAACTGAATCTTTTTTCCTTCCTGAATAATGTGTCATATTGCTCCTAACACTTTTCAGAATTGAGTGAAATAAAGTACAGTGTTGGATAGGGGTTCTTCATCTACTGGTTTAGTCGATGAAGGTTTATTGAGTGCCTACATCTTACGAGGGACTGCTCAGTCCAGGGGCTGTCACACAAATCTTACAATATTGCCCAGTTCCTGCCTTCAGATATCTTATGTGCTAATAGGGAAGAAAATGCTTAAATCAAAAGACCCAAACTTACCATTTATTTTATCTATCTATCTATCTATCTATCTACACACACGCACACACACAATAGAATAAGAGAACACAGTTCCACTGGGGATAAAATACAGATGGATTTTAATTTAACTGGAGAAAAAAAAGACTGCATATCCAACAGAAAACTCTCTAAAGGTACTGCTTACTGTCATAGGATTTGATATGCAAAGGAGAGTAGTGAGTTTTGTAAGTTCTTCTAATTATCTTCTAATTATCTCCAGTTAGTTTCTAAAAGACCATTTGGAAGTATATTTATAGGTAAGCCCAAATTAACACTATCTGGTGGTGGCAGAATGAGTTTTGCTTTGGCTTATAACTTTTTCATTATCACATATTGTTAGTTGAAAATTTGTAACTAGGAAAGTACCCATAAATCTTGATAAGAACCTGGAATGCAGCTATGTTAACCAGAAAAGAACAGAGCCTTATACTTCAGCTCTCATGAAACTGGGATTGTGTTGACATTTCTGCAAATAAGAAGCCCAAAAAAGGCAATGGTTTGAACGAATGCTGCCCATTCCAGGCCGAGAGGCCCACAGATAACAAATAATCTCAAGACATAATGGAGTCAAGGCTAAAACAGACATGAGCAATTGACCCCTGAGGGTCCCAGGTAATACTTCAGTGGCCAAATGCCAGTCAAGACCAGCTGAATCAGAATAACTGAGTGTCACCCAACTAAAATGGTGTATCAGGGTGGTGTCAGGGAGCTGCATTTTTAACAAGAATCTCAGGGGATTCTGAAGCACAAAGCCTGGCCACGATAATTTTAGCTTGGTAACAAAAGATAATCAAATGCTGCAGCCATTTAAAAACACCCTAGTAAATCATTCACAGAACGCCTAGCTTCTTTAAGCATCACTACCTTGATATACACTCCAAGACCACCTGGTTGAAAAATAAACACAAATATGACTGGATAAGGTGTCTTGCTGTATGAATGACCATGCTTCACACCAGCTAAAATCTTAGGGCAGGAGCACTGAATTGTGCAACTATTGGTTGGTGACCTTGTTTGGGCATAGCTATACAAAATAATGATATTTATTTAAAATTCTGTATTTAAAGCCTCTTTAGATGGTAGTAGTTGGAAAGCAGTTTCAGTGATCTATTCTGGATACTCCTAGTGGCAACATGATTTTGCCACATGTATGTAAAATATTGGCTTTTACTCTGTACTCTGTAACAGGGAAAGGGATCCTATATTCTATTAGATGTAAATATTGTATTAAACTAAATTTTTCAAATATTTAGAGGAGGAGGAAAAACTCACTAACATGCCATTGCATTGGAAATTCTTGTGAGGGGACCATCTACCAGATCCTGACTCGAGAAAATATTCATCTTCAGAGCCAGTAAAGCATCAGTAGCAGGCTTACCTGTAGTCTTTGATAGGAAGGGAGACGGTTTTGTTTTTTGAACAAACTGCATTCAGGACTGCTTTTAACCTGCATGTAAGTTGCTGATGAGTAATAAGTGTGAAAAAATCTCCCACAAGAATACTAGAATGTTATTAAGTTTTGAACCACAGATTTCTGCTAATGGAATGAGGAAACAATTTTGTCTTTCTCAATCTTCTGAATTCCACCTTCTCACTCCATTCCAGTAATGTGTAAAATAAGTCATTATGAAAGCACTGTTTAGGATCAAGAAGGTAAGGAAAAGATGTCCCCTTTCAACAAGAGGAGAATAACGACCAGGGAGTAATAGTTGAAACGAAATAATCAGATTCTATCAGTAAAACAAAACAAAATGAAATAGGGTTTATAGATACTTCCTTATAATAGTACATCCTAAAGACCTAGACTATATTTTCACATGAGGAAAGTAAGATTTGAGAATTGGCAGATGCAAGGGAGGATGCATAATTTGTAAAGAGAAAAGTACAGTTTTTGAATAAAAACATTTTAATTAATTAAGTCAGTTCTTAAAAGCCAAAACATTGGACAGAGCACGTGGAGAATACTTCCCTTAGAGTAGGAAACAATGCAACATGATTAGCTGTATAATCAGATGAAGGGTGCACTGTTGCCTTGTCATGACGCAGAGGATGGTAAGGTAAGTTCCACTATGACAACAGCTCAGTGGGAGGAACGAAGGGCAGGATTTAGAAAGTAAAAGCATTCCAGCCACAGATGTATTTGAAAAGGATAACCTCCTATTTTTAAAAGATGAATAAATAAGGAAATTATTCATAGCTAGCTCAGGGGAAAATAAGATGACCCAAACACATGGTGATAAGGGAAGACTGGACAAGGAGAAGGAAGAGTGGAGATGATTTGCAAGATCAAATTAAGCAAATTTATACAGTCTTAACAGGCATTTCTAAATAATGAAATTATTTTCAGAACAGCTTCTGACGCAGGAGGAAAAACAATTAGGGCTCATGATAGCAGAGACAGGGTAAAGAAGGTGATATAATTAATGCCATGGCCCACTTTCCACCTGGAGATGTAAATCTCTGGAGTGCAATCTGCAGTGAGAGAGGAGTGGCTGCCTAGCAACCGAACTCAATAGGCTTTTATGCCTTGTTTGACTCATTTATTCTCAAAGCTGTAGAACAGCAGACTCTCTTTTATAAAGACAGTCATGATTTTCATCAGGGAAAAAAGTAAGAATTTATTTTAAGTAAATAATGTCTCCTAAAATGGAACCCTCCTACATTGCTGGTGGGAGTGTAAATTGGTGCAGTCACTATGGAAAACAGTATGGAGGTTCCTCAGAAAACTAAAAATAGAGTTGCCATACAATCCAGCAATCCCACTGCTGGATACATATCCAGACAAAACTATGTTTCAAAAAGATACATGCACCCTTATGTTCATAGCAGCACTGTTTACAATAGCCAAGACATGGAAACAACTTAAATGTCCATCAACAGATGAATGGATAAAGAAGACGTGGTACATCTATACAATGGAATATTAGCCATAAAAAAAGAATGAAATAATGCCACTTGCAACTACATGGATAGACCTAGAGGTTATCATACTAAGTGAAGTAAGGTCAGAAAGAGAAAGACAAATACATAAGATATCACTTACATGTGGAATCTAAAATATGGCACAAATGAATTTACTTATGAAACAGAAACAGACTCACAGACATAGAGAACAGACTCATGGTTGTAAAGGGGGAAGAGGGAAGGGAGAGGGATGGACTGGGAGTTTGGGGTTAGTAGATGCAAACTGTCACATATAGAATGGATAAACAACAAGTTCCTACTGTATACCACAGAGAACTATATTCAATATCCTGGGATAAACCATAATGGAAAAAAATATGAAAAAGAATGTATATATGTGTGTAAGTGAGTCACTTTGCTGTATGGCAGAAATTAACACAACACTGTAAGTCAACTATACTTCAAAAAAATAATAAAAATTTGGATTTTCTATCAAAAAAAAATGTCTCCTAATGAGTGCAGTACCACCTGGTGGTCTTATTTTTCTTTGGGTGGGGAAGAAGGTAAGTCCAGGATGAGACAGATGAACTGGGATAAAATATAAGGGTAAAGAATCCAGTTGTCCCTTTGGGGTTGAGGAGGGAGGTTGTCGTGGGAATCTAAGTGTGAGATGGAAAGATGGATAAGCAATTATTGGCTCAGAATATGATGAGGGTTTTGCATTTCAGTGGAGGATCTATTGTCTTAGGAGACAGTAAGTTACAAGGTGGAGCCTGTGATCTGCACTATGCGGGACTGTGGGAGGGATTTGAAGAAGTGTGGAATCCAAGCCTTTCACATTAAGGAGAACAGGAAATGTGAAGCTGGATTCCTGGATGCATCACCCACACAGATCCAGGTGTTAATGTGTATGAGTGAAGGGAAGAGAGATCAAGAGGCGGACAAGGCAGCAACAGAGGGAGGTCCACAGGGATGAAGCTCTCCAAGGGGCTAGATTTCACTTACAGATGAAAGGGGAGTCATCTGGACCTAGGATTGGTGCAAAAGACAGTTCTGGTGCCACCTCCCCCTTCAGTGGTGGTGGGAGAATGGGAATCAATGCTGTCAACCTTAATATGTGGTTTAGTTTGGGTAAAAAAAAAAAAGGCATGAGTGGTGTAGACTCTGAAAATATAGGGCATTGATTGTTCACAGAGGAAGGGGAGTTTCTATTCAAAGAACTGGGACAACATGGAATAAAAGAATGAGCTGGGGAAAGAATTTCCGTGCGATTATCATTAATTCATTGATTCAAGAGATATTTATCAGGGACTTCTCTGTGGCAGGCACTGTTCCAGGAACCAGTGATATAGCCATAAAAAACACAGAGAAGGTCTGTAGCTTCAAGGACTTTAGGTTCTTATTGATTATTTTAGAGGCGATTTACAGATAGTTCATAGACTTCTTTTCACTTGCCCCAAACTGGTATAACTATATGAGTGCTAGAAAATAAATCAACAAACAAACAAATAATAAATGAAAGAAAGAAAGAAAGAAGAAAGAAAGAAAGAAAGAAAGAAAGAAAGAAAGAAAGAAAGAAAGAAGAAAGGAAGGAAGGAAGGAAGAAAGAAAGAAAGAAGAAAGGAAGGAAGGAAGGAAGAAAAAGAAAGAAAGGAAGGAAGGAAGGCATTACAAAGGAAGAAACAAAGAAAAAATAATAATCTTAGGTAAAAGGCTGTCTAGAATAGCAGAAATATGAAACCTGTATATTTGTAAGAGTGAGGAAAACTAGCCACCAAACTAAAAGGTATAATTTAAGAGAGGGGTAAACTAGATGAAGAAGGGAACTCATTAAAAGGCTGGAATATGAAACTAATATACTTCGTGAAATACTCTCAGACTAAATAACTCAGTGAGATTATCTCTCTGTCTATCTTACTTTCTACCTGCCTATCTATCTATCTATCTATCTATCTATCTATCTATCTATCTATCTATCTATCTACAGTTGACCCTTGAACAATGCTGGGATTAGGAGTGCCCACCCCCAGTCAGTAGGAAATCTGCATATAACTTTATAGTGGGTCTTCTGTATCCACACCTGTAGAATCTACTATTAAAAACTACTAGTATAAATGGACCTGTATAGCTCGAATCTGTGTTGTTTAAGGTCAATTATATATATATACATATATATATATACTTATATGTATATAAAATATATGTAAAATATACATTCTTAAATTTATTATTGAACTTAAAATAGTCCTAAAAATTTTAAATATAATGACCAAGAAAAAAATTGCCTAATTATGTAAATGCCATGTTTACTAGTCTAATACTACATTAAAAATCACAAGGTCATCATTTCCTCTAAGTCAAAGCAAGATCTACTGTATATATCACTCAGTTATAAATATACATGCATATATGTATGTATATGTGTTGATAATACTCTAAAATGACCATTTTTCCTATTCCTTAATGGATATTGTACATGATCTAGACACAGCTTTATAAACAAGTTCCACTCTGTCCACTTGAACTGTATAAGGGGAGCTTCCAAATCTGTGCCCCTGTGAAAGGGAACAGCACTTCTTTCTGGAGATGCTCTTGTTATCACATCTGCAATAAATTAATCTTCATGTTGCCATGGTCTGCTGAGGATTTCCCAATCTCACAAATATTTTGTTTGTACCATTGTCCCTTTGAGAATTAACATATTAACTCAAACATCGGGAAATTAATTAGAAATTGATTACTTAATAAACAACCGTGTTTTTTGTTTGTTTTAAATTGAGTTTTATGTTTCTGCCATTGCACAGGGGCCAAACCAATGAAAAGTAATGGAAGAGATGTTTTGTTTCCAAAGGTGGCAGCAGCAGCACCTGCTCAGGTGTACATCCCTAGTGACCTGCTATGGCCTTGGCCTGAGAGTCTCAACGTTGGGAGCCCTTCTAAATTGAGGCAGCGAGCTTAGCTGGGGCTTGAAAAGGGAGCTAACACATATCCAGAAGACCACAGATACACAGATATTGGCGACCAAAAATGGGGTTTTGGGGGATGTAAAACTGTAAATATTTGTATATATAGAAATGTAAGGGTTTTTTTTTTTTTCTTTTTTCTTGAGCTTTTCTTCATGTGTTCTCAAATGAGTCACTTGCCACTGGTTCGCTTCAGGAGATGACCCAAGACAAGAGTCAAACCTATTTACCTGTTGGCTAGGGCTGGGCTGGAGAAGGTCAGCGAGGTCTGTAGGGCATGGCAGGCGGTGGGGCGGAGGTTGGCCCTGCTTGGCTAAGGTGGGCCTGGGGAAAGGACAGCAGCCTCAGAACGGCAAGGCCCAAGAGGCGCTTCGAGAACTTTCCTCTGTTACTTCCTTCCCATTCCTGGCCACTGGCCCCGATGAAAGTGAAGCTGAGTGATCTCTCTTCATGACTCTGGGAGGAGGTTTGGCCAAGCACCTGGTCTGTGAAATGGATCACTCAAAGCAAAAACCCTCGCTGCTAAAACATCTGGTCTTTCCTGGGATTTCACCCTGAAAGTTTCACTTTATGTTTTGAAACCAGCCCACATTCAAATCTTATTTCCCTGGAAGGTGCCAAGCATTGACCTTCCCCAGTTTCTATGGCTCCATTTTGATCAAAGTTAGAAACAACTGTGCTAAATAAAAATGGATTTTTAAATTAAAATCCTTAGCCATTGATTCCACAATTTATCAGAATCATTTAGGTGAATGGAAAGCAGAAAGTATACGTTTTAAAATTTATCAATGAACGTAAAATAGTCTTAAAAGTTTAGATACAATGACCAAGAAAAAAATTGCTTATTTATGTAAATGCCATACTTACTATTCTAATAACAAATTGAAAACCACAAGGTCATCATTTCCTCTAAGTCAAAACAAGACTAAGTAAATCTCTTAACTCAGATAAAACTCCTAAATTTAATGCTCTATGTAGGCAGTTTTACATAATTTTTATGAAATATTTATTAATTCTAACCATCTTTATTATAGTACCTGCTCTTAAAAACAACATTAAAAACCTTTTATATCATGATTTTCCCTGGTTATATAAACTTATTGGGAAAAATATTTTGGTCATTAAGTATTGCACCAGAGCGCTTAATTCAATCCTTAACTGCAAAGATTTGACACTAGTTATGAGTGAATATCCAACTTATCTAATGAACAACAGCAAGATTTTTCATACAATAGAGAGGGCAGTGTGAATGTGATTATAGAATTCTCGATATGGTTTTTACTTTAAAACTACCCAAGCAGCATCCTTCCGGGTAATTGGTGTGCAATCGTGTTGGATTGGATAAGAAATTTCTTCTTGAAGACACAGTAAATCAGGCATAAAGAACTTTAAATGTATAAAATAACTGTTAAACAAGTGACATGATGTTACACATGTGGCATACAACAATTATACAAATACATTTCATGAAAAACTTAAAAGGCGTTCTAATTCCAAAACCTACAAAGAAATTTTGAGATCATAGAAATACGTGGCAAGAGGGTGGGAGTAATTTTCTCCCCCTTTAATTGCAATAGTTCTCTAGAAAACAATCCCCTTTGAACTTGGGGAGATAACAGTGTTTTTCATGCCTTTGCACTTCACTTTCTATGTACATAAGATAATAGAATAGACTTAAATTAACAATATTTTCTGTTTACATATATTGTCTCTAAAAAAAAATCTATAATTTTGCTTCATGCCATTTGAAAGCTAATTGCACATAACCTAATAGAATTTACTCTTTTTTGACTTATAACTTGTAGGAAGTAGAAAAATCTCCTATTGTAAAATTAATTGGAATTGAAAAGTTTTCTAAATTATAATGACTGCCCAGATTGTTTTTGAAATACATTTGATTATTATTATTTATATCAAATGTAAAACATCTATTATTAACTAGCATTAAAATAGTTAAAATAGTTAAAATAGTAATAGCCCTCTTCACAATTTGTGTCCAAAAGTATCTATGAGATTTGTCATTCTGATATTGTCATTCAGGTTTATGTATATTCAGATTACATTTTATAAGCATATTTTCCTTTATCTTCATTAAAACAATGTACACTGGGAGTGAAGCTCAATATCATTGTACCTGACACTTTTGCAATTAACTTATCAATGATTTATAACAGTTATTTAATACCTAAGAAATGTTCCAAGCCTTGGAGAATTTAGAAGCCATTTTCCTCAGAAACTGAGAATCACCTTTTTGCCAAGAATGAATGAATTCGAATATCAACATTATCATAGGTTTGTAGAAATTCAGAAATAATGGAGTTCAAATGGCTTCTATATTAGGTAAAATTATTATCACATTCTTACTGATAACAAAATTTCAGTAAAATTAATGTCGTTTTACATTCAATCTGTGAAATATAGCAAAACAAGAGCGATCCGTATTCTATGTGTAGCATCAAACAGTCACAACACACTGCTTTCAGAAGTCTTCTAATTTGTGTTATTAGCACGTAAGGAGGTACGTAGTTGACCCTTTGTTCCATAAGACTGGCAGGTTTTGGGAACACCTGTTTCTTTCCCATTTGCCCTATGATGGTCAGTACTAAATCCAGACCTCTTAGGAGGATTCCTGTATCCACAAGTTGACAGCAGTGTGCCTGGGCTGCTATTCCATTCCCACAGTTTCTTGTAAGGACTGGTGTGTGTTTGCTTTTTCCTTCCGAGCAATGCTCATTCTTGGCAACTGTCTGCTTCTACAAACTTAGGCTTTTGTAAGGGTAAATAAAACTGGAGATTTGAAGGTTTTAGTTAGAAACTCAGGGACTTCCCTGGTTGTCCAGTGGTTAAGACATCGCCTTCCAATGCAGGGGGTGCGGGTTCGACCCCAGGTCGGGGAGCTAAGATCCCACATGCCTCGGGGTCAAAAAACCAAAACATAAAACGGAAGCAATATTGTAATAAACTCAATAAAGACTTTAAAAAAATGGTCCACATCAAAAAAAATCTTAAAAAAAAAAAAAAGAAAGAAACTCAAATCATCCAAGTAGCCATAAAGCACACCAGGGCTTTAAAACCTGTCTTCTTCCAAACTGCACTTGTAACACAGGGGCACTATTTCATAAGGCATTACCTCTTTGAGTGAGATAATGCTGAGTGACTTTCAGCCTCTTCTTTCTGACCTCCAATCAGGTTGACAGTAGTGATGACGGTGGTCCCTGTTGTAGATACCTGGGCAGTAAAATACTTTATTTCACATGGGCTAGTATGCCAGTGCCAGGTGGTAGTCTCTGGAGCAGTGTTTCTCAAATTTTAAGGCCCTTCAGAATCACCTGTAGGGCTTGTGAACATACAGATTCCTGGGTACCACCCCCAAAGTTTCTGATTTGGCAAATCTGGGATAGGGTGAAGATCTGCATGTCTAATAAGTTCTCAGGTGATGCTGAAGCTGATGATTCAGGAATCACACTTTGAAAATCATTGATTTAGAGCAAAGGAATTCTGACTTCTGAGTCTGTTCTTCACAAAATCACACAACTACTGCCTCTCTGAGCCTCTCCCTCTGTCTCTCCAGCTCTGGCTCTCACTTTCTTGCTCTCTCTCTCTCTCAATCTCTCTTCTTAAATGACAAATAACTAGATATATTAGGATCTAAAACATTTAGCTCTTACTCTGATCTCAGAATTTCTGATTCGGCAAATCTACTTAGCTATTAAGGCATATGATCAATATTATTTGACATTATCCTCCCAACAAAAGTGCTAATGTCCATAGCAATGTGAAAATCACAACTCTTCTTTCATGCAGCGTAAATAAGAAAAAAAGCTCTCAGATGTACAAAGGGGAGAAAGCAGAGAGTTACAATACTTTGCTTTCATTGGTATTGTTCTGATAATTAACAATATAATTTCAATAAACCTCATATTTGAGGGTAGTTTTTGCTTTGAGTAGTAAAAATCACAAAGTAATCCCCAGTTTGAAGACAAAAAAACCATTTGTGGATAATTTGGTTATATTCTTTCTGAAAGTGATGAGTTGGAAAAAAAAAAAAGTAAGAAAAGAGCAAGATAATTTTTATGTTCTATGAAAACCTTTCTTAAATATTCTCCATATCTTTTATTTCAATAAAATAAGAATGCCTGCTACTATACTATAAGAAGAAGAGCAACGTTCCATGAACATCTCTTTTACTTTTAAAGTGACTATTTGAATCAGAATAATTTTGCAGAGAAGCAAATTGAAAATATTCGGTGCTTTGAACCCCAGATCTTCCATTTGTATGAAACGTACTGCACTCCTGTTCATTTGTGGGTGAGTAAGAGCAAACCCCTCCATTCTCCTAGTCACCTAGCTCTCAGCCACAGGCCCAGGTAGAATTCACTAACATCAATAGAGTCACTGTAATTAAATAGAAACAAAAAAGTGCAACCTTCCTGTCCGTGTCATGGTGAGGACCACCATCATTGGTTGCTTCCTGCTCTGAGTCTGAATCATCTCCCAGAATGCTTTGCTGCTCTGCAGCCTCTACCAACAGGTCCCCCTCTGTGAACTGGAGCTCTCTTGAAGGCACATTCACACCCTAGCACCTAGCACGGTGGGTGCTTTCTGGGAGGTGTTTGATAGATGTTTACAAAACGTAAATAAATGCAAATATTTACCATCAAATCTCCATGGCATTACCCTGTCCAATATGGGACCCAGATGTGATTTGATATTCTACTACCCTTTTTCTTTGTAAATTGAATTCTTAATTTCATCTACCAAGGCCAGTTACCTCATTTTTATTGGTTAGAAGAATACAATAATGGGATATCTTAGTCTTAAATGTTGAAATCTTTCCTTAGAGATGGAAATTGTATGTTTATAGTTACTCCACAGTTTTTACATGAATACAGTCTTATTGGTCATATGTTGAAATGATAAATGCTAGCAATGGTAAGGTTACAAACCTAAGAAAACTGTGTAAATGAGTTATAAAATTAATGGAAAATAAAGTTGAATAGTATACATGTTTATATAGTTCTGAAAGATAGCTTTTGAGTTATCTAATATAATATGTTATTTTGTATATAAATATACTCTCAAATGTCACACCATAATGACACTCTTTAGTGACTTTTTTAAAACTATAAAGTCAGCTAACATATCTCTTGTTAATCCAGAGTTAGTAATTGCTACTTCTTTTAGTAGCCAAAAGAAAACCAAAGGATAAGTTTGGGTAACTTTTAGCCACCAATTTGAAGGTAAGATTAAAATAACAATTAGAATTGGAAATGCTCATACATTTACTTGACACAAATCCTAATACATGAAGCTAAAAGTGAAACAGCCTGAAAATAAGTTCAGTGGAAGTTTCAACTTCTAACATATCTCAATCAAAAGTTGAGAAATGATTTTAAACTGACTTTATTTCCAAAGAGCAAGAGATCATTTTCTTTTTTTAAAAAAAATGGGTCCACAAAGTAATAAAATTTCTGTGTACAGAGATTTAAAAAAAGAAGAGTGGTACTCAGGCATCCCTGTCCTAGGCATCAATCTTCTACCAATTTTGGAGTGTCCCCGCACCGTTGGCCGCTGCTGGGAGTGTGCTAATGCTCGTGAGCACGACCTGCTCGGACAGTTTTGATATGTTATCAATGTTGCTGATCTGGGTGGTCAGGGACTTTCGGCTCTCAGTGCTTGTCCGTCCCCGGGACAGCGGATCCTCCTGGCGGTGATGAACTCCAAGGCAACAGCAAGAAAATGCAGCTTTAAATTCCTCTCGAAATTTTCCTGGCAAACCAGCGAGAATGAAAGGAAAAAAAAATTCAATATGTTTTAACCAATCATGAATAAAATACAACTGACTGGCTCCTATTTTGGAAAAGGAAATTGGTTATTGGAAGCTTGGTACACCGTTTTTTAATAATTAATTATTTAACTGAAGTATAGTTGATTTACAATATCATGTTAGTTTCAGGTGTACAGCACAGTGAATGCTATATATATATACACTCACACACATATATATACATATATGCATGCATACGTATATGTATATTCTTTTTTTATATTCTTTTCCCTTATAGGTTATTAAAAAATACTGAGTATAGTCCCCTGTGATATGCAGTAGGACTTTGTTCTTTATTTATCTTATATATAGTAGCAGTAGTGTATAGGTTAATCCCAAACTCCTAATTTATCTTCCCTCCGCCCCTTTCCCCATTGGTAACCATAAGTTTGTTTTCTATGTCTGTGGGTCTCTTTCTGTTTTGTAAATAGGCTCATTTGTATCACTTTTTTTAGATTCCACATATAAGTGATATCATATGATATTTGTCTTTCTTTGTCTGACTCACTTTACTTAGTATGATAATCTTTAGGTCCATCCATCTTGCTGCAAATATATACAATGGAATATTACTCAGCCGTAAAAAAGAATGAAATAATACTTGGTACACTCCTGAAACACTGACACATTTCCATAAAATAGTGAGGCTGCTTTTCACGCCCAATGTTTGGATTTTGTTTCATGCCTTTAGAAGCAAACTTCCTATACTTGTGAATGTGGGTTATTTTTAACTAGATAACTATAGTAAAGCTGAGTATCAGCAGAAAGGTACCCAGAGATATTTAACGATTTAAAAAATGATGAAACCTAAGTTATACATGGCCAAAAGTACACAGAAATTATCCCTGCATTGTACTCTGAAGAAACTGTTCTATTGACACAATCAGTTCAACAAAATATCTAGAGAATTTCTAACGTTTCATAATCTGCATAAGGCAGAACAAACTGAAAGAAAAATAAACAACTTTAGAAGTTTTTCCTTATTTTTAAATTATTGATATGACGTTGGAGAAGGAAAAGGATTAAACACTGACCTTTTAAGCCTCTAAGGGTAAATGGCAGTGTTGGAAATCACCAGTTCTTTTCTCTGAGCTTTGATTACCTACCTGGGTTGTTGAGTGATTAAAATTGGTGCCCACTGATTATCAGCTGCCTTCTTGCCTCATCTTAACCCCCATCATGGCACTTTGACTTGGTTCTGTGGCTTCTACTTCAGATAATTCTCCCTACGACCCTCTAATAGATTTTCCCTGTTTAGTGCAAGCTCAGGGCCTTAGTCATCCCTAAGCCCAGGGCAAGTGTCTCCCCACTGCTTTTTAAGCCACAGTTCCTCACGCCCTTCTCCCTTCAAACAGCACTGGGGCGGCGGTATCTGCTTATCCCAGTCTGAATGTAGTCTTTATTTTGGAGACTGGGGTTGAATGTGTCAGGGGAAGGCATGAAAAGGGGCAACTGAATACAAACCACCTCTCACATATACATCACCTGATTCACCAAAAGGTGAAAAAAAGCAGGTATATAGAGGGTACATGCCATGACTGAAAAAAAAAAGTTATTTAAAAAAAAAAGCCTAATTGACTGGTTGTCTTTTTTAATAACCTATATAACCTGGAAGACCAAAGATGAAGTTAGAAAATGCACACACTTTATTCAGCATGCAATAAAATGAATTGTTTATTCTTTCATATAAAATCATCATATATTTGGAGATGGAAATAAAAAAGAAATAGCCAGGCTTCCCTGATGGCATAGTGGTTAAGAATCCGCCTGCCAATGCAGGAGACATGGGTTCGAGCCCTGGTCTGGGAAGATCACACATGCCGCGGAGCAACTAAGCCCGTGCGCCACAACTACTGAGTCTGCGCTCTAGAGCCCCCGAGCTACAACTACTGAAGCCCGCACACCTAGAGCCCGTGCTCCACAAGAGAAGCCACCTTAATGAGAAGCCTGCGAACCACAACGAAGAGTAGCCCCCGCTCGCCTCAACTAAAAAGAAAGCGCGCACGTAGCAATGAAGACCCAACACAGCCAAAAATAAATAATAAATTAATTTAAAAAAAAAAGAAATAGCCAACCGGTTGGAAAGAAGACAATGTAAAGATATAGCTAATTAAAACACAATTCTAAAACTTAATTAGGCAAAATGTTGGTAGATAAAACAATATTTAGTTAAATGATTTTTATAATTATATTGATTCATAAACAGATGGGTGAAATCAATTGCAGAGGTGTGTATGTGTGGTTCGTTTAGCTTATGTGTTATTTAGGAGGAATATAATTTTTTTTATGGTCATGAGAAATCTTGAGATGAACCCAAGAGATGTTACCCACAAGAGAATTGTAAATACATAAAAATACCTAAAAGTGGAAAGGTTCCAATTCCATTTCAATTAGGCTACAAATGTTGGCAAAGGAAATGATACAAGCAAGGCTGTTTTATTTTCAGATAAAATGATTTTACATCTTTATAAATCGTAAGTTTAATGTATGACAAGCACGATTCTCTTATTCAGTTCTCACAGTTCTCACCTTTGTCCTATTTCAAATTTTCTTCTAAATTTTATGAAAAAAATTACTTAGATAATTTTTTCTGATGCGTTAGGTAACACATGTTCCCTCTCATAAGGGAAAAAAACTCAAGACCAGTCAGATCAGGGAAAAATATTCTCATTGTATCACAACTAATATCTTCATATTGTTCAAGAGTGTTCAGACCTTCTGGTCGTCAATCCTTCACCCTGGGCTGTGGTTTGTACAGAAGAAACAGTTGAAAACTCACCACTGAGAAAATTATAAATAATTGGGTTCGCAGCACTATTGGCGTATACAAGCCAGTGTGAAAATGTAAACCAGGCATATACAGTCTCTCTGTCTTCCGTGTGGGTAAACATCCCAAATACTCTGTAGGAAAAGAAACAGTAACACGAAATGTAGTGCGACTCTTTTAAATAATTAAATCCAAGGGTGAACACAGCCCTTGGTGGCAGTTCCCTGACTCCAGTGCTGCCCTGCAGGACAGACCACTTGCAGGTTTAGGGCACACAGTGGGGCTAGAATAACTTCAGTACCTGAAGGGCACCTCCAAGGCACAATTAGTAAATCAAAAGCCAAATCAAGTCAGAGAAGAAGGGGCTTTCTCTCCTGTAAACAACAACAATAAGAATACAAAAGTTGAATATATATCTATCTCCCTTCTTTCATTTTGTTTCTAAACACAATGGAGCAGCTTTTGTTACTATTTCATTTTGCGTGCATTTTATTTATTTATTTATTTAACACTGGAGTATATTTGATTAACGATGTTGTGTTAGTTTCAGGTGTACAACAAAGTAATTCAGTTATACATATACTGAATACTATGTTTTTTCAAGTTCTTTTCCCATTTAGGTTATTACAGAATATTGAGCAGAGTTCCCTGTGCTATACAGTAGGCCCTTGTTGCTTATCTACTTTAAGCATAGCAGTGTGTACAAAAGCACTCCTAAATTGCAGTCTGTAAGCACTACTTCCTACTTTCATTTGTGCATTGATCAATGTTACATTTCTTCAACTCCAATCTTCCAGCCTTGCTGAAATTTGGCTTCTTTGATTTCTTTATACGCAGGGAAGAACTAGTTTCAATAGGCAAAATTCTGGTAATTTCTTAAAGTTCATGAGTTTTAATTTTTTTTTATTATTTTAGACTCTGAAAAATATGTTATTATTACCTCCTTAAAGGTCATTTTTAAGATTTGTTCTGTACTTCAAAATACCCATTTATCAAATTCTATTCACTAGACAACAGGAGGCAACTTGCAACTACCCAATACATGTATAGGCTGAAGATTATAATGCATTTCCTGCCAGAGGGTCCATCACTGATTGTGGAGTTTGTGCCCGTGATAGAAATACGTTGCCAGAATAAAGTGGTGTTCTATGGAGTACTACAGTTTTACAAAAATATAATATATAGTAAGACAACATGGATAAATAAATTAATATGTTATGATTCTCTACCACAATGTATCTTTGAAATCCTAGACAAACCAGACCTGCTTTAAAGAAGTTGGTTTTCACTAGTCAGGCAAAACACTAAGTTTCAAAGAAAATAATTTAGGACTTTATTTGTAAGAGAAAGAAAACACGAGCATAAAATGCAAGGGCAAACAGAGATAAGTATTTGAAGAAAATATGTGTGATAAAGAGATAAACAATTTTCAAGGTTATTTTGAAATTTTTATTTTGTGACAAAGAGCAGAAATCTCAAAAAGTGGAAACTATTTTAAATTTAACATGGACTTTCTCCTTAGAAAGCCATTTATTTTCCTTGGAAAGGGAGGTCTGTAAGTCAGAAGAATAGAGAAATATTATGGAGAAGTAGGTATTTGGAACCAGCTAAGGGAAGGTACAAGTGCTGAGATGCAGGAAATCCAAATGAGTCATCCAGAGAGCAGTAAATCCAATTTTCATTGAGTTTAGATTGACTAAAATAAAAGTACAAAAAAATAAAAAATAAAAAAAAAAATAAAAGGAGAGAACCTATCCAGTATCCTGGCATGTTTACAAGGTTCTTAAGAGCAAAAATCATCATCTAGCATCAGACTAGAATACATTTGTATGGGATTTCTGTGGGCAAGAAAAATAAGAAGGGAATTATGAAAAAATATGGAGGGCAAAGTTGCTTTCATTTTCCTGTGAGCCAGTATACATCTGAAGGACCCAAGCTGCCACAAATCTTATACCTTTAAGGCTGTGTCTATACTAAACAACATTGCTGAACAGAAGTTCATTTTCTCTTTCTTTTCCATCGAAAAAGTCATTAAGAATAGATATATGTATAACTGAATCACTTTGTTATACAGCAGAAATGAACCCAACATTGTAAATCAACATTACTTCAAGAAAAATTTATTTTAAAAAAGTAAAAAAAAAAAAGAAAGAAAGAAAAAGTCATTAAACAATCAAAAACAAGGCCCAAAAGAGAATGACAAATCTTTGCAGCTGGTTATACCACCTTTAGACTGTGTGATTCCAGCCAAAGCTGCCTCTCTTCAGAGTCCCCAGCCGTTAGGAATGGGATATTGACTCTGGATCCAGGAAAAATGAGAGAAGCAATCTTAGTTTTAGTTCAAAGTCTCTGGTAAACAGAATTAGTATTACCTTGGGACCAGTCTCTGTGCAACTATTACGATAATTCCCGATAAAGATGGTTGGCCAGCAGGTTCCTGGGTACCACTGCCCCTGCATTGGTTGATCATGTTGGTTGTTTTAATAGTGTCTCTGCAGCATTACAAATAACATACCTTCTCTCATTGAAAACTTTTGTACTGATTTTTATTAATATTCACGCTAAACTTGATTCAATGACATCAGGAAATGAATTTTCTTTCTTTCTGTTTAAACATTCAAAACACAGTATGTGCTGTGATTCCATTTGTTTGTGTGTGTGCTCACAAATGCACTTTTTAAGTATAATTAGAAAGCTAAGAAAATTCTTATCTCTTTTTATCCTTTAGATAAAGTTCTGTCACCGTTTCCTATGTCTTTGAGAACAAAGTTTGGAAAACCCATTTGTTCTGATCAAAAAAGAGCTCCGAGCTGTAAATGAGTTTTTTGCATTAGAACTTCTTCTGCATCTAAGGCTTAGCAATTAGCTTGAAGAGGTCAGGGGAACATCTGTTTTATGTCTGCCATTCAACAGAGAATTTGCATGGATAAGAGCATTTAAAATCCCAGCGCTCTAAAAAACTGTGCTCCCTACCTGCTGGTAACAACAACACATTGAGTTATCTGGCCTGACAAGCTATCTAGGCAGACGGTTTCCACTTTTCTCTGGCTTAAAAAAAGTCCTTAATTAAGAAACAAGAAAAATGGCAGATCTCTTCATTTTCAAATAATAAGTGAACTTTACCTCTTCAGCACATTGAGGATGCTAATTGGTAGATAGCAAATTGCAAACACCAAAAGCACAACCATCAGCATCCGGGCTGTTTTCCGTCTGGCTCGGATCTGCTTTATTTCAGCGGCCACAGCGCTAATCCTGGATTTGGTCTGCTGTCCTGGCCCTCGAGGCTGTGAAAGAGGCTGCAGGGCCTTCCATTTTCTCTGAACTACAGATGATGTTCCAGGAATCTGAAAGGAGCGGATACCCTTTATTGTTATCTGATTTAGGAAAGTTCCACTTTGGAGGAGTAATTGGAAGACACAGTAAGGAGAGTATCCCAGACACCCGCGGTCTAGGAGGTTTGCGAGCCTCTTTCCCCAGAACGTTTGCTGAGTGGAGTGTATCCTTGAGTAATACAGCCGAGTGCCAAATAGGAGTCTGGGTGGAAAAAAAAAAGTTGCAACATCACCATTTTGTCGAGGTCTAAAGAGAGCTGCAAATGGAAACGATATCTCTTTATAAAAAGAGTTGTCCACTCAAAGGAATAATATTCAACACTAAAAAGAAATGAGCTATCAAGCCATGAAAAAATAGAGAGGAAACTTAAATCCATATTACCAAGTGAAAGAAGCCAATTTGAGAAGGCTACCTATTATAAGATTCCAACTATATGCTATCCTGGAAAAGATAAAACAATGGAGACAGAAGAATGATCAGTGGTTGCCAGGGGTAGTGGGGGGAGGGATGAATAGGCATAGCACAGAGGATTTTTTAGGGCAGGGAAGATACTACTCTGCATGATACCATAATGATGGATACCTGTCATTACACATTATACAATGTATTTGAATACACCATCCAAACCCATAGAAGGTACAACATCAAGAGTGAACCATAAAGTAAACTGTGAACTTCCGGTGACTATGATGAATCCATGTAGGTTCATCAGTTTTAACAAATGTATCAGTCTGGTAGGGGATGTTGATAATGGGGAGGCTGTTCATGAATGGAGGTTGGGGAGAGATGGGAAATCTCTGTACCTTCCACTTCATTTTTCTGTGAACTTATAACTACTCTAAAAAAATATATGAAACCAAAAAAACCTTCTTAAGTTAAAAGGGAGAGAACTGAAAACTGGGGAAGAAGAGCTCTTGCTAGGAATTCTGATTCAGCTCAGATACCTAGAGTTGAAACAGAAGGAAAACCTAACAGGTAATTGCAAAAGTAACCTGCATAGTTTTTCATGCATCAATACTGCCACCTGCTGCCAGATGGAGAGATAGGACTTAACTACCTATTGCTTTTTATTAGGTTTTCTGATTCTCAGGTTCGGTTAAGGCAAACCTGTGAATAAAAGGAATAAAAATAAAATAAAATATTCTCTGTTGCTTATCATTTGTTGTTATAAAATTGCTTGAAGGCAATTTTGTGGACCGACCCTTTAAAATGCACATAAAAACCTTGAATATCCCTTGTGGTCTTCCATGAACGTTTCAAATAGATGGAATTTGTAACAACAGTTACACAACTTGTACTTTTCCACTTCTTTTCAAAGTTATTTGATAATAGCAGGGAGTCCCTCCAAGTATAATATTGTCTTAATTATAAGCTCATGAAGATTGATAGGGTTTAGTGAGCAAAACAATAAAATTCAGCATGTGTAATTTTTTGAGTAAAATGTGCCAACAAGCCCACCATAAGAACATCCTAGTTCTATTAAGATTATTCAGCTGTTGCTTTTATCTCTGTGCTGCAAGCCAGAACAGACCAATGTGTCTCTCACAGTGGATGCTGGATGGATTCTGTTGCTTTATCCGTAACAAGATCCAAGTCTGTTAGATAATCTTTAATTTGAGAACAGAATTTTACTTTGATTTCCACACAGATGAATTAATGATAATTAATTAATTATGGTGCTCCTTTTGAATATAACTATTCTCTCTCAAAAAGAAGCAAATGAAGTTAAGGAAAACCTGCCCTTAAATTGAAAAACACCTGATAAATAATTTCTGCTTTTATTCCAATATCATAAATAAACTTTAAAATCATCTTTGAGGTGAAAATACATCCTGGAAGAGGTATTATCACAGTTATGAATTTGAACTATCATGTAAATGATGTTCCTTGAAACCTGTCTTGTCTGAAGAAGTCTTTGTGGCCAAGATAAGAAAATGTGCTGCAAACATTAAAAAGGGGATGAGAGAATATTATGAACAACCAGTAAATTTGAAAACTCAATGAACTTAAATGAAATGGATAAATACCATGAAAAAAAAGATAACCAAAACTGACAATGTCTTTACAAACCCTGTTACAAAAAACAAAACAAAATAAAAAATCTCCAGGCCCCGATAGGTTCATTGATGTAGTATTACACTGACATGTATACACTGATGTGTATAAAATTGATGATTGATTAAAAAAAAAAAAAAAAAAGGATAAGCTAAAAAAAAAAAAAAAAAAAAAGCAGATTTATTCCAGCAATGCAGTAATGGTTTAACATTTAAAAACATCAATCAATGTAATTTATCATATTAACAGAAAAAGCTATGATCATGTCAATAGAGAAAGGAAAAGCATTTGAAAACTTTAACACCCTTGCATGTAAACTAGTAATAGAATCTTTCTCAACCTGATAAAAGGCATCCATGAAAAGTCTTTAGGGTATCATCCTACTTAACATGAAAGATGAACACTTTCTTCTAAGATTGGTAACAAGCTAACAAAGATTTCTCTCACCACTTCTACTCAACATTGTACTGGAGATCCTAACCAGTACAAGAAGAAAAGAAAAATAAATAAAAGGCATATAGATTGCTTCTATTGAGAAGACATTATTGCTTATGAAGAAAGTCTTAAGGAATCTACAAAAATGCCACTAGAACTAAACATATGAATTTAGCAATATGCAGGACCCTAAATCAATAAACAAAATCAACTGTATTTCTATATACTAGCAATAAATGATTCTAAATTCAAATTGAAAATAACACATTTCAATAGCAAAACGGATTCTAAGAATACATTTAACAAAATGTGGACAAACTATGTGTACTTAAATTATGAAAATTGCTCAGAGCTATTAAAGAAGACCTAAATAAATGAAGAGATATACCATGTTCATGGATTATAAGATTTAATATTGTTAATATGTCAATTTCCCCAAATTGATCTATAGATTTAATGCAATAAATCCCATTCAAAATAATAGCAATCTTTTAAATTTATCACTCCATGACAACTTTTTTTTTTTTTTCCACCTTGGCACTTCTCTTTTAGAATTTAGATGCACATGCTAAGTTCTTATGATCAGGATCATAACTATTTTCTTTGTCTCATTGTAGCAAGAGAATGTACATTTTTATTATTTCAATCACTTAAAGTGCTTTGAGGCTTGCTTTATAGCCTATCATAAGATGTAACCTGAAGACTATTCCATGTGCATTTGAGATGAATGTGTATTCTGCTACTTTTGAAGAGGTATCCCATAGATATATTAGGTCTAGTTGGTTGATAGTTTTCTTCAAGTCTTTTATGTCATTGTTAATGTTCTGCCTAGTTTTTCTATCCATGACTGAAAGATGAGTGTTGAAGTTTTCAATTATTATCATTGAATTGTCTGTTTCTCCACTTAATTCTTCTAGTTTTGCTTCCTGTATTGTGGGCTTCAGTTGTTAAGTGCATATAGGTTTAGAATTTTTATATCTTCTTGATGGAATGATTTATCATTTGAAATATCCCTCTTTACCCATAGTAACACTTTTTATTAACATTTCTTTCGTCTAATATTAGTACAGCTACTTCAGCTTTCCTTTGGTTACTGTTTGCATAGTACCTCTTTTTCATTATTTTACATTTAATCTATTTGTGTCTTTGAATATGAGATGTGTTTTTTGTAGACATCATACAGTTGAATCAGGTTTTTGTTTGTTTGTTTGTTGTTTGTTTTATCTATTCTGCCAACCTCTAGAGTGTTTCATTCATTTACATTTAATGTAACTATTGAGAAAGTGTAATTTATATGTCTCCCTTTGCTGTTTGTTTATATATGTGTGTATATATATATATAGTTTCTATTTTGTTCCTCTATTCCTCCATTGCTTCTTTATTTTGTGTTAAACAGATATTTTCTAGTATAGCATTTTACTTCTGTTGTTGTTTTTTTCGCTACATTTTTTTTGAGTTTTTTTTTAGTGGTTGCCCTGAGGATTATAATTAACAACTTAATCTGTTTGGATTAATGCCAACTTGATTTCAATAGTATACAAAAACTTTGCTCCAATATAGCTTCATTCCTTCCTCCTTTCTTTGAATTACATCTTTATACATTATAAGCTGAAGATTCACAGTTTTATAATTATTGCTTTACAATGTTATCTCAAGTCAAATAGGAGAAGAAAAGAATTTCAAACAAAAATATATTTATACTCTCTTCTATATTTACCTACATAGTTACTTTTATCTCTCTGTGTGAACTTGTGTTACTGCCATTTGATTCTGCCTCTGCAATTACAATTTGCTGTTTATTTTCTCATACTAAACTGACTTGTTATCATCTAATGTCAATTACTTTAAGTTCTTTTTGAAGAATGTTGAGGAATAAAGGGCAGTAGATGAGAATGTGATAAAAATTGGAACAAGGAAGTTCTTTCAAAGTTTTAGTCCTTGGAAAGTTGAAATTTAGTTCCAGACTCAAGTATCAGTACAGTTCATCTCCAGCTCCTCACACAGTCCCAGACACATAGTAGGTGGTCAATAAATATTTGTGGAATGAATTAATATGAGTTCATACAATGAGTAAGATTGAAGTGTTGAATTAAGAGTTAAGATTTAGTGAGTCTTAAAAAGAGGAGTTCTAGAGAAGATCCTGTAGAATTTCCAGACTGAATGAGTTTTCTGAGACACATTGTCAAATAAAGAGAATACTTAAGTCTTTGATTAGAGCAAAACATTGGATAATTCTTTTCATTGTAACCAAGCAGGACCCTATGGGGCCTTCTAGGGACAGCTTTCCCCCATATCCTGAGTTGTTTTACAGATGTGAAAAACCCCCACCAAATGGAAGAAGTTAACTACTTGATAATCATGAGCACATAGCCCCAGGCCTCCTGGAGTATATGGTAAGGACTGATAATGTTAAGCTTTGTGACACCACTCTGTTACCTCACAACCAGCCAATCAGAGAATTGTACATGAGCTGATCACATACACTGCCGACACCCCTCCCTCACCTGGCTTTTAAAAATGCTTTGCCGAAACCCTTCAGGGAGTTCAGGGGCTTTGTAGGGCATGAGCCACCCATCTCCTTGCATGGCCTTGCCATAAACTTTCTCTGCTCCAAACTCCAAAGTTTTGGTTTGTTTCACCTCACTGTGCATGGGGCTAATGAACTTGCGCTAACATAATGAGGTTTAAAATTCTTGAGAAAGTCAGACAAGGACAGACACTTTGCTCATTAATAATCTTACACTTAGATATTTCAAAGAATGTAACAGATTCCATGCATCTCCATAATTTTAAGCAAATAAGACAGGCCCTCTGTTTGATGGTTCACTTGATGTAGACTATGGCACACATAATGCCTTGGAACTCTGTTTAGAGACATTAACAGTTGGAATTTGAGAGTTGTTCAAGCAGAATTCTACATAATCACCATTTGGGGTTAATTTACTTTATTGTGGCTGCTAAAGTGAACTCAGATGAACTTGCTGTTTTCTATTGCAATCTGTTTGTAAATGTTTTTAGCTTCACAGCCCAAGCATTTTACTGCAAATCTTCTGGATCATGTGGCTTGTACTAACCAGGACAATTCATCAAAAGAATGTGGATTATTTCTAAACCTGCAATACAATTTCGAGCTTACTTTAGAGTTTGAGAAATGGAGAACTATAAGCTTAAATAATGAAGAAGTAAACTGGTTGGGATTTGGTAGTTATCTAATTATTTAACAAACATTTTTTGAATACTTTTTTGTGCAAGGTAACATGTTAAGTGTTGGGAAGATGATGATGAACAAGACAGATTTATGTATACCCAAGAAATTTTAAAGTTATGTCATTCTGTAAATAAATGAATAAGCAAATATAAACATCTCTTATATTTAATGCATATTTAATGCACACTACCCAGTAAAAATATGGAAGTAGGAAATGCACTTAACACTGAATATTCTTAGTCAAAATATCAATCTAAATTATCTTTATGCCTACATGCTCATCAAAGTTTTTTCTCCTTCAAGAATTTTTCAAATTCTAATTTTTCTATGAACTTTGTTCTGAGTAACTGAGCAATGGATTCCTCTCTTTCCTCTTCTATCTAAACTTTCCCAGCACTTTCTCTTATTCTTCCACTAAATTTTTTCTTATAAAGTATTTATCAAGCAACTGATATGTGCTATGCATGTACTAGCTGGAGGGCTACAAGATCAAGGCTAGTGTGTACTGTCTCCATCTTAGTAGATTAGAGCAGACAGACAAATAAAAAGTCATTATCATGTTACTTAAAAGTACTATGAAAGAAATCTATCTAAGAAAGTAGTCACAAACATCAATTCAACACATACTTATTATTTTAGAAATATAAGCAGAATGAGGTGAAAGGCCAAATAACAGCATATACTATTAAGATATTTTTTTTAATGAGCACTTTCCATGCTTGAGGCACTTGAGTTAATTCATCTAATAAGTGTGAGGTAGGTGCTATGCACCCTTGCTTGGCACAGAAATTTAAGTAATTGACAAAACTCCCGCATCTGTTAAATGGCAGGGTTAGAATTTAAACTCATGCAGTCTGGACCTTGAGTCTGTGTTTTTGACTTCTGTATTATATCAGTTCTGGTCATTCACTCCCACTGGCCAGTTGGAGATTGTTGAGGAAACTATCTCTAGGATGTGGAAAATCACCACTCATGGTTTACAGTGATACACATTTGTTATTTTAGTTACAAAGACTGGGGAACAGAATGCATTTATAAGGTCAGAAAAGAAGTGACTTCTTTACAAAAATAGAAGAAACGAAAACATTTGGAATTATGAGACATACGGGGTTGAAAAACACAACTGTTGCTCATATACAAGAAGTAAAAGATGATCTTGAAAATCGCTTTGAATAACAAGGGTTGAAGAAGACCCAGATTAAGACTCATCCTCAGACAAAAACCAAATAAAAGTTTTATGAAATCCTTTAAATGAGTAAAGTGGCCCAGTAAATTCTTTCAGTTGGATAAAATATGTCAGAGCAAACAGACTAAGGGTGTGGCTTTCCACAAGCCTGATAAGCTCAAAATACTGGCAATAAATTTAGGAAAAAAGAGATACATTTCTGAGAAATGTGGAATTTTAAGATACAATTTACAAGTACAAGAAGCTGAGTTATATTCTTTGTCTGTACCTTTACACGTTCATCAATTTCCTTAGAGTCATCATGATACAGCTTAAATGTCCCCTGGTCTGAATTAGATCCACCTCCACTAAGCTTTTCTCTGATCCCCTGTGCTTATATTTATTAAGGTGATTTTTGTCCTGGAACTGTTTCCTTCTTCTAGACTATGAATTCACCAATGACACAGACTAGAACATTTAGCTTTTTATCAGACATGCATGCAAAAGAAATATAAATATTTGACGAATGAATAACTGAGTGAATGAATACATTCACTGAGTTAATAAATGAGTGAATGAATACATAGCAAAATTATCTAACATTTCAGTACAAATTAGCATTATAAACAATTTTTAAAATTCTCAATTCTGCCTGATTCTTCTACTGTTCTGAAAAAAAAAAAAATAAGATCTTTGAAGTTGGAGATTTAACCCTATAATAAAAATGTATTACATACATCTCATCAAAAATGTATTACATACATCTTTACTTACAGTCTCAGGAAACTTTAAAGGAATTTTTATTTGTTATTTCTCATAAAAAGTAAAATTTACAATATTATTCCTAGACAAAAATCAAGTCGATTAATCACAGAGGTTTAAAATTTAGTCATTAAGGCAGTTCATAAATAACATTCCCTAAACATCACCCTAAAAAATGCCTAGACATATGTTCATGACTAAGGCCTCATTATTTTAGAAGAACACACAATCCTTTGCTAAGCATATTACATTGGTTCAATTCACTCTTAAATTTTGTTTTTAAGGACATCCTAAAGAAAACACAAGAAAGTTATTTGAAATTACTTACCTGTCGGCACCAGAGTTTACGAAATATTTGCAGATAGGCCAACACCATAAGACATAGTGGTGCCATGTAGGTCACCAGAAAGAAACAGATGTGATACATCTTGGGGTAAATTTCACCTGGAATGAAAGTTAAAATAATAAAATATTATAATTCATAGACTTTTTAAAAGTACATCTGTCAATGTTTTGCCTTCAAAATTACCTTCTATATGATTTTACTGTTATGTTATATACACAAAAGGGGAAAATGATTTATAATATTAACTACTGACATTTAAGTACTAAATGCAAAGTCTTAATGTCATGTAATCTACTCAGAGAGGAATAACAATTAGCCATTTCTTAATTTGTGCTACTACAGTCTATCCAGTCAAGTGTTCATTTATCAAAAAACCTTTTTTTCTCTTAATTACTTCTGGTTAATCAATAAAAATTAGTTTGGATTGTCCTATACTTGGATTCGCAAGGAGGGACATTACTCAATCAAAACTTAATTGCTAATGCTTTTGTTAAAATGGAAAAAGACAGTAAACTAAGTTGATTCCTCTTCATTTCTCTCTTGAGAGATGAGAAAATATTCCCAGTTGTATCTCCAAATATGAATTCGGAAAGGTTTTGGAAAAATAAAACAACAAACATTTGATAATGATTATTTTTATTGACTACTAGAACATATACAAAATTCCTCTTTAAGTAAGTTGTGCATGTGTGTTAATGCATGTACTTTTAATAAAAATGAGATTTTTAGGGTTCTTTAAAGTTAGATTTCAAACCAATATGGGTATATTCTTTTTTTGATATCCATCTTACTTATCAGGCATAAGCACATATAGGATTGTAGTGATTGCTTATTTGTCATTAATTCTATGTGCACAGGTAATACATATCACAGATTAGGGCATTTATAAGGAGTCAATCAATTGAGTGTCACTGTGGCTTAATATTAATTTTTAATTTTTCTAAAATGTATCCATTACTGACTTTTAAAACACTTTAAGGGATATTTCCCTTTAACTAGTATTTGAATATATCACACTGATCAAGCTACTTTTACTTAAATGTAAAACAAGAAACAATATATCCTAAATGGATACCATGGATATTAAATGCCAATAATTTGATACAATTCTAACTAAATGCTAATAAAACAAAGGTTTTTTTTTTAAATTCTAAAAATTACGTTACTTATTTTGACTTTGATATTGGCAATGGGATTTGTTCTACACTATTATGGAAGGATAATGTTGTCACTTTCATGGATTTTATTATTTTTGTTACTTCAGAAAATATGTAGAAGCATGAAGACTCAGTTATGTGATCAAACGTGGTAAGAGCAATTTATACTGAGGATTAACCAATAATAATTATGATGATGACCATAATGACTGATAACAATTATTGAACATTCATTGAATTCTTACTGAATATATTTTAAACATATCAACATATCCTCATATCAATATGTGATACGTATTACCTGTGCACATAGAATTAATGATAAATAAGCAATCACTACAATCCTATATGTGCTTATTCCTGATAAGTAAGATGGATATCAAAAAAAGAAAATACCCATATTGGTTTGAAATCTAACCTTAAAGAACCCTAAAAATCTCATTTTTATTAAAAGTACATGCATTAACACACATGCACAACTTAGAGAGGAATTTTGTATATGTTCTAGTAAGTCAACATATCCTCCACAGTATTGATTTCATAGTCTTGTCTTCTAGAGTTTAATATTCTTATTTTTACTCCTAAAACTGTCTTCTTTCTCAGACAGATGTTTTTCTCCACTACAATCTTTGGAGCACACAGCAGGGTGTGTGTGCTACCAGGAGGTCTAAGAGAACAATTTGATGTGTCATTTTTAGCTTCTCTGGGGCCCAGGTGGCTCACATCTAGCTCATCAGCTTCAGTTTCTAACTTCCTTTCAAGTTTATCCTGTAAAACAAGCCAGTTACATAAAAAGTGATAGAATCCGAGCAGCCTGACTGGAGGAATAGCAAACAGCCTTTCCCTTTGAAGTGCCACAGCATTCAAAGTGCCATTCAGCGTTTGCGGAGCCAATTTCAAAGGAGCTGGAGAGTGACCTCAGCACTTCCCAGGTACCTGAGTGGCTTTGAACTTCTATTTGTTTTGAAGAAAGTGTCGTATAAGCTTCCCACAAAAAATATACCTTTAAAGCTTACATACCTGTGAATCCCTGATGTCTGCATTAGACAATTAAATTGAGTGAGTGGAGAAAGGTAGATTTGGTAGGTCATTTATTTTTAAACTGCAGAGATGGTTACCATCACTGTGATAACAGTCTGGAGTTTTAAACAGATGGGAAAGAAAGCTCACTCTGCAACTGGTATATTTATAAATAGTTAGAAACATATGTAATTGGCTGGTAAATGCATATTATGATAATGAACACCAACACAGAGAAAAATTGATCAAGCAAAATTACACTTGCAGGCTAAGATAGATTGTTTTAATAAAGAGATTATTATAGATAATTGGGGAAACATGATCGTCTTAGATTCCTCATTTCATGCTTAGAGTCTAAGCTAATTGAAAACCCAGAAATGCCATTGAAAGTTTAAATTATATGTGTTGAAGCTATCTTTGGAGTTTCTCTGCACTTGAAAAGCAATATCTTTAATATATTGTAAGACATTCATATGTCTAGAAAGTAGCTACATGAAATTTGTTCACTTAAGCATTCCCTAAATTAGAAAACAGCATTTTAAAGATTGACAGCCGTTAAAATTTCGTGTCTCTACTCAACTGATGAATAGGCATAATCTGAATACATTCTTGGATGTATATCAAACCAACAAATAAGGAGCAAATGTGGATCTTTCTTTAGTCTTTGAAATCAGAGATTAAGGAAAAATGTCATGTATTAGATAGATAAAGCTTAACTTCTCTTAGGTGAGTTAAGGTCCATTGTAGAGCGAACATGTTAATATAATTATCTAAAAATGACAAACATTTTCTCCTTCATGTTACACCTCTCAAGGATTCAATGGAAAATTAAATTAAATATAATTTTCCAAATATTCAATTTGGACAGTCTTTTCCAAGTTCATGTATCCATAAAAGTTTATCTGAATCTTTAATATATTTTATTATTTCTCCCTAATAAGTGTTTTCAATAAATGTTCCTATTAATAAACACACATATGTATATACTTTCCAAATCTCATAATAGGCCAGATACCATAATTAGCTTGAATATAAGGAAGGGCTCCACTATTATTATTATTTTTCAGACCACCAAAGAATAATTTGGCAGTACAGTCCAAGACAAGGGAGATTATAAATCCCCGGCATCCAAAACAATGTTTGACAAACAGTACATGCTCATTAAAAGTTGGATGAATTACTGCTAAAACATATCTTGGATTGAGTGGGAAAAGAAAGTTAATTTCTCCCAATAGGATCTATCCTGTGAAACTATGCATTTACAAACCAAGCAATCAAGAAGGTATGGTTATAATTCTGGAAGAATTTTAAACTTTCAGAAGTGTGAATTGATGTGATTGATGCAAACAGTGAACAAACACAAAAACATAATTTAAACATCATTAAAATAAATATTAACACATTTTATTTGTTTTTGAGTGTCAAGTGTGTCTGCCAAGAACTGAACAATTTGTGGTCTTTTTTTGAACAAGCCATAGGCAATGATGAACATAATGAGTTGCAGAAGTAATGTATCCATAAAATATTACATATTTGTGGTCTTATTTCCAGTAAGATGGAGTTCTCAGTTATTTTGCACCATGAGTGAGACAGCATTTGCAAGACTTTTCCAAAAGTTATTTGATAGATATGAATCAAGTGACCACATAGTTTACTGACTCTTTCCACATTGTAGTATTGGTTGTAGGACAATAATGATATTTCTGTCTACTTTTATAACCAAATCATTGATTTAACTTAGGATAAAGATAAGAAATCAGTTTATGAGTTAATCGCAAATAAAAGATATTTCACAACAAATTTTTAAAAATTGGACTAAACGGACTTTCAAGATGTTTGAACTTTAGAGAGCTAACCCTGTAAAATATAATTTTCTATGGTGATTTTAAGTTGTGACTATCACATATGTGTCCAAGCTTTAAAATTTTAAGTTAAACCTAGATTTATAAATAGCTTATATTAACAAAGCTTATGCTAATGTAAAAATCATTAAAATAAACTAAATGTCTAATGAGCAGAATAATAAGAACCTGCTTTTCATTTTTCATATTCTTCTTAAAAACATGAAGTTATGATAATTTCGTTTAATATATGAAAAACTTATTTCATAGATTTTATTGCTTGATTTTGTGGATGATCAACTCAATTCAGTATCACTTAGCTTTTAAAATCATTTTAAGTAATAATACGCTAATATAAAATCACTTTCAAATAGCTTTCCTAAATGACTTCTGAAGACTGAGTTTAGATTTTTAGGTATTTGACAATAATTTCTTTTTTTTAAGGAAAATATCCCTTCTATATTTAGGTAATAAAATGTGAGAGGTTGGGATGCCTTTTATATATTTATATCTGTTGCTCAAAGTTAATTAGAAAATGATGCAGCTATTAATCATGATGACTAACCGGATTCCCTAGTTCTGCAATCCTTTTGCTCATGGGAGTTAATGTAGCTTGATCATTCAGGGCAACACTAAAAAAAGGACAAGTTTATAAAATCAGTACACAGACTTATAAATGAAATTAATTACCCAAATACTTTAGAGAAAATACTACTGACACATATTGAATAATAGGTGGGAATTTTAATCTAATTACCATCTCCGTAAACTTAAAGAATCCCAGCTTGTGAGTTGAAAGCTTCTGAAAGCAGCTCTTTTGCCCCTTTCTTGTTTTCCCATTTCTGTTCCCCTCTAACCTTAAAAGAGTCTAATTATAGGAATGAGATCACTAGGCAATTGAAACTAACTCCTGACTTATGCTCTCCTGAACACACACGGTGCCTTGCCTAACCTGTGGATTCTTTTCCTAGATTAAAAGAAATAAGAATGAAGAATTAAATAGTTAAAGAATGACTAGCTCTCTACCCCCAACAGCCCCCTTAGCAATCCTGCAGGCAGCCCACATGGGCAAGATAAAGAAGAGAGAGTCAGCCAGCCTGCACTCAATGGAGAATGATGCAGAATCCAAACTCCTGCCTAGATGATTCACTGAGATTCTTCCCCCTTTTTTCCCTTCAAAAACTGTCAGGGCTGAGCAGAATCTTTGGAGGTGGTCTCAGGACATGAGTCCACCTTCTCCCCAGATTGCCAGCTTTTCTGATTAACACACCTTTCCTTTCTACTGACACTTGCCTCTCGAGTATTGACTTCTGAGTGGTGAGCAGCCGAACCTGGGTTCGGTAACACTTAGATTTAAATGTGCTTATTTGCTTCATAATATTGAGCAAATAATTTAATTTATGGTTCAGTTTCATCATGATTAACTAAAGCATTCGGATCAAGAGATCTTTAGGCTCTTTTCCAAATATAACTCATTGCATAGGAATTAGATAATAACAAGAGATATGTCACATTTGGCCCCCAGCCCACCTTTTCCCAAACACAGTTCTTTAGACTGCATTCCAGAAACTACAAGTTTGGACTCTCTTCCTTTCTTCTTCAAGGGATGGTGCCCATTGTGTGAGTTATCCTGCTTCCTAGGACACCCTTTTCCCTCTTCCTTGTCTGGAAAAGCCCTGCTCATTTTTTTTTTTTTTTTTTTTGGAGTAGATTATCGTCATTTAATTGGCCAAATTATTAAATTGTACATTGAAAGAGAATCACACTCATGCTAGTGAATCTCCACATTTTTAAAGTCTTTCTTAAACTGAAAAATAAGTGAGATATTTAAACGTTAAGACATAGTCAAATCAAAAGGCAAAACAAGTTCATTCTGAGAGAACAGAGTTCAAACCCTGAGCAAATGAACTGCCCCGTGAGCTTCCTCCCTGCTTATCTTTAATGCTTTGCTGAAATGTTAGCAGATCCTTATAAACTTTTGTTCACATGGCCAGGACTGAGTCTGTCCTCTCACTTGTGCTCCTAGCACTTTGTGTATAAGTATATTAAAATATTAATCACACTATAAACCTTTATTTATTTGCATTTCAGCCTCGCTATATACAACGTGTTCCCTTGGGCAGAGTCTATTTCTCTTCAGGTTGGCACAATTTCTGGCATATCCTAAGTACTCAAGATGTTGTTTGAACATTAAATAAATGGGACTGAAGACACTTAAGAAATATTTCTATCATTCTGGAACTTTCCACTCATTTTGTTTTGGTCTTCATTGTTAATGGAGAAACGGGAAAAACTGGAGAAGATCCAGAAAGAAATACAGCAAAAGAATTGCAATTGAAAGGAAGGATAAATCTCATTTTTTAAAAGGAGTATTTAATATTTACAGTAATAGATAAAGCAAATTTTGAAATTTTAATTATTATAGGTCTTTGGATAACATATGGAATAATCTCAGTGTCTTTTGAGTTTTATCTTGCTCTGGTGAAAACATATGCCTAATTTTTCAGTTCCTGATTTTCCTCTTTTCAGTGTTCCAATAAAAGAATCAAAGTAGGAATTAACATGAATTCAGAGATTCATATGCTTGAAAATACCAGGTCCATGAACAATCCTTGGCGTGCACTGCCTCTGTTGATACATCTTTCCAATAAACAAATGCTTTCCTAATGTTTACAGTTTAAATATGAGCCATTGTAATATACTTACCCAGAAGAGAACAGATTGTTTCCTTTAAATTCCGTGTGATAATTTTGTAACTAGTGCTGAAATGCAGGATTATTTTATTTTCTTTCATGCTTCGCTGTGTCCAGATTTGTGCCATCACCAGGCATTGATAAAGGTGTTTCCACTATTACAGAAAAACCTCAAAGACTGTTGCTGAGAGTTTTGAACCAAAGGGGCATAAGACCTCCAAACTTGATTGTTTAAATTTAACCACTGAACATATCAGATGGGAAACCAAAAAAAGATTCATAATTTCATAATTAGTGTAATTCTTAAGTCAGAAAATAATTATGCCAGTGATAAAATGTATCAGTTTACTATATTATGAATAGAGAAAACGTGTGTAGCTAATCTGACTCAGAGAAGAGCATAGGTCCATGGGCAAGACATCCATGTTCCCAGGCCAGACATGGTTTTAAAATGAAAAATCCAGTTGTATTTGAAGCCCATTAGGGAACCTGACACCTGAGGCAATACTATGTTCTACCATGTTATAAAATAAACGATATTAACCCTTGCCAATAAAATACACGAGGCCAGCTTTACAAGGACTGTGCAAATCAGATTTTCAACTTGCAGCTGTCATATAAATGCAAGGGCCACAATGGACTTACCGCCCCAGTGCTCATCACAGACTGTAAAGAGAGTGGTTTTATTGGCTAAGCCAGGGAGCATGGTGCTGCACTCCATGACGATGGCCTGAGGGATCATTATGATGCAGGACACGATCCAGATGATGACGATGCTGTTCCGGGCCCGCTTGGCTGTGCTCTTAAACATCAAAGGGTGACAGATTGCATACCACCGATCCAAGGCAATGCAGCTCAGTGTGAGGACAGACACAGACACTGACACAGTCTAGAGAAGAAAAGAAGGTAGTACAAGGGAAGCACCGGGTGTTACATGGACCACTCTCAGTACTTTTACCCTATCAGAAACATAGGCACACAGATAACCAGATACAAAGTTGTCAAAAAACATTTCACGCAAGTGCTTTCTATTAAAAAAAGAAAAAAACTCTGCCAAAAGATAATATTAGAAATGTATTAGGAAAAAGAATACCTTTTTTCCATTAAACATAAAAATGTACTATACAAGCCTTGCAATCTTTTTTTATGCTAAATGTTTTAATCTATAATATGGCATTCTTTAAATAATGACAATCATGATTTTGTCTTGAAATTTTTCTATTGATAGGGGAAATCTTATCTTGGAATGAAAAAATAGTAAAATATATATGTTTAGTCTGAACTGGAAAATTCTCTGTCACTTATAGAGAATAATACAATGACATGTATTTCTTTTAAATTATCATACAAGAAACTGATTGAAATTGCATTTAATTAGCATTTTTGAATTATAGGTATCTCATTTCCTATTTTTAAATAATCAAGGTTATTTGTACATTAGTTCATTTCCAACATGTTGCACTCAAAGAAAGGCATGAGTCACGATAAAATATAATTCTCTATATGAATCTCCTTGCCATAGTTTGCTCATTGCTGGAATAAGCGACCTGCCTCTAAATTTCAAATAGGTTCACCCAATCCAGATTTCTATATAATAGCACCACAAACAATACTTTAACTTGGAACTTTAAGAAAATAGTAAAGAAACATGTCAAGCATGCTTATCCCCACATGATCAGTTTATGTAATTATATTTAGTGTATTCTATACTAGATGATTGGACCATTGGTTCTGACAAAATCAATTATCTCAAAACTCTCTCTTTAAAAACAAGCCTCTTGCTCTTTTCTGTTATTTTTTTTTTTACAGATTTCTATTTATTTTCTTCTCAACATTTATAGTACAATTATTTTGTTTAATTCATGAATTTACTGTTTATCTTCTCTATTGGAACAAAGACCAATGGCAGGAGGGACTGTTGTGTTCACAAAACAGTACCTGATGCAGTGCTTGACGTGCTTAATAAATATTTTTTTGAATTAAGGAATAGTCATAAGCCTCAATCTAAGGTAATATACATGGCACAGTCATCTTTCTATATTTTTCTGTCCTAGTTGTACTGATCCCATAAAATGTGAATGAGCAGGTCTCTCTGCTTCTTACATCAGGACCTTCCTTGTCGATGCACTGACTGTAGGTACACATGAGTGAGAAGGATCTAAGGGCTGGCCCAGCACAGAAGGAAAGGCTCTGGGTTAAGCATTAAGACCACATATCCATTCTCATCTCCTCCCAGCTAGCTGCACAATATGGGTCCCCTACTTAAGAGCTGTAGGTAAAATGTGGATGGGTTATTGTTTGTTCATTTGGTTTTCTATTAAATGAGTGAAATGATAGGATAAGACGCTTGTCAACTCTGATTCTTTTGGTCCTCTTTGGAAAAGACAGCAGAGTGTGGTTGGAGTCAATTCCACTATCAGGTTTCCTGGGTATGTACCCCACTGCACTTGCTAAATGCGTGATCTTGGGTAAGTTACTTAACCTTTCTATGCCTCAGTTTTCTCATCTGTGTGAGAATGCATGATAATCGTAGCTGTCCATGGAATTGTACGAACTGTCAGTTGAGATGTGAAACACCTAGCCCAGGGCTGGTATAGAAATGCTGTGTAAGTGTTTGTTATTCCTTATTATGATTATGACATGATGATGGTCATTATACTATTAGTATTGTTTTCTATTCCTGAGCTTGGAGTTCTAGCTTTTAATAGGAACAGACTGCTTTTTGGTGAAGTGCAGTCATAGAAATTACAAATAAAAGTGTAAACTATGCTAAATTCTTGGAGGTTAATTTCATTTTAGGTGTAATCCTAAAGGGATGAACTCTACCAGAGAAGGCTTGGTTGATGGAACCTGGAAATTCCTTGGTGCTGCCTCAGAGAGCATTCACACCTCCTTCTCAAATGTCCCCTTCTCCTCCATTCCTTCCCTGAGAATGTGTCAAGCACACAGGGCCCTTCCATACCCTTGACAACCTGGGAATAGGACAGTGGTCGTCTAGCTCTGAACAGTTGACCTTTCATAGTTGCTGAGCCAGGGCTATATTTATGCTCTCTAGCAATTAGAAATGTAAAATGCTCATCAAGACCTAGTGTTTTACTTTTCATGAATTCTAATCAACATGGGTGAATGGGATAGAAGTAGTGTGGTTCAAATTCTGAAGTCATTTCTATTAATTCCCTCTACTGTTAGATAGTAATAATCAATTCAAAACAGTGCACTTGAGAGATGGCTGTCCAGTGCCAACAGTGAACCAGGGTGCTGTGCCTTCTCATGAGAGAACATGCTGGCTCAGTTAATCTAGCAGTAGAATCCATTGCATGGACCCTTGACCATCAGTGATTTAATAGTTACTGTTTGAGTACTACATTTGCTGGTGTATAATATACTCTAGTATACAATTATCATCTAATTTACATGATTTTCTTGAAGGGGATATATAATTGCACCTTATCATAAGTGATTATAAATGAGAGTTTTGTTGTTGCTTTTCACTTGTAGGAGTGCACTTCCAGGTGCCTTTTTCATTGAGATTTTGATATTAGCTCAAGTCAACTTGATAATAAATCATTTGAGAAATGAATGTAGTGCGAATCATGAACATTGTGAGTGAAGTGAGATGATGTGAACTTTCTTTTGCTGTCGGTGCTTTATCTTGCACCCATCCTATGAGTACCCTGTGTTCAGAGCAACGTGGGAAACTTTCTTTGGTAGAGGACTCAGTTTCACGCTAACATATAGATGTGACAAAAGGGACTCAGAGATCCATGACAAGTAGAAATGGAAATTTTGCCAAATCACAAGTTTGGATGACAGGCATTAATGGATTGGAAGGTGGAGAAGTGTGACAGAGAGTGAGGGAGTCTGTCCCATCACCCAACACCCAAAACTCAGTTGGCTTTGGTTCTGCTTTTCCTGGCATTTCCTGTGCAGAACTTCTTCTGCAGTTACAAAAAAAAGTCACTCTGAAAAAGCAGGCAACTCCGCCTGTACGTGTGAGAAGAAAAGTGAAGTATTTTATATTTTTTCTAGAAATTCATGATAATTATTCAGCAAATAGCCCAACAAATGTTAATGGTAGTGGACCTATGGAGTGATTAAAGATATAAAAGGGACATTTTAATTATTTAACTAAGTTTTATTATATTTGTGAGATTTTTAAGATTGATGAGAGTTTGCTGAAATCTTACAGCATACCACTCATAAATCTAAAAGTTGCACTGAATTGTATTTAGAAGAAAAAGAACATATAAATAATAGGAAATTAGTAAATGTCCAAAGAATCTTAAATGCAACCAAATAACCTTAAAATTTGGCTGGGTGTTTTGTATATGTTTTTAAATACTCAGTAGGACATAAATATCATATGAGGGACCATTGGTTTCAGAACATCACAATTAAGGGGAAAAAAAACTACTCAAATGATTGGCTTATTGCACATTGGCCCTATTCCTTCTATTTGGGAAAATTCTATGGAAAATGGACAATAAATATTGAGAGAATTTGGAGATGTGAGTTATACCAGTGCCTCAATATTTTTGTGCATTTACAACTTTCCATCAAGAAGTAATGTTGAATGAGGTAATGAATGGGTCAGATCTTGTGGTTATCAATAGTTTTGTCCTTGATCTATGGAGAAGAGGATCAACTGTTGATCCTCTGTTGTTTAGTCCAGTTGACTAAACTGGACACTTTATAGAGAAGCAGATAGAAGCTATCAAGAGATGAAGATGTTCTTTCAACTGTAAGACTTGTTAAGTTGTGCTGCTGGAAAGAGTACTGTCATAATGAACATTAAGAGAGACCCATGTCCTGCATCACTCATAGTTGCATATTACTTTCAATCTGTCCTTGCATCCACATAAGACAATCTGGAATACCTAGTCTATAAGAAGGTATCACTGTGCATTAGAGCAGGGCTGCACCTATTACAGGATGATGCATCCCTCTCCATCACCCCACTCTCCATCAGGGAAACTTCTGGTTTGCAGAGAGAACAACTCAGTCAACAAAAGATTCTGGGCAACTTAAGCCATCTTAAAACTTAAGAAGATCCCCCAAATTTCCCCCTGGGTGGTTACTGGAACCAAGAGAAATTTAAAAAAAGCTTTCTGGAAACACCACAGAAATGGTGACATATTAGAATTCTCTGCTATTTATGATTTTCCCAGTGTCTCCACGTAAACATCATAAGACCCATTGCTTACTGATTTTTTTCTATGGTGGTATTTTTCTCTGTTGCTCAATGTACTCTTTCTCTCAAAAAAATTTGCAATAGTTTATTTTTGTAACCCACTCATGATTTTCAGCCAACTGACAAAACTAACCTTGCAGTTAAACTTAATGCTTGCAACGAGGCTTATAACTTTCATGGCATTTCCCACTTAGTAGTCTATCAGTGAGGTCTGACCTAAAAATTTATTATTTCTGTTTATAATGAGTCATTGAAGAACTATTGAGATAAAGATCTCTTTGTAACATTTCAGATCCAAAAGCTTAATTTATATAATTTCTAATAATGAGCTATTTTTGGTCTCTCTCAACTTTTGTTTTTCCTAAGACTTTAGTTTTGGAGTACTTTTAAGACCACAGCAAAACTGAGGAGAAGGTACAAAGATTTCCCTATACCCCCTGTTCTCACATAGCCTCCCGCATGTTCAACATCCCCCACCATAGTGGTACATTTGATATAACTGGTGAACTTATATTGGCACACCATAATCAGTACACTCTTGATGTTGTACATTTGGACAAATGTATAAGGACATGTATCCAACATTATAATATCCTACGTTATACTGCCTTAAAAATCCTCTGTGCTCTGCCTGTTCATCCCTTCCAACGCCTGACAACCACTCATAATTTTTACTATCTCCATAGTTTTGTCTTCTTTCCTAATGTCATATTATTGGAATTATGCAGTACATAGCCTTCTCAGATTGGCTTCTTTCACTTAGTAATAAGTATTTAATGTTCCTCCATGTCTTTTTATTGCTTGATAACTCATTTCTTTTAATCACTGAATAATATTCTATTATCGGGTTGTACCCCAGTTTGTTTACCCATTCATCTACTGAAGGACATCTTGGTTACTTCCAAGTTTTAGTAATGATAGATAAAGCTGCTGTAAACATTTGCATGCAAGTTGTTGTGTGGATGTAAATTTTCAGGAATGCAATTGCTGGATCATATGTTGGGACTATGTTTAATTTTGTAAAAAACAAAAATCAGTCTTCCAAAGTGGCTGTAACATTTTGCAGCATTCCTACTAGCAATGAATGAGTGTTCCTGTTGCTCCACACCCTTGCCAGCTTTTGGTATTATCAGTGTTCCATAGTTTGGCCATTCTAATAGGTGTGCAGTGATATCTCATTATTTTAATTTGCATTTTGCTTATGATATGTGATGAGGGACATCTTTTCATATGTTTCTTTGCTACTTGTATATCTTCTTTGGTGAGTTGTCTGTTAAGGTCTTTGGCCCATATTTTAATTGGGTTGTTTGCTTCCATACTGTTTAGTTTTAACAGCTCTCTGTATATTTTAGATAAAATTCCTTATCATCATGTCTTTTGCAAATATTTTCTCCCAGTCTGTGCCTTGCCTTCGCATTCTCTTTACATTGACTTTTGCAGAGCAGAAGTTTTTAATTTTAATGAATTCAGCTTATCAGTGATTTATTTGAAGCATCAGGCTTTTGGTGTTATATATAAAAAGTCATCAAAACACCCCAGGTCATCTAGGTTTCCTTCTATGGTATCTTCTGGGAGTTTCATAGTTTTGCATTTTACATTTAGATCAATGATCCATTCTGAGTCCATTTTTCTGAAGAGTGTAAGGTCTGTATCTAGATTCAATTGTTCTAACTGCCCCAACTTGTCATTATCAGGAACATATTGTCATTTCCTCCAAATATTATGAAACCAACTGGGAGCCTGGATGGAATAAATACCGGGGGGTGGAGGGTGGTCAAGGGAACCAGTAGGGAGTGGCCACCATTTCACTCACTATCCAGTTGCTAAAGGAAATCCGTGTCTTTTAGAACTGTGGCTCTGGACACCAGCTTGGGAAAATTTTTAAAGATTTTAGAGCTATCAGAATATCAATCAGAAAATTATTCTCTGGAAGTGTTTGTTCTTCATTTCTTGTAGAGAAACTAGTTATAGCAAAGCTGTTTTCAGAAATGAACAATAAAACATCTAATTCTGATGACCATGACTGATGTTTACTGAGAACATACTATGTTTTTATAAGGTCATCATCTTCTAGAGAGTAATCCCTATGCCAAGTGGTTCATATAAATTATCTAAGTAAACTAATCCAACCACCATAGGAGATAGCTATAATTAAAATTTTTAATCTTTTAAAATAAGTGAATCTCAAAGAGCTTACATATTTAGCTCAATAGCATACAATCAGTGAATGGCAGAATAAAGATTCCAAAGATTCTCTACCAGATTCCTGGTAGTTTAATTCAAAACCTGCACTAAAACCTGTTCCCTGTACTGCTTTGATCATATAGCTCTTGATTTCTCAGTACTAAATGAGACTACTTATACAAACAGACAGTCCTCAATTACTTGGACTGGGAAAGGCTGAATCATTAATTTGTTCAAGTTCCTTATTTTATAATCAGAAAATTAGAGACCAAAAAGGTAAAAGGTTTGTGTAGGATTTATTGATGACTTGAGAATTCTGACACTTTATTTTTACCCAGAACTTACCTTGTTTACCTGGTATTACTTTCCTTAAGTCTCTGGTATTACTTTCCTTAAGTTTACCAGTTCCTTAAGCAAGTATATTTCTCTCTTAGCTCACTAGGTAATTTACCAAGGGGCCATGACTATAATTGAAAATGACTATACTTTTTCAGTAGTTTCTGAGTTTGAACACCAAAAGTGTGAATAACAATTACCTGTAAATAAGGAATCACTTTACAGAGGTTTTGTCCAAAGAACCAGGTCTCAGTGATGTCCACTACTAAAGTGGCTGGAAGGCAGGTGATGGTCACGAGCACATCAGCCAGAGAAAGGTTGACGATGAAGTAATTGGTCACCGTCCTCATGTGGTGGTTCTTCCACACGGCCACACAAACTAATTTGGAAAGAAAAAGGAATAGTAACTGTTATGGACTGAATGATTGTGCTCCCCAGAAATTCATATGTTAAGATCCTGACCCCGCCCTAAAGAAGATGTGGTACATATATACAATGGAATATTACTCAGCCATAAAAAATACTGAAATAATGCCATTTCCAACAACATGGATGCAACTAGAGATTATCAAATTAAATGAAGTAAGTCAGAAAGAGAAAGACAAATACCAAATGATATCAGTTATATGTGGAATCTAAAATATGACACAAATGAAGCTATCTACAAAACAGAAACAGACTCATAGACATAGAGAACAGACTTGTGGTTACCAAAGCGGGTGACATGGGAAGGAATGGACTGGGAGTTTGGGGTTAGCAGATGCAAAGTATTATATATAGAATGGATAAACAACAAGATCCTACTGTATAGCACAGGGAACTATATTCAATATCCTGTAATAAACCATAACAGAAAAGAATATAAAAAGAGAATGTATATATATGTATAACTTAATCATTTTGTTGTATTACAGTAATTAACACAACATTGTAAATCAATTATACCTCAATAAAATAGAAAGATCCTCACCCCCCAATGTGATGGTATTAGGAGGTGAGCCTTTGGGAAATGATTTGGTCATGAGAGTGGAGCCCTCATGAAGGATATTATGTCCTTATAAAAGGAACTCCACAGAGATCTTTTGCCCCTTCCACCATGTGAGGATACAGCAAAAAAGCTGCTGTTTATGAACCAGGAAATGGACTCTGACCACTGAATCTGCCACAGTCATGATCTTGGACTTCTCAGGCTCCAGAACTGTGAGAAAAAAACTTCTGTTTTGTATTAGCCACTCAGTTCATGGTACTCGGTTACAGCAGGCTGGACAGACTAAGACAGTAACTAAACAAAGAAAATAACTATTGATGAGGGAACACCATCAAGCTAATTGGTACCCCTGCAAATCCACAAATAAATATTGCCAAGGGAGATAATTTAAGGCTGTCCTGTGTTTTCACCAAAAGGGTCAATATGTGTGAATGCTGACTATATGCTTAAAATCAGTTCATTTACCTTGCAAGACATTTTTCAATGGATCATAAGGCTGTGTTTATTTTTACTCGATTTTGAATTTCATTTTCCAGGAGTTAAAGAACAATCTTTGATTTATCCTTCTACTCCTTCAGTGGTCAGCAAATACTCAAGAAATATTTACTGAGTTGAGATGAATTAGGAGTTTGCTAGCTTTCAATGAACTGCAATGTTTGCCTCATCCATGACGTTGACCCCTACCTGCTCCCAAATTCTGCCTTTGGGACGTTTAAGAGATGAAGAGGCTAAAAGACAAAGTCGACAAAAAAAGTCCTTACTATTGCCTTATACTGAAGTGGATGGCTCATATCCTTAGGTCGTTTAACTTCAATGACAATCCCAAGGGAATTTATCATTACCAATGTTTTATACATTATAATGTCAGTGAGACACAGGAACTTGTTGAGGACAAATGGCTCATAAAACACAGAACCACAGTTACAACCGGCTTATCCACCAAGTGAAGAGCTGGTCTTTCCACCACACTGGCTACCTTCTTTTGTGAAAATGAAGGAGTTTTAAAAAAAGCACATATAAATTCTAGAAACTCAATCTCTCTCCTTTCTATTACTCTTGATGGCCTCTAAACATCAGCTCAGATGAAACATACTTTCTCAGCCAAGCCTTCCTCCTTTTCCTTCAGTGTATCCCCCTGTGTAAAAGTTGTGCTATCTCATTCAGCTTCTCTTTATGGAAAAAACACATAGTTCTTTGATTCTCTGTCCTACCTCTGATGTATCCAAAGGTTACATAATCACTGGTTTCAGAATTATATAGGTGTAAGCACTGCTACCCACATCTATTGATGGGTTTGCTTCACTGAAAGGAACTGTGAATTTACCTGGGGTATCATTACCCTGTCAGAGCTGTCACTTATGCACCGAAATGATGCAGTGATTAGTAACCTTATGCAGTGAAGAAATAAAAGCACATTTGTTAAATTTAAGTCACTGAGTGAGGATTCCTTTTTGACAGTTATGTACCAGTTTATTATGATTTTCATAGGCTGAAAAATGCTTTTACTAGCTCCTGAATCTGAAATTACCCTCAGTCACGAACAGATGCCAATTTAATGAAATACCTGAATTTCTGAGGATTTAATTGTGAAAACTTCGCATCTTCCTTTAACTCCAGCACACAAGTAACAAAAACTCAAGTGAGCTTTATTAGGGTAAATCATAGTCTTTATTATCTGAAAATGCTGCTGCTGAATCATTTATTTCTCAGAAACGCTTGAAACGCTCACACACACACACACACGCAAACCCATCTTAGCAGTCGACTAACACATTATCACGGCTTGTTATGAGAAAATTGACAAAAAATATCACACTTCTGATACTTGGTCAATAAATGGTCCAAATGGTGCAATTTGGGATCTAGAAAAGAAAACAAGACTTAAAAAATGCAATCCATTCTAGTTTGACTCCCAATTCTCCCTATTTTGGAGGTGAGGAACGGCAGTGATGGGAGGATAGTGTTAATGAATGATGTCTAAGCAATGCGAGAACAAGTAGGTTCTCAACCAAACTTCTATAGTATTTACTACGTGCCATGTCCTATTCTAAGCAACTTAAATTATTAATCTTCATAATAACACTATGAAATGATTACTGTTAATATCCCTGTCTAACATGTGGAAAACTGAGGCTCGGGTGGTTATGGAACCTACCTAAGGATGAATAGCTGGTAAATGCCGAGCTTAGATTTAATCTTATAAACTATGCATGCCATTCTATTATATACCAGCATCTATCGTTGAAGCAGAAGGTGGAAGGCAGCTGCCAGCCTTTCTTTGGCAGGACTTTAACATACATTCATAAAATTCTGGACTTGGAGATCATTCAGTCTAACTTGATGCATAAATCAACTCTGCAGTATTCCTGATTCATTCTACTTGCATATTTTTAATAGTAGGGAATTTACGACTTGCTTAAGCCCTCGACTACATTTTGTGCTGACTTTACCTACCAGCAAGTTCTTGTTCATGTTGAGTTGATATCTGTTTCCCTTTCAGTTCCATTCATGGGTTCTTTATTCTTTCCTGGAACCCAAGGAATAAACCTTATCTATTTTTTTCTGCATTGTACCTGTATTAGATCCCCAGGGCTGCTTTAACAGAGTACCATAGGTTGGGTGTTTTAAAGCAAAATAAACTTATTGTCCCACAGTTCTGGAGACCAGAAGTCCAAAATCAACGTGTCAGGAGGGCCAAGCTGCCTCTGAAACCTGTAGAGAAATCCTTCCTTGCCTCTCTCGCAGCTTCTGGTGGTTTGCTGGCTATCGTGGCCTTCCCTAGGGTGCAGCTCTGTAACTCCAGTCTCTCTCTCCATCATCATATGGTGTTCTCCTGCCTCTCTGTATTCACATGGCATCTTCTTATAAGGACACCAGTCATATTAGATTAGTGGCCCACTCTACTCCAGTATGACTCATTTTAACTCAACTAATCATATCTGCAATGAACTTATTTCCAAATAAGGTCACATTCTGATATTCGGGAGATTAGCACTTTCACATATTTTTGGGGAGACACAATTCAACTCATAATAGTCTGTCCTTTGGCCCCTAAAAATTTGTGTTCTTCCCACATGCAAAATACAATTCACTCCATCTCAACGGTCCCCAAATTCTTAACCCATTTCAACATCAACTCTAAATCCCAAATCTCACCTAATATTATCTAAGTCAAGAATGGGTGAGATTTGGGGTATAGACCTTCCCAGGGCAAAACTCCTCTCCATCTATGAACCAGTGAAACCTAGAAAACAAGTTATCTACTTCCAAAATGCCATCTTGGGATAAGGATAGGGTGATATTCCCATTCTAAAATGGAGAAATCGGAAGAAAAAGCGCGTCACCAGTCTAAAGCAAGTTTTCAAGTCAGCAGGGCAAAGTTCATTAAATTTTAAGGCTTAAGAATAATTCTCTGTGGCTTGATGCTCTGTTCTTCTAGCTCAACCTATAACAGTAGCCATTCAGATATTTAAAGACCACAACTATGACCATTCCCCAAGCCTCTGCTTACCGAGGCTAAATATCTCCAGAACCCTCATGTGCAATGCACGGTTTCACATCTCACATCACCCTGATCCCTTTATTCTGAGCACACTACAGATGATCAGTGATGGCTCTAAATGAGCTATCTGCAACTGCACACATGTTTCCAGCTATAGTCTAACCAGGACAGAAAAGAACAGGGTGACTGCTTTCGTTAATATTTCTCTACTAAGACAGCCTGAGATCTTGTTAGCTTTCTTAATAGCCAAGTCACATTTTTTTAGATCATACATGTATACAATTACTAGAAATTGGTTCCCTCGTGTAGATGTTTCTTTACCTCTAAATCTTAGGGAGAAAAAAAGAGAGGGAAAAATTAATATTCTAAAAAACATTATTGGGATAATGGGAGAAGTTTGAATTTGGACTTTATGTTAAGTAATATTACCGTGCCATTTACAATATCTTAAGTATGGTGTTTACATTATGTACATTCAAAATACTAAAGATTATGACTATGCCTGTTCCCCAAGACTTTGTTTCTCTGGGTTAAACATTGGCAGACCCTTCCTACATAATAGCAGGATTACCTCTCTCATGACCCTGGTCTCTTTATTGTGAAAATGCTGCAGATTACCAGCAGATATCTCTGAGCTAGCTATCCAGAACTGAGCACACATCTTCAGGTGCATATCTCCTCAGTTTGGGTTGAATAAATATCCATTAGTTTATTCATTTCCCCATTCAAAATATTAAAGATATAAGGGAAACAAACTTCTTCTGGTAGCATATCAAAATTATGCAGTTAAATTCATCATCTTTTCTTATATTCTCTTCCTGGACTTTATATCTCCCTGAAATATAACATTCTTCCTTTTTCTCCCCGATAACTTATGTTTAAAATCCCTCAGATATCTCTTACCTCTATAATTGTCTTTCTATTCCTTTTGCAAATACCTGGTCAGATTGTGGTAATAATTAGCTAGGATGTCGCAACTACCTCCTAATAATTGGTCCTGCTCCGTGCCTCTCTTTACTCCTATCCATTTTATCCAGTGATACCATTCATTCCAGTTATATTAACTCTTTCATTTCAACAGGAGTCTCTCCTTTTCTTCAGAATTAAGTACAAAATCCTCAGGTGGCCACGCAGTTCTCGTTGAACTTTCCCTCTATGTCTTGCAATGCTGCCCATAAAATACTCAGAGCTGCAGGATAAGTTTGATATCTCACTTTATAGCAAACATTCCATGCCAGGCGATTGCTAATGCCATTCCTCCTTTTGGAAATGGCCACACTCCATTTCAATCCTCTTTTCAACTAATTAAATCCTACCCCCCCAAAACAAACAAACAAACAAAAAAGCAAAAAACAAACCAATCAAACAAAAAAAATTGGTTTCGTGAAATTTCTCTTAATTAGCCTAACTCAACATGACTTCTTTCTTTTTTAAAACCATATTACACCATAAAAAAGAATGAAATAATGCCATTTGCAGCAACATAGATGGACCTAGAGATTATCATACTATGTGAAGTAAGTCAGACAAAGACAAATATCATATTATATCACTTATATATGGAATCTAATACAAAATGATATAAATGAACTTATTTTAAAAAACAGAAACAGACTCACAGACTTAGAGAATGAACTAATGGTTACCAGCAGGGAAGGGTGACAGGGAGGGATAGATTGGGATTAACACATACACACTACTATATACAAAATAGTTAAACAACAAGACCTCTGTATAGCACAGGGAACTCTACTCAATATTCCGTAATAACCTACACACACACACACGTATATATAACTGATTCACTTTGCTGTACACCTGAAACTAACATGACATTTTAAATCAACTATACTCCAATAAAATTTTTTTTTAAAAGGAAAAAAATGTTTAAAACAGGGGGAAAAAAACACATTACATGTTGTACCTTTCCTCATCATGAATCACATTCTAAAATTATTATGGACTGTTATGGGTATTTGTATTTTTTTTCTTATTTTCCTACTGGTTCAAAGGCTCTTTTTCATTTTGAGATGGGCTTTTCCTTTCTCTTACTCTTCTTGGTTTTGAAAGCTTTTCTCCCAACACAAACACTGCCTAAAACTTACTTTGCAATAAATAAATATTCATAACATTGATTTGTTCATCCACTTGTAGCGTGTTGGTGCCTTTGGTATTGTACATTTACCCATGAGGTTCTTTAAAAGAAGAGAAAAAACCCAGAGGCTGAATGGAGCATTTATTTTCCTCATTCCTTTTGAGTAAGGCCTGACATTTGACAGAGAACTTGGCTGCCTGCCAGTTATTTTCTTGGCTCTCAATTCCCCATATACTGCCTTCTGATGAGCCTTGGCAGGATGTGAGACATGAACTTGGTACTATTTTTGAAATCGGTTCTCTGAATTATCATGATCCACCAATGTTAAAGTTAGTTTGTGGTTAGTCTGCACTTACAAGTCTGCCTGCATTAATCAGGAACAAGTGAGGAATGGTTGTTCACATGGGGGTGAAAGGTGATGCCAGAAGGCAGGGATGCAGATTGAATGAAAATCCACCTTGAACACAGATTTTTTGAAAAAAAAGACTTCTGAGATACAGAGGTGCCAAGAAGATAAAAGTCCATTTAGTCCTTCCTCTTTCACCCCTCATTTGGTTCATCATCTCTTCATCTGTAAGAATCTGATGATGTATAGCTCCCATCTTTGCTCTGCAGGACCAACAGATGGAACCCGACTCCAGCTGTATGACAGCATCTGTAGTCTGTGATGCAGAGAGGGATTTAAAACATAATATAGAGATACAGTCTTTAAAAGTAACCTGTTATTGGATGTGCCAAAGATTAAACTGACTTTCAAATAAGAAAATAAAATATTGGTACAATAAAACCCTTTGCAACTTCAATCTGTACTTATGATAAACTGGCTTTTGTTTTAGTATCTAACACACTGCATATGGACAAAGTGAATTTCTCTCTCAAATCAATCCTTGCACTTGGAAAAATTTAAACTAAGATGATATCCTGTTAATCTGTTGGTGAGATTGCATCTTTTATTAAACATACACTTAGGTCTTAAAATGTCAACTAATAATTGATATTATAATATCAAGAAGAGTCTGTGCATGGTATATAATTAGCATGTTACTGAACATCTTGAAACATCTGTACTAAATATATCAAATTATTTTAATCATTTTCACATTTATTTAATTTTTCAACATTAAAACAAGATATAGGTGTTAAGTGGCATAAGCCAGATACAAAAGGACAATGATTATAAAATTCCATTTATATGAAGTACTTAGAGTAGCCAAATCCCTTAAGACAGAAAGAAGAATGTGTTTGCCAGGGTCTGGGGGGAGGGGAGAATGGGCTATAATTGCTCAAGAGGAAAGAATTTTAGTTTTGCAAGATGAAAACTGTTACAGAGATATATAGCGCTGATGGTTGTACAACAATGTGAATGTACTTACTGCCAATGAATTGTAAACTTAAGAATGGTTAAAGTGGTAAATTTTAAATTGTGTATACTTTATCACAATTTAAAAAAACACTTTCCATGAAAAAAGGAGCTATAAAATGGGAAACAAAATTTTTGACCCAACAATAAAGTTCCTCAAAATTCCTAAATACAGAATGAAAATTCCAGGGGATGATCTTAATTGCTCATTTTATGATTTTTAAAAAACTCATGAACAGCTAAAATAATGAAAGAAAACACAATTATTCGGATATACCTCAGTTCTAATGGTAGTGTTAAAGACAACCAACACATGATTTTTTTAATATATAATTTAAATTATTTCTTTGTGAAATCAAAGTGTTGTTTGTAGTAGGTTGTGATATTGTAATTTAGATAGTGTCTTAAATGATTATGCAATGTCTTGATTGTTCTTTATTTAATGTACATATGTATGTATACAGATATGCAAGATGATAATTTCTTGATTGTTATTTGTTATATTACCCATATAAAACATGTCAGAAAACAACTTTAAAAAATACTGTAGTTCCACCTTTTGCCACAAAGTGTCAGTAAAAGACTTTGAAAGTGCTTACCCTGTCACTTAAGAGGTGAGTTTTAATCATTAATGAATTGTAATATTCTTTATAACGTATAAGTAAATACACTTGTTTCAAGTGGGATATTCTAGACCAAAAAGAATCCTTAAGAAAGGACAAATTTGGCTAACATCTTTTAAATTATATACAAATGAATGAGTCAAGATGAAATACAACTATTTTTCTAAATGAAAAACAGCAAAAAAGCCATTGAATACACATAGAAAGTATCCTCTATTTAACTCTTGTGAGGAATCTATCTTGAAAGCAGGAAAGGATTCATCCAGAATCATTACAGTGTGTAGATTTAACACATAGGAAAATTGACTATTGGTGTGGTCCTCAAAGGGTAAAACAAACTCTCCATGAAATCCCCAGGTATTTTCGTTTTTCTCATCTTCATTGCACCTCACTTCCTTGGCCCCCCTTATTGTTACTTTTGCTTCCTTCTTTTCCTGGGAAAATACACCAATAATTCCTGACTCAGTCTCCCATCTCCACCCACACATCTTGGCAAGGTTGTCTACAAATCTCTCTGTCTGTGCTCAGAAGAGCAGCAGGCAAAGATGCCACTACTTTTCGTGCACATCTGACAGATGGGACACTGTCAAGAAACACTTCAGTGCTGTGAAATGAACCCCCCGCCCCAAAGGTTATATAATATTAAGAGAAAGAAAACTTTAGAAAAGTTATTATAGAAGCACAAACAACAATGTTCTGAATGCATTTCAGTTTTTGTTTCCTTAAGAAAATATAAAAGTCTACAGTCTGCCAAAAACTTTCTCATTGGCACCTGCTCATTATTTTAACATAGGCAGGAATTCTCATGCTGATACCAATGAGGTAGTATGGGGAATAATTACGATACCACAATTAATAAATCATCTGGGAAGGGATTTTGAAAGACAGGGTCTTCACACAGGCACAAATATACCTGGAGAAACTGCATAGAAGAAGGTTATAAAACAGAAACGCAAGGGAGATGGTGATTCATAGGAATCAAGTCCAAAGGAAATTCTTCAGAAAGGAGAGTGGGAAGGTAGGCTTGACTTCTGCTGTCTGTGAGAGGCAGAGGAGGGCTCAACCACAAATGGTACCAAGGTTCTGAATGGGATCTGCCAGAGACCAGAGCATCACTGATGTTAATAGGTTTCCCCAGGCCCTTGAGGCTGGCCTTTGCGGAAGGTGAGGAGGGAGGAAGTCTCCACAGTCTTAGCATCTGCAGTTCTATTAGTGGCTACATCTAGTAGGCATCAAAGGAATTTTTCTGGGGTGGGGGGAGTATAAACTTCTTGGTTACGCATGTCTTTTTACTCTTTACAGGTAAATCACTATGAATGTTTGTTCCCAGTGCAGCCTCTCAAAATTCCATCTGGATCTCTATCCTGTTCTCAGAGCTCTTTAGGGACATATGGTCAATCTTTGTCTTGGCCCTTTTGCTTTAATTAGCACATATAAGTGACCTATCCCTACCCTGGCACTTGACTTCTGTTTATCATACTGCCTGCAATGAACTTAATTTTTTGGCTTCCTTTGTAGGACTATTTTCCCTCTTTCACTCCATGTATATCGTCAATCCTCCTGTCTTTTTCTTCCATGTTCTTTTCTTCTTTGTTATTATCTACTCTCACAACTTCAATTTTCATCTCTAGGAGACTAATTTCCAAAGTTATAACTCTAGTTCTTGGTTCGGTCTTGCTTTCCATAACAAAATTTCAAACTACATTTTTTTCATCTTTTATATATTTTGTCTTTAATTCACACTCAACTCATGATTATAAAATGTATGCATACCAAGTTAGAGCATTTTGACATTGTCCTGAAGATTAGAGAGAATCACTGAAAGATTTTAAGCAAGGGAGTGACAAGACCCTGTTTCTATTTTGCAAAGATGACTTGGGAGAATGTGGAAATTATATATGCTCTTAAACTGGAAGCAGGGGAGCCAGTTTTGAGACTTTTTAGAACTCCAAGGAAATAAGGTGAGGACAAAAGAATGGGGAAAAATGAATGAATTCCAGAAATAATAATGAAGTTGAAATACGAAACTGTGGTGAGTGATTAGATATGAAGATGAGGAAGGTAAGAAGAACTGAGGATGATTACCAGGTACATTGCTTGGCAGGTGAGGAGAAGATCCTATTGCTCACTGAGTTATGAAATAAAGGAGAATGAGGTGGCTTCATTTGGAAATAGGGATAGAAGATGAGAAATTCCATTTTGTATATGTGAGTTTGAAACACTTGTGAGTTACCTCACTGTCAGTATCCATTTGGCATTTGGATTTATACATCTATATTTCAGGAGATATATTTCAGTTACAGGTACATATTTGGGATTCATTGGAATAGCCATAGTGTTTAAAGCCAGTTGAGTGGATAAGATCAAGCAGGGATAGATTAGAGTAAGAAGGGAATGACCTAAGTCATTTCCAGAGAACTGTGCAATTTCAGCCAAATAGTCTTGGTTGGCAAATATCCAAAGGTGTCAATTTTCTCTGAAGTACTAAATATTATAGTACTGAATGGTACATTGGTTTTACTATTAGAAAATAGTATACAATTCTGGTTATGACAGATAAGCTTGTTGCAGAGCAAACCTCCCACCCAAAACAACCATGGAGTAGTTGGAGTGTCACACATGTCTTTGCAACATTGGAAAGCTTATGAGGGAGTGAGGACTTGAAGGGCCAGTATTCTGGAGAAAAGGAAAGAAGACAGATGTTCACTGACATGCAGCACCTCTTTTCTTCTCAAAGCTTTTGGCAGTTTGCAAGCACCAACTAAGGGCTGAGAGTAAAAAGTAACAGCCAATAATATGAGAAGTTGAGCAGGAACTTGAACAGTCTTGTTGAACAGAGGGCAGCCATTCAATCAACCTGAGGTGAACAACCCTGGCTTTCAGCGGCAACACCAAAGAGCAAACTCTAGCAGAAATAAGCCTGAAGGAGACATGCTCTCCTAAAGGATGAAGCCCAGCTCCAAATATCTTCACTTACTGACTGGATAGAGGTTTTCTGTCTCAATACTAACTGCCTGCCAAAGAAAAAGCAAATTCTCTGTGGAAGAATATACATTATCTACAGCATCAAATGATTTCACCCAAAGTTTTCATATGAAATGTCACTCATTCAATAGAAAAGTCATCAGGCGGATACAAAGGCAACACCAAAAGGCCAAAGCCTATAGGAAAAGAAAAGAAAAGAATAAAGCTTTCAGAAATGTTAAAATAATTGGATTAAAAAGTTCAAGAAATTATGTGATATATGTAGACTATTAATGAATAATTGAAAAAATGTTTAAGGGGAAACTGTAGACCTCAAAAATGTTTTAACTGGAAACACAACAATGGATTCAGTAGAAGATTAGATGGATAGAGTCAACCAGTAGAACTATCCAAACTAATAGAAAAGTATTCAAACTAAACAATACAGAGAAAAAAAATTGAAAATGCAGAAAATAATATGAATAATACATGCTTTAAATACTAAAATACATGTAATTGGATTCTCAATATGTGAGAAGAGAAGTAAAATGAAACAGAAACAATATTAAAAATATACTAGCCAAGGAGAGATGTTATCTGATCATTTTTTTAAACTAATTAAAAACCAAAGGTAGAGTCCTGTGACATATCACTAGCGACTTCTTTCCAGATTAACATTAGTAATTAATCAATATTACATATATCTTATTATTCAACCTTTTAGCAATTACTTAAAAGATGAAATAGAAAGGCATATTTGTTAAACTTGAAGATAGCACATAACTGAGAGATATAGTTAATATTTTGGGTTCCACATGACTCAAAAGTTCTTGCCAGGCCACAGCAATGGGGGAAATATAATATGAGATATCACAAGAATAAATGTAACCTTGCATTTAAGATCAAAAGCTGTTTCAGGTACATTACATTTTACCAGGAAAAAAATAAAACTAATTAAAGGCAACTATACACATATATCTGAAGTGTCACAAATCTCAACCAGGATAAATATAAGAGAAAACTACACACTGTTATATTTTAATAAAGCTTCTGAAAACCAGTAACAAAGAGAAAAATCTTAATTCAGACAAAAAGTGTATCACCATCAAAGCATAATACTGGGATTGACAGCTGAATTTTCAAAAGAAAAAAAATCTAAAGTATAACAGAATGTCATTTTCATGCTGAGAGTAAGAACAATTTAGCATTGTAGAGTCAATGAAAACATACCTGATAAATGAAGATGAAATAAAGTCCTTTTCAGACAAACAGAAGCTGAGAGAATTTGTCAACAACATTCTCAAACCAGAGAAAAACGAAAGGGAGTTAGACAGAAAGAAAATGATCAGTTGGAAGTACAGAAATGAAGAGAGGAATGAAGAATAATGGAAATTATAAATATGTGAATAAATATCAATTATAAATGGCTAAATAAAATATAAACATCATCATCATCATGTTTTGTGAGGTTTAAATAACTGTAGCAGAAAGGAATCAGTGGTAAACAGAGTTAAGGCAGTGTTCCAAGTTTATTTCAGTGTTCAGGAAGTGTTAAAAATAATAATTTATCAATATATTAAAATGCATTATCAATGACATATGTATTCATTGCTAGGGAAATCTCTAAAAGAATAACAAGTGAATATGTAACAAGCTAAAGAGGAAATAAATAATAATTTTAAAAGGTAAAAGGCAAGAAAAAAATTGAACAAGGGGAACAAAAAGAAAGCAAATGAGATGATAGGTATAAACACAAATATACCAAGAATTACATTAAATACAAAGGAACCTAAAACTTCAATTAAAAGACAAAGGTTATTGGACAGGATTCAAAAAAAGACTCAATCATATACTTCTTTAACAAGCAACATACTTTTAATAAAATGACACAACAAAATAGAAAATGCAAGATGCAAATATTAATTTAAAGAATGATGGTGTAGCTAAATTAATTTTGGACTGAATTTTAAAGAAATTTAAAAATTTTAAATTTAAAATTTGGACAAGATGTTGAGGCAAGAAGCATTACTAGAACTAAAGAGGGAAATTTTATAATGATGAAAGGATCAATTCACTAGGGAGATATAACAATTCTAATACCGCAGCCTCAACAATATACGAAGCAAAAGATGATACAACCAAAGAGTGAATCATAGAAGGATATTATAATAGATCTTTCTAAGTAACTAATAGAGTAAACAGACAACAAAATCCATTTCAGATTTATGTAATTAACAAACTTTACTTAATATATTTATAGATCTTAATCTATATCTATCTGGAATATTATACCCCAAATTGAAGAGTACACATTATTTCAGAGTATTCATAGTACTTGGACAAAAATTTACCATATTCTGGAATATAAGTAAATCCCAACAAACTTTAGAGTATGGAAATCACAATGGATTTTTTAAAATTAATTTTTGTTGGAGTATAGTTGATGTACAATGTTGTGTTAGTTTCTGCTGTAGAGCAAAGTGAATCAGTTATACATATATACACTCTTTTATAAATTCTGTTCCCATATACATAATGGATATTTTAACTGAACTTGGTAGAATTAAGCAAAAATTCAACAAAAATATTGGGAAAACCCCACAAATGTCTGAATTTTAGGTAATGCACTCCTAAATAACTCATGATATGTAAGCTAAATTACAATACAAATTAAATTATTTTCAACTGAATGATAGTTAAATACAAACTATCGAAAACTATCCCCAAAAAAAACTATCAAAATGAAGCTAAAGATTTGCTCAAAAAATATGAATAATCTTAAATGAATCTACTGGAAAACAAAAACTGAAAATCAGTAGTATAATTATTTACCTCAAAAACTTTAAAAAAGGAACAAAAATTAAAGCATTAAAACTAGAGGAGGTAGAAAGAAATAAAGGATAGAAATAATGAATTAAAGAAGAATATGCAAGAGCTAGAACCAAAAAGCCAAAATTTGGTTTTTCGTGAAACTAGTAAAATTATTAACTTCATAGTCAGATAAATCAACAACAGAGAAGTCACAAATATTGGAATCAGAAATAAAATTGGAACTTTACCCACATCTTTTTTTTACTTTTGTTTTTAATTGGGGTATAGTTGTTTTACAATGTTGTGTTAGTTTCTACTATACAGCAAGGTGAAGCAGAGTTTACTCACATCTGATGAACATTAAAGTATAGAGAATATAAGAAAAATGTATGTCATTAAATTAAAAATTTAAACGAAGTAGACAATTTCCCTAAAAATACAGCTCAACACAGCTGATACAAGAAAAAGAAAATCTGAGGTGCTTTATATCAATTTAAAAAGTTGAATCTATAATTGGAAAATATTTTTCCACAAAGAAAACTCCAAGTCCATATGGCTTCTCTGAAGAATTCTTCTGAACATTAAAGAAAGACAACTTTTTTCAAAATAACCTATAGAATTAAAGCAAAGTGCACACTTCCCAATCTTTTATGCAGACAGCAAAAGTGTTGATACAAGAGACCTGAAAAGGATATTTCCTGATCTAAAGAACTCTTGAAAATAAATGCTAAAAGCTTAACATATGGTCACCTTATTTTTGATAAAGGAGGCAAGAATATACAATGAAGAAAAGACAGGCTCTTCAATAAGTGGTGCTGGGAAAATTGGACAGATACATGTAAAAGAATGAAATTAGAACACTCCCTAAAACCATACACAAAAATAAACTCAAAATGGATTAAAGACCTAAATGTAAGGCCAGACACTATCAAACTCTTAGAGGAAAACATAGGCAGAACAGTCTATGACATAAATCACAGCAAGATCCTTTTTGACCCACCTCCTAGAGAAATGGAAATGAAAACAAAAATAAACAAATGGACCTAATGAAACTTAAAAGCTTTTGCACAGCAAAGGAAAACATAAACAAGATGAAAAGACAACCCTCAGTATGGGAGAAAATATTTGCAAATGAAGCAACTGACAAAGGATTAATCTCCAAAATTTACAAGCACTTCATGCAGCTCAATGTCAAAACAACAAACAACCCAATCCAAAAATGGGCAGAAGAGCTAAATAGACATTTATCCAAAGAAGATATACATATTGCCAACAAATACATGAAAGGATGCTCAACATCACTAATCATTAGAGAAATGTAAATCAAAACCACAATGCGGTATCACCTCACACCAGTCAGAATGGCCATCATCAAAAAATCTACAAACAATAAATGCTGGAGAGGGTGTGGAGAAGAGGGAACCCTCTTGCACTGTTGGTGGGAATGTAAATTGATACAGCCACTATGGAGAACAGTATGGAGATTCCTTAAAAAACTAAAAATAGAACTACCATACAACCCAGCAATCCCACTACTGGGCATATACCCTGAGAAAACCATAATTCAAAAAGCTACATGTACCACAATGTTCATTACAGCTCTATGTACAATAGCCAGGACATCAAAGCAACCTAAGTGTCCATCGACAGATGAATGGATCAAGAAGATGTGGCACATATATACAATGGAATATTACTCAGTCATAAAAAGAAACGAAATTGAGTTATTTGTAGTGAGTTGGATGGACCTAGAGTCTGTCATACAGACTGAAGTTAAGTCAGAAAGAGAAAAACAAATACATATGCTAACATATATATATGGAATCTAAAAAAAAAAAAAAAAATGGTTCTGAAGAACCTAGGGACAGGACAGGAATAAAGATGCAGATGTAGAGAATGGACTTTAGGACATGGGGAGAGGGAAGGGTAAGCTGGGATGAAGTGAAAGAGTGGCATGGACTTATATATACTACCAAATGTAAAATAGATAGCTAGTGGGAAGCAGCTGCATAGCACAGGAAGATCAGCTTGGTGCTTTGTGACCACCTAGAGGGGTGGGATAGGGAGGGTGGGAGGGAGATGCAAGAGGGAGGAGTTATGGGGATATATGTGTATGTATAGCTGATTCACTTTGTTATAAAGCAGAAACTAACACACCATTGCAAAGCAATTATACTCCAATAAAGATTTTAATAAAAAAAAAAAAAAGAAAAGAAATGCTAAAGCCTTAAGCAAGACATCAGCAAAACAAATCTAGAGGTATGTATAATAAGAAAAATCCATCCATCATTACCAACTAGGAGCTTGTTTCAGGAATATAAATTAGGTTTAACATGCAGAAATCACTCAATGTAATTCTCAATATTAACAGAAAAATCCATAAATTCTATATGTTCTCTCAATAAATGGAGGAAAACCATTTGCTATAATTCAGCATCCACTAATACGTTTGTAGCACACCAGGAATAGAAGATCTCTTCTTTAGTCTGAGAAATACTAGCAATAAAAAATTTCACTAATTCTCATAGTCTCTCACCCAAAGATCGGAAATGACTAAACGATTCCTCCCAATGTCCATTTCTATTCAGCATCGTGCTGGAGCCAGTGCAATAAAGTAATAAAAAGAAATAAAAGTCATAGAGGTTAGAAAGAATGCAGTTAAACCTATTACTATTCATAGAGGGCATAATTTTGTAAGTAAAAGTGTGGGAAAATCTCCAGATAAATTATTTATCTTACTAAATGAATTCATCACATTTGCTGGTAGTACACGCTATACAAAGTATACAAAATCAATATACAAAAATAACAACACAACATAGAAATCAATTTTTTCCTATAAACAAAAAATAAATAACTAGAAAATGCAATTTTAAAAGATACTATTTATAAAAGCATCAAAAATATTGAATATCTAGGAAAATTTTAACAAGAGATGCATATAACTTCTCCATAGAAAATCATAAAATATGGAAATATTGAAAAATAATCTAAATAAATGGAAGGATAAACCATATTCATAGAAGAATGAGTATTATAAAGATGTGAATTTTCTCTAAAATTGTTGTATGTATTCTATGCATTCCCAATCAAAATCTCAGCATTGTTTTGGTGAAGACTGACAAGCTGATTTTAAAATTTATATGAAAATGCAATGGGCCCCAAATAGCCAAGATGATATTGAAGAAGAACAAATTTAAAGGATCACACTCTACCAGCTATCAAATCTTATTGTAAAGCTTCAGTAAACAAAACAGTACAATATTGGCACAAAGAAAAATAGATCAAGAAACCAGAACTAAAAGTTGAAATACTGACCTACACGTATATGGACTCATGATGTATGGAAAAGTGGCCCTTCTGCATTATGAAAGGATTGCCTTTTCTATAAATGGTTCTGAGTAAATTGATATCTACATGGAATGAATGAAATTTGATTGCTACATCACACCAAACACAAATATTAAACCCAGGTCAATTATAAATCTAAATATAAAAGATGAAAAATAAATCTCCCATCATTATGACTTTGGGATAGATAAGAATTTCTTGAACAAATTCCCTCAAATATATTAAACATAAATGGAAAGTTTGATAAATTAAACAACCCTAAAGTTAAGGTACATCAAAAGAGTATGAAAATAATGCCACAGAGTGAGAGAAGATATTTCTAATACATTTATTTTTAAAGGTCAGTTTGCATAATTATTTCTTACAGTTGATGGGTTTTGTTGTTGCTTTTAACTTACTTTTTATTGAAGTATCACACATGTAGAAAAGTGTACAAATATACCACCAGACAAAATGTACACACCCTCAAGACCAAGTGTATACAACATATACACAAGTGTACGCGTGGTCTTAAGCAAGACCAAGAAATAGAATATGACCAGAATCTCAACAGCTCTCGTCACGTTTCCTTTCCACCAATGTGTGACCAAAAGGAAACCCGTATCCTGATTGGTAACACCATAGACTATTATTTACCTCTTCTTAACTTTATTTAAGTGGAATCAAAATGCATGTGTTATTTTGTGTCTGACTTCTTTCTCTCACCATTATGTTCCTGAGTCTTTCCATGTTGTATGTATAGCTGTAGTTCTATAATTTTCCTTCCTGTATAGTGTTCCAATGCATGATTAGATTATGATTTACCTACAATCAATGGACGTTTTTGTTGGTTCTAATTCAAGACTATTGTAAACAATAGCCTATTAACATTTTTGTGTGTGCCTTTTGGTGGACATATGTATGGGTTTCTGGTAGTTATAGATCTGAGACAAATTGCTATCTGAGGTATGCATATGACCACTGTTAATACATAGTTGCCAAAATGTTTTCCAAAATGCTGGCTGCACCACAGTTCTTAATCTCACCAGCAGATGTTAGTGTCCTTGTTGCTCTATGTATTTGCCAGTACTTGGTAGTGTCAGTCTTTTTTTATGTTAAATATTTTATTGAGTCAAGTTTAACATGTCCATTGGCCATTTAGAAATGGAAGAGAACATTACTCTCCAGAATTTTTGTCATTTTAAAGAAGTCTTATTAAAAATTTTATGGGGCAATTTGTTGGCTACTTCAGGATGTGATTTCTTTTGGAAGTAACATGATGATTCCCTGGTTTAAATCTGGACTTGTTTTAAAACTAGGTATTCTTCAAATTAATCCAGCCATTTCTCTCCCTTCTTCCTATAGTAGTTTTAAACATTTTTATATTTTTAACCATCTGATATAGTCTCTTGTACCTTAAATTGTACATATCATGAGTGAATCTAATTTTATCTTTTATCTTCTAAATTCAGGGCCTCTATTCTGAATATAGAAGATGCCCAGTGAATGATTGCTGAGTGACAGACTGATTATGTGAAATTTGCATGGTTCATTTTGTTTTTGACATTAGAGAATTTATCATGACTATTTGATCCTGGAAAGAAAAAAATTCAATACAGGTAAATCATGCTACCTACTTCTCCTTTGGCACTTTATATCTTTTCTGCTCACATAAATCCCTGAAATCGTGTCTGAGAGTGTCTTAGATGAAGACTGAAAACAACAGAATGACCTTTTAGATAATAGGATGGACCACATTCAGTGTGTTTGCACCTAAGCTTGAGACTGAAGGCAAATCTTTCTGTCTGAGCATAGGTATTACAATTATGAAAAGTTCAATCTCTTAAAAATCATGTTGATTTCTATTTTAAGGCAATTTATATTTAATAAACCTAAGTGGATCTGCTACTTATTACTACATGCTTAACTTTACTAAATAATTTTAAATCATATTTTCTTTCCTACCTCTGAATATAGTGGCAATAACTGAGTAAATAAGTCTAAGGAAAGGCCATTTGCATCTCCCCCAGATCTTACTAATTTTAGGCTTGTCTAAGATTGTGACATTCCCATGAAGTCCGATAATATTGTACACTAACACTGTTTTAAAGATAGCTTTTTTAATTTTCAAAAATGCATTTTTGTCTCCCACTCGGCCTTATAAAATATATCTCATTTTTCTTGGATCATAAGACATTCAGTTCTTCAAATCACTGTTGAAAGCATGGAGGTATAAAAGCATTGTTTTCTGAAAGGAAAATAAAAATTAAAAGGTAGCCTAGTTTTTAAAATCCTTAATTCATTTATATTAAAAATCATTCTCTTCAAACACAAATAGATTTTATAGAGGTAAAGATCATATATTTTAGAATTAGAAAACCTAATTCAGATTTCAGTTTCAATATCCTTTAACCTTGGGCAAGTCACTTAACCTTGCTGTGCTTCAGCTTTGACTGAAGACTGAGATACTTGTACCTATCTCATAGGATTGTTTTAATGAACATAAAAATACTTGGCACAGAGCTTGCAGCAGGAATGCATGATAGATGTTCAATAAAAATTATACATTTTTCAACAGAGTGAAACAGTAAAATTTTCCACAAATTATCTCTGTTGCCCAACAATATAGACTTCTAGTACTGGGTATTTTAAAATTTCACTGGAGACCGTGATCTTTGTTCGTTAGATAAACGACCTACAATCTATGATCAATAAACGTGTCCTAGTTTTAGGGCTCACACTGAATAAAGTAAGCTGACATCCTTTCAGAGAGCACGTCAAAGAAAGTGAGACTTTTTATTCTTAATGAAGAGAAAGAAAAAAAATTTTTAAAGAATATGTACCTGGCTCTTCTAGACGAGAAGAGCAATGGAATAAACGGCCACAGCTGTTCAAAATTCCCATCCCAAGGATTCAGTGAGAAGTCCCAAGGAAATAGAAATTATGCAGTGCATTTTAATAAGTGAATATGTAAAGACTGTATTAATTAATTGACTATTTGACTAAGTAATATTCATACCCTAGCGAATGAGTATGAAAGTGAATTACATGCAAATGAATGTAAATACTTGCACATTGACAAAGAGAGGATGCTCTTTGAAGCAACTATTAGTATTGTTATGTTTTTAATTATAAGCAGAGGCCAAATGTTTGTCAGAATAGATCTTTGAAGTAAAAAAGGAAATAATTTGATATACAAAAATTTGTTTGGGAAAATGGGTTAGGACACATATGTTTTGTGGAAGATGGTGGACAATTAACAACGATGGAGAAATTAATCACAGTAGGAGGAGCAGAGTGGAGGTGAGAAGATTATAATTCCATTTTGAACACATTACATTTGATGTGTTTAAGGAACATCCATCAGAAAATGTGCTGTGGTGTAGTTAAATTTAGAGCAACAACAACAGAATGCATGATTAAAGATAGAAACTCGCCTACAATGATGTAGCATTTATTAAAGGGGAAGCTTGTTATGTTAAAATAGCTCACGATGACTTGTCTTTAGTTTGTCATTCACCACCTCATAATTTTGCCAGTCTTGGCAATCTTTTTCCTTTAATGGCTGAGCCCTTTGTTTTTTCTTCTTTTCCTTTCATTCATTTTGTTGTTGTTCAAATAATACTTTATGATAAGTGAACCTGCTATAGTAGGGTCATACATTTCTAATTTGAAAAGAAAGGAAGTAGACACTTGTTTAGAAATCAACAACCCTGACACTTTTAGTTGTGAAAGTGGGAGTTTCTTTTAATTCTGTTCCCCATTAAAACAAAGAAGTTGATCCACTCTATACTTTTATATGGATAATTTGTCCTTGCTTCTCTTCTTAAAAGAGTATTTTTCTCTCCACACATGTCTAATTTTGTTACAGTAACTTAAAATGTTGAAAATGGATATTTAATTTTTTTCTGGTCAAAGATTAAAAAGTACCCTTAATAGAACATCTAAGTCTATACTTATTATTATAAATAAAAGTGATTGAAATTTTTAAATTTCATACATTTTTGCTTAGTTACTGAAATATGTGTAGATGACTAGTGTAAGTAGGATATTGACTGGACCTTGTTTTTCAGAAAAATTGTGTCTTTTTCCCATTGCTAACTCATACCACATCCCAGAATGACACTATTGTCGAGCCTGGGAAAGAGCCTAGGGGCATGGGAGTCATGAGAAGTAGCAATCACTTGGGTTAATAATGGAAAATATTAAATTACCTGATCTTTCTCACTGACTCACAGCTCCCAGTACGGGATGTTGTACAGAGATGAAGTAAATTCTCTGTTATTCCAGGCATATGCCTTGAAGCTGGGGTAAGGGGTCAGGGGTTGGTTCTGAAGCAGGGAAAGCACAGAGGCTAGTATGTGGTATGGACCTTGGTCTGGTTGGCTAGACATGAACTAGAAAGGAAGACTTTGAGATGTTTTTTGGGGTAATGGCATTCAGATGACTGAGCCACACTTGAGTTTTTGCCTGAATTCTTATTCATTCATTCATTCTTTAACATATATTTATTTAAGGTAATATTTGCTTGCAAAAATACCTTACACGTTTTAACATATCACTGTTCATTTTGTGCCAAAATACAAAACTATGTATTGTGGTTTGGATTCTTTTAATCTGTTTCCAAATATCATGTATCCATTCATATTAAGTGGAAACTTATATAGAAATAATATATGTCAGTCACTATGCTAGGTGATGGTGAAAATATTTTGATGTCATTCTTTGAATACTGCCCCCTTTACATGCTGGAATAGATCAATTCAGGAGAAATAATGTAATTTCCCTAACTCATCTTTTTGTTAACTCATATTAGACGCTATAAATTCATTTTAATTCATTTAAATGGATTTCATTTAAATTCAAGCATAAACTCTTTTTAATTCATATTATATATTTTGAAAAATATTTTGATGCTTCTGGATTAGATAATTGCTGCTGCTTTATAAATCAAGAGTAATGAGGCTCTAAGGATCTCAAATTCTTTTTTCGTTGTTGACTTTGTTATTATTAGTATTACAGAGATATTAGTGCAAATACCACCTATAAAAACAAATCACTTATTAAGTTTATGCTGTTAGTCAAATCTTAGTAGCTGTTTATATCTAGGTCTATATACTACAGAATTTAAAATGGAATGAAGAAAATTTAAAAAGCTTTCAGTTGTTTAATTGTTAAAGTTATTTTAGAAAAAAAAGATAAAGAAATTGAAGTGTTTAATCTAGAAAGATTTAAGAATACAAATGAACTTATTGTCTAAGAAAGTTTTTTCCACTTCATACAGCAAGTTGAACGAGACCTCAACAGAAAAATGGAATGTAGATGAGCTCTCAGGGGCTATTTGTCTGATGGCTGTGAAACAATGGAACGTGTTATTGGAAAAAATTTTGGTTCACTTATTATGAACCAAAGCATTAACTAGTTATCAACATTATAACTAGTAATTTACTGAGGAAGTCACTGTGGTTCCAATGGAAAAGAATGGATGTAATGAGTATTAAGACCCTGAATTTTCAGTAGTCATGGACTACAAGGTACAGGATGTCTTACCTTTCCATCTACATTGTGAGTTAAGGATGCTATAAAACAGCATCACAGACTGAATTTACAAGCTCAAGGTGACCAAATCCTGTAATACTACACTACACAGGGAACTTTTATATTTTAATTTTTGTTTATAAAACTCATATTCTTTCAAAATTGGAACTAAAAATTCTTTGTTCTCCAGGTTTTAACTTTCTTCTTTGAACTCACATAAAAATTTCAAACATTTTTTTCTGCCCCTATCTGCTTGAATTATTTCCCCCAGTCTGTCATTCTTCATGTTCTGCTGTGAATCCACATGTGTCTCTGCTGTGACTCTGGTATTTATCACTACCCTGGTAATCCTCTCTCTACTTCAACTGCGACTTTTGCCCTACTCTGAGTCTTAACTGACAACTCTCTCACTGTCTGTTTGCACCACAATGCCTTAGGCCCAACAAACCAAGCCACTGAATCATCTTCCAGACTCTAACCAGGGCCCAAATAATGTCTTGTCTTCCAACTGTCAAGTGACTACTTATTTGGATAAATATAATTGTTATGTCTATCTTTATACATCTTCTCTGAACTCTCTGTCCCAGGGTATTGATGCCTCCATTATATAGATTTATCTATACTCTTAGATCTCAATTTCATTTTGCTTAGTTCCATTTATCTTTCCTTCTTCTCCTTTCCTTGTTCACAATATAAATTGACTTCCCATTTTTAATTGCCCCTCTTCTCCCCACCAAGTATAACCAAGAACATCTGCTTTGAATCAAGGATTCACACCATAGGGAAACTAGAGAGGAATACAATGCAGCACCTGTCCTCAGAATAATATGGTTTCTTCCATGGGAATAGAATACAACTATAGGAACACACAAGGACAGTCTATAGTCAAATATTTAATTCTGTGTGATTGGCTAAGTATATGTACAAGAATAGCTTTTTATGCAGTACCAAATTCCTAATTCAAACACAGATCTAAAACCATTAATCATGTTACAGAAAATTAGGATGGGTTTTTGTGTGTGTGTGCACACAGACACACACACATACACACATTCAAAAGGTGCAGGAGAGATATTGGAGTCAGATAGAACTGGATTCTAATTCAGGTTCCAACATGTAATAACTCTGTGACTTGAGTCAACCTATTTCAGTGATACAAAGCTAATGAGGACACTAATTCTTACCCCATGGAATTATTGTAAAAATTAACTGAAATACTCATGTTGATATCTCCATGCCTGACTCCCAGTAAGCAGTCAATAATTATTGCCCAATTGAATGAGTGTCAACCACTTATTACTAGTGTATAACCTTGCTAGTCACTTAAACCTCACTTAAGCCTACCTGTAACACTGGGATAAAAATAGTACTGAGCTCATAGAAAGCTGGAAGAGCTAAGTGAGAAAATCCAAGTAACAGAAAAATGCCTGGCATCTAATGGGTATACTCAGCAAACATCAATTATTATTATTATTAGATTATGCTAATTCCCCCTTGTTTTGCTTCATCCGTATCTCAAAATTTAAATTCTATCACTTTTATAAAATACACACATTACATTTGAAATAAGAAAAGTTAGCTTTTTTAATAAAAAAAAAAAAAGCTTCAGTTATCTCCACATCCTGTTTTCTGGGATTTGATATCACTCCGCAAGCTCAGATGGCTCAGAGCTTGAACATAAAAGTACAGTGAATTTAGATGTGGCTAAACTTCCCTAATTCCATAAGAATCTTTTTTTTTTTTTCTTTCATACTCCAACTTAAACAAATAGAAAGCACTTTAGAGCACTTTTATTTATATTATATTGTAATATCGGCTTAACCAAGGCCATGAAGCCACAGTGGGAAAAAGAAAAAGGAGAAGGAAGGAAGGAGAAAATCAAGAAGAAAGGCATGAGGATCAGCACACTCTCTAAAGATATATGCATTGGTGACATTTGACAACTGCTGCTCTGATAAACCTCCCAAGGATTCTGTGACCTGATGTCCCTGAATTTAACACCCATTAAATCTTGTTGGCCCCTCCCATTGCACATCAATGCCCAATTAGGGACGAAGGGTTGTGGTGGGGACCAAATGAAAATGTTCTGTCAATGATAATCATGCAAAGTAGGGCTTACCAAACATTCCAAGTGCAAATACGCGTATGTAAGGCAAAAAATATCAAAGGCATTTAATAGCAGTTATAGTTAAAAGATGTTATACTGAACAGAAATTATACTTTTAGTTTCTGTTGATCAAGAAAATACTAATTACGATTTCAATGGATTACCTTAAAATGTTTAAATGTATTTACAGTGTGTTAATTATAACATCATTCTTCATACATCAGAAAAACATATGTATATGGAATTGTTTTTAGTACACTGCATTGGCATTACCAAGTACTTGAACATGGTTGAATGAATGAATACGAGTGACTGAGCTATGTTCACATTTTTATTCTCCACGTTTTGCACAGGTTCTGGAACATATCATATCAGAAACTTTCCAGAAGCATTTGCTGAGTTATTTCTTTTACCTACGCAGATCAAGCTTGCAACACATGCCTTTGGCTCACCCTTTGGGACTAGAGCACTGCGCCACTACTCTGGATTATCGTCAATAATTCAACTCATAGAAAGGTAGGAACAAGAATGAGAAGAGCAAGCTTCATTTTTAAAAAGTACTGGAGTCAAAAACATAAGGACGGAGATAAAAGAACATGTGCACCATTTGTAAAGTCCCATTTCTGTTTGTATATTTGTATAATAAAGGAAACAAATGCTTATATGAATATGAACCAATAGTATATACATTATAAATAATTTTCACATCCTAATTCCCAAATTCATTTATCTAAAGTAATGTCTAGAAACCAAAATTTACTTAAGAAAATAGAATGTTTTAAATTAAATTTAAATTAAGGCTAAAGAATACTCACAAGATAACTCTAAACCTGAAAAGATACCTCATCATCTAAATAGAGGCTAAGATCACACATTTGAAAAAATGTCAGCAACTGTCTCTAAAATGTGAGTTACAGAAAGTGCACCCACTTGGAAATATGCATTTGTTCAACTATAATGCTTAGTAGGTAGAGATTTGGCTTAGAGTTTACTGCTATTAATGGTGCTTAATATGAGTAATTTCCTCCTTATCCATAATGAACAAAATTATTTTAAAATGATCAATTAGGTAAAAGTGAGTATGTGATGTGTGTGAATTAAGTGTAATTACATTTTATGCTAGGTGAAATGTTGGACAATGTTTCTTTAGCTTTCTCCATGACAACCAGATTTTTAGTTAAACTTATAGTTTAGGGATTCCCTGGCGGTCCAGTGGTTAAGATTTCGCCTTCCAATGCAAGGGATGGGGTTTGATCCCTGGCCAGGGAGCTAAGATCCCACGTGCCTAGTGGCCAAAAAACCAAAACATAAAACAGAAGCAATATTGTAACAAATTCAATAAAGACTTAAAAAAAAAAAAAGGATCCACATCAATAAATAAATAAATAAATAAATAAACCTATAGTTTATCCTAAATTTGAAAGGGTTACACACCATATAGAAAGTTGAAAAAATATAGTATAAAAAGTATTGAAGTGATAAAATATCAACAGTTAACAAACCTAGAGTTAAGTTTAGAAATGAGAGTTAACATATAATATATAAGTTATAAAAGTAGTGACAAACAGTCAAAAAAAGATCTCCCCCCAACCTCCATCAATTAAAAGTTAATTAGGGTCAAAGAACACCAAACATATACCATTCCGTGGTGCTAAAAATTTCTTCAGGAAGTTCACAGGTAATGCTGTATTTTTAATTCATGCTTATGGGATAATGATAATTCAGAGAAAGTATAAAGGAAAACTGAGTAAGGGCCTGTTCACCAAAGTAGCCAGATGGACCATTGTCACAGAACTGACCACATCTACTAATTGCTTGGCTGCACATAGATACAACTGAAAGGTTCCCAGCTGCTGATAGAGAATTTAGCAAAATGTCAAATATGGTGTCAATAATTTAGGTAAATTAACAGTTCAGTTACAAAAAAATGGGAAATAAACTAGAAAAAATGGGTCATTGGAACAAAAAAATACTTTATATACTTTGCTTCAGTAAAAATTCCCTAAAATTACATTAGAAATATATTGACAAATTAAATAGACTCTAGTCTCTCCTTTTTTTAGCAGCATCTTATATGAACTCAAGTTACTACAAGTACATTTGGCAGATTTTCGAGCAATTGTTTTTTTTAATTATTATCGTGATAAACACATGAAAACATGAAACCTATTCGCTTAACAAAATTTTAATGTACAGTATTGTTAACTCTATGCTCATTGTTTTACATCAGATATTTAGAATTTTTCATAATGCATGATTGAAACTCTATACCCACTGAACAGCAACTCCTCATTTTCCCCTTCCACCAGCCCTGGTAAACACTGTTCTACTCTCTGATTTTATGAATTTATTTAAGAAACATCATATAAGTGGAAGCGTGCAGTATTTGTCTTTCTATGACTGAATTATTTCACTTAGCATAATGTCATCAAATTTCATCCATGTTGTAGCCTATAGTATATTTAAGGCTGAGTAATATCCCATTGTATGTATATGCCATATTTTTTTCCGCCCTTGGCTATTGAAAATAATACTGCAATGAACATGAGAGTGCAAATATCTCTTCTAGTTCTTGTTTTCAATTCTTCTGGATAAATACACAGAATTGGGATTGCTGTTATCATATGGCAGTTCTATTTTCAATTATTTGAGGAACTTCCGTACTGTTTTCCATAGCAGCTGCATCATTTTACATTCCTAACAACACTGTACAAGGGTTTCAATTAATCTACAACCTTGCTGACACATTATTTTTTTTTTCCTTTTTTAAAAAGTAATGGCCATTGTATCAGGTATGAGGTGATATCATTGTGGTTTTGATTTGCATTTCCCTAATGATTAGTGACATCGACTATTCTTTTTCATACACCTGTTGGCCAGTTATATGTCTTCCTTGGAAAAATGTCTACTCAGGTCCTTTGCCCATTTAAAAATCTCTCTCTCTCTCTATATATATGTATATATATATTGCTACTGAGTTATAGGAGTTCTTTCTATATTTTGTATATTAACCACTTAACAGATATACAGTTTGCAAATATTTTCTCCCACACTTTAAGACAATTTTTTTGGGGGGGAGTTTAGGTTCACAACGAAGTTGAGAGAAAGGTACACAGATTTCCCATATATATGCCCTGCACCCACACATGCATAACCTCTCCCACTCCTCAGAATGGTTTAATTTTACCAAGAATGAATCTACATTGACACATCATAATCACCCAAAGTCCATAGTACATTTTAGAGCTCACTCTTGATATTGTACATTCTGTGGTTTTGACAAGTGTATAATGTATCTATCATTATACTATCGTACAGAATATTTTCATTGCCCTAAATATTTTCTGTACTCCACCTATTCCTCTCTCCTTCCATGCTCCTGGAAACCACTATCTTTTTGCTGTCATCAAAGTTTTACCTTTTCTAGAATGTCATATTATGGAAATCATGATATTTCCAGAATCAAAAAGTATTTAGCCTTCTGGGATTGTCTTCTTTCACTTATAAGTATGCATTTACAATTCTTCCATTTATTTTCATGACTGGATAGCTCCTTTTTTTTTTTTAGTGCTGAATAATATTTCATCGTCCAGATATACCACAATTTATTTATCCATTCACCTACTGAAGGACATCTTGGTTGCTTCCAAATTTTGGTAATTATGAATAAAGCTGATATAAGCATTTGTGTGCAAGTTTTTGCATGGGTATAAGTTTTCAGCTCATTTGGGTAAATACCAAGGAGTGCAATTACTGTATCACATGGTGGGATATTAACCTCTTATAGACATATCATTTGCAAATATCTTTTCATATTTGGTAAGTTGCCTTTTCGATTTGTCAATGGTTTCCTTTGATGTGCAACAGCTCTTAAGTTCGATTGGGTCACATTTGCTTATTTTTGCTCCTGTTTTCCTTGCCCGAGGAGACATTTCCAAAAAATATTTCTGAGGCGGATGTCAGAGTGAACTGCTCATGTTTTCTACTAGGAGTTTTGTGGTTTCAGGTCTTACATTTAGGTCTTTAATCCATTTGGAGTTTATTTTTTTGTATATAGTGTGAGACGATGTTCTAATTTCATTCTTTTACATGTAGCTGTCTAGTTTTCCCAACACCACTTATTGAAGAGACAGTCTTTTCCCCATTGTATATTCTTGCCTCCTTTGTTGTAGATTAATTGACCACATGTGCATGGGTTTATTTCTGGGTTCTCTATTTTGTTCCATCAATCTACATATCTGTTTTGTGCCAGCACCATACTGTTTTGTACTATAGGTTTTTAATATAGTCTGAAGTTAGGGAGCATGAAGTTTTGTCCTTTTTTCTCAAGATTTCTTTGGCTATTTGGGCTTTCTGTGGTTTCATACATACTGGAGTCTGTGTTTGTATTAATTAACTCTCATTGCGGTGGTGGTGGCACACTTATCTACAGAGAGACTTTGTGCTAAATAGGGGACAAGGGAGCCATAATCTCTGTTCTCACAGGACTCACGGGCTAGCTGGTGAGACATCACTGGGCAAATAATAACAATAAAATGAGGTAGGTGTTGTGACAGACAGTCCAACTTGCTGTGGGACTACATATCCCAGTTCCTTGAGAATCACAGCAAATTTCCCAGAGGAAGTGATGTTCAAACAGAGACCCAAAGGAGAAGTGGGAGTTGGCCAAGCAGCTCCACATCAAGAACACTGTAAGTTCAAAGGCTCAGGGAAAGTGGTGTATTCAGGGAAATAGGGAAATCCAACACATTTGGAGGGCAGAGTTGGAGAGGAAAGTCATAAAAGATGGGGTTAAGTCACAAAGGGCTTTAAAAAATACCAAGGCATTTGGAATTTGTCCCCACTCCACAACATGTAAAGGCAAGCAACAGATAACTCCTGAATTAAATAAGATACTGAGCAAAATGAAGATTGCAGGAATAGGGGAAAGAAGATCTATATTTTCCTATCAATACAGAGTATTAGTTCCAGGTGTTTTAGCAGTGATATGAATTATACTCAATTGATATTTTGTAAAATACTTGTGAGGTCGAAGGTCCAGGACATTCACACTTTGAAATTTACTGTACCTTTAACAGTTTTACTTATTGTCAGTGACCTCTTGATCAAATGCCATAAAATAAAATAGATTTGATAATATTCTTAAGACATAAAGACGTCAATTGATGTGCAAGAGTGCTTTTAAATCCAGAAGAACGTGGCAAAGTCAGGTTGTACCGGTACAGGTCTTTTTGTTGCAAGTAAAAGAAAACAACTCTAGCTTACGAACAGAAATAGAAATATGATGTAAGGATGCAGGTATGCCTTACAGAGCCCAGAGGCAAGTTTATATCTGGCCCTGGCCACAGGAAGGCCATGTGGTCAGGAAATGGAAAACCATCAGGTCATCTCTGTGTGTTGTTCTCTTTCCTGTCCTCACTTAACTATTACCTTTTGCTCTCTCCCTGGGCTGGGTTTCTCAGATCCCCAGTGTGACAGTGGAATATGCGTAACTATCTTGTTCTAATGGAAGTGATGGCAAAGACAAGTCACAACTTCTCTGTTCACACTATAAATTTCAAGAAGAAAACCTTTGAGTGGCCCCAGGGCAGATGTCCACACTTAGTCTATTCAGTGAGCATCAGAATTACAGGGTTATGGGGTTCATGTCTGCTGGCCATCCAGGCCTATGTATTTGGAGAACTTGTCCCCTGAAAGGTGTCACTTTGAACTAGGAAGAAACCTCAAAATTCCATACAGCACTAACAAACTAAAGACTTCTCCTATTCTAATAATTGTGTTATTAATTGTATTTAGTAATTTAAAGTGTGCAGCTGTACTATGTCTATTAACATATCTGCCTAAGGTATAATACATTTTTAATAATCTTCTTTATGTATCTTATCTGTTGACACAAGAGAAGCTATACTGAGTTAGATAGTTTTGAATGATGCCATTCTGAAGGAGAAACCAAAGGATATTTTGTGGGAGAACTGTTCCACTCAGTGAGGTATTCTATAATCTTTCTGAAAGTAAGTTTTCTTAATAAAACTTTTTCAATGACACAAATAGCATGATTAAGCCTCCTTTATTATATGACTCATTAGTATGTGAATTTAGGTAACCTAGAGATTGAGTCATATCTTGAGCATGCCAATAACATAATATAACTCCCTTGGGGGCTTTAATGGATTTAGAAAACAGTCTGGTTTACCTTATCATCATGTTAATATAGCATAAAACTTTAATATGCAAAGAGTTAACTTAGAAAATACATCTATAATAAAGGAATCATGGTAAGTACAATAATAATAATTGTTCAACTTGAAAATATTTTTCAGTATTTCACATCTCATTTCTGGGAGATGCCTCAGCAGCACTACCCATATTTGGACCTTGAATTGAGGCCCAAAAAACATGATTTAAATTACAATGTAATTCAAGATGGTCCTTATGTTCTAAGTACTGTGCTTAGCTCCACATGAACTCTAGTAAGTAATACTTTTGCACAGATGTCAACTCAATGTATGATTCTTTCATTTACATAGTTCACCTAAGTCTGATGTTGATTAAAACACAACTCATCATTAAGCTCATCTAAATATACCTATAAATATATATCATGGCTGAATTCCATTCAGATTTAATCTGGAGGTTCTAAAATGTACATCGCAGCAGAAAATGCAAAGAATGACACTAACTTAGGGTGTGAGATGCAACTTCATCCATATGAATCACTGCAGAAATCAATAGATGACATGGGTAAAAACCTGGAATAGCTTTCCTGTTCCCATCAAAATGTATATCCCTGAAGGTTTAGATCTAATCAGTAATGAGGCAAATCTATGAGTAACACATTCTTAAATGGGGTTTACAGATAAAATTCAGAATTCTGCTTCTTTGGCTAAACAAAAAATAGCTCTTGTTAAAAAGATTGAATGTTGCCTCATAAAGGTAGCAATTCATGGTTGTTCAAAATTTTTCCAAACATAAATCTCAAGCCATATCCAATGACGATGCTATTAAAGCTTAGCTAGATCCAAGGAAGATGTATTAAATCAAGAAATGGTGGCATCATTTTAAAAGTGAAATTTGTCCTAGGATCACATAGATAAATAGTTTCTTTCAATATCTGGAGTTGTAGCAGATTTTTTTAAATGAATGCAGATATATCGACATTGAGCGGTGGTTTATTAAATCCCACTCTTGATATTAGATACTTATAGAGGATAGAAAAAAAGTGAGTTGTGCTATTTTACTGTTAGAAGAAACTGTATAGGTCACCCTGTCTGACCTCCCACTCAGGCAAAAGCTTTAGTACAATAACCCTGTTACAGTGAATTGTTTAAACATTTGAAGTGTTTAGGAGCTGATGTCATTATTTTAGCCTATTTCATCATTTACAATTCTTAGAAGTTCCTCCCTATTGTAAGCTACAATGTTCTACCTATTGTTTCCACCATTTTGTCCTAATAAAACTTCATAAAAGTATCAATTTCGTCCTTGCCTCCCAGATGCTCATAATCTAATTGGATTTTAAGGTTTATTTCAAATGGCAAGTTTCAAAGAAATTGTATCCATATTTTTCAGACCTGATATGGAAACCATTGAAAAGAAAGATAATAATCATTAAATCCATGGAAAATTCAAATCCTTAACTTAATAATTTCTACATTTAACTGAGTTCAAAACAAAGAAAACATTGTTTTACATATTACATATTTCATTTAGAATGCCAACAAATGCTTTCATAATTGAGTGCTTTTATTTACAAGCTAGGAACCCACACTGGTAAAATAATATTTTCTTATCTTATTAGTGAAATATATTTATTTATTGATGAATATAAGTTGGACCAAATTCAGAATTAATTTTCAACCCTGCTATGAAGCATAGTAAGAGAACTCAATCTTAGTAATCTATGAATTTCCATATGTAATTGCAAGGGTTATTTCATTTATGAGATAATTTGGAAGTTATCTTTAATCTTCCCATTTTCTAGAAAAGCAAACCAAGGCCAGGAAAAATAAGCATATTTTATATGCTCACACATCAATTACTTGTAAAGGCAGAAATATAATAACGTCTCCTGTCTTCTAAACAAGTTCTTTTTTTCTTTTTTTCATTGCATGATAAATCCTGAACTTGGAAACTTACCCTAAGTTAGTGATAATACTCACACACAAAAAAATTATTCTAAAATAACTATTCAATTATTTTTGCCTCTTTTGATGTGATCTTTAAAGAGGAATCAGTTATGTTAAAAAGTTTTCAAAATTAATTAAATGATAAAAAATCTTTCTGATGTATAATAATATATACAAAACCTTTTATATTTTCAATAAATGTCACATATCTTATTTTTGCAGCCATTATTTTTGTTTTAGTTAGATGAGCTAAGGATGTGAACGTGAATTCTCGGTTTGTTGATATTTTTAACAGCATCAGTGTCTTTACAAATACTAATAGGTAGATGTTATTTTTCATCATATTCCTTGCACTCATTTTTTAAAAAATAAACCAAATGCTTATTAAATTCTTAATAGCCTCACACAGTTTCCATTATATCCAATTTTTGTTTGCAAATCTGTGTCATTTCTCATGCTTTATCTTAGCTCATCTTTTGAATACACAGCTAGATTCAGAAAATACATATTATATAAATAGGAGATTAAATATTTTTCTCTCAAAGAAGATGAAGAAAATATCCAAGTGCAATCTCAGTCATGACATCTTTTCGTGTTTATAATTATCTTGCCATTTTACATTTTTATAATTATTCCTTACGGTTCTCTAAGTTTTAAATTATTTCAAATCTTATAAATTCAAATAAATATTTTAATTAAAAACTAATTGGTGATTTGTGTAACTACACCCACACCTATATTAAAACTGTTTGAACCATAACTTAGTTCTGTCTACTATCAAAAAATCTGAAATTTTCTTCAACCAATACTTGGCCTTCTTTTAGTCTTGTTAAAAGCTTCTCAAAGGCTTAGTAAATATTTATTTAGGTCCCAATTTCCTGAAAAGAAAAAAGAATGTTTTCAATAAGTGAAAAAGTTCATAAACATAATTTAACAAATGTAAAAATATCATTAAAATTTTGAAAACCAAGTATAAATATCATGTGTATGAGAAAATCCAGGCTACATAAGCTATAATAGATTAACAATAAATACAGATGTGTTACACCAGGCAGCCTGAGCAAGGATTAAAATATGGATAAGAACACAAATGATGATATTTCTCTCATCTAAAAAACAAACATGAACCAACCAAAATACCAAAAATCAAGAAATCACTTTTGAGGCTATTTTGTTCCAAGCACTTACAAACACTTCTTGTTTTTTTTCCCTCTTTAATTGTAAAACTCATTGAAAGAATTGTCTGTATCAAAGTCTCTAATCCTCCTCCCCCTATTTTTTCTTAAATCCACTCTACTCATCCTCCCCCTACCCCATCACTACACAAAAGCATTCTCCCTAAAGCCATTAATGGTCCTCATAGTGCTAAGTCCCAGGGCACATTCTCACTGCACATCTCCCTTGGCTGATCATTAGCATTTGACACAGTAGCTGAGTATTCTCTCTTTAAAACAGGTAAATATCTTGGTTCCCTTAGATTTCTTCTTCATTGGTCATTCTTCTCAGTCTCCTCTCATGTTTTATTGTTTTCCTAATGTCTATTGCAGTACTCCACACCTCAGTCCTTGGGTGTTTTCTCTTCTTTATATACATTCACCTACTTAATGATCTCATCCAAGCTCATCACTTTAAATATCAAGTACCTACTGGAATTTCTCAAATGTCATATATATATATTCAACCTGGACGTTGCTACCATACTCCACTCTCACATATTTAAGTATCTACTTAGCTTCTCCACTTGGATATCTAATAGACATCTCAAATTCAAATATCCAAAGATAAAGTTTAATATTCTTGAATTTGAACACTCCCAAATCCAAGCTTCTGCTTGCTTAGGACGAAACTTTGGTGACATCCTTGAGTTCTCTCTTTCTTTTTCTAAATCACTTTCCACAATCCATTTGTCAACAAATATTTTTCACTTTGCTTTCAAAATATGTCTGGAGAATGAGACTTCTCACTGTTTCCATTTCTCACACCTTGATCCAAGCTACTGTGCTATCTTCTTGTAACATTGCAGTAGCCTATAAAGTATTTCCCTGCTCCCACTCTTGGGTCCAGTCTTAGCTCAGCCCAATCTTCCCTACAAGAAGATTCTAAGTAAAGTATTCAAGCAGATGCAGTTTATTTGGGAGGTGTTCCCCAGAAACACTGTTGAGATAAGGAGAAGTGAGGTGTGAAGGGAAGAAAATTAATAAAACTTATGTCATAAGCAAGATACCACTGGCAGTAATTTGAGCTTAATTAAGAAGGGACCACCATGGTGATGCTGTGAAACACACATCTCAGAGTTATCCCTGCCAAGGAGTGAGAGAGAGCTGGGGTATTTATCCACCAACAACCATGAGCTATAGCTTGAGAGTGCTTCTGACTTGTGCTCTACGGCACTTTTAATTGGCTGAGTATGTGGGCAGGTTATGCTCTCATATCCTTTAAGAGAGGGCATAGAGAAAGATTTTATGGAAAAAGTCACAGGAATTGGAAGTCAAGCTGGTGAGTTCAGCACTGAGCAGGGAGTGCTGATAAGAGTGGAGTCAATACAGCATTTGATATATGCCCTTACAGGTTATTTTAAACCCAGCAACAGTGATCCTGTAAAACATAAATCAGATCATTCACTTCTCTGCTTGAATCCTTCTAATGGATTCCCATCTCACTTGGAGAAAACAAAATCTTAAGCCCACTCAATGGCTTGGAAGACCTTATCAGATATTCCATCTGGTCCCCAACTACATCTCCTTTCCCTGCCATTAACGCCTTGCTTTTCCACACATACCCTAGGTATGATTCTACATCAGGGCTTTTGCCATAGCAGTTTCCTTTGTTGGAAATGTTCTTTCCTGGGGTATCTGTATGGGGTTCTCTCTCCCTTCTAAAGATCTTTGCTCAATTGAGAACTTTCCTGTCCATCCAATTGTAAAATGAACCCATCCTTACCAAGCATTCCCTAACCCACCCCCTGCTGTTTAATTTTTCCACAGCACTTAACTTCATCTAAATTTTTAATGTACATATTTTACTTATTGCTGTTGTTCATTGTCTCTCAACTCCCAATAGATATGAGCTCCACAAGGACAGGGATTGTTTCTGTCTTGTTCATTTTTCTATCACCTATCCTTCTAACACAACTGGACATAACTTACCCACAAGGAAAAGACAAAAAAGCCAAAAACCCAAACCATGACTACAACATTAAATACCATTGAATATCATTACTTAATAAGAGAAAGAGCAAATAATCAGGAAAAAAATTAACTTTCTCAATCTTTGAACTATGTATGTTATTTTTAAATGAGTTTTTATAAATAGGACAAAAGAAAAATTTATATCCTTCAGAAAATTTTTATTTTATACACTCATACATAGATATTCTCTTTATAAAGCTTAGGATATACAGTTTATCTCTTTATACAGGCAATCTTAGAGAAGGGGTTCAGGGTACCTTAACCTAATTATGTTTCCAGTTCTTATTTGGCATATCAATAAAACATGGAGAACTCTGAATAATAAAAGATGACTATTCTTCCTAACCCAGTTGTTTTCACATTTTTAAAGTAACAGAAATATTAAAACCACTTTGATGCAGAACTAAATATGACAGAGATAAGATTTGAGCTGTGTGTGGATGGTTGGCTATTGCCTCCTGCTCCATTTGTCCCTGCCATGCTTTTGACAGGGCCATAACCAGAAAAACGTCATTCCTTGAAGATAGCTCAGCTCTTGAAGTCAGGCATATATAAGGGAAAGATGATGAAGGCTAGACTTCAGATTGTTTCTTTAATGGTGGTCTATTACCTCCACAAAAAGTAGACCCCTTGGTTATGGATATTCAGTATTTTCCAATGGGATTTAATTTTGTGACAGGCAAAAACAGAGCAAGAATCGGTGATAGAAAAGAAACAGATCTATGTAGCTATCAAGTATCATTTCCTGCATGAATAGCAAAAATAGAAAATTTTAAAAATCTTTATTTTATATAGATTATCAATGATTTTTTTAAAAATGTAATTTATAGGGCAGCTCGGGAAGATGGCGGAAGAGTAAGACGCGGAGACCACCTTCCTTCCCACAGATACAGTAGAAATACATCTACACGTGGAACTGCTCCTACAGAACACCCACTGAACGCTGGCAGAAAACGTCCGACCTCCAAAAAGGCAAGAAACTTCCCCCGTACTTGGGTAGGGCAAAAGAAAAAAGAAATAACAGAGACAAAAGAATAGGGACGGCACCTGCACCAGTGGGAGGGAGCCGTGAAGGAGGAAAGATTTCCACGCACTAGGAAGTCCCTTCGTGGGCAGAGACTGCGGGTGGCAGAGGGGGGAAGCTTCGGAGCCACGGAGGAGAGCGCAGCCACAGGGGTGCGGAGGGCAAAGCAGAGAGGTTCCCGCACGGAGGAGCGGTGCTGACCAGCACTCTCCAGCCCGAGAGGCTTGTCTGCTCACCCGCCGGGGCGGGCGGGGCTGGGAGCTGAGGCTCGGGCTTCGGTCGGATCGCAGGGAGAGGACTGGGGTTGGCGGCGTGAAAACAGCCTGAAGGGGTTAGTGCACCACAGCTAGCCGAGAGGGAGTCCGGGAAAAAGTCTGCAGCTGCCGAAGAGGCAAGAGACTTTTTCTTCCCTCTTTGTTTCCTGGTGCGCGAGGAGAGGGGATTCAGAGCGCCGCCTAAACGAACTTCAGAGACGGGCGTGAGCCGCAGCTACCAGCGCGGATCCCACAGCAACAGGGGCGCAGAGGGAAAAACGGAGAGATTCCCGCACAGAGGATCGGCGCCGAGCAGCACTCAGCAACCCGAGAGGCTTGTCTGCTCCCTCGCCGGGGCGGGCGGGGCTGGGAGCTGAGGCTCGGCTTCGGTCGGATCGCAGGGAGAGGACTGAGTCTGGCGGCGTGAACACAGCCTGAAGGGATTAGCGCACAACAGCTGGCTGGGAGGGAGACCAGGAAAAAGTCTGCAGCTGCCGAAGAGGCAAGAGACTTTTTCTTGCCTCTTTGTTTCGCGGCACGCAAGGAGAGGGGATTCAGAGCGCCGCCTAAACGAACTCCAGAGAAGGGCTCGAGCCGCGTCGATCAGCGCAGACCCCACAGCAACAGGGGCGCAGAGGGAAAAACGGAGAGATTCCCGCACAGAGGCTCGGCGCGGAGCAGCACTCACCAGCCCGAGAGGCTTGTGTGCTCGGCGGGCGGGGCTGGGAGCTGAGGCTCGGGCTTTGGTCGGATCGCAGGGAGAGGACTGGGGCTGGCGGCGTGAACACAGCCTGAAGGGGTTAGCGCACCACAGCTGGCTGGGAGGGAGACCGGGAAAAGGTCTGCAGCTGCCGAAGAGGCAAGAGACTTTTTCTTGCCTCTTTGTTTCGCTGAGCGCAAGGAGAGGGGATTCAGAGTGCCGCCTAAACGAACTCCAGAGAAAGGCGCGAGCCGCGGCGATCAGCACGGACCCCAGAGACGGGCGTGAGACGCTGGGGCTGCTGCTGCCGCCTCCAAAAAGCCTGTGTGTGAGCACAGGTAACTCTCCACATTGCCCCTCCCGGGAGCCTGTGCAGCCCGCCACTGCCAGGGTCCCGTGATCCGGGGACAAGTTCCCCGGGAGAACGCACTTTGCGCCTCAGGCTGGTGCAACGTCACGCCGGCCTCGGCCGCCGCAGGCTCACCCCGTCTCCTCTGTACACTTCCCTCCCCGTGGCCTGAGTGAGCCAGAGCCCCCCGAAGCAGCTGCTCCTTTAACCCCCTCCTGTCTGGGCGGGGAATAGACGCCCTCAGGCGACCTACACGCAGAGGCGGGTCCAAATCCAAAGCTGAACCCCAGGAGCTGTGCGAACAGGGAAGATAAGGGGAAATCTCTCCCAGCAGCCTTAGAAGCAGCGGATTAAAACTCCACAAACAACTTGATGTGCCTGCATCTGTTGAATACCTGAATAGACAACGAATCATCCCAAATTCAGGAGGTGGACTTTGGGAGCAGGATATATTAATTTTTCCCCTTTTCCTTTTATTTGTGAGTGTATATGTATATGCTTCTGGGTGCGATTTTGTCTGTATAGCTTTGCTTTACAATAGCTTTATTTTACTTCACTATATTATAGCCTCTTTCTTTCTTTCTTTCTTTCTATTTTTTCTCCCTTTTACTCTGAGCCGTGTGGACGAAAGGCTCTTGGTGCTCCAGCCAGGCATCAGGGCCGTGCCTCTGAGGTGGGAGAGCCAACCTCAGGACACTGGTCCACAAGAGACCTCCCAGCTCCACGTAATACCAAACGGCAAAAATCTCTCAGAGATCTCCATCTCAACATCAAGACCCAGCTTCACTCAACGACCAGCAAGCTACAGTGCTGGACACCCTATGCCAAACAACTAGCAAGACAGGAACACAGCCCCATCCATTAGCAGAGAGGCTGCCTAAAATCATAATAAAGCCACAGACACCTCAAAATACACCACCAGACGTGGACGTGCCCACCAGAAAGACAAGATCCAACCTCATCCACCAGAGCTCAGGCACTAGTTCCCTCCACCAGGAAGCCTACACAACCCACTGAACCAACTTTAGCCACTGGGGACAGATACCAAAAACAACAGGAACTACGAACCTGCAGCCTGTGAAAAGGAGACCCCAAACACAGTAAGATAAGCAAAATGAGACGACAGAAAAACACACAGCAGATGAAGGAGCAGGGTCAGAACATACCAGACTTAACAAATGAAGAGGAAATAGGTAGTCTACCTGAAAAAGAATTCAGAATAATGATAGTAAGGATGATCCAAAATCTTGGAAATAGAATGGACAAAATGCAAGAAACATTTAACAAGGACGTAGAAGAACTGAAGAGGAACCAAGCAATGATGAAAACCACAATAAATGAAATTAAAAATACTCTAGATGGGATCAATAGCAGAATAACTGAGGCAGAAGAAAGGATAAGTGACCTGGAAGATAAAATGGTGGAAATAACTACTGCAGAGCAGGATAAAGAAAAAAGAATGAAAAGAACTGAGGACAGTCTCAGAGACCTCTGGGACAACATTAAACGCACCAACATTCGAATTATAGGGGTCCCAGAAGAAGAAGAGAAAAAGAAAGGGACTGAGAAGATATTTGAAGAGATTATAGTTGAAAACTTCCCTAATATGGGAAAGGAAATAGTTAATCAAGTCCTGGAAGCACAGAGAGTCCCATACAGGATAAACCCAAGGAGAAACACACCAAGACACATATTAATCAAACTGTCAAAAATTAAATATAAGGAAAACATATTAAAGGCAGCAAGGGAAAAAAAACAAATAACACACAAGGGAATCCCCATAAGGTTAACATCTGATCTTTCAGCAGAAACTCTGCAAGCCAGAAGGGAGTGGCAGGATATACTTAAAGTGATGAAGGAGAAAAACCTGCTACCAAGATTACACTACCCAGCAAGGATCTCATTCAGATTCGATGGAGAAATTAAAACCTTTACAGACAAGCAAAAGCTAAGAGAGTTCAGCACCACCAAACCAGCTTTACAACAAATGCTAAAGGAACTTCTCTAGGCAAGAAACACAAGAGAAGGAAAACACCTACAATAACAAACCCAAAACATTTAAGAAAATGGGAATAGGAACATACATATCGATAATTACCTTGAATGTAAATGGATTAAATGCTCCCACCAAAAGACACAGGCTGGCTGAATGGATACAAAAACAAGACCCATATATATGCTGTCTACAAGAGACCCACTTCAGACCTAGAGACACATATAGACTGAAAGTGAGGGGATGGAAAAAGATATTCCATGCAAATGGAAATCAAAAGAAAGCTGGAGTAGCAATTCTCATATCAGACAAAATAGACTTTAAAATAAAGACTATTACAAGAGACAAAGAAGGACACTATATAATGATCAAGGGATCGATCCAAGAGGAAGGTATAACAATTGTAAATATTTATGCACCCAACATAGGAGCACCTCAATACATAAGGCAAATACTAACAGCCATAAAAGGGGAAATCGACAGCAACACAATCATAGTAGGGGACTTTAACACCCCACTCTCACCAATGGACAGATCATCCAAAATGAAAATAAATAAGGAAACACAAGCTTTAAATGATACATTAAACAAGATGGACTTAATTGATATTTATAGGACATTCCACCCAAAAACAACAGAATACACATTTTTCTCAAGTGCTCATGGAACATTCTCCAGGATAGATCATATCTTGGGTCACAAATCAAGCCTTGGTAAATTTAAGAAAATTGAAATCGTATCAAGTATCTTTTCCGACCACAACACTATGAGACTAGATATCAATTACATGAAAAGATCTGTAAAAAATACAAACACATGGAGCTACACAATACATTACTTAATAACGAAGTGATCACTGAAGACATCAAAGGGGAAATCAAAAAATACCTAGAAACAAATGACAATGGAGATACGACGACCCAAAACCTATGGGACGCAGCAAAAGCAGTGCTAAGAGGGAAGTTTATAGCAATACAAGCCTACCTCAAGAAACAGGAAACATCTCGAATAAACAACCTAACCTTGCACCTAAAGCAATTAGAGAAAGGAGAACAAAAAAACCCCAAAGCCAGCAGAAGGAAAGAAATTATAAAGATCAGGTCAGAAATAAATGAAAAGGAAATGAAGGAAACAATAGCAAAAATCAATGAAACTAAAAGCTGGTTCTTTGAGAAGATAAACAAAATTGATAAACCATTAGCCAGACTCATCAAGAGAAAAAGGGAGAAGACACAGATCAATAGAATTAGAAATGAAAAAGGAGAAGTAACCACTGACACTGCAGAAATACAAAAGATCATGAGAGATTACTACAAGCAACTCTATGCCAATAAAATGGACAGCCTGGAAGAAATGGACAGATTCTTAGAAATGCACAAACTGCCGAGACTGAACCAGGAAGAAATAGAAAATATGAACAGACCAATCACAAGCACTGAAATTGAAACTGTGATTAAAAACCTTCCAACAAACAAAAGCCCAGGACCAGATGGCTTCACAGGTGAATTCTATCAAACATTTAGAGAAGAGCTAACACCTATCCTTCTCAAACTCTTCCAAAATATTGCAGAGGGAGGAACACTCCCAAACTCATTGTACGAGGCCACCATCACCCTGATACCAAAACCAGACAAAGATGTCACAAAGAAAGAAAACTACAGGCCAATATCACTGATGAACATAGATGCAAAAATCCTCAACAAAATACTAGCAAACAGAATCCAACAGCACATTAAAAGGATCATACACCATGATCAAGTGGGGTTTATCCCAGGAATGCAAGGATTCTTCAATATACGCAAATCAATCAACATGATACACCATATTAACAAATTGAAGGAGAAAAACCATATGATCATCTCAATAGATGCAGAGAAAGCTTTCGACAAAATTCAACACCCATTTATGATAAAAGCCCTGCAGAAAGTAGGCATAGAGGGAATTTTCCTCAACATAATAAAGGCCATATATGACAAACCCACAGCCAACATTGTCCTCAATGGTGAAAAACTGAAACCATTTCCACTAAGATCAGGAACAAGACAAGGTTGTCCACTCTCACCACTATTATTCAACATAGTTTTGGAAGTGTTAGCCACAGCAATCAGAGAAGACAAAGAAATAAAAGGAATCCAAATCGGAAAAGAAGAAGTAAAGCTGTCACTATTTGCAGATGACATGATACTATACATAGAGAATCCGAAAGATGCTACCAGAAAACTCCTAGAGCTAATCAATGAATTTGGTAAAGTAGCAGGATACAAAATTAATGCACAGAAATCTCTTGCATTTCTATACACTAATGACGAAAAATCTGAAAGTGAAATTAAGAAAACACTCCCATTTACCATTGCAACAAAAAGAATAAAATATCTAGGAATAAACCTACCTAAGGAGACAAAAGACCTGTATGCAGAAAATTATAAGACACTGATGAAAGAAATTAATGATGATACAAATAGATGGAGAGATATACCATGTTCCTGGATTGGAAGAATCAACATTGTGAAAATGACTCTACTACCCAAAGCAATCTACAGATTCAATGCAATCCCTATCAAACTACCACTGGCATTTTTCACAGAACTAGAACAAAAAATTTCACAATTTGTATGGAAACACAAACGACCCCGAATAGCCAAAGCAATCTTGAGAACGAAAAATGGAGCTGGGGGAATCAGGCTCCCTGACTTCAGACTATATTACAAAGCTTCAGTAATCAAGACAGTTTGGTACTGGCACAAAAACAGAAATATAGATCAATGGAACAGGATAGAAAGCCCAGAGATAAACCCGCATACATATGGGCACCTTATTTTTGATAAAGGAGGCAAGCATATACAGTGGAGAAAAGACAGCCTCTTCAATAAGTGGTGCTGGGAAAATTGGACAGGTATATGTAAAAGTATGAAATCAGAACACTCCCTGACACCATGCACAAAAATAAACTCAAAATGGATTAAAGACCTAAGTGTAAGGGCAGACACTATCAAACTCTTAGAGGAAAACATAGGCAGAACACTCTATGACATACATCACAGCAAGATTCTTTTTGACCCAGCTCCCAGAGAAATGGAAATAAGAACACAAATAAACAAATGGGACCTAATGAAACTTAAAAGCTTTTGCACAGCAAAGGAAACCATAAACAAGACCAAAAGACCACCATCAGAATGGGAGAAAATATTTGCAAATGAAGCAACTGACAAAGGATTAATCTCCAAGATTTACAAGCAGCTCATGCAGCTCAATAACAAAAAAACGAACAACCCAATCCAAAAATGGGCAGAAGACCTAAATAGACATTTCTCCAAAGAAGATATACAGATGGCCTACAGACACATGAAAGAATGCTCAACATCATTAATCATTAGAGAAATGCAAATCAAAACTACAATGAGATATCATCTCACACCAGTCAGAATGGCCATCATCAAAAAATCTAGAAACAATAAATGCTGGAGAGGGTGTGGAGGAAAGGGAACACTCTTGCACTGTTGGTGGGAATGTAAATTGATACAGCCACTATGGAGAACAGTATGGAGGTTCCTTAGAAAACTACAAATAGAACTACCATACGACCCAGCAATCCCACTACTGGGCATATACCCTGAGAAAACCATAGGTCAAAAAGAGTCATGTACCAAAATGTTCATTGCAGCTCTATTTACAATAGCCAGGACATGGAAGCAATCTAAATGTCCATCGACAGATGAATGGATAAAGAAGATGTGGCACATATATACAATGGAATATTACTCAGCCATAAAAAGAAATGAAATGGAGGTATTTGTAATGAGGTGGATGGAGTTAGAGTCTGTCATACAGAGTGAAGTAAGTCAGAAAGAGAAAAACAAATACAGTATGCTAACACATATATACGGAATCTAAGGGAAAAAAAAAAAAAAAAAAAAAAAAAGGCCATGAAGAACCTAGTGGCAAGACGGGAATAAAGACACAGACCTACTAGAGAATGGACTTGAGGATATGGGGAGGGGGTGGGGTGAGATGTGACAGGGTAAGAGAGTGTCATGGACATATATACACTACCAAATGTAAAATAGATAACTAGTGGGAAGCAGCCGCATAGCACAGGGAGATCAGCTCGGTGCTTTGTGACCACCTAGAGGGATGGGATGGGGAGGGTGTGAGGGAGGGAGATGCAAGAGGGAAGAGAAATGGGAACATATTGTATATGTATAACTGATTCACTTTGTTATAAAGCAGAAGCTAACACACCATTGTAAGGCAATTATACTTCAATAAAGATGTTAAAAAAAAATGTAATTTATATATTATTCGATCTGAAAACTTTTTCAACCCTTCTTCCCAAATCTGAGAGCCTATGAGCTCTCATATAACCTTGAATTTACCTCTACTGTGAGTACAGGAACTTTTGTTTAATTTTTCTAATATTGTTTTATCTCAAGTTCTTTTCTAATATTAGATTCTTAACATTGCTTCTTGAATAAATTCATTATTTGGATCTATGGCAAGAAACATTTCAAACCAATACAGTTATCATATCATAAATCTGGGCACTATAAGTAGATGTTAATAGATGATATTTCTGGCTTGCTTTTCTAGATACTTGCTGTAAAATTTCAGTTTGTGGATCTAAATAATTTAGAAAAAAACTAGGTCCACCCAAAATTTTCTTGACGTATAGAATATTAAATTAAGCTACAGCTAGGTGGGAGGTGGAATGTAACTATTAGATTTACATAAATTCCTCCTAAGCATTGTATATGGCATTTATAAGTTCATTTATACTCATGAAAAATCAGTTTCACCTGACTTTTTCTTCTGCTACTAATAAGCCAATGTAGCTAAGCAAGAAAAAGGAATATTTATGTATTGTGTTTACCATTTAATAATATATTTATAAATGCACAAAGAATCACCCAAAAATCACTTCATTTTTTCCCATTGTAAATTAGAATTGTGTCATTAAAATTTAATTTTAGAATCTCATGCACATATGTTTTTGAACTGAACATATGTGCAACTTGATGTACCTTCTCTATGCTTTCTATTCTTAGTTGCTAGAATAGTTAGCATGACCTAAACACAAATAGAGAAAAAAAGAACAGCAAAGGTCTAAGTCTGAATGGAATTTTACTAACTGCATCATTGATGAAGCTGCATGGAAATTCTTGGGCTACATGTGCTTCTTTGTTTAAAGCAGAGTAAGGCACATAACACCAAGGAAGACAGAGGAAGTCTAATACATCTGTTCTGCCTGCACCTAACTCCAGATACAAGGAGCTCCAATGACCAAGGGGGAAAAGAAGATGATTATCCTCTAAAATTAGGGAAACCTTACCAAGCATGTCTATCTTAATTGCTATTCTCATCAGCTCAACTCTTTCTATACCCATGCAAGCATGCAATGTGGAGGCAAACAGGAGGGAAATGGGATTCTTATTTAACCAAGTGAAAAATTGCAAATAAAGGTAAAGCAAGAGAGAAAGAGAGGTGGAATCAATATTTGCTGGATGATTTAATCTTTTTTTAATCTTTTAGGCTCAACTTTATTTCAAGAATTTAAAACTGCAACTAATTCTAGTTGAGTTAGAGTATTTCATAGTTTATAGAGAAAAGACTTCAATATTAGCCCCAAATGCCTACCTTATAAATTTCTTAAATTTAGATAGGTACTGTGCTCATAAGCTTGACCTTGTAGATTGAATCTGAGAAGGCAGAGTTGCCAGCACTCAAATGGGCAGCAAGGGAAAGTAAAACCTCTCTGGAGTTCACCATTGTGGGGAAGGGAAGGGGTTGGATATCAACCCTCAAATAAAAAATGAATGATCGGGGTGGAGGGAGAACAGATACATGAGTAAAGAAAAAAAATTGGATTGAAGACTCAAAAACAGGGCATAGTTTAAAATTATTCTAAAAAGCAGATGAAAATCTTGGGAAAATTATTGCTTGAGATTTTCCAAAAGTGGAAGAGGATGGTGGCCTCTCTGGAAAAAGCATAAGTATTCATTAATGAGCTAAGACAAAGGCAGAGAACAAAAAGTGGATGAATTAAAAATAAAACAGACACATTCTAAAAAAAAAAAAAAAATCTACATTTTCTTACTCCCCTTCCCCACATTTTATGATTTTGATGGCCTATTTTACATCTTCATGTTTATCCTTTTGCTATTTATTGTAGTTATAATTGCTTTCATAATTTTTTCTGATTTAAAAAAATCTATGTGTTGGCTTATTTAAGTGACCTATCAATACAATTCTTTTATATATTTGCTTTTCCTATTGTGATATTCCCTTTCCTATAGATTCTTGCTTCTTTTCTATCTAGAGAAAAACTTTCAATATTTCTTTTAGGATAGGTTTAGTATTGCTGTATTGGTTTAGGTTTTTCTGAGAAATTGTTTATTTCTCCTATTCTAAATGATAATCTTGCTGGGTAGAGTATCCTAGGTTGCAGGTTTTTCCCTTTCTGGACTTTGAATATATCTTACCACTTCTTTCTGGCAAGTCCTAAGTCCTCATCTATTAATTATCATCCTAAATTAAGTGTATTGAATCCACCATTCGAAAGACACTGGATGAAAAAAAAAAAGTTGCTGGATGAAAAAAAAAAAAAAAAGACTCAACTATATGCTGCCTCCAGGAGACTCACCTCAGTTCTAAAGAAAAACAGAGGCTCCAAGTGAAGGGATGGAAGATGATACTCCAAGTCAATGGTAACCAAATGATAGTGGACATAGCCATACTCATATCAGACAAAACAGACTGTAAGCCAAAAAAGGTGACAAGAGACAAAGATGGTCGGTATGTAATGATAAAGGGGACAATTCATCAGAAAGACATAACAGTTATTAATATATATGCACCTAACATAGGAGTATCAGAATATATAAAAATTATTAACAGACCTAAAGGGAGAAATTGAAAGCAACATAATAATAGTAGGGGATTTAAACACCCCACATCAATGAATAGATGATCCAGAAAGAAAGTCAACAAGGAAACAGCCCCTATATATGAAACATTAGACCAGATGGATTTGATAGATTTGTACAGAACATTCCATCCAAATGCAGCAGAATACACATTCTTCTCAAGTGCACATGGAATTTTTTCAAGGATACACCATACAATGGAATACTACTCAGCCATTAAGAAGATGAAATCTTGCCATTGGTGACAACATAGATGGACCTTGAGTGTAATATACTAAGTGAAATAAGTCAGGCAGAGAAAGACAAATACCATGTAATTTCACTCATATGTGCAATATAAAAAACAAACAACAGCAAAACCCAAAATAAATAAACAAATCAAACCAAACAAAAACAAACATTCTGATACAGGGAACAGATTAGTGGTTACCAGAGGGGAAGGGTTGGGAGGGAGGGTGAAATGGGTAAAAGGATCAACTGTATGTGATGGATGGAAACTAAATTTTTAGTGATGTATACAGAAGTAGAAACATAATGTTGGACACATGAAATAGATAATGTTATAAACCAATGTTACCTCAATAAAAATAAATTTAAAATAAAATAAAAAATAGAACACTGAAATGAGACTTGAAATTCAAGGGAAGAATTTAAAAACACTCACCAGAGGCACTAGAAACTAGAACCAACACTGAGCTTAGAAATAACCTGGACTTCAGAAGAAAAAGGGAATGAGATAAAATTGTGTAAGGGACGATAATAGCTAGAACAGACACAGGTACAGTTTAAGGATTATATCAACTATTGAAGAAAATTCAGCATTAAGCAGAGAATACAAATATTTTATAAACATGAGACTCAAATCAGGTGACATAATTTCATACTATTTTAGATAATATGACTAACTACCAGGGAGGGAGGAAAACATGCTACTTCTCAAAAAACAAAATATTACATTTGACTAAAATGATTTGTTCACAGAACTAAAGTGCAAAGACCTTTGGAAAAATATGTACAGAATCTGATTTTAAAACTTTATTGCTAAATAATTTTATCTCCAATCAATCTTACATTCACTTGCTAAGCTTGCAAAATTACACTCTCTGCCAGGAAAGAGGAATTTGGATCCACAAAATCAATACACTTATCAAAATCAAGACATCAACACTGGGAAAAAAAAAGTGAGTAACTATAGTTGAATACTAAAACCATTTATATTATACAGTAACAGCAAATAATTTGTAAATATGTATACCGAATTCAAAGGAAATGCTGAAAGCTATTATACAAAATACAATTTATAAATTATACAATAAAATTGTATAAAACATATTGCACCTGCAGTTGCAGACAAGAAGAGTCAGAATTATACTAAATGTCATCAGTGGCAAAAATCTGAAATTATTCTATGGATTTTAATTTTGAGAATGGTATAAAGGAACTTGTAAAGAGATATATGGAATCATGAAAAATTATAGGCAGGACAGAGGGAGAAAGAGCAGTAGACGCCTTTACTAAACAATTGATAGACTTAAAAACAACTGTGGTAGAATTAAGTTTGCAAGTGTCATTTTCAAAATCACTAAAAATGATTTCAGAAAACAAACAAGAACAAAAACATAATAGTAAAATTAGAAAAAAAAGGACATTTTAAGGATAGAGGTTGCATACAATAAAAGAGCATATAGATTCAGCTAAAAATTTTTTACAAAAAGACCTTAAGTAATGTGCATTTTCATCTTGATTGCTGCAACCAAAGTGAAATTTTCAGGTGGAGAAATCAGATGGGCGGAAATGTTTACCTGTGGCAATGAGTGGCAGAGCCCAGGTTTGTCAGACATCAAATGTCAACCCTTTAACCCACTATGCTGTACCGGCATACCTCAAAGATATTGCGGGTTCTGTCCAGACCACTGCAATCAAGCAAATATTGCAATAAAGCAAGTCACGTTATTTTTCAGGTTTCCTAGTGCACATAAAAAATGTATATTTACTCTAAACTGTATATAGTCTATTAAGTGTGCAATAGCATTATGTGTAAAAAAATAATGAATATACCTTAATTATTTTGTTGCTAAAAATGCTACCTATCATCTGAGCCTTCAGGGAGTCATAATCTTTTTGCTGGTAGAGGGTCTTGCCTCCATGTTGGTGTCTGCTGACTGATCAGCTTGGCGGTTGCTGAAGGCTGGGCTGACTGTGGCAATTTCTTAAAATAAGACAACAATGAAGTTTGCCTCATTGATTGACTCTTTCACAAAAGATTTCTTTGTCGCGTACAATGCTGTTTGATAGCATTTTACCCACAGTAGAACTTCTTTCAAGATTGGAGTCAATTCTTTCAAACCCTGCCTCTATTTTATCAACTAAGTTTATGTAATATTCTAAATCCTTTGTTGTCAGTTCAACAATCCTCATAGCATCTTCACATGAGGAGATCCCATCCAAAGAAACCATTTTCTTTGCTCATCCATAAGAAGCAACTCTTCATCTGTTCAAGTTTTATCCTGAGATTGCAGCAATTCGGTCATATCTTAAGGCTCCACTTCTAATTCTAGTTCTCTTGCTATTTCCACCACATCTGCAGCTACTTCCTCCACTGAAGTCTTGAACCCCTTGAAGTCATCTATGAGGGTTGGAGTCACCTTCTTCCAAACTCTTGTGATGTTGATATTTTGACCTCTTCCTATGAAATCACGAATGTTCTTAATGGCTTCTAGAATGGTGAATTCTTTACAGAAGGTTTCCAATTTACTTTGCCCAGGTCCACCAGAGGAATCATCATCTATGTACAGTAGCTCTAGCTTTATGAAATGTGTTTCTTAAATAAGACTTAAAAGTCAAAATTACTCCTTGATCCATGGGCTGCAGAAAGAATGTTGTGTTAGCAGGCAGGAAAACAACATGAATCTCCTTGTACATCTTCATCAGAGCTCTTGAGTGACCAAGTGCATTCTCAGGGAGCAGTAATATTTTGAAAGGAATCTTTTTTTCTGAGCAGCAGGTTTCAATAGGGGCTTAAAATATTCAGCAAACCATGTCATAAGCAGGTGTGATGTCATCCCGGATTTTTAGTTCCATTTACAGAGCACAGGCAGAGTAGATTTAGCATAATTCTTAAGGATCCTAGAATTTTCAAATACTAAATAAGCATCGGCTTCAACTTCAAGTGACCACTTGCATTAGCCCCTGAGAAGAGTCAGCCTATCATTTGAAGCCAGGCATTGACTTCTCTTTAGCTATGAAAGTCTTAGATGGCATCTTTTTCCAATAGATGTTTCATCTACATTGAAAATCTATTGTTTAGTGTAGCCATCTTCATTCATTATCTTAGCTAGATCTTCTGGATAACTTGCTGCAGCTTCTACAACAGCACTTGCTGCTTCACTTCACACTTTTACATTATGGAGATGCTTCTTTCCTTAAACTTCGTGAACCAACCTCTGCTAGCTTCAAACTTCTTCTGCAGCTTCCTCACCTCTCTTAGCCTTCATGGACTTGAAGAGGGTTAGGCCTTGCTCTGGATTAGGCCTTGAATTAAGGGGAATGTTGTGGCTGGTTTGATCTTCTATCCAGAAGCTAAAACTTTCTCCATATCAGCAAACAGGTTGTTTCACTTTCTTATCATTCCTATGTTCACTGGAGCGGCACTTTGAATTTCCTTCAAGAGCTTTCCATTTGCACTCACAGCTTGGATAATAGTTTGGTACAAGAGGCTTAGCTCTTGGCTTATCTCTGCTTTCAACACACCTTCCTCACTAAGCTTAATCATTTCTAGCTTTTGATTTAAAGTGAGAGATGTGCATCTCTTCATTTCACTTGAACACTTAGAGGCCATTGTAAAGTTATTAACTGGCCTAATTTCAATATTTTTGTGTCTCAGGGAATAAGGAGGCCCAAGGAGAGAGAGAGAGATGGGGGATTGGCCTGTCGGTAAACAGTAAGAACACGCACATTTATTATGTTTACCATCTTACATGCGTGTGGTTCCTGGCACCCCCAAATAATCACAATAGTAACATTAAAGATCACTGATCACAGATCACCATAAAATATAATAATGATAAAAAAGTTTAAAATATTGTGAGAATTACCAAAATGTGACACAGAATATAAATTGTACAAGTGCTGTTTGAAAAATGGTGCTGATAGACTTGCTCAATTCAGGGTTGTCACAAACTTTCAATTTTTAAAATAAATGCAATATCTGAGAAGTTAATAAAGCAAAGTGCAATAAAACGAGGTATCCCTGTACATTCACATTCATAACATAAAATGTAGATTTTTTTTAATGTAATCACTCAAGCCCCAAACACATTGACAGTATGCAGTGAGTAGTGTTTTGATGGATTTAGATTTCTGACAGACTGATTAAATCCTTCCCTTATGAATTTTTCATTTCATTCACACAAACAGGGGAGAAACCTGGAATTTTAATATAATATTTTTCTGACATCATCGATTATAGTGAATATTTTGTTTCCTAGCTTTAAATTATCCTCAGATTACCTCTTCTTGTTAATTTTTTTCAAAATAAGACAAATGTAATTATTTTAAAGTTTACATAAGAGATATTGAACACTGTTATTCTTAAATGGATAATTGTATTTTGTATTTACTTTCCCATTGCTTTTTTTGATAGATAAAATGTAATACTAGAAAAATCAATTTAGTACATAAATTTGAATATGTTTACTGGGGTGGATAGATTAGAAGAAGAAAGGAGATAAAGACTAAAAAAAAAAAAAAAAAGTATTAAAGAATTAGAGAGAAAACAGTCATGAATCAATTTTTCCCAGCAAGCACATACATTGCCCAAGATAGAAGGCCACTGTTTACATTCCTGAAAGTATTCAATCCTTTCCTTTCTAAACATCTTTATTAGTCTCCAAATTTTCAAGAAGGTGACCATCCCTAATTTTGTGATACGTTGCATTAAAAAAATAGTCAAACTTACACTATCCTCATTCCTAAAATTAGAAATTTGAGCTAGTTGATAATCAAGGGGAATTCTTCCTCAAAAATTTTAGTGGACATTTGTGCTTTTTGTCATCCAGCATCCATTTCTCTTTCTCCTATTGGTAGTAACCTGATTTTTCTTTAGCAGAATTCCCCCCTGCCCAAGGCTCCTGCTTTTCATATAAGTGTATCCAGTGACATTGGTCCTGTTCCTGGGAGTAGGCATGAGATTTAGAGCTGGCCAATCAGAGCATCATGTCAATTTAATTATGATAGTTACGGATGGCAGTCTGACCCAAGCAAAGTTAACAATGTTCAATTTAAATAAATCCTGCGATTTAGGCTTGAGCAACCAGAAAAAGAGAAGGACTCTTTTCCACTGGAGTTGATCCTAGTGTGTCACAGGAAATTTGAAAACCAATGGAGAAGAAAGAAGAGTCTGGAGTTGGAAACAGAACAGATCCTGATGGCAGCATTGGGACCTCTGGATCCAGGTATCTGTGAAATGCATCCTGGACTTTTCAGTTCCTCGAACCAATAACTCCCCCTCCCCAATACAACACACACACACACACACACACACACATATTTCTTGTTTGTTAGCTGGTTTTCTGGGTTGTGTCACTTGCAGCAGAGAAAATCCTGGATAATGTAATAGTTATCAGACACTGATTCCACAGTACTCTTTCCTGATTCATTATCGGAACGCCGTGAGGAAAGTCAGAAGATAGCGGAGCAAAGCAGTGGTGCTTAGAGCACTAGTGGATGCTAAGATAATTATGGATCAGGGATCAGGTTTGGAATCATGGTTGGGGTTAGAGGCAGGAATTGGGTTAGTATTAGAGGTAGAGGTAAGTTTGGGGTTAATGTTAGGGTTTGAGTCAGAGATAGTTCTGGGCTTAATTTTAAGGTTAGGTTATAAGAATTGGGTTCGGGTTTAGTTTTACAGTTGGTTTTCAGGTCAGAATCAGAATTAGTTGTGATGTTAATGTTAGATTAGCTTAGAGGTAGGATTGTTGACATTAGTGTGAGGTTAGGGTTCTAGGAAAGATCAGGTGCATTGGTCATGTTACAGTGTGGTTAGGTGTAAAGGTAGATTTGAAGTTCCTGAGGGAACAGCATACTCCTTGACCTGTTTAGTCAGGGTTTCCTGGAGGACAACCCAGGCTACATGCTTGTGTATCATCTTCATCCTCTACATAAACTTAGATAAGACCAATCTCTGACCAGTGTAAACTATGTCAGAAAATAAAGGTAGTCAGAGCTTCTCACTTTCTTTCTCCTTTTTTTCATTTAACTTTCATTTTCTCTCTCCTTTCTCCTTCTCACTGTCTGTATGATGAGGGTTGGGATTTAAACTTCCTGTTTTAATTAGTACTTTGCAGTCCAACCATCCAAATCTAATGAATGTAAACAAAATAAAGTTCATGCACCTGAGAAGGAGTGGTCTAATTAGGTCTATGGAGTTCAACAAATATCATTAGGGTTCTTTCCATCTCTTGGTCTCTATCTGTAGAAGCTGGTCTAATTCTGCTCTATAAATGATTTTCTTCTATGTGGCCAAGGAAAGATCTTAGGCATCTCTAGGTCTAATCATCCCTAGTAGCAAAATCTTAGATTAAAAGTTCATTTATCTCCCATAAGTGATATGTAAAAATTCAATAGAAAAACTGATTATTTCCATTCGGATCAAATTATTATCCTTTTGCCAAGCATGGTGGTTAGGGAATGGGGAATGACTAGCTCTTTTCTCTCTGATCCTGCAGAGTGGGGATACTTTGATTAGCAGTTTCTTCCCTCTCCCCATCATATTTACTTGGAGTGGGAAAGAATGTTTCCTAAAGGTAGAGCTAGTGCTGATACAGAAAGAAGAAATGTTGCTTCTGGGGAGACAAAAAGCAACAGCTGTCTATTACAGATCTCTATGCTGTAGTGAAATTTTAAATTCTTGACGTTTTCCGCATTGTTGAGATGTAGAGGATTATGTTTCTTTTTATATCCTGTATTTTTACCATGCCTATTTCAGCTACACTAATTCTCTCTGATTTTTTTTTTAACTTTTTATTTTATTTTGGAGTATAGTTGATTTACAATGTTGTGGTATATATGTATAGTTTATATTCTTGATGTCAATCATAGACAGCATATACATTGTGAATATCTTCTGGTGAGTGGCTTCTTTTTTTTTTTTGGCTGCACCACGTGGCATGTGGGATCTTAGTTCCCTGACCAGGGATCGAATCTGCGTCCCCTGCATTGGAAGTGAAGAGTCTTAACCACTGGACCACCAGGGAAGTCCCTCTCTGATTTAAATTTAAGCCATTTCCTCTGGCTTTATCTTCCGTGGGTACCTAGAACAACTTGATACAGCACTTTCCTCATGATACCATCACCTAAGTACATTTCCAAAGTTTTAATTCAGTCTTCAAGTAATTTTGGTATGCTTTTCCTTTCACTATATTATTTTGGGGTTTTTTTGTGTGTGATGTTTGCCTTCCTGAGGTGTCTCATATTGTGAAGTTTCTGTCGTTTAAAAGTCAATATCCTATTGATATTTCATTTTATCTTCATTTACTATTTCTGTTCTATATTGTTATTGGGTATCTTCTCCACTCATTCTTCTCTTCCTGCCCTTTATTCTGAAAGTTAATAACTTCATAAATATCATTTCCATACTGTTTTTGGTAAAAATTTGTTGGAAAACATGACTAGAGGTAACAATGTGTCTGGGTCTGCATTATTAGATTTTTAAATATTTTATATGAATCACTCCATGTTTACTTTTTCTAATTTTATCTTCCCATATGATTATATTTTCATTAAAAGCCATATTTTTTGTTTTACAGAGATCCAAGAGGCCAAAATCTCTTTCATTAAAAAAGCACCTGATTCGTGATAAAGAACTGTCATTAATATCTCATTGTTTTGGGTCCCAATAGTCATACTTCCAGCCTGCTCGGTAACAAAGATACATAATTAAATACCAAACTTACAGAAATGGAATATTGGGAAGCTGGACAGAACAGAACAGAATCTCCTAAAGTAAATCTCGTCTCTTTCTATGACTTTGCTCATCATGTTTATTATAAAATTGGACTTTAATATTAATATTTTAAGCCCTATAGTGTTCATAGTGAAGTAGGAATAACACAGAAGTAGAGGATAGTTACCATCTCAGATATATTTTCTGATTTGAAATTTGAAAAAGAATGCCCATATTTAATTAAGTATCAAACCACTTTCAAAATTCCACTAAATGATCAGGGTTTCCAGCTGACAAAACGGGTTATAATATAAAAGCACATGTTTAAAATCAATTCTACTTCTTTTACTATTGTTGTTCAATAATAAAGCTTTAGTCCCTTTTGAAGGGAGGTCACTTAATTACTCAGCAACATAAAATCTTTTCTCCTATTAGAATTTCAAAAAAATGAGTTGCAAATAAATGATGTTTCCAATAATACCATTTGCATGCTAAAGCTGTTGCAAATAAGTAAAATCCAAACATTTAAGCTAGCTATAGAAACTTCCATTCTAAGATTTGTAAAATTCTACTCCTGTTCCTAATAATGTTAAGTTAATAATACAAATGTAGGAGATACTGTCGTTTTAACTAAACTATCTAGGACCACGGAAAATAAAGAGGATTTAGACAAATGAAATGAAAACTTACTTAGGGCACTATTTTTAAATCTGTTATAAAAAAAATAAAACTTTTGTGCTACAGAGGCAGATAACCAACTTGAGATTTTTTGCCCATTTATGTCCCATTGCTGAGGTGTTAACAAGTTGAGAACAAGCCTTAAGGCAGGAACAGACGAGGAAAGGACACGCAAAGGTCAGAAGGCCAATGGCATTAACTTACCCATCAAGGGAATTAACTCTGTAGTACTGGAGTCTGACATTGATAAAATTAGTGATGCTAACACTGAAGGATTTATTTTTAAAGATCAATTTAAAAGAAAGTAATCATAAAACAACCAAACTATTATATTGGATGAGAAATTTGGAGATAATGATACTTTGACCAAGTCTCATAAGTAAGCAGGAGGATGGGTTGTGGGCAATGGGAATTACTCTGTAAACTGTGGTTTGCCAGAGAGGTGAAAAACCCTAAGGTTTGCTACTTGGAGTAGAAGGGAAAACAGTTTCTCAAGGAACAAGACTTTTTTGTGATTCTGAGGATACAAAAACCTGAAGTTAGCAAAAATTTAGTTTGTTTTCACCCTCCCTGCCTCTACAGCAGTTTTTGCTTCATCTTTTGTCCTTCTTGTTATTCACTGCCAGATACACCAACCTCCTGTGTTTATGTTTCCATTAAGCTAATTTTGTACCCATATTTTTTATTCAGTACACTGTTCATATCTCTTTAATAGTAGACACCACATGGCCTTTTTCTTCCATACATTGCATTTCTGCTCTTCCTGGGAGACTAGTAACTCCTTGAGGACAATGATGATATCTTTTTCATCTTTGTTTTTCTAGTGTCAAGAAGAATGCCTGCCAATAAATATATGTTCAATAATCATTTAATGAATGAATGAATGAATGTTCTCCCATTACTCAGATTTAATTCATACCCATTCAACAGTAGCTTACCACCCAAACTAGATCTCTGGAGAACATCAGGATCCAGGCTGCAAAATGCTGACCTTCTCTCTCAAGAAAATGGTACTCCATGAACTTCCAAAGGAATCAGTCCTTACCACCTTGCAATCATTATCCGGAAACCTTCAGTAACTTTTTTTCACTCCTTAAACTGAACACAGATCATGTTTTCTTATAATCACATGATGCTAAAAGTAGAACTCTAAGCACTTAACTAAAATGTTGAATAGAAAAATAAGCATAAGAACTACAGCATATATCCTGTCCCTGTGTTATATTCAGGGTACGGAGAGTAGTTAGAGATTGACTGCAAAAGAGGAAGACAGTCAGATTTAATAACAACTGAGTTTTAAAAGTGTTATCAATCAATACTTATCTTACATATCAATATTCTAAGTAAACACAAAATAATAACTTGCAGGATCCAGTTGCAGGAAAGTTAAAGATAATGGCTTTCTTAATAAAAGCCAAGATTGATTCTAAATATTTTTCTTGAAATGAAAATGGATGCTTTAAATTTGAGTTGATTGAACTGAATATAAAGAAGACTCAAATTATCTACAACTAATGCCACTAATAACTCCTTAAAATACACGTGAGTCAACACAGTTTTTTTGTGTATATATACAACATGTATGCAATGTACAGGAAAAGAATTAGACTTACATATTCCAAATCTGAATTACTGTAGTCCAAAATAAAAGTATCTTCTCTAACCTGCTATAGCCAAATATATCTCATGTTTCATAAATCTTTCGCAGTATTTTTGTAACACCTACTCTTTGGAGGTAGAATATTTGCAAACTCCAGTATATTGAAGAAGAGAGTAGGTAACCATCTGTCTGCAGTGATTAGATAGAGCTTGCTAGTGTCTTATTACTTCCTCCTTGTTTCCATATAGAGGATTAAAGATATTTGCATTTCTAAAATCTTAGTGTGGACAAGTCCTTGGAGGACAGTTTTTATTCCTTGTCTTAATTCATATCTTTTCAGTGTTTCCATACCTTCAATATTATTGCTGAAAAGTTTTTATGTTTTTAGAGTGTCACATAACCTTAGTATCTATTCTGTGACCAATAACTCCTGACATTTAAAATTTAATAAATCAGCACCACAATATCTAAATCAGAGGCTGACCTTCACATGCTTTTGTGTGGTCAAACACCTTTTATTTTCATAGCAGCCATCCAATTCTCTCCATGACATCATTGATTAACCACATTTGTTTAATGGTTTAAGGAATACACAGTAAAAGGAAGTAAATTTTGTTTTAATCCTGAAACACTGACTTTATATAGAAAATCAAAAATTAGAAATTAGAAAATATAGAAAAAGGCTTTGCACTACAAATTCTATTTTTGTCTAGAATTTTTCTGTCTTTGCAGTACTAATTTTAAATGCAGTGAATTCTGCTTATCATGCCAGACTTCTGAAATGTCCTTTTCTGGTAAAGTTGTATAACAATGAGTATATACTGGCTACAACAATAATAAACTGAGGCACAGTGCACACCAACACCTTGGCTTAAAATGTTATAACGAAGTACTACTTCAATGTTATCACTGAGAGAAATCTTGGGGCTCCCACACATTTAACCCTTCCTTTTTCTCCTTTAACTCCTCCTCTTGGTCTTTTTGCTGCATTTTCTTGTTTTCCTGCTTAATCCCATTTGAAAGCAAGTCTTTTAATTTTCTCTCCTCTGATAACTCTTTACTGACACAATTGAATTTGTGTCAAATTTAAAAGCACCAGATTTTCATGTTGGTCTCCAAAAATAGGAGGTCTCAAATCATAAGTGGCTCAGCTTTACTTTTCCTGTGGCAGGAATTCTCATATTCAGTGTAGTGGGGCCCTATTTAAAATGTAGATTCCAGAGACAACACCACTGAAATTCTGACTCAGTGAGTCATGCATGCGCACTGAAATCAAAATGTTTACCATGTCCCCCAGCTTTTTGTTTTCATTTTTGTTTCTAACACACAGTTAGAGGTGATCTTTTTCAAGATTTAAGGAACTATAGCTGTGATGATTTCATGCAGGAAAAATCCAAGAGTAAAATAATCTGTAAGAAATAATTTTTTATTCACTATGAAGTTTCTCCTACAGTCTTTCATATCTGTGGAGAATATGTTAAAAGATATGGACATAAAAGATGATATTGGTTATAAAACTCAGGTTTATTTCACCTGGCTTGACTTTTTACTTAAACTCTTGACTGCATATTCAAATGTTCACAATACACCTACCGGTACTATCTCACATTTAGACTGTCTAACATCAAACTTTGGATTCTCTCTCCTTCCCTACATCTAACTAACCTGCACGTCCCCCAGGATCCTGTATCTCAATAAATGGCACCACCACCCTTCTATCTGGCATGAAAATGTTGACTCCCTTCTTTTTCTCACACTCATATGCAATCCATCAATAAATACTCTTGGTTCTACTGTCAAAATATATCCTGAATATCACCATTAGAATATAAACTTCCTAAAAGAACAAGTCTTGTCTATTTTGTTTGCTGCTATAAGCACACAATAAATATTTTTGAACCAATGAATTTATTCAGTGTTGCATAAAAGGTCTCGCCATTTGATGCACCCATTAAGAAATTTACATTCCCTTATAAACTTTAAATTATTCCAGAAGTCTATTCTCACATAAACTGTATACATTGCTTGCACAGTCACAAAGAAAAAATCCCTCAGAGTAGCGAACTAATTGTGAGTAGCATGTGAGAGAACCAGCCCTACTTCCTACTGGATAGCTTCATACGTATATTCCTCTAACAATGCAAACTCAACCTGCCTTGGCAGAATTCATCATGACCCCTCTACTCACAATGCTCAATTTTCTTTCTATATATTCTGTCCATCTTAAGAAAAATACAAATAACACAATCATTGTACTTTCTTTGGCCAAAAACTTCTATTAATCAGAAGATTCTTTTCTGTTCCTATCCATTTCCCACATCTGATGAGTTGTCAATTTCTATTTCCAAACTGTCTCATATTTTTTTTTTCATATTCGATTCCACTGCCCTGGTTTTACTCTCATAATCACTTTCCTGAAGAGTCTCAACAGGCTTCCCAGTGTCTGGTCTCGTAACTTCAACCCATTCTCACCATTGCCCCAGATTCATCTTCCTCTGGGAAGATCTGATCCATCAGACCTCATTTTAAGATAACTCCAGGGATTTCAAACTTTTAAAATCCAATCCACCATAATATAAAAATACAGGTGAAACTTGGCAAATACCCACAAAAAAAGTAGACCATGAAAGCAATGCAAAGCATCAAAAAAGATTACTTGAGGTCTCTATTCCTTGAAATTTCAAAAAAAAGTTCACAAAAGCCTATGTTTTACTGGGATTCCCTGAATGATATTTCCAGCATAGCTATGTATACCTGAGAGCAATCATAAATGTACTACTTCATCAACTTGGGTGTAATTTCTTTTCAACCTTTGGAACTTTTCAAAATTATACTCACATGTCAACAAAACCTCAAATGCTACGTCCTCAGGGAAACAGTACTTCCTACCCCAAATCAAATCCAACTTTTATGTTTCTATGTTCTAATACTTAGCATCCACCTCTCCAATAACCCTCATGGTATAGACTATTGTCGACATGTCAGTCTCTCTCCCAAGATTAGAAATTCCTTGTAGGTAAGGACCATGCCTCCTTCACTCTGTATTTCCTCCACAGAATGTAATAGAACAGATTACACTTTGTGGGTGCTCAATAAATATTTGCTGAATGAAATAAGAAAAGGAAATAGCTCCAAATTAGATAAGCCCTAGAAAACCAGTGTGTTGCTTCAGGCTGCCTTATTTTTTTGTGTGCCTTTTGCTGCTATAGTTGGACTGAGCCCTCTGCTTCTCTATGTTGCCTTTACCTCCATTTGGATGATAAAAATATATTTCTATGACTTCAAATTTCTACATATACTGTCACTGTTGCTGATGGTGACTCAGCACTCAGAGAAATCTTATAAACCCTATTTACCAGAAGAGAAAATCCACACCCAGAGAAAATCTTGACTCTTGCTCCTGCCACTCTGATCTCTGTGGCCAGGTACCTATGATGAGTTTTAGAGATTAGTCATTGAAACTCAAGTCCATTTCAGTTGAGTTTACCAAAAAAAAATTTGCATGAGAATTTGTGTTTTTCTTAAATTACAAACATTTTTTTTTAAACTTGCTATGCACACTAGCATGGATAAACTAGCAAAGGAAGAATGGAAATGGAGAACAGAGCATTATATTTACTTACAGTTCAGGAACGGAGAGGCCAAGTGATAACATGTAAATCTATTCAAACCCCTAACACAATAACAGCTCTCTCATACTAAATTCCACTACCTTGGAAAAGGAGTGAATAATAGCCCTATCACACAGGTTGTTATAGGAGCTACTTAGACGGCGGATGACAAATACTGCTGTTGAGGAGTTAGGTAATTACGGCAATATAACAACTCCCAAAAGCCTAACATGTAAATTCTACTGTAATTCAGTTGATTCAAAATAATGAGAAATATTGATAATATTGTTTTAACTGGTTACATGTCTGCTAGAATTAGCAATGCCTCCCATCTCTGGGCAAGACTGTACTTTGATTTTTCAAAAATTTATAATTTGATTGATATTTCAGGAAATTGAGGACCAGAATTAGTCAATAGGTTTATTGTTTCTCTTATTCCCCATTAAAAGAAGTGTGTAGAACTCTCCAATTATTACCAACATTGCTCTTGGGCTCCGCCTGAAAATATGTTTTTTTTTCAATTCTCTGCACAGTATTTTGTCACTGGCAATGGGGGAAAATGACAAAGGATCCCTAAAGCTGAGACTCTGTGGGCATTCCTGAATCATCCTGGGCTCATGTGGGGATATGTTTGGCCCTTTTATTTTTGCAGAAATTATGGAGTCGTGATAAAATTGTCTCAGCTCTCTTATCCCATCTGGGACACAAATGGTCAAATATTTCCTTAGACATCTATAAAAACATAAAAAATGACTAAGAATCACTTTGAAACAAAGAAGGCTTAAGTAAGAGTTTTATACATTATATGTTCTCCTCAGTAATTTCAGGAATATAGCATGTTATTTGGAAGCATACTTATGTATCTTCCTTGAAGAAAAAAAATAGTTGCCACAGTTTGTAAATCTCATTTGCTCTTCAAGAGAAAAGCAAAGAGTTTCCTGGTAAAGTCAAAGGGATTACAGTGCTGAGGAGAGATTTTACAAATGGTCTCCCATAATCATTACTTTAGTGACTATATATTTATTTTAATGTGTGTGTTGTTTAAGATGTTGAAAAAAGTTATCACAAACATGATTCAAATTATTGAGGTTTTAAGATTTTATATAGAAGAAATTTAAAGCCTGCAATGCCTAATTTTAAAACTGTGCTTATATCTAAAGTATTCCTCCTGGTGGAAATCTAACACTTTAATTCATTTAGTAGCCAAACATTGCTGTATGTCCAGCACTGTTCTAGAAGCTGAGGATGCACCTGCAAAAACAAAAAATAAAGGAACTACTCCCTTGGAACTTATATGTTACTTAAGGGACACGGCAGTAAAATTAAAAAACAAACCAACAATATCATTTCTAATAGTAATAAGTTCTATGACAGAAACAAAATGGGCTGCTAACATAGCAGGTAGAGATTCAGACTGGCCTCCTTAGAGACTGTCTCTGAATATGTGACAATGTGAGCTGAGCAGGAACCAGCCGAGAGGGGCAGAGGGGATTAGAATGTGTGAAGACGCTAAAGCAGGAATATATTCAGTCTGTTCAAAGAATATAGATTTTGCTACAAATATCAATCACCTAAAGGGTGCTCCTTCTTACATGAATGTTAATTCAAGGACATCCTCATCTCTAGTGTATTTATCATTTTGGCTTTCCTAAAGTCTAGTTCATTCACTCAGGGAATAGTTGAAAATATCTCTTGACTTTGGGAAAGTCAAGGCCTTATATCCAGTTTTTTTTGGCATTTTTAAAGTTTGGAAGGTAGCTTCTTAATCCTGCATGAAAAGCTAGGGTGCATTAAAATCATATTATTCATGTAATGCAATCTCCAAAATGTGTGTGTGTGTGTGCATGAGTGTGCACATGTTTTTATGTGTTTTTAACTTCTTAAATTCTTATTTTCCCCTTTTCCACTGAGATAGTTTGGCTTCGTGTCAGTGACCAGTTGCAATGTTCATTATGTCTGGGGAAGAAAAACACATAAATTTATGAACTAGGATAATCTTACTGACTTTCAGGAATCTATGAGTCACCATCACCATCTCTGATGATTTCAAAGAACAAAGCTTTCTAGGCTTCCCTGTGGCTGAAATATAAATCAATCCCCAGCACATAAATGTCGCAACAATTATGAAGTTCTTTTCCTGCACTAGCTGGTGAGATTTGTTAATGTGTTTGTTTTTCAGCTTTCTAAACTTGGGGAACTTTTGTATTAAGTATTCTAATTGGAGAGATTAAGTTTTAGCTATTTTTTCACAATGAAATGTTGACTCAGTTTCACCCAATGACAAAATGGCTTCATAAGCACTTAACCACATCTCTCTACTTCTGTCCCAGAAAGATTAGCACAATCTGCACATTTTAAGAAAGACAAGTTGGCTTCAAAATGGTATTTATAAGCAATATGGTTCTCTACCAAAGTAGATGACTCATCAAATTTATTCTGAATTTATGAAATAAATTACTATAGACAGTGGTTTTCTGACCCCAATTATGATTTTATAGTAATAAAATCAACCACATGATTGTAAACCATGTGCTTTATAAATTCATCTTAGTGTCACCGAGTAGGAATAAAAACTCACTGAAAATTTAGAAAAGGATATTACAATTTTTCATCAGTGCTCTATTCCCCTTGTGAGTTAGGAATAGCAAACAAAAGTTTTTAAAGTAACCACAGTTTTAGAAATTTTGATGCATTACCATGTCAACTTGCAGAGACATGCTTCCGGTAATTCCCTAAAGGCTGACCTGGGGTCAATGTAATACCTTCAATGATTATTGGAATGATAAACTGCCATATAAGATAAATTTTCAAATGAGCATATTTAGAAGCTTGTAAGAAATCTAGAGTAGAAATTTGGGGATTTAGTTGGAAAATATGAAAAAATTTCCATAAGATCTCAAATTTGTCATCTTTTGGGTTTTAGTGTGAGGTCAAAATATGATCTAGTTTCAAGTGATGGATGACTAGGAGCATAGTGACCCATTGAAACCCAAAAAATAAGTTAATACAAAAACAATTTTAGTGAAAAACTTTATAAAATATTGGAAAATATTAATAGCGCTATGACACGTGTGACTAAGGGCATCTTTCAGAAAAGAAATATGAAAAAATATTTTAAAGAGAAATTTCTTCTCAAATTTAAATATTCAGCAAAGCAAGCACAGTAACACTTTTTCCTATATTTTAATCTTCTTTCTTTCACTTCTTTTCTTTATTTCTTTGTTTTCATTTTCTCACTTTCTCCTTTTCTCCCTCATGCAGCACGTGGAAAGCCTCCTAGAAGAATTTTGATTGCCTTTTCTTATCAGTTTTTTTCATTAGAGTAGGCTTGATTAAGTGAGCCCCAAACAGGGCACAAACTCCAGTGTGAAAACCTTCCTGAGTCTCCCAGTGACAGCACTCTCCTTGAAGTCTTAGAAGGGCTTCCTTTCAGCTGCAGTGTCAGAGCCAGCTGAGACCCTATCTAATGCCCCAGTTCCATCCTTAGAATGTCCTCTTCTGCACTTACCCCATTGCTTAACAATCTCTGCATGGCCCATGCTATTTCACACTTCTTTGATTTTGCTCTTGTTGTTTCCTCTGCCTAGAACACCTTGCTCTATTTTCTTCACCTGTGTGACTTGCATTCATGCATTAAAACTCCGTTTAGGAGTCATCTTCTCCTGGATCTCTCTCTAATCCCCCAAATGGAACTAAGTGTCCTCCTTATATTCTTCCACTACATCCTGTAACTCATCTATCAGAGTACTTGACACATTATATTGAAATTATCTGTTATGTTTGTCTCTTCACCTAAAGTATAGGTTCCTTGGTTTCTATTATCTTTGTACCCTGGATTCTTATTCCAGTAATTGGCACAAAATCTCCCAATATTTTAAGTTACTTCTATTGGCAGAGATCCAAAATGTGAAATGGAGATATCTATCAGATTATCTTAGTCTTATGCCATTAAATGCTTGATTCCTCTAAATTCCCTTGTTCTGAGACTATAGTAGTTAAAAATACTTTTAACTATTGTCTGATTCCTGTGACAGAGACAGTGTTCCCTTATACTCTCCAGCCCCACTTGTAGTTAAGTTGATACAATGAGATTGGTTTTGGTCAAATGATTATGGGCATGACAGACATGTGTTGCTTTTTGGCAAAGGTAGTTTAGAGCCAGTATATATTTCCCAGTTCACTCCTATCCAGCCATGACAACGTTAGAGGCTGTAACATGACTTATCCCCAAATTGAAAAAAATTAAAACAACATTTATCTCATCACTTCTAAAGGCTCAGGAATCTGTGAGAAACTTAACTAGATAATTCTGTCTCAGAGCCTGTCATTAAGTCAAGCTGGTGGGGGCAGGGGAGGGTGCTGTTGGCATCATCTCAAGACTCTTTCTGGCCAAAGGATTTGCTTCTAAGATCATACATGTGGTTGTTAGCAGGCTACATTTCCTCTATGGTGGTAGGCTGGATATTTTAATTCCTCACCATGTGGGTTGCTCTCAACAAGGAAGCTTACTTTCTCCAGAGCAAGAAATCCAAGAGCAAGAGAGTGAGAACTCAAGGCAGAAACTGTAATCTTTTATAATATAATTTTGAAAGCGACATACTATCACTTCTGCTATATGCTACTGTATGCTGCTATAGACCACTTCTGGCATTATATGGAAAGGAACTAAACAGGGTGTGAATACCTGGCGGTGGGGGACACTGAGACCCATCCTGGAAGTTTGTTTCACAGTGGCTGCATGTTGAGGTGGTCCATGAACAGAAAGGACATCTGGACCTTGAGACACAACAGACTCTGCAACCCACATTAGATGTCAAATAGACAAGAAATAAACTTCTGTGATGCAAAGCCAATGAACATTTAGGGTTTATTTGCATCTATGGCACAGCCTACCTTTCAGATCAATAAAGCTCTTCACATAGTTATGTCTACAGAAGGGGACAGTGAAGATCAAAAGAGCTTCAAGTATTCTACGACTTTTAAGATTAACTTCTTGGGGGATTCAAGATGGTGGAGGAGTATGAGGACATGGAGTTCATCTCTCTCCACGGATGCATCAGGAATACATCTATAGATGCAACAATTTTCACAGAAGACCAGCTGAAGACCTTGGGCACCGGAAAGGACTATAAAGATCCCTGCATAACCGGGTAGGATGGAAAAAAGAAGGGAGAAGGAGTAGGAAAGGAAGCGGGACAGGACAGGGCAGGGGAGCTAAAGCAGAGGAGAGATTCCCGAATTTGGGGAAACTCCCTCTCTGATGGGGGAATTGATTGTGACAGAAGGGAAGCATTTGAGGCTGTCAGAAGAGGGTGAAGCAGCCAATCATTGGCAGATGGGACAGAGTGAGAAATACACAGACGGTCTGTACTGCAGCTCTCTGTGCCCTGGACTGGGATGTGTGTTCACAGGTATGCAAGGGGGCTGGGAGCTGGAGTGTGGGGATTGGAGAACAGGCCTGGGGCAAGAACTGCTGTTGGCTGTGGGAAGACAGACTGAGGGGACAGGAGGGAGGAAAGCTGCAGCAGGGAATGCCTACAGAGGAAGACTGGACTGCCATGGAAGCAGGTGCTACTGCTGAGTCACACACAGGGGGAGGAGCCACTATTGTAGCCTCTCTCTCCACACACACCAGTGCCTGCCGATGGACAATAAAAGAAGCCCTCTTAGGGCTGGCCCTCACACGCCTGCTGCTGGGTGTCAGAAAAAACCTGGCCAGGGCCGGTCCTCAGGCGCCTTATGTTGGGTGCCAGAAAAGGCCCTCACTAGGGTCATATCTCTTGTGCCCATGGCTACCAGCTTCCCTGCGCATTTGGCACCACTGGGGTTCCCGCCATCCAAGCAGTCATACCACCTTTGCACCCGGTCCTCACTGGGGCAGACCCATGAGCTCCAAGGCATCCTAAGGACCAGACACCTGTGGGTAGACCACATGCAGAGGTGAGGATAAAACCAAAGCTGATTCCCAGGGATGGGGCAGCTAAGGAAGAAGATCAAAAATCTTTCCATTGGCAGCACAAGCTGCAGATTAAATCCCTGCAATCAGCTAGGTAGACCCTGCATCTGTGGAATATCTTAGTAGACAATGAGTGTTCCCACAAATGAAAATGTTCTAGCTCTGGCAGCTGTGGACTTTGGGGGCAGCACATGCAGCAATTGGGCTAGATCAGAGTCTGAGTCATCCCCACAGGGCCCACAGAAGGTCCAGAGACCAGCCCAGGGAGGTGGAGGTGGGCTGTGGCTCACAGTGTGTGCAATGACACTTTCAGCTGAGACTCCAGGGAAACATAATTATTATTATTAATTTTATGTTTTGATTCATTCCAGTGTTGGTTCTGCCCTTATTTGTTTGTTTTTTTCCCTTTCTTTTTTTGTCTGTTTTTTTGTTTTTGTTTCAGTATTTTTTTTTTTTTAATTTAGTCTTTAGGGGTCTTCATGTTCTATAACATATTTTTTATTTTTAGTTTTTTACATACTTCTATTTTTACTTTGCTTTTCTGTTGTCCTGTGTTTTTCCCCTTTTTGTTTTATTTTATTATTTTTAAAATCATTTTTATAGGTTTTATTGGTTTCCTTGCTTTATGCCTTAGTTGGCACACTGCTTTGGTTTTGATTTTAGATTTGTGTTTTTGTTAGTTTTGATCCTAATTGTTTGATTTCGCTTTTGAGTTCTTCTATTTCTCTGGTTGTTCTCTTGTTTTTTATTTATTTGGTTCTGTTTTTGTTTCTTTTGCATGTGTGGTGCGTTTCCTTGATTGTGTTTTTGTTTGTTGGATTTTGTTTTTACCATTTCTCTGGGGTTTTGTTTGTCTTTTTTGGTTTTTTTCTTTAATATATTTTCTATTTATTTTTCTATTTCTATTTTTATATTGCTTTTCTGTTGTTCTGTCTTCTTTCCCCTTTCTCTTTTTCTTCTTATCATTTTTTTCAGTTTGTTTTGTTTCTTTGCTTCCTTCTTCAGTTGGCACTCTGCTTTGGTTTTCTTTTTTAGTATTTTGTTTTTGTCAGTTTTCTTTTTAATTGTTTGATTTCATCCTTGGGTTCTTTTGTTTTGCTGGTCTCTTGCTTTTTGATTTATTTGGTTCTGTTTTTGTTTCTTTTGTGTGTGTGTGTGTGTTTCCTTGTTTCTTTTTCTGTTTGTTTGATTTTACTTTTTACCATTTGTCTGGGGTTTTCTTAGTCTTTTCATTCTTTCTTTTTTTTTTTTTTAATCCCCTTTATTGCTGGGATGAGCAAATTGCAGGGTCTTGATTCCTCAACCAGAAGTCGGGCCTGAGGCTCTGGAGTGGGAAAACAAAGTCCAGGATGCTGGACCACTAAAGAATTCCCAGCCCCAGGGAAGATTAATCTCTGAGAGCTCTCACGGAGACCTCTATCTGAATCCAAGACCCAGCTCCACCCAACTGCCAGCAGCCTCCAGAGCTGGACACCCCACACCAAACAACAAACAAGACAGGAACACAAACCCACTCATCAGCACACAGTCTAATTAAAGTCATACTAAGCTCACAGACACCCCAGAACACACCACCTGACATGGTCCTGCTCATCAGAGGGAAAAGACTCAGCTCCACCCACCAGAATGCAGGCACCAGTCTATCACATCAGGAAGCCTATGCAAACCACTGAACTAACTTCACCACCAGGGGCAGAAAAGAGAAGCAAGAGGAACACAAATACTGTAAATTAGACAAAATGAAAAGAGAGAGAAATATCTTGCAGGCAAAGGAGCAAGAAAAAAACCCCCACAAGAACAAATAAATAAAGAGGAAATAGACAAACTACTTGAAAAAGAATTCAAAGTAGTGATAGTAAAGATGATTCAAGATCTTAGAAACAGGATCGAGCAAATACAAGAAAGTTTTAACAAGGACCTAGAAGAACTAAAGAGCAAACAAACAGTAATAAACAAAATAACTGAAATTAAAAATACTCTAGAAGGAATTAATAGCAGAATAACTGAGGCAGAAAAACAGATAAGTGAGCTGGAAGATAGAATAGTAGAAATAACTGCCACAGAGAAGAATAAAGAGAAAAGAATGGAGGACAGTCTCAGAGACCTCTGGGACAATATTAAGTGCACCAAATTTTGAATAATAGGAGCCCCAGAAGAAGAAGAAAAAAAGAAAGGGTCTGAAAAAATATTTGAGGAGATTATAGTTGAAAACTTCCCCAGCATTGGAAAGGAAATAGTCAATCAAGTCCAGGAAGCACAGAGAGTCCTATACAGGATAAATCCAAGGAGAAACACACTGAGACACATATTAATCAAACTAACAAAAATTAAACATAAAGAAAAAATATTAAAAGCAGCAAGGGAAAAGCAACAAATAACATACAAGGGAATCCCCAAAAGGTTAAAAGCTGATCTTTCAGCAGAAGCTCTACAGGCCAGAAGAGAGTGGCAAGATATATTTAAAGTGATGAAAGGGAAAAACCTACAGCCAAGTTTACTCTACCAGCAAGGATCTCATTCAGATTTGATGGAGAAATCAAAAGCTTTACAGACAAGAAAAAGTAAAAACAATTCAGCACCACAAAACCAGTTTTATAACAAATGCTAAAGGAACTTCTCTAGGCGGGAAACACAAGAGAAGGAAAAGACCTACAAAAACAAACTGAAAACAATTAAGAAAATGGTAACAGGAACACACATATCAATAATTACCTTAAATATAAATGGATTAAATGTCCCAACCAAAGGACACAGACTGGCTAAATGGATACAAAAACAAGACCTGTTTATATGCTGTCTACAAGAGACCCACTTCAGAGCTAGGGACACATACAGGCTGAAAGTGAGGGGATGGAAATAGATATTCCATGCAAATGGAAATCAAAAGAAAGCTGGAGTAGCAATACTCATATCAGACAAAAACAACTTTAAAATAAAGACTATTGCAAGGACACTACATAATGATCAAGGGATTGATTCAAGAAGAAGATATAACAATTGTAAATATTTATGCACCCAACAAATGAGCACCTCAATACATAATGCAAATGCTAACAGCCATAAAATGGGAAATCGACAGTAACATAATAATAGTAAGGGACTTTAACTCACCAATTTCACTAATGGACAAATAAACAAAAATGAAAATAAATAAGGAAACACAAGCTTTAAATGACACATTACACCAAATGGACTTAATTGATATTTATAGGACATTCCATCCAAAAACAACAGAATACACTATCTTCTCAAGTGCACACAAAACATTCTCCAGGATAGATCATATGTTGGGTTACAAATCAAGCCTCAGTAAATTTAAGAAAATTGAAATCATACCAAGCGTCTTTTCTGACCACAACTCTATGAGACTAGATAACAAGTACAGGAAAAAAATCTGTAAAAAATACAAACACATGGAGGCTAAACAATATGCTACTAAACAACAAGGAGATCACTGAAGAAATCAAAGAGGAAATCAAAAAATACCTAGAAACAAATGACAATGAAAACATGATGGCCCAAAACTAATGGGATGCAGCAAAAGCAGTTCTAAGAGGGAAGTTTATAGCAATACAATGCTACCTCAAGAAACAATAAAAATCTCAAATAAACAGCCTAACCTTATACCTAAAGCAATTAGAGAAAGAAGAACAAAATAACCCCAAAGTTAGCAGAAGGAAGAAAATCATGAAGATCGGATAAGAAATAAATGAAAAAGAAATGAATGAAACAATAGCAAAGATCAATAAAATAAAAGCTGGTTCTTTGAGAAGATAAACAAAATAGATAAACTATTAACTAGACTCATCAGGAAAAAAAGGGAGAAAACTCAACTCAACAGAATTAGAAAGGAAAAAGGAGAAGTAATAACTGACACTGCAGAAATACAAAGGATCATGAGGGACTACATGACAATAAAATGGGCAACCTGGAAGAAATGGACAAATTCCTAGAAATGCACAACCTTCCAAGACTGAACCACGAAGAAATAGAAAATATAAACAGACCAATCACAAGCACTGAAATTGAAACTATGATTAAAAATCTTCCAACAAACAAAACCCCAGGATCTTATGGCTTCACAGGAGAATTCTATCAAACATTTAGAGAAGAGTTAACACCCATTCTTCTCAAACTCTTCCAAAGTATATCAGAGGGAGGAACACTCCCAAACTCATTCTACAAGACCACCATCACCCTGACACCAAAACCACACAAAGATGTCACAAAGAAAGAAAACTACAGGCCAATATCACTGATGAACATAGATGCAAAAATCCTCAACAAAATACCAGCAAACAGACTCCAACAGCACATTAAAAGGATCATAACCCACGATCAAGTGTGGTTTATCCCAGGAATGCAAGGATTCTTCAATATAGACATATCAATCAATGTGATATACCGTATTGACAAGTTGAAGAATAAAAAGGATACAATCATCTCAATAGATGCAGAAAAAGCTTCTGACAAAATTGAACACCAATTTATGATAAAAACTCTCCAGAAAGTGCACATACAGGGAACCTATATCAAGGTAATAAAGGCCATATATGACAAACCCAGAGCCAACATCATTCTCAATGGTTAAAAACTGAAACCATTTCCTCTAAGATCAGGAGCAAGACAAGAGTACCCACTCTCACCACTGTTATTCAACATAGTTTTGGAAGTTTTAGCCACAGCAATCAAAGAAGAAAAATAAATAAAAGGAATCGAAATTGGAAAAGAAGAAGTTAAACTGTCACTGTTTGCAGATGACATAATACTATACAGAGAAAATCCTAAGGATGCCAACAGAAAGCAACTAGAGCTAATCAGTAAATTTGGTAGAGTAGCAGGATACAAAATTAATGCACGGAAATCTCTTGCATTCCTATACTCTAACAACGAAAAATCTGAAAGTGAAATTAAGAAAACACTCCCATTTACCACTGCAACCAAAAGAATAAAATACTTAGGAATAAACCAACCTAAGGAGGTGAAAGACCTGTATGCAGAAAACTATAAGACACTGATGAAAGAAATAAAGGCAATACAAACACATGGAGAGATATACCATGTTCTTGGATTGGAACAATCAACTTTGTGAAAATGACTACACTATCCAAAGCAATCTACAGATTCAGTGCAATCCCTATCAAATTACCAATGTCATTTTTCACAGAAGTAGAACAAATAATTTCATAATTTGTATGGAGACACAAAAGACCCCAAATAGCAAAAGCAATCTTGAGAAAGAAAAACAGAGCTGGAGGAATCAGGCTCCCGGACTTCAGACTACACTACAAAGCTACAGTAATCAAGACAGTATGTTACTGGCACAAAAACAGAAGTATAGATAAATTGAACAGGATAGAAAGGCCAGAGTTAAACTCACACACATATGGTCACCTTATCTTTGACAAAGGAGGTAAGAATATACAATGGAGAAAAAACAGCCTCTTCAATAAGTGGTGCTGGGAAACATGGATAGATACATATAAAAGAATGAAATTAGAACACACCCTAACACCATACACAAAAATAAACTCATAATGGATTAAAGACCTAAATGAAAGGCCAGACACTATAAAACTCTTAGAGGAAAACATAGGAAGAACACTCTTTGACATAAATCACAGCAAGATCCTTTTTTGACTCACCTCCTGGAGAAATGAAAATAAAAACAAAAATAAACAAATGGGGCCTAATGAAACTTAAAAGCTTTTGCACAGTAAAGCAAACCATAAACCTGACAAAAAGACAGCCCTCAGAATGGGAGAAAATATTTGCAAATGAAGCAAGTGACAAAGGATTAATCTCCAAAATATAGAAGCAGCTCATGCAGCTCAATGTCAATAAAACCCCAGCCCAATCCAAAAATGGGTGGGAGACCTAAATAGACATTTTTCCAAGGAAGACATACAAATGGCCAACAAACACATGAAAAGATGCTCAACATCACTAATAATTAGAGAAATGCAAATCAAAACCACAGTGAGGTATCACCTCACACCAGTCAGAATGGCCATCATCAAAAAATCTAGAAATAATAAATGCTGGAGAGGGTGTAGAGAAAAGGGAACCCTCTTGCACTTTTGGTCGGAATGTAAATTGATAAAGCCACTATGGAGAACAGTATGGAGGTTCTTTAACAAACTAAAAATAGAACTACCATATGACCCAGCAATCCCACTACTGGACATATACCCTGAGAAAACCATAATTCAAAAAGAGTCATGTACCACAACGTTCACTGCAGGACTATTTACAATAGACAGGACATGGAAGCAACCTAAGTGTCCATCGACAGATGCGTGGATAAAGAAGATGTGGCACATATATACAATGGAATATTACTCAGCCATAAAATGGAAAGAAATTGAGTTCTTTGTAATGAGGTGGATGGACCTAGAGTCTGTCATACAGAGTGAAGTAAGTCAGAAAGAGAAAAACAAATACTGTATGCTAATGCATATATATGGAGTCTGAAAAAACAGTACTGATGAACCTAGTGGCAGGGCAGGAATAAACATACAGATGTGGAGAACGGACTTGAGGATACGGGGCGGGGAAAGGGAAGCTGGGAAGAAGTGAGAGGGTAGCACTGACATATAAACACTACCAAATGTAAAATGGATGGCTAGTGGGAAGCTCCTGCATAGCACAGGGAGACCAGCTCGATGCTTTGTGATGACCTAGAGGGTAGGATGTGGAGGGTGGGAGGGAGGCTTAAGAGGGAGGGGATATGGGTATATAAGTACACATGTAGCTGATTCACTTTGTTGTACAGCAGAAACTAACACAACATTGTAAAGCAATTATACTCCAGTAAAGATGAAGAAAAAAAGGTAAGACATCGAAAAAAAGATAAAACATCAAAAAAAAAAAAGAATTAACTTCTTATTTTAAATTAAAACATTGGATTTATTTATTTATTTATTTATTTACTTATATGCCAATTTTGTAAATCTGGTTAATGTGCGTCTGTACTCAGAATGTTGACAAAATCAGGTACCAAAGACATTGTAGCCAAAGGTCAGACAAAGGGAGTTAGTATCCTTACCCTGACTTCTTGGAATATAGGATGCTCGTAAGGTTTTCCAAAGCAGACACACAATCCTTGGATATTTCTATGTAGTCAAACTTTTCTTTTAAATTGATTTCAAATCATTTCAGGCACGTAAATTTTTACACTAAATACAACCTACTTCATTAGATTGTTCTGAAGAATAAATGAGGCAATGTATGTAACAATGTCTTCTGAAGAGTAACATAATATTTAAACATTAAATATTGTTCATATGTATGTGATATTGAAAGCAAATTACTGGAAAAGACTCAGTGATAGTAATCCAAAAATATTTTCAAGAATAGAGTACATACTTATTCTGAATAGCTTTGATTTTTTGTTTATGGGGAAACAGTTCAAATGGAAAAAAATTTAATGGTATTTAAATATATATCCAACCCGTTTACTTGGTCAAGATATGATCTCTCGTTGGGAACAAAGATGAAATGAATAAATTCAGTCCTAAGAGTCAGCTATCCAAAAGACTGGTCATATATGTCATATATTTCATCCAATAGCCTCTCAAAGTGTTCCACTGTCAGTGTCTAAAGTTCATTTCATTTATGGTGTTATGGGTAATGCCTCTTTGGACATATAAAATACCATTATGCTCCAGGAGCAGTATTATGTGATATAATGATTGACCTATGCAGTCAAATCAATAGAAACTTATGATTTTTTAAAAAGTTAACATTAATTCCATCAGAGAAAGAAAAAAAATGTGAGTAGGTTTGGAAGCCAAAGGAGGAACAAAACAATCTTTAGGTTATCTGAGATAATAAATGTTTACGTCCTCAGTCTTTAATGGTCTCTAAAGACAGCACCTTCAGTAACAAAATAATCCTTGGCCACAATTATCTAACATTTATCCAGAGAGTCACCCCCCTGAACAGGCAAAAGCCTTTTTGGCAACACCTATTTTTACCTTGAAATTTTCTCTTGTAAAGTAACTCTAGCCTGACCTTGATTAACTTATCAAATGAGCTCATCCTCCAAGCTGAAGGACTATAGTCTATCAGAGGAATAGCATGGCAACCGGCCAGCACAGCTCCATAGATCTTCTGGAGGGCACACCTCAGTAACATTCCCATTCTCTCTTTTCTTTCCTTTTTCTTGGTCAGGATTAGAAGCATAGGACAGAGTCAGGATGACAAAGGTGGGCCATGGAACCAGATAAATCCATATTAGAAACCTAGTGCTGATACTTACAGTCTGACTAAACTTTGGAACTAGTTAAAATAGCTTTTTGAATTTCATATTTCTCATTTGTAAATCAAAGCTATTAATCTCCTTGTTATAAGTTTGTCATGAGGCATCAAGGAAACATATATATTCATCATGGAACCTAGCTTCCAAGACCTGGCATATAGTACTCCATAAATAGTCTTCATTTTCCTTTGCAGCAAGAAGAGGAGTTGGAGATGAATAACTACCCTTTGTTTCACCCATCACATGTCATTAACTGGACCTCACCAGTGAGACGTTATTCAACAGAGCCAGCATCCCTAATGTTGGGGAGTATGTCAGAATTCTACAAGAAGAAGGATGGAAAGGTCGTCTCTCACCAGTGAAATAACACCAGTGGTGGATACTCCTGAAATCTGAGGAGCTGAGTAAGAATTCAGGGACTTTGGAATGCTAACGTAACTGTAATATGTGATGATTTGCAAATATGTTCTGAAATATGAACTAATAAAACTTCACATAAACATATAAAACACATATGTATGCCCTAATAAAATCAATAAAATTTCTAAAAACTTCATGTATTTGTATTTGAGTGTTAGATTTAGCCTGTCTTATACATTGGTAACATTTTCATTTATTTCACTTTCCTCATTTTTTTTCAAATATAGAAAAAACCCATTCCGTTTAAATTATCAGTAGCACATGTTATTTCATTATTGTCTTCCCATGGTAAATGTTGCTGTTATCTATGAGACAGCCATTCAAAAAGTTATCACTGAGATTCTGTTCAAGTCGAAAACATGATTTATTTTACCCGGAAAAACTAAGCGGCTATGATTTGCTAAAAATGTGGAGGTGTCAGTTTAACTCTTATTCAGGTAAGCATGCTTTGCATTCTGTAACTAAAATCATACAAGTTTAAAGCTTAGTGGCTAATCTTACCTTTTACGGTTACTGTTCATGACTTCTATCGGGTCTTGGCAGAGATCAGTAATGTATTATCTCTAACCTCTTTCTGCTTCCTGTGTAGGAAAGGGTGGGTTTTAAAAGACCCACAGAGCTGAGATGGACTTTGGGACAAGTAGAAAAGAAAGGTCTCAGACTTAGGAGCAGCGGGAACTTGCAACTCTGCCATTGCCATGTCTGGGGCATACGATTAGCTCTGTAAGAAGCAACCCTATTTCAGGTATTCCCCCCATCCCACCTACCCAGTTTAGTTTAACTCTTATTGGATACATTTATTAATGGGCAGTGTGCTTTAACTGAGTTAAATCAACATATTATCTCTCTGTGTGTGTACGGGCACGCTGTTTAAAACATCAATAGTGATAGACTGACCAGCTAACATTTCAGAAACTCTGAGTTAATGGAACCTAGAGCAGGCAAATGTAAACTGAGAGAAAGAGAGAAAATCATCATGATGGTTAGGAATGACTTACACATAGAGGTGGGAAGGCAATGTTAAGTAGTCAACATGATGCGCTAAACATCTGATTGTGGTGAGTGGGTGGAGCTGGTATGGAAAAGAAGAGTAACAGGTGCCAACACCATGTTACTAACAGCTTTTATGAAAACACTCAATTGAGAAAAATGCCAGAGTAGAGGCCATAAAGAGCTACAGAGCTACAGACTGGCCATGGAGGAACAGGATGGCTACCAACCACATCAAGAAGGGATTTCAATAGTGGGAATGAAGAGATAGAAACTGGCATTTAGTGTCTACTGTGTCAAGAAAAGAAAAAAATTATATATATTTGTGTGTACTCCTCTAAATATCTCTGTAGAGGATTTCATATATATATCCTCATAGGATTTCTATAAGGCAGGCTTTATTTTTTATTTTTTCAATTTATTTGTTTCAAGTATAGTTGATTTACAATGTTGTATTTATTTCTGCTGTACAGCAAAGTGATTCAGTTATAGACATATAGATGTTCTTTTTCATATTCTTTTCCACTATGGTTTATCACAAGATATTGAATATTGTTCCGTGTGCTGTACAGTAGGACCTTGTTTTCTATCCATTCTCTATATAATAGTTTGCATCTGTTAACCCCAAACTCCCATTAATCCATCCCTCCCCCACCACCTCTCCCCCTTGGCAACCACAAGTCTATTGTCTGTGTCTGTGAGTCAAGGCAGGCATTATTAACCATAACTTTCAGTTGGAAAAAACAGGCTCAGAGAGTTTGTTAACTTGCTAATGCCACATAAGAAGTGAGAAGCACAGCTGGACTGATGTCATTTGTTGACTGCTCTCCTCATTTTTTCGTATGAAGATGACAACAGGGAAGATAGAAGCATTCCAGGTGAAAATCATATATTTGAATGTGGAAGTAAGAGAAGCAGAGAATTGTTCATTTCGTCCAGATGTTTAACACTTGAACTAACTAGAACCCATCTCTCCATCCAGTTTCTACTAAAGGAATAGTAGGAATGACATCAAACATATTTCCTTGAGTGTCCCCAAGAATTTTCCCCCTACACACATTAATTTTAAAAACATAACATTGCTCAAAATGTACTGGTCAGATAACTGAATGCATCTACTTGGCTAAAGTACAAGACATACTTAGGAATAGGTTATATGTGACATAATTTTGAAGATACTGGAAAAACACTGTTTCCAGAAAGAACCTGTCCTATCTTCCTTCCTAGGATTTAAAATTCTATAATTAGACATGTATATGTTTTTATTAGGATGCATATAATCATGAAATTGCATGTAATTTTTTGCCTTATTTTGAATGACTTTTATCAACATTTTTTCCAATAAACTGCTTTCTAGCTTGGGAAAGAAGCATCTGATAATGGGGAGGGTATATAATGAGAGAGGCACCATAGAGAGCGGAAGAATAGGTGGGTATGATCAAGACCTTGTCATTCTGCTCACAAAAGGACATTGTGGGAGTAATGACTTCTAACTGATTACACTATATTTGTAAGTTCAACAAGGTTGAGATTTTCCAAGTAGTCAGTTACATGAAAGTACAAGTGGTAAGCTGACCTGAAGGGTCAGTGATTACATCCACTGCTTACACGGTGGTATTTCACCTTCATACCCAGTGTTGACTCTTTTATCTTGCATAAATAATGTGATTTCTTGTCCTGCCATTCTCTGCATAAAATGACATACCAGGGGGGCAAAAAAGAAATTCTCAATCTAATCTGTTTTGCAAATTTGACAGTGACTTCAAAGAGCAGGAAGTTGTCTGTGAGTAACGACACTGCTTATTTGTTTAAATGTCAAACTTAAACCTCATCAACTTTCAGGGAATATGTCCACAAAGAGTATGGGTTTCAGTTCAGCCAGAGAGGATTTCAGTGTCATTCAGTTTTGAGGAAAACAGCTGTCAGTTTCATGAAAACAAAGAGCTTTGAGTATATCTTTTTTTTTTTTTTTTAAGCTGAATAAAATTGGACATTTCAGCACTTGGGGCTGTGGACAGTGCTCTCTCACGTGACATTATGAAACATCTACTCTAGAGATGTTTCTTTCTTGAGACTAAAACACTCCTCAGGCTAGCAAACATGCACCCCTAAACTATGCAATTAGGATATGAAGACCATGCATCACAGGTCTGTGCAAGCCAGAATAAAATAACAGCAAAAAGGAGCAAATTTTATCACAGAGGTTAAGTCTAAAATACGATTAGGGAAGGAAAATAATTATGATTTGTAGCTATTCCTGCAAAACATGTCAAAATTTTACTGCAATGCAATAACGTTCCTCCCTCAGTGGGTTTTTGTTGGAAAGAATCACAGAACCATTAACCCCTCATGGTAATTTATTAATAGTGGGCATAGTTGCAAGGGAGAAAGGAAATGCATTTAATAGGCTTGCAGACACTGGGAACAAAGAATTAATTCTCTACATGCTTTCTAAATCTAGAGTGGAATATCAGTGAAGAATTCTGGACCTGAGGTCAGAAGAAATGGAACTGAATCTGAATGATGTTCCTTAATAAGTCATTTCATTTCTCCAAGTCTTGCTTCTTCTGTCAAATGTGGGTTACTCTGAGGTTAAGTGAGAGAGTGTATGGTAAGGAGTCTGGCACAGAGTAGGTATTCATAGATGTTCAATTTTGATTATTCACTTATCATTAAGTATTAGCATAATGCAATGAAATGTTGCTATGCTAGTAGCCATGTATCTTAATTATTGTAACTCTAAGCATGGATGACAAGGAGAAGGGAAACAAGAAAAGCATTGTGATTAACAGACTTATCCTTACAACTGGTCCTAACCATGCGTATTTCCACTTTTCACCTTGTCTACCTCCTCAAAAGATTTCCTTTATGTTTGCCTTTAAAAAAAACAGCAACAAAATTAAAATAGCCTGAAAAAATTATAGACAGAGCCAACTACAGTTCTCAGAGGATTCTTATCTTTCTTGTCAAATAATATTCTACCAGCTCTCTCAGGAATGCCTTTCAGTCACATACTACCAACTATTCTGCCTCTTGAATTGGTGAGGGACTACTTTGAATGCTTCTTACCCAGACTGACACATATGGGGAGAGAAGGTAAAAATCAGGCTAGCGCTGAGAGCCTAAGTCTCTTATCATCTTCCACTGCAGCTACAAAGTCTTTACTTTGGACTTCAACACCTCCCAGCCTATTCCACCTCACTCATCTTCTCCCCCTTTTTGTAACTGAAAATCAAGAGCATCTTCTCCTAGCCTCCCCCTATCTCCTGTCATTTTCCACAGAGATTCCCTCCACACTGCCCTCTGCAGTTAAACGCCTCCTACTCTCCATTCATCAAGGTGCATGCTCCTTCCATTCACAATTTATGTTCAATCGTCCCTCCCTTCCAAAGCCCCTGTTTTTTTGTGTGTGTTTGTTTGTTTTTAAGTGGATTACCCAGCTGCCCTAATACACTCCATCACCACAGCCACCATCTAGCCATGGCACCGCTTCTTCAACCCTCAGAAATTGTGCAGAGGTGGGGAGTGGGAGAGGAAATTTATGTTTGCATACCAACCTAGACAGGGACAAATAGTGAGAACCTAGCACAAAGCTTGGTCTGGTCTTTGGGAAACAACAAATCAGCTGCAAATATTTCCCGAGCCTGGAAACAAGCATGCTCTGGAAAATACATGGGTACAGTGGATAAATGAATGAATGGACGGAGGGATGAATGATTGCGATCTCCTTGGTACTTTTCTCAGAGGCCCCTCCTCCTTGCTCGCTCCCGGCATGACTCCTGTTTAATTCAGCTTCAGTGCATGAGTGCACCTCCCTGCTTTGCCTCTCCTCCCACTCCCTGCCCTTTCATTACCACCTCTGGACACAGCCTCAACCCCTCGCCAAAGGACACTGTACCGGGCTCACAAATCCTTTGTGGCTTCCACAGCCCAGGAGAGCTTGCTCCTAAGGGGCACAGCTTCTCATCCTGCCAGCCTGACCTCTCCCCACCCCCGAAACACTCGGCCACGTTACACAAAAGGATGACTAATTCCCCCGCACTCCAGCAAATCCACCTAGAGAGCCCTGCCTCTGCCCCTTGCCCCGCGCTTGGAACCTTGGTGCTCCCAAAGGCAACGCGGCTCCCCGCGGCTCCCTGCAGAAAAAGGGATCACCATTCCAGGGCTCGGTCCTGGTTCGTGAAATCAGAAAACTTTTTTTTTTTTTTCTTTTGAATATAACCCCACCCCGAGAGCAGCCACCTCTTTGTGTGCATCCCTGGGGGGAGGAGGGGTCTTGGCAGCCAGGGGTGCGTGGACTTGGCAGCCCCTGCCTGGGGCTGCCCGGTGGACACTCACCCAGGACGTTCCCGATGAGAGCCACCACGAACACGATGATGTAGCCGGCGATCAGGACCCACTCGTATTCTTTGGGGTGGAGGTATTCCCTCCACAGGTACCGCAGGAATTCCTCGTCGTCATAGTCGGTGGGGTTTAAAAAGGGCTCTTGAGTTTCATTCAGCTCCGGAGCAGATGACCAGTTGCGACAAGGGGGGGAGTCCTCCAATTTGGTGCCGGACATCACGGGCTCCAGTCCGGGTCGGCTCAGTGCTGCAAGCGGCTCGGCCCCTGCCCCATGGGCGCCGCGGTCTGCGGCGTGAGGAGGCGCGGACAGGCGACCAGGGGCTCAGGAGCAGAAAATGACGTGAAAAGTTACGGAGCCAATGCCTCCGAGTCTCCCGCCCGCCGGGCAACTCGTACGCCGGCGGGGCTGTGTCTGCAGGCGATGTTGCACCGGGAGGCGAGGAGGCTGAGCATCCAGGGACCGGGCACCGGAGGCTGTAGGAGGGACACCGGGAGGGGAAACTGCTACCTCGGCCCCGGCTCAATGACTCCTCATTCCAGCGCGGAGTTCGCAGCCCACAGCCTCCTCCCGCGCCCGGGAGAGCTGGGACTGAAGAAGGAAAAAAAAAAAAAAAAAAAGTCGTGAAAATGATATTAACCTGTTTCTCCGTGGGTTCCATCTCCCTCTTTTCTACTTCTTTCTTGTTCCTGCATTTCTCAAGTGCAGTTTCTGTAAACACAGACTTGTGTAGGTCTGTGGACATGGCAAGCCTGGCAACACAGGATTAATATAGGATTTGCGGATGCTTTTGTCTGGGACAGGTAAATAGAAAGTAATGAGGGGCAGCCACTGTGTTCCTCAAGCAGGACGATGAAAAAGTCATTTCAGGCAAGTCATTTAACATTTGCTTGGCTTTGCCAACTTAACTTAGCTAGTACTTGCTGAATCTTTAAGGCATCTCCTCCTCCCCTCTTCCCAAACTGGAGAAGGAGATATATATCTATCTATATCTATATCTATATCTATATCTATATCTATATCTATATCTATATCTATATCTATCTATATCTATCTATATCTGTATCTATATCTATATACGGCTGGAATTTGTATTTGCAACAGCAAGTGTCATGTGAAATACAGCAGCAAATCCTTGAAGGACACTAAGGGTAAAAAATGTGATCATAGTTAATGTTGTCCAGCAGAGGCGGCACTGACATACCCCACAGCATTAAACGGATTCTCAGTAGGAGGTACACAAGCAGAGGGGCTCTCTCTGGGGAAGCCCACACCACGCTGGTCTTTCTTCTCATTGACTCAGGACTGATGTCACCTGCTGTTCTCTTATGGATTGATTTTGTCTCTAAGGATAGCATTTTGGGATTTGTTAGAGTGTGAGTTCATGATCCTTTCACTTTCAATAACCATGATAGGAGCATTGTATTTTATTGATTACAGTCCTGGACATGGGAAGGGCCTTGGAATCATCTAGCTTAAACTTCAGCTTAATATTAGAAGACTTCTGATAATATTGTTAATGTGTTTGCACCTAGTTTGGATGTGACCACAATTCACTCCCTCCACCATCATGGGACTGCTCTAGAGGTTAGAAAACTCTACTTTACATTAAAATAAGGTCTTAAACCAGCATCTGTCTTTCTCAGTCTTTTAACCTCAATTCCTAGTTTACATCTTTTTTTTTTTTTTTAAGCATCTTTATTGAAGTATAATTGCCTTACAATGGTGTGTTAGCTTCTGCTTTTTAACAAAGTGAATCAGTTATATATATACAATATGTTCCCATTTCTCTTCCCTCTTGCATCTCCCTCCCTCCCACCCTCCCCATCCCACCCCTCTAGGTGGTCACAAAGCACCGAGCTGATCTCCCTGTGCTATGTGGCTGCTTCCCACTAGCTATCTATTTTACATTTGGTAGTGTATATATGTCCATGACACTCTCTTACCCTGTCACATCTCACCCCACCCCTCCCCATATCCTCAAGTCCATTCTCTAGTAGGTCTGTGTCTTTATTCCCGTCTTGCCACTAGGTTCTTCATGGCTTTTTTTTTTTTTTTTCCTTAGATTCCGTATATATGTGTTAGCATACTGTATTTGTTTTTCTCTTTCTGACTTACTTCACTCTGTATGACAGACTCTACTCCATCCACCTCATTACAAATACCTCCATTTCATTTCTTTTTATGGCTGAGTAATATTCCATTGTATATATGTGCCACATCTTCTTTATCCATTCATCTGTCGATGGGACATTTAGGTTGCTTCCATGTCCTGGCTATTGTAAATAGAGCTGCAATGAACATTTTGGTACATGACTCTTTTTGAGCTATGGTTTTCTCAGGGTATATGCCCAGTAGTGGGATTGCTGGGTCGTATGGTAGTTCTATTTGTAGTTTTTTAAGGAACCTCCATACTGTTCTCCATAGTGGCTGTATCAATTTACATTCCCACCAACAGTGCAAGAGTGTTCCCTTTCCTCCACACCCTCTCCAGCATTTATTGTTTCTAGATTTTTTGATGATGGCCATTCTGATCGGAGTGAGATGATATCTCATTGTAGTTTTGATTTGCATTTCTCTAATGATTAATGATGTTGAGCATTCTTTCATGTGTCTGTTGGCAATCTGTATATCTTCTTTGGAGAAATGTCTATTTAGGTCTTCTGCCCATTTTTGGATTGGGTTGTTCGTTTTTTTGTTATTGAGCTGCATGAGCTGCTTGTAAATCTTGGAGATTAATCCTTTGTCAGTTGCTTCATTTGCAAATATTTTCTCCCATTCTGAGGGTTGTCTTTTGGTGTTGTTTATGGTTTCCTTTGCTGTGCAAAAGCTTTTAAGTTTCATTAGGTCCCATTTGTTTATTTGTGTTCTTATTTCCATTTCTCTGGGAGCTGGGTCAAAAAGAATCTTGCTGTGATGTATGTCATAGAGTGTTCTGCCTATGTTTTCCTCTAAGAGTTTGATAGTGTCTGGCCTTACATTTAGGTCTTTAATCCATTTTGAGTTTATTTTTGTGCATGGTGTCAGGGAGTGTTCTAATTTCATACTTTTACATGTATCTGTCCAATTTTCCCAGCACCACTTACTGAAGAGGCTGTCTTTTCTCCACTGTATATTCTTGCCTCCTTTATCAAAGATAAGGTGACCATATGTGCGTGGGTTTATCTCTGGGCTTTCTATCCTGTTCCATTGATCTATATTTCTGTTTTTGTGCCACTACCAAACTGTCTTGATTACTGTAGCTTTGTAATATAGTCTGAAGTCAGGTAGCCTAATTCCCCCAGCTCCATTTTTCGTTCTCAAGATTGCTTTGGCTATTCGGGGTCTTTTGTGTTTCCATACAAATTGTGAAATTTTTTGTTCTAGTTCTGTGAAAAATGCCAGTGGTAGTTTGATAGGGATTGCATTGAATCTGTAGATTGCTTTGGGTAGTAGAGTCATTTTCACAATGTTGATTCTTCCAATCCAGGAACATGGTGTCTCTCTCCATCTATTTGTATCATCTTTAATTTCTTTCATCAGTGTCTTATAATTTTCTGCATACAGGTCTTTTGTCTCTTTAGGTAGGTTTATTCCTAGATATTTTATTCTTTTTGTTGCAATGGTAAACGGGAGTGTTTTCTTAATTTCACTTTCAGATTTTCCGTCATTAGTGTATAGAAATGCAAGAGATTTCTGTGCATTAATTTTGTATCCTGCTACTTTACCAAATTCATTGATTAGCTCTAGGAGTTTTCTGGTAGCATCTTTAGGATTCTCTATGTATAGTATCATGTCATCTGCAAATAGTGACAGCTTTACTTCTTCTTTTCCGATTTGGATTCCTTTTATTTCTTTGTCTTCTCTGATTGCTGTGGCTAACACTTCCAAAACTATATTGAATAATAGTGGTGAGAGTGGGCAACCTTGTCTTGTTCCTGATCTTACTGGAAATGGTTTCAGTTTTTCACCATTGAGGACAAAGTTGACTGTGGGTTTGTCATATATGGCCTTTATTATGTTGAGGAAAGTTCCCTCTATGCCTACTTTCTGCAGGGCTTTTATCATAAATGGGTGTTGAATTTTGTCGAAAGCTTTCTCTGCATCTATTGAGATGATCATATGGTTTTTCTCCTTCAATTTGTTAATATGGTGTATCACATTGATTGATTTGCGTATATTGAAGAATCCTTGCATTCCTGGGATAAACCCCACTTGATCATGGTGTACAATCCTTTTAATGTGCTGTTGGATTCTGTTTGCTAGTATTTTGTTGAGGATTTTTGCATCTATGTTCATCAGTGATATTGGCCTGTAGTTTTCTTTCTTTGTGACATCTTTGTCTGGTTTTGGTATCAGGGTGATGGTGGCCTCGTGGAATGAGTTTGGGAGTGTTCCTCCCTCTGCAATATTTTGGAAGAGTTTGAGAAGGATAGGTGTTAGCTCTTCTCTAAATGTTTGATAGAATTCACCTGTGAAGCCATCTGGTCCTGGGCTTTTGTTTGTTGGAAGGTTTTTAATCACAGTTTCAATTTCAGTGCTTGTAATTGGTCTGTTCATATTTTCTATTTCTTCCTGGTTCAGTCTTGGCAGTTTGTGCATTTCTAAGAATCTGTCCATTTCTTCCAGGTTGTCCATTTTATTGGCATAGAGTTGCTTGTAGTAATCTCTCATGATTTTTTGTATTTCTGCAGTGTCAGTGGTTACTTCTCCTTTTTCATTTCTAATTCTATTGATTTGAGTCTTCTCCCTTTTTCTCTTGATGAGTCTAGCTAATGGTTTATCAATTTTGGTTATCTTCTCAAAGAACCAGCTTTTAGTTTCATTGATTTTTGCTATTGTTTCCTTCATTTCTTTTTCATTTATTTCTGACCTGATCTTTATAATTTCTTTCCTTCTGCTGGCTTTGGGGTTTTTTTGTTCTTTTTTCTCTAATTGCTTTAGGTGCAGGGTTAGGTTGTTTATTCGAGATGTTTCCTGTTTCTTGAGGTAGGCTTGTATTGCTATAAACTTCCCTCTTAGCACTGCTTTTGCTGCGTCCCATAGGTTTTGGGTCATCGTATCTCCATTGTCATTTGTTTCTAGGTATTTTTTGATTTCCCCTTTGATTTCTTCAGTGATCACTTCGTTATTAAGCAGTGTATTGTGTAGCCTCCATGTGTTTGTATTTTTTACAGATCTTTTCCTGTAATTGATATCTAGTCTCATAGCATTGTGGTCGGAAAAGATATTTGATACGATTTCAATTTTCTTAAATTTACCAAGGCTTGATTTGTGACCCAAGATATGATCTATCCTGGAGAATGTTCCATGAGCACTTGAGAAAAATGTGTATTCTGTTGTTTTGGGGTGGAATGTCCTATAAATATCAATTAAGTCCATCTTGTTTAATGTATCATTTAAAGCTTGTGTTTCCTTATTTATTTTCATTTTGGATGATCTGTCCATTGGTGAAAGTGGGGTGTTAAAGTCCCCTACTATGATTGTGTTGCTGTCGATTTCCCCTTTTATGGCTGTTAGTATTTGCCTTATGTATTGAGGTGCTCCTATGTTGGGTGCATAAATATTTACAATTGTTATACCTTCCTCTTGGATCGATCCCTTGATCATTATATAGTGTCCTTCTTTGTCTCTTGTAATAGTCTTTATTTTAAAGTCTATTTTGTCTGATATGAGAATTGCTACTCCAGCTTTCTTTTGATTTCCATTTGCATGGAATATCTTTCTCCATCCCCTCACTTTCAGTCTGTATGTGTCTCTAGGTCTGAAGTGGGTCTCTTGTAGACAGCATATATATGGGTCTTGTTTTTGTATCCATTCAGCCAGCCTGTGTCTTTTGGTGGGAGCATTTAATCCATTTACATTCAAGGTAATTATCGATATGTATGTTCCTATTCCCATTTTCTTAAATGTTTTGGGTTTGTTATTGTAGGTGTTTTCCTTCTCTTGTGTTTCTTGCCTAGAGAAGTTCCCTTAGCATTTGTTGTAAAGCTGGTTTGGTGGTGCTGAACTCTCTCAGCTTTTGCTTGTCTGTAAAGGTTTTAATTTCTCCATCTCATCTGAATGAGATCCTTGCTGGGTAGAGTAATCTTGGTTGTAGGTTTTTCTCCTTCATCACTTTAAGTATATCCTGCCACTCCCTTCTGGCTTGCAGAGTTTCTGCTGAAAGATCAGATGTTAACCTTATGGGGATTCCCTTGTGTGTTATTTGCTGTTTTTCCCTTGCTGCCTTTAATATGTTTTCCTTATATTTAATTTTTGACAGTTTGATTAATATGTGTCTTGGCGTGTTTCTCCTTGGGTTTATCCTGTATGGGACTCTCTGTGCTTCCAGGACTTGATTAACTATTTCCTTTCCCATATTAGGGAAGTTTCCAACTATAATCTCTTCAAATATTTTCTCAGTCCCTTTCTTTTTCTCTTCTTCTTCTGGGACCCCTATAATTCGAATGTTGGTGCGTTTAATGTTGTCCCAGAGGTCTCTGAGACTGTCCTCAGTTCTTTTCATTCTTTTTTCTTTATCCTGCTCTGCAGTAGTTATTTCCACCATTTTATCTTCCAGGTCACTTATCCTTTCTTCTGCCTCAGTTATTCTGCTATTGATCCCATCTAGAGTATTTTTAATTTCATTTATTGCGTTTTTCATCATTGCTTGGTTCCTCTTTAGTTCTTCTACATCCTTGTTAAATGTTTCTTGCATTTTGTCTCTTCTATTTCCAAGATTTTGGATCATCCTTACTATCATTATTCTGAATTCTTTTTCAGGTAGACTACCTATTTCCTCTTCATTTGTTAAATCTGGCGTGTTTTGACCCTGCTCCTTCATCTGCTGTGTATTTTTCTGTCATCTCATTTTGCTTATCTTACTGTGTTTGGGGTCTCCTTTTCATAGGCTGCAGGTTCGTAGTTCCCATTGTTTTTGGTATCTGTCCACAGTGGCTAAGGTTGGTTCAGTGGGTTGTGTAGGCTTCCTGGTGGAGGGAACTAGTGCCTGAGTTCTGGTGGATGAGGCTGGATCTTGTCTTTCTGGTGGGCACGTCCACGTCTGGTGGTGTATTTTGGGGTGTCTGTGGCCTTATTATGATTTTAGGCAGCCTCTCTGCTAATGGATGGGGCTGTGTTCCTGTCTTGCTAGTTGTTTGGCATAGGGTGTCCAGCACTGTAGCTTGCTGGTCGTTGAGTGAAGCTGGGTCTTGATGTTGAGATGGAGATCTCTGAGAGATTTTCGCCGTTTGGTATTACGTGGAGCTGGGAGGTTTCTTGTGGACCAGTGTCCTGAAGTTGGCTCTCCCACCTCAGAGGCACAGCCCTGATGCCTGGCTGGAGCACCAAGAGCCTTTCGTCCACACGGCTCAGAGTAAAAGGGAGAGAAAATAGAAAGAAAGAAAGAAAGAGGCTATAATATAGTGAAGTAAAATAAAGCTATTATAAAGCAGAGCTATACAGACAAAATCTCACCCAGAAGCATATACATATACACTCACAAAAAAAAGGAAAAGGGGAAAAATTAATATATCCTGCTCCGAAAGTCCACCTCCTGAATTTGGGATGATTCGTTGTCTATTCAGGTATTCAACAGATGCAGGCACATCAAGTTGTTTGGGGAGTTTTAATCCGCTGGTTCTGAGGCTGCTGGGAGAGATTTCCCCTTCTCTTCTCTGTTCGCACAGCTCCTGGGGATCAGCTTTGGATTTGGACCCGCCTCTGCGTGTAGGTCACCTGAGGGCGTCTATTCCCCGCCCAAACAGGACGGGGTTAAAGGAGCAGCTGCTTCGGGGGCTCTGGCTCACCCAGGCCGCGGGGAGGGAGGGGTACGGAGGAGGCAGGGTGAGCCTGCGGTGTCAGAGGCTGGCGTGACGTTGCAGCAGCCTGAGGTGCGTCGTGTGTTCTCCTGGGAACTTGTCCCCAGATCACGGGAGCCTGGCGGTGGCGGGCTGCACAGGCTCCCGGGAGGGGCGATGTGGAGAGTGACCTGTGCTCACACACAGGCTTTTTGGAGGCGGCAGCCGCAGCCCCAGCGTCTCACGCCCGTCTCTGGTGCCCGCGCTGATCGCTGCGGCTCGCGCTCGTCTGTGGAGCTTGTTTAGGCGGCGCTCTGAATCCCCTCTCCTTGCGTGCCGTGAAACAAAGAGGTAAGAAAAAGTCTCTTGTCTCTTCGGCAGCCACAGACTTTTTCCCGGACTCCCTACCAGCCAGCTGTGGTGCGCTAACCCCTTCAGGCTGTGTTCACGCCGCCAGCCTCAGTCCTCTCCCTGCGATCCGACCGAAGCTGAGTCTCAGCTCCCAGCCTCGCCCGCCCCGGCGGGTGAGCAGACAAGCCTCTCGGGCTGGTGAGCGCTGCTCGGCGCCGAGCCTCTGTGCGGGAGTCTCTCCGTTTTTCCCTCTGCGCCCCTGTTGCTGTGGGATCCGCGCTGTTAGCCGCGGCTCACGCCCGTCTCTGGAGTTCGTTTAGGCGGCGCTCTGAATCCCCTCTCCTCGCGCACCAGGAAACAAAGAGGGAAGAAAAAGTCTCTTGCCTCTTCGGCAGCTGCAGACTTTTTCCCGGACTCCCTCTCGGCTAGCTGTGGTGCACTAATCCCTTCAGGCTGTGTTCACCCCGCCAGCCCCAGTCCTCTCCCTGCGATCCGACCGAAGCCCAAGCCTCAGTTCCCAGCCCTGCCCGCCCTGGCGGGTGAGCATACAAGCCTCTCGGGCTGGTGAGTGCTGCTCGTTGCCGAGCCTCTGTGCGGGAATCTCTCCGCTTTGCCCTCCGCACCCCTGTGGCTGCGCTCTCTTCCGTGGCTCTGAAGCTTCCCCCCTCTGCCACCCGCAGTCTCTGCCCGCGAAGGGGCTCCTAGTGCGTGGAAATCTTTCCTCCTTCACAGCTCCCTCCCACTGGTGCAGGTGCCGTCCCTATTCTTTTGTCTCTGTTATTTCTTTTTTCTTTTGTCCTACCCAAGTATGGGGGGAGTTTCTTGCCTGTTGAGAGGTCGGACGTTTTCTGTCAGCGCTCAGTGGGTGTTCTGTAGGAGCAGTTCCACGTGTAGATGTATTTCTACTGTATCTGTGGGAAGGAAGGTGATCTCCGCGTCTTACTCTTCCGCCATCTTCTCCCCTTCCACCCTAGTTTACATCTTGATGCTACATGCAATAAATCCTCCACGTGACAATCCTTCACATAAGCATCACAATTCCCCCCACCCACTTCCGTGCTTCCTACGTTCACTGTTTCCCCAATTATTTCCACTGTTTTTCAAATGACACTATCTTCACAACCTACCTTCACTTGGTCTTCCTTTAGACAGTTGTCAATATCCTGCAGGGTATACAGCTAGGAGGAAATACAGTGATCTGGTTTGCCAGTACAAATGTAAACTACTCTTTGGATGCAACCAACGTTTGTATCTAATTATTTTTTCAAAAGTCACAAGATGCTGTTGATTCATACTGTCTTTATTTAAGATCCCTCCCCCACCCCCAATCATAATTCTTCACATTTGTTTTGTTCTTTACAGTTTACAAAATTCTTTCACGCACCTTACTTTAAAACTCCCTGAGAGTTTGGCCCAGTTTTGCAGATGAGGAAACTGTTCCTGGAGAAATTAAGTGTTTACCAAAGGTCAAGTGAGGAATCAGTGGCAAAACCTTCATTTCTTCTGACTCCAGCCTGATGCTTCCATCATTCGACGGTGTCATGTTTCACAAGAAACACTATTGTGGTATTTTCCCAATCCACACTAGTCAAATTTCTTTTTAAGAGAAGGGAATAAATAGGCATTTTATTTTTAGACACATATTTACTTAGTGCTCTTATTTCACTCAGAGATACAAGTTAAACAAGGTTACTGCTTTCATGCATTTTACTTTCTACTGAAGTTAGAAACAAGTCAACTAATAACTACTTAAGAAGAATATGAAGAAGGGACAAATGCTATGATGAAAGCCAAACAGGTGAAGTGAGTGGAGAATTCCAAAGGCCATATTAGAAATAGATGGTCAAAAAGACTTGGGTGAAGAGGTGGCATGTACGTAGAGATACCCAAATGGTAAATGCACATATTAATTTAATTTTGTTAATTTGAGGCTTAACCAAATCATCCTAAATACTGATGTTCTTTCCAAAGCATTAGCCATTTCTCTAGACCTCCTGTCATCAGTAAATTTGACAAGCAGGCCTTCTGTGTCTTCATTCATGGTCATTGATACAAATCTGCTAACGTTATCCTGTGGTATAATATGTTCCTCTGATTTATTAATATTTGTATTTTCCGCTTCCCTGTACTATTCTTTTCAAAATGGGGAAAGTTGTTGCAACTTTAGTTCCAACCTGCATTCATTAACCTCTGCAAATTCCTTGCCGTTGACAATCCATAAATATGGACCCCGTGTGCTATTCCTATGTACTCAGTGCCATTAGCTTTCATTTGGTGGCACTTCAACTTGTCAGTACTTCCATCTTTTTAAGCTTTCTACCTGCAATTAATCATCACTCTTTCCTAAAAGTGTCAATAATGAGGAATGAGAATATTTTCAAGATATTGTTCTGATATCTGCTTTATGCTGTGACAAGCCTAGATTTGTCTTGATCCTGCAAGGATTCCATTTCTGGAATACTGCTGTCTAGGATTTATCAGGTGATTTATTTTAAATATGTTACTCCAATGCCGTACAAAAATTCACTCAAATATTCAAATTATTATTTGTTTTACATTTTATAAGCACATTAGAGAGAGATGATAAATATTGCAGGACTCATTTTGATATGATCTCCTTCATTAGATCTTTTATACCTTTTAGGACACTTGAAAAGAATTTTTTGTTCTGTAGATATTATTCTCTTCAATTCCAAATCTTTCTGCTGGATGTAGGGAGAAAGAGCCAGCCCAATATCATGAGACAGTAAAGAAAGTTCCAAATTTGTTGTGATGACCTCTTAAGGATGTTATAAGAATTAAATGAATTGATATTTTTAGAACAGTGTCTGCTACATAGAAAGTGATCTGAAAATGTTTGTTGAATAAAATTTTAAGCTATATGATCTCGTGATGTGAATATTATTTGCTTTACATACTAATTACTCTAAGTGTTAATATATTTCCTTAAAAAAAGAAATGTAGCTCACAATAGTCTGAGTAGTTCTGTTTAACTACCCAGATTAATTTTTTTGTCACTTTTATTTTAGCTCCCCCAGTAGCCTGAATATTAAAACTGAGAAAGAAAAGGAAAATAAATCTCTAAATCAGATTTTTTGGTTCTCTCAGTGGTTGTAGTTAGGTTGCTCAGAGATCTCAGATTGTATGGGTTGTCCCAGATTTTCCATACTTTTTGCAGCCTTATAATAACACTATGGGTTCATTTCAAAAATGTTTCTGAGTATCTCCTTTGTCCCCAGGAGCACAAAACTAAGAGCTGGGGACATAATGATCAACAAGACATAGTCCAGCCTCAATGATAGTCAGCCTCTCACAGTCCAATGGTGAATTAGAAGTGTTATCATTACAGAATCACTCTGTGAGTTTCTAGGGTAGAGGGATGCACAGAGTGTCATGAGTACATGAAAGAACACCTAATTTAGCCTGGAGAGAACTGAATGGATGGCTCCCCCACAGGGAAAGTCACTCTTGAGCTGACCCCTTGGAGAGAAGGAGGCAATGTCTAAGTGGTTAAGGATAGGAGGTGTCCAGAGGAGGTGTCCAGGCAGAGGGAACAGCACTGAGTGAAGACTTGGAAACAGGAGAAAACATGGAGTATGTGGGCAAAAGCAGGTGAAAAGTCAGGCTTGTGTAACTATCCCTGGCAGTGATGTGGAGAATGAGTTGGAGAAAGGTGAGTCTGAAGGTAAGGGCTGGTAGGAGACTAGTAGGGTAATCCCGCTGTCCAAAGGAAGGTGGTAGTTTTGGGGATTGAAGGGAGCTGGGTATTATTAAAAAATTTAATTGTCTGAATAGACATCATCCAGGATGCAAACATCTTGCTTTAATACTGCCTTGAGGAAGGCTGACTACACAATAATAGTACGTTTGAAGTTTACGTCTCTGTTTCTCTGTAAATTTTGAAGATTAAACTAAAGAAAAGAAGAAAGAGTTGTCCCACTGTCGAATTTCCGGTATTTGAAAAGAAGTTGTTTTCCTTCCGTCTTTTCTGTTAGAATGAAAATTTTTATCTTACCTCAAGAAATGAAAATTCATTATTTCAAGTTGGAGCACTCTCAGTAATGACTGTACTGATCTGACGGATTCACAGAAAAAATGCATTAGTTTTTCAGGACGTTATCTGACATCTGTAGGCTTCAAAAACCACATTTTCTTACAATATGGCCTTGAGCTAGATATTTCTGGAAAAGTCCCTGCATCACAAGGGGCCTAGAAATATATTTTTCATATAAAAAGGAGGAAAGAGACTTCTGATGACTTGTTACTACTAGGAGTAACTCTGGAGTGGGTTCTTGAGAATGAAATCACCTCTTGCCCTAAAAGACTCCGACATTAACAAAATCATTTGTCACCAATTACTGCAAAACATTTCTGTCTCCTCTGTTTCTTTTTCTTCCCATCCTTCTTTTACCCCTTGCCCTCTTTTAATTGTTTTATTTCAGACAAGGTTCTCTGCGTTCCTTCATCCCTCCTATCCTGAGTTATCAGGTCTGACATTTTACCCTCATGGTTTTTATGTTCAACAATATCTGAAACTTTTGCTCTATTCCTATCCCACGTCAAGCGTGAATAGACACTGTTCCTCTCTTATTAAGTTTTTGTCTCCTTAAAAGCATAGATGAGTAAACAAGTAATTTAATTTAGTAAAGCAAATGTCCTTAGGAGTACACCCACAAAAGTCTGAAAAGGCAAGAAGAAACATGTACTCTCTCAAAGTAGGGTCAAGACTATCCAAAGGAGATATTACCTGCGCTCAGAACTGAAGGATGAAGAGTGATAACCAGATTAGGGGAGATTTGAGAGAGACAGTTGGGACCAGATGGAAGCAAGTGACTTGTCTGTGAGACCATGTGAACTGCATGCTTTCATCCGTGTTTACATCGGCCAAGCTTTCTGCCAAGTGCTCTGCCAAGCGCATTACATGCACCAGCTCAATTTATCCTCAGAACTCTAGGAGGTAGGTCTTAGGAATTATTATACTAAATTTACAGATGAATAAAATGAGACACAGAGAGGTTAAGTAACTTGCCGAAGGTCACACAGCTAGAAAGCAGCAGAGTCCTACAGCACAGTTGTCATGATCCAATTCCGGAAACATATATGTTTTTCCCATTACTCTATACTGTTTCCACAGTAAAGAATCAAGAACTTTTCAGTATGATCAGCTGTTTCCTTTATTAGTATTCATAATATGGAAAGTTTTGATTCTTAAAAAACATATTTGTAAAATTATATAAATTTCATATATTTTAAATATTCCCATTCTGTAAGATGGGAAAAGCCCAAAGGAACTTTTCAGCCAACACAATATTTTTAAGCGTAGTGTTGAAGAGCAGAATTTCAGGGGAAACTCCTGCAATTATACTCCTCAGGGTGATGTTTCCCCCAAAGTAACTCAATCTCCTTCTATATTCTCCCAGGTATAAACGTTTTTGTCTATACTATGCATATAAGGGCATAAATATTGTTTAATTCTTTGTTGTCACCCCAGACAACAGCAGCAGGTTGTATGCAGCTACTGGCAATCACTGCCTGATGATCAGGGTTGAACTGAAGGGAGCAATTCCTTTTCAAAAGCATATATTTTCTGAAAAATTGTACATATGTGTCACCTTGGTTGATATAAAACCATGAATATGTAAGTATACCATTGCCTATTACTAAATCATTAGTCTGGAAAGGACTTAATCATTTTGTCTAATATGCTACTTGATTAATTCACTTCCTCTTTCTGTAAACTAAAGGTTTTTATTTTTCTTTTTACCATGGAAAATGATTAAAATGGAAAAAAATAATGACAAAGAGTAGAAAAAAGATCATGAGTTTCAATGAAATCCTATGGTAAAGTGCAGACTGTAGCTTTTGGGGTGCTTCTCCACTCTAGGCAGTACCCTTCTCTGAGAACAGTCCATTGCCTGCAGCCACTCTGGAGATTGGCTTCCCAAGAAGGAGACTGCCAGTGCAATACCTGCCTTTCTAAAGTGTACAACTCAGTGGTTTTTAATATATTTCTCCTCTTGTGCAACCATCACCATTACCTAATTCCAGAATGTTTCCCTCACCCCAAAAAGAAACCCTATGACTTCCCATTCACTTATCTTCCCAGATGCTGGCAACTGGATTTAACTATTCTGGAAATTTCCTATAAATGGAGTCATAAAATATGTGGGCCTTTGTTTCTGCCTTGTTTCACTTAGCATAATATTTTCAAGGTTCATCCATATTGTAGCATATATCAGTATTTTTAACGGCTGAATAATATTCCATTGTATGGATAGATCACATTTTATTTATTCAGCAGTTGATTGTTTCCTCTTTTTGGCTGTTATATGTAATGCTGTTATGAACATCCATGTACAAGTTTTTGTGTCAACTTATGTTTTCAGTTCTCTTAGATATATACCTAGGAGTGGAATTACTGTTTCACATGGTGATTCTATATTTAACTTTTTGAGGAATTGCCAGACTGTTTTCCAAAGTGGTTATACTCTTCTACATTACCTCTAGCAATGTGTAAGTTTACTAATTACTTCACATCCTTACCAATAATTGCTTTTTTCCACACTTTAGGAAAAAAAAAAATTATAACTGTCCTGGTGGGTGTTAAGTGGTAACTCATTGTGGGTTAGATTTCTATTCCCCTAATGACTAATGATGTTGAGCATTCTTTCATCTTCTTATTGGCCATTTGTGTATCTTCTTTGGCAAAATATCTATTTGAATTATTTGCCTATTTGAAAATTTGTATTTTTATTATTGACTTGTAAGTTTTTAAAAATATATTCTGGTTACTAGACCCTTATCAGAAGCTTGATTTGCAAAAATTTGTTTCTCATTCTGTGGGTCGTATTTTCACACTCTTGATAGTGTCCTTTGATGGAAAAAGTTTTTAATTTTGATGAAGTCCAATTTATCTATGTTTTCTTTTGTTATTTTGCTTTTGGTATAATATTTAAGAAACTGCAGACTAATCTAAGTCCCTAAAGATTTACACCTTGTTTCCTTTTGAGATTTTGATTGTTTTAGTCTTTACATTTAGGTCTTTGATCTATTTTGAGTTAATTTTTATATATGGTATAAGAAAGGGGTCCAAATTCTTTTCTTTTTTTTTTTTTTTCTACATGTGGATATCCAGTTCTCCCAGCACCATTTGTTGAAAAAGCTCTTTTTACCCATTAAATGATTTTGGCACCCTTGTTGAAAATCAATTAGCCATAGATGTGTGGGTTCATTTTTGGCCTTTCAATTATATTCCATTGATCTGTATGTCTATCCTTATACCAATATAAAAATGTTTTGATTCCTGTAGCTTCATAGTGTGTTTCAAAATTGAGAAGTGTGAGTCCGCAAATTTTGTTCTTTTTCAAGATTGTTTTGGCTATTGAGGATCCCTTGCAATTCCATATGACTTTTAGGATCAACTTCTCCATGTCTGAAAAAAAAGGCAGTTGAAATTTTTATAGAGATTGTGTTGGATTTGAATTTGTAGGTCAGTTTGCAGAATATTGTCATCTTAACAGTATTAAGTTTTCTAATTTATAAGCATGGGTTATCTTTTAACTTATTTAGGTCTTCTTTAATTATTGTCAACAATATTTTATATTTTTCAGTCAATACAACTTGCATGTCCTTGGTAAAATTTATTCCTAAGCATTTTATTCCTACTAATGCTATTTTAAATGGAATTGTTTTGTTAATTCCATTTCCAGATTGTTCAATGATAGTGTATAAAATACAACAGATATTTGCATATTGATTTTATATCCTGCAACTTTGCAGAACTCCTCATTAGCTCTAGTAGTTTTGTGTGTGTAAAATCTTTGGAGTTTTCTATATATAAGATGATTTCATCTGCCATAGATAGTTTTACTTCTTCCTTTCCAATCTGGATGTCTTTTACGTCCTTTTCTTGTCTAATTAGCTAGAACTTGCTGTACAGTGTTGACTAGAATAGGTGAAAGTGGACCTCCTTGTCTTTTTCCTAATTTTAAGGGGAAAGCTTTCAGTCTTTCAGCATTATGTACGATGCTACCCACGGGTTTTCATAGATGCTCTTTGTGAAACTGAGGAATTTCCCTTTTATTCCTACCTTGTTGAGTATTTTTATCATGAAAATGTGTTAGATTTGGTCAACTTATTCTACATTTATTGAGATGACCATGTGTGGAATTTTTCCCCTTTATGCTATTGCTGTGGTGTATTACAATGGTTGATTAACCAATCTTATATTCCTGGGGCTAATCCCACTTGTCCATGGTATATAATCCTCTTAATATATTGCTGGATTCAGTTTGCTAATATTTTGTTGAGGATTTTTGCATATGCGTTCATGAGAAATACTGACTTGTAGTTTTCTTTCTTGTGATATCTTTGTCTGGCTTTGAAATGAGAATACTACCAGCCTCATAGAGGGACTCTGGTTTTGATTTTAGTTTTACTATTCACTATGATTCAACCTGAGGTAATCACTCAATAACTTAAAGCTTTGTATTCCTCAGCTCTAGATTAATAATAAATTTATGCATACAAATTGTTGTGAGGGCTAAATGAGATTATTATGTATGCTTTGTAAACTGTCAATCACAGTATTTATATCGTATTACAAGTGTTGGTGTGGGTGGGTGTTAAGAATAATAGCAGCAATCCGGGTTGGGATAGAATTAGAAACATATGTACCTTCACTAAGATTATTATACTTTGTCTCTCTTGGTCTTTATTATGGCTTGTACAAAATGAGTCACAATCATCCTAGTTGTATTGAAATAGCCACATTAATAATAGTAATAATATAACTATAATAATATAACAATAAAATATATTAGCACTACTATATATACATTGAGTGCATATTGCCCCAAGCATTTGACATATATTAATGTATTTCATCCTCACAACACCATGATGAAGGTGCTGTTACCTTTCTTCATATTCTAAGTGAAAATTGTACCTGAAGTTTGGATAACTTGTTCAAGGTCACACAGCTCAGAAGTTGCAGATAATCAGTAAAATCTGTGACATAATAATACTCATAAAGTTAGTCATTTTTCACTCTTGTTCAAGAGTTGCTCTCATGTTTATGTAAATAAAATGAATCAATTTTTACTCAAATATTTTTCAGAACTATATACATTTTCTGAAATAGCCAATGGATTTAAATGAAAGTAAAATAAGAATGACTCAGTCTATTTTTTTCTATCACCTTGATAGCTAACTTCTTTACAAACTTTTTTCTATAATGCTGGAATAAATTATTATGCACATTGAGAACATCTAACAGCCACACTCACACATCTTTGCAGTGAATAGCTCTGAGGCCTTGGCAATTCAGACAAGTGTTTCTGAAATAAAGGACTATACATTTATAGAAAACATTTAATACCATGGCTGAATATCTTCCTCTAAAGACAACAAGAAAGCTATCATCTTATTTTTTTAGATCTCTAGTAAATATGTGAATTGGGGTTGATTTAAAGATCCTTGACTGGTTTTTGTCCTAACACATAAAACAGTATTTAAATAAAAGTTTTAGCAATTGCAAAGAGGCTCAGAGTTCTAAAATATTTCTGTCCTTTAACTGGGTTTGTTATTTGGTATTTCACATAAAAAGTAGGGACAAGGCTTTGAAATTTACTAGGGGCAAATCAGAAACAAACAAACAAAACCATTATAACCTGGTATGGTTTGATTTAATAGGTTTAAACATATAGCATTAAATCAATAATGTAATGTATTGCCAATAGAATATGAGTGAGTTGATAAATATGTTTTGGGATTGCATCTTGAACACTGAGGTTGACCTGAGTGGGCATAATGGCAGGTCATGCCCTTGGTGCATCTATCAAAGACAGGATCCTTATTAGGTTACAATTACTCTTTTGTATTTTTTATGAAAGTCAGTGCTCAGAATTAAGAAATATAAAGTTTAGTTAAGCGCCACGTTGAAGTGTTTTAACTGTATCAAACTTTCTAAATAACTTTCAATTAGAAGTTCTAAGAACCAAGTGCATTTGTCTTGTTTAAATACTATATTCCAACCAATTTTTGAAAATAAGTATCCAAATTTTATGTAAATATAATTAAATGTAGATAGAGATTCAGGGCAGGTAATTTCCCTCCTCTCTTAGAATACACCTTAAATCTTATTGAAGTATAGTTTTTTACATTTACAATGTTGTGTTAATTTCTTCTGTGCAGCAAAGTGACTCAGTTATACATATATATATTCTTTTTCATATTCTTTTCCATTATGGTTTATCACAGGATATTGAATATAGTTCCCTGTGCTATACAGCAGGACCTTTCTTATCCATTCTGTATATACTAGTTTGCCTCTGCTAATCCCAAACTACCAGTCCTTCCCTCCCCCACACCCCCTATCTCCTTGGCGACTACAAGTTTGTTCTTTTTATCTGTGAGTTTGTTTTTGTTTTGTAGATCTGTTGATTCATATCATATTTTAGGTTCCAATAAAATTTTTTAAAAAGAATGAAAGAAAGAATATACCTTAGTCATTTAAATTCATTTTCAACTTCCAGTTATAGAATAAATAAGCCACAGGTATGTAATATACAGCATATATCAATAATATTGTAATAACTTGTATCAGGACAAAGAGTTACTAGACTTATCATGGTGGTAATTTTGTAATGTATGTCAAACGTCAAATCACTGCAATAAACCTGAAACTAACATAATATTGTATGTCAACTGTATTTCAATAAACGTAAATACATGAATAAATAAAAAGCCAAACCTCCATTTACAATTAAAAACTCTCAGCAACTTAAGTATAGAAGGGACCTTCCTTAACCTTATAAAGGACACATAAATAAATAATAAAGTGTTTTAATACATTTATTTGTATCATTACAATTTTTTAAAATTATTTATGTGTTTGTGACGTTGATATCATAATGTAAAGTATGAATGATGGCTGGTACACTTTATTTGAAATGTGTTTAAACGGTTTATATTTAATTTCTAATGTATTCTTCATTGGATTTGTCAAGATGTTTTGATATGTCCTCATTTGATCTTTCTTGAATTCATGCTTGATAAAAAGTGGAGAACAGAAAGCACAGCTAAAATTAATAATAATAGCAATTTCCCCACCTCACTTTCTACCCTCAGTTGGGTCCACTTGCATTTATTGGTAAGATCCTGAAAAAGAGTAGCCTCATATGCCCTATTCCAGACAAAAGCCCCGCTGTGTGGTATTAAAGCCTGTTGGGTGTCCACACTAGTCTAAATATTAAATGCATTGATGACCTCTTTTGAAATAGAATAACAATTATGAGCAAGCAGATTTTGGACTCTTAGCATTAATGGGTTTTTTTTTTTTTCCTACAAAATAAATTCTGTATGTGGTTGAAAGAAAACAAAGCAGAACTTTAGAAGAATTACAAAGATAGGAAATGACAGGGGGATTAAAAACTATTTGAAGGTCTAGGTAAGAGGGAAGTTCGTTTTTTTATGAGGTCCTCTGTCTCTGTTCAGACTAATCAACTAGATAATTGTCCATAGGCTATAAGTATTCATGCAAATAGTTTTGAATAAAAGATATTAACTTTCTTCACTCCTGACAATAGCTAAGTTAACCAGTCAAGGATAAAGTAGGAAAAAAAATGTTTCTACCGGAAATGGCCATTTTGTTTTCTTATGCTTCAGGGTCTCCGTCTGTAAAATGACACTTGAATGCAGTTATCCCTCTAAAGGGGTGGTTCTTAAAATTCAGTGATTCCCATACACATTTAAGTATGTAATGAGTTGCGATGTCTTCTATTCCCTTTAAATTGTTTGCATAAACATACTTACCTACTACCAGGAACTCATCCATGGATTTCCAAGTTCAGAACCCCAGCCCTGTAGAGTCTTAGCAATTGGAAGTATCTCAGAGATATGTCATTTTCCTGCCATAAATTAAGGAGCACCCATAAACTAAAACTGCATAGGAGGAGAGAATTGGCTTTCTGTCACAACCCAGTATTAGGTTTCCCTAGCAACCATCCTGCAAGCCACTCTAGCCATCTGCTTCTGGAACAGTTGTTTCACTCCAGTTTGATGTAAACACCTGAAGAAGACGGTGTAGGTGGGGAAAAGGTGAGGTTGTCAATGCCTGAGAGTCACCTGATATAAAAGGAATGTCTTTCCCTATAATTTCCAGTCAATAACCATTATTCTGGTTAATAATTATTTGTGTGTACATGTGTATGTGCTGACATAATATTTTTAGTAAGCCACAACTTTATTTATTAGTCAAATTTACGTGTATTTCCCTGTATATTCACTACAAGAGAGACACCATATAATGTGTATTTTCATCACTTATGTACATTTTTGGTGAAATATCATGGATTAACTGATATCTTATAGTTTTATCCAAATATTGTTTCATATACATACTACAAATATATGGAAATAACCACAATAAAGAATTAACATACATTTTGTGAGAAAATAAGTATGCAATGGTTTTAAACATCTCCTAAACTGGTGCTTTCCCCAATTTGCTCTCTATTGGAAACATCTGGGAGTTTTAAAAAATCACAGTGTTCAGGTAACATCTCACACTGATTAAATCAAAGTGTCTTGCAATGAGAGCCAGGCACCAGCAGGTATTTTCAAAAATTTAATTAGTAAATATTTTATTTAGGATTTCTATATCTACGTTTATAATTGAAATTGACCCATTTTAAATTTAATATATTTGACATATAGCATCGTGCAAATTTAAGGTGTATAAAGTGTTAATTTGATACATTTATATGTTATAATATGATTACTGTTGTAGCAAAATTTAACACCTCTATCACATTACATAATTATCCTTTCTTGTTAGCTGTTGGGATAATTAAGTTTCAGTCTCTTAGCAAGTTTGATGATTATAGTACAACATTGTTGCCTATATTCATTATACTATGCATTAGATCTCTATGGATTATTTACTACTTATTGAAAGTTTGTACCTTTAAACACATTAATCAATCCCTCCACCCTCCATCCCCTGGTAACCACCATTTTGCTCTCTGCTTTTTATGAGTTTGATACTTTTAGATTCCACAGATAAGTGATATCATATCATCTGTCTTTCTCAGTCTGACTTATCTCACTTAGCATAATGTGCTCAAGATTCATCCATGTTGTCACAAATGGCAGAATATCCTTCTTTCTTATGACTGAATAATATTCCATTGTATATATATATATGCCACAACTTTTTTATCCATTTTTCTGTTGATGAGCATTTAGGTTGTTTCCATGTCTTGCCTATTGTGAATAATGTTGCAATAAACATGAAAGTGTATATATCTCTTCAAAATCTGATTTTCATTTCCTTTGGGTATATACTCAAAAGTGTAATTGTTGGATCATATGGTAGATCTACTTTTAATTTTTTGAGTAACCTTCATATTGTTTTCCATAGTGGTTGGACCAATTTGCATTCCCATGAAAAGTGTATAAGGCTTCCATTTTCTCCACATCCTCACCAGCCCCTGTTGTCTCTTGTCTTCTTGACAATAGCCATTCTAACAGGTGTGAGGTGATGTCTCATTGTGGTTTTTATTTGCAATTCCCTGATGATTTGTGATGTTGAGCATCTTTTCATGTGCCTGCAGGTCATTTTGATGTCCTCTTTGGAAAAATGTCTATTTAGTTCTTCTGCTCATTTTTTTAATCAGATTGTTTTTCTGTTGTTATTATTTAATTTGTATGAGTTGTTTATATATCTCAGATATAACCCCTTATCTGATACATGGTTTGCAAAATTTTTCTCCCATTCAGTAAGTTGCCTTTTCATTTTGTTGTTTCTTTTGCTCTGCAAAAGCTTTTGACTTTGATGTAGTCTCATTTGTTGATTTTTGCTTTTGTTGTTCAGGCACCAGTAGTTTTTAAAAATCATCTGGTTGTACTAATGTGCAACAACATTTGGAACCATTGCCCTAAATCCTCTCTATTCAAAGTGTAGTCCTCCAACCACCAGCATTGGAATCACCTAAGAGACTACTAGAAATGCAGAAACCTGGGCTCTACCTCATACCTACTAAATCAGACTCTATATTACTAGCAATATCTCCAGGTGACTCATATGTATTCTGAAGTTTGAAAAACACTGATTAAAATTTAAAAGATAAATTAAACAAAATTCCTAATCAGATTAATATGTATAGAAAATAGTCTGGGAAAAAATATTTGTATCAAAAGTGTGTGTGACAGTAATGTTAAGGAGAAAATTCTTTTTTTTTTCCACTAAACTTTACCCTAACCTGATATTCTGATTTTATTAATCAAACATCAGATACTTTATCTGCAGGATTAATTATTCCAACAAGGCATCTTGCATTTACCCAAGGCTCAATTAGCATTTTTGACCTCGAAATGTCAGTTTTGTTATAAATCTGTACTGTGAAAATTAATTTCTACAAGTCTTTTTCAGTATGGTAATAAGAATTTTATAACAATGTAACTTGTCCTTGCTATTATGTGAGTAAATGATTGCTTTTGCATTAAAGCAAGTGTCTTTTTTACAGATTTTATGGCCTCCAAACTAGGTAACTTATACTGTATATTGTTGCTTTCTGAGATAAATTTTGAATATATGCCAATTCCATGCAAATCTTATTATTATTCTCTACTATAAAATCATTTATTAGCTTGGTGGTATTTGCTGCTAGTCTACTATGTATCAAAAATTTTTAAAGGGGAAGTTTTTACAAAGTGTATACAACTAATAACATATACTGTTCATTTTGAAACTTAGGTTTATATAAAGTACATATTAACAGATCTAAAGGGAGAAATAGAAAGCAATACAATAATAGTAAGAGACATCAATACCCTACTTTCATCAATGAATAGATCATCCGGATAGAAAATCAATAAGGAAACATTTGACTTGAACAACACATTAGACCAGGCAGACTTAACAGGCACTTACAGGCCTTCCATCCAAAAGCAGCAGAATACACATTCTTCTCAAGCACACATGGAAAGTTGTTCAGGATAGATCATATATTAGGTCACAAAACAAGCCAATAAATTTAAGAAGATTGAAATTATACCAAGCATCTTTTCTAACCACAATGGTATGAAACTAGAAATCAATTACAAAAAAACTGGAAAATTCACAAATATGTGAAGATTAAACAGCATGCTACTAAACAACTAAGAAGTCAAAGAAGAAAGAGAAATTTAAAAAATATCTGGAGCGAAATGAAAATGGAAATGCAACAGACCAAAACTTATGAGATGCAGCAAAATCAGTTCTAAGAGGGAGTTAATAGCATAGCAATAAATGCCTACATTAAGAAACAAGAAAGATCTCAAATAAACAACCTAACTTTAAATCTCAAGGAACTAAAAAAAGAAGAACAAACTAAGCTCAAAGTTAGTAGAAGGAAGGAAACAACAAAGATCAGAGTGAAAATAAATGAAATAAAGACTAAAAAGACAACAGAAACGATGATTGAAATTAAGAGCTGGTTTTTTGAAAAGATAAAAAAAAAAAAAAATAGAGGACAGTTTAGCTAGACTCACCAAGAAAAGGAGAGGACTCAGATAAATAAAATCAGAAATGTGTACCTGATACCACAGAAATGCAAAGGATCATGGGAAATACAAAGGACCATATTAACAATTGTACACCAACAAGTTGTACAACCTAGAAGAAATGGATAAATGCCTAGAAACATACAACCTACCAAGAGTGAATCATGAAGAAATAAAAAATCTGAACAAATTACTAGTAAAGACATTGAATCAGTACCTAAACATCTCCCAATAAACAAAAGTCCAGCACTAGATGGTTTTGCTGGTGAATTCTACTAAACCTTTAAAGAAAAATTAATACCAGTTCTTTTCAAACTCTTCCCCAAAATGTAGAAGAGGAGGGAAAAACTCTCACATTCATATTATGAGGCTATGATTACCCTGATACCAAAACCGGTCATGAACACTACAAGAAAAGAAAATTATAGGTCAATATCCCTGATAAATATAGAAAAAAGTGAAAAAAAGAAACATAGGTTGGAAAACCAATAAATTAAGGAAAATAAAATTCAGCATGCCAACTGCAATAGTAGATAGAAGAATGGAAAGAAGGAATAATCTCCCTAACAATGACTGTTGTATGGAGGGGTTGCAATTTATATCATAAGTAAAAGGACTATTCTGATTTCAGTAAATGGGGGCAGAGAGCTCAGAGAGATTGGATACCAGTTTTTTGTTGTCGTTTTTTGGTTTTTGTTTTTTTTTTTTAATGAGAAAAAGATATCACGTTTAGGGAATAGAAAGAAATTTAGTGTAACTATGGAATAGCATGAGGAGACATGAGGCGAAGAAGGTGGAAAGGAGGCTGGGCAAGATTGTTGAGATTTTATTTGCCACATCAGAGAGCAAAGTCATTTCCCTGGGCATGTGCAATTATTGTTGCATGTAAGCAACAGCAAGAAAAGTGGTTTTCTTTTTTTTTTTTTTTTTGGAAAGGACACTGGGTTTCAAATGGAAAATGGAACAAGTTGAGGGGAAAAAAGAATCATTGAAGACCAAGTAAGGGTTTATTACAGCAGTTTACATATCAGATTATGAAGCCAAATCTGGTCTCTGTACACCGACACTGAATTAATTCTTGGAGACAGAGTTTTAGGTGGAATAGAAAAGAATAGTTTTATTGCTTTGCCAGGCAAATGGGGCCACAGTGGGCTTATGCCCTCAAAACTGTGTGTCCCAATCTGGACGGGGTAGTGAGGAGTTTTATAGTAATGGTTCAAAGAGGGCATGATCCGCTCCTGAACATTCTTCTGATTGGTTGGTGGTGAGGTAAGTGGGAGTCAGCATCATCAACCTTCTGGTTCCAACCGGTCTGGGGTCTCCATGCTTGTGGGCAGCATACAGTTAACTTCTCCCACCTGGTGGGGGTTTCAGTATCTGCAAAACAGCCCAAAGATATTGCTATGTGTATCCCTTGATGGGGAACCAGGGCCCTGCCCCAAGGCTGCACTATTGTTTGTTTTTTTTGACTGTTTCTACCTTGTCTCTTCATCCCCTACCTTCCCTGATTATCAACTGTTTGAACCTGCTCCTTGAAGGTCAAGGAGGCTGAAATGAAGCCTAATTCCTGTAATCAAGAAATGAGGGACACAGAAAGGCTTTTGTGTCCAGGAGTCCCACAGGGTCCTGCTCGGTATTAATTATAAAGACATAAAGTACATCAGTAATAAAAGGAATGGGAGAGGGAACACATTTAAAACACCATTTGGGAAGTAAAATTTACAGGGCTTAATGACTGGGAGAATATAAAAGGGAAAGGTAATGAGATAGGCAGCAAAGTATACATGTGGCTTTTCTTTGGGGTAATATGCTAATGATGAGGCTAATCACTGAAAAAGAGAAAAATAGGGAAAAAATGCAATTTGGTTAGGGAGGACATTGGTGAGTTTAATTCTGGCATCTTACCCATGTGGAAGATCTTAGCATTGTTCTTAAGAAGACTATATACTATATACTAATCCAGAGCTCACAGCAAAGCATGGTCTAGCCAAGGAAATTCACAAGTCATTAATCAACACAGATGCTGAATAGCTCATATCACTCAGAAATTGATGACAAGGAGACCAGAGCCTCAGATGCTATAGACCACCAATATCTGAAGGACACATGAAAGAAAATGATTCTGCAGATGATGTTGAGAAAGGGCTGTGATTAAGTGAGACAGACAGGAGAGGAAAGAGTAATGTCACAAATGAATGTTTATGAGAACTTAGAGGAAATAAATGCCAGCCAAGGTCTGCTGCTGTTCAGTTTTCCCAAACATGATCCATGACCAAAGAGTGGATTCTGTTCCTTTTTGAAGGGCCTGATAATGACATAAAACTAGTACAAAAGCTTAGATGTGATAACAAAAACTGTTGATGACTAGTATAATGCTGCTTGAAACTTAGCGTTAATGCATTTCACAGAACAGACTGAGTCTGTTAGCAAGAAGGTTGGCACCAGACTACCCAGGTTCATAGCTTGGCTCTATCTATTGCACATAAGTGATCCTGAGTATGATGCTTGCCTCCCTCTACATCTCATTTCCCCAAGTATTAAGTGGATATCATTGTTACCCACCCTCATACAATTACTGTGTTGGTTAAATGAGATTTTAAAGATTAAGAATTTAGAAATAGCTGGCACAAAGCAGATGCACTAAATAAATGTTACCTATTATTATAAACAAAGTATTTCTTTAGCTTGGCAAAGATCATCCAAGATTATATCAGTCACAATTACAATTCCAAATAAGACAGAAAACAAACAAAAAGAAATAGAAATCATTTTCTAAGCAAGTCAATAAGTTTCTGACAAACCTTCCTTTTGAACAAATTATAATTTTTTTAACACTGCATTAAGAAAGGCAGAAACATTTGGGATGAAACTGTCTGCAGACCCAAATGGTGGGTCTGTGGACTCCATCGTACTCAAATAACTATATAATTAAAAGCATTATATTCTGTGTTCTAAGGAAAAACACAAAAGAAGACATGGTGGATAAAGATGTCAGAATTCCTAAACTAAAACACCAAATGTCTAGAACTATACCATAAGAAGCCAAGAGATTTAAGCTCATTAAATTGTATACATCAAATATGTACAGTTCTTTGTATGACAATAATACCTCAATAAAACAAGAGTTTGAGTGATGACTTTTCAAGCTATCTAGAACATTTTTAATTATATGGTAATTGATAAATACTGGAAACTGCTATTCTACTAACTTAAAAAAAGTATTTTTAAGTGGCAGTGTTTTACCCAATAGTTTAAAACTCCATCTGACTATCTAGAAATAATAGTTTTTTTACCTAATGTTTTACATATAATACCAGGACCTCCTTATCTGTCTACCCACCCACCCACCTAAGTAACATCTTTCAATATCCATTTTTTGTAGATTGTGCCCAGGTTCTGAGATGTTACAGGAATAGAAGTGCATTTCCAAAATGTCATCTTCTTACTCAAAATATTCTTACTGTTGACTACTTTTAATGGGCTTGAATCATAGGTCTTTCCTTGAAATAGGGAAAATGTGGATGACTCAGAAATTATGGGTCTGGTAACACACACAACTGGAAAAATATTCATTATTATTAAATCTCAGTGTGTCCATTTTAGCTCAGTGCTAATTCTTTCATTTAAAAAAAGCAAAATCAAACATCAAACATTTGCCCTCCCCAAAAAGAAAAATAATATATTTGTCCATTTGTCCTCTATCAACTACTTATTTTTTGAGGTTTCTAAAAGTCTTTGATAGGTTTGTGTCCAATAAAATAAATATGGCATTAATGTTACTTTAAAAAAATGTGTTCAGTTGAAATGTACTCTAAAAAAAGTCATCATTTTTCTTAAAGATTCTTTAACTATCTTTATGAAATTGTTTAAGATTTGGCAAAGATAAATCTCACTATTTAATTTGCTTTATGTACTGTTTTGACATCCATCACATCTTGATTTTACTCTTTAATTAATCACATTGGAATTTACCGTCATTTTTTTATGATTATAATGTGAAATTTTACTGACATAGTTTTACAGTGCATTTCCCCTGTCTTGGTAGTCTATGTCCTGTTAGTTAATGAAGAAAAAAATCCTTGGATGTATTTTATATGTTTTTGATAGCTTTCATTCTTGTTTTTGGCAATAGTTTTTTATACATATTTCATATTTGTGATGTTCTAAATATGTATGTATCATTTAATAGTCATTACTAATTTGTTATCTGTTAAAATAATTTTTTATTTATTTGTTAAACTTCTGTCTACTTGTGGTTGTTTTAAGAATAGATGTTTCTTTGGAAAGAGATGTTATAGATTTTTAAACATCTAACAGGTAGGTCTAAACATCCATAAACTATTTTATCCATTTGAAATACCTCTTCCTTTAATGAAATAATAAGCTCTTCCACAGAAGTAAATTTTTTTGCAAAAGTCATATTCTTTAAAAAAAATAAAATCAGTATATTTATTAGCAATTGGAGAACAGTATGACATAATGGACAGATAATTAAACTGCAGTCAGGAGTATTTTCTTCTCCTGTCTTCCCTTTGTAAATTTAGGTACTTTGCTTCTCTTTCCTGGTTTTCTCATCTAGAAAATGAGAGCCTTAACTGTTTCTGGCATATGTGTCTGTCACAGTGCCCATCACTTGATAAGTGATCAATAAACACTTGTTGAATAAATGTTAAAAAGCTAGTGAGGGAAGGGGCAGGAATTCCAAGCCAGGGACAGCCACCTCTGAAAACCCTTCTCTCCTCTGTGCTCCTAATCTCTGTCGGAGCAGATTCCCTGTATCTGATCTAAAATATTAAATTCCTTGCGGGTATACATTTGCAAGACAATTCTAACATAGTCTTTCTAGGCAACTATGAGTCTGTAGAAGAAGACTGGAATTAAAGTGGAAAGACATAGGTTAATGTCCTAGTTCTACAACTTACTTTTGTGTGTGATTCTGGTTCTACATTATAAAATTATGATTTCTTTCACAGTGTCTGTGTATGTGTCTTTTTTTAAAGAGCAGATAATATATAAAATGCATTTTGTAAAATCTAAATCTCTATGAGTACTTCCTAGGATTGCAAATAGTGTGTTGTGATGCTATCCAAAAAGGGCTTGATGGGAAGGAAGGCAACATTTTTAAAAATGTTTTTCTCTTTTCTCTCTTCCTCACCTGTATGTGTTCCTTAAAAAAAAATAAAAAAATAAAAGGAGTCATTGTGGAGTCATCTCCCAGGAAACCATGGCAAGAAGATCGGCGTGAAGAGGTTGGAGGAAAGAGTGAATCCACTTATGAGGAAACTATTAGTCAAATACAGAACAAGGGACTCCCTAATTGACTAGAACTCTTCAAAACCAGGCTGGAACTCCCTAACCACTCATTTCAAGTTTTCTGTAGGCCTTAATATTTTCAATATCATGAGAGAAAAAGGAGAGTGGGCAAGGAAGGATGCAGAGATTGTGGGAGACCTCCTGCTGGTTCTCTGGTCACTCAGAAAGAGTCAGATTAGATTAAATTCTACAAAAGTCAGGAGCACCATTTCATAATGCTTTGTGGTTTGTCTGGACAGGAGTCAGACTGCACAGACAGAGATAGGTACCTGAGTGTCCTGAGATGCAGCAGTAATATTTAATAGAGTTAATTAAACCCTCTTGGCTCACTTTCATAATGAAAACAATGACATTTCACAGATATATAGTTTTAAAATTACCCCACCAGCTTTAAATATGTCAAATTGGTCAATTTTATGCCTCCAAATTTCAAAGAAAAACACTCTTTCTAAAAAAATCTTAAATGATCCTCTTTAGATTCCACTTACTTTACTTGGGGTACTAGGTAGCAAGATTTATTTGTAGTTTAGAATGATATTTGGCTCTTCTTTGACCAATATAGAGAAAACAAAGAGTTCTTTGCTGAAAATCAAATCAGGACCAATAATTATGCCTAATAGTACCTGGTATTTGCAGAGCACCATGCTTTGAAGTTTGTGGTTTTCCCAGTGCTTTTATTACACATGATCTCCTTTGATCCTGCCACCATTATGTGTGGAAGGAAAGTCAGGTACCATTCTATTGTACTGATAAGTGCAACTGAGACTTTAAAGATTACAGAACTTGTCAACTTCCTTAAGGAGTACTAAACAAGTAACCAAACAGAGTCACAAAATTCAGCCATATCAAAGCTGGGCTTCTTGAGCTTCCAGTCTTTAGTTAATTTTGTATATTAATCTGCCCCTTAAATAACAGTCATTAAATATCTCTGGTATATGGAGGTGGGTTTCTGGCTTGCTGCAGTTGTCTCCTAACTGACTTCCCTATTTGCACTCGAATCCCCTTCAGTCTAGTCTTCAGATCTGGCCAGGGTAGGCTTTAAAACACAAATTCAGTCACGTTCTTCTCTCCTACAGCAAAACATTCAATGGCTGCCATCATATCTAAAAGTGAATCCATGATTCTCGTTCTGACCTCGGAGGTCCTCCAGGATCTAGGTTCAAGGATCAAGGACCCTTCTTTCACTTCACATGTGAGCTTTTTTTTTTTTTTCCCTCGGCCACCCCCACGTCTTGCGGGATCTCAGTTCCCTGCCCAGGGACAGAACCCCTGGCCACAGCAGTGAAAGTGGGAGTCCTAACCACTGGACTGCCAGGGAATTCCCTGCTTCTTAAACACACCAGGGGCACTGTGACCTTGGGCTTTTGGTGGAACACTCTCCTTCCAAATGAAAATGCAATTTGTGCTTCTAAAACCACACTTCCAATTTTGTCTGGATGATTGATTTAGGTTTGTGCTTCCTCTCAACTCCTCAGAGAGTTCCTCTATTTTTACAGAGCCCCCCACTCCCATCCTCACCACCTATCCGTCTTACCTGCTGCATTCCCAGCACCTGGAAGGGTACCTAGCAAAAGTGAGTCTCAACAAATATATGTTGAATGAGGAATGAACAAATGAATGGATGAATACAGTTGAGATGGAACAGATCCAGCAAGGTTGGGTTTTTGCCCGTGTTAGCTGCCCATATGGAAATATTCATCAATGTCCTGGAGATGTGACTTAACTGCCTCCTTTTGGAAGCAATCTCTTTCCAGGAAATCTCTAACCATCTGGCTGTTTAGTCAGTTTAACATGACACATGTTAAAATTTTAGCTCTAGAAAAAATTTAAAGATGAGGATTATATTTCAGAAGGAATTAGTTCACATAAAGCAGTGTTTATAGCCAAAAAACAGAGTTTTTTTTAAACATCTATTCCTCAATCTATTAGCACCATGGCAGCAAAGGCACATTGCTTTGCAACACCAGCCACATATTTCAACAAGGAGAGATTTCATTTTAATGAATTATTACTTTCTTCAGTTATTTGATTAATTTATTCATTGATCTGATCAAATTCACATTTACAGTTTACATTGCAGGATCTCACCTACACACATTTTGTTTAAAGGAGCTCATGTTACTTGCTGGAGACAAATATGCAAACTACTTCTGCTTTAAATTGGATTGTCTCATCAACTGTATCATATGAAATATCTTTATAGGCAAATGTTTCAGGAAAAAAGAACTTTAACAATTTCATCTTTTCAGCATGCTTGAAAACTTAAAGCTTCTTTTTTTTTTCTTTTTTACTGATCATATAAAATGGATTTAGAAAAAATAATTATAAAAGCGAGCACTGTTCTTAACCATGAAATGAACTCCAAGCTTCTTATACCTGTGTGGAGGAAAGAAGGGCACAGTTTACCATGTTTAGAATATCAGCACTAAGAACTAGGAAAGGAAGAGACTTGAAAGCACAAAGTTCCTCTGGCCACATTTTTAATGGCCAGACTCTGGTTCTTATATTACATAGGATTTGGTTTTTTGTTTCCTCTATATCAACCCAACAAATCATCAGTAACAACTCACTTTTATTTTAGTGCTTGACAGTCTAGAGAGCACTTTCATAAAAAATTATCCAATTGGTTCCTCACAATTACCCAGTAAGACAGTTGTAATATTTATATATTTGTACATTCAACCAGTCTGAGGCTCAATGAATGCCACAATCAAGAACCAAAGCAAGGACATTTGACTCTGCAGTCCACCTTTTTTCCATTAAATCATACCGTTGCTTTGATTTCTAAGATTTAAAATTGTCCCAGTCATTTACCTAGCTGCTCTCTCAAGCTTCCTGAGTTCAGAGCAATACTGAATGAAAATCCTTCCTTACAATTGCCTGATGCTTCTAGCTACGAAAAAATATCACAGCTCTATCTATCTGAAGTAATACAGTAGATCTTGGAAGTTTTTAATGCCTTGTTATCAGGAAAAAAGATAATTAATAAGCAAACTTGCAGGTATATTTATTCCTTCTCTCTGTTCTGACATTAAGTTGGATGCACCTAAAATCTCAGTTCCTAAACCAGAATTGTCAGTAACCTCAGAACAATAGAGGCTGTTGTTTTCACAGAGCATTGAAAGGTTTTAGCTGGCTACCTTTCAGGCTGTTGACACATTAAATGTGGCTAGCATACATGATGTGTTTGGGGTTAATTTAAATGTATTTTATTCCTTGATTCAGTCATTTGTATAAATAGAAATTAATTGCAGAAAACCCAGGTATAGGAAATTACTTCATAATGATTTCTAATGCTCTTTTTCATTCCTGTGAACATTGTTCATCTAAGGTCAGCATAGCAGGAGACTTTCTAGTGCTTACTCACATCCACTTCTCCTCCTCTTCTGGGCTCACAGAAGGCTGAACCTTCCCACCATGTGACTATTCCTGGATAATGGTTTGTGAGAAGAAATGATGAAGTAGTTAATTGCTGGTATGAGACCCTTCAGTGCTCTCTTCCTCTGCCTGAGCAACTAAGGAGACATCAAGTTCCAGATGGTATAGCTGCCAGATAGAGAGGCTCCATCACTAGGGTCTCCACTTGGAGTAGGACCTCCTGCCAAATCATGCAGGCCATGAAAGCAAGAGTGAGAAAGGAATTTTGAGGGGATCGGCTACTGAGGTATCCTACTTTAATATCCAAAGGTTATAGTCAAAGGAGCATAGTAATCGGATTCAGAAAATCTGGATAACATCCCATTTAATCACTTTGTCAACTTGGAGAAGTTATGAAATTTGTTGTTTCATATTCTTCCTTTCTAAAGTAGAGATGATAAAATATTTCCTATCGACTTGGAAGAGTGACTATGAAAATCAAATTGCATAGTATAGGTTGAGTCACTCTGCAATTTATGTTCATAAATGTGGTGACATAGTTTTGATTCCTTTGAATTGTGATTTTCTGATTAAAGGAATTTCTCTTCCCAGTCTCCTCATTCCATTCCTATAGAAAAAGTAGACAAGAAGACCAAAGTTAGAGTGTGGGAAAGAACAGGATGCCTTTGATATGGCATGCCTTTGCCATGATATTCAGTGTTTCAAATTGGTTTATAAGGTTTTCCACTTTCACTAGCTTTGCACTTCAGAGAACCAAGACACTCCCTTACACTTCTTTTACTACAATGTGGAGCACAAAGTAAACTAGGTGTTGAGAGAGCATCAAAGCGTATTTGGTGTGACCAAGATGGTAGGGTAGGAAGACCCTGAGCTCATCTCGTCCCATGGGCGCACCAAGATTACAACTCTTTACAGAGTAACTATCGACAATGATGACATGAAGACTAGGAGAAAGAATTTTCCACAAAACAAAAAATATAAAGAAGGAACCACAGTGAGATGTATAGGAGGAGCAGAGATGTGTTCTAGTTAAGACCCACACCCCCAGGTAGGTGACCACAAATGAGAGGATAACCACAATTGCAGAGGCTTTCTACAAGGACTGAGCAGTTGGTCATCACATCAGCCCTCCAGCCCAAGAGTTCTGCACCAGGATGTCAAGACAAGCTCTCAGAACATCTAACTTTGAAGGCCAGCAGAGCTTGCATACAAGAGAGAAAAAGGCTGTGGGAGATTCCAGTCTTATAGGGCTCACACAAAATCTCACAGAGAGGTTTTGGGTCCCAGCACAGAGGCAGGCAGTCATTTGAAAGGAGCCTTGTCAGACCCAATTGCTCATCTTGGACAGCCTCCCAGAGAGACAGGAGGCAACTGGGACTCCCCTGGGTATACAGATGCAGGTGGCAGCCATTTGGGGGAGCTCATTCTACCATGTGAACAATGATGATGGCAAGCATCATTTTGGAGTCCTCCCTCAGCCCATTAGTTCTGGGGGCTTACTCTCCCACCAGCAGGCCAGTTAAATCACAAATAATCAAAGAAATGCAAATCAAAACCACAATGAGACATCACCGCACACCTGTCAGAATGGCTATTATCAAAAGACAACAAATATCAAGCAAGTGTTGATGAGGGTGTGGAGAAAGGGAACCCTCAGGCACTGTTGGTGGGCATGTAAATTGGTACAGACACTGTAGAAAACAGTATGATGATTCCTCAAAATAAAAACTAAAACTATCATACAATCCAGCAATAGCAATTCTGGGCATTTTTTCTGAAGAAAACAAAGACACCAATTTGAAACAGTATATACACCTCTATGTTCATTGTGGTGTTATTTATGGTAGCCAAGATATGGAAATATCCTAAGTGCCCATCAATAATTAATGGATAAAGAAGATGTGGTGGGGCTTCCCTGGTGGTGCAGTGGTTGAGAATCTGCTTGCCAATGCAGGGGACACGGGTTCGAGCCCTGGTCTGGGAAGATCCCACATGCCACGGAGCAACTGGGCCCGTGAGCCACAATTACTGAGCCTGCGCGTCTGGAGCCTGTGCTCCGCAACAAGAGAGGCCGCGATGGTGAGAGGCCCGCGCACCGCGATGAAGAGTGGTCCCCACTTGCCGCAACTAGAGAAAGCCCTCGCACAGAAACGAAGACTCAACACAGTCATAAATAAATAAATAAATAAATAAAAGAACGTGAATTTCTTTAAAAAAAAAAAAAAAGAGTGCTTCAGTGAATTTAAAAAAAAAAAAAAAAGAAGATGTGGTGTATATATATATATATATATATATGTGTGTGTGTGTATGTCTTTATATATATCCAAGATGTGATATACACAATGGAATATTACTGAGCCATAAAAAGTGTGATATCTTGCTATTTGCAACAGCAGGAATGGACCCAGAGGGCATTATGCTAAGTGAAATAAGTCAGATGGAGAAAAACTAATACAGTATGATTTCATTTATATGCAGAATCTTAAAAACAAAACAAACGAACAAACAGAAAACAGAAACAGACTCATAGATACAGAGAAGTAACTGGTAGTTGCCAAAATGGGTAGGGGTGGGGAATGAGTGGAATAGGTGTGGGAGATTAAGAGCAACAAACTTCCAGCTGTAAAATGAGTCAGGTAGATGTAATATACAGCATAGGAAATACAGTAATAACTTTGAAAAGTGACAAATGGTAATTAGACTTAACAGGGGTATCATCTTGTAGATGATACTCTCTTGTACACTTGAAACATAAGTCAATTATACTTCAATAAAAAAGAAAATTTTAAAAATATAAATAAATGACAAAGAAATATATAGGTAAGTAAAAAGAGAGTATTAAGTCAGTTTATACTATTCCTTGGATTCTTAAACTCAATTGCCCAGTCTAGCAAAGCAAGAAGACCAGCAAGACCAGTAAGTACTCCTTGTGTATCTCCTTTACTGAGTGAACAGGCATAGCCGAGAAGCGAAACAGGCATACAACTAACTTTCCACATTTGAGCCATGAAATTTGACCATGGTTTGTGTCCTCCAAACATAAGATATGATGGGGATATGGTGTAACTCTTCAAGCTCTCATCTAATCCTCTCTCCATTGAAGAAACAAAAACAGTGCAGTCATTAGAGAAACACTCTAGGTAGTAATTAAAAGCAGGCTCTCTGAAGCCAGGCTGAATTCCAGCTCTGCTACTTACCAAGTTACCCTGAGCATGTAACTTCTTCATGCCTCAGATTTTTCATCTATAAAGTAGGTATAATAATGGTACATAGCTTATACATTTGTTTTGAAAATTAATCTATGTAAAGTGTTTTGAAAAAGTCCAAGACATAGTGAACATTATAGGGCTTACTTACTGTTGTCTCCTTTTAATCAAACTCCAAGTTATTCTAACACAAAATGAAAAGAATTGGATGCTGTAAAAGATGGGAAGAGTTTTTGGGAAGGCAGAAGAATGAATTTTTGAGAAACTTTCATGAACAATTGAAGCAACAGAAGATGACTAAAGATGTTGTTAGGAACATTTTATTATTTTGTGATTGACAAAATCTATAGGACTCTTCATCTTTTGGGCCCGGATTTTCATTTCTTTCCATGGAACACATTTGAGTGAACCAATGGTTCATGTCTAAACTGAAATCTAATCTGCCACAAAGCTATCACTTTCCTTATTTCTGATAAAATCTAAGTGTTTTCCTGGTTCCTTAGATGTGGGAATTCAGTGTCATTTTTTGGATCCTATGTACCTCCCTCTTTCAAACACAATCAGTGGCCAATCCTGGTCAAATATGTTCACAGGAGTCTTTTCCACTTCCTCTCTGTTACCATTTCACAAATTAGGGTCCTCACCTTCCTGCTGCTGCATTGCTTGAGGCTTCCCAGCAGGTGCTGCTACCAGCGACCCTCACCTCACCCTTGCTAGAGTACAAGAGAAGAGCTGGGTTTTATTTTTCCTTCCAAGGGTACAGATTTCAGAAAATAGCCATTTGGGTTCACTTCTACCACTAAAAGTAACCAAGTGGTAGCTTTATTCCTAATGCGATAAGCCACATATGAATTTAAAGAATAATAATGCCCCATTTTACAGAAACTGATAGAATGGCACACATACATGTTTTATATATGTATATGTATAGGTATATAATGGGGCATTGCTGATATACATATACATATAGATATAGGTATATCTGTCTTTTCCTTCTTAGAAGCTACAATGATTCTTCACGAATAGCTGTTCATACTAGCATGAAAATGGATGTTAGTAGTGAGTTCAGATCCAGCAAGTAATTCCTGACTTTCAGATCACTATGCAATTGAAGAATGCTTTGAAATGAATATCATATTTTTACTTTGGACATTTGTTATTTCTGACTTGATGCATACCCGTTCTGAATTTTATAAGGGCCTCCATAGTGAGTGTGTATGTGTGTATACAGCCACACACACACATACACATGCACAGAAAGAAAGCAAGTGAGAGGAAGATGCCTGTCAACTTCAATTCTGTATGCATAAAAATGCATGAGAGAAGGGACTGAAAATGTAGGAGCAAAAAGACAGGAAATGTCAAACTTGATAGGTCATGCCGAGGGGAAAAATGTACTCTAAAAATGTCCTACCATTTAACGTACTGGTATTAATTTGATTTTATATTCAACACGAATATGTGTGTATATCCATGATCATATCTAGATTGTTTTTCTACCAAGCTAAGACTTCTGTTGCTCAATGGAGCTCAGCATTTCAAGGCTCTTAATCTCTGCTTGTCATTCATGCCAGTTTTGGTGGGTTTTTTTTTTGTAGTAGAGGTTTTCTTTTTATATATACAAGTCACATTAATCCATTAAATTTCAGGACACAGTACAAAAAAAAAACAATTCAACTAATTCATCTGACAATGCTGTTCATATTCATGATGCCATTTTTTGTTGTTGTTTTGTTTCCTAATAATAAAGGAGGAGACTTAGGGCTGTTGGGCTGATATATATTTGGGGGTACCCCCTCCCCCCTTCCCCACACACCACCAGGGTGAACAGCAGGAGGAGAGGGGAGGGCAGGGCCCACAGCAAAGTTTCATAATCTTGAATCCAATAGGGGAGGAGGAGAGGAAAGGAAGAAAAAAATAAGGAGAAAATACAAATCCTATAATACATACAACAGAGTGGGGATGGTACAGACATGAAGCTGAGGCATGGGGTGGGCCGCTGGGGGTGGGGGCAGCAGAACCCCCCCACATTCCTTTCTCTCTTTGATGCTGTTTCCATAGTTGCCAGGCTGAGAAGCCCTCTCAGAAGATGGGACCAGGAGAAGAGAGTCAGGGGCTCAGTTGGCCCCCCAGTTGTAGATATTGTAGGCTGACTTGTTGGTCTGGGGCTTCTGCAGGATGGAGCTGGTCTGGCTACATTGCCCACTGCCTGTGTGGCTATCCTGCTGCAGGAGATGGTGAAGGATCTGGGTGTGAGGCTGCTGATGGGGGGTCAGAATGTGCCTAAAGGGGGCAGGTGGGTACGCAGCAGCTGTGACCAGATTGATGGGCCCCCCCCCACTTCCTAGGGCTGAAGGCAAGTTGATGGAGGCAGCAGGAGTACCAGAATGAACACCTTGTTTCTCAAAGGCCTGCTGGGTTTTGGAGTACAGAGAACCTGAGAAATCTGGCACACCTGTGTTACTGGAGGTGACTGATACACCAGTGTTGCACCCATGAGACCCATATCCACTTGGCTGTTGGAAAAGGGTGGCTGATGCATTCACACTGACATTCACACCATGCTGCTTGGAAGAGGTAGGAGCCACAGGGAACACAGCAGGCCCATACTGGAAGATGCTGGGGAGGCCCGGAACCCCTGTGTAGTGTGGCAGTCTGTTGTAACTGTAGCCAGGACGCAGCGCCGGGTTCAGGAATGTCTGCTGCATGGTGTAGTGAGTCTGTGTCTGGTTCTGTTGGGGCTGGGCTAAGGCTGTGGCCATGGCTGGGGAGGAGGCATCTCCATGGCAGAACTTTGTGAGGTCACCAGAATAAGGGTTGCTGGCCAGGCTACCATCTCTCCCAGTCAGCAGAATGGTGGGTGTGGGAAATGGGATGCTGTAGTAATCCAATGGAAATCTTGTCTGAAGCATCTGCAAGTCATCATAACCATATACTTGTGACAGATAGGCATGTAACAGCCCTGGAGCCATAATATATGGATTAGGCAACAATGGCAGGACCCCAGGAGGGAGGTTGGGAGGAGCTTTTCCTGAAGTCGTAGCAACCGAGCTTCGAGTGGAGGTTGTGATGGTAGAGTTGCTGCCTAGACTGAGGCCCAAGCTCCTGCCACTATTGAGACTGGAAGAGACACTGACCACTGGTGCAGAGACTGTGCTGGATGTGGTGGAGAAAGTGCTGGAGGGAGAATGAAGATTCGCCTCACTCTCCACGCTTGTGTGCAAAAGAGTGGATGTCAAAGTGCATCCAGAAGATGTTGATGATGAAAGGGTATTCTGCTGAGTAGATAACATGCTGCCATATTGTGTGCTGGTAGTATTTGGAATCTCTTCATTGTGGCTCAAGCCACCCAAGGAGAAGGAGTGTTGATTGGCTGTCATCAGTAAGGAAGCTGCAGATACCGTTTCACTGAGAGGGGGGATACTAGAAGTGGAAGGTGCAGAGCCTGTAGCACCTTCAACCGATTGCGTAGTCTGCAACTGCATGGCCTGCACAGAACTGAAGCCATTCTTTGTCTGAGTCAAGTCCTTTTGGGGTGATGAAGAGACAGAACTGGGTTACTGCTGAGTCTGTGTGGATCACTGTTCATATAGAGGGCCCTGAGCATTATTTTGGGAGGTGTAGGTTGTCGACTGAATTGAGCCACTCTGATAACTGGAGTCCTGGTTAGATGAAATCGTGGATGAAGATTCACTGGCCGTGCTGGTATAGAGGCTACTTGGAGCCTGGCTTGAAGAGGCGCTCGTGGTGAGGGTGGACTCATAATCAGAAAGGACAGACTCTGACCCAAACTGCAACGCCCCAAACTGCAGGCAGAGCCCTGAGATATGTGCTGAGCCAGGCATCTCCACAGCCAGAGCAGGAATCTTAGAAGTCACGGAGGCTTTTTTCTTCTGCTGTTTCAGTTTTTGTTGAGCCGGCTGAGGACTGAAGGATTGGTTGTCTGAAGACCCAGGAGACATTTGTGGAGCCGAGGTGGATTTGCTTGGCAGAGGAGAACACGGGGTGGGGTGGGGAGGAGGTGTAGCAGTGGAGGTAGCCACTGTGGGTGGCTTCTCCTGAAGGAACACCTCCATCACAGTTGAAGACGGGGTGAAAGGCTGGTGCTTTGTAAAGGGGCTGTGCACTGTTGAATCATTCAGGTTCTTCAAATCATACTGCATCAGAGATAGGGATTGTGTGGTGGAGCCCATGTCCCAAGAGGAGGTGGTGGTGGTTCCAGATTTAGAATGCTGAGCTGCCAACTGAACCAGGACCTGAGCAGTCTTGAATTCCTCCAAGAACTGGGAGCCTGTGGTGCTTCTGCCTTTAGCTTCACCGACATCACCAACTCCGTTCCCTAACATGCTCACACCATACTGTGATGAGAAAATGTGTTCCCTGAAGCAGGCTGTGATATGGCACTCTGCTTCGAGTTACTGAACACCAGAGGCTGGAGAAGAGAAGGAGCCTGAGATGGATCCAGATTAGATGAATCATTCTCCATTGAAGGCAGTGTCTTCCCCAACAGAGCAGCAAGGTCAATTCTCTGACCAGCACTGATTGCCACATTCTCCGCAGGCAGATGCCCTGACGACACATTAGAGGCAGTGAAAATCTTGGTCTCGGAAAGATCTTCATTCCAGTCTTCAGTTTCCCACTCCTCTGTTGCAGTCGTCTATGCACTCGTCCCATCATCGGGTTCAAAGTGGCCAGTGTTGTTCCATGTATTGCAGCTGTTATTGCCATAGTTATCAGTATTTGCCAGCTCTGCATAATCAGCTGGATTAAAGGTTCCCATCCCTTGAGAAGAAAACCTTCCTCCCCGCCTACCAGAACCACCTCTGCCTCGGCCACGACCTCTTCTGCCTCTTTCTGTGCCACTTCGAGAAGGCCCTCCACTCTTGGTGCCATCTAACCCATTTTCCTGACCTCGAAACTCTCATCCACGGCTGGCACCTCTCCCCCGTCTTGGTGGCCCACCATGTTGCCAACTATAGTCTCTATCCCGGTCTCAATTTTCTTTGCCTTCCTCGTTGGATTCCGTTTGGCCACCATCCTTCTGTCCTGAGACTCCCTTCTTCTTCCTAACCATCTCCCAGGAATGCGTATCTGGGTTTCCTTCCAGCAGTACATTGATGGCTGTGTTGACAACTCCATTGCAGTCATGCAAAGCAATGACACATTCATCCTGGTTCTTGCCTGTGATAGCAATCAGTTGTTTCACCTTTTCCTCAAAGCCAGCATCATTATGGTCCAAAATCATCTGTGCAAGTCGAATTTGCTCCTCAGTGGCCCAGGACCGCTGCTTGTGCTGTGTCTGGTTTTGGTTTTCAGGTGGTTCCCAGTTTCCTCGGCTCAGTTAGTGCCCACCCATGTCATCATTTACAGTATATACGAATAACAGTATTTACAAGGTAGAATACTCAGTCTTCTCCTCATGTCAGTTTTTAAAGAATTGTTTGAATGTAACTGCACAACATGCTGTTTTGTCCCCTAGTGTTGTCCCAAAGCCTTTTGTGACTGAAAAGCTATGGTGATCATGGACCTGTGGTATCTAGGTAAAAAGCTGCTTTTCTCCCCTAAAGGATGAGTCAGGAAAATCAATCACACCCAAACATAAAGCAATACATCTCCAAACACTCTTCTGTCTGATTCTTCTCACGAACATAACATAAATGAGAGGTACAAGGAGTTGGTCTGCAGCCGGACTCCCTCTCATTACCCCTCGACCACTTCCTTCCTTCCCTCACAGGTGAGAGCTGACTCATCTGTAAGGGGCGTGCAAGTGGAGCACCTCGTCTTTGAATGACTGTTCACACCTAACTTCTCAGCAACATTTAATTTTAATGTGCTTCCTTGCTCGTGATGCTCCTCAGGTGTCATCTCTTTGGTTAACCCACTCCAGGGGTGGCATGCATAGTGGGTCAATATTCCCCTTTCGTGTGCCTATAGCACATAGATAATCAGTAACTATATTGTTTCCCACTTAGTCCAGACATCTTTAGAATTCTCGATACATTTGCATGTCAGGTGAACTTCATCAGTCAATCAGGGCTAAAACCTACTTGCTATGCCTAGGTTACTCATTCTCATTTAAAATATGTGTATTGTAAAAAAGAGTTCAGGAGACAAAATGATGGATCTCAAATTTATTTTTATGAGTATTCCTTATTAAATTAGCAACAACAACAAAAATATATGTATGTATGTGTGTATATATACATATATATTTATTAACAAGACTCATCCTTAGGACCGTCATTGACTTTTGTATATGTTTACTCAAAAATATTATGAAATGAAAATGCTATCAATGATTATTAATTTTATTCAAGAGACTGTTAAACATGTTTATAAAATAGCCACAAATACATGTGCAAGTTATGTTATTTATTAAGTCTACAGAAAAACCTGGCAGAGTGTGTAGATTTATGGTAACATTCTTTCCTCTATGCTCCCCAAACTCATCATACTTAGGTCGATTGTAACACTTGCCACATTGTTTTGAAACCACTTCCTTTCTTATTTCACTGACTAACTCCTTTGAAACAGGAGAGCCTGGCTTCTCTTTGCATCCTGTGATAACTGATTGAAATAACTGATTGAATGAATAAATGATTCTATTTTTTTAACAAGTGGTGTTATATTATTCTGCTGTCATGAAACTAACTCTATTCTTAGCGCTTCCAGAGCATGTTACTTTTCTTATCCCAGTGAAATTTTGTTTAATGACTAATTTCAAATGTATATTTCACCTTAAGAAGATTTCCTTCTTTTTTTTTTTTTTTTGGCTTGTTGAAATAGTAAATAAACTGACATAAGTGTTAATTCTCTGAATGAGTCATTTTAATGTTACTAATTAGTTTAAATTATGAATTAATATTTAAAAGCTATAATCCTTAAAACTATATAAGTAACTAAATTGGCTTTGAAGGCTGTAAATGTTTTAATACTCACACAAAAATGTTAACTTGCAATCATCTTTGAAAAAATTTAAAATCCATTTCCAACGAACTATATTATCTTTGAACCTCCTGAAAAACATTTGGAACTTGAATTTTTTTAATAAATTATATTTATAATTCTCTGTACAACCCAAAAAGATTCCCATGATGGGAAAAATCTGAAGCCAGAGTCTTACAAACGGTGAATTACTGTGCCTTTATTATCAATAATAATATACGTAAAATGACTCGCAGTCCATCCTTAAAGCTTTGGACTCTTTGATATCATCAAAGTAGAGATTTTTAAATGCAGAAAATGCTGACATGACATTAGATATACTTGAAGCCATTCCTTAAAATTTGTTGATTAATCGCGTGGTGCTAGATGTTTCAAATCAACTTCACTCTTCTTGAACCCTCAGCTTAAACTCACAACTTGAATCTTATTTTGCATTTTGAAACTGAAATAACACTGGTCCTTTCCACTTCCTCCTCTGGTGTCTAGAATTTGTTAAATCCTGATGGTTATGATTCAGGAATCTCAAGGACATTCCTTTTGTACATGAAGATTTGTCCAAGTCAGAGATGCTCTCTTTAAGAAAATAACTGACCTGGCATATTTATGAAAAGAATATATATAAAAACATACAAAATGTCCAAGTCGTTCTTCTGGATGGTGGGCTTCTAGGTGATTTTAAATTTTTTCTTTTTTCTTGCCAGCATTTTCCAAATTTTGTGATATGAACCTCAGTACTTGTATAAGAAAAATTAAAGTTAGTTCATAATATCTGTAGATATAGATAAAGATGAAAATTTACAATAGTGTTAAGAGTAGCTGTACTTACTCTACACCAGATGCTCAACTCAATTATTTCTGATGGAGTGGATACCATTTTTCAAAAAAAAAGTAGTATTTATACTATTACTTTTGTGTTGTAGTAACAGTGATGCTGTGTGTTGTGATGGTGGGGTAGGGGTTAATAAAGCAAGGAAAAAAAGAAACACACAGTATAATGAAAACCCCTGTGGTCTGAGTGGAACATGGATCTTTAAGGTTGAGGCTGGATTTTAAGGCCATGGTCTAGAGACCCGAGAAGAATGTTTGTCTTTTCCCTAAAGGAAATGCTATGTCATTGAAATATTGTAGCAGATAATTGATACCACTAGATTTTCACTTTCTTTTTTTTTTTTTTTAACATCTTTATTGAAGTATAATTGCTTTAATGGTGTGTTAGTTTCTGCTTTATAACACAGTGAATCAGCTATACATATACATATATCCCCATATCCCCTCGCTCTTGCGTCTCCATCCTGCCGACACTCCCTTTCCCACCACTCTAGGTGGACACATAGCACAGAGCTGATCTCCCTGTGCTATGTGACTGCTTCCCACTAGCTATCTATTTCACATTTGGTAGTGTATATATATCCATACCACTCTCTCACTTCACTCCATCTTACCCTTCCCCCTCCCCGTGTCCTCAAGTCCATTCTCTACATCTGCATCTTTATTCTTGTCCTGCCCCTAGGATCTTCAAAACCATTTTTTTTTAATTCCATATATAAGTGTTAGCATACGGTATTTGCTTTTCTCTTTCTGACTTACTTCACTCTGTATGACAGACTCTAGGTCCATCCATCTCACTACAAATAACTCAATTTCGTTTCCTTTTATGGCTGAGTAATATTCCATTGTATATATGTGCCACATCCTCTTAATCCATTCATCTGTTGATGGACACTTAGGTTGTTTCCATGTCCTGGCTATTGAAAATAGAGCTGCAATGAACACTGTGGTACATGACTCTTTTTGAATTATGGTTTTCTCAGGGTATATGCCCAGTAGTGGGATTGCTGGGTCGTATGGTAGCTCTATTTCTAATTTTTTAAGGAATCTCCATACTGTTCTCCATAGTGGCTGTATCAGTTTACATTCTCACCAACAGTGAAAGAGGGTTCCCTTTTCTCCACACCCTCTCCAGCATTTATTGTTCGTAGATTTTTTGATGATGGCCATTCTGACTGGTGTGATGTGATACCTCATTACAGTTTTGATTTGCATTTCTCTAATGATTAGTGATGTTGAGCATCCTTTCATGTGTTTGTTGGCAATCTGTATATCTTCTTTGGAGAAATGGCTATTTAGGTCTTCTGCCCATTTTTGGATTGGGTTGTTTGGTTTTTTGATATTGAGCTGCATGAGCTGCTTATAAATTTTGGATATTAATCCTTTGTCAGTTGCTTCATCTGCAGATATTTTCTCCCATTCTCAGGGTTGTCTTTTCATCTTTTTTATGTTTTCCTTTGCTGTGCAAAAGCTTTTAAGTTTCATTAGGTCCCATTTGTTTATTTGTGTTTTTATTTTCATTTCTCTAGGAGGTAGGTCAAAAAGGATCTTCCTGTGATTAATGTATTAGAATGTTCTGCCTATGTTTTCCTCTAAGAGTTTTATAGTGTCTGGCCTTACATTTAGGTCTTTAATCCATTTTGAGTTTATTTTTGTGTATGGTGTTAGGAAGTGTTCTAATTTCATTCTTTTACATGTAGCTGTCCAGTTTTCCCAGCACCACTTATTGAAGAGGCTGTCTTTTCTCCAGTGTATATTCTTACCTCCTTTGTCAAAAATAAGGTGACCAATGTGTGTGGATTTATCTCTGGGCTTTCTATCCTGTTCCATTGATCTACAGTTTTGTTTTTGTGCCAGTACCATACTGTCTTGGTTACTGTAGCTTTATAGTATAGTCTGAATTCAGGGAGCCTGATTCCTCCAGCCCCTTTTTTCTTTCTCAAGATTGCTTTGCCTATTCGGGGTCTTTTGTGTTTCCATTCAAATTGTGAAATTTTTTGTTGTAGTTCTGTAAAAAATGCTATTGGTAGTTTGATAGGGATTGCATTGAATCTGTAGATTGCTTTGGGTAGTATAGTCATTTTCACAATGTTGATTCTTCCAATCCAAGAACATGGTATATCTCTCCATCTGTTTGTATCATCTTTAATTTGTTTCATCACTGACTTATAATTTTCTGCATACAGGGCTTTTGTCTCCTTAGGTAGGTTTATTCCTAGGTATTTTATTCTTTTTGTTGCAGTGGTAAATGGGAGTGTTTCCTAATTCCTCTTTCAGATTTTTCATCATTATTTATAGGAATGCAAGAGATTTTTGTGCATTAATTTTATACCCTACTACTTTACCAAATACGTTGTTTAGCTCTAGTACTTTTCTGGTAGCATCTTTAGGATCCTCTATGTATAGTATCATGCCATCTGCAAACAGTGGCAGCTTTACTTCTTTTCCGATATGGATTCCTTTTATTTCTTTTTCTTCTCTGATGGCTGTGGCTAAAACTTGCAAAACTATGTTGAATAATAGTGGTGAGAGTGGGTAACCTTGTCTTGTTCCTGACCTTAGAGGAAATGGTTTCAGTTTTTCACCATTGAGAACGATGTTGGCTGTGGGTTTGTCACACATGGCCTTTATTAAGTTGAGGTAAGTTCCCTCTATGCCTACTTTCTGGAGAGTTTTTATCATAAATGGGTATTGAATTTTGTCGAAAGCTTTCTCTGCATCTATTGAGATGATCATATGGTTTTTCTCCTTCAATTTGTTAATATGGTGTATCATGTTGATTGATTTGCGTATATTGAAGAATCCTTGCATTCCTGGAATAAACCCCACTTGATCATGGTGTATGATCCTTTTAATGTGCTGTTGGATTCTGTTTGCTAGTATTTTGTTGAGGATTTTTGCATCTATGTTCATCAGTGATATTGGCCTGCAGTTTTCTTTCTTTGTGACATCTTTGTGTGGTTTTGGTATCAGGGTGATGGTGGCCTCGTAGAATGAGTTTGGGAGTGTTTGTCCCTCTGCTATATTTTGGAAGAGTTTGAGAAGGATAGGTGTAGTTCTTCTCTAAATGTTTGATAGAATTCGCCTGTGAAGCCATCTGGTTCTGGGTTTTTGTCTGTTGGAAGATTTTTAATCACAGTCCCAATTGCAGTGCTTGTGATTGGTCTGTTTATATTTTCTATTTCTTCTTGGTTTAGTCTTGGAAAGTTGTGCTTTTCTAAGAATATGTCCATTTCTTCCAGCTTGTCCATTTTATTGGCATATAGTTGCTTGTAGTAATCTCTCATGATCCTTTGTATTTCTGCAGTGTCAGTTGTTACTTCTCCTTTTTCATTTCCAATTCTATTGATTTGAGTCTTCTCCCTTTTTTCTTGATGAGTTTGGCTAATGGTTTATGAATTTTGTTTATCTTCTCAAAGACTCAGCTTTTAGCTTTATTGATCTTTGCTATTGTTTCCTTCCTTCCTTTTTCATTTATTTCTGATCTGATCTTTATGATCTCTTTCTTTCTTCTAACTTTGGGTTTTTTTGTTCTTCTTTCTCTAATTTCTTTAGGTGTAAGGTTAGGTTGTTTATTTGAGATGTTTCTTGTTTTTGGAGGTAGCATTGTATTGCTACAAACTTCCCTCATAGAACTGCTTTTGCTGCATCCCATAGGTTTTGGGTCATCGTGTTTTTATTGTCATTTGTTTCTAGTTAGTTTTTGATTTCTTCTTTGATTTTTTTAGTGATCTCTTGGTTATTTACTAGTGTATTGTCTATCCTCCATGTGTTTGTATTTTTTACAGTTTTTATCCTGTAATTGATATCTAGTCTCATAGTGTTGTGATTGGAAAAGATATTTGATACGATTTTAATTTTCTTAAATTTACCAAGCCTTGATTTGTGACCCAAGATATGCTCTATCCTGGAGAATGTTCCATGAGCACTTGAGAAGATAGTGTATTCTGCTGTTTTTGGATGGAATGTCCTATAAATATCAATTTGGATGGAATGTCCAATAAATATCATTTAAGTCCATCTTTTTTAATGTATCATTTAAAGCTTGTGTTTCCTTATTTATTTTCATTTTGGATGATCTGTACATTGGTGAAAGTGGGGTGTTAAAATCCCCTACTATGATTGTGTTACTGTCAATTTCTCCTTTGATGGTTGTTAGCATTTGCCTTATGTATTAAGATGCTCCTATGTTGAGTGCATAAATATTTACAATTGTTATATCTTCTTCTTGGATTGATCCCTTAATCATTATGTAGTGTCCTTCTTTGTCTTTTGTAATAGTCTTTATTTTAAAATCTATTTTGTCTGATATGAGAATTGCTACTCTGGCTTTCTTTCGATTTCCATTTGCATGGAATATCTCTTTCCATCCTCTCACTTTCAGTCTGTATGTGTCCCTAGGTCTGAAGTGGGTCTCTTGTAGACAGCACATATATGGGTCTTGTTTTTGTATCCATTCAGCCAGCCTATGTCTTTTGGTTGGAGCATTTAATCCATTTACATTTAAGATAATTATTGATATGTATGTTCCTATTACCATTTTCTTAATTCTTGGGTTTTGTTATTGTAGGTCTTTTCCTTCTCTTGTGTTTCCTGCCTAGAGGAGTTCCTTTAGCATCTGGTATAAAGCTGGTTTGGTGGTACTGTATTCTCTCAGCTTTTGCTTGTCTGTAGAGGTCTTAATTTCTCTGTCGAATCTGAATGACATCCTTGCTGGGTAGAGTAATCTTGGTTGTAGGTTTTTTCCCTTTCATCACTTTAAATATGTCCTGCCACTCCCTTCTGGCTTGCAGAGTTTCTGCTGAAAGATCAGCTGTTAACCTTATGGGAATTCCCTTGTGTGTTATTTGTTGTTTTTCCCTTGATGCTTTTAATATTTTTTCTTTGTATTTAATTTTTGATAGTTTGATTAATATGTGTCTTGCCATGTTTCTCCTTGGATTTATCCTGTATGGGACTCTCTGCGCTCCTGGACTTGATTGACTATTTCCTTTCCCATATTAAAGAAGTTTTCAACTATAAATCTTCAAATATTTTCTCAGTCCCTTTCTTTTTCTCTTCTTTTTCTGGGACCCTTATAATTAGAATGTTGGTGCATTTAATGTTGTCCCAGATGTCTGAGACTGTCCTCAATTCTTTTCATTCTTTTTTTTTTTTTATTCTGCTCTGTGGTAGTTATTTCCACTATTTTATCTTCCAGGTCACTTATCCATTCTTCTGCCTCAATTATTCTGCTATTGATTCCTTCTAGAGAATTTTAAATTTCATTTATTGTGTTGTTCATTGTTGTTTGTTGGCTCTTTAATTCTTCTAGGTCCCTGTTAAACATTTCTTGTATTTTCTCCTTTCTATTTCCAAGACATTGGGTCATCGTTACTATCATTACTCTGAATTCTTTTTCAGGTAGACTGTCTATTTCTTCTTCATTTGTTTGGTCTGATGGGTTTTTACCTTGCTCCTTCATCTGCTGTGTGTTTCTCTGTTTTCTCATTTTTCTTAACTTACTGTGTTTGGGGTCTCCTTTTTGCAGGCTGCAGCTTCGTAGTTCCCATTGTTTTTGGTGTCTGTCCCCAGTGGCTAAGGTTGGTTCAGTGGGTTGTGTAGGCTTCCTGGTGGAGGGGACTTGTGTCTGTGTTCTGGTGGATGAGGTTGGATCTTGTCTTTCTGGTGGGCAGGACTATATCCTGTGGTGTGTTTGCAGTGCCTGTGACCTTATTGTGATTTTAGGCAGCCTCTCTGTTAATGGGTGGGGTTGTGTTCCTGGCTTGCTAGTTGTTTGGCATAGGGTGTCCAGCACTGTAGCTGGTCATTGAGTGGAGCTGGGTCTTAGTAGTGAGATGGAGATCTCTGGGAGAGCTTTTGCCATTTGATATTACTTGGAACCAGGAGGTCTCTGATGGACCAATGTCCTGAACTGAGCTCTCCAACCTCAGAGGCACAGGCCTGACACCTGGCAGGAGCACGATGACCCTGTCAGCCACATGACTAAGAAGAAAAGGGAGAAAGAAAAGAAGGAAAGAAAGAAAGACAGAGAGAGAGAGAGAAAGAGAGAAAGAGAGAAAGAGAGAGAGAGAAAGAAAGAAAGAAGGAAAGAAAGAAAGATAGATAAAAAGAAGGAAAGAAAGAAAGAAAGGAAGAAAATAAAGTTTTTAAAAGAAAAGATATAAAAATTTATTAAAAATTAAAAAGAAATTCAAAGTATTAAAAAAAGTTTAAAAAGACAGACAGAACCTTAGGACAAATGGTAAAAGCAAAGCTATACAGACATAATCACAGAAAGAAGCAAACACATCCACACTCACAAAAAGAGAAAAAGGAAAAAATATATATATCTGTATATTAAAAAAAGGAGGAGAGCAACCAAATCAATAAACAAATCTACCAATGATAATAAACGCTAAATACTAAACTAAGGTAAATATAAAACCAGAAACAAATTAGATGCAGAATGCAAACCCCAAGTCTACAGTTGCTCCCAAAGTCCACTGCCTCAATTTTGGGATGATTCGTTGTCTATTCAGGTATTCCAGAGATGCAGGGTACATCAATTTGATTGTGGAGATTTAATCCGCTGCTCCTGAGGCTGCTGGGAGAGATTTCCCTTTCTCTTCTTTGTTTGCACAGCTCCTGGGGTTCAGCTTTGGATTTGGCCCCGCCTCTGCATGTAGGTCGCCTGAAGGTGCCTGTTCCTGCCCATACAGGAAGGGGTTAAAGGAGCAGCTGATTCGGGGTTCTGGCTCACTCAGGCCGAGGGGAGGGAGGGGTTTGGAATGCGGGGCAAGCCTGTGGCGGCAGAGGTCCACATGATGTTGCAACAGCCTGAGGCACGCTGTGTGTTCTCCCGGAGGAGGTGTCTCTGGATCTTGGGACCCTGGCAGTGGCGGGCTACACAGCTCCCGGGAGGGGATGTGTGGATAGTGACCTGTGCTTGCACACAGGTTTCTTGGTGGCTGCAGCAGCAGCCTTACTGTTTCATGCCTGTCTCTGGTGTCCACACTGATAGCCGTGGCTTGCGCCCATCTCTGGAGCTCATTTAGGCGGTACTCTGAATCCCCTCTCCTCCTGCACCCCAAAACAATGGTCTCTTGCCTCTTAGGCAGTTCCAGACTTTTTCCCAGACTCCCTCCCGGCAAGCTGTGGCCCACTAGCTTCAGGCTGTGTTCATGCAGCCAACCCCAGTCCTCTCCCTGGGATCTGACCTCCGAAGCCGGAGCCTCAGCTCCCAGCCCCCGCCCACCCCAGCGGGTGAGCAGACAAGCTTCTCAGGCTGGTGAGTGCTGGTCAGCACTGATCCTCTGTGTGGGAGTCTCTCCACTTTGTCCTCTACACCTCTATTGCTGCACTCTCCTCCATGGCTTCGATGCTACCCGCACCCCACAACCCCCCATCCCCGCCAGTGAAGGTGCTTCCTAGTATGTGGAAACCTTTCCTCCTTCACAGCTCCCTCCCAGAGGTGCAGGTCCTGTCCCTATTCTTTTGTCTCTGTTTTTTCTTTTTTCTTTTGCCCTACCCAGGTACGTGGGGAGTTTCTTGCCTTTTGGGAAGTCTGAGGTCTTCTGCCAGTGTTCAGTAGGTGTTCTGTAGGAGTTGTTCCACATGTGGATGTATTTCTGATGTATTTGTGGGGAGGAAGGTGATCTCCATGTCTTACTCCTCCACCCTCTTGAAAGTCTCCCCCTAGATTTTCACTTTCAATGTATCAGTCTGGCTGCAACATGGGAAATGAACAGAAAGGAGAGAAGAGTGGATAAAGAAGACCTGTGGCCCAGGTGGCCTATGATGATGGCTTTGAAAGAAATAGAAATGAATCCAGAAGTATATTGGAGATGAGATTTATAGAATCTGGTGTTGTGATGCTTATTGGAAATAAAAGAGAAAAAGATGAAAAGAAGATTACCAAGTCTCCTGCTGGTACAAGGGGCTACATGGTGGTGACATTTGCCACAGTGGAACATTGGAAGGGGATCAGCATTGGGAGCAAAGATTGCAAAGTACGTGTTAGCCACACCGAATGTGTGCTCCCTTTGAGATTCACAAATGAAGAGGTCAAGCAGGAAGTTAAATGTAGAGATCCACAAATGAGAGAATGATCTTGGATTAGAGATCAAAATGTGTAAGTCATGGACATGGGTCAGTGCCTCTGGCATAAATGAGGGTAAAACAAGTGGTAGACAAGGTAAGGGGTTAAGCCTTACTTGAGTCTAACTCTGTGGACACCTAAAATGGGTTTGTTTGTGTTTTAATTTTTATTTTATAGTGGAGTATAGTTGATTAACAATGTTGTATTAGTTTCACGTGTACAGCAAAATGATTCAGTTATACATATAAATGTATGTATTCTCTTTCAAATTCTTTTCCCACTTAGGTGATTACATTAGTGTTAATCAAATAATGACATGGTAGCCTGAAACCCCACAGTGGGTCCAGGAAAATACATGTGGGTTGGTATTACTAAAATACAAAGTGAGAGAAAAGGAGTGGAAATAGATGTAGGTAAGTAGATTAATGAGTTATCGTTAAAGCAAATTTGCTCTCAAACCAACTTGCATGGGAGTCTGAATGCCATCTGGCAGGAGGAGTGGAGCAGTTGAAGAATATTGGCAGAGAAGAAGCATGACTATATTTGTGTTTTAGGTGGGACACACTGACTGGAGCTTAGAGGATGAATTTAAGAGCAAAAAGACAGGAATGAGGAAAACCTGATAAGTGGCTCTTGCATTTGTCTGGACAAGGTGCTGAGAGATGGGATAATTGAAATATGGAGAAAGCAGACTGAAAAATATTTAAGGCACAGCATACTCATTTGTCAGAAATGGAGAGTGAAAAGGAAGAGTCTGTGGCATGACTTGCAGGCTTCTAGTTTTAAAGGTGAAACAGATTACAGTGCCATTTATGGAGGGTGGCACATTTGGGGAGGAGTTTCCATGTTGGACATGTTGAATGATTAAGGGATAATCAAGAGACATGATTAGGCAACATTTAATACATGAGTGAGAAAACTTAGGACGTGATTTGAGCAGGAAATAAATATTTATGGGTCATCAGCTTATAAGCAGTTGTCAAAAGTAGGAGAGTTGATGAAATTGCATAATTAGTCTCAACAAAGCAGTGGGGACAAGAAAGTTTACGAGGGAACATGGATTTTAAGGGTTAGGCTGAGAAAGAGATGGCCAAAATAAAAAACAAAACAAAACAATGATCAGAGTTGTTGAGGAGAACCATGAGAAATCAACACTTTCAGGAGCGTGAGGTCAAGAGTGTCAGATGCAGAAGAGGAGCTTTGGATCTGAAAGTGTGGTGCATAGGACACTAACATCTTTTTTGGGTGTTTCTAAATCCCTTTATGATGATGTTATTCTATGAAATCAATAATAAAGGGTTCTAGTATGCTATAGTGGTGTAAACCCACTATACCTCATCCCTCCTGCTTGTTACAAATAAAAAAGAAAAATATATAAAAATAAATAAATTTAAACAAAAAACCTGAAACACCTACTACACAGGTATTCCAAACAGTAAATAAGAACAGGCAAATTGTAGAAGGAAGTCAAAATTTGGAAGAGCAAATGACAAGAGAGTGAGTTTTCCATTTTCTTTTCTTTTGGGGCTTTATCCCAAAAGCAGGCACAAGTCACAGAGTGCCTTAGCAGCCGGGTGGCTAAAACCTCAATAGAAACTCCAGTTCCTGCACAGAGGAACCAGGAAATGAACCCCTGTGGATGGAGAGAGTGTAGAGAATAATTACGACATATTCAATTGCTCTCTCATTAAAAAGAACACTTCTGAGATTTAGGCGACTGATTCTAATCCCTGGTTTGCTAATTTAGATCTGTTTGATTCAAACTCTTTGAGCATTTATGTTATCTTGTGGATAAAAATGGCTATCATGACACTTTCATGTTTCTCAAAACTGTGATAAATATCAACTATAGCAGTTTACTCAAGTGCTTTAATAGATCATGAATTTTTACTTAAATATGAATTACTGGTACTACTCAAATTTATATTTCTGTTGGTTTATCAACTCTGACACTTTTACAATGTGAGTCTATATTCCAGACATCATTTGAACAGTGTCCAAGTTCAAATAATTATCTTGACTTGGCTTATCTCCATACCTTAAATGCAATTGTTATTTGATCAGCTGACATCATACTGTAAGTATAGTTTTTTCCTTGATTCTATCTATCTTTTATATGCAATTATAGATGTCGTATCCCAGTCTCAGCTGTCAGATGTTTTATTTAAAGCCCAGTGTCTTAGGAACAAGGAAAACGCATTTATTGATGATGGAAATTTGCCTCCGTGGACTATGACATCTTCATACTTTCCTTTTTCCACGTAATTATAGTCCTGAGAGGTTTGTGAACCAACCTAATCACTTGGAACTCATATCATTTAGACCGTTAGTATCTTTCATTATTATGACCTTTGAGTAATGGTTTCTGAATCAGTGCCACTGGAATAAGAGCTTGATTTTTTCTCTTTATAGTACTATTCAGAATAATCACTGTTTTTGATATAATCATTGGGAACCAGATGTCCAGGTATAATTGAATACATCTCTATGAGTTTCCTTTCAGATCAATTGTATTCTGGATGTTTCATAAAGAAATAACTCCAATTGTAACCACAAATTAATGGTTCTCTTCCCCTCTCTCCTCCTCCTCCCCCTCCTCCTCCCCCTTCTCCTCCTCTTCCTCCTCCCCTCCTTCTTCTTCTTCTTCTTTTCTCTCTCTCTCTCATCTCCCCTTTAAAAGGAAAACCCCTTTCAATTTTTTAAAATAAAGGACCAAATATTAAAGAATATTTATTCTTCATAATTAAATCTAAACACATCAAAGCATTTTCAAGTTTACGCAGATTCAAAATTAGTGAGATTTAAAGGAAATAATTTGCATTAACAAAATAATTTAAGTCCCATATGTACCAGCAAGCTATATAATCTATTTTATCTGTTTTACCTACCATTTCCTACAAATAAAAGAACCTTTCCATTCAAATGATTAATTCTGGAGGAGGAAAGTTTTTCAATCTTCATGTGTTACTCTATTTCTTTTCAAAAATCAGTAAACTTTTACACAGCACACATGTTGACAATATTTTCTAAAAGTTAAAAAAATGTAAATACATCTTCAGACAAAAAATTATGTGTATAGCTGATTCACTTTGTTAAAAAGCAGAAACTAACACAGCATTGTAAAGCAATTATACTCCAATAAAGATGTTAAAAAAAATTAAATTCCACTTTAAACTAGAAAATTAACTTGGATTAAAAAATTTTGAATATCTGAGACATTTTGAAGCCCTATGGGAAATAAGCATAGATAATTTAATACATTCCTCATGCATACCTCACAGAAACAATCATTATAAGCCTGAAATAAAAGAGATGTAGAAATTGAAAACTTAACTATAAAACTTAACTATACATATTAACTATACATATTTAACTTAACTTAACTATACATATTTAAATTTGAATTTAGGGTCATCTCAGATCAATATCTATTTATTATTTATGTTTCATTCTCTCTTATTTCAACTAATATCTTTTTCAGATTAAGCAACTGCTGAGATATCTATATATCTACTAAAATCTAATGTAAATTAGTTGACACGTCAATTCCTTTCCATTTAACTTAACAAAGATTATAAAATAATAATAACACCAACAAAAATGGTAGCTACCATTTTAGAAAGTATGCTTGACATGCCAAGCAATCTATCTACTACACACAAACACATACACACACACACACACACACACACACACACACACACACACACACACACACAATTTCAGCAACTGCAATGAACCTGATGTTACTATCTTTATGCTACAGGTAGCTAAGCTGAGTTTGGAAAAGTAATTAAATTGTGGGATTTTATATAACTATTGTAGCAGTGGTGGGATTTGAACACTGGCCTGATTACTCTTTTAAATAAAATGTTTCTATTTTATATTAGGAGCTAAGAATATAGACATGATGAACAAACACGTTCTGTGCTCAAGCCATTCACAATCAAAATTGAGCAGGTAGGTTGGGAACTCATAAGCCAATAAAATCAGTAGAATAGATATAGATAAATGCAACATGGAAATAGTTACATGATAAGGTACAGAGCTACAAGGGAGAAATAAATACACTGGGATGGTAAACCTTAGCTTTGCAGGCACTTTTGGAGAATTCTCACCCACAGCTCTGCCTTCTGCCACTTGGCTACTGTTCCAAGACCTTGGTTTGCACATTTCTAACTTGTCTGACCATCCACCTCTGAAAAATGCAGCATTATTATTGGAAAAAAGACATTAGGACTGTGAAAGACTTACTGCTCCTCACCCACCCACTCATTGATCATCAACTAGGATTTGACCCCTGCACTCCATGCTCTGCCGGGGCTAAGTATCTCCACTCCCTGCAGAGATTTTTTGTTATATTAGACAACCAGTCCAAATAAAACTATTATACAGGTCAAAGTGTGAAGAGAGCCGCTTTCTCTTATTGGGATGTGGAGTCTTCCTCATAACATCACCGCTTGACCATCATCATTTGCAGATTTTGGAAAACTCATAAATTATTTTAAAGGTTTTGTTTTATGCACAACAAAACCAGTCGTATTTTCCTTTTCCATATCAATTTTCTTCTGTTTGTACATGAATGTAGAGAGTAGAAATGTGGACTGGATTCTAAGTGTTGGGTAATCTGGTTTGCTGAAGTTTGGTGGAGACATTGTCATTTGATCTGTAGTCAAGTCAGAGTGAGCAGGAGGAGTGGGGCTGCTAATAGTGCCAGAGAGCAGGACAGATGTGAGGTCATCAGAGCGGTAAAGAGGGGTTTACAAGTGTGCGAGGTAGTCCTTGGAACACATGCAGCTGGTTGGTTATTTTGTTTTGTTTGGCTTTTTTTTTTTTTGTAAGCTAAGTTTATCACCTTATGAAGCAATTAAAAAAAAATGTCTCTTACAGAATAAAACTACCATAAAGTGGTTCAATTTCATGTAGCAATTTTGCTCAAATCATATTTCTAAAAATGCAACATCTACTTTCACCTTTCATCATCATAAATTTCTTGATAATAATTCAAGTGTGAACATCAATCTATTTTTTTAGTGTTATTTAGTGTTTATATTCTAGGCATCATTATTTAAAATTATAGTTTCAACCAAAAATATGGATAGGTGGTTGAAATTAGGAAATTTAGTTATAGATTTGAAATAAATGGAAACACACACAAAATTCATAAGGGATATTCAGAAAAAGTCATGGAGTGTTGTTGCAACAGCCAATGCATTTTTCCCGAGGCCAACCAGGTGCATAATAAAAAGATGGAAATAAATACTTAGCTAACCACAATGAGTAGTAGGCGGTGGGAAAAATCAGCAGTAAATTTATAAAGTCAAGGACATACTGAAATGGATATTTGAAATATTGGTTTCATTGTTGTGAAGTTCAACTGCACATAAAACTTGATATCCTAAAGGAGCAACCTGAAACAAAACAAACATGTTTTGAAACTATCCCTCTTGTAATAATACTAATTTATAAATTTATTTTTAATATTAAGCCATTTAAGATATCTTGCTAAGTAAATAAAGTGAAGAGGGAAATAGTGTATGGTATACATGCTATGTAAAGAAAATAAGGAGGAATAAATATAGTTATGCAGCTTATGTATCTATTTATCTACTATGCCTATCCCTTCTATGTATGGAAAGAGAGAGACAGAGGGAGACATCTATATATTCATATATGTATAGATTACCTTTGAAACAAAATCCAAGAAGCTGGTAACAGTAGCTGCTTTAGAGACATAACTGGAATAGAAGTCGTGGTGGGATCGAGACTTCCTTTGCATCTATTCTTTTATAGTGTTTGAACATTTTAGCAAGCAGGCTAGTTTCCATTTCAAAATAATGACAAGAAATAAAACCATATAAATAAACAACTAAAAATCATAATTTTAAAGAAAAATCACCAGAAGTAGTTTTGCACCTACAGAGAAGACATCTCTACTTAAAACAAAATATTGACAAATACAAGTAACCAGCAATCAATAATTTTCTTAAGTGCCCTTTTCAGTCACTGGCAGAATCACCTTGGGAGGAAAAACTAGAATAATAAGAGGTGCTTGGATTACTTCTTGAGCCATGGAAAGAGTCAAATCTGTTTTGGATTGAACAAAAAATCGAATGTTTTGTAATAGCAAACTAAAAACAGGTGCTTTTACTGCCTTAATGAAAGATGCTAGAAAAAGAAGCACCAAGATACAGGCAAGGGACCTGTGTGAAATACTAGTAAATTGGCTGAATTTAACCCAGTGTTTTGTTGGCTCTTGCTTGATGTTTTTATCATGATGATGTCTGAGAAAAATTGAACCTGCAAAATGCTTGCTGGTTGACAACAATTTAAATAAGTAATCAAAATTAATATTAAATCAAGTTATTTAATACATTATCTTTCAGAAATCAGAATATTCCTTAGAACAATTTTTAAAATATAACATTGTTCAATAAATATTTGCCAAATTGACTTTTTATCAAACAGGGAAAAATACATAGAAAATGAATTCAAGTAAATGTGTCTTCTGAATGTTCAGACTGTACCACTTGCTGAGAATACCACACTTCAACATGTTCATCTCTTGATTTTTTTTTCAGAGAGTCAAAAGGAATGGTTAAAACAGTACTTTTTGTTATATTTAATGAGCTCTTTTGTAATTACGTGAGCAGCAAACTTGAGATCTAGCTTTGTGATGGCTTGGCAAGAGAAGGTGCTGGTAAGAGTTTTAAACTCAGCAAAAGGGGGTAAGAGCTGTATGAGGTGAGAAACTCCATACATTCTAAGGATGAAGATTGGCTCGGAATTGATAAACTCGGAAGATTTTTTTTTGCGGGGGGGAGGGGTACTGAATTTCCATCAACACTACAAGGCACTATAATATTTTTTTATTTCTTCTTTTCTTAAATCTACACTTATCAAGATCATTCCAGTGAGAATACAACTTTAGTTTCAGATCTAGAATGTTCTTTGTGGTGCTGTATGTAATTTGACTGTTTAAAATCACACATTAAAAGACAGCATAATTAGTAATCTGAGTTAGCTGAGAAAAATACTTGGACTGGGATTTCCTTGCACCAGTAGAAATGCTAACTGACTCCAAGGCCATTTTTCATATACATGTGACTCTACTCTCAAGAGGAGGGCATTTTTAATGAAATTTTCAGCAATAGCCTAAAAACATTGCTTTACCCCATCCTTTGGTACATGCCATTCTGAACACTTCTCTTCAGTGATTACTATGATACATTCATAAACCAGTGAAAAAGATGATATTATTTGTATCCGTAATTTACGTGCATCAAAATTCTTAAAATACAAGCATAGCTTGTTTTATTGAGCTTCACAGACATAATGTTTTTTTTACAAATTGAGGGTTTGTGGCAACCCTGCATCAGTGCCATTTTCCAACCGCCTTTGCTCACTTCTTGTCTCTATGTCACATTCTGGTGATTCTGAATATTTCAAATGTTTCATTATTTTTTATGATGATTTTTGATCAGTGATCTTGGATGATACTATTGTAATTATTTTGGGGAACCATGAACCATGCTCCTATAAGACAGCGAACTTAATAAAATGTGTGTGTTCTGACTGCTCCACTGACCGGCCGTTCCCTCATCTCTCTCCCTCTTCTCTGGCCTCCCTATTCCCTGAGACACATCAATATTGAATTTAGGCCGATTAATAACTCTACAGTGGCTTCTCAGTGTTCAAGTGGAAGAAAAAGTCAACCGATGCAGCAAACTTCATTGTTGTCTTATTTTAAGAAACTGTCACAGCCACTCCAGCCTTCAGCAACCCCCAGCCTGATCCGTCAGCAGCCACCAACACGGAGGAAACACCCTCTACCAGCAAAAAGTTTATGACTTGCTAGGACTTCCCTGGTGGTGCAGTGGTTAAGAATCCGCCTGCCAGTGCAGGGGACACGGGTTCAAGCCTTGGTCCGTGAAGATCCCACATGCTGCAGAGCAACTAAACCCATGAGCCACAACCACTGAGCCTGCGCTCTAGAGCCCGTGAGCCACAATGACTGAGCCCACGCGCCACAACTACTGAAGTCCGCGTGCCTAGACCCCGTGCTCTGCAACAAGAGAAGCCACCGCAATGAGAAGCCGGTGCACCGCAACAAAGAGTAGCTCCTGCTCGCAGTAACTAGAAAAAGCCTAGGTGCAGCAACGAAGACCCAATGCAGCCAAAAATAAATAAATAAATTTATTAAAAAAAAGTTTATGACTTGCTGAAGGGTCAGGTCACAGTTTGAATTTTTTAGCAATGAAGTATTTTTTAATTAAGGTATGTACATTATTTTTCAGACATAATGCTATTGCGCACTTAATACACTATAGTATGGTGTAAACATAAGTTTTTTTTTTTTTTTTTATAAGGATCACTGATCGCTGATCATAGGATCCTCACTGATCACTGAAAGTTTTTTTTAAAAAGTATAGTGTCTGGACTGGGTCCTATCTGTAGACATTCAGATTTAATTGCTGCGGGGTGCGGCTCAGTCATCCGTATGTTGCTTTTTTTTTTTTTTTAATTTATTTATTTATTTATTTATTTTTGGCTGTGTTGGGTCTTCGTTTCTGTGCCAGGGCTTCCTCCAGTTGCGGTGAGCGGGGGCCACTCCTCATCGCGGTGCGCGGGCCTCTCACCATCGCGGCCCCTCCCGTTGCGGAGCACAGGCTCCAGACGCGCAGGCTCAGTAATTGTGTCTCACGGGCCTAGTTGCTCCGCGGCACGTGGGATCCTCCCAGACCAGGGCTCGAACCCGTGTCCCCCGCATTGGCAGGCGGACCCTCAACCACTGCACCACCAGGGAAGCCCCTAAACATAAGTTTTGTATGCACTGGGAAACCAAAAAACTCATGTGACTTGCTTTATTGTGATATTCACTTTATTGTGGTGGTCCAGAATGGAACCTGCACTATTTCTGAGGTCTGCCTGAACTTTGATACCAAAATAGATAATAGAGATTTCCAAGAGGCAGCATATGCTCTGTGATGAAGTCTCAGTGGGTGTTCCACCATGTGCTAGGCAGTGTGCTAGGTGTTTTACGTATGGCGTTCCATTAAAACAGCAGAGCAACACCTACTATGTAGCATGTGCTCTTTTCCTCCCAATTATATAAGCCAGAGCATCCCTATTAGTAATGCTATTTTATTACCAATTGTGTTAGTGGCTTACCTAAGATGATAAATGATCAAGCTGAATTTGAACCCCAGGAGTTTGACTACCTGTTCTAACCACTACAAACCCTGTAACACTGTAAACCCCTGAGTGGGTAGGAAAAACTCTTGTTTTGATGATAAGTGATTTGAGACAATAAAGGGTCCTTGGGAGCACTCCCAATCACTTCTGGTTTGATGCTGCCTGATTGGAATCAACTTCTGCTCAAATAAACTCTTAAGAAAACTTTAATATGCCTCAGTTTACCTCTTAACCTTTCTAGTGTCAGAGGAGGGAACTGAAGGAGCTCCCCAACAGCCTCCAGGAGCAACCAGCACCCAGGTGTCGGTACCAGCTGAGACTCTTAGTTGGCTGCTTTCTCAGTGCCTCTGGAGGTGGGGGAAAGTCCCTCTCAGATCCCTGATTTTAGCTTTGCAGCTTTTGCATATGAGCTTTCAGACTTTATTTGAGTATCTCTTTTTCCAGACTGGGTCCAGAAACTGGCCAGAGTCAGACTACATCTGGGCTCTGACTGGGTCTGACTTAGAAACCACACCGGGGCCATTGTAAGGTCTCAGGTGAATAAAATTGTGTTTTAAGGCTGAACAAGTAGGTTAAACTTACCAAAGACAATCTTGAATTTCAGTGGCCACAGTGGAGAACTTTTAACCATCTTAAATCAGCTTATCCATTTACAAAGTGTCCTAGACAAAAGGGGGATCTCAGCCAGACAGTCACTACCAATGCTGGAGGGGAAACTATTTTTTCTCCTCTAAGATTTCTGGTGACCAAGATGAGACCCGCTGGGACACCCCACTCTGGAGCCTATGGACAGTATCCCGGGAAAATTTTCAGAAGCCGACAAAGAGTGAGAATTCTTACCCTGTCAGATTTCCCAGATCTCTATCTGTGGTGCCTGGTGGAGAGATGAAGGTAAAATTTCACATTGTTCCTTCTTTTCCAATTCAGATGGGCAGGAAAAATCATTAGTTATTGATGCTTTTGTTCCCAGGGACAGCCATTGCCTCTTGCATCTTCCCGTACATAGAAAAGCGTTAAATTCCTTAACTTGAGATGTCTGGTTTTCTTTATTTAACAATAATCTTTTGACGTTCCCAATTACCTGCTCTTTGTTGCAAAAACTCCTATATATCCTGGCTCCTCCCCTCACCTCCTTGGAGCAGTTTCTCAGAGTTATCTGAAACGATCTCTCCCAGGCTGCAGTCCTCATTTTTCCCCAAATAAAACTTACCTTGCAACTCTCATGTTGTTCATTTTTTTTTTTTAAGTCAACACCAGCTCTCAAGGGAATTGTCTGAATCTTTGTTTCTTTTGATTATCTTTGGGAGTGGCTCTGGATCTTGGGAGAGTAGTATCTTTTGCACCCTCTTTGAGGACCCCTCTTTTATCTATGAGGTTGTTCAGTACTGCCAGGAATATTTACTGTTTGTCCTGGTTGAAATCTGACAAGATATTGAAACCGAGCAGGACCCTGTGGAGCTCCTCAGCACAACAGCTTTTCTACGTCCCCCATTTCTTGATTACAGGAAATCGGCTTCCTTCAGCCTCCATGACCTTCCCTGAGGTCCAAGGAGCAGGTTCAAACAAGTTGCTAATTAGGAAAGGGAGGGGATGCTGAGAAAAGGGAGGAACAGTTAAGAGAAACAATAGTGCAGCCTTGGGGCCGTCCTGGTTCCCCCTCAAGGGATACACATAGCAGTAACTTTGAGCTGCTTTGCAGATACTGAAACCCCCACCAGGTGGGAGAAGTTAACTTATGCTGCCCACAAGCATGTAGACCCCAGACCGGTTGGAGCCAGAAGGTTGTTGATGCTGACTCCCACTTACCTCACCACCAACCAATCAGAAGAGTATCCACGAGATGATCATGCCTTCCTCTTTGAACCATTACTATAAAACTCCTCACTAGCCCCTCCAGATTGGGACACACAGTTTTGAGGGCATTAGCCCACTGTGGTCCCATTTGCCTGGCAAAGCAATAAAGCTATTCTTTTCTATTTCACCTAAAACTCCGTCTCCAAGATTTACTTCAATGTCAGAATACAGAGGCTAGATTCAGCTTCAATATTTGAAAGATCTGGGTTTTTTTAAAGTAGCTCAATGGTCAAATTGGAAGCTGATATTCAGAGCCTGATAGGAACTTTTTTTTAGGCCTTGTATCCTAAGCTAAAATGCAACTTTGTACCCAGAGGGAGAGAAAAACATTCTGAAACCATTGTGGATGGGTTTACTAAAACATTCTGAAGAAACACAGCTCTAAATCTAGAACATAGGAATCTTTTGATGTACATCTTAGTTGAAGATCTTCTCCCTGATATAAAGCAGCAAACTGAGGATTATATAGTTGGATGGCTGTGTCAGAGTCTTGCTATTATTCAGGTTGCCACCCAATTCACTGAGGAATTAAAAACAAGTGTACTTGTCTTACAAATCATTACAAGAACAGAAATGGGGCTCTAGAAAAAATTTAAAACACACTTATCCTTTTTTACCAATCCTCAAACCTTCCCTATTTACCTTGAAAGATGTGCAGATATTGTAAAAGGTCTGGATTTAGGAAACAAAAGCCCTTCTTGAAGAAACTCACATTCTTTCTCTGTAACTTCAAGAGGTAGATGTTCTACCTAGTCTTCTCTAGGAACCCAGAGACATCTCCTGAAATGTGAACTTCAGAGTGGTAATTCTCATAAGACAAAACCTGAATGAACATAAAAAGATGTTTTAGAAAGTTTATGGAAAAGGAATCTTGGAAAAGAAATTTTATGAGTGGTCAAGCTTACTACAAATTGGAATGAATTTATTTAAGTTTTTAAATACTGAGCTTTTTAATATCAATATTACACTGGTGCAAAATTAGAATTTAGTTTTCCTCCTGTTGAAAAAACAAAGTTTTATTGGAATATTGGTCTTCTCTTGATGAAAGATTGTGAAAGGTTTTATTTATTTACCTCTTGGGTAATCTACCTGAAAAACAAAGGTTTTGTGTCTTACCAACATACAGGTTTCTGATAATTTTAAGATCATAAAACTAAAATGGGTAAGAATATTCAGAACTAATGGAAAAACTGGATTCAAGCAGAATAAGAATTAATAATATAGTATTGAATAAACTAATGAGAACGATTATCATTTTTTTACTTTTTCTTTGAAACATTGCTGGTAGCTTAATGTTTCATTTTTCCAGATGTTTTCCAAACTTTCTTTTTGCTTAAGTTATCTATGATTTACAGTAAGTTTGTAAAGTATACATCTGTAAACAGAATTAAAACATTTACTTTTTCTATGTACCTGATCCCTCTAGAATTCAAAAACTTATTTAGTATTCTTATTTTCATGGCAATATAGTTATTTGCATAAGTTCAGTAAGAATCCGTTCTTCTTGTAACAGGATACAATTGGAAACATTCATTATATTATCAAGGCTTTGACTGGAATGTCATATTTGAGAATATGCATAAAATCAGATATGACCAGACAGTTTTAAGGAACTAAGGTAGACTTTATGGAGCCATTAACAGTTCCTTGGAAAAACAGGCCTGGTTTCTTGCTTATAGGGTTCCCAGCAGCCTTACCTGATGAGTAAGGAAGGTCACTTCTTAACAGGCCCAGGAACCTCAAGGTATCTTGGGGATCTCAAAAAGAGAGAAATTCACCAAAATCTGTAATTGTTTCAGGCAAAGTCTGATGGTGAGTTTTTGGCTTGTCTTCTTAGCCTGGACAGACTTTTAAAAGTCCAACCTAAGATTCCTTATGAAAAGTTCCAGCAAAACAGTTTTTTAAAAGAGCCAATCACTATTCTTGCTGCACTTAGGTAAACAGTCAGGCCAAGTTTAATGAGACTAGACTTATTTTACAAACAAAAGTCTTACTGAGTTCATATTTGATAGAAAGGAGGGTGATTATAAAGAAAAAAACTATGTTTCAGTATAAAATTATAACACAACCATGTGGATATCAGATTCTTGTCTGTGCACCATCTTTGAGGTTTTGTTATTTACCTGTAAAATAAATTGGATCCTGAATTTTTCTAGTTTTGCTACTGAAAGCTCAGCTTCTCTGTACACCAGTGCCAAATCCAATCTCAAAGACAGAGTTTTGGGTGAAGTAGAAAAGGATAGCTTTATTACTTTGCCAGGAAAAGGGGGATGCAGCAGGCTCCTGACTTGAAAAACTATGTGTCCCAACCCCAGAGGATTTGATGAGGTATTTTACAACAGTGGTTCAAGGGTGGGGTCTCTGACAATATTAGTGTGTGTGTGCAGGGCTTGCACTCCCTTAATCTCTTCTCAGGTGGTTGGTCTCCTAATTCTGATGAGTTTCTCTGGTCCCTTCAGTCTTGCCTCAGGTGGTTTCTTGGCTGCTCTTCCATTGATTAGCATCTGTTCTTTGAATCTGCCCTTTGGAACTCAGGGCAGGTCATGGAGGCTGGAGTCTTGATTACAAGAAACAGGGGACAAAAAAAGCCTCCAGGCCCGGGAGCCCCACAGGGCCCCACTTGATTTCAGTTTCTTCAAATATCTGGCTATAACTCTCCAGACAAATGTCTCCAATTTTCTGCCACCCTTCTGATTTGGAATCACTAAGAAAAAGACCAGCCTTGAAGCTCCTTGGAAGGGACCATACCAGGTCCTACTCACTACCCAGATGGCAGCCAAATTTCAGGGACTTGACTCTTGGGTCCACACCTTCCAGTTAAAAAGGGTTCCTCCAGGTTCTTGGAACTGCATACCAACTGGAATTCTAAAATTTAAATTGACTAGGGAAGTTTCTCTTCAGAAGCAGAGAGCACTTTGACGTGGAGAGCTCTGCCAAGGTCACACATCAAGATCTTCATCTCCAAAAAGAAACCTTTACTCCTTTTGCCTTTTTGCTACTTCTCTTTGTAAATGCACAGGAAGGTAATCTTCTTTAACTTTGGCAACTATTGCTGAATCTAGTGCTAAAGCCATTGCTGTACAACAAAAGTCCCTAGGCTTTTTTTCTAAGGTGGTTTTAGAAACTAGAATTGCTTTAGATTCCCTGTTGGTTCAAAAAGGAAGTGTCTGTGCCATAGAAAATATCTTTTGGTGTACCCCGATCAACACTTCTGGTATTGCAGCAAATATAGGAAATTAACAAAAAATCCACTTGGCTAAAACAGCTTGATCTCCCTCCAGGTACATTCTTTGACTTATTTGATACCAACTGGTTTGGTTCACAAGGGCTCTGGCTATGGAATATACTTCAGTCTCTTGGTATTATCCTCCTAATAACTATCATTGCAGTCTCCCTCATGCACATGTCCTCTCAAAAGTCTTAAATTCATGCTCACAGCCATCATCAGTACATCAGATGGTCTCACTGCACTAGGAGAGATAGAAACAAGATGGACAATGAGATGAGATGAACAGCAAAAACAATTCTCCAGGTCTGACATCATAGCCCACTAGCTTCACAATGAGACAAGAACAACTTAGCTATGATGACTGAGAGTGGTGTTAAAACTCAATTTGGGGTCAATGTCTCATGAGTGAGAGGATGACCAAAATGGGGAATTGTTATCCTAATTAAACAAGGAGACCATTAGACTGAGGTAGTTCTAATACTGTGGCAGCCTATGTAAGCAAACCAAAACCTCAGCCTGTAAATGCCTCGAGGTTATGAAATCAAAATTTTAATGATGACCGATCACAAAGAGACAACTGGGCTTTGCATTATAGCCAATCAATTACTTCCTTACTTCAGCCTTTTCTCTATAAAAATCTCTCCCCGAGCTCCTGAGAGAGGAGTATTCCTAACCACTTCCAGTTCAGTACTGCCCAATTCCAACTGATTTTTGCTCAAATAAACTCTTAAAATTAAAAAAAAAAAAATTATATTATGTAATGGATTACAAAATACTACAAGTTTTGTGATGAGCCTTGAAACTTTAAAGATATTTTGAAGGATATGCATTCTTTCCTCTCTTCAGTCTATTATCTTGATAAAAAGATTGAGAAGCACTGCTACTGGCAGAAATATCGCTATTGTTTATCTTCCTCTCTGACCCATCCCAAATTTGAGGGAGAGTATCAAAATATGGATAATTTTTCCCATCCCATGAAATCATGTGTCTTAATGAGCCTACCATGTGAAACCAGAATTTGAGCTGCATTTAAAAGGTATAAAGTATTCAAGAGCATTTTATAAGAACATACAGTGAAACCATTATGCCTAAATAGGGTCTTAAAATGAAAAGAAATACAGCCTCAAATGCATGCCTTTCAGATCTATCATTGATACAGAAAAGTAAGAAGCCATTTCTTTTAATACGCAAACCACATGGCCTTTTCATTCTCCTTTCTGTGAAATAAATGTTTGCTTAATAAAGATAGATTGTGTTTTTTTTTTTTTTTCCTGAGAACATGCTAGAATTTATTTCTACTTAAATATGAACAACATAGCATTTCTTATACACCTTGGGATTTGCATTTTGGGGCAATTGAAGAGAATGCATACACTAAATGTATATGGCAGATCAACCCAAAGCATATATAACAAAGCTCTTACTGAACTTGTACAAAAAATAGGGAAAAAAGAGATATCTCAGTGCCTTAGGTTGTATAATATATTCCACTTGAGATTGCATACAAAGGCTTGGAAAACCACTCAAAACTGCAATATATTTTAAAACTTCAAAGGACAAGAAAAAAGCATGTAAATGGTTTTGTTTTCCTTTGTTCTTGCTCTCCTGAGTTGTGAAATAGGACTCACTGAGTCCCATCAGGAGCCATGCCTGAAAACCATAATACTAATAGGAGCACTATAGAATCCTAAAGAAAAGGTTTTATTCTCTATGCCAGACATTATTAACTGTTTCCCAAAGCTTACATTAAGCCTATGGAAATATCTTATTTGGACCACACAGTGTTGACTTTTTAAAACATGGAATTATTTACCAACATTTAAAATGAGGACATTTAAAATTTTTTAGATTCTCTTGACAAAGTAGGTTATCTGGTAATGTTGATCCCCCAGTGGCTAGAGCTGAATAACAACTGCCCTTCTTAGCTTCCCATCGTGCATTCCACTCCTGCTCCCCAGCCTACTTTAGTTCTTCCTACTTCTTGCCCATTTTCTGCAAGCCTTTGAGCTTACAACCCTTGCCTTTACCCAAGTTCTACCCTCGAATTTTCACATGTATGTTCCTGGCACACCTATTTCTACAGTTTACGCTCAAAGAATTTTCAGTCATCCCAAAGCAGATGACAGAGACAAAGCAGAAATAGAGACACAGACTTAGAGAACAAATGTATGGACACCAAGGGGGGACAGTAGGGGTGGGATGAATTGGGAGATTGGTATTGACATATATACACTATTATGTACAAAATAGGTAACTAATGAGAACCTACTGTATAGCACAGGGAACTCTACTCAGTGCTCTGCGGTGACCTAAATGAGAAGGAAATCCAAAAAAGAGGAGATACATGTATACATATAGCTGATTCACTTTGCTGTATAGCAGAAGCTAACACAACATTGTAAAGCAACTATATTCCAATAAAAATTAATTTTTAAAAAATTGCTTACCCTAAGCACCCTGAAAGCTTAGAGTTACAAATCAAGTTCTATACTAGACATATAAAATTTACATTTTTTGCACATACACGCAAAAAGACTTGACCATCCATTTGCTTTAACCCTCTAAGTTTAGGTCACGTGTTTAAATCTTCTTCCAATACTTTAAGGAGTATGATTATTCTATAAAATCCTCAGGTGTTACTCTGGGTTAAACCACTTTTGTCGCCAACCTGACTAGTATACTTAGATGTCTTTTCGGTTAGGCACCTGGGCTTCAGATCTCAGAATGTTAAGGAAGTCAGTTCACATCTCTAAGCCACAATGTATTCTTTATAAAGCAACCAGACTAGGGCTGTTAAAATGTAAAACAGTCATGTCCTTCCTTTGCCCAGAACCCTCCTACGGCTCCCCACTTCCTTCAGAATCAAATCCTCAGGACCTTTGCTCCTGCAGTCTTGTCTGGAATGCTGATTCCCGACAGCTGCAGGGCTGGCTCCTCGCCTCCTCAAATCTTTATTCAAAAGCCACCTCTTCAGAGAGGCTGCCCCTACCTACCCCATAAAGTTTAACACCCTGGACATTTCATAGTCCCTTTTCTACTTTATGTATTCTCCTTGTTAGCAGTTATCTTTATTTAATGTGAAATATATTTTATGTATTTATTGTTTAAGTTCCATCGTAGCAGAGAGTTTTATGTGTTCGCTTATAACTGTTTGTCTATCTATATTGTCTGTTGTTAGTTATTGCCGTTGATAGTAAGAAACTAGATCCCAAATAAGTGGATGAAAGGAAGAAGGCAGTTCATAACCACCAGGTGGCAGCGCAGGTAGAGGGTGGGAGAGGAACCCAGGAGAAAGGACTTCAACAGTAGGAACAGAACAGAATTCCCGAAACAGGAAGTTCCCAATCTCTGGGCCCTGCACTTGGGCTGAGGAGAGATGGGTGGGTGCACTGCCCTTGTAGGGGAGAATGGAGGAATGCCAAGAGGGTCCGTGGGTCCAGACAGGAGAGGTCATTGAGTGACCTTTTCACATTTTTAAAGCAAAGTCTTGGAGCAGAAATTCAGAAATTGAAAGAATACTGCAGAATTGGAAGCTGCTTGAATACCAGAGACTAAAAGTGGTTTCAGGAGGGTTCCACTCAGAAACCCAAGGGCTGACAGATAAAGGGGAGAGGGAAAAAAAGAACAACAATGGGGCACTGGTGTGGAAAATCCTAAATAGCATCAAGTTATGGGGGAAATAAAATAGACTCCAAAAAGGAGCCGAATTGAAGGGAAACAAATGTGAAATTAGTTGGTGGCCGCCTGGAAGCATTTAAATACTGACCCAGGACTCTTGTTTCTGCCTCTTTGGGCACTGAAGACCCCGCCACCACCCGTCTTGTGTTTTGGGTGGATCCCAACGCTCTTGCTTGAGGATAGTCTGATTTCTCCTCACCTCCTTCAACCCAGAAGGCTTTTCTTCTTTCCCACAGAAAGACTCCCTGGCTTGGCCTTAGACTGTTTCCTTTACTTTTCTGTACTTCCCCTTCCCTCCTTCTTATTTCGGGTCACTACTTCCAATTCTTTATCGTTCTCTCTCTTTAGTTTCCTTAGCTATCTTTGCAAAGTCTCTGAATAATGGAATCATCTGCATGGAGCCCAGGAGAAGGTCCCTAACACTTCCCTAGAAGCTGGAAATTTTTGTCCCTATGTAATGAGTTTCTGTCATCAGTACTACTATTTGTCTGAACTTTAGCAGCAATTACACTTGTAAAATGCGAAAGACCCCATATTTATGTTTTCACATCCACACCACTGGGATTCTAGTGGAGGCATACACCCCAAATTCATTTTCACCCCTAGAGAATCCCACACTGTTTCCATTCCTTCCTTCTGGCATGGTATGCAATAAACCACCTGATCTTTATAGCAATGCACTTTTTTTCTACATACAAACCACCTTTCACTGAGAATTTTGATCCTTGTTCTATGGAACATTAGGTTCTCAGTTGCATTTCTAAATTAGGGAATTGGACTGTTAAACCCTCCTCTATTACCACATTCAATGTCACCTTTCAGACTGCTTTTCAGCATGGAAGATTTCTGCCACCTGTCCTCCTGCCTGCTGCCAAGTCTAGACTATGAGGTGTTGCTTTCTGCCTGACTCTCTTCCTTGTTTGACCATTGAGATTGTTCATGGGCTGACCTGCAGCATTTGGCCAAAAGCCATGTCAGCTACCTCCTCAAATGTGGTTTGAATCGAATATACAAGCACAAATGTAACTAAAGAGCCACTGAGAAATTTAATGTGCTTGTCAAATTAAATGACTATGTATTTGTCTTTGATGAATGGCTTTGACCTTGAGTATAATCACTGCCCAAACTACCTTTAGGAACAGAGTCAACTAAACCTCCTACACACACACACACACACACACACAAAACCTTAGAGGTACTGAAGGGGTTGATTTTTTTTTCAGGTTGAGGTCTTAGAGGCCCTTTCCACATTATTTATCTCAGGGTCCTCTATTTACTTTTTGACACAACTTGCATTGGTTCTTTGTAAAGCTCTAGCTCTCTGTGATTTAAAATTTTCTCTCCACTCAAATTTAGTCTCTCCATCTCTATTTCTCTTATGACAACACAGTTTCCATGACTGTCACTCAACAGCAGTTCATTAAATGGAGCCTCAGGGTTTGTATATAACATCATTTCCATCTACTCTTTTTTGGGTTTTTCCACCCTAGTTATGCCTACAGCTGGTTTGTTGTCATCCCTCTTCCCCATAAGAGCAGCAGTGTGAATCCAAGGTCCAGTGAGCCCACCTTAGATGCCAGTGAACAGATTGACAGCTCCAGGACCTCATTATCTGACACTTTGTCCAGTCATCTGATGCTAAGTATAGCAGGCCAGAGCACTGGTAAAACACATTTGGGAACTTAATACAGTGTCCTATATCCATATGGTAGACTGAGTGGAAGCACTGCTTAGTGATTCTAAAATAGAAAATTCTTAGAAAGAAATGTATTTTCAGAAAACTTTTCTAAATTACAAATATATTTTGACTCAAGTACTTAACTCTTCTACATGACCAGTGAATGACAACTCCTTTGGAGCCAGGGGCTGAAAGGGAATATGGAAGGATTTGAAGACAAATCCCACAAATAAAAATGTGGGATTGACATATACACACTACAATAGTGTGTATTTAAAATAGATAACCAACAAGGAACTACTGTATAGCACAGGAAACTCTGCTCAGTATTCTGTGTGATCTAAATGGGAAAAGGATTTGAAAAAGAATAGATGCATGTGTATGTATAAATGAATCACTCTGCTGTACACCTGAAACTAACACTACATTGTTAATCAACTATAATCTGATATAAAATAAAATTTTTTTAAAATGTGCTAGAAAATTAATGGATTTCCTCAAGTCATTTTAAATGTCCACAATGGAATGAAGCAGACACACCTTAAGAAATATGAAAAACATGGTTCTGCTTATCTGATTTCCTAGAAATTTCAAATATTTACAATAAAAATATTCAGAGCAGCTAGGAAGTTCAAGTGATAGCACTCTGCTAGTAGTAGCTGCTGTGTGCACAAAAGGAAGTTTTATCTTCTCATGAGAAAATCATCAGCAAAGAACCAGGCTCATATTCCATGTTTCTCTGTTGGGTTCAGAAAAATGTGAACAATAAGTGTGAAGAAAGGACTTATTTGCTTTTCTACGCAAAGAGATAAATAGAGGGAAGGACTCATTTCAGAGAGATATAAAATAAAACCGTGTCTTAAAAACACAGCAACTAGGGAAACATCCCGCGGGTGATTAATGGAATCAGCTAAGGAAGAAGGCTGAAGAGGAAGATATTCATGTCCTGCACAGCAACTTGAGAGAGACTATTCCAGAAGAGAGCTTTATGGAAAAAGGGAGTTATCCCAAATTTGGACCAAAAGGGCTCAAAATGGATCAAACTTTGTTAGGGCTGAGAGGGGTTTGGATAATGACGTAAAATAAGTTTCTTTTTCTCTTGGAGGGAAGAATCTAAATAATTTTATACCTGATGTATAGTATTACTCAATAAATATTTGTGGAACAAAGGAAAGAGTGAAGACATAGAGTGGTACCAAGAAAGTATCTCCTTAAGGATACACAAATCTTCGTTGAAATTCCTGGCATTTTAAGTAAGTCTGGGCCCCACCCCCTTACATTTCTCAGGCAGAGAAGTATGGAATAGAAAATAAATATAAATGTAAGCTGTTTTGCTAGTTGTTTTATAACCCCACAAATGGGACATAGAATGCCTGGTACAAAATGACACAATAAAGGCTCAATGATGGAGGTGTTCTGTTAGCTGAAGCTTTCTTTCAGTCTCTGGTGTTTGGACCAGAGGCTGCAGTCCTTGTTTTTGGATGGACCCCTGGGTGTGTGGCACATCCCTGCTTTTAACCAGACCTGAACAGAAGAATGACCACTTGGCCCAGGTGGAAGTAGATGAAGCATTTATGTGTCGCATAACTACTGAAGCTCCTGCCCAGGATGCAGGGCCAAGTGGGGTTGTACTTCTTGTCCAACTCTTCTTAATAAGGGAGTGAGGGAGGGGGAAGAAAGGGGGGAAGGAGAAGGGATTAATAAAGCAGTATGGGATTAGGGAATGAAGACCAAGAGACCAGTCAGGTTGGGGCTGAGTTTCTCTCATGAATTTGTGCTATGCTTTAACGATTCAATTTGACCCAGACCCTCTGAGGATACCTTAGAAGGCTTGGAGGAGACTCAGTTGTGCAGGTACACCCCAGGATATGTAGGGAACCCCTAGGAGAATTCTGGAGTGCATCAGGACAAAAGCTGGTCCAGCGACCGTCCTGCCTCCCCAGCTCATGATGGTCCTATTACCTGTCCCCTTTTCCCTAATCTAAGCCTACAGAAAAAAGAGTTAGCTTTATTTAGAAGATTAATTTCTTACTTTTGGACATGTTTCCAGCTGGAAAATAAGGTAAATTGTAGTAATTATCTATTTCAATAGTGAAACAATGTCCTAGTGACTAATTGATAATTAATAATTTTATAATGTTAGTGAACAATCCAAAAATCAGATGCTAAATTCCTTATACCTTGTTCTCTAAGATATATTTTTGTTAACATTTAGTAACTAATTTGAGTTGCTGATGTCCAGTCCTGTTACTGCCCTTTTCTGTGGCTATTTTATGTTTACCTCTATCCTCATATTGCTTTGGGGGGATTAAATTAAATATATGAAAATAATTTATAAATCATAATATAATCTAAAAATAAAATTTATTGTTATGATTGTTATTATTATTATCAGAATGCTTTATGAACTATAAGCCACACAAGAAATGTGTCTTCATTTTATAGCACTCTATATAATTAGGTAGCCTGATACTTTGGATATAATTTCAATCATGAATTTCTGTTCTTGTTGAACAGATGATTCTCAGTTATTATCATTGGTATTTAGTAACTACTCTGTCCATAATAAGTGCTTAAAACCAGAGGTAGAACTGTACACTTTTATCAGTTCTCTCCTTCCCTGTGCCTCATGGGAGGATCACATCTGTCTGGGGATCAGTGAAGAGCAGGGAGGAAATAACACAGTGACCAGCCCAGGACAAGAATAAAGAAGCCAAACGTGGATGTAGCAGTTTAAATCAAGATTTTTTAATTACACTTATTTAAAAAATTTTCAAAGATATAAAAATGAATTCAGGGACTTCCCTGGTGGTCCAGTGGGTAAGACTCTGCACTCCCAATGTGGGGAGCCTGGGTTTGATCCCTGGTCAGGGAACTAGATCCCACATGCATGCCACAACTAAGAGTTCGCTTGCCATAACTAAAGATCCCGTGTGCTACAACGAAGATCCTGCATGCCACAACTGACCTGACGCAGCCAAATAAATAAATATTTTTAAAAAAGAATAGTGCTGAACTTGATAATGTGCTTAAAAAAAAAAAAAAAAGGGACTTCCCTGATGGTCCAGTGGTTAAGACTTCACCTTCCAATGCAGGGTGTGTGGGTTCGATCCCTAGTCGCGGAGCTAAGATCCCACATGCCTAAGGGCCAAAAATCAAAACATAAAACAGAAGCAATATTGTAACAAACTCAATGGTCCCCATCAAAAAAATCTTAAAAATAAAAAAGATTGCAATCTAATTTAACTTCATGTTTAGCCTCATTACATTAGTGATTACAACTTAAAAAGCAAGATTCATGAATCTGAGAATAGCAAGATCTTTGCACACAGTATAAGATTTATTGAGGTCCTATTGTGTAAAAAGACTTGTTCTAAGTGCTCTACATATGTTAACTGGCTCAACCTATATGATTGTCATAAGAAGGAATACCATTTCCATCACCAGTTTAAAGGTGAAAAATAAAAGACAATAAAAGACAGTTCATCTAACGTCACATAGCTAGTAGATGACCAACTTGGGCTTCAAACTCCCACTCATACAGTTTGGCTCCACAGTTCACACTCTTAGCCATTCAACTATATTACTTTTTTTTTTTTTTTAAAGGGAACTGACTTTTAAAGGAAAACAGTCATCCAGCTGACCAAGGGTCCTCTATATACTCCCCAAACTTCCATTGGAAACTTCAGAGGAGAAAGAAGAGGCATTGCACTGTGTACACATTGCCCATTGTATCCCGAAATACCTGCTGCCATTTGATCATTCTCTCAAATGACATTTCCACAAGTGTTTCTGAAATAAAACAAATGCATCTACATGCATAGCTGAGTCATTCATGTTAGAAATGATTAGTAAAACCTGGTGATTTTCATCACCTGAAAGAAAGAAGCATTACAAGTAGAACCATGGACAATATATATAGTCTCATCCTTTGTTCATACTCTCTAATTTATATATACTATACTATACTATATATAATTATACATATATATATATATATATATATATATATATATATATATATATATTAGAGAGTATGAACAAAGACAAAGGATGTGAAAGCTGACAGTCACCTCTAAGAGGAAAATAATGTCACAGAATACCACACACTGTGGTGTAATTTACTATTTTAAGTAAAGATGTAGAAGGATGAATCATTTTATCTAGTGCCAGATTTCCTAGAGAGAAAATAGAAAATAACTGAAAAGTGACTCCCTATAGTACAGAAAGCCACAAAGCCACCGTGTGAGAAAACCTATTAATGCATTTGAACTCAGACACCAAGAATAGACTCGGCACTGAGTCACTTCAGGCTGGAATGGAAAAAGACAGCAGGAAGAAGGAATTCTGAAGACCTGTGACATTTGCTTCCACCTTTCTTGCTTTGGTTTGCAAGACATTACATGACATTTCAAAGAGTTACCTTTTGCATAGTTTTTGTGACAATATTGTTTCCAAAGTGGCAGGGGCAGGGTGGGGGGAGTTTGGCTTGTGTAGGGTTGTGTGGGTAAAGAAAGATTTGATTACTCTTTCAGTACTTACAGTGATCTAGGGGGCCAGCACCATTGAGTTGACATGGTCCCTGGAGACCCAAATCTTCTTTTAGCCAATGATTCTCAACCCTTGTCAAACGCTAGAAAAATTTCAGGAGATTTGAAAAATTTCAATGCCCAGGCTGCACCCAAGAACAATTAAATCAAAATTTCTGAGGGTGAGATCTATGAATCAGTGTTTGTTTGAGGTTGTCAAGGTTGAAACCTCCTGCTGTGTAGTTGTTTCTCAAACTTTAACTTCCTTCAGAACAACCTAGAGGGTTTGTTAAAACACCGACTGCTGGACCCTGAACCCCAGATTTTCTGACTCAGATCTGGGTTGGGGCCCAAGGGTTTGTGTTTCTAAGAAGTGCCATGGAGCTGCTGCTGCTGATTGGGTGACCTCCAAGATAAGAATTTGACTTCCGATACCAGGGAAACAGAGGTACTGTAAGAAGTAGTTACATTGAAATTGATATGGATTTGCTCCAGCCTAATTTGTTACCAAAGTGCTTAGGGAGCCCTGCAGAGTTTGGGACTCTGTACAGAGTATGCTCGAACTATGGCTAAACTGCAACACCTTTCATTATCCGCCTTGACCTGTGACTGGCTATCCTGTTATGAGGCTGATCTTCCAAACTCATTGTCAGCCCAGTGACATCTGCACCATGTTGGTAGTCCTACTGGAAATCACAGACAGCACAGCTCTGCAATGCTTTGCCTTTCCATGACCTTGGAAAAGCCTTGGAGAGTAATGACCTTGGAGAGCAATGACTAAGTATGAAGTTGTAACCTTAGAGCTTTAGAGAAGCTTGATATAAAAAGCCTTTCCTCTGCTTCAGGCTTTTACTACCCCTAACCCCCCAACAAACAACCCTCAGCGAAGAGCTATAGGTGCCTTCCAAAAATGGATCAATAGAAAAGCTATTTAATCTGTTCCTTCAAATTCTCTGTTCTCTGGCTCTTTTTAAAAATATATCATTTTGTTTTTTATTTTGTAGCCAAGATAAAAATGAAGGAAAGTAAGAATGAACTATAGCTTGATCACATCTGTCTTTATGAAAATTTGAATAATTATTTCTACAATCAGTATCAAGTTTTTTTTCCCTTTTCTTGACTTCTCCCCAAATTATTTCTGGTATTTGAGATATGCACCAGGCTTTCAAAAGTAAACACCTATTTCTCTGCCATTTTTAAATCTCTTGCATCTTCAACTGCTCTATATTATGGCTCAAGTTTCATAGAAAATGAATTAAGAATAAATGTAAAAGTAATTTCAATAAAATATCCATTTTTAAAAAATATTTATTTATTTATTTATTTATTTGTGGCTACGTTGGGTCTTCTTTGCTTCGTGCTGGCTTTCTCTAGTTGCGGCGAGCGGGGGCTACTCTTTGTTGCAGGGCACGGGCTTCTCATTGTGGCGACTTCTCTTGCTGTGGTGCACTGGCTCTAGGTGTGCGGGCTTCAGTAGTTGTGGCTCACGGGCTCTAGAGCACAGGTTCAGTAGTTGTGGCACATGGGCTCAGTAGTTATGGCTTGGGGGCTCTAGAGTGCAGGCTCAATAGTTGTGGCACACGGGCTTAGTCGCTCCGTGGCATGTGGGATCTTCCCGGACCAGAGCTCAAACCCGTGTCCCCTGCATTGGTAGGCGGATTCTTAACCACTGTGCCACCAGGGAAATCCATCCATTTTTAAAAAGAAAGACATCGACTACATTCTCCATGGTTTTAGACATATGAGAAGAATCATACAAAGTCTGGATAAATAGCGTTCGTGGTGTTCTCAGATTTCTATGGAGATAATCTCCCTTGGAAATGAGTAAAAGTTAAATTTGAAGACACAACTAAAAAGAACAGCAACAGTTATTTTTGTTCTGCCTATTCCACATCTTTCTTAGACGAAGCTGTTTCCTCTTTATTTTCTTTCAAAGATGGAGAGAAACGAGTGAATTAATAATTCATTATTGTCAGACTTTGGCAGAAGTAAAATACCTGAAGAAAGGAGCTGAAATGCAGTTTTCTCGACTAAGTAAACCTTTTTCTCTATAGTGTTTGACTTAGGTACTCTGTTAACTCAAGTGAAATCCAAAGTAAGTCGATAAGGAATATTATTTCTCATCATAATACAACAGCATGGGCCTAAGTTTTTAATAATGTTTAAACTAATTAGGAACACACTTGAAATCTAAGAAGAAATTTTCAGTAATGACTCTGTTTATAGAGACAATATGACTTTGTCTGGGACGCTGTGCTGGATGAATGATGTAAATAAATTCTAAAGTTGTTAGCATGTTTCTTTTTTACCAGTAGAAAAAAACTAAGTAGCATTCTAAAGCTTTGCTTATTTTTTTAATAGAGAAAGTTTCTGTTCAGCATTCATTTCCTTTTTGACTAATTGGATGTATCCTTATTTCTCAGTTGTATATTGAATTCTATTCTTTATGTTTGAAGAGGTTTTGAATGTAAGCAAATAATTGAGAACCAAGGCACCGGCATAGTAAATAGTGCTTTCATTTATTTGGAAAGATTCCAAAAGAACAAGGAACTGGAGAGACAAGCAAATTCTGGGAATCTTCAGAGGAAGATTTTGCAACTCCTAATGTAATTTTATTTCCCATATCTGATTAATCACTAAGTCCTTTGAATTCTATCTCCAAAAATGGTTCCATTCATTACTTACCTCTACCTTCATTTCCTCCATGTAATCATTTTTTTCTTTAGAATATTTCTGGAACCTTTCCTGCACTCATTCTATTCATTCGCCACACAGAAAACGGAGTGCCCTTTCTGAAATATTATTTTCCTTTGCATAAAGTCGTTAGTTGGCTTTTCATTGTACTTAGCAAGAAATCCTACAAGGACTATTAAGCTCTTTCTCCCTGTCTCTATAATTTTATTTCAAACCACCTGTGCTCTTACTAAGCTCGAGCCACCTCATCCTGTCCTTTTCTCAGTCCCTAATCTTGTTTTCTAACTCGGGACTTTTGCTAGGAACCCTCTTTCTCCCACTCTTTGCTTGGAGGGCTTCCTCTTTTCATTGAAGTTTCAATTTAATTATCACCTCAGGTTTTTCTTGACCATGCTGTCTAAAGTATTCTCCTTTGTATTTTTATAAACCACTATCGTATTTTCTTTGTAGTCGTTCTCTCATGAACTTGTTTCATAGTAGCAATTGCATTTTTATTATTTGAACTTAGAAATCACATTAGTAATATCATGTCCATGGTAGAGCTTACCACAAGTTCTAATTGTATGTTTATTTGTTCACTTGTTACTGTCTCTTCCATTAGATTATAAGCTCCATGAGGCAGGTAGCCATACCTGTTTGGTTTGCCTGTTTATCTCTGGGGCAGGGCTTAAAACAGTCATGTATAAAAACATGTCAAATGAAAGGATAAACTTGAAGATAGATTAATAACATCTGATAATAATAATAAATTAATAACATAACCTTGTTCCTCCCTTAAATATCAATAAGTTCTCAGTTTGTAACCATCTCCTGAGTTAACTATAATCTCTAAGAAAAAGAGTTAAAAATAAACCAAAGAACTGCTCCTTTTTATCAGCCACAACTTGTATTAACCAAAACTTCACTCTTTAGATTGGTAGTCAGATGCCCTAAATAATTAACTGTTATAACATAATGTACAGTTAAGTCAACTGGGTTATAGAAAATTTCCATATTCCAGTAGATAATGTTTGCATCATTTTGAAAAGTTATACCTCTAAAATAATGCCTGTATGTCTTGATATAAAACAGCATACTAATCTGTTTCACTAGTAATTTAATTTATGAAAACAATTCTTCAGTTGAAAATTATTTCATGTACTTTCTTATGTTCTGAGTAAATCCATTATGGTATCAAATGAAAATGCAAATAACTGTCTGAAAAAGTTGTTAGTGCTTTACGGTATGTAAAATTTTAGAGGCAGGTCCTTAGATTATATCACTGATGGAGTTGCTGTCCTACACATATATCTATAAAAGCATATCAGACCAAAAAAAAAAAAAAAAAAAGCATATCATGACTAGCATTTGGAGAGATTTCTGAGCCAGAGAGCAGGGAACTTCTCAAGGTACTTTGAGAGATCACTCCATTATAATTTGTGCTTTAGCTTTGCAGACTTGGAAACTGGATTTAATCCTTTATTTATTCAAAATAGATATAGTAAGCAGATCCAATGTGCCTTCTTCTGTGCATATATACATTCAAAAAAGATGAATTTGTTTCAATTCCTCACTCCCATTCTCACTTACACTTACTACAACCAAACTTTCAACTCCTCCTCAATTGTATCTCAATGACGTGACCAGTGATCTCCACGTTGCTAAGCAAAATGGTCAGTTCTCAACCCTCAATAAACTGGACTCATCAGGAGTAGTTAAAATAACTGATTATTCCTTTTTATAGGAAATAATTTCTTGTTTGGGTTTCCAGGCTATCACACTCTCTTAATTTCCTGACTGGTCATGCTTTCAGTCTCTTTTGCTGAGACTCTTTTGTTCCTCTTATCTTATCCCCCACCTTTAAAGTTGGGCTTTCCTAGGGCTTGTTTTTTGGATCTCTTCTACTCTTTTTTTTTTTTCTTCACACACACACACTGTATTTTATATTTTATATTTTATAAATATTTTATAAATAGACTGACACCAAGCATTGTACATGGATGACCACAACAAAAGCAACAATGATTGCAATTACCAAACACGAAACACACTCATACTATGTCATAATATTGACATTCAGTCCAGTAATCCTCCACTGTAACAGCTCCTTTACTTTGCAGTGAAAATTGATTTCTATATTCTTTGCCTCTGAGTCCTTGTGGGATTTTTTTTTTTTTTAATTCAGACAGAAAGTCACAAAAATTATACTCATCCTCATCAGTTCACTCAGTCCCATGTAATTAATTTTTTTTTTCATCTTGTGGATCTCTTCTACTCTTTATCTGCAGTCATGTTTTTGGTGATCTCACACAGTTTAATATCCTTAAAAACCATCTGCATGACAATGGCTCCCAAGTTTATATCTCTCCTGTCCATTTCTTGCATGAAATTAAATCTCTACTTGGATGTTTAATAGACATCTCAAAACTTAACATCTGTATTAATTTGCTAAGGCTGTGATAACAAACAACAGAAATTTATTTTCTCACAATTCTAGAAGCTAGAGGTCTGAAATCAAGATGTTAGAGGAGTTGGTTTCTCCTGAGGTTCCTCTCCTTGGTTTGTAAACAGCCATGTTTTCCTTGTGTCTTCACATGGTCGTCCCTCTGTGTGTGTGTCTGTGTCCTAATTTCCTCTTCTTATAAGGACACCAGTCATATTGGATTAGGGCCCACCTTAATATTCTTATTTCAATTGGTTACTTTTTAAAATGCCCTATCTCCAATGATAGTCACCCCCTGAGGTACTGAGAGTTACGGCTGCAACATAAGAATTTTGAGGGGACACAATTTAGCCCATCACAATGTCCAAAACTCAATTACTCAGATTCCTCCACCAGCCTGTACTATGGCAGCCTTTACCAATTAGGAAGTGCAAATTTCACCCTTCTAGTTGCTGTGGAATCATCCCTGAATCTTCTTTCTCTTTTATTTCCATATCCAGTCCATTAGTCAATCCCGTTGTCTCCACCCACAAAATATATCCAGAATCCAATCTTTTCTTACTATCTCTACTGCTATCATGCGCCCAAGCTAACACCTCTAGTCTTGACGATTTTGACAGCTTCTTAACTGGCCAGCTTGCTCCTAAGACTGTCCTCGTCCTCTGCTCTCTTGCGAACACAGCACCTAGGAAATCAGGTAACATCACTTCTCTTCTCAAATTCTCCCAGTGTCTCACTTGTCACCAAGAGTAACATCAAATCCTTAAAATGGACAATGAGGTGCTCCACAATGTGGCCTCTTGCCTCTGTCACATTATGTCCCACTACACTCTGTTCACTCACTTAGCTTCAGCCTCACTGAGCTACTTGTCATTTAAAAATTCCAGGTGCTTTCCTGCCTAGGCTACAAGAAGCCTCCATACAAAAACCAACAACAGAACCTACTGATCATACGAAGCTGGATTCATTAAACTTGGTGAAGGTGAGAGTGTGCTGCTTTGGCAGAATCTCGGGAGTGTCTCAACAAGGGAGACTCAAGGGATTTGAAGGCTGGATTAGTCATAAATTGGTTTTAGGCCAAAAGCCTGAGATTGGTGAGAATTTGTAAACTAGGCAAGTTTCTCAGCCAGTCAGTGGTCTTTGGAACCCATGAGTCCTGTTAAATCAGTTTGTCTGTGATTTTATCTTGGAGTATACAAGTCTGAACTAGTTGATGTTCAAACTATCAGAACTTAAGTTTGTGCTGTATGCCAGTTTCATAATATTCTTCCGTTTCCCAAGTCAGTATGGGTTTGCAACTTGTGGTTTCTTGTTCATTCCTGAGTCTTTGTGTCAACTTTTTCTTCCTCTGTAACCATCTTCTTCCAGATATTTTCATGGCTCAGTCCCTCATCTACAGGATTTCCTCAAATGTCACCATGTCAGTGAAGATTAACCCAATCACCCTATTTAAAAATCCAACTCTCCCCACCACCTCTGCTCCCAATTGCTTTTATTCTGCTTCATTTTTCCAATAGCACTTACCACCTTCTAAAATTTAACAATTTTATTTGATTATTATGTTCATTGTCTGTCTACCTGCATTAAGATGTAAGCTCAGTGAAGGACTAGGAACGGTTTTTATCTGTTCATTTATATCTCAGTTAAATGCTGCCTGATACATAGAAGTACTTAATAAATATGTGTTGAATGAATTATTGAATGAAAAAATGAATGAATGAGACCTACTCAGTATTTTTTAAATGACTTGTAACAGAATTCCTTTAAGATGATTCAGGCCAGAGGAACTGATTCAAACTTTCCAAACTCATGAGAGTCGTTGTTAAACTAGGATGTTGATGTATTAAATACAATAAGAAATGAACACACATTGGGATACCTAGTGCGTACTTAGTACTAAACTATTAACTTCATATATGTTACCTGATATGAAACTCCAGAAAAGACAAATCTAATATTGAGTGACAGAAAGAAGGTCAATGGTTGCCTGAGGCTGGGTCTGGCAGTGGGGACTGACTGGAAAGGTCACAGTGGAACTTTTTAGGGTGATGGAAATGTTCTACATCCTGATTGTGGTCCTAATTACAGGGGTGCATATATTACTCGAGACTCATCAAATTCTATACTTAAAATCAGGGCACTATATTGAGTGAAAATTATACCTCTATAAAATTGATTTAAAAACAAACTAACAAACAAAATCAAATCTCTAACACTTACATCTACTAAGTGCTACTACTTTGCCCTGCTCACGTAAGACATGCACACTGTGTATCTTAGGTGCATTTCTCAGGGTACCTTCTCTCTCGCAGTCTTAGAAATAAAGCCAACAGTTGAAAATTGAATTCTTGTTACCTCGACTCTCTACAGAAAACCCCAACACTCTTTTCTTCAGCAAAGCAGGGTATATAAAAGTCAATTCATGTACAGCTATCTCCAGTTCTCCTTTTGTACTGACCCTATAATGAGTCTAACTTGATCAGGCACAGTGAGCATTTCTTAAGTGTCTGTGGTAATGCACTAAATAACCATCTCCATCCAACAGATAGCTGGTTTTTACTTTAGAGAATGTTCCATTCTCTGAAAGTGATATTTTTCTGATTTGGATCCAAGTTTCCCAAATAACTTGGTGTTTCCTCCTATGTACTAATTCTAGAAAGCAAAAAATAAAGGTAATGCTGAAAATGCATGAAGTCTATGTTGTGGTTGTAGCTCCAAGCAATCATCCTTGGTTCCCATGCTGTCAAATGATCTAGATTAACCAGCATCTGATTGTGCCATTCCTTAATCTAAACTGTGGCCCTATTTTCTTCCTAATATCTAACAACTCTACCCCTGTTAAATCTGCCTTTATAGAATCTACTTTGGTAGGAACCATTTGTGGTCATTTCACTATATCTGGTTCAGTAATGGCTGCTGGGGTTGCCTATTTCTTACTCTCATCCATCCTTCACCCTCCAGGTTGCAGAACTCTGTGACATCATTCACTGCGTTGATGGTTACAGGATGACTGCCTCAAAGAACTTCACTGTTACTAATTCTGATTACCTAGTTCTGTCGTTCTCTTGTGTCTTTAGTATGACTCCTAAGTGATGAGAAAGGGCTGGATCTGATGGAACCAAGAATAACAGTAGTACAAACATTTGAAATCATCTGTTTCTACAGAGCTTAGCCTGGAGCCAGCTTTTGGTTAACTCTGTCTTTCGCTACAGGGAGATACATTAAGATGAAGACTAGAATTAACTATTGGATTTGGCAAAATGGAGATCATTGATACACTTTGAAAGAGCCATTTTAATGGAAAATTAAGGAGAAAAGCCTGATTCCAGTGGGAAAAAGGGAGAGTGAGAGACTCCATTCAAACGTGGGACTACCTCATGTGTGTTTTTCTCTCACTCCCCAAAGCTCACAGCCATGGCAAATGACAAAAAATGGAACAATACTGTTAACTCTTAAGGACAAAGAAATGTAAGGAGGGACACAGAGGAGAAGAGAATTCAACAAATATTTGAAAGAGAGAAAGTGGACAGGCTGGGTGTAGCTGATTTAATAGAACTGGTGGCACCCACTCACCTCCTCCATTACTCTTAGGAAAGTGATTGCTGTAAGTATTTTTTAAAAATTGCTAATGTTCATTAAACCATATACCACCAAACCATTCCACATTGGGGAACCAGCCCTGCATAAAATCAATGGTATATTGCATCATTATATATTATATATGATGATAAAAAGTTGAAACCAACCTGAATGTCTATCAATAGAAAATAGTCCAAAACTATGGTGCATAAAGCCTCAAGAAAATTAGGATGATTTCTGAAAAGGAAAATGGACCTATATTTACTGCTATGATGAGATATCCAAGGTAGTTTTTTTTAATAAAAAAAAAAAGCTACTTGCAGGTAAGAGGACATTTTAAGAAAAAAATCAAAGCATAAATAAGCTCTATATATGGGTATTTATGTGTCTATAAATGTGCATGAACATAGCAATATTTTCAGATGGACACACAAAGAAATGGAAAAATAAATTAATTTTGGTGGGATGGAATAGAAACAATTGCTAATTTGCACCTTATAAATGTCTACGTTAGTTTACTACAGAAAGTTTGCATTGATTTTTTTTTTTATTAAAAAGAGCTAAGCTAGAAAGATTAATGGAACGGGGGAGAGAGAGGGAGAAAGAGAAAGATTCAACTATGACTTAACGGCAAAGCCAGGATTAGAATGTGGGCCCCTGTGCATTGTTCTTTGCATCTACCTCCCCAGGTCTTCTCCCAATAGGCAGGGAAACAAATCAAATCAAGCACAGGAGACAAGGTCAAGGTAGAGCTCAGTCATTCAGCCTTCTGTATTAAATGGAAGAGAAATGAACAGTTCATGTAACGATGTGTGAAGTGATCATACCTAAAATGAGGGATGCCAGTGGAGTATCAGAAATAACAGAAAAAATAGGTATCAAATGAAAATTAAGAAGATTGGAGAAAATGCAGGCACTAGTTACATGCTTAAAAGTTTTCATTTCGAAGCATACGCAGAACAAAGAGGCAAACATAAAAAGCCAGTTCAAAAAAAAAAAAAAAAAATCCAGTTAAGAGGGCAAGAACAGTAGAGGAAGGCCAAGATGGTCATATGAGGAAGGCCTGATAAGGAAGCAGAGGCTGGAGGAACTTCAGAGAGAGAAAATGATGGCAACAGCTAGAAAGAAATTTTGGATTAAAGCAGGACTCAGTAAATGAAGAAAATGAGAAAGAAGCATGAAAGGGGATTGCTTTAACTGTTACTTTGGTACAGACTGATAGAAGTTGAGTTTTAAGATAGTAAACATTCTCCGCTCCCTCTCCCCACCAAGGAATAATCTGTTCCAGCTAAAGTGATCAGAAGGTCATATTTACAAAGTGTTTTGACTTCCTCACACACATGTTTGTTTTGCAAACTAAGCTGTAAAAAATTTTTAAAGCTGACACCATACCTTCATCATATTTAAGTTACTAACTTCTAGAAATACCCATGCACATAATAGGTGCTCATTAATTCTGTTAAACTGATTTGTGTTTTATTCTAGACTCCCATTATATTAATTTGCATATTTCTCTTTTTAAAAGAAAATAAAAACTCTAAAAGCTTAAGATGCATCTTTGTAGAGAAGGAATTCAGGAAACAAGTCTATAGTAAGGCAGATATTACTGTATTTGTAATTTTTAAAAAATCTTCCAGAACTTTATAGAATTTAAATATTTCTTAGCTCTATCATTTATTTTTCATCATTCATGCCTCCACTTCATTTTTCTCAACGGTTTTTAGATCAATGGAATATGTCTTCTCAAGGATTTTGTTTTCTCACACTCACAAACCTGAGATCTCATTTCTGCATTTAGCATAGGTAATTTCATTTGTTAATAGGGTTAGAGTGTGACCTCACCTTGTATTAGCAGGTGCCAATATGTACTCTTCCTTTTAAAAATACACATGTATTTAATATACAATATACTTATTTATGCATAAATGTATCCATTGAAAATACATACCTATATGTACATTTGTGTTCAAATATATAAATATTATCATATACCAATATATAAAATGGAACTGTATTTTATCAATAAAAAAGTTGAAAATTCTGTATATAAGTAAGAGTACATTTGACCCCTGAACAAGTTTGAACTCTGTGGATTCACTTATACGTTAATTTTTTTCAATAAATATGGACTACAGTACTACACAATCCACAGCTGGTTGAATCTCCAGATGTTATTTGTGGATTTTTGACCATGCAGAGTATCAGTGCTGTGTAAAAGGAGAGAAATCTTAATTTATTAAAAGATATAGGAAAAGTTTTTTATTAATTTTTTGGTTTTGTATCTGTCTCTTGACCCATTTACCCAAATGCATTTATTAACTAGGAAACAAGGAAGTGATCTCACCACTGCTCCTGTGTTTCTTTGTTTCTCCTTTGCCCTTCCTGTTCATCCTCATACAACCACATTTCTATCACTATTAAGTTTTTACAAGACCACAGAACAGAAATTAAAGAACCTAGTGTATGGTGGTCAATACACTCAAAGAGATGGAATCTCTTAACGTACAGCACTGAGCCACAGAATTAGGTGGTATAATTAGAAAAATATCCCACTTGCCACAGAAAAGATGTACTAAATTAGCATTTTCAAACTGTGCTCTTCAGAACCCTTAAGACCAAATTAGAATAATGCACAGAATCATTTTAATGAGAAAAAACTTATGAAATATCAGATTAAATGATTTTATTATATCATAACTAAAACAAGTTAGCATGGGAATGTGTGTGTGTGTATATATAAATTCCACATGCTTATAGCACATAAACAACTATGAAAACACAAAGCATCATCTATCCCTGCCTTTGGGACATGGCTACACCCACCTGAGTTCAAACTCTGCCTCTGTCAATGAGACTAGACCTTTAAACAACACCTCTGTTGGAAGTTTCTGTTCTCTGCAGGTTCCACTTTACCTGTGAAACTCAAATACCAGTAAGTAGCCTCAGAGGTAAGAGTACCCAGCCCAACCTACAAGAATTCACTATGTTCCAGAATGTGAAAAAGAAGATGTTTCTGCTTCTTTACAGTCACCCACAACAGTGAGACAAAGACAAAATTAATATCTCAAATAAAATATATCCAAAATATCACAAACCCAATCCATTAGCAAAATCAGTCTAAATATTTCTTGCCTGGTTAGAGACTGGATAAGGGAATAAACTACATTGGAGCTCAGATAATATGTTCTACAAAATGAGGGTAATTCACCAATAATGTGAGGATTCATAGAAAGGGCATGAAAATAAACATGATCTGCCAAGGGACATGATTAATGGAGGAAATAAAAATATGGCAAAAGCCCCAATACCAAGCAAAGTTAAGTGCACATTTTTGAAAAGGTGAAAAATTGAAAATAAAGATAGACATTTCCAAACTACTACATGAAATTAAAGTAAATGAAAACTATAGTTCACATGACAAAATATAGAAAATAATGGAAAAGTTTGAAAATAGCAATTACTATGTAAAAATAAATTGAAAAATACCTTTTAATTGCTGTCAATTATGCTATAGCTTACACTTTAAAGGCAAAAAAAAGATCTTAATATCCAATGTGAGATACCTATAATAAATTATAAATTTTAATTCATAAATATTAATAAAAGGCTTAATAAATTGAAAAATACACCCCACTAGACTGTCAGCTTCATGCTGCAAAAACTATGTCTATGATGTTAACTGATGTGTTCTCTATGCATTCTAACACAACAGGGACTCAGTAAAAATGTGTTTTATGAATGAACAAACCAATATACAAAAAGTCAATTTTTACCAAAGTTTAAAATATGCATTTCTAGTTAGAATATCAATAAGAAACATCTAAGAAGATGATTGTAAATTTCTTCTGTATTCATCTACATGAACAAATAGATAAGAATGCTAAAATATATCAAAGGAAGAATAGTAATGGGAATCTTGACCTATCATGTATTAAATATATATATCATCTTATGAAATTATAGTATATCATGGTAGTAATATGAGAATTAACAGGCAAATTAATGAAATAGAACAAATGGGAATACACAATTTGGTACACATGCATACAAATGCACACATATGTTTAACTTGAGTGAGTTATTCCATAGATATTGCTCAGATACTAGGCTACATATTACTTAAAAATATTTTAACAACAAGGTCCTACTGTATAGCACGGGGAACTATATTCAATATCCTGTGATAAACCATAATGGAAAAGAATATGAAAAATATATATATATGTATAACTGAATCACTTTGCTGTACAGCAGAAATTAATATAACATTGTAAATCAACTATACTTCAATAAATTTTTTTAAAAAGATTTTAATCTTAACCTTAAAATAAATTTTGATTTAAAATACAAAAACCAGGCTACTTTTTTAAAGAGATGATAATACAAGTGATGTTTAACTGGTGAAATCATCTTAAGCTTAAAAGTAGTGAAAGGTGTAGAAGATATTACAGGGGAAATGACTGACATAATTAAATGTATTGTTAAACGATCATAAATTTAAAAGGCAAGTAACACAATAAGAAACATATTCATACCAACTATGAAATAAGTTCTTAAAATCCTTAATAAAAACCTCATGAAAATTTAGAAAGTCATGGGATTGGTGATTAGTTTCTATATATGACACTGAAAGCATAGTACAAGAAAGAAAAATTGATAAACTGGACTTAATTAAAATTAAAACATTTGAACTGCAAAAGACACTTTCAGGACAACAAAAAGACAAGTCAGACTGGGAGAAAATATTTGCAAATCACATATATGATAAAGAACTTGTATCCAAAATATACAAAGAGCACTTACCTGAGAAAACAAATCAATTTAGAAGGTGGGCAAAAAATCTGAACACGCACCTCACAGAAGAAGATAAACAGATGGCAAATAAGCACATGAAAAGATGAACAAAGTCATATGTGATTAAGAAAATGCAAATTAAAACAAGATACCACCACACACCTATTATATAGAATGGCTAAGATCTAGAAACCTGACTGGCATGGGAGAAGAGCAAGAGGAATTCTCATTCATTGCCGATGGGAATGCAAAATGCCACAGCCAATTTGGAAGACCATTTGGTGGTTTTTTTCCCAATTAAAAATAGTGTCACAATATGATAAGTAATCATACTGCTAGGTATTTATCCAACTTATATGAAAACATATCCACACAAAATATGCATAGCAATGCTCGTAACAGCTTTCTTCATAATTACCCAAAACTGGAGGTAACATTTTTTTTTTAGATGTGAGTAGACAAAGTGTGGTACACCCATACGATGGAATACTATTCAGACATAAAAATTAATGAGCTATTACACTATGAGAAGATATGCATAAATATCAAATGCATATTGCTCAATAAATAAAGTGTGGATTTGGCTAAATATACATGTTTCCATTTATGTGACAATCTGGAAAGGGGAAAACTATGGTAATAGTAATGGTAACATGATCAGTTGTTGCCAGAGATTTGGGGAGTATGTAATGTGAGACACATGGCAGTGTGTATTTGTCCAAACCAGTGGAAATTTACAGCACAAAGAGTAGACTGTGAAGTATACAAATTAAAATAATAATAGTAATACTGTATCAATATTGGTGAATTAATTGTAACAAATGCACCATAGCAATGCAATATGTTAACAATAGGGGAAACAATGTGTGTGGGGGGGAGTGGTAAATGGGATCTCTTTGTGCTAAATTCCCACTGTAGGAGAGGCAATACCTATGTATTGTAATAGGTAATTTGCAGGTAATAGGTAATTTGTAATACCTATGCTGATTTTCAAGAAACTTGACATTTACTCCAAGTGATATGGAAGCTATTGGAGGGTTTTGAGATGAAGTACGGCATAATCAGATAGATATTTTTAAAGAATTACTCTGCCTGCTGTGTTGAGAAAAGACTGTTGGGGTAGGTAGCAATGATGGAAACAATAAGAACAGTTAGGAGGCTATCAGAATAATCCCACTGAGAGACAATGAAGCCAAGAGGATGCCTGATGGACTAGGTGGGCCATATGAGAGAAAGTGAGAGGTCGTGGATGACGCCAAAGTTCTTGGCTTGAGCCAGCTGGAAGGATGGAGTTGCCATCAACAAGCATGGGGAAGCCTAGGGGTGAAGAAGATTTGGGAGAGGATATGAAGACATTAATTAGGGCTATTACACACTGGAGTGTCAAGTAGATAGTTGGATATTGAGTCTAGAGTTTAGGGAAGATGTCCAGACTGCAGACATTAATTTGAGAGTGCTTAACATAAAGGCATGGTGCAAAAAGGTGAGAGAGACACTGTATCTACCAATAGACTTTAACTTCTTGAGTGCAAAATCTATGTCTCACTTATTTTGTAATTATCGGTCTGTATTGTGTATAGAAAATGCACGTCAGACTGAATTAATGGTGTAGTTCACAACTATTCCTCAAACAAAGTTGTTTCAATGACAATACTTCTGTTTTGGTTTTTATTTTTCCCTCTTAGTCACCAGAGAGTGTTCCTATCTTCAGTGTACACTGACCTTTGTACATGTGAATATTTACTAGTTCTGAGTGTGGTATGTACCAGAGAGCTAGAAACATTTTCTCCAAATTTGTTTAGCTCTGGACCAAGGAAGAAGAATTTATCACCAGCACTCTAGTTTTATATGCAGGGGACATAAATGATATTGCCATAATTTCTGAGAATTCTGGTTTTATCTTTCAGATTTTTATCACTTCAAAGGAAAGTTTTTAAAGATATAATGTATTTCGTAGAAATAACATCAACACTTCATTTCTCCCATTATTAAACAAAAGGGCAAACTCTTAACAATTACCCAATGACTTTTTGTAAATATATATATGTGTATATAAAATTTATAGGTGAGCCAAGATTCAATTTATAGTCACATATTTTATTGTGTATATAGCAAATATTCTTCCTTGCCATTTTGAGATTTAGTTATATGAGATTTAGTCATGATCTGGCTTCAAGAAAAAAGGTGAAGGTTTTAATATAAATGTCATTGAAAAAGGGAGAGTACAAACCACATAAAAAGTGATTTTTAAAAATGTATACAACAAATGTAAGAACACTTAACACTTTGGGATTGTTTTTTCAGGCAAAAAACTGTGTCCACAAATCTGTTGGTGGTTAAAATGCAACACATTTTCAATGTATTAACATCTGCAATTTTTAGAGTATAAAGGCAGTGGGTGCCCATCTGTCAACACACGATCATCTCACACCCTCAGACAAATATCACCAAGGGATACTTAATTTGCTGTATAACTGAATGTTACTCTATTTATTTAAATTTAATATAAAATATTTATTTACATAAATCTATTTAAGTCTATTATTTAATCTATTTAAATAAATTAAACATAATAGCTATCTATTTAAATAAACACCTTACATTTAATTTATTAGCTATCTATTAAATTTGACATTTGTTAAATATATGTCTATTTAAATAAAGTTCTGTTTAATTTACACAAACTAAATGTTTAATTTTAAATATTTAAGTATAAATATTTATTTATTTAAGTAGTGATCCTAATGTTAAGACTGAGTTTTTGATAGATGTTATAGTGAATATTTAGGGGAGCACATCTTGAAAATAAAACAAAAGCCAACTTTTCCTTGGCAGTAACTATCTTTAATACAGCGAGTTCTTTCAACGAGTCTACACACACTCATGCTTTAAACAAAGAACCTCTCAGTTTTAACATGTATAAAGCACTTAAGGCCCTTTTCTCTATGTATTTCAGTACTAACCAAAAAAAGTCTACAAAATACTTTTGCATTCAGGTCACAAAGTGAAGTACAATATAGAGCAGTGTTGTTAACGAAGTTTTGTTTCATACTGGAGAAAAAGGACAGAGTTTATATGCTCAGGTCATCATACTTTGTACCTTGGTGGGTCCGGAGGGTCAGCTAGTGATAAGGATGCCGTCTAGACAACGTTTTCCCACCTTCACTCATAAGCTCACGGTGACTAAATTTCCTCTTACTTAAGAGGCAGAGGGGACAAATGTGTTAAGGAGCTGTGTAATTGTTTATTCATTCCATCTACTGTCTTGTCACCTCACCGGCTCATTACAGCGCCCCTGAGCAAGATAATGAGTTTAGAGCGCACAGTGGGAGCAGGAGCAGGCACACCTCAGGAATAAGTGAGGATGATGGGACAAGAGTGCCTTTCACATGCATTCTTCTCAAACTCCTCTCGCCACCCTCTCTGTGCCTCTTGTTCTTCTACTTTGCCATGACTCGGTTCTTGCTGTTGATTAAGAGTTTGTATCAGGTGCCAATTTATGATACTAGATTACAATCTATATATCGGTCTTTCAATTATATTGGAATAGATCCAGAAGAATATATTCCTTTCCATACTACTCTGCCCATGATGCTGTTTTTTTCTGACTTCAAAAACACTTAGGACTTCCAGCTGGCTTATGTTTTCATTAAATGAACAGTGGAAAGCAAATTTGAATAAATTAAAGAAAAGCATGAACAGAGCATGACCTAAACTTTCTGAAATTCAGTAACAGAAGCTTTGTAAAAATCCAGTCTGGCTGGTATCAGTGAAAGATTATAACACAACCAGAAAGAGGGTATGCATTCCAAATACTGCTGTCTGCCTTAGGCAAGTTAAAATATGGATAACCTATAAATTAGATTTACCTATGGATAAATTTAAAACTTTATTATAAAATACATGATATAGAAGAAACTGAAATCTGTGATACACGTTCAGTGTTGCTAATTGCTAAACGCATTTGCACCTTTTATTTACTCGATAACTTTTTAACATCATGAATGTGATACTTGCCCTTTAATAATCCAAAGGCTAACTTTTTAATAGCTCTTAAAAGCTGCTACAAATCCATTTATCCCCAGCTTAGAGAGCTATTCCTTCAAATTCTTTTGAATTCTGAGGCTCTATACTCTAGCCTGATCTTCTTATATACACTTTCTCTGAACTCACAGTCTGCGAAAGTTGTGCAATTCAAGCCCCATAGAAGACAAGCTAACAGCATGAGGAACTAAGTTAATAACAATATTTGATTTATTCAATTTGAGGATGAGTAGAGAATTTTCTCAGAGCTTGTAACACTTTATTTCATGATGTAAAAAATGTGATATGCATTTAATTTAATTTATAATGAAAGAGGTAATCTAATTTGTACTAGCAACAAGGAAGATAAAATACCAAGGCACATCTTATGAAATAAAACTTAAAAATACTTCTACAAGACATGAAATCATATATGAACAAATGGGTATATATACCATTTGTAGATTCCCAGATAGGATGGTTCAACATTACAAATATGACAGTTCTCCTAAATTAATTTGAAATTTAATGCAATCCCAATAAAAATACTGAGAGTCCCCACCCAACCCCCTCGGGAGATAGCAAATTTGATTAAGAAGCTAACATGGAAATAAAATATAAGAAAACATATAAAAAGTCCAAATTATTAAAACTGTGTGGTGTTAGATGAATAAAGAAAACAAATAGAACAGAATAGAATGTCCAAAAAGGAGACTCAAGGACACACCTATAGCTTTACACTAAAATATTGACATCTCAGTTAAAAGAGGAAATATAGATTCTTTTTCCCATTTAAAATTTGAGCTTTAATTGCTCTCACCATTTTATTAGCATATTTAGAGAAATATAAATTTATTTTTATGTATACATATTGAAATTCACTCTGAAATTAATGTATGTACCATCTTCATTTAAATTACAATGAAATAATCTCAAATTAAGGAATAAATAATTTGATGAGACAAGGAAGAGGAAAACACAGGTCCATGACTGCTAACAACTATTACTTTTAAAAGCAGCTTTTTTAAAATGTAATAAACCATTTTTATAACAGTATTAGAATTATTGAGCAGATATGAAAGAGAGTTTCCATATATGCCTCCGTACATGGTTTCCTTTATTATTAAGATCTTACATTAAGTAAGACCCATTTGTTACAATCAGTGAGCCAATACTGATATAATTCCTAACTAATGTCCATAGTTTATTTAGATTTTCTTAGTTTTTACCTAATTTTTTTTGGATTCCAGGATCCCATCTCATTACGTTTAGTAATCATGTCTCCTTAAACTCCTCTTGGTTGTTATAGTTTCTCAGACTTTTCTTGTTTTTAATGACTTTGACAGTTTTGGTCAGATATATTGCAAAATGTCCCTCTATGTGTCTGTTCAGAGAAAGAAAGTATAATTCCATCTGATTTAGATCACAGTGTACTCACTGATATATAGGCTAAGAACAAAGAGAAATACATATAATCATATATTTAATTTTTCATTGCTTTCTAGTAATAATTTTATTGTTATTTTGAAATTATTATCTGAATATTGTATGATAAAGCAAAGAATTAGGTCAATGATAAACTATATATTTTTATTTTATTTCTTTTATTTTTATTTTATATTGGAGTATAGTTGATTAACAATGTTGTGTTAGTCTCAGGTGTACAGCAAATTGATTCAGTTATACATATACATGCATCTATTCTTTTCCAAATTCTTTTCCCATTTAGGTTATCACAAAATATTGAGCAGAGTTCCCTGTGCTATACAGTAGGTCCTTGTTGGTTATCTATTTTAAATATAACAGTGTGTACAGGTCAATCCCAAACCCCCAATCTATCCCTCCACACCCTACCCTTCCCCCTGGTAATCATAAATTCATTCTCTAAGTCTGTGAGTCCATTTCTGTTTTATAAATAAATTCATTAGTATCATTTTTTTTAGATTCCTCATGTAAGCAATAGCATATGATATTTGTCTTTCTCTGTATTAGTTAGTATGATAATCTTCAGGTCCATTCATGTTTCTGCAAATGCATTACTTCATTCTTTTTAACAGCTGAGTAATATCCCATTGTATATATGTACCACACCTTCTTTATCCTTTCATCTGTTGATGGACATTTAGGTGGCTTCCATGTCCTGGCTATTGTAAACAGTGTTGCTATGAACACTGGGGTACATGTATCCTTTCAAACCATGGTTTCCCCAGGATATATGCCCAGGAGTGGGATTGCTGGATCATATGGTAGCTCTATTTTTAGTTTTTTAAGGAACCTCCATACTGTTCTCCATAGTGGTTGCACCAATTTACCTTCCCTCCAACAGTGTAGGAGTACTCCCTTTTCTCACACCCTCTCCAGCATTTATTATTTGTAGATTTTTTGACGATGGCCATTCTGACTGGTGGAGGTGATACCTCATTGTAGTTTTGATTTGCATTTCTCTAATAATTGGTGATGTTGAACATTTTCATGTGTCTCTTGGCCAATGATAAAGCATGTATTTTTAAAGTTAACAGATACTCTGTACTCTTAAGTATGAATTGGTAATATCAACATAAACCCATGATATTTTTATTTTTTTAAATGTACATTTCTGGATTTCTGCTTCTGACCATGACAGAGCAAGAGAAATTGTATTAATCCTCCTATCTTTCAAACAACTAGAAAATTGGACAAAATACATAAAGCAATATTTTTTTAGATGTTGGACAAGAGGAAGCATGGTATTTTGATCCCTGAGAGAAGGGAAGCAGATGAGATGAGCCCAGTGGGGCCTCAGTTTACCCCCTGGAGGCAGTTTCCAGGCCACTGTGCAGAGCAGGGAACCCAAACAGGGTACAGCAGACACACTGAATTGAAGAGACAGAAATTCAATTCCAGAAAGTCCAAGGTAGCAGCGTTTATGAGGCAGAATAACAGAGGAGGAAGGTGCACAGGGAAGAGTGTCAGAGGGGTATCTAGGCTTCTTTGTCAGAGTAATCCTCCTGTACACATATGAGAAGAAATTACCCAGGATCGTGAAATCAGTAGAACAAAACAGTTCTGGGAATAACAGTGGTAAGTGACTGGAAGCTTTCAAACTGGAGAATAAAAAAAAAAAAGATGTTGAAAACTAAGGCACTCACTCTAATAGTAAAAAGGAAAGCAGTATGGAGAAATAACAAGATTGGAGGAGAGGAAAAGTGAGACCATAGTGAAAGAAGAAAAAGAACATAAGTGTATCTTTATGGGAGAGAGAAAACTTAGAGCCAATCTAAGTCCATAACCATGAGAATAGAGAAGCGGGGTCGCTAATGGTAAAATTAGTGTTGACACTAACAGTGCTGGCTCACAAATTGAATATAAAGTGACTCTAGCCTCCAGGACTCTGATTTGGGTTACAAGATGGATGGTGATAATATTCACCAAGAGAAAAAGCCTCTTAGATAGCCTCGTCCACCAAAGGGCAGACAGCAGAAGCAAGAAGAACTACAATCCTGCAGTCTGTGGAACAAAAACCACATTCACAGAAAGATAGACAAGATGAAAAGGCAGAGGGCTATGTACCAGATGAAGGAACAAGACAAAACCCCAGAAAAACAACTAAATGAAGTGGAGACAGGCAACCTTCCAGAAAAAGAATTCAGAATAATGATAGTGAAGATGATCCAGGACCTCGGAAAAAGATTGGAGGCAAAAATCGAGAAGATTCAAGAAATGTTTAACAAAGATCTAGAAGAATTAAAGAACAAACAAACAGAGATGAACAATACAATAACTGAAATGAAAACTACACTAGAAGGAATCAATAGCAGAATAACTGAGGCAGAAGAATGGATAAGTGATGTGGAAGACAGAATGGTGGAAATCACTGCTGTGGAACAGAATAAAGAAAAAAGAATGAAAAGAAATGAAGACAGCCTAAGAGACCTCTGGGACAACATTAAATGCAACAACATTCGCATTATAGGGGTCCCAGAAGGAGAAGAGAGAGAGAAAGGACCCAAGAAAATATTTGAAGAGATTATAGTTGAAAAATTCCCTAACATGGGAAAGGAAATAGCCACCCAAGTCCAGGAAGTGCAGAGAGTCCCATACAGGAAAAACCCAAGGAGAAACACATCAAGACACAGAGTAATCAAATTGGCAAAAATTAAAGACAAAGAAAAATTATTGAAAGCAGCAAGGGAAAAACGACAAATAACATACAAGGGAACTCCCATAAGGTTAACAGCTGATTTCTCAGCAGAAACTCTACAAGTCAGAAGGGAGTGGCATGACATACTTAAAGTGATGAAAGGGAAGAATCTACAACCATGATTACTCTACCTGGCAAGGATCTCATTCAGATTCGATGGAGAAATCAAAAGCTTTACAGACAAGCAAAAGCTAAGAGAATTCAGCACCACCAAACCAGCTCTACAACAAATACTAAAGGAACTTCTCTAAGTGGGAAACACAAGAGAAGAAAAGGACCTACAAAAACAAACCCAAAACAATTAAGAAAATGGTCATAGAAACATACATATCGATAATTACCTTAAATGTGAATGAATTAAATGCTCCAACCAAAAGACACAGGCTTGCTGAATGGATACAAAAACAAGACCCATATATATGCTGTCTACAAGAGACCCACTTGAGACTTAGGGACACATACAGACTGAAAGTGAGGGGAGGAAAAAGATATTCCATGCAAATGAAAATCAAAAGAAAGCTGGAGTAGCAATACTCATATCAGATAAAATAGACTTTAAAATAAGGAATGTTACAAGAGACAAGGAAGGACACTACATAATGATCAAGGGATCAAACCAAGAAGAAGATATAACACTTATAAATATATATACACCCAACATAGGAGCACCAAAATACATAAGGCAACTGCTAATAGCTATAAAAGAGGAAATCGACAGTAACACAATAATAGTGGGAGACTTTAACACTTCACTTACACCAATGGACAGATCATCCAAAGAGAAAATTAATAAGGAAACACAGGCTTTAAATGACACAATAGATGAGATAGATTTAATTAATATTGATAGGACATTCCATCCAAAAACAGCAGATTACACTTCTCAATTGTGCATGAAACACTCTCCAGGATAGATCACATCTTGGGTCACAAATCAAGCGTCAGTAAATTTAAGAAAATTGAAATCATATTAAACATCTCTTCTGACCACAACGCCATGAGATTCGAAACCAATTACAGGGAAAAAACCGTAAAAAACAGAAGCACATGGAGGTTAAACAATACGTTACTAAATAACCAAGAGATCACTGAAGAAATCAAAGAGGAAATTAAAAAATACCTAGAGACAAATGACAATGAAAACACGACAATCCAAAACCTATGGGATGCAGCAAAAGCAGTTCTAAGAAGGAAGTTTATAGCTATACAAGCCTACTTCAAGAAACAAGAAAAATCTCAAATAAACAATCTAACATTACACCTAAAGGAACTAGAGAAAGAAGAACAAACAAAATCCAACGTTAGCAGAAGGAGAGAAATCATAAAGATCAGAGCAGAAATAAATGAAATAGAAACAAAGAAAACAATAGCAAAGATCAATAAAACTAAAAGCTGGTTGTTTGAGAAGATAAACAAAATTGATAAACCATTAGCCAGACTCATCAAGAAAAAGAGGGAGAGGACTCAAATCAATAAAATTAGAAATGAAAAAGAAGTTACAAGAGACACCACAGAAATACAAAGCATTCTAAGAGACTACTACAAGCAACTCTATGCCAATAAAATGAACAACCTGGAAGAAATGGACAAATTCTTAGAAAGGTATAACCTTCCAAGACTGAATCAGGAAGAAACAGAAAATATGAACAGACCAATCACAAGTAATGAAATTGAAACTGTGATTAAAAATCTTCCAACAAACAAAAGTCCCAGACCAGATGGCTTCACAGCTGAATTACATCAAACATTTAGAGAAGAGCTAACACCCATCCTTCTCAAAATGTTCCAAAAAGTTGCAGAGGAAGGAATACTCCCAAACTCATTCTATGAGGCCACCATCACCCTGATACCAAAGCCAGACAAAGATACTACCAAAAAAAGAAAATTACAGACCAATATCACTGATGAATATAGATGCAAAAATCCTCAACAAAATACTAGCAAACAGAATCCAAAAACACATGAAAAGGATCATACACCATGATCAAGTGGGATTTATCCCAAGAATGTAAGGATTCTTCAATATACACAAATCAATCAATGTGATACACCATATTAACAAATTGAAGAATAAAAACCATATGATCATCTCAATAGATGCAGAAAAAGCTTTTGACAAAATTCAACACCCATTTATTACAAAAACTCTCCAGAAAGTAGGCATAGAGAGAACCTACCTCAACATAATAAAGGCCATATACGACAAACACACAGCAAACATCATTCTCAATGGTGAAAAACTGAAAGCATTTCCTCTAAGATTAGGAACAAAACAAGGATGTCCACTCTCACCACTATTATTCAACATAGTTTTGGAAGTCCTAGCCATAGCAATCAGAGAAGAAAAGGAAATAAAAGGAATACAAATTGGAAAAGAAGAAGTAAAACTGTCACTGTTTGCAGATGACATGATACTATACATAGAGAATCCAAAAGATGCCATCAGAAAACTACTAGAGCTAATCAATGAGTTTGGTAAAGTTGCAGGATACAAAATTAATGCACAGAAATCTCTAGCATTCCTATACACTAATGATGAAAAATATGAAAGAGAAATAAGGAAACACTCCCATTTACCACTGCAACAAAAAGAATAAAATAGTTAGGAATAAACCTACCTAGGGAGACAAAAGACCTGTATGCAGAAAACTATAAGACACTGATGAAAGAAATTAAAGATGATACCAACAGATGGAGAGATATGCCATGTTCTTGGATTAGAAGAATCAATATTGTGAAAATGACTCTACTACCCAAAGCAATCTACAGATTCAATGCAATCCCTATCAAATTACCAAAGGCATTTTTTGCAGAACTGGAACAAAAAATCTTAAAATTTGTATGGAGACACAAAAGACCCCCAATACCCAAAGCAGTCTTGAGGGAAAAAAACGGAGCTGGAGGAATCAGACTCCCTGACTTCAGACTATACTACAAAGCTATAGTCATCAAGACAATATGGTACTGACACAAAAACAGAAATATAGATCAATGGAACAAGATAGAAAGCCCAGAGATAAACCCATGCACCTATGGTCAACTAATCTATGACAAAGGAGGCAAGGATATACAATGGAGAAAAGACCGTCTCTTCAATAAGTGGTGCTGGGAAAACTGGACAGCTACATGTAAAAGAATAAAATTAGAGCACTCCTTAAGACCATACAGAAAAATAAACTCAAAATGGATTAGAGACCTAAATGTAAGACTGGACACTTTAAAACTCTTAGAGGAAAACATAGGAAGAACACTGTTTGACATAAATCATAGCAAGATCTTTTTTGATCCACATCCTAGAGTAATGGAAATAAAAACAAAAATAAATAAATGGGACCTAATGAAACTTAAAAGCTTTTGCACAGCAAAGGAAACCATAAACAAGATGAAAAGACAACCCTCAGAATGGGAGAAAATATTTGCAAATGAATCAACAAAGGATTAATGTCCAAAAGATATAGAGAGCTCATGCAGCTCAATATTAAAAAAACAAACAACCCAATCCAAAAATGGGCAGAAGACCTAAATAGACTTTTCTCCAAAGAGACATACAGATGGCCAAGAAGCACATGAAAAGCTGCTCAACACCACTAATTTTTAGAGAAATGCAAATCAAAACTACAATGAGGTATCACCTCACACCAGTCAGAATGGGCATCATCAGAAAATCTACAAAAAACAAATGCTGGAGAGAGTGAGTGTGGAGAAAAGGGAACCCTCTTGCACTGTTGGTAAGAATGTAAATTGATATAGTCACTATGGAGAACAGTATGGGGGCGCCTTAGAATACTAAAAATAGAATTACCATATTACCCAGCAATCTCACTACTGAGCATATACCAAGAGAAAAACATAATTCAAAAAGGCACATGCACCCCAGTATTCATTGCAACACTATTTACAATAGCCAGGTCATGGAAGCAACCTAAATGCCCATCGACAGATGAATGGGTAAAGATGTGATACATATACACAATGGAATATTACTCAGCCATAAAAAGGAACGAAATTGGGTCATTTGTAGAAACATGGATGGATCTAGAGATTGTCATACAGAGTGAAGTAAGTCAGAAAGAGAAAAACAAATATCGTATATTAACACATATATGTGGAACCTAGAAAAATGGTACAGATGAACCGGTTTGCAGGGCAGAAATTGAGACACTGATGTAGAGAACAACCATATGGACACCAAGGGGGGAAAGTGGTGGGGGGTGGGGTGGGGTGTTGAATTGGGAGATTGGGATTGACATGTATACATTGATGTGTATAAAATGGATGACTAATAAGAACCTGCCATATAAAAAATAATTAAAAGAAAAAAAAAAGTTATATATCCCCATTTTACTTTTGAGGAAATTAAGTCTTCTAAACCTAAAATTACAGAGACAAATGTAAATTTTTTTACTTTCATTTTTGTGCCTCATTGTATAATCTGCTTCAAATATTATTGAATCCATAAGCAATCTTGATAAAATGCAATATATTTGTTGGTGTACCCTTCCTAAATTATCATGTTACCTTAATGTATTTTTTTATTTTCTTGAATCTCTTTCACTTTTATAAAACTGTCCTGAGTAAAATAAACAGGTTAAGAAAAATATAGGTATAATTTTTACTTACTTCACTATAGAAGCATTGTTGATTCGGTTTACTTTTTTTTCTCTCAATACCAATAATTATATGTGTACGGGTAGAATATAGTTTTCTTGATATATTACATTAAAGGAATCATTTTACACAACATTTCAGGTCATTAACATTGGCAATAGGAATTAATTTGTAAGAATCTTTGTGTTCATCCTGGAGATGAGAAAGGAAACTGGCATTAGAGACTCAGACTCATATTTCTCATAGGAATGAAAAGTTTTATATGCAACATTTTCCTCACTTAGTATAAATTGTCATGTTCAATTTTCTCTTCTGTTATCTTTTTCATGTGAAAGATTAAGTAAAAAAAAAAAAAAAAAGAAACAGTTTTTTTTTTTTTTAAACGAGTTAACTATGTTAACTATGCGAGGTGATGGATCTGTTAATTATCTTGATCTTGGTAATCATTCTACAATGTATACGTATACCTAATCATCACATTGTACACCTTAAATATATACAATTATATCTGTCAATTACTTGTCAGTAAAATTAAAAAAAAAAAAATTCACCAAGAATTGGAATACATGGGGACAATCAGTATTGAGGAATAAGTACAGTTTCAGACAAGATGACATTTAGGTGCAGATATCTAGCATAAAGTTACACATTGAGGCTAGAACTTGGGAAAATTGTTAAACTGTAGAGATTCATTATAAGTCAGTAGCTTAGAAATAGAAGTAAAGTCTGATGAAGTTTGATGAGGAAGCCCCCCATTTTACCAGCAATTTCTCAAAGCGGTCAAACAGAGAAGGTAGAGCAAACTTTGCACAAATTATGAGTAATTGTCCAAGATTTTTTCTTACTCAGGGAAACGTTAGATAGAAGTATATATTTATAGATATGTGCATGTTTACATACATGCACACAGATGTAAATGATCAATGAAGACCAAATGACTATGTTTAATTTATTGCACCATGTTCAACATGACAAATGATTAACTATAGTTTTAGTGTGCCCTCATTAAAAGCATTTCAACTGGTCTATAATAGATCCCTTTTCTCATTCTGCCATAGAGACACGGTGTTCTAAAAGCAATGCAAGTTATTGTAACCTCTAAATATTTTTCTAGAAATTTAGGTTTCCAGTGAGATTTATTATAAATTCCCTTGGAATCACCTAACTCTCTTTTATAGCATTTACTACCCTGTAATTTTACTTTTTAAAAATTGTTGATGAATGTTTGCCTCTCCCACTAACCCATAAGCTCTGAGTGAACAAGAACACGTCTGCTTTTATGCAGCATATTTCCCAAATTCATAGAACATGGATTGGCACAATGTCAGCTCTCAGTGAGTGAGTGTTAATGAATAAATAAGCTTTTCAGGAATGCATTCATTCCATTATTAGTTGACAATAAAGATCTAAGAAAGTTACATTCATATAGTTCAGTTTTTAAAATTTAATCTTAAGATGTAGCCACATGCCTATTTGTGATGCACAAAACATCACCATTCAAATTTCTTTCAGCCCAGTGACTTCTGCCGCCTACAAGATAATTCTACTTATTTTTCTTCACCATGAAGCATTTCTTTAACTAACCTTAACTTGCTACCATTTTTATCATTGATGCCACCATATGTCAGCACCCAGGTGGTGGGTGGAGAGAAAAGGTGAGAAGCTGGCTGGTACTGCTGAATCAGAGAAACAATCTAAACCTCGGGGCCCAAACCCACATCAGATGCTCTGCTTTAACATATTAATAATGATAATGATCACAACATTTATTAATGCCTTCCTGTGGCAGGCATGCCATTGAGTGATTTATATGTATTCTTAGAATTAATCCAACAGAAAGCACTACAATTTGGAGTTGAGGGGGAGAGATTGAGTAAATGTTCAAGGTCAGAACCTCTTCAAGGTCAGCTAGCAAATTGTTGCCTTCCTGCACACTCACATCTGTTTGACTCCAAAGCTCTTGCTTTTTTTTTTTTTTTTAACATCTTTATTGGAGTAAAATTGCTTTACAATAGTGTGTTAGTTTCTGCTTTATAACAAAGTGAATCAGCTATATATATACATATATCTCCTCCCTCTTGCGTCTCCCTCCCACCCTCCCTATCCCACCCCTCTAGGTGGTCACAAAGCACCGAGCTGATCTCCCTGTGCTCTGAGGCTGCTTCCCACTAGCTATCTATTTTACATTTGGTAGTATATATAAGTCCATGCCACTCTCTCACTTCATCCCAGCTTACCCTTCCCTCTCCCCGTGTCCTCAAGTCCATTCTCTACATCTGCATCTTTATTCCTCTCCTTCCCCTAGGATCTTCAAAACCATTTTTTTTTTTTTTAGATTCCATATATATGTGTTAGCGTACAGTATTTGTTTCTCTCTTTCTGACTTACTTCACTCTGTATGACAGACTCTAGGTCCATCCACCTCACTACAAATAACTCAATTTCGTTTCTTTTTTACGGCTGAGTAATATTCCATTGTATATATGTGCCACATCCTCTTTAACCATTCATCTGTCGATGGACACTTAGGTTGCTTCCATGTCATGGCTATTGTAAATAGAGCTTCAATGAACATTGTGGTACATGACTCTTTTTGAATTATGGCTTTCTCAGGGTATATGCCCAGTAGTGGGATTGCTGGGTCGTATGGTAGTTCTATTTTTAGTTTTTTAAGGAACCTCCATACTGTTCTCCTTAGTGGCTGTATCAATTTATAGTCCCACCAACAGTGCAGGAGGATTCCCTTTTCTCCACACCACAAAGCTCTTGCTTTTAACATTTTGTTCCAAGTGCCAATTTGGAAAAACACATGGAATGCCAGATACTACATATGAGGCTTTATTCTGAGACTGACACTTAATTGTTTAGGTTTTTTTACTGCTATATACAAGTCATTCATCAATGCATACAATGGGTCAAATCTGAACTCAGCCTGTAAATTAAGGCCTGCCCCACCTACTCCATAACCCCCCTCCCTCTCCAGTCATGTTTCTCTCTTGACCTTTCTGGAACATCCCAGCTCATCTCTCAAATGCAATTATAATGTGGCAATAAACTGCTCTTCCCTCACAAGGACAAAGCCCTTGCTTCATGAGCAGACGTGAGTCACTCCTTACAGGAATCCCTAATTGACCTGTGTTGCTCCACAATCATCTTCCCTCTCCCTTTCTTTTCTTCTCTCCGCATTTCTGAAGATATCTGTACCTTACCCTCACACAATTCTTTCCCTTTTATCTATTCGTTCATGTTTTTTTCGTTCTACCGACCTAGTTGGTCCCTGATGGTGATACAGATGCTGTTGAATAGAGAGGTGAGCAACAGAATGAGGACACTTTACTCATGAAATATGGAGAGTGATCTGATTAGGAAGACCTAGATAGCAACTTCAGATGGAGTATTAGGAAAGCCTCAGCGAGGAGGGTATGCTTGAACTGAGACATAAATAACAAGAAGAAACCAACCTATGCAGGTGCAGAGAAAAAGTATTTCAAATGTCAATTATAAAGATTCTAAAGTGAGGAGGGACTTGGCATGTTTGAGGTCCATCAAGAGATGCCTATAGCTGGAACACAGTGGGGAAAACAGTGGTAGAAGATGAGGTTAGAGATAGAAGCTATGACAAGGAGTTATTTAATTGCAGTGAAAGTCGCTGGAAGATTTTTGAAAGGGAAGAATCATGATCTAGTTTTTCTTTTAGAAAGATCACTAGGGCTACTAAGTAGAAAATGCCTTGTATAGAAGCAAGAATGGAAGAAGAAAGACCCTAAGGGAGAAGTGATACAGGCTTAGATCATCAGCAAACAATGAAGATGGAGAGAGTAGACACATTAGCAATGTACGTTGAATGAGTGGGCCACATGGCTTGATGTTGAACTTAATAAGACTGAGGTTCTAGAGCAACTGGTTGGAAAAGTAGGCTATTTAAAGACTTGGAGAAAAGGCTGAAAAATAAATAGTTGGGAGCCTCGAGACTCTCAATTTAACTGTGATAGATTTGACACATCAGTTTAACACAGAGACGGGAAGTGGAAAGTAGGATATAAGACTTTGAAGTTCAGAAGAGCAGCCAAGGCTAGAAAAACAAATTTCGGAGAAATCAGCATCTGGCTGAAGATGAAGCCATGGGACCTGTTATTGGGAAGGAATGAATGTAGTGATCCCAGTAGAGGACCTATAGAATAAAGTTCCTCAATTTTCTCAGATTTAACATTTATATTTTCAACTATTTCCAATTATTTCAAAAGTATATCATGATATGCAGTGATGGGTAATTGTTTCATGTATGGATTTTTCCTCCCCAGCGACTCTATATAAACTCTTAAAGGGAAGTGAGCTGTATTTGTTTGTTTCGGTGTTGTCCACTCTGCCTTGTTTGAATGAAAATCTGAATTGAAATGAATTAAAATGAACTGAGAAAAGGAGTCCACGGAGTTGGAGAATTTTTGTGAGTCATTTAACAAGAACATTTTTCACTTTTATTTTTAAACCCAGTTGAAAGAATAATAAGTTTTACATTCCTAAGATGCTACTGCTTCTGCTTAGTTTAAAACAACATTTTTCTTTTTTTCTGAATCACTCTTCTCAGGATGTTCACATGAAGAGCTCTGTAATAAGAATCTTTTCCTGACTGTCTTCACTTATGAAAATGCTATTTCACCATTTCCATAAGTACTTGGAATGAGACAGCATGAGACCCTGGCTAGTTTGAGCTCCCCCAGAAGTAGAGCTGGAGCTAATATTTGAGTGGAAGTAGTTTGTTTGGAGACACTCTCTAGAAATATGGGGGAGTCGGGAAGTGAGACAGGAAACGGGAAGAGGAAATCAAATGCTATATTATCAAGAAAAATACTACTGTGGGCAACTAGAATTTGATCTCTCTGGGAAACTTGAGGAACAAGTGTAGAATATAGAGCCCAAGAATGAGAGAGCTCCTTTTGGCTGGCTTTGCCCAGAACCATTATCACAGCCCTTCGCTCAGGGCTGGATGCAGGCTGCATGCTCTCCTGTGCCAAGGAGAGCCTGGGACCGAGTGATACTGGATCCCAGAAGCTGGAAATTGGGGTGTCCTGTCCTGAAAGGTTAAGTGTGAGAGGGGCATGCATGAGGCACTGACCATATTTGCTACAGTGATATATTACAGGGAATGACAGCAATCTGGTTAAATAAGATTTCAAAGTGCCAATTGATTATAAAGTTCTCTTTACAACTTAGTTTGCAAAGAGCTTCTGTGCGTCTTCAGCCTGGGCTAGTTGTCCTTGAAAAGTAAATAGCAATGGATTTCTATAAGTCATACTTTTAAGCCCCTTAAAACAAATAATAATGAGAGAGAGACAGAGGGGGTGAATACTTATGGTTATAAAATTGTAACCTAATAGTTGCTTTTAAAATAAAACAGAAGGCAAAGCATCTATTTGGCCATTTCTTCATTTCAAGATGTAAAGATGTTAGAAAAATCTTGTGTGACAAAAATAATTAGGGAAAATAAAGTTGTAGAAGAAGAAAAATTGCAGAAGATTTGTATTTATTTATAAATGGGTAGGGGGGATGCCATGCTCTAAATAATAAAAAGAAACACATAACTATTCTTCTTTATCTTTTCAACCCACATGGCCTTTCCTCTGATCTTTGACATTCAATGTAAAGTATAGTTAGGATAATTTGTGTTTTCTAGGGAAGGAAGCACAAAATCAATGAAATGCTGCAGACAGGAGGGTTATATTAAGTGCTAGAATGGGCTCTTCAGACAGATGGGCTCATCGAATAAGGGTCAGCCACTTGGTGATCATCAAACAGAACTCATTTCCAGGCACTCTTCCTGTAATATGGGTGTGTCCATATGATGACTCAGAAGACCCATGCAAAAGAGGCCCTGTACCTAGACACCGAGATTCTGATCATATGGCTACCTGCTTCATTTATTGTAGATGTGTCTCAATGACAATGATGTGATAATTTTTTTAACCATGGACATTAGAAACAAGAAAGAACTATGTGGAAAGAAAGCACTATGTATATTAGTTAATAGAATTTTTGCATAACAATTAGTTGAACAATTATGCCCACTGAATAACCATGGGTAGATCACAGGTGAAGTCTTGCTGAATAAGTAGTGCTTCCACAGTCAAAGACTGGGGAGCTCTTTCTTCACAGATGACTAGAGACAAAATCTTAGCTTAGTGCTGGTTTCAGTGAACTGTGGTTTAAGTTTCTTGGGTTTCTTACAGATTTTTGCCCACCTGATGGCTTGGGCTTGCAGATTTCTTGTGTACTGTTCCTGGTCTCAGATTTGTTTCCATCACAAAATGATCTCTCCTATTACTGACAACACACAGCCTCTACTGCAAATGATCTGTGAACAATTTGGGGTTGCATTATCCTATGCTGACTTCAATTTTTAATGTCCTTTGCTTATTTTTTGCACCTCGTTCTCTGGTCCAATAATGTCAACGTTCACATATTTTTTTGCCCCACATCTTTTATTTATTTACTGTCATGTTGACCAATTCAGGTACTGTTACTACAATATTCAGTGCTACACACTGAATACCCAAATTTCATACTCTGTACTGCCTTTATTCTTTCTGTTCCAACTAATACCTGAGCTATTACATTTATTACGACAATTATCAACATAAAGCCACCAGTTATATCTCAATAATAAATATCCATTGTGTTCTGCTCTGCTTGTAACTGGAGATGTAGCCTTTATAACAAAGAAGTATCTATTTTTATTGCCCCTGTCATTTTTTTATAGTTAGCCACAAATTTCAACATTAATATCCTTTTCTCTGTGAAATTTTTCCTTCCCTCTTCAAATTTCCTCTTTGCCATATTTGACTAGCAGAGAATAATTCTGAGTCTCTGCATGCAGACATAAAATCTGGTCCATTTAGAAGGAGAAGGATGGAGAGAGAAACTAACAAAACCTTTTATTTTTAATTCTTCAACTCTGCATCATCATTTCTGGTCACACATAGGTATATTTTATATGTTTCTTAGACTTCTGGGCCAAATATAAGATTTTGGAGAAAAAATTTAAATGTAAGAAAAAATATCAAAGTGTTTATCATGCACCTAATTTTGCATTTTACTTTTACAAGTGAGCAGCCTGAAATTTTCTTGCACTATATTACCATCATATTAGAGATCTGAGTAAGTACTAACTGCATGGCAGTACATTATTGCTGGAGATCTGTTTGAAGGGATTTCTTTGAATCTCCCACTTTCTTTAAGAAAAAGACTAATACATAAATCAATTTCTTAACTGGACAGCTACATGTAAAAGAATGAAATTAGAGCACTCCCTAACACCATACACAAAAATAAACTCAAAATGGATTAGAGACCTAAATGAAAGACTGGACACTATAAAACTCTTAGAGGAAAACATAGGAAGAACACTATTTGGCATAAATCATAGCAAGATCTTTTTTGATCCACCTCCTAGAGTAATGGAAATAAAAACAAAAATAAATAAATGGGACCTAATGAAACTTAAAAGCTTTTGCAAAGCAAAGGAAACTACAAACAAGACGAAAAGGCAACCCTCAGAATGGGAGAAAATATTTGCAAATGAATCAACGGACAAAGGATTAATCTCCAAAATATATAAACAGCTCATGAAGCTCAATATTAAAAAAAAAAAAACCCAATCAAAAAATGGGCAGAAGACCTAAGTAGACATTTCTCCAAAGAAGACATACATATGGCCAAGAAGCACATGAAAAGCTGCTCAACACCCCTAATTATTAGAGAAATGCAAATCAAAACTACAATGAGGTATCACCTCACACCAGTTAGAATGGGCATCATTCCATCATCTTATGGAAAAACCTAAACGAACTTCTCGGCCAACCCAATACTATCTCTGTGGTTTTTGCCTTTGCCAGAATGTTATCAATATATATTGGAATCATATAGTAAGTAGCCTTTTCAGATTGGCTTCTTTCACTTAGTAATATGCATTTAAGGTTTCTCCATATCTTTTCATGGCTTAATAGCTCATTTATTTTTGTCACTGAATAATTTCCATTACATACAAGTACAACATCATCAACTGAAGGATATCTTGGTTGCTTCCAAGATTTGGCAAGTATAGTAAACCTCCAATAAATATTTCTAATGTTACAAATTATCATTCTAACATATTTTTTTCATTCTAAACTCCAGTAGATAGACATATAGAAAGTCTAAGAGATCCCTATGAATAAATAAACCCCAGAAGCTGGTTAATAAAAAACATAGTCTTCGTACTAACCCATTTGAAAACATTTTATTTCTTTCTCATTAGAGTGAAAATATTGGTAGTAAAAGTATTCTCTAATTTCAAATTCCAGATAAATGAGTGTTTAATATATAATTATATAATATTATTTAAAGACTAAAATCAATCAAAACAATTCAAATTATAATAAACATAGTTCGCCCTCTTTAATTGAAGAAACTACCCAGAACACAATTTGCTCTATAAATTAGTTTACAGTGTACAACACGTGTGTTTTTCTAAAGGACTTTTAAACTTTTGTGATAGCATACCATGATATGTAAATTTTTGTAAAAAAAAATCTTTCGTAAAACAATGATGGTCTGTAGAGTAAACAAAACAAAGCAAATCATCAGATCACCAATAATCTTTAAAAATATCCACAGTGAATTCTTACATAGTGTTTACTATGTACAGGTTCTGTTTTAAGTGCTTTTATAAACATTTTATTTCTTACAATAATGCAATGTGTTGATACTATTTTGAACTCGATTTCACAAACAAAATGTTGTGGTCACTCTGAAGAGATAGGATGGATCCTCCCCCCCCCCCCCAAATTTGGTTCAGATGTTAAGGATGACACCACACATGCACAGAAGGTATGAAAATAGCTATAACTCAAATAATGAGACTTTTTGGAAAGGAGAGCAGACTCCCAAGCAGCCCAGAAGGCTTGAGGGAGCAGGGAAAGGAGACTGGCTTGATGCCCTGGTGGCTGGGGTGGGAGTTGAGCTGAGGACTCTGAACAGGATTTCAGCTTCCTACCAGAGCCAAAAGAGGGGGCGTCCAGACTTTCTCATCACATTTTCTAGACATAGGGCAGAAAGGGAGTAGGGACTGGTAGGAGTTGAAAGCTGTCAGTGGTCAACAAAAATGGACTCTAATATTTTATTACAGAAAGAAACAGACTCAGTGTAGATAGCTTACTCTGGTCATAGAGCTTATAAATTGCAGATCTGGGACTAAAAGTCAAACAGTAGATTCCAGCATCCATGCTGTTAACTAAGATACACATTTTCTGACTATATAAATATCACTTACTGTAGAAAATATGGAATGTATAGATAAATTGGGAAGAGAAAAATAAAAATTATTCACACAACTCATGGAAAACCATAGTTCTATTTAGTTTATTTCTATATTGTCCTTTAATAGTTATCCTATTTTAATACCTGTAATCTGCTTTGAATATTCCTAAATTAAATATCACAAGTTGAACCTTTTTCAGATAATTAAATATTCCCTTAAGTAGTAGACAGAATTCAAAGAAGCCCCTTATGATCTCCTGCTCTTGGCTTTATGTCCTGTATTGTAGTCTCCCCCTTGAATGTGGGCACAGCCTGTGACTTGATTCTAATTAATAGAATATGACAAGGGTGATAGTATGTCACCTCCATAATTATGTTACCTTATACAGCAAGGTGAAGGTATTCCATAGATGTAGTTAAAGCATCTTGAGTTCATCAAAAGGGGTATTATCCTAGGTAGCATGATGTGGCCTCAGCCTTCCCCAAAGAGAGACACTCTTCTGTGGTCTTAGAGAAGTAAGGTGCCATGTTGAGAGGGCCTATAAGACAGCCACATGTCAAGGAAATGCAACAGCCTCTAGGATCAAAGAGTGAACCTGGATGACAGTCAACAAGAAAACAGGGACATCTGTCCTACAATCACAAAAAACTGAATTCTGCAAATAACCCCATGAGCTTGGAAGAAGAGCCCGAGAATGGAACTTAGCCCAGACAACACCTGTAGGCAGCTTTCAGGTATGCTGAGAAGAGAATCCAGTCAAGCTGTGTGTGGACTCCCGACCCATGGAAACTATGAGATAATAAATAAATGTTGTTTTACACTTCTAAGTCTATGGATTTGGGGTCATTTGTTATGTAGCAATAGAAAAGTAGTATATCTAAATATGTGTTTTCAAACTGTGGCACAAAATTGTATCAGATGCATTACCCTTATGTTATTTAAGTGTTTTCTATATAAATCTCAGTTTAAATTTGTGATTTTTTTTTTTTTGGTATAAATTCAAAGAAGTCAACCCATAGAGTTCACTGCACATATGTGATTTTTTTGCTTCCTTAAATTCAGAGTGCTTTATTTTAATAACAGGAACTCAATTGTCCAAGGCTTGTGGTCTTGATGGAACTGTCAGTCTATGTCCCTAGTCCTTGCCTGGCCAGGGGAGAGTAACATGAGTTCACAAGACCCATCAGACTCTTTCCCTGCAATCTGAATCTCAACTAGAGAGGCACTGAAAGCCAGTGGACCTGATTCATACTTACGGTGACATTCTGATGAGACTTTTTGTGCTTCCCTCCTAACTAGATCCCCATTTGCTTGGTTTCATATTTTTTCTTAGGCCTCATTGTTCAGCTCCTTCTTTGATTCCATGAGTGCAAACTCATATCCTTCCTATCTATCTAACTATCTATCTATCTATCTATCATCACCTATCCAAACATACACACGGCATCAATTCTCATTATATTGGGGTTCCACTTTTGTGAATTTGCATACTTGATAAAACTTATATGTAACCCCAGAATCAGCTCTCCCCAGCTTTTGTGGTCATTCACACACATGTGTAGAGTGTTGGAAACTTCAAGTGGCCCAGTATAAATTCCCAGCTGAGATCAAACAAGGCAACACTCTTCCTTCGTCAGTTCTTATACTGTAAACAGCCTTTTCAGAGACTATATATGTTTCATGTTTTTGCATTTCTGTGCATTTTGGGCTGATTTTGGTTTAAAATGGCTTCCAACCATTAGGTTGAAGTATACTGTCTAGTATTCCCAAGCACAAAAAAGCTCTAACGTGCCTTGTGGAGAAAATGCCTGTGTTCAACAAACTTTGTTCAGGCATTAGTTATAGTGCTGTGCACCATGAGTTTAATGTTATTGAATCAATAACACAGTACATCCAAAAAAGAAAGAGGAAATTCAGTGTTCTCTATAGGAGGCTGCTCCAGAAAGTACTAAAGTAACATCTATAGTGTGTGATAAAACTATGGAAAAATGGTTAAATATATGGATTCATGAGATGATTATGGATTACAAAAAAGCATAGTGCTCAGATTGTGTGAGGCTGAAAAAAATCAAAGAAATTTACGGTAACATTACACAGAGTCAGGAAAATGTTAAACCCTTCTCAGCTAGTGGTGGTTGGCTCACACATTTCAAAAGGCAATAACTGTGTGAGAAGTGCTAATCTGGCAGGAGAGGCAACTAAAAAATACCTGGTAAGTGTCATACCGGAAAGGGTCATATGGAAAAGGAGGTATGCAATGGTCAGGAGACTGGCTTGTTTTATAAGAACTTTGGTAAACTAGCCTATATAATGCAAATAACATTTCAGTTGATGAAAATGTGACCAAAGTCTCACAAGAATCTTACCCTGTATTTCTCCTTGGAGCAATAGTTCAGTATTTGTTAATTTAGTATTCATATGACTTTATACAACATCACTACCATGAATAACCAGAATCTACTGTGTGTATGTGTGTGTATATATACATGCAAATACAAAAATATGATATATATACACACCTGATACATACACAGTCATATCTATTATAAACCAGTGTTTTGGTTGCTGGCAACTAAAGAATTCTATGAATGCACTGGATCAAAGGTTAAACTTTAATCACTTTATACAGTTTGTCAAAGTTGTCCTTCAGAAATGAAAAAAAGTTAAGACTTTCTCAAGTGAATAAAAGTTGGGTGAATATATCACCAGTAGGTCTGTCTTACAAGAAATGTTAAACAGACTTCCTCTGCATCACTTTGAGAGTAATAATTTTATACATTCTAAAATCTCATCCCCTGTACTCTAGTCATACCATTCCATTAGGTTCTGTTTCTGTTTCTTGAGATTCATATCTCTTTTTCATGGGATTACTTTTCTTGCATGACTGGAGATCTTGCCTTGTGTGCTAATTTTACTGGGCATACTGGTTAGGGGCAGGGTTATGTAGGAAGGACTTAATTAGGAGCTAATTTTCTGGTCACAGAGTTTTCCATTTCCTCCTGGGTGTCTCCAGATACTCAGGACATTCTCATGCCTCTCTGGCCCACAGGCCCAATCTCACTGCTTCTGTCAGACCACAAAGAACTCTACTTGGTCTTAAGCGGGGGGGGGGGGGGGGGGGCAGGGGGGGAGAATTGCATGCCTCCTGGGGCAGCTCCATCCACTAAGATTCTTATCAGTTGACTCAAGGTCCTTTCTTCTTTGACAGATATTGATATATCACACCTAAGCCCAGAACACCTTCTCCCACTCCACACCTCCTCCCCCACAACTACTGTCTTTTTTTACCCTGTGCTGGTTTTCCTTGTAACTTGCTTTTAATCTGTGACTTCTCCCATTAATCTTATTCCATCGTGTGCCACATTCCAATAATTAATTTCTGGTCTACTGAGAGAATGGCTTTTCTATTTCCAGTTCTGTTATAGGTTTTTAAAAATATGCTGTTGAAAGTGAGACTACATCAAACTAAAAAACGTCTGTAAGGCAAATGAAAGCATCTACCAAATGAAAAGTCCACCTATGGAATGGGAGAAAATATTTGCAAATAGTGCATCTGATAAGGGATTAATATCCAAAATATATAAATAACTCATACAACTCAACAGCAAGTAATAACAATAACCTGATTAAAATATGAGCAGAAGATCTGGATAGACATTTTTCCATAGAAGACATACAGATAGCCAACAGGTACATCACTAATCATTAGGGAAATGCAAATCAAAACTGCAATGAGATATCACCACACATCAGTTAGAATGGCTATTATCAAAAGACAAGAAATAACAAGTGATGGCAAGGATGTGCACTATCGGTGAGAATGTAAATTGGTGCAGCAGCAATGGAAAATTGTATGGAAGTTCCTTTAGAAATTATAAATAGCACTACCTTATGATCCAGCAATTATTCTTCTGGGTATGTATCCAAAGAAAATGAAAATACTAACTTGAAAAGATATATGAGCCCCCATGTTTATTGCAGCATTATTTACAATAAGCAAGATATGGAAGCAACCTAAGTGTCCATTCATAGATGAGTGGATAAAGAACATGTGGTATATATATATATATATATACCAAAAACAATGGAATATTATTCCATTATATATATATATATATATATATATATATATATATATATATATAATGTAATACTATTTCAGCCATAAAAAAGAAGAAAATCTTGCCATCTGGGATAACATGGGTGGACTTTGGAGGAATTATGCTAAATGAAATAAGTTAGACAAAGAAAGACATATACCATATAATCTCAATTATATGTGGAATGTAAACAAACAAACAAACAACAAGAACAACAAATGTCTAAAGATAGGATACAGAGAACAGGTTGTTGGTTACCAGCGTCAGAGGTGGGGGGCAAAATGGGAAGAGGGAGTTAAAATATACAAACTCCCAATTATAAAATAAATAAGTCATGGGGATATAATATACAGCATGGGAGATATAGTTTATAATATCATATTGTACATTTGAAAGTCCTTAAGAGAGTAAATTTTAAAAGTTTTCATCACAAGAAAAATAAAATCTGTAACTATGCATAGTGAAGGATGTTAACCAGATGTATTGGGATAATCATTTTGCAACATATTCAAATATTGAATCATTAAGTTGAACACCTGAAAATAATATAATGTTATTTGTCAATTATATTTAAATTTAAAAAAATACAATACTAAGCATTTGATAAGGGAGTGTTGTCTAGAATGTATATTGAGTCAGCCATCTTAAGGCAATCCTGAAACAACTTTCTAAGTTTAAAACCATCTGAAAAAATTACAAATAAAATCAGTTTTAGATTTGACTTTTTTAAAAATATAAAACTGCTCTACATAAAAACTGAATATCTGAATAAAGTTAAAGTAATACAAGAGAGACATTTGGAATAAACTTTATAAAAAGAATTCATACAAATCTCTAAGAAACATGTTAATGTCCCAAGAGATAAATAGAGAAAGCATATTAACTGGAAATTTTAATGACAAAAATAAGCATGAATAAACATAAAATACATTAAATAAAATATAAATTTAAAAGCTGAGAAATGGTTTTATATTTGCCAAATTCATAGAAAAAATGAATTTTAATGAGAATTTTAACACACTGTGTTCTAAGATAAACATTTTTATATACTACTAGTGATTATTGAAATTGAATTATTTGCCAATACACTTCAAATGTTCTAAATCTTTTTCCATTTGATTCAAATATGGAACTAGATCTTTAAAATATATTTAAATGAGGATGTTGTTTTACACAAAATTTGTAATGTAAGAAAAAAGTAAATGTCTAAAGATAGGAAAACAGTTAAGCATATTATAGTTCAACCACATTATAGTCTATTATGTAAGCATTTAAAGTTGATGTTTATGAAGACTTATTTTATGGAGACAAGCTTAAAATAAGTTAAGTTTTAAAAGTACAGCATAATTATGTATATAGTTCATTTTCAACTTAAAAAATATGCATGTGAATAAACCAGAAACTAAAAGGAAATTTGTGAAAATATCAAAGATTTTATATTATTGATAAATGTATTTTTAATTTTAAATATTTTTTTCTGTATTTTCTAAAGCATCTGTGGTGAGGAAATAGTACCCCAATGGATAGTAAGAAAAGCTATTTTAAAAATTAATCGCTTGAAAAGTACTTGATTTCTCAGCATCTTTCCCTTTTATTTCATGTCTAGTAATTTCCCCCCTTTTATTAGTTTTCTAGGGCTGCTGTGACAAAGTACCAATAACTGGGTGGCTTAAAATAACAGGAATTTATTGTGTCCCAATTCTGGAGCCCAGAAGACCAAACCACGGTGCCAACAGGTGCTCCTTCTGAATGAAGCCTGTAGGGGAGAATCCTTCCTTGCCTCTTCCCAGCTTTTGGCTGTGCCCATCCATCCTTGATGTTTATTTGCTTTTGACAGCCCAACTCTAGACTCTGGGTCCATCTTCATATGGCATTCTCCCTGTGTCTTCACATTGTCTTCCTTCTGTGCACGTCTGTCTCTATATTCAGATTTCTTCCTATAAGGACATCGGTCATATTGGGTTAGGGCCCACCCTAATAACTTTATTTTAACTTGATTATCTCTGTAAAGACTCTATTTCCAAACAAAGTCACATTCTGAGGTACCAGGGGTTAGGACATCAACATATGTTTTGTGGGGGGATACACAATTCAACTCATAATACTCCTGCTTGGCAAGTTACGATGCCCTGCCTATTTCTGTCTTCAAAGAAATTATCTCTTAGCTCTGAGTATCCCTCTTAACCCTCTAGATTATCACATTGTGCTGAATTAGTATGCCGCTGCTTAGAAGCTTCTTCTCAATTAGTTGGAAAAGTCCTAATAGGAAAGGGCCTGATTCAGGGTTGGGTTAATACCCAGTAATGGCTTATGGGGTCAGGCACTAATGACAGCCTGGAAGATATTTTTCAGCACCTCGCTGATCATGTCACATAGGAAAAGTGACACACTACTTCACCTAAAGGCAAAAGAGGAACCTGGCTCACTGGAGACAACTAAGGAAGAAAATGTTCAGTTTCACTGCCAAGTGGCAGAAATGTCATGTTGGATAATATGCCTGGTGACCCTTTAAATCGCTTCCTTAATTTCCTACTGTGGTATTTTCCTTAGAGAAACCTCTCTTGGAAGCGGGAGTAACTGTTTCAAAGCAGAAAATAATAGCATGAAGCTACAGCTAGTTTCCTTGCTTTCTTTTCATTGTCTGCATTCAAAATATAAGACGGGAAAATACATAATAAACGTGGCAATTTAGGTGATCCAATTCTCAGTAAGACATATTGAATAAGGTATCAATTAAGTACTCAAGAAATACTAAGCACTACTTATTCATGGAGTGGGTTATAGATTCAATCCTCAAGGCATCCTTCTTTATTTAGTCTTGAAAATAGTAAGGAGGAAATCTGGGAACATTGAACTGCTAATATTTTTTTTGGTTCCCTCCAAACCCCCATTCCTTTGGCAGCCCATATAAAAAGTAATGTTCTGGTATGCATTATGAATTACATTCAGGGGAGATTTTTTATTTTAAAGCTACTATGGATTCAGTGTCGGCATATATTATTTAGATCTATATATTAAATTACATGGTAATTTATTCTCATTTATTCCCACGTTTAAAATGTGTGTGCTACTATTGCATCCATAAGCAGACTTGCAGGAACTAATTCCAGTTGCAATCCTCTTACAGAATCAGTCCTAAACCATTATCCCAGCATGAATTCGTGGCACCATACTAAAAGAAAATACCATCTCTTTTAGGGACGGTAATTTGGGAGTAGGAACTCTGTCCATTCAGGATCACTATAGCAAAATGAGTGGTTTTGACATAGTGAATATTATTCAAGTCAATCCCAAATTACAGACTTGTGTCCTGCCTCTGTAGAAACTTGTCCAAATGAAGGGCTCGTGTTTGAAATTTTCCATACGTGAATTTAAGCACTATTATTATATTCAAGCCCAGATTGTATTAAAATATCATTTTTTGGCTGTTATTCTGACTGAAATATATCAAAAAATCTTAGCTCTAAGTATGATTCCAGCAAACCTGGCATTTCAAAAAGATGGTCTCAAATTCATCTGCAGGCAATCATTAAAGCTGTAAGGCAAAATTAGTGCTACATTATTCTCAAAAGACGTGTTTGTTTGTTTTTCAAAAGATTTTGTTTTGTCTTTGGTTTTCTTCCTTATTCCATATATGCCTTAATCTCTATGATACTGAATTCAGAGAAATGCTGCAAAATTCCAGACAGATGTCTTGCATACCTGAATTGGCCACAATTCCTAAATTGGTTCCTAGGAAACCAGCTAGGCATCTGCTGGTTTATAGGCCCAGCTTCCTCCAAGATTATTTTTCCGGTATGCATTACTCTACTATCTTGAATTTCTCAGTACTTGATCGTTACTGGGATAAATAAGAATGCAGAATTTCATTTTGTATTTATCTAAGAGAAGGGCTATTTAGTAGTTGTTGGCAATTTCTCTTTCTTGTGGTAGAGATATCAAATCCTAAATTTTTAAAGTTTCAGCAGCATGTACTCCCCAGATATTACCCCAAAATAAAGCAAGTAACTCACTATCTATGTTTTGTCTTTCGCTTAGGTATGGGTGCTGGTGATGGTATATTATTAATGCAATGTTTTCCCCCCGGTACATCTTTGCATCCAGGAATTTGCTTAAAGGAGAAATCTGAAAGGATCAGTAGTAGAACATACACTTCTTTCCTTTGAAGTATAAATTTTTAGAAAGGTTGGACAGACTACAGGTTGCCCCCATGAAATGAGAGCAGGGTTCCTCAAAAGAAAACTGTTTTGAGAGGAGAGGTCTGCTCCATGACCCCATATTGCCATCGAGTCCTGTGAACTGCGTGGCAGATGCTGGGTTCCCTCCTTCTAAGAAACTTGGGTAGCATGAGTGGATGAGTCTCAGGATAAGAGGCTGTAGATATGAATGAAAGAGCTTCTTTATAAGAACTGAGGCTAACCCTAGAGCCAAAAGTATTTCTTCTTGGAGCTCCTGTTATTTGAATATGAAAATAAATATAATTTATTTCCTACCCCAGTAGAAAAATGCAGCACACTAGTAATATTTAAAATAATGATATTTTCTTGCACTTTTGTAAATTGTTTCTGCATAGAAGTTTTATTTCTTTAAACAGATTATTATCTCCCTGAGAACAAGAACCATATCTTCTACATGTTTTTGTGTTTTATGATAGCATCATTAATTGCTGTAATTTATGAATAGTGAACATCTGATATGTGGGAGGGGGTTTGACTAAATTATATTTTCCCTTTATATGGCTTTATGGTTCATGATGTGCTTTCACACACACACACACACACACACACACACACACACACACACACAATTACCTGACAACCACACAGAGAGCGGATTGTGCCAGATAAACTAGTTTCCCTGAAACTTAGGGAAATAAGGGATTTGTTCACGGATAAAGTCTTATAGCTAAGAACTGGGAGAACCAAAATTCAAACACAGATGTATAGAATCTAAATACATTGCTATTCCACTTACCACCACTGGTGGCACTCTGGTGGTCCTCAAGCCAACTTTCAGCCACAGATTTCCTTTCTCCTTTTTCTACTGACCGCTAGGTGAGACACTCTCTCCCCAGCTGACCACACTGCTCAGCACTGGAGGCTGAGCCATGTCTGGCACCCCTCAGTGACTTAGTTACTTGCCTGACCCCTAAAGACTTGACATCTGAAACTTCACCATCAACTATACAACATGGAAAACGTCTGTGTCTTGTTTAGAGCCTTCACTCGAAACAGAATATATTAAATGTTAAAAGGAAGCAAAGTAAGCAGAAAGCGAGAAGAAAGGAGAGTTACTGAGAAAGACATTTGTTATGGGAGATCCTCACAAAAGTCTCCGCAAGCCTTGATCCCTCTGTGTTGTAATGCTCTTCCCTTCTTATAGAATGCAAAGGAATTACAAACTGTGATTTTGTTTTTAAGCAAATAAAAAGCCTCTTAATACCCCTTTTCAAAATATAAGTAGCTTATAAAACAAGGGAAATAATTATGTAAGTCTACAATTTTACTATTATGATCTCTATTTTTTTTAAAAAAATGTTAGTTTTGCTTGATTTATTATATTTTTATTAGAAATTAGAAAATAACTTGCTCTTCGATGATATAAATCAAGGGAGTTATGATGGAAAATCAACAAGGATCCACAAAGTGCCAAAAGAAGGTAATGGGAAAAATGAGGATGAATTCACAACTTAGAGAGCCCACTGGCCCCGCAGGTCACACCTAGCAACAGCTACAAGGTCCAAACAGGTCTCGATGTCTCCATCCCCAATCACTGCAAAAGCGACATCAGCCTGAGGGTTAGAATTAACTGCACAAGTAAAACCCCAGTTCAGGCCAAAGCTGGAAGCAATCCTATGATAGCTTCCTATGGCTTAGTATCATACTCAATAGGGAATTAAAGAACAGGATGGGGACTTCCCTGGTGGCGCAGTGGTTGGGAATCTGCCTGCCAATGCAGGGGACACGAATTCGAGCCCTGGTCTGGGAAGATCCCACATGCCGTGTAGCGACTAATCCCGTGAGCCACAACTACTGAGCCTGCGCATCTGGAGCCTGTGCTCTGCAACGGGAGAGGCCGCGACAGTGAGAAGCCCGCACACCGCGATGAAGAGTGGCCCCCACTCGCCGCAACTGGAGAAAGCCCTCGCACAGAAACGAAGACCCAACACAGCCAAAAATAAATAAATAAATAAATAAATAAATTTATTAAAAAAGAAAAAAAGAACAGGATGTCCCTTTTAGTCATTCTATATCTCTAATTTTCCTGACATTTGCCCCCTCTTCATGCTCCTTAAAGAATCAAACAAAGCTTAAGTCCAGAGAAGGCAATCACCCTTAATTTTGACAGATCTTAAGAAACAATTACTTCTCTGATTTATACTGAGGGCCTTTTAATCATTGAATTGCCTTAAATTACATCCTTTTTATTAAAAATCTGTTCCTCTGTCCTTGTCCATTCTCTCTAATTCTTATGGCATTTCTCAAGACCAGGTAAGAAGGGTCTATAAGCTTCTTAAAGAGTTCTCTGGATAAAACCTTCTTCATGTGGAAAATAGGTTGTTAAGATCTAAGATCTTTTCCTCTTCTGATGTATTCATAGTAGTTTGCTATAGTAGTGAGTTAAGAAGAGCTGTGAGGCTATGCCTTGCTCAGAAAAAAGTTTTAAGATCAGTTTCAGGTCTTTTCCTTGAGCTTCACAAAAAGAGTGAAGATGGGAAGGCCAGATTACTTGCCATGATCTTTCACTCTGATAATCTCTCCACGTGTTTAATTCAGATGACTCTGACTCAGGCTTGCTGGTATCTTGGTAAGAAACAAAGGCTAAGTGCTTGACCAGCTCTCTTACAAAGCTGACTAGCTTAGCCAGTGCTTAAGACTACAACTGTAGCATGTAAAGGGCTAGCAAGACTGAGGCTTAACCAGTTCCATCGTCCAAAGGTCTGATTTGGCAACTATAGCCCAGCAAGTCAAATCCCAATACAGAAAATTACTTAAGGGAGGCAAATGACTTTGCTGGTCATCTGACTGCTCTGTCTTGTTTTTATTCCCCCCTGGACATGATTTACATATAGGGGACAGGACACAGTGCTTGGGTAACATCAAATGTCAGCTAGGTAGGGGCTGAGCCTAGAAGGCAAGCGGGTTGTGAAGTAGAAATTGAGGTTAAAAGGCAGTAACAGAGGGCTTCCCTGGTGGCTCAGTGGTTGAGAATCTGCCTGCCGATGCAGGGGACACGGGTTCGAGCCCTGGTCTGGGAAGATCCCACATGCCGCGGAGCAACTAGGCCCGTGAGCCCCAATTACTGAGCCTGCGCGTCTGGAGCCTGTGCTCTGCAACAAGAGAGGCCGCGATAGTGAGAGGCCCGCGCACCGCGATGAAGAGTGGCCCCCACTTGCCGCAACTGGAGAAAGCCCTCGCACAGAAACGAAGACCCAACACAGTCCCCCCAAAAATAATAATAATAATAAAAAGTCTAATTATTTAAAATAAAAAAAAAAAAAAAAAAAAAAAAAAAAAGGCAGTAACAGAAATTGGGAAAATCTGGACACACAAAGTAGGGGACATTTGCACTTTGGTGAGCTGAGCACACCAAATCCTGGGTATAATAAATACATTTGCCCCAAGATCAGCTCAACACAGTCCCAGACTTTCTCCTGCCAGCCCTCTGTCTCCTACCTCACACTGGATCACAGGGTTGGAGATCCTACCTTGAGCCCCAGAAGGTCCATCTAAGCCCCTGAGAGCAGCATGTTGGCAACACTGAGAGAAGATATACTTTTCTGAGCTGACCACGTGATGCTACCTCACAGATCTAAACTTGGAGTAACTGCTTTGATTGGATCTTCACTTTTAACTGTGGTAGAAAAAGAGTTTCAAGACACACACTTTGACTACATATTTCATTCCACTTAGTACATCTCCTACTCACATCAATATATAAGTGTCCTTGCTGAATTCATTTTGATTTCTTTTTATTATTTCATAAGTATGGTTTTAAAGAGAGCAGTTTATAGGCTACAGATCCAGTACAAGACCCTGTTAACTGTTGTGGAACCCACTTTATGTGAAGCAGGGCTCTTAACATATTTGTCAGAACAAGTTTCTTGTGTCTATTTCTTAGAAGATTGTGTCCAACACTATTGGAACAATGTCTATAAAATAAGTGAAGTAATGCAGATGCTGATTTACCAAGGAAAAGTAGATATGCTTTATGGTCAAATAAAATATGAGAGAGGGAGAGTGAACCAAGATGGTGACATGGTGGCACCTGAGCACCTCTCCTCCTATGGACACATTGAATGTACAGCTACACACAGAACAATCTAGGAACCAGCTGAGCAGATCCTATACATCAGACAAATGAGAAAATACCCACATCGGAGCAGACAGGAAAGGTTGAGACACACTCTTGCCTTAAGCCCCCTACCCAGCCCAGCACAGCACCATATGACTGGGAGGGAACCCCCAACCCCCAGATTCTCCCTGAAGAGCACAGAATGTGGATTCCACATCTAGCACTCCCAACTTTTAAGACTCTCACTGGAGGGAAGGGCTCCCCAAACACCTAGCTCTGACTGCCAAAGAGGCTCATGTTGGAGAGACCCACAAGATCAGAGCAAATACACAGGAAGTTCCTCAAGGTGCTCAAGCACCTGCCACCCCTCAGGGTTCAGGGAGCAGGCAAAATCGCCTGTCACTCAGTCCTTCTTGGAAAGAGGTTCATCTGCTTACTTTAAAAGCTGCTGCCTGAAGGCCAGGCTTCTAATTTAGCAGGCATTTGGGGCTGGCTAGGATCCTCCTCAGAGACCTGGGAAGTCAACAGACACTTCTGCCTTCCCCCGCCAGCCCACTCCTAGTCACCAGTATCTCCCTGGAAGAAGTTTGAACACAAAACTGCACCCCAGCTTTTAAGGCTGCTGCCTAAGGGACGGGTCCCCAGATTGCTTCACTCTGATAGCCAACAAGGCTTAATTCCCAAATCCTCCAGGACTGAGGCAAACAAAGGAGCAGTACTTAATGGGTAACTGAGCCCTCCTCATAGCTATTCCCAACCTCCCAGGGCTCAATGAAGAGACAGCAGGTAATAAACGCCAGTCTCCCAGGCGTTTCCTGAAAGGGGTGTATCTACATTCTTTAAAAGTTGCTGCCTAAGGGCTGGTTTCTAATTTAGCAGGCATCTAATTTAGGGACTGGCTGCCATCCTCCCTAATAACCAGGAAGCCAGTGGATACCTCTCCCACCTTCTCCCTGCAGCCTGCTTCAATAATAAAACCAAGTCTCCAGTATCTCCCTGGAAGATGCTTGTACATACATCTAACAACCCAGCTTTTGTGGCTGCCCCCTGATGGATGGGCCCCAGGTCCCCTGACCACTCTCCCACTCATCTCCCCATACACCTAGGGCCAGCACAGAGGAAACAGGCGAAAAACACCCACCTCCCAGTTTCTCACTGGAAGGGCCTTAATTAATTACACGCTTTCCCTTCTGCTGCCTGAGGGTCCAGTTTCTAATCAGTCTGCAATCAATATAGGAAAATCAGCTGTATTTCTATACATCAACAACAAACTACCAGAACCATTTACAATAGCATCAAAAAGAATAAAATACTTAGAAATAAATTCAGTCAAGAAGGTGAAAGATTTCTACACTGACGGCATTCGTGAAAGAAATTAAAGAAGACACAAATAAATGGAAAGATATTTCATGTTCAAGAATTGGAGGAATTAATATTGCTAAAATGTCCACACTACCCAAATGATCTATAAATTCAATGTAATCCGTATCAAATTCCAATGACATTTTTCACAGAAATTGGAAAAAAAAGCCCTACATTTTGTATGGAACCCCAAAGACCTCAAACAGCCAAAGCAATCTTGAGAAAGAAGAACAAAGCTGGAGATATCATACTTCCTGATTTCAGACTATATCTCAAGCTATGATAATCAAAACAGTATAGTACTGGCATAAAAACAGACACATAGATCAATGGAACAGAATCGTGTCCCCAAAATTAACACACAACTAATGGTCAACTGATCTTTGACAAGGGCACAAAGAACACAGAATGAGAGAAGGATAGTCTCTGCAATAAATACTGTTGGGAAAACTTGATATCCACATACAAATTGATTAATTCAAAATGGATTAAAGACATAAAGTTAAGACTTGAAATCGTAAAACTTCTAGAAGAAAATATGGGCGGGGGGGTAAGTTCCTTGACACTGGTCTTGGTAACGATTTTTTTGAATTTTATACAAAAAAGCAAAGGCAACAAAAGCAAAAGTAAACAAGTAGAACTACATCAAACTAAAAAGCTTCTGCACAGCAAAGGAAACACAATAAAAAAGTAGCCTATGGAATGGAAGAAAATATTTTCAAACCCCATATCTGATAAGGAATTAATATCCAAAATATATAAGGAGCTCATATAATTTAATAGAAAAAACACAAATAACCCAATAAAAAAGAAGTCAAAAGATCTAAATAGACATTTTTCCAAAGAAGAAAATCAAATGGCCAACATGCATATGGAAAGGTGCTCAACATCACTAATCATCAGGGAAATGCAAGTCAAACAAAGAAGACAAATGCTGGTGAGGAAGTGAATAAAAGGGAATGCTGGTGCACTCTTGGAGGGAATGTAAACTGGTACAGCCTCTATGGAAAACAGTATGAAGATTCCTCAAGAAATTATAAATAGAACTACCATATAATCCAGTAATCCCACTTCTGGGTATATATCCAAAGGAAACAAAATCATTATTTTGATGAGATATTTGTACTCTCATGTTCACAGCAGCATTATTCACAATAGCCTAAGTATGCAAACAACCTAAGTGTCTTCCTACAGATGAATGAATAAAGAAAATGTGTTATATGTATGATAAAACATTACTCAACCTTAAAAAGAAGGAAATCCTGTCATTTGCAACAGCATGGATGAACCTTGAGGACATTATGCTAAGTAAATTAAGTCAGACAGAGAAAGACAAACACCACATGACAACACTTATATGTGAAATTAAAAAAAAAATAAAATAAAAATTCAAACTCATACAAGAAGAGAGTAGAAACATGCCTTATTTTTTGTTTTTCCCTTGCTGCTTTAAATATTTTGTCATTGAATTTAATTTTTGTTAATTTGATTAATATGTGTCTTGGTATGTTTTTCCTAGGGTTTATCCTGTATGGGACTCTCTGTGCTTCCTGGACTTGGGTGACTATTTCCTTTCCCATTTTAAGGAAGTTTTTAACTATAATCTCTTCAAATATTTTCTCAGACCCTTTCTTTTTCTCTTCTTCTTCTGGGACCCTTATAATTCAAATGTTGGTGCATTTAGTATTGTCCCAGAGGTCTCTGAGCTTGTCTTCAATTCTTTTCATTCTTTTTTCTTTATTCTGCTCCTCAGCAGTTATTTCTACCATTTTGTCTTCCAGCTCACTTATTCGTTCTTCCACCTCAGTTATTCTGTTACTGATTCCTTCTAGTGTATTTTTCATTTCAGTTATTGTGTTGTTCATCTCTGTTTGTTTGTTCTTTAGTTCTTCTAGATCTTTGTTAAACATTTCTTGCATTTTCTCAATCTGTGCCTCTGTTCTATTTCTGAGATTCTGGATCATCTTTACTATCATTTCTCTGAATTCTTTTTCAGGTAGATTGCCTATTTCCTCTTCATTTATTTGGTCTTGTAGGTTTTTACCTTGCTCCTTCATCTGTGACATATTTTTTTTTGCCATCTCAAAAGATATCACAAATAAAATTGTAGACCTATATCACTGATGAACATAGATGCAAAAATACTGAACAAAATACTAGCAAACAGAATCCAAAAGCACATTAAAAGGATCATACACCATGATCAAGTGGGATTTATCCTAAGGATGCAAGGATTCTTCAATATACACAGTTCAATCAATGTGATACACCATACTAACAAATTGAAGAGTAAAATCCATATGATCATCTCAATAGATGCAGAAAAAGCTTTTGACAAAATTCAACCCCCATTTATGATAAAAACTCTCCAGAAAATGGGTGTAAACAGAACCTACCTCAACATAATAAAGGCCATATATGACAAACTCACAGCAAGCATCATACTCAATGGTGAAAAACTGAAAGCATTTCCACTAAGATCAGGAGCAAGACAAGGATGTCCACTTTTGCCACTCTTATTCAACATAGTTTTGGAAGTGCTAGCCACAACAATCAGAGAAGAAAAAGAAATAAAACGAATAGAAATTGGAAAAGAAGATGTAAAACTGTCACTGTTTGCTGATGACATGATACTACACATAGAAAATCCTAATGATGCCAACAGAAAACTACTAGAACTAATGAATGAATTTGGTAAGGTTTCAGGATACAAAATTAATGCACAGAAATCTCTGGCATTCCTATATACCAACAATAAAAAATCAGAAAGAGGAAACACTTTTAAGGAAACACTCCCATTTACCATTGCAACAAAAAGAATAAAATAGCTAGGAATAAACCTACCAAAGGAGGTGAAAGACTTATACTCTGAAAACTATAAAACACTGATGAAAGAAATCAAAGATGACATAAACAGATGGAGAAATATACAATGGTCTTGGATTAGAAGAATCAATATTGTGAAGATGACTATACTACCCAAAGCAATCTACAGGTACAATGTAATCCTCATCAAACTACCAATGGCATTCTTCACAGAAGTGGAACAAAAAATTTTACAATTCGTATGGAGACACAAAAGACCCCAAATAGCAAAAGCAATCTTGAGAAAGAAAAACGGAGTTGGAGGAATCAAGCTCCCCTACTTCAAACTATAACACAAAGCTACAGTAATCAAGACAGTATGGTACTGGCACAAAAACAGAAATATAGATCAATGGTACAGGGTAGAATGCCCAGAGATAAACCCACGCACATATCGGCACCTAATTTATGACAAAGGAGGCAAGAACATACAATGGAGAAAAGACAGCCTCTTCAATAAGTGGTGATGGGAAAACTGGACAGCTACATGTAAAAGAATGAAATTAGAACACTCTTTAACACCATACAGAAAAATAAACTCCAAATGGATTAAAGACTTAAATGTAAGACCAGACACTATAAAACTCTTAGAGGAAAAACACTCTTTGACATAAACCACAGCAAAATTTTTTTTGACTCACCTTCTAAAGTAACTGAAATAAAAACAAAAATAAACAAATGGGACTTAATTAAACTTAAAACCTTTTGCACAGCAAAGAAAACCATAAACAAGACAAAAAGACAACCCTCTGAATGGGAGAAAATATTTGCAAATGAAACAACAAAGGATTTATCTCCAAAATATACAAACAGCTCATGGAGCTCAATATCAAAAAAGCAAACAATCCAGTTAAAAAATGTGTGGAAGACCTAAATAGACATTTTACCAAGGAAGACATTCAGGTGGCCATAAGGCACATGAAAAGATGCTCAACATCATTAATTATTAGAGAAATGCAAATCAAAACTACAATGAGGTATCACCTCACGCCGGTTAGAATGGCCATTATCAAAAAATCTAGAAACACTAAATGCTGGAAAGGGTGTGGTGAAAAGGGGAACACTCCTGCACTATTGGTGGGAATGTAAATTGATACAACCACTATGGAAAACAAAATGGAGGTTCCTTAAAAAGAGAAAAATAGAACTGCCATATGACCAGCAATCCCACTACTGGTCATATACCCCGAGAAAACCATAATTCAGAAAGAGTCATGTACCACAATGTTCATTGCAGCTCTATTTACAATAACTAGGACATGGAACCAACCTAAATGCCCATCAACAGATGAATGGATAAAGAAGATGTGGCACATATATACAATGGACTATTACTCAGCCATAAAAAGAAATGAAATTGAGTTATTTGTAGTGAGGTGGATGGACCTAGAATCTCTCATACAGAGTGAAGTTAGTCAGAAAGAGAAAAACAAATACCGTATGCTAACGCATATATATGGAATCTAAAAAAAAAAAAAAAATGGTACTGATGAACCTTGTTTCAGGGCAGTAATAAAGAGGTAGACATAGAGAATGGACTTGAGAACATGGAGTGAGAGGCAGAAGCTGGGGCGAAGTGAGAGTAGCATCGACATATATACACTACCGAACGTAAAATAGTTGGCTGGTAGGAAGCAGCAGCATAGCACAGGGAGATTGGCTCAGGGTTTTGTGATGACCTAGAGGGGTGGGATAGGGATGATGGGAGGGAGGCTCAAGAGGGAGGGGATATAGGGACACGTGCATGCATATGGCTGATTCGCTTTTTCGTGCAACAGAAACTAACACAGTATTGTGAAGCAATTATACTCCAAAAAAGATCTATTTTAAAAAAATTTAGTTGTATGAGAACCACCTGGAGATCTCTCTCTTTTGAGTCATACCATAGTTTGAGAATTGCAGATTTATTAAATTTTAAAAATTACCTTAAGTGAGATAATTTCCCTGATTGATTCTTAGAGACCTAATTATGAATATCAAATGCAAACTATGTAGAGAAAGAAATTATAAAAAATATTTTAAATAATGTATTATAACTTTATTCCATATTTCAAAGAAACAGTTATCTATATCTTTGAAAATTGAATTGCTTTTTGTAAAAATAAATGTGAAAATGCCCAAGAGTAAAACATTTTCAATGTTCTTCAACAGTAGGATACTGGTTTGGTTTTCTTGTATTTTGTTTATTTGTTTGTTATATGTGTACATTCTTCTAAGCCATTAAAATATGAAAACTGGGGAGTTCCTCGGTGGTCCAGTGGTTAAGAATCTGCCTTCCAGTGCAAGGGACGCAGGTTCGATCCCTGGTTGGGGAACTAAGATCCCACGTCACGGGGCAACTAAGCCCATGCTCCACAACTACCGAGCCTGTGAGCTCTAGAGTCCAAGTGCCACAACTAGTGAGCCTGTGCACCACAAGTACTGAGCCCGCACACTCTGGTGCCTGCACACCACAACTAGAGAAACCTGTGCACCACAATGAAAAGATCCTGCATGCCGTAACTGAGACCCAACGCAGCCAAATAAATTTAAAAGACAGAAAAAGAAAACTGTCTCTTTATATTTTTCAATTTACTGGAAAAATTGTGTCACAAATTATGTAACTACTGGAAGATATGCAACTTCTAAAAGAAATTGATATGTTAATTCAATATACTGAAATATATTTTTAACAATTAGTTATGCACTACAGAAAAAAATCATTCAAACATGCGATATGCACTAGTGATATAACACTAGTTCTGAGATATTTGTTTATTTTGTACAAATGCAAGTGTGATAGTTTTATTCAACCCCTCGAAAAGAATGTGGTTTTTTAATCATTAAGTATTAATTCAGGCATACAATTTTAAACAAAATAAAATTGAATATTACTTCTTCTGTATATAATGCAGGGATGAGCTTCTTTGTTCTTTTATATTTCAAGCTCTACTTTAACAATGCATAGGAAGAAAGTTAAATTTAAGGATTTCTTGAATTTATAAAATAGTTTTCTTCCCAGGAACTCAAAATTACTTGCATTCATTCTTAGAAGATGTTTGTCAGGCTGATAGTTTTACTGTGTCATCTTATGACTTAAGATGTGCCTGGCAGAATGAACACCAACTCCTCCTGCCTTCTATTCAAAGGCACTGAGCAGAACCAAGTAGATGTCTATGGGTTGAGTCTGATTTAGTTTTAGACACAGTGAAGCTCATACATCCATATATGGAATTTTGTTTTGTGGGAACCCTGTCAAAGTAGACACCATGGAAGGATAAACATTCCATGAAGTTGAGTCTGAATCCTATATATTTAGTACTCTCCTGGGTAAACGGTCGGGTTGCCTTCAGAACCAGTGGATGGACCACTTTAGTGCCACACGAGACTCAAGGAACACATTTCACTTTCATCAAACACAATTCCATCTTATTTTTATTGTCTTATTGTTTTCATCTGTTAAGTTACCCCCAGTAGGAAGATTTTGTCACCAATGTAAATTTCCAAAGAATGAGACAGCAAACTAGTCCATGCCTTTCATAGATCTGTTCAATAAAAATAAGTTTGATAAACACTAGATTAGCTAACACTGAAATTCTCCTGTAAACCAGAAACTATTCCAGCATAAATTCATTTAATGCTCAATACAACTCATATTATAGATTCTTAAAAAGTAGATATTGAGAGATCACACAGCTTGCCCATGGCCATAGGCAGTAAAATGCTTTCCGTATGCAAGTTCAACATTGCCCATTTCCGAGTCATTATGACCAAGGAAAAGAATACATGGGCAATTGACACAAACACCACTCTCAATGCACAGAGTGAGAAACAAAATATTCGTGATGAAAAAATTAAAGAGACTAGACATGATGTCTATGTATCAGAGAAGCAGTCTTGGACTGGGCACCTTGCATGCCAAAAGAAGGACCTCACCCTTGGCTGATTCAGGTTTTGTGGTACCTGAAGCATATTCAATTTTGGGACCCCCACTTTAAGGAAAAGATTATATGAGTATAAATAAAAATATGGGATAAAAGTACGTATTTATTATGAATTAGAAAGGAAATCTCAACAAATTAAAAAAAAAGTTTAACTACCAAGTACCACAAATATCACAAAATGCAGAAAAATAACACATCAGTATTATTAGTGAACAACCTGATACACCTGTCTAATATTTTATATCCTACAATTTTTAGTGCATTTTCTTTGACTGACTCCTCCCATGACAACAATTTTATAATATAATTTTCTAAAAAGAGAATAGAAAGGTAATATTTAATTGCTCCTCTGGCATGGTTGATGGAAAGTTGAGTGTGTTTTTCAAAATTATTGATTCAAAAGTGTCTCCTCTGTGCTCCATTTCTTTATTGGTAATGTTACATCTGCTCCAAAAGTGCTTCTTGCCTGGAGGCAAGGCATCAGAAAACTGCAACAGCTGCTAGTTCAGCTTGGCCACATCCTCCCTGAACCATGATTCCTCCTCATGCCATCCCTCACCAGGCCATTGGTGTATAGGACGTGATGTAGCCATGAAGCCTCGTCACGGTAACTTCTGAGCAGGGAGCAGTGGAACAGACTCTAAATTGATTCCTTCTTCTTTAAGTCAAATATGGCGTCCAGATGCATGATGAGGTCTACCATGCAGAGATCTAATTATTGGAGGTAAAGTTGGCAGCCTATTGAACTGGCCTCAGCCCCAGGGACACCGTCATGGGACAGAGGGTGTTATCCAAGCTGGGCAGTATGCCATGCTCCCAACACCTCTTCACATACACTGTGGAGAGGGCTCCAAGCCGTGATTCAATAGCTTCCTGAGAAAGCTACCACTGACTGTAATACTTTACGTATTTATAGAGAAGTAGGAGTTGGCAAGTAACATCCCATGGTTTTTGCAACAATAGAAGTTTCCTAAGCAGGGGAATGGCTTGTTAGAAAACAAGAAAATCCATGTGAGTCTGAATACAACACTGCCTTCATCCTAGAGAACTTGGGTTCTTCCACTGAACAAGCTCAGTTCTGCTAGCCGACTTTTTGCTAGGTTATCAAAACTTTAAGAGAGAGAGTTAACAGGGACATTTAGGAGGAAAAAAAAAAATCTCTCCTTAATGCTATAACAGAGAATGGGATTTGGATTCAAATAGACCATATCTGGCTCTACCACTTAACTTTCTATAAAATGGGAGTAGTACATACTGTGAACAGTTGAGTAGAGATTTACTGAGATATTATATGTGCAATGACAGTGCACTGCTTGGCCTATACATTTTTAATGTTAAATCCCTACAATCTTTCCTGAACCAATCAATACCAATAATGCTTCACCTTGACCCATCAGGACCAATATTCTCCACCAGTGGAATAAGTTTTACTGCTGTAAACTTGGCAGGCAGGGTACGTTGTTGAGCACTGGAAACTCAAATATGTATCGTCATAACCAACATTAATCTCTGTCCTCTTTGTCTAATACTTCATTTTTGAGCTTAAGCATGTAGATTCCCACTGGATTTGCGTCCTTGCTGTAAATCTCTGCTCACTAGACTAATTCTGAATGTATTCATAATGAGGAAACTTTGTATTGATGACTTACTGACTTGGACACTTCTTGATGTGTGTGACCCCTGCTACCTTGTTCAACCCACTAAACTGGATTTCCTCAGCATTGTTGCTGGCCTGTCTGAAACCTGGAATTAGCCAAGCACTATAGCATCAAGCGGCTGGCTACCAAGCTAAGCCACTTGATTTCATCTGATGCATTTGTGCTCTCCTTCCTGCTGGCTCCTGCTGCCAAGTTCTCAGCAAGTAGGAGGGTCTAATGCAGGCTCTTAAGCCACTTCTCAAAGAGGTACACAAAACCATTATGAGTAACAACAGGGTTGAAAAATATACATTAACTCTCAGGATGACTAGTTTCTACAAATCATACTTACTTGAATAAAAATTGTAAAGGCCAAAATAGTGCAAAGAACTTTACCTTCATTATCTCTCTTATTCTTCATCAGAATTCCATAAGGGAACTAGTAAAATTATTCCCATTTTATAGATCAGGATTTGGCGAACTATGGCCCATGGGTCTGGCCTGCCATCTGTTTTTGTGTGGCCCATGAACTAAGGATGGCTTTTACATTTTTAAGTGGTTGAAACATAATAAAAGTAAGAATAATATTTTGTGACATGTGAAAATTATATGAAATTCAAATTGCATACCCATAAATGAAATTTCATTGGAACAGAGCAACATCCATTTGTTTGCATACTGTCTATGAGTAATTTTGCTCTACAATGCAAAGTTGAGTAGTTGCAACAGAGACCTTATGGCCAGCAAAGCCTGAAATATTTACTATCTGACTCCTTATAAACAAACTTTGCTGACCCCATTTACAGGTAATGAAGCTAAAGATCAGAGCATTCAGTAACTTACCCAAGCTTACTCTAAAAGAAAGTAGTGATGATAAGATAAAAACTGGGTCTGATTGATCCAAGAGATCATATCTTAACAACTCTACAATGTTGTTATAATTTTCGTTGTTATGGAATTTACTGAATCTCACACACAGAAAGGAAATTACATTTTAATGACTCTATAGTCATACTTTCTATCTTGACCACTGCAGATAGGTTTGGCAGAAGATGACTGCTACCACTTCTATAAAATGGTATGCTGCCGAATTTATAAGGAGAGCATTTCGCTTTGCTGACATCTGCATGGCACAATGAAGTTCTGGTCCTATTTCAAGTGGAATAATTGCCAATCCCCATATTATAAACACTTCTACTTCTAACCTAACTTGAAAAGCACAGCACATATGCTAGGCTTTTGGAATTGGACGAAAATTATGGGACCATGCCCAAGAAATAATTACAAATGATTATTCAAAATTATACATTCAGTTAATTGCCAGTAAAGAGAAAAAATACTCCCTTCCTGGTTTCAGAAGCCAGAAATAGTGGCAAAAGATTCAATCCATTAAATAAATGAAAAAAAATTACATCATCATAATCATTATCTCAGAGCAACATTTTAATATCCAATATTCATTTTAAGGTCAACTTTGAAATATATTTATAATTTTATTTTATTTGCACCTTGACAACCACTAAATTTTAGATATATAATGCTAATTTTCAAGGCTGCTATTTTGTACATGTTAGAGTGCACAAGGAAGGGCATCAAGGATTAAGGGATACTGTTTTTAGGTCTTTGCAGAGATGCATAGACTGCGTCTGTCCATATACTGGGACACAGTGGCACACTGATAATTAGTATTGTGATGATACATTGACTTATGAATTAACACATTCATAATCAGTATCACAGGCTATTATCATTGTCAATGGTATTAGGATCTTTGGACTGAAACACTTAATCTGCATTTGTACCACAGCTGCCCATTCTGGAAGGCTTCATCTTCCAATTATTATGTTGGATCTTAAGATATCTATTTTTGTGACTTGGCTGTAAAGGTAAATGGCACATCTCAGAAGAGCACTGATTTTAATAGGCTAGTGTCTACCTTAAGTGGGGAAGTAAAAAAGACAAGGCCTTTTTTTTTTTCTAGGTAAGAAGAAAAGACATATGTATTAGAAAATTATAACGGGTAAAGTAATATTCTAAAAATTAAAGCTGTGCGTCCTACTTCCAATTTCATTTGCAAGAAGCTTAGAAGTTGCCACTCCATCCTAAAAACAGTTAAAAATCTTCATCGATTGATGGGGGTGAGATGGGGAGGGATTAAATTGGGAGATTAAGACTGACATATACACAATACTATATATAAAATAGATAACCAGCATGGACCTACTGTATAACACAGGGAATACTACTCAATACTCTGTAATGACCTATATGGGAAAAGAATCTAAAAAAGAGTGGATATATGTATATGGATAACTGATTCACTTTGTTGTATAGCAGAAACTAACACAACCTTGTAAATCAACTCTACTCCAATAAAAAATTTAAAAAATAAATAACTTTTTAAAAAAGGATAAAGTCACAAACTCTCTTGAACAATAAGGGGAAGATGCTGGAAAAACCACTGCCCCTAAGGTTAGAGACACACACAGGTGCACCCCATGTGAAGAAGCCATGCCTCAGGGGAGCAGAGATCACCATGGCAACTAGGGCCCGAGTAGGAAAACCTGAACTGGAATTGAAGACTTGCTGAAGCCTCAGTGTGGACACCTGTGAGAGTTAAAAATTCTAGGGGCACCCAGTCACAGGGGAGACCTGACAATATTGGAAGATTTTCCTAGAGGAGCTCAGCCAGATTCCCACAGGGAGAGTGGAAAATGAACCATTTAGAAATACTCCAGAGCACTCTGTTCTTCTTAACAAGGTTGCCCTCAGGGCAAATGAGGTCAGGAGCCCAACCTCCTGGGGTATTATGAGAGCCTAAAAAACTTGTGTAAGGGATTTACCCAAATCCAGCCCACTCTAGCCATCCTGTCTCACCTTCGGGGGAGAGAAAAACTGAGAAACACTTATGAAGTTTACAGTCCCGAGGTACATTCTAACTAAAACACTCAGACCTGATCACAGGACTATAGACTATTTCCCTTCCCTACAACTTAACACCATGTTACTAAAGGTCTATTTACAGCACTTCCTTTTACCCAGTGCATTATGTCCCTTATCAAGAAAATAAAAAATTGCAAGGTGTACAAAAGGCAAAAAACACAGTTTGAAGAAACTGAGCAAGCATCATAACCAGACATGACAGGGTTGTTGGAACTATCAGACTGAGCATTTAAAATAACCATGATTAATATGCTCAGGGCTGTAATGGATAAAGTGCACAATATGCAAGAACAGACGGGCAATGTAAACAGGGAGATGTAAATCCTATAAAAGAATCAAAAAGAAATGCTGGAAATAAAAAAAACACTAACAGAAGACAAGAATGCCTCTGAGGGGATTATTAGCAGACAGGAAAAAGCTGAGGAAGGTATCTCTCAGCTAGAGGATCTATCAATAGAATCCTAGAAAGCTGAAAAGCAAAGAAAATAAAGATTATAAAAAAGAAAGCAAAATATCCAAGGACTGTGGAACAACTACAAAAAGTATAACGTATGCATAATGAGATTACCAGAAGGAGAATAATGAGAGGAAGAAACAGAAGAAATATTTGAAACAATGATTACTGGGAATTTGCCAAAATTAATGTCAGAAACCCAACCATAGATCCAGGAAGCTCAGAAAAAACACCAAGCAGAAGAAATGCCAATAAAACTACACCTCAGTATATCATTTTCAAACTAGAGAAAATCAAAGTTAAAGAAAAAATTCTGATAAAAAGCCAGAAAAAAAAAAAAACAACACCTTATCTACAGAGGAATAAAGATAAGAATTACATCCAATTTTACCTCAGAAACTATGCAAACAAGAAGAGAGTGGACTGAAATAATTAAAGTGTTGAGAGGAGAAACCTCAGGAGACTAGAATTCTGTTCCCTGTGAAATTATCCTTTAAAAGTGAAGAGAATAAAGATTTCCTCAAACAAACAAACAAAAAAAAACCTTGACGGAATCTGTTGCCAGTAGGCCTGCCTTGCCTTGCAAACCTTAAAAGAAGTTCTTCAGAGAGAAGAAAAAATAATAAGTCAGAAACTTCGGTCTACATAAAAAAGGAAGAGTATCAAAGAAAGAATAAGTAAAAGTATAATACAAATATTTTTCTTATTCTTAATTGATCTAACAGATAGCAGTTTGTTCAAAATAATAGCAATAATGTATTCAATTACAGATGCACATATATGTCGATATATATGTGAAATGAATGACAGCAATTGTACAAAGGACAAGAGGAAGGAATTAGAATTATTTTGTTATTATAAGGTATTCACACTACATGTGAAGTGATATAATGTTGTTTGAAAGTGGATTTGAACTAGTTAGTTGTAAAGGAATTTTGTAAACTCTAGGGCAACCACCAAAAAAAAAGGAAGAAAAGAAGTATAATTGATATGCTAAGAAATGAGAGAAAATGCAATAATATAAAATGCTACATTAAAACCACAAAAGGGAGGGGAATTCCCTGGAAGTACAGTGGTTAGGACTCAGTGCTTTTATTGCCAGGCCCAGGTTCAATCCCTGGTCAGGGAACTAAGATCCTGCAAGCTGTGTGGCACAGCCAAAAAAAAAAAAAGAAAAAAGAGTGAAAGACAAAAATAGGAACAAAGAATAAGGGCAACAAAGAGAAAATAGTGGTAAATATGGTAGATATTAGTCCAACTGTATCAATAACCACTTTGAATATAAATGCTCTAAGTGGATCAATTAAAAGACAGAGATTGTCAGAGTGAATCAAAAAAAAAATGACCCAACTATACGTTATCTACTAGAAACTCCCTTTAAATACAAAGAAACATATAGATTAGAAATAAATGCATGGAGAGAAATACACCATGTTAACACAAATCAAAAGAAAGTAGAAGTAGCTATATTAATTTTAAGACAGAACAGACTTCAAAGTAAGGAAAGTTTTCAGGGATAAAGAAAGGCATTACATGATGTTAAAGAAGTCAGTTATCCAAGAAAACAAATTCTTAATGTGTATGCACCTAACAACGGAGAATCAAACTACGCCAGACAAAAACTGATAGGGGACTTCCCTGGTGGTCCTGGGGATGAGAATCCGCCTTCCAATGCAGGGGACGTGGGTTAGATCCCTGGTAGGAGAACTAAGATCCCACATGCTGCAGGGCTACTAAGTCCACATGCTGCAACTACTGAGAACGTGGGCCACAACTAGAGAGCCCGTGTGCCACAACTAGAGAGAAGCCTGTGCACCTCAGTGGAGGATCCCACATACCGTAACAAAGATCCCAATGAAGATCCCATGTGCCAGAGCTGGGACCCTACACAACCAAAAATAAAATAAATAAATAAGTAAATATTTTAAAAAACTGGTAGAATTGCAAGGATAAACAGATGAATCCACTATCATAACTTGAGACTTCAACACAGATCAGAAACAGGCAGATTCAGCAGGCAGAAAATCAGTAAGGACATAGGTAAACAACGACATCATAGATTAACTGAATATAATTGACATTTATAGATTACTTTATCCAACAACAGCAGAATACACATTTTTATCAAGCTCACATGAAACATTCACCAAGATAGACCACATTCTGGGCTGTAAACCACATCTTAACAAATTTAAAAGAGAAATTGTACAATGTCTGCTCTCAGACCACAATGAACTAAACTAGAAATCAATAACAGAAAGATAATTGGAAAATCCCCAAACATTTCAAGATCAAACAGTACACTTCTAAATAACACATGCATCAGAGAAGAAATCCTAAGAGAAATTTTAAAATATTTAAACTAAAATAAAATGAAAACAGAACTTATCAAAATTTGTGGGATACAGCAAAAACAGTGCTTAGAGGGAAATTTATAACATTAAATGCATATATTATTAGAGAAGAAAAAAGATCAAAAATCAATCATCTAGTTTCCATCATTGGAAACTAGAGAAAGAAGAACAAATTAAATGCAAAGTAAGCTGAAGACAAGAAATCATAAGAAGATAAGAAATCATAAGAATGAGAGCAGAAATCAATGAAATTGAATACAGAAAATCAATGAAATTGACAACATGAAATCAATAGAGAAAAATCAACAAAACCAAAGCTGGTTCTTTGAAAAGATCAATAAAACTGATATTCAAATTAAAACAAAATGCTGTACCACTACACTCCTATTAGAAAGGGCAAAATCCAGAACACTGGCAAAACCAAATGCTGATGAGGATGCAAAATGGTACAGTCACTTTGGAAGACAGTTTGGCATTTTCTTACAAAATTAAACTTACTTTTTCCATATAATCCAGGCTTTGCACCCCTTGGTGTTTACCCCAAGGAGTTGAAAACTTATGTCCACACAAAAACTTGCACATGAATGTTTATAGAAGCTTTATTCATCGTTGCCAAAACTTGGAGGCTACCAAGATATCCTTCAGTTTGTGAATGGTTAAGTTAAATAAACTACAGTACATCCAGGAAATTGAATTTTATTTAGTGCTAAAATGAAATGAACTATCAAAGCCATGAAAAGACACAGAGAAGCTTAAATGCTTATTATCAAGTGAAAGAAGCCAATCTGAAAATGCTACATACTGTATAATTCCAACAAAATGGCATTCTGGGAAAGGCAAAACTATGGAGACAGCAAAAAAGATTAGTGTTTGCAGTGATGGTGGTGAGACAGTAGAGATGAATAGGTAAAGGACAAAGGATATTTAGGTCAGTAACATACTCTGATGATATTATAATGTTTGATATATATCATTATTCTTTTATCCAATCCCATAGAGTGTGCAACACCAAGAGTGAACCCTAATGGGATGGAATTCGGGTGGATGTCAATGTAGGTTCATCCTTGGTAAAAAAACAAACTGGTGAGTGATGTTGATAATGGGGGAGGATATGCACGTGTGAGGGCAGGGAGTATGTGAGAAATCTCTGTAACTTTTGTATACACTACTATAAAATAGATAACCAACTAGATATACCTACTGTATAGCACAGGAACTCTGCTCAATACTCTGTAATAACCTAAATGGGAAAATAATTTAAAAAAGAATAGATACATATATATGTATAACTGAATCACTTTGCTGTACACCTGAAACTAACACCACATTGTTAATCAACTATACTGCAATATAAAATAAAAATTAAAAAAGAAATCTCTAATTTTTAATGTTATAAACCTAAAACTACTCTAAAAAACTAAAGTTTTTTAAATAAGAAAAAATAAAATAAATACATATTCCTAAACTGTGCTTACTTTTAGTATCTTTATCTCATTTTCTGGACAAAATGTTTCAAAATTAAGCTATCTTTATATAGTAAGTAAAGCATGTGAGTCTTTGCCTCATTATACTTCCCCTCTCTTCTGAGTCTTCTTAATACTTTTCTGCATGCCTCTTTTGTGCTTTTATTATCACTCTATTTACTTGAGTCATTCTGCTGGTTCCATATATTGTAAACTCTTTGAAGTCAGGTACTGAATCTTAAAAAGGTATTTGCATTTACTGCTATAGGGGATTAATGAAAAATCATTGATTTAAATTGAATAAAATATGTACTTGTGGAAAAGTACATTATGAGGAAAGATGTGTGCTTTTGTTTGACAGGCACGGAGAGAATTTTATGTGCTACACAGTTTCTTGCGTTAAACTAATGAAAATCTGTCCACTTTTAATGTCTGATTTGCTTTCATCATTTGCAAAGACAAATATTAGATAAATATGAAGTGGAGAGGAGAACTTATTTTTATGAGAAGGTAAATAAGAAGAAAGGTGAACTCCAGAGAGAAGGAAGATTAGACCTGAAAAGTACTTGCAATTCCCATGCAAGGAAGGTACAAGATACCATATTAGGAGAGTTGGAGAGAGTGCCCAATCTGAGTAGAGTTTTTAGTATTATCTTCCTTCTAGGTCCAGTCACAGCATCCAAGCCTGTTCATCTCTTTCTTCTTTGTCTCTAATACTTACTAAACATTTAGTATAGGTAGAGCATTATTCTAGAAACCATAATATTTTGTATTCTAAGTGCCCTGAATTAATTTTGCTGAAGCTGATAGATAAGCATGATTCTTTATTCTAATTGATGGCCTAAATCTGGCCTGAACAGACTTTGTGGTTCAGACACTAATTGACATGCAATGAGTTTTGAACCATAATCAATTCATCTAGTGACAGATGAGTCAGTTCTGAAACATAGTATATTTTTCTTTCATAGGCTTTGAAAGCTAATTGTTTCAGTTCAAATTCTGATTCTACCATTTACTAGCTTCTTGTCCTTTGAGATCATTAAGAAAGTCCTGTAAGCTTCAGTTTCCACATTGGGTAAAGAGGGATGATAGTAGAATTTAGCACAAAAATTTCTGTGAGGATCAGTTGAAATAATGCATTTAAAATCCCCACACATTATAAGCACTCAATAAATACTAGCTATTAATACTATTAGAATTAGTGTTGATCTACTGTGCAGTTGTCCCTATTATGGATCTCTTGACCTCTGGGGCAGACATTTTTGAATGAATAATTAATGTTGATAAGGTTTGAATTAACTGGACTTCAGTAAGCTAATATTTGTCCATTCAGGATGCATTAAATAAAACGCACTCTGCCAAGCTCATGAGTCTTCAGTACTCTCTCTCCATACTTAACAAAGCACAGAATCACCAATTTTATGGCTTTTCTACTTTTATTTTAATTTTTTATCTAGCTCTAAATAGCAAGATGTATTCAAGTGTATTTTATATCAATAATTCATTCCTTATTTAAATTTAACCTGAATAGAATATATAAACCAACAGTATATTTTAAAAATCTAGTTCTTATCTAGTGTTAAGTCTTATAATGTCTTATAATGGCATCAACACACCATTATATATAATATTTATTTATTTATTTATTTATTTATTTATTTATTTATTTATTTATTTATATAGACAACCAGGCTATTTAATGATGTCTTTCTTTCTGTAAGGTAGTCAGATCAAAATGATCACAGTCACAGAACTCCATAGCAATAGCAAATGAGCTCCCTTGTTATTGAATATAGCAAAACAGAAAAAGTTTTCTTTCTCAAATGGCAAAATAAATTATATGTTGATGACCTATAAATGATATAGATTACATAATTCCAAATTTTTTATTAAAAATAATATACAAATAACATTTGTCCCAATAAGGCAAAGTAGTGTAGATCCGATTCCTCTCCCCTTCTAATATATACAGATAAAAGTATCTCTTAAGAGCTGAGCAAGCAAACCTACAAATTTGGCTTAGGTGAATATTAACTAATTTTCAACAGGTTGAAGAGAGAACCATTTTAGTGGAAAACTATTTAAGCTTAAAGATGGAGCAAGCATGATTTCTCTCTAACATAATGTCATTCATCAAACATAGGTCCTAGAAAGCGTGTGAGCATGTGTGTGCACTGAGGTGAAGGAGGCAAACCAATCCTAAAGAAACAAGTTTTAATATTTTATTTTGGTAGAATATGCTATAGTTAAATGTTGTGATTTCAACATTAAATTCTGGCAGTGTAAACGTCCCTGAAATTACTGAGGCTTAAGAATCTTCTTAGAAGCACAGAAATTTAGCTTCAGTGGTTCTCATATTTCTATCCCTAGGCTAGCAGCAGGAACATCATATGGGGACTCAGAAATGCACATTTTAGGCCCCCCTCCAGACCTACTAATGTAGAAACTCTAGGGGTAAAATCCAGACATCTATGTTTTCATGAACTCTCTAAGAGATTTAGATGCACATGAACATTTGAGCATCTCTTGTCTAAATCAATTCCTCACAAACGGGAGCAATTTGACATATGTGCCAAGAAGTCTGGAGCAAACAAAAATCATTAGTTTAAGTAGAATGTTTGCCATTGATGCCTTTTCTAGAGCCTTTCAAGTCCTGTCTAGTTATGTTACGCCTTTGACTCAATTAGGGAACATTTTGTACGCCGCCATGCCTCCTCCCCATTCTCTCTTTAACAAGCTCAAGCTCAGCTTCATTTTGGTCTTTAAGATGGATCTTGATTCTGGTCAGTGATATTCAGCTAACTCCAGACCCTCCCTTTGAGGGTCAGTGTCATGATGCTCATTGCCAATCTGACTCACCCTACTGGCTAGTTCTACTTTATCTGGTTATCAAATCATTTCCCTATTTCTGGAAAACAGTTTAATATTTATGCACCTCTTCTTATATTTCCACCTCTTATCCCAGAGGACAGAATGTCCACCCTAGCATGTTCTTCTGACCCCCCTTCTTATTAGCTGCTCTTAAAGGCTGCATTGATTAGTAAGAAGACTAATCAGAGATGAAGCCAATAAACAGGCCACTTTTCACCAGCATGCAAAAAACTGTGTGCTTGTATGAGGATGAAACATGGTGGGGCAGGAAAGGGGGGGAAAGAGAGGCAGGAGGACTGTGGGAAGCAAACAACATCCCCCTGGATGTAAGCCTTAGCCCTACTTCTTAGCCGAGCCCTGAGTGTGGTACAAAACCAAGGCCAGCATGTCAGGTACTTCTTTATCAAAGAACCCTAGAAGGCACAAGGAATAAAACACAGAATTCAAACACTAAAATTTCACTCCCCTAAATCCTAATTTCTCAGACCCAGCCACTGTTTTCCTATTTTGTTCTCTGAATCCAGAGTTTTGCTTGGATACCCACCAAATATCTCCAGTTTTAGAGGAACTTAGTTGTTTTAATAAGTCCCAAAGTTGCTGGAAATTTCTATGGAGGAGCCCCCTTAGCTAGCCATAACTCTCTATGCCAACTACTCCCAGTTAAATCAGCAGTTTATATGCTTTATATGGTTCACATACCAACCTATGGGGGCCTCATCATACTCCTTGTTAGTACCACAAAACACTGAGTTCTGTGTTGGATTATCTGTTGTGGTCCCTTGTTACACCTCCAATATTCTAAGTTCTACCTTCCTCTCCTCTTTCCAGCTGGAGTAGCTACACTCTCCCCATGCCTCATTAGAAGCGATTCTAGTTTATAGCTCTAGGCAGATCTTTCTTTTACAATTCTGCTATAGTTACTCGGTCCATGTCTGCTTATATTTTGAAATATAATGACTTTACTTGGCAAATAATATCAGGACAGAAGAGATCCTTTGTGAAAATGCTTCACCACTGAGTTTGTGTTTCTATCATGAAAAACCATCTGGATAAAGAGAAATTCAAGAGATGACATACTTAGGAAGTCATCAAAGCCTTCTTTTGTTGTTACATTTAGCCTAAGGCAGTTTTCTGGTTGCTACCATCTTGAGAAATTTTGGTGTGTATTATACACATTTATATCCTCATCATAAATGTGGAGGAAGTATTTAAGATACACAGACAGAATCTTGGATTTAAATAAGGGGTTTCCAGGAAAGTGCTCAGGAAAACTCTCGTCGACTATTTAAAACATGCAATAAACAGCAAGATAAACATATTTTCAGCAGGGGAGATTCATTTGTTTTGTGGTCACTGGTGAAAAAAATTAAGGCTAAAATCACTGCCATTTGCTCTTCTTTCCTCTCTCTCTTCTCTTGATTTCTTTTCTCTTCTCTTTTCTACCTGTCCCTGGACAATCTTACTCAGTGTAATTATCCACTTCGATTATCCACTTCAATGCAGATTACTTCCACAACTATCTGACTCTTCTCCCCTGAGCCCCAGATATACACCATTAATGGCTGCCTACAACTTAGTGTCTGAAACATAACAACTACAAATGACTCAGCATCCTTCCCTCCACACACCACCACACACCACGCCTGCCCCTTCTTCTATATACCTTACCTCAGGTAAGGAAACTCTGCAGCCTTCCAAGCTAAAAGACTCAAATGATCAAAACTCATCTCTTTCCTTTAAGAAAAATCATATTTTTAGTTATCAACTATTTTATTCTAATTCCAAAACCTTTTCAATTTTGTTCCCTCTTCTTCATCCCCTAAGCCCACTGCATTTGTTCGTCACCCATTAAAAATTTCTTAGATTTCCACAGTAGCTTCCTAGTTGGACTCTGGATCTCCACGTTTCCTCCTCATCCATTTTTAGTAGCACTTCCTAAGATTAATTTTTACAAAAACAATTTTAAAGGTCATTCCAAGCTCAAGAGCCTTCAAAGATTTCTCACTGCTTCCAAGATACAGTCTAGACTTTAGCTTGGCACATAGGATGCCTTATAATTTGGCTCTAAAGCTTCTTTTCTGACATTTACTGTTTCTTCTTTGCACCCCCATAAACGCTAAAATCAAACCACACAAACCTCTCCATTGTTTTAGAAAAACACCACACCTTTTATACATTTCTATCTTTGTATATGCTTTTCCTCTGCCTAGAGTAGATCCTCCACTTTATCTTACTAGCATTAAGAGACTCCACTGTGGCTTTTCACATGGGATATTAATTGTTTATTTGTGACTCGATCACTAAATTATGTTTCTGGAAGGAGAAGACTGTGCGTACACCATAGGTATCCAGCAAATAATAGACATTTAATTTCAGTGAATGACTACTTAAATAAATCCAAGGCAACATCCATAGTAATTACATCCATAAATAATGATCTTAATGATGTTAGGATAAGGTCAACAAATCAGTGAGTAGTAAATTGTTCAGGAGATACACATTTTAGGGAGGATGAAAAATCTGGAAAGATACCATTTTCTCTTCTCTTTTTACTTGCAGAATGAAGGAAAATTTGACTCTACATTTATAAGCAGCCCGGTGAATTCTACTTTACATCCCTATCAAAAACTAATTCAGAAATGATGTCATAAATTTCCCACACCTAATACTGAGTCAATTCCCCACGTGTAGTGTTAGGGACATTACGTCTTCTAAAGGAAATGCAGATGGTGATCATGAATGACACAAAGAAACACATTTCGGATCTTTGATGATATTAAGGAATAACTGATAAAGGCATTATAGAAAATATCCTTAAATATTAAGGATATTTAGAAAACATCCTTAACTTTTAGTGATACATAATGAAAACACAGAAGTGACATCTGATATTGCTTCAAAGTAATATGAAATGGTGAAACAGTTAAGAGTGTGGATGATACATATATCCATGAGTTGATGGGTGATGGATATTCATTAAAATATTTGTCCAGGTGTGTATATGTTTGAAATTTTCTCAATAAGTTAAAAAAAATACATTTTCCATCGTGACCAATGCCTCCACAATTGTGAACAATTAAAGTGACATCAAATATTTGTTCTTGCTATTTGTGAGGCACTCTGATATTTTCTATTCTAGTCTCTCCTATTCTATTTTTAAAAACATAATTATGGACCACTAAATTTATTTGTTTTGATAGTGGGTAATGGCAAACACTCTGTTACACAGTGGAATAATTTTTCATATGTTAGTCTCCCCCTGTCCAACGCTCCCTCTAAGAGTTTTCTATATTCCACATTAATTAGTAACCACCTCATAAATCGCCCAGCATCTTAAACATCGTATCTTCTTGATGTTGCTCTAATTCTGACACATGGTTCTTGTCACGAAGTCTGCTGTAGAAAATTTTTCTAGAATTGGTCTAAACAGATGAAGATTAAGGCAGGCCATGGATAAAGCTAAGGCAACCTAGGAAAGACAATTCATGACATCATAAAATCGTTTTCCTGACTGAGAACAGGTATTTCTTTTTATTTTTTTTTATTTATTTATTTTTTTTTTTTGTGATATATGGCCTTTACTATGTTGAGGTAAGATCCTTCTATGCCTACTTTCTGGCGAGTTTTTATCATAAATGGGTGTTGAATTTTGTCTAAAGCTTTTTCTGCATCTATTGAGATGATCATATGACTTTTATTCTTTAATTTGTTAATGTGGTGTATCAAAATGATTAATTTGCATATATTGAAGTATCTTGCATCCCCTGGATAAATCCCACTTAATCATTGTGTATGATCCTTTTAATGTGCTGTTGGATTCTGTTTGCTAGTATTTTGTTGAGGATTTTTACATCTATGTTCATCAGTGATATTGGCCTGTAGTTTTCTTTTTTTGTGACAACTTTGTCTGGTTTTGGTATCAGGGTGATGGTGGCCTCATAGAATGAGTTTGGGAGTGTTCCTCCTTCTGCTGTATTTTGGAAGAGTTTGAGAAGGATAGGTGTTAGCTTTTCTCTAAATGTTGGATAGAATTCTCCTGTGAAGCCATCTGGTCCTGGGCTTTTGTTTGTTGGAAGATTTTTAATCACAGTTTCAATTTCAGTGCTTGTGATTGTAGACAGGCATAACTCATTTTATTGGACTTTGTCAAATTTGGGGTTCACTGGAGAGAACTACTAAGAAATTAAAAGTTATTACTGACTTTATCCAAGTAAAAAGTATTCAAAGCAATGCTAGTGGAATGTTAATCGTATTATGCTGATATTTACCTGTGCTCTTCTTTCGAGGGGACCAAATTACAAAGTAGATGTGTTAGATATTTACATACTCCTATGAAGTACAAAATATTACCATTTTCATTTAATATGAAAGAAATCAAGCACAAACAGTGTTTCTTAAAACACTCATGAAAACTTGCTGCACCTCCTGATGATCCAGACATTCTTTCTTCTTACATAAAGTCTACTGTAACCTGCATACCTGGAACAAAGTAGGTTCCCAGTATGAGTGGTGAATAAATAAATGAGCTAGATTATTGAAACAGTTATGGGAGAAATGCCCAATCAGACGTGTTATACTTTTCTTTGTTAGCTCAAGAGTATTCCTCTGTATATTTCTCTTTTCTGTTTTTAATGTTTTCAGCTCAGGTAATCCTACCTCAGGTAATTCTTTTCCTCAGGCAGGATACAAACTTAATTCTTTTAAGATCGTTCTGTTTTTTTCTAGTTCAATTACCTCAGGATGGTCTTTGGCTCCTCAAATCAACTGAGCCTATTCAAAAGTTTCCTTTAGGATGGCCACAAAAGTAAAACCTCATCTATGTCTCATACTATCCCATTGAACCAGAATTTTCTTAAACAGCGACACTTATGGTGAATGTAAAAAAAAGTCAAAGTTTGTTTTTACTTAACTATTTAAAATTTTTGTTACCTACTTAAAAATCACATTTGCCTTTAAAAGGCCAGTATTTAATTCAATGGCATCTTAATCTGTGATATAAGGGACATTTTTTTTTCCCTAAGGAAAATGCATTTTGAGTTATAAGTAACTTTCAGATTCCAGGTTGTATAATGTCACTAACTGATGTAATACAAATGCACGTTCAGAATATTTTACTCAAACTAAACATTACAAAATTCTAAAAAAGTCAGCTATCAATATTTTAACAAAATAGTCTCTGTTTTTCAAAGTCACAAGTTATTTAAAATAACTACTATATTCCAGTAGAAATAGAAAGAGAATGAGTGTATGTGATACTGTTAAGGGAAGAATACCGTCACTGGATATCAAATGTGGATAAATTATTAAATGAAATGTAATTGTTAATCCAAAAAAGTTAAGCGTTTAACAGATTATTTCAAAATTTATGGAGAAATATTTTAAAATGTGTAAAAATCTAAATTCATTATATAATAACTAAGTGAAAAACATCAGTGTCAGTGGTGAAATCCAGGGTATGAAGATAAAAAATAAACAACTTGATGCATAGATTTTGTACAAAATTATTTAATATTCACTTATTAAATCTAGTAACAAAAGTGAATTTGGAAGAATATTTGCTAACATTGCACGTATATAAAAGTTGACTCTCTTTGGTTTATAATTTCATCTTTTTCTTTTTAAATATTCTAGAACCAAATGAATCTTATGATAAACTTTTTTTAAAAAAAAACAGCATCACACATAGGTCACACATTATGTAAAACAATGATTCTAATTTATATCTCTTAGCCATAGGCACGTTAAGAATCAACAGATATCCACAAAAGACAAATATCTGTGGGATAACAGTTGAATAATTGGAAAATCTTGAGTAAAGTTATAGTTGAGTGCAGCCATAGTTCAACCTCATCTGGGTCACACTAGATGCCATCTAGATTAAATAAGATATTTACTTCCACAAATGTAGATGGCCACCATATACCCAGACCTCAACACATCGCATCAGAATTGTGGCCAATCCCAATCCCTGAAACAGAGGGACAGCAGTGTGTTCAGGATATAGGCACTTAAACTATTCTGAAACTGTCAAGAACTACTTTGAAATCGTACCTAATTTTCTGAGTTTCTGCTTACAAACTAATGTCCTATGTAGAGAGTAAAAATTGCCTTACCAAATTTTAATATAAAATTGCATCTAAGTGACATTATCTTTCCACCAAAATTAACATGGGGAGAAAAAGAAAATATATTGCTTGAAATGATTACATCCATGAAGCTTGGTGTGTCTGTTGAAAATTCAAAACCCTGAGTAAATTATCTGAAGCATTGTATGCTTGCTCAGTCTTAACCCTGTGGAGTTTCTCAGCCTCAGAAACTTTGGAAAGTTACTGTGTATAGATGCTGACATATAGACATTTCTGGAGGAAAAAAATAGAAGGAAAATAAGAAAAGAAAAGAGGGAGAGGGGAATAAATCTGCCGTGAAAAAGCCCAAGCTACCCGTCACAGGTGGATGGAATGAAGCCCTAGGCTTCCAACTCTACCAGGGAGAGGAGGAACTCAGGAACTACTTAAAAGCTATCTGTGTTTCCAGAAATGATGGCAGCTGTTGTACAAAAAGGCAACAGGCTTTTGCATATAATTAAACTGATTAAAACTCTATAGTCTTTATGTAATTTCAGCTTTATGCATTTTCAGTTGCATTGCTGTAAATTTCAGGACTTCCAATTTCAGAGCTGCCTAACGACAGCCCATTAGCCCCTTCACTCTGAAAGATGCCTTATCTCACTATAACAAAGAATGGGTAATATTAAAATCAATCTGGTTTGGTTAACTCCAGATTCTCCTTTGATAAATCAGTAAATGACTATGGTCCAGAATCACAGAAGTGAATTTTTCTAAGAGCAAAATGAAAAATCTCTCTCACTCATTAAACCTCAATTCTAATGCTTTTTAATAATCTGATACTAATCTGTGAAGATCATACAATTGCCAGATGACTCTCAAATTTAAAACGCTAACAATTAGAAACACTTTTCTTATTGTAAATGAATTCCTTATTTGATTATAAGGAACTACACATTCCAAAGGCCGTTTTCTTAAAAAATTCAAATTTTTTTGTAAATATATTTGGCTACTTTTCCTGTGAAAAATGACTGTTCACTCTTAATGTTTATTTTATGTTGTTAAATTATTAGGAAGTGTGCAAATTTTCCAATCTTTTACACTCAGCTTTCCAAAACGAACAAATCCCATGTCGTAGTACTTGGAAATTCCCTATGTTATAACAGGAGTTTTAAAACCTACTTTTATGAATGATGTGAAATTGAGTACTATATTCTGGATTTGTGTATATAAAATGCTATTGCTGTACAGTTAGTTGTATATTTCTGCAACTCTTAAAGAGAGAGCAAAAGAGAAAGACAAAGAAACCTTTCTTAGTTGATTGTTGTTGAGTCAGGAAATATAAACGTTGTCTCATTTAATTCTCAACAGTTTGGGTGAGGCAGGTGTTGAACACATTGGGGAGGTAATAGGATGTGACAGAGTGTTATAGACACTTTAGTACCATGACTCACTGGTGATGTGGTTTGGGGCATTACCTCTATGAGTCTCAGTGTCACAATTATCACCTGTAAATAATGAGGACAATGGTAGCTGCAAAATAGTGCCGTGGGGACTTTAGATTCTAGCTCAGGACCTGGTCTATGAATGTTAGGTTTTCTTCTTCTGCTGTCGTGTATTTTCCTGTCATGTTTCTTATCATGGTTTTAAAATACTGTGGAAAATTATTTTAATGACATAGATATTTCAATGTCATTATTTTTATTACTTAGTAATGACATAGATATTAATATTTGACTGAATCTTGAATTTTGAAAACAACATGCTGCCTCATATAGCAACTTAGAAGGTGTTAAATGATATATTTAAAGTGTCATAGGGGATTTCCTTGGTGGTCCAGTGGTTAAGACTCTGCTGCAGGGGGCATGGGTTCAATCTCTGGTCAGGGAACTAAAAAAAAAAAGTTTCATAGAAACACTTTCCACTTTTCAAATGATGCATTGTTTCTTTTTTTTTTAAATTAATTAATTTATTTATTATTGGCTGTGTTGGGTCTTCGTTTCTGTGTGAGGGCCTTCTCCAGTTGCGGCAAATGGGGGCCACTCTTCATCACGGTGCACGGGCCTCTCAGTATCGCGGCCTCCCCTGTTGCGGAGCACAAGCTCCAGACGCGCCGGCTCAGCAATTGTGGCTCACGGGGCCCAGTTGCTCCGTGGCACGTGGGATCTTCCCACACCAGGGCTCGAACCCGTGTCCCCTGCATCAGTAGGCAGACTCTCAACCACTGCGCCACCAGGAAAGCCCCGATGCATTGTTTCTTGAATTCTGTTCTTTGTGGATGAAGTAAAGCCAAGTTAATGTCTCTGTAATGGATATGGAGCTTTTATTTCATTACTCTAAGAAAGGCAAAGTGTATCTTATGAACTGCATATCATCATCAAATTAAGATATAGAAAGATTTAAAACTTTCAGTGAGGCCTCAAGGTCATTGAAGAACCAGGCCAGGTAGCACTTCTCCTCATTTTCATCAGGGTTCTCTCAAGAAAACACTATGCAGTCAGAGTGTATTTGACACAGTATAAAAAAGAGCAAAGACTTTCGCAAGCAAAACACCTAAGCACTGTCGTACTAATCTAAGATAAAAATTTATGTAGAAGTTTACATTTCCTAAAACCTTCTTTGTATTAGAAAAAAGAGAGGAATAATTCAGGTTTTCCAAATTCCTGCTGGCTTGCTATAAGTTTGAAGGAAAGAATGACAATAAAAGTTCAGCAGCTGATGACTGGAGTGCAGTACAGGCTCCCTTTGTCCAGAGTGGAAATAAGCACATCCTGAAAATAAATTTCTATGGTGTACTTGAACTACCTGAGGCTGATACTTTGCAAACACCTCAGATAAAATAAAAAATGTGCTGTGCTATATGGTTTAAATTGTACTGTTGCTGCCCAACCAGTTCCACAGAAAAATTAATAAAACATTAATAAAATACAAGTTATCTTGTAGAATTTAAAGGTAATTAAAAACCACAAAGGCTTTGTCCTATTTTCTCATAATTTGAAGATATGAAAACCCCATAAAGACGTACTATAAAGGACCGTTGACAGCGTTATGATCTGTTTTAATAAGGAAAGCATTTGCAATGAATGGTTAAAATCCACATACCATCTCTCCACCAAAGTTTCCATTTAAGACTTAAGAAGATCTTCAGTCTGAAGAAAACAATTTCATTACATTTGTCTTACCATTACCATTTAAAAATCATGTATTTATAGACATTCCATCTATAGTGTAATTAAGCACAACTAAATTTATCACACAGAGCAATAACTTTACTATACATTAGTAAGTTGGTAAACACATACTTCACACCCAAAATTCCTCCCCCATAGAAATCTATTAGGATATTACAAAAAAAATCTACAATGTTCTTTGGACAAATATTTATAGCCACATTCATTTTGTATTTTAAAGTCTATTTGTAGTTACAGTATTTCATTTATTTTTGTGTATGAAGCTTCCAAACTTCTGTATAAATCCTCGAAACTTGTTTTCATTTGGCTGATATGAGTGGTAAACACCAGTGTTGTAATTAAGCATTGGGCTGGACCTGCCATAACTATTGCCCATAGTTGAGGATTTCATTTCTGGGTGGTGTGTACTGGTATTTGGCATGTTGCTTGTTGGCTGACTAGAGCTTTCAATCTTACAAAATGGCTCAAAACGACTGTAAACACGCCGGTCAATTGAATGAGTTCTTATAAGCTCATCATTGGGCTTTGGTCTTGGAGAAGAAGCTGGTTTTCGTTCAGGAACAATAACTGCTTTAATCTCCTTCGAATCTTGGTACTGGATCTGCTCAGTGTTGAATCTCGGGGCAGATGCATCTCCTGCTCTTTCCAAGAACTTGCTTTCTACTGGACCTGAAGAAGGTATAGTTTTGTTACTTTCATCAGGTGAAGAATGTATCCCCTGAGATGAACAAACTGCTACATCTTCCTTACCCTTGTGGATGCTGCCTGGAGAGCTGGATGAAGAGGAATGTTTTCTTCTAGGAGATGAATCAATTTTGGGTTCTGATTTTTTTTGTTTTTGATTCTCTTCAGCCTCAGAAACTAAAGTGTCAGAACTACTACACATTCTATAAAAGGCAGGTGCTTTATTTTTGGATAGATTTTCTTTCTTTTCTGGGGTAAGGTTAAGTAATGACCTTAACTTCTGAGATCCCTTTTTCAAAAAACTTGGGGAACCCTTCACTTCTTTCTTGGAAGTGAGTTCTTTGTTGGGTTCTTCTTTATTCACATCAAGCAAAGCAGCAATGGACATTGACTTGATAGCAGTGCCACTCGGAGGGTCTCTCTTGGTAACCTCCTCTTCCTCATCCTCTTCCATGGCATGGGTCACATTATGAATGCTTTTAGAACTTTTTAACAAATCCTCTTTAGGTTTTTCTGGTTGTCTAATTGGATTCCTGGTAAATGTACTATACACATAATGCTTACTATTTCCATGATTTAAATTGGCTTTTGAGTGGTCAACGAATGGGAAACTTCGCCTTTTAAGCAGATTCTCATTTTGTTGATTCTTTAGGTTTTCTGTCTGCTTATTTACAGACAAGGTTGTATATAAATAGTTGTTTGAGTCCGTAGGGCCATTTGTAGTTGGGGTTAAAACTGCCAGGTGGCTTTCGGGAACCTGTAGGGTGTGCGTTTTTGATGCCTCCGACTGCAACGGGAGCTTGGGGGTTGATTCCTGCGAGGGTTTGTCTGTCAGATGCTGTGCGCCTGTTGAGGTGTCTGGGATCTTTTTAGGCATGTCACTTCCCTGGGAACCAATGACTGTTGAATTTGAGGAGTCAGTTGTACAACTGTTAACTTCCTGTTGCTCAGGTAAAGTGGGTTTAAACACAAAAGAAGAACGAAGCCGAGAGTGAGTATAAACGGTATTGGCTTTCAAATTCTCAGGACCTTCGTAGCCCTCAAACCGGTCACCTAGAGCCGATCCATTGGAATCAGGGGAAGCTTCTGAATGATCATTTAAGTAGGATTCAATTCTCCAGTTACGCAAGAATGACTTGGTGGTATGTTCAAGGGTTGGCATGCGTTGTTGCAAAAAGCGAATATGATTATCTGTCCCGTTAAAAGACCTCCGCACGTTGGAATTCCTTTCTGGAAGGTTTGTCGTCTTCCTCTGGGCAAGTCGGTCAGCAAAACTCTGGGCAGGTGTGTTCTGGTGGCCTGCATAGCCTCCCCGTGATGAGGATGCCACACTGAGACTATCTGAAGGCCTTTTCCAATTACAGGGAGCATTAGTGGTTCGATTCAGAGCCCTGTTAAGCAGCAGGTATGGTGTTGTTTCTGGCTGTTCCCCAGCATAACTATGCCTCTTCCAATTTTCATTTATCTGACTGTTTTGATGCTGATGGATTGGATCATTAAAGTTGGGAACAAAATGAGGTCTGTATGCATGATTTCTTATGCTATATTTGTCATGTTCATTGAGAGTATATATCCCTCTCTTTTTGAAGTAGCTAGAATCTAGTTTATGAATTTTGTCTTGTCTACCAAAAAGGTTTCTTTGGCTGGAAATGGAAGCTAAGGAAGACACTGAACGCTGGAAAGTGCCATTCTCCCAGAGCACTTTGTTGTACTTCACCCTTGCTGACTCTTCCCGTGCAAATGAGCTGGGGACACAGGACCTGGCATAGAGAGTCCTAAATTCTTCATCAAAGGACTCAACAAGTTGTCCTGTGATTATCTGAACCATGCTGAGGTGCGCTTTTTCAAATGACCACATGTAGCTGGGGAAAAAAAAAATCAAGACAGGCAAAATTTAATTGTGCTGACAATATTTAGCTCTATTAAGAAAAATGTGTCATTTAATGTCGACAAAAGAGTATTTTTGTTTATTTTCCTTAACTACCATAATTTAGAACATCTTCAGTCATTACATGCTTGCAGTACATGTCTCCCCACTCCCATATTCATATGTTAAATAACAAAGCAACACAAGTCCTGGCTTTCAATCCATCCATAATTTCAAGAAGTACAAAGAAAAGCCTGGTGTGCATTTTGCATCTCTGCCTACTAAGATTTTATGGAGTAAAATATGACATTATATTCCATATACAGCATCCTGGCAGGGTGCAGGCAAGCTGGTATTGGAGGAAAAGTTGAGAGACCTGGCCTCTGCCAAGCTGTCTATTCCACATGAACTTGGACCTCAGTTTCCTCCCGGACAGAATGAGGATAAGGACAGCAAAATCCCTACAATTCCTTATGGTCCTAGCATGTCATGATGCAAGATCGTCTGTGCTAATGCATGTATTCCATTTCTGTGGCTTAAGTGTAAGTGTAATTTAGGTGCCAGGGTTTGGAAACAGACAGGATTTGTGGCAGCAGCTTCAGCCACTAAGGGCATCCTTCACTTCACTCAGTATATACAGTAAATTCAGTCCTTACAAACCATGCCAATCAGAATGCCAATTAAGACCTTTCCATGTAGAATGCAATTGCTAAGGGATTGAAGTTTGTAATTACTTTATAGTACTTTGTGGAACTTCAAATCCCTCTCCTGGAGTTTAGAGGCAACAGTTATTTTGAAGTTTCATATATAATTTTAAATCTTATTTTAGAAAATCTTGATAATGTAACATACAGAGTAACTGAGCTGAAAAGGCCATTGCTAACATGTTATATCTCAAAAAATGTACGTGATATAATGGGGGTTAATACGAAACAAAAAGGAGACAGAGCCATTCTCCACAATAAAGGAGGTTACTATTTATACAGGGAAGATAATAACAGAGGCAGATGGAAATATTAAAAGAATGTGCAGAACAATAATCTAAGATACATAAAATACCATAAGCAACAGTGTATAACTTAAAAATCTTCTTATTCTGATATGCTTAATTTTATCAGTATGCTTACTGAATGCATAGTATGAGAAGAATATTTTTATGTACAGATGTGTGGACCACCAGGATGACTTACAAGAAATAGTACAAAAGTGAATCATTCGAGGGATTTTCAATCCAACTGAAGGTATGAATATAAAGTTTGTTAAAAACAGCAAGTAAAGAATAAATAATCAGCTATCAAATAGAAGAAAATCCCCAGAGACGGTAAGAGTTTAGCAGTATTTTGACAGAGACTAGAAGTCTAGAAGCTCAAACTTGAAAAGTGTGGGAAAACAATTTGTGTCGAAGAAGAAATGTATGGAAAAAGGAAGGAAGCAATAGTGGCTATGTTTTGGTTGAACACAGAAAACAAATTATATTTAGCTGAAATAAGAAACTATATAAGAGACTGATGAACTAGTGGGGGAAATCTTGAAAGCAAAGCAGGGAGATCACAGGATTTTTAAAAAACATACAAATTTCTCTCTTAGTCAAATCTGTGGACAATACTAAGTATCTTCCAGGTTTCCTATGACAATTTCAAATGAGGGTATCCAATTCAAAAAAAAGTATATGTGTTTTATCTCCTCATTGTTAGAATCATGATGTAGCAAAACACCTGTTGTGTTTTCCTGATAAAACTGTCCTTGTGACATGTGAGCTGTCACACACTGTGTGACGTGGTGACTACAGATGCCAAACCTCTCTAGAAATGATGGGCATTTAGCATTTCAAGAAGTTTTGTGGCTAAGAAATTTGAATTAAAGAAGAAGGCATTCTGAATTTGCCTACAAGGAAAACAATGGCAATACTAGAACAGGAGAGATGAAGGCCAAAACTCCTTTACCCAAAAGGGAGTACAGTTTTAACCAGTTTCTACAAAGACTGGTTCATAACAGTTCCACCAGATCCTCTTACATTTGGTAACAATAGGAAAAATCCATAATTATTAGTCAGAAAAAAGCAAAAATGACTGAAAACCATCAATTTTTTTAAAAGAAGTATACTTAAAATTAACATGAAATAATAAAGAGAGTAGAGTTGTTAGATAATTGTTTTGATGAATTTTAATAATCTGTGATCCTATGTATTCCATATTCACTTACACAAACAGTAACTTAAATTTTGCCTCTGGCTTATGATATAGATAAGATAAAGAGTTTCTGTTGCTGTTTGTTTGTTTTTTCCAACACCAATTTTAAAGTAGCTCAGTTACAGTCATCTCAACAGATATCACCTGTTAATACCTAGTAAGACAAAGTTGATGTGAATTTATTGTTGAAGATAATCTTCAAAGTCAAGTTAAATAATAAAAATAGAAAGTACTCATTATGATGAGATTAATAAACACCATTCTATAAGTCAAGTGAACTCCCATTTTAATTAAAATTTCAATTAAAACCCCTCTAAAAACAAGTGGGTTTGACTAAATAGAAACACAAATAATGAGTCTTTAAAAGAATTCATTAATTTCAAGCACTAGTTGTAATTTCTGCTCTTAACACATTTTCCTTTAAAATTCCAAAGAGGATTTTCAATATAGGGTCCCTGAGCTCAAAGAGAAATTTAGCAAATATTAACAGTTAAAACAGGCCTAAAATAGCAGCTGACATTAGGGGCTTTGGATGAATTAACTCATTTAATTCTCACGAAACAAGGTAGGTTCTATTATTATCCTCCTTTTAGAGAGGAGGAGACTAAAGGGCAACCAAGTTAAGTAACTTGTCCATGGCCACCCCATTCAATGTGTTGCCTCCTTCTTGTGGACTTTTTAAGTTCTTAAGAGAAGAGGCAAAATTTGCCCTCACATTGTCCTGTTGACATCCACAGCTCTCCTGGTTTCTTCCTGCAGTCTTTAGTATTGAGTGACCTAGGAGTTCATGTGTTTTTGGTGTTTTTATCTGCCTATTGATATAGCCTTACTGTGTATCCCATTCAGGACCAACGCCTGGAATTTATAAGGGAGTTTGAAGGCAGCACTTTTACTCTGGAGTCAGCTGGACCTAGACTGGGTGGCCAGACCTGAACTGTCTTTTGGCCCTTAGCTGTGATGTTTTGGGCAAGTCACTGAACCTTCTAGAACTTCTGTTTCATCATTTATAAAATGTAGATAAAAACAACTGCCTTACAGAGAAGTTGTAAGGACTGGGAATGAAACATAAGAGCCAAGCTAGAACAGAAGTAGATATATTCCACCAGTGGTACCCTAGAAAGATGCCAGAGAGTAGATCTGGGGCTGAAAAACCTTGCCTAGTGTCTACCATGGCATTTTAACAGCCAGACTCTTCAATGATTTTTCAGTAGTCCTATGATGACAACATGATAATCATCAGAGTCTCAATAATACTAAAATAAGAGCAATCCATTAGGCAGGTTCTTCAAGGTGATACACAGCTTCTATTTTTATGAACAATTATTATGCTTCATACTGTTTTCATAAGGAACAAAAACACTTTTAGCATTATAGAGCTTTAGGAAACCTGAGATATTAGTCAACTCTCTCATTTTGGGGAAGAAGAACTTGAAGCCCAAGGAAGTTATGTGACTTGCACAACTACTTCACAGCCAGAACTGAAATTCAAGTTTCCAAGCTTTTCATGCAAGGGTTCTTCTTTTATTTTTAAGAAATAACTAAACAGATTACATTAAAACTTGAAACTCATAAATTCTATAAATGATTGATAATACTGGAAGTAAACACAATGATCTTACCTGTAGGAACCATACATAACTTTCTGGCAGTCAATTAACAAAAATTTCTGTTCCATTTTTCCATGAAATTTTGCTCCTGTTTTGGAAAGATAATCTTGGCCTTTTACTGTCCGCACTCGGATATTCTAGAATTGCATGTAAATATAAAGTAAAAATTATGGCTAGAAAGGGGATATTTTGAAAAGTAAAATATGTCATCATAAAAACTTAGTAACCAAAAAAGTACACATGAAATAATTTTTTAAAACATATAACAACAACAACAAAAATAGTGAAAAGCACATTTTAAAACACCACCCAAAAAAGAAGTACTCAAGGAAAATGGTCACTTAAAATAATATATTTTAACATAACTTATATCATTTGCACAGGATGGTTCTATAAGTCACTTAGGGTCCTACTGCAAGAGCCCTTCTCAGGTTATAGTAGCATGATAACAAAATAACTAAGATTAAAATCCACCTGTCTTTTAATAAGTCAAACATCGCTGAAAACACTATGCTAAATGACTGTGACAAGTAATATCTGCTGAATGAAAGAATCACTCAAGCCAGTCGTTTCAAGGTTGTAAATTAATTATGACTGGCAGCAAAGTTAACTCAGAAGCTTAAGTGTCCCACCATCAAGAAAAGCATCCTATAAAACCATCACGAAGATGGTGAAGTCACAGTCTGAAAAGTACAAAGGACCCCTTCTGTGGTCACGACCTTAAATATATGGTGTACATTTAGAGTAATATAACTTAACATGCCTTACATTCAATGACTGAGATAAAGATAAAATAGTTGAAGAAAACAAAACAAAGCATAAAATACTTACTCTGAGACGTTGAACTTGACAGCCCTGTTTCTCGGTCATACATAGGAAATGATTAAAGTTTGACTCATCAAGCAGAATGTACACAGATATCCTTCGAGTTGATGCCTCCACTATTTCTTTGAAAATGTCCACGTCTGTAAATATATCCATCACTAAAGCAATGACCTATTAAAGATAAGAAAATGAAACAATTTTAGGTACCCAATAGAGAAAGACCTAGAAATTGCTTGCTTTCAGAAAAAATTAGACAAAACAGAAAATAGTTCAATGCATAATATATATATATATATATATATATATATAAATGTATACACAAATATTTGTGCAGTTTTCTAAAATAGAAGATAGAAAAGTATATTGAAAATAAACAAACTATATACATATTTGTAACACTAAGTAATTTCATACTAGCTTTAAGTCAAAGGGAATCTTCATTTCAGTAGAATGTTGAGTGAAGGGCAGATCCAAATCATAGCAATCAAGGTTGCCTGTAGGGTGAATGGAGGGGACAGGTAGATAGAGGGTAGAAATTGGTGCTACAGTTTTCATGGGAAATATTTCCAGGGAAAAGCAAGATTTCTGTAACTTGTTGATAAGAGTAAAAGTCTTGGAGAACTAGGACAGAGAAAAAAAATCTTCTAGAAGTTGAAATATAGCTAAGAAAGGACCAAAGATAAGAAAGGGTATAAGAAGACTTGAAGACCAGAAAATTAAATACATATGCTTAAAATTAGCTTAGCAGACAGAACAAGTAAAAGAAAACAAAATGGACAAAAGATACGATTAAAAAGGTAAATGCAGAGAGAAATATCCTAAGGAACAGGCCCCTAAAATGGAGAGAGTCCAAGTTAACTGTTGGAAACAGAACCATTATTGCCTTCGAGAAGCAGCGGGAGTGAAATGATGCTGAAAGAAAGGGAAATCATTCTACTGACTATATGCCAGATGAGAAGGACAGAATCCCTGCCCTTTGTGAAGCTTACAAAGTGGGGGAAGAAACCACAAGCAATACAGAGAAGAGGTAAATTATGTGATAAACTATAAGATGATGTTTATTGGGAAAAAATTAGAGCAGGATAAGGGGGAATCACAGTTCCCTGGAAATTGAGAAGTAGGGGTATGGGGCTTTCGGGGTAAGCCTTTCTGAGATAATGTCCTCTGAGGAAGTCCTTAAGATGGATATCCTGAGGAAGCGTGTCCCAGGCAGGGGGACCCAGCAATGCAAAGGTCCTATATCAGGTTCAAGAAACTGAAAGGGCAGAAATAAAACAAGAAAGGGAGAAACTAATCACAACGCCTTGAAGGCATTATAAAGCCTTCAGTGGTTTTTCCTGAATAAGAGTGTAAGCTGTTGACGGTTATTATTGAAGTAATAATATGGTCTCATTTATGTTAGAAAAGGATTGTTCAGGCTACTGTGTTAAGAACAGACTTTAAGGCTGGAAGGCAGGGTGGAAACAGGGAGGCCAGTTAGAACTATTGGAGCAATTCCAGTGGGAGGTGATGGTGGCCAGGACCAGACGGTGCTGGTACCAGCCACTATCAGTGATGAGGAGAAATGGTCAGCACTGGATATTTTGAGCCAAAAGGACTTCTAGATGGACTGAATATAGGATGTGGGAGAAAGAGGGGGAAAAAGAGGATGACTGTAAGATTTTTCAGCTCACCAACCTGAAGGACAGAGTTGTCATCAACTGATATAGGGGAGGGTACAGCTACACTAAATTTTAGGTAAAAGACTGAAAAGGCAAGTTAAGTTTGAGGGACTTGGATATTCAAGTGGAATACTGAGTAGGGAGGTCTAGGCCAGAGCTGTCAACTGGGTGTTGTAGTGTAGAGATGACAATTAAATCCAAGTCATCCAGGGAGACTGGATGAATAGTTAGGAGATCTAGTACAAGAGGGGCTAGCAAAGGAAGACTAAAAGAAGGGGCATCCTGAGAGGCAAGTTAAGACAGGATATCAAGAAGAAGGGTGTCCTCAAGAGTGTCATACCCTACTGCAAGGCCAAGTAACATGAGGATTAAGCATTCATTGGATTTAGTAATATACAGGTTATTGATGACTTCACAGTGTAGTTTTAGTGGAGTGGTGAGAGAAAAAGCTTTCTTGGGAGGGGTTTAATAGGGTTTGAGAGGACAGATACTGAAAGTAGCAGGTATAGGTAACTCTTTTTGAGTAATCTGGCTACAATGAGATGCAGAAAAATAGAGCAGTAGCTGTGGGTAAAGCTGGGTCAAGAGAAGTTGTATTTTTTGTTTTGTTTTAAGGTGAGAGAAATAACAGCAGGTCTGTGTGCTAATGAAATGCTCCAGTAAAGAGTGAAAATCAGTGATGCAAGAGATGGTGGGAGGTGGGATGGGGAAACAAGGGATTTCTGGAGGAAGGCCTTTGAGCAGGCAATACAAAAAAGGATCTAGTGCAAAAAATAATTAGAGCACAGGGAATAAAGATCTGCAAAAGATCATTGTACTACCAAGCCAGAAGGCCAGGTACAAGGTGCAGGTGCTGGTGGAAGTACAGATGTGGTGGAGGGGCTATGGACGTTCTCCTCTGAATAATGCCACTTTCTCAGTGAAATGGGAGGCAAGGTCTTCAACTGAGAAGACCTTGGATTATGGAAGCCACGTTAGCGGTATGAGGAAAGGGGGTTAAGTAGTCAGCTAGGAGGGTAGAAGAGGGAACAGACTACAGAATATAGTGTGACTGCAGGGTGGCATTAAGGACCCACCAAGTCATAAATTTAAAATCAGACCAGTCAATGTGGTTGAGAGCTATTCTCTCTCACCAAGGAACAAAAATTTTCAAGAAATGAGAAGGGAAGAAATGTCCTGGGAATAGACACACGGCAACAATAGCTAGGATAATGTACTGGATATATTGCAAGTAGGTTAGAACATGAAGAAGGTCATGGATAATATATGATTTAATCCAATAAGATGTTAGAACAAAATACTGGGCCATGTTCAAATTATACAAGATGATGACATTCTTTAAACTACCAGTGAAACATACTTCAATCAGATTTTCTTTAGGAAGAACAATTTCAATCACTCTAATGGCCTCATGTGATCGTTTCCTTATTTATAAATGGTATGAGGTGTCAGGAGAAAGGAGAAGCTAGTGAGAACAGCCTCACCTGTGTCTTGTGCATATTCTCTATAAAATCAAACATGCAAAAAACCTTCAATCACATCCACAATTATTAATGAATGCATTTATATACAATAATGAGTGATGTGATGGTGTATGGACATTGAGATAAAGAAATGAAAATGTCCATTTTATAAATTTATTTTACAAAATAACTTTAAAAAACATATGTCTGGAGCAGTCTAGCACTAATTTTTTTTTTTTAACTAGAAAGGAATTTTTTAAAATAAAGAAACATTCTTATACTACATGGTATTCTTTGTAAAAAATTAATCAGTATATCTAAAGAATTTATTTTTAATTTGTCTGATAGTCTCCTGTAACAAATTACTTGAGACTTTGGAAATGAACAAAAACTCATGACCAGATAAATAAAGGGTTTTGTTTGTAAAAAGTAATTGAAGTCACTCAGCCAATGGAATATTCTAGCACATAAAAGGTAGAACAAATGACAGTCTCTCTTGCATGACAGATAACACAATGCATCAGGATCCAGGAGACCAGATTACACATCTTTGACAAGTTTATGTGATGTCAATGGAGTCAGGTACCTTATCAGGATTTATGGTTCCCAGCACCCAGTAGATATCTTGAAAACTTATATAAAGTCTACAGAAAATTTCAGCTGTGCCAAGAAAGGCAAAATAAAATGTAGCCTTTTTTTTTTTTAAATTTAATGGTGGGTTACATTCATGGAAAGGAATGATAATTAGAAATGAGGTATGCCAAACCTGATCTGAAGGTGTTACACTCCCAGCTAGTTAACTAAATCACACTGTGCTGTAGAAATAGCCACAATGACTATATATAATGAAATAAAAATGATATACCTGATTAGTACAAGGCTTTTCAAAACGTACATTAATTGATTTCATAAGTCAATACAGAAACCAGTTGCATTAAATGGTATTCATTAAACTACCATGTTATATAATTTTAAACTTCTTCTCTTGCTTCTTCATTAATTACTGTTTTATTCTTGTTTGATAAATTGAAAAAGTAAACAAGCAAATGCATTCATCAGCAACATGAGACTTAGAAAACTTTCAGGAAGATATTCTGAGTGACTTTTAAGATTTGAGTGAAACTTTGCATCTTTTAGTAGTTTCAGAGAAACTGATTCAAGGATATGAGTTTCCACTTATTTTTCTCAGAGTAGTAAATTTTCCTGAAGTGACCTAGACATACTGAATTAAAATAATATAAACAATGACAATAAATTTATGATAACTTCATGATACAATTTAAGCCCATTTAGGAAAGTAAATAATGAGTTGTTATGTAATTCAGAGAAAGGGGAGAAAAAGCTCTAATTGTACAAGGTTGTTAGGGTGGGTACCCAGTAGAATGAAATACACTACCAGGGCTTCATGAATAAGCCTTAAATAATGAATAAAGATTATTTTTAGTCATCCAAGCTGGAAGACTAGCATTATAGAAATAGAGGCAAAAATTAGAATGATGGTAACAGTAATATTTTAATAAATGTTTATTGAATTAACCTAAAGTTAAACACAAAGATTATCACACTTATGAATATGGAACAAATTTACTTAGGGTTTATCTGCATAACTGCTATGAAGGATCTTGAAAATCTGACACATGTTTAGATTTGATCTTGAGAGCAATATAAATCCTGAAGAGGAAAATATGTGCACAAAATAGTATCTTGGGAAAATGTATCTGATAGCAACATTCATATTGAAAATATCTAAACTCTAATGAATCATATTGACTAAAGAGGAACATGAAGCCCTCTTTTTATGATAATGTTATAAGTGCAGTGAAATAGTTTTTAGAATGTGAGGTAGAAACCAATGACAAGAAAAATGAAAAGCATGATAGATTTGATAGAAAATGTTCATCACAATGTTGACACTGAATTACTTGCATTTCCTTAGAAATATGCCTCACCATCTTCAGAATTTTAATTTTGAAACCCATACTGTTTTTTCCACTATAATCCATTAAGATAGAACACTATTAGCAATATGTTTTTATATGACCTAGATATTTAAAGAAATGTAAGTATACCTTGGGTTAATGATCTGTAGTCACAGAACTGTCAGTAATACCCTCAAAATTGAAAAAGTGAATATTATACCTTTTATGCTTCAAAATACTAAGCACCATTTGAAAGGATTTGGACTTCCTTGGTAATTGCCTACATATATACAGGAGGATTTACCTTTTTCCAACAGAAGGAACTCTAATAAGGAGTACAAATTAAAAAAAAAAAATCAACAAAGCTTTTTAATAACCATATCTATAATAAAATTCAACACAACTAGAAAACCTTAAGAATTGAGTAATAGAAATCAAAGGAAATGATCACTTAGGAAATATATATCTCTGAGTCTGTAATGCCTGTTAAAAGCAATGTGCTAAATGGATTTCAGAAAAAAGAGAGCCTAATATTAAGAATAAGTGCTTTTGGTCCTTATCCTTCTGCAGCTTAAATAAAAGTATCCATTTTGTGTGAAATTTCATATATAATATATTGTATGCACTGTAATATTGTTTAGTAAGTTTCAGCTTTACATTATGAATGCCATAATTTCTGCACATATATAAGCATCTATACTAGTAGCTAAATTGATATCAACTGGTTTGGTCTGCCATAAATTGTGTAACCTTTGGAAAGTCGTGAAATGATTCTGAGTCTCACGGACCTCTATTATATATTAAATAAATCACAGACGATCGTGTGTGTACCAAGTTCTAAAATTCTATGTTTCAGTAACTATTCATTCACTCCCAATTACCCAACAATTGGATTAAAACATGCATTGTACTTAGCTTGTAAAAATCTCACCTACCACGACCTGGTGAAAGTGAAAAACAAACAAACAAAAATACTGGGTATTGTACTAAAATTCAATAGAAGATGTAAGGGGGAATGTTTGGGCTGTGTTATGGCTACAACATAAATCTGTAGAAGTAGTACATATGTTTGTCAACTCAGAAGAGTTGCATAATTATGGATATTTCCCTCCCTTTCTGCATTGTGTTACATGATTGAAAGTACTTATACACCAGTATTATGGACTGAATGTTTGCATCTTCCAAAAATGCATATTTTGAAATCCTGATCAGGCTTAAAAGAAACAGCAAGAAGAGCCATAGTCCTTTTACTGATTTCACAGTTCAGCCCTCTTACAAGTTCTCATTTCCCCAGCACTTCCTAAAAGTGACTTCTCCTGAAACTTGGCCTGACAAGAGTCCTGAGCATGGGCCCCCAAGCCAAGGTGTCAGAATCTAGATCTTGGCAAACTGACCAAAGTAACTTGTTTTCCTGAGACTCTTAGGAGATCTCCTTTAATCTGTAGCATAACTATCCATTGGCTTGGAATAACTATTATCTTATTTAAATTTTTCCAATATAAAGGGATGTCTGTCAGGAAGAAAGGAGTGAAGGGCACTGCAGGTGGAAAGACAAAGAGGGAAGAAAGGAATAAGAATCTATTACTAGTTTTGTTGGGAAAATTGTAGAGTAGCACTTAAAGGGGAGGAAACGTTTGGGTAACAGGATCTGAAGCATTAAGAATACTCACCAGGAACAGCATTAGAACCCATTTTGTTGGGACATGGAAATCTGCTGAGGAGGAGTTAGCCATAAGGCTAGAAAGATTAGAAAGGTCAATTTGGCCAAGATTGTAGAGGGCAGCCCTTGCACGCCAGGCTAACTACAGATTCCACAAGGCACAATGGGGAAGCATGTAAAGCTTTTCACCAAAGAATTATGTAATTGGAAAAATACTTAAGAAGATTAATATGTTAGTATGCATGGGATGAGTGAGAAACTGGAACACCTACCAGCAAGTAGAGGAGTTAGGAGGTTTCAATCTTAATGCAGCATAAATGTGTAAGATCCCAATGTGAATGAAGGCAGCAGGAATAGAAGGAAGGGAGGTAAAGCTGCAAAGGATGACTTGACAAGACTCAGTGGCTGAGTGCTTGAGAAAGACAACAGAGAGAGGCTAGTCAGGGCTCATCAGGTATTAGAGACCTAAATTACATGGAAAATTATTGTACCATTGTAAGAAAATTTAAAATTTGAAAGGAGTATTTTGTATATAAGGAAATTCAAAACAACGTGATAAACACCACGCTAAAAAGTTGTACTATGTTTTTCCTATCTACCTATTTATCTATTCATCCATCCTTTCATCCATGCTTTTTTAAAATTAACCATTGAAACTTAAGTGTTTTTAGGCATACAGGAAAAGTTGGGTGGACCTCAAAGGAATAAAATAGGAAAGAGGTAATACAGTTGATGGCATACAATCTCGGTGGAGTCAGAATGGGATGGCATGAGCAGAGGAGGAAGAGTTTGCCTTAGAATTAGGTTCTACGGATGTGCTAAGACTACAGGGAAGAAGAGAATGAGTACTAACTGCAAGAAACATTTTGATGGTGTATAGGGTATTGTGAGAGGAGGAAAGGGAAACAGATTAGGTGACTGTCACTGGATGCCCTCAGCATACACTTCATGGCTGGGGGTAAAGCCTTCCTCTGGGGCTGTGGTTAGTGAACGCTCAGACTGTGGGCTTGCATGGGAATGAAGAAGGTCCAGAACAGTTGCTCTGAGGAATACAGTACAGAGTTAACAGGAAAATAAAAGTTATGCAGTATAACAGTGAGAGGCCAACTGAACTTTTTTTTTTTAATGTAAACTTGAAATTGACTTTTTAGCAAGTTTTTGAGAAATTTTCCATCAACATTCAACAAATGTCAAAGACATTTAGGTAACAGAAATTTCAATACTGACTAGGTATTTAATAGTAATGCTTTTTTTAGGTTTGATTATTTTTTTTAAAAAGCCCTTATTTTTTAGAGAATTATATTGAAGCAATTACAGATGAAATGAAATAATCTGTTACATGTGATTTTCTTCAACTTAATTCAGCAGCAGTGGGGGATACGGAGGAAACAAAATTGAACACAAGTTGATAATTAATGAAACAGGGTGGTGGGTACATGAGGAATCATTATCATATTCTCTCTTCTTTTATGTACGTTTGAAAGTTTCCAAAGCAAGATGATAAGTAATCAAGAAACTATCTAAACTTTCACTCCACCCATCATATTCCTTCTTCTCACTCTTTTCTATTTTTATCTTTTTAGGTCAGATATCATCCTTGCTAAAGTTCCCCTTTATTTTTGTACTCCTTCTTCTTAAGTCACTCTTCAGTGTTTCCTTTACTTCCACAAATATCTGTCCCTACATATCTCTCTGATTCTGTCATTTTTCTAGTGAGGTGGACTAAGAGAAGAATATAACCTTTTTGAGCCTCAAATTTCTCATCTATAAAATCAAGTGAATAACTCCTATTCTGTAGGAATGTTGGGAAAATTGAGATGCTGTATATCAAGTCTGTAATAAGTGGCCCATGGCATAGGATGTTACACAGTATAAGAACATGGCAAAGGATCACTGAATAGTTGCTACTATTAATAAAAACGTGGGTGATAACAGAGCTTGAAGAATAAACATTCTGTTATATTTGAGCAAAATTTTATAGTCCCTAATTTAAAGAGATGAGTAAAGTGTTTCACATGTTTCAAACCATTATTTTCTTAATTTATAGCATTGGCCTTAACCAAATATTCCCCAATAATTAAAACAACAATTACAACAAAACAGAACAAAACTTTTTATTCATGTTTTAAGAGGCTGCATTCTTTACTTGAGCAATAACTGTGTTACTTTAATGTCAACAATTAATTAACCTGACATAAAAAATCAAACATACCACATGGCAAAAATACCACAGGTCCTATTTATTCAATAGTAATTTCTATCTGAATAAGAAAGTTGAATATCAAGGTATCAAGGAGTTACACAGAAGTTATGAAATATTGCAGTAGCATTTTTGTATTTAGTATAAGTCTTTCCTATGTCTTTATAGTCAAGTTATATGCACCTAATCCTCTGTTTATTTAACTCTACTACTCTCTTTCTCTCTTGGATAATTTTTTTCACCGCTAGCTTCTGAGAATTGTGTATTATTTTTCACTTTGATGCCTGAAAGTTGAAAGCCCACATACCTTTGGTGGTAGAGAAGAGTCATTCTAAAAGCTAAGAGACAGGGGAAATAATTTAATTTTCAGGGGCTCATCAAGCTAAATTGAAAAACGTTAACCACATTACCTAGAATATTTGCTGAATAATCCCTCTCCAACACACTCCAGTTTTCTTAAGTATTTTGAACACCTAATAATTCTCATTCTATTCAGATAAACAATATACAGACACAAAACAGCAAATGTTTTTCAGTTGGGCTACGGAAACAAGACACAGATTTCCTATTTTACTAGCAACTATGTCATTTTCAAGTTTTCATTAATATGATTAAAATCCGATTGTGAGGGCTTCCCTGGTGGCGCAGTGGCTGAGAATCTGCCTGCTAACACAGGGGACACGGGTTCGAGCCCTGGTCTGGGAGGATCTCACATGCCGTGGAGCAACTAGGCTCGTGAGCCACAACTGCTGAGCCTGCGCTCCGCAACAAGAGAGGCTGCGATAGTGAAGAGGCCCGTGCACTGCGATGAAGAGTGGCCCTCGCTTGCTGCAACTAGAGAAAGCCCTCGCACAGAAACGAAGACCCAACACAGCCAAAAAAATATATAAAAATAAATAAAGATTACTATTAAAAAAAAAAAATCTCATTGTGAGAATCTTCCTTTTCTCTGCTGAGAAAATTCTAAAGTATAATTTATTTATTTTTCTTATATAGGCTCAGAAGAAGGAACTTGTCAGAATTCTAGGTTGAAAGTCTGTTTCACTTTATTACATATTTTATATCTGAAATTTGAGGTTTTATCAAAAGGCAACTGTCTTTATCAAAAGTTGAAATAGCCACATTTATTCCAAACATTTTTATTAACCTAAACCAAATTGGTTTATCTGTAAAATTAAGGAAGATCCATGTCTTTACATATCACCCTTGATTAATATTCTACATAAATATGTTATTGAAAAATAAAATATGTTTCATATAACTATATCCTCAAGCAGCTGGTAAAGCTATAGATTTTGGCAAAATGGAAATTAATGATTAAAGAAGAGGAATAGAATGAGATGAGGACAAAAGAGGAGAAGAACTATACAAAAATTCTCTTGGAGTAATACATTAAATTTGGTTATTATACCAAATTTGTAAAATGACATTTGAAAAGTCATTTAAACTCTAAGTATTTACAAAGGCCAAATAATTTCATCTTTTACATATAAGGACACAAATAATATTAAAAAGGTACTTCCATTCTAACAAAATTCAAGTTGGAGTTTCAATCTGGGCCAGTGAAATATATATATTTTTAAATTTACTTATTATTTATTTATTATTTATTTTTGGCTGTGTTGGGTCTTCGTTTCTGTGTGAGGGCTTTCTCTAGTTGCGGCAAGTGGGGGCCACTCTTCATCGCGATGCTCGGGCCTCTCACTATCGCGGCCTCTCTTGTTGCAGAGCACGGGCTCCAGACGCGCAGGCTCAGTAGTTGTGGCTCACGGGCCTAGTTGCTCCACGGCATGTGGGATCTTCCCAGACCAGAGCTCGAATTCGTGTCCCCTGCGTTGGCAGGCAGATTCTCAACCACTGCGCCACCAGGGAAGCCCTGGGCCAGTGAAATATTTTTGAAACAAATTAAATATGCCTGCAATTTAGGTTTCTTGAGACTTAATATTTGAAAATAGATCAAATGGCAAAAGAAAAGTACACTGGATAAGTATTAAAACATTCAGATAAAGAAAAAAATTATCTAAATCATTAAAATGTGAAGCAGTTCAATAAGAAATCTAAACTTAAGCTTTTATTATTGAGCTGATCAAAGGCAACAGAAAGCCTGCCGATTGATAAGGAGACCAAAGGAATCTGTCCTCTGAGAGGATTGTAGAAAAGGGGTATGCAGAACGCTCTCATGAATTTAATGAAATGATAGGAGAGAACACTGTCAATGACATATTTAGTTTCAAATTAAATTAAATTAAATTAAAGAAATTAAAGTTTCATGAGCATCTAGAAAAGATTCCCAACCACACTTTCTCAGATAGGCTAATTATTCAGTTAAAAGATCATCTCACAGTTTTTTTAGACATTATGTTAGATTACTCTTTTTTACTTTGAAATCAAACTTCCTAAGTAAAATTTAGGAGCATTTCTTTCAATTCTAGTATCTGGATCAGAAAGTAAACAAACAAGTGGTTAGCAACATTCTTATGACATGAAAAGAATGTATAAAATATTTTTCATAATTAGACACACACACATAGGGAGGGGAGAGGGAGAGAGAGAGAGAGAAATTGATCGATTATTTGTCTCGTTCTCTCTACCTCCAGGGGAAAAATTACAAAGAAAAGACTAAGAAAGGAAAAATTGCAACAATTTCACAATTATGCCAGGGACAATGACATTTTCTTTTCTTCTTGGTATTACATATTTTTACAAAACTGACATTATTTATGTAATGTGTATGTCATATATTTGTCATTCTAGACAAATGCCTCCTCAAAAAATTAAAAATAGAACTACCATATGATCTAACAAATCCACGCCTGGTTATTTATCCAAAGAATACAGAAAGAATAACTCAGAAGGATATATGCATCCCTATGTTCCTTGCAGCACTATTTACAATAGCCAAGACATGGAAACAACCTAAATGTCCATCAACAGAAGGTGTGATATACATGTGCAATGGAATATTACTCAGCCATAAAAAAATAATTAAATCTTGCCATTTATGATAACATAGATGGACCTAGAGGGTATTAGGCTAAGTGAAATAAGTCAGAGAGATAAAGATAAATACCATATGATATCACTTACATGTGGACTCCAAAAAACAAAATAAATGAACAAACATAACCAAACAGAAACAGAGTCATAGATACAGAGAACAAACACGTGGTTGCCAGAGAGGAGAGGGTTGAGGGGAGGGACATAGATGAGGGGGATTAAGAGGTACAAACTTTAAATTAAAAAATAAATGAGTCACAGATATGAAATGTACAGTGTGGGGAATACAGCCAATAACTATGTAACATCTTTGTATGGTGACAGATGTTAACTAGACTTATCATGGTGATCATTTTGAAATGTATAAAAATATCAAATCACTATGCTGTGTACCAGGAACTAACATAGTAGTGTAGGTCAATTATACTTCAAAAACAAACTCATAGATTTTTGAGCTGGGCAAGATGGTGGAGGAGTAAGACGTGGAGATCACCTTCCTTCCCACAGATACATTAGAAATACATCTACACGTGGAACTGCTCCTATAGAATACCCACTGAACGCTGGCAGAAGACATCAGACCTCCCAAAAGGCAAGAAACTCCCCACGTACTTGGGTAGGGCAAAAGAAAAAAGAAATAACAGAGACAAAAAATAGGAACGGGACCTGCACCAGTGGGAGGGAGCTGTGAAGGAGGAAAGATTTCCACACACTAGGAAGCCCCTTCGCTGGCGGAGACTGCGGGTGGCATAGGGGGGAAGCTTTGGGACTATGGAGGAGAGCGCAGCCACAGGGGTGCGGAGGGCAAAGCGGAGAGATTCCTGCACAGAGGCTCGGCGCCGAGCAGCACTCACCAGCCCGAGAGGCTTGTCTGCTCACCCGCTGGTGCGGGGGGCGGCAGGGGTTGGGAGCTGAGGCTCCGGCTTCTGTCGGATCCCAGGGAGAGGACTGGGGTTGGCTGCATGAACAAAGCCTGAAGGGGTTAGCACACCACAGCTAGCCAGGAGGGAGTCCGGGAAAAGGTCTGCAGCTGCCAAAGAGGCAAGAGACTTTTTCTTGCCTCTTTGTTTCACGGTGCGCAAGGAGAGGGGATTCAGAGCGCCGCCTAAACGAGCTCCAGAGACAGCCGCGAGCCGCGGCTATGAGCGCGGACCCCAGAGACGGGCATGAGACGACGCTAAGGCTGCTGCTGCCGCCACCAAGAAGCCTGTGTGCGAGCACAGGTCACTATCCACACCGCCCCTCCTGGGAGCCTGTGCAGCCTGCCACTGCCAGGGGCCCGTGACCCAGGGACAACTTCCCCTGGAGAACGCACGGCGTGCCTTGGGCTGGTGCAACGTCACGCCGGCCTCTGCCACCACAGGCTCGCCCCGCACCCATACCCCTCCCTCCCCCCGGCCTGAGTGAGCCACAGCACCCGAAGCAGCTGCTCCTTTAACCCCATCCTGTGTGAGCAAAGAACAGACACCCTCAGGTGACCTACACGCAGAGGCGGGTCCAAATCCAAAGCTGAACCCCGGGAGCTGTGCGAACAAAGAAGAGAAAGGGAAATTTCTCCCAGCAGCCTCAGAAGCAGCGGATTAAAGCTCCACAAACAACTTGATGTACCTGCATCTGTTGAATACCTGACTAGACAACGAATCATCCCAAATTCAGGAGGTGGACTTTGGGAGTAGGATATATTACTTTTTCAACTTTTCCTTTTTTTGTGACTGTATATGTGTATGCTTCTGGGTGAGATTTGGTCTGTATAGCTTAGCTTTCACCATTTGTCCTAGGGTTTGGTCTGTCTGTCTTTTTTTTTTTTACTTAAAAAATTTTTTTTCTTAATAAATGTTTTCTTAATAATTTTTTCCTTATTTTCTATTTTTAAAAATTAAAAACATTTTTTCTTATTAAGTTTTTCCATATTTTTTATTTTAAAAAAATAAAAATTTTTTTCTTAATAAATGTTTTTCTTAATACTTTTTTATTTTTTATTATAAAAACTAATAAATTTATTTTAAAAAATTAAAAAAAAATTTTCTTAATACATTTTTTCTTAATAATTTTTTTCTTATTTTTATTATAATAGCTTTATTTTGTTTTATTTTATTTTATTTTATCCTCTTTCTTTCTTTCTTTCTATTTTTTCTCCCTTTTATTCTGAGCCATGTGGATGAAAGGCTCTTGGTGCTCCAGCCAGGCATCAGGGCTGTGCCTCTGAGGTGGGAGAGCCAACTTCAGGACACTGGTCCACAAGAGACCTCCCAGCTCCACGTAATACCAAACGGCAAAAATCTCTCAGAAATCTCCATCTCAACATCAAGATCCAGCTTCACTCAATGACCAGCAAGCTACAGTGCTGGACACCCTAAGCCAAACAACTAGCAAGACAGGAAAACAACCCAATCCATTAGCAGAGAGGCTGCCTAAAATAATAATAAGGCCACAGACACCCCAAAACACACCACCAGACGTGGACGTGCCCACCAGAAAGACAAGATCCAGCCTCACCCACCAGAACACAGGCACTAGTCCCCTCCACCAGGAAGCCTACACAACCCACTGAATCAACCTTAGATACTGGGACAGATACCAAAAACAACGGGAACTACGAACCTGCAGCCTGTGAAAAGGAGACCCCAAACACAGTAAGATAAGCAAAGTGAGAAGACAGAAAAACACACAGCAGATGAAGGAGCAGGGTCAAAACACACCAGACATAACAAATGAAGAGGAAATAGGCAGTCTACCTGAAAAAGAATTCAGAATAATCATAGTAAAGATGATCCAAAATCTTGGAAATAGAATAGACAATATGCAAGAAACATTTAACAAGGACGGAGAAGAACTAAAGAGGAACCAAGCAATGATGAAAAACACAATAAATGAAATTAAAAGTACTCTAGACAGGATCAATAGCATAGCAGAATAACTGAGGCAGAAGAACGGATAAGTGACCTGGAAGATAAAATAGTGGAAATAACTACCGCAGAGCAGAATAAAGAAAAAAGAATGAAAAGAACTGAGGACAGTCTCAGAGACCTCTGGGACAACATTAAACGCACCAACATTCGAATTATAGGGGTCCCAGAAGAAGAGGAGAAGAAGAAAGGGACTGAGAAAATATTTGAAGACATTATAGTTGAAAACTTCCCTAATATGGGAAAGGAAATACTTAATCAAGTCCTGGAAGCACAGAGAGTTCCATACAGGATAAATGCAAGGAGAAACATGCCAAGACACATATTAATCAAACTATCAAAAATTAAATATAAAGAAAACATATTAAAAGCAGCAAGGGAAAAACAACAAATAACACACAAGGGAATCCCCATAAGGTTAACAGCTGATCTTTCAGCAGAAACTCTGCAAGCCAGAAGGGAGTGGCAGGATACACTTAAAGTCATGAAGGAGAAAAACCTACAACCAAGATTACTCTACCCGGCAAGGATCTCATTCAGATTTGATGGAGAAATTATAACCTTTACAGACAAGCAAAAGCTGAGAGAGTTCAGCACCACCAAACCAGCTTTACAACAAATGCTAAAGGAACTCCTCTAGGCAAGAAACACAAGAGAAGGAAAACACCTACAATAACAAACCCAAAACATTTAAGAAAATGGGAATAGGAACATACATATCAATAATTACCTTAAATGTAAATGGATTAAATGCTCCCACCAAAAGACACAGAGTGGCTGAATGGATACAAAAACAAGACCCAGGGCTTCCCTGGTGGCGCAGTGGTTGAGAATCTGCCTGCCAATGCAGGGGACACGGGTTCGAGCCCTCGTCCTGGAAGATCCCTCATGCCACGGAGCAACTGGGCCCGTGAGCCACAATTACTGAGCCTGCGCGTCTGGAGCCTGTGCTCCGCAACAAGAGAGGCCGCGATGGTGAGAGGTCCGCACACCGCGATGAAGAGTGGTCCCCACTTGCCGCAACTAGAGAAAGCCCTCGCACAGAAACGAAGACTCAACACAGTCATAAATAAATAAATAAATAAATAAATGAACGTAAATTTCTAAAAAAAAAAAAAAAACTAACCACCCCTGTATTAAAAAAAAAAAAAAAAAAACAAGACCCATATATATGCTGTCTACAGGAGACCCACTTCAGACCTAGAGACACAGAGAGACTGAACGTGAGGGGATGGAAAAAGACATTCCATGCAAATGGAAAACAAAAGAAAACTGGAGTAGCAATTCTCATATCAGACAAAATAGACTTTAAAATAAAGACTATTACAAGAGACAAAGAAGGACACTATATAATGATCAAGGGATCGATCCAAGAGGAAGGTATAACAATTGTAAATATTTATGCACCCAACATAGGAGCACCTCAATACATAAGGCAAATACTAACAGCCATAAAAGGGGAAATCGACAGCAACTCAATTATAGTAGGGGACTTTAACACCCCACTTTCACCAATGGACAGATCATCCAAAATGAAAATAAATAAGGAAACACAAGCTTTAAATGATACATTAAACAAGATGGACTTAATTGATATTTATAAGACATTCCACCCAAAAACAAGAGAATACACATTTTTCTCAAGTGCTCATGGAACATTCTCCAGGATAGATCATATCTTGGGTCACAAATCAAGCCTTGGTAAATTTAAGAAAATTGAAATCATATCAAGTATCTTTTCCGACTACAAAGCTATGAGACTAGATATCAATTACAGGAAAAGATCTGTAAAAAATACAAACACATGGAGGCTACACAATACACTACTTAATAACGAAGTGATCACTGAAGAAATCAAAGGGGAAATCAAAAAATACCTAGAAACAAACGACAATGGAGACACGACGACCCAAAACCTATGGGATGCAGCAAAAACAGTTCTAAGAGGGAACTTTATAGCAATACAAGCCTACATCAAGAAACAGGAAACATCTCGAATAAACAACCTAACCTTGCAACTAAAGCAATTAGAGAAAGAAGAACAAAAAAACCCCAAAGCTAGCAGAAGGAAATAAATCATAAAGATCAGATCAGAAATAAATGAAAAAGAAATGAAGGAGACAATAGCAAAGATCAATAAAACTAAAAGCTGGTTGTTTGAGAAGATAAACAAAATTGATAAACCATTAGTCAGACTCATCAAGAGAAAAAGGTAGAAGACTCCAATCAATAGAATTAGAAATGAAAAAGGAGAAGTCATCACTGACACGGCAGAAATACAAACGGTCATGAGAGATTACTACAAGCAACTCTATGCCAATAAAATGGACAACCTGGAAGAAATGGACAGATTCTTAGAAATGCAAAACCTGCCGAGACTGAACCAGGAAGAAATAGAAAATATGAACAGACCAATCACAAGCACTGAAATTGAAACTGTGATTAAAAATCTTCCAACAAACAAAAGCCCAGGACCAGATGGCTTCACTGGCGAATTCTATCAAACATTTAGAGAACAGCTAACACCTATCCTTCTCAAAAATCTTCCAAAATATAGCAGAGGGAGGAATACTCCCAAACTCATTCTATGAGGCCACCATCACCCTGATACCAAAACCCCACAAAGATGTCACAAAGAAAGAAAACTACAGGCCAATATCACTGATGAACATAGATGCAAAAATCCTCAACAAAATACTAGCAAACAGAATCCAACAGCACATTAAAAGGATCATACACCATGATCAAGTGGGGTTTATTCCAGGAATGCAAGGATTCTTCAATATACGCAAATCAATCAACGTGATACATCATATTAACAAATTGAAGGAGAAAAAACATATGATCATCTCAATAGATGCAGAGAAAGCTTTCGACAAAATTCAACACCCATTTATGATAAAAGCCCTGTAGAAAGTAGGCATAGAGGGAACTTTCCCCAACATAATAAATGCCATATATGACAAACCCACAGCCAACATTGTCCTCAATGGTGAAAAACTGAAACCATTTCCACTAAGATCAGGAAAAAGACAAGGTTGCCCACTCTCACCACTATTATTCAACATAGTTTTGGCAGTGTTAGCCACAGCAATCAGAGAAGAAAAAGAAATAAAAGGAATCCAAATCGGAAAAGAAGAAGTAAATCTGTCACTGTTTGCAGATGACATGATACTATACATAGAGAATCCTAAAACTGCCACCAGAAAACTACTAGAGCTAATCAATGATTTTGGGAAAGTAGCAGGATACAAAATTAATGCACAGAAATCTCTGGCATTCCTATACACTAATGATGAAAAATCTGAAAGTGAAATTAAGAAAACACTCCCGTTTACCATTGCAACAAAAAGAATAAAATATCTAGGAATAAACCTACCTAAGGAGACAAAAGATCTGTATGCAGAAAATTATAAGACACTGATAAAAGAAATTAAAGATGATACAAATAGATGGAGAGATATACCATGTTCTTGGATTTGAAGAATCAATATTGTGAAAATGACTCTACTACCCAAAGCAATCTACAGATTCAATGCAATCCCTATCAAACTACCACTGGCATTTTTCACAGAACTAGAACAAAAAATTTCACAATTTGTATGGAAACACAAAGGACCCCAAATAGCCAAAGCAATCTTGGGAATGAAAAATGGAGCTGGAGGAATCAGGCTCCCTGACTTCAGAGTATATTACAAAACTACAGTAATCAAGACAGTTTGGTACTGGCACAAAAACAGAAACATAGATCAATGGAACAGGATAGAAAGCCCAGAGATAAACCCACACACATATGGTCACCTTATCTTTGATAAAGGAGGCAAGCATATACAGTGGAGAAAAGACAGCCTCTTCAATAAGTGGTGCTGGGAAAACTGGACAGGTACATGTAAAAGTATGAAATTAGAACACTCCCTGACACCATACACAAATATAAACTCAAAATGGATTAAAGACCTAAATGTAAGGCCAGACACTATCTAACTCTTAGAGGAAAACATAGGCAGAACACTCTATGACATAAATCACAGCAAGATCCTTTTTGACCCAACTCCTAGAGAAATGGAAATAAAAACACAAATAAACAAATGGGACCTAATGAAACTTAAAAGCTTTTGCACAGCAAAGGAAACCATAAACAAGACCAAAAGACAACCCTCAGAATGGGAGAAAATATTTGCCAATGAAGCAACTGACAAAGGATTAATCTCCAAGATTTACAAGCAGCTCATGCAGCTCAATAACAAAAAAACGAACAACCCAATCCAAAAATGGGTGGAAGACCTAAATAGACATTTCTTCAAAGAAGATATACAGATTTCCAACAGACACATGAAAGAATGCTCAACATCATTAATCATTAGAGAAATGCAAATCAAAACTACAATGAGATATCATCTCACATCAGTCAGAATGGCCATCATCAAAAAATCTACAAACAATACATGTTGGAGAGGGTGTGGAAAAAAGGGAACACTCTTGCACTGTTGGTGGGAATGTAAATTGATACAGCCACTATGGAGAACAGTATGGACGTTCCTTAAAAAACTAAAAATAGAACTACCATATGACCCAGCAATCCCACTACTGGGCATATACCCTGAGAAAACCATAATTCAACAAGAGTCATGTACCAAAATGTTCATTGCAGCTCTATTTACAATAGCCACGAGATGGATGCAACCTAAGTGTCCATCATTGGATGAATGGATAAAGAAGATGTGGCACATATATACAATGGAATATTACTCAGCCATAAAAATAAATGAAATGGAGGTATTTGTAGTGAGGTGGATGGAGTTAGAGTCTGTCATACAGAGTGAAGTAAGTCAGAAAGAGAAAAACAAATACAGTATGCTAACACATATATATGGAATCTAAAAAAAAAAAAAAGGTCAAGAAGAACCTAGTGGCAAGACGGGAATAAAGACACAGACCTACTAGGGAATGGACTTGAGGATATGGGGAGGGGGAGGGGTAAGATGTGACAGGGTGAGAGAGTTGCATGGACATATATACACTACCAAATGTAAAATAGATAGCTAGTGGGAAACAGCCTCATATCACAGGGAGATCAGCTTGGTGCTTTGTGACCACCTAGAGGGGTGGGATAGGGAGGATGGGAGGGAGGGAGACGCAAGAGGGAAGAGATATGGGAACATATCTATATGTATAACTGATTCACTTTGTTATAAAGCAGAAACTAACACACCATTGTAAAGCAATTATACTCCAATAAAGATGTTTAAAAAAAACAAAAACTCATAGAAAAAGAGATGAGATTTGTGGTTATCAGAGGTGGGAGATGGGGTGTGAAGAGGGGAGGAGGAATTGGATGAAGGTAGTCAAAAGATACAAACTTCTAGTTATAAGATAAAAAATATAAGGGATTCAATGTACAACATGATAAATATAATTAAGACTGCTGTCCGTTGTATATGAAAGTTGTTGAGAGTAAATCCTCAGAGTTCTCATTACAAGGAAAAACTTTTTTTCTATTTAATTTTGTATCTATATGAGATGATGGGTTCACTAAACCTATTGTCATCATTGCATGATGTATGTTAACTCAAATCATTATGCTGTATACCTTAAACTTATACAGTGCTGTACATCAATTCTATCTCAGTAAAACTGAAAGGAAAATGTATATAAGCCACTATGGATGATTTCAATACATGCATAAATTATATGAGATATGAAAATTATGGTTAGATTTTTTTTTTCTTAAAAAGTATAGCCAAAAAGTGGTTATTTGAAAAATCCATCTCATTAATTAATTTAAAATCAAAATAAATCATATGTTCATCCATAATAAAATATATAGAATATTTTAAATAAGACAGGTTTCAGAGCGCTTAAAGGAGTTCTTCTTGGTGGCAGAACTGTGCTCTAGGGATATTTCTCAAAATGGAAGAATCTCGCCAGGTAAGGAACCATATTGCAAAAGTAAAAGTAGAATGGCTCATGAAAGAAATTGCTTAGTTTCTACTAAAGAAATGGAAGAAAAAATAAAGTGGGATGAGGGTATAAGGGACTTGAAGGTCAATGAAATCACTGACTACAATTCTATTAGTAGACTATCTTTTATCAGAATCTTTTCCAGCATTTGCCAGGCTTTTTTTTTTTTTTTTTTTTTCTCATGAAATGCCAAGAAGGCAGAGATTTCCATTTGGTCAATAAATGAGGTAGCAACAGCTGCCTCGTATTTCACAAGTGTCAAAGTCCATTAATTTTTTCTTCCTCCAAATTTTGGTAAAGGAGAGCCTTAAATAAGTAATGGTAATTTTTTTTTATCCCTCGAGTGGATTTTCTTTCATGACAGGTTTTATGTCACATCTGTTCAATGTCATTCCTTTGATAAAAATCATATGGTGACTCAAGCTAAATATGTCATCATAACATTTATGTCATTAGGTCTCTTTTCTGAGATTCCTTCAAATCTTAATACATTCTCTGAAGTTTGGTCCTGTGTTTAACTGGAACCTTGCATAGAATTAAAAAAAAAAAAATCATTTGTTGAGCAAAGGCATGAATTAAATCAACTCTGACCTCTGAAGTGCTTTCAAACTCTGAGATACTATGCTTCTTAAAAAACAACAACAACAACAAAAAACTTCATAAAAGATTCCCTTTGAAAATATCACTGAGAATTCTCCTCTACTTCTTCCGTCTCATGCCATCAGCTCCTCATGCTGCAAGCTAATGAGACGTTAGACACAGAAGTTGAAAATCAAGATCAAATGGGAGTAAAGAGAATAAGGAACTGAAGAGAATTTCACTGAGCTATGACATCACTCAGAAATGTCAGCCACCTGGCGTCTTCTACTTGTATATTTCAGTAACATTGAACAATGCTTTGGAGTCATTTGGTTGTCTTCCATGGTAATGTTTCCAAACGATTGAGATCAGTAAATAAAATTACGCTATCTAAGAAAAATAACACATTCTTAAATAGCATTTGATTGAATAAAACAATGATGGGAATAATCTTCAGTTTAATTAAAAATATAAAAAGGCTAATCTAGATAATGGCTTTACTACTCAGAAGAAACAACAAAAAAAGGCTGGAATATGTTTCTAACATTTGTGGATTTTTTAACCATTAACCAGCATTCAAGAAAAGGCACTGCCTGAAAAGAGATGCATAGCACATATTAAAAAGTAAGCTTTACTCTACAGTTATGAGTAAAGCTCATAACTGTAATGAGCTTTATATTTGATGCTCCTGTTTACCCTAAACACATTACAATAATAGAATATAATGGAAATGGTCACTTCATAAAACAGGATGAATTTTAATATAACCAGAAAAGAATGTTTAATCAAAAAGGTTCATACATATACATTGAATGAAAGAGATTGCATAATACTTGCCATACCTGTGAATGGATATTTCAGTATGTGGTTATTTAGTTATAATATTTTACCAGGTCTTAGAGATAATTCTTAGCAACATTATACCAAATCACCATATATATAAAATCACCTATTAACTGTGGGAATAATCAATAACTTGTTTTCCTTTGACTCTATACTAGATTGAATTCTAAGTCTAGAAAAAAGTTGATTTTTTTCTTAATTTAAATTTAGATGATACAATCAGATAAAACAGATAAGGAAGTATAAGCAGCTTCTGGCAGGAAAGAGCTCTCTACAGGGGCCCCTTTTGTCTTGTCACTAACCTTACACCAGGCACCCCCATGCTCTACTCATCTCTGGCCCTAGCACACCTTTCAAACCTTAATCACACAATACCTTGTCCAATCTGTTGGTTCTTTCCATAGATCAAAGAAGTAGAAATGAAGAATAAGTAATTAACAGATGACCAGATCTCTTCCCTAGCTTCCCCTTTAGTAATCTCGAGAACGAACAGTGTGAACAAGATAGCATCTAAAGAAAAATCACAAGAAGGCAATAAGCCTGCATACATGCCTATACACAGTGGGGTATGGTGACCAATCTGATACCCTATCCCAGTGATTAACTGAGATTACTTCCTGTTTCCCTTTAAAACTTTCAAGGTTGAGCACAATCTTTGGAGTTGGTTTTTGGGGAACACGAGTCCACCTTCTCCCCAGACTGACGGCATTCTGATTAAAAGAAACTTTCCTTTCTACCAACATTTCTCTCTCTCTCTCTCTCTCCCTCTCTCTCTCCCCCCCACACCCCCATTGATTTTTGAGCAGTGAGCAGCTGAACCTGATTCGGTAACAAAATCACCAGCTTAATTCAGCCCATGTACGTTACCTATACGGGATCATTGTCACAGGTTCTGGTACTTTTTTCTGCTCTTAATAGAATAAATGACCTAGCTTATTTCTAAACTGAACCAGACATTCTGTACTTTGTGATCTTTTGAAAATTCCATTTAAATGGAATTTCAGTTCTCCATAGAGATAAAACAGGAACGTCAGTTGAAACAAGTCTCAGATTTTCAGTTTAATCCTTTCAGCACAAAGACACACCCACGGAGAGCTTCATCTTAGAACAAGGGAGGGAAGCTGTTTTCTGAGGCGAGAATCCCAGGCACCTGGTCATCGTGGCACAAGCTGGGAGAGGCACAGCTGGAGCCCACAATGATTTCAATCTGCCTCACAGCCTTCCATTTTGTCTGTGGCCAGTAACCTGCCCTTTTCTCCACCTCTCACTCTCACTTTGGGTGGAAGCACAGAACTTTACTCCGAAGCAGGTGACCTTGGAGCATGGCTGGCAGTCACTCCCCAGCTCTGCCACTCCTGCTTCCCATGTGGCTGCTGCCTCTGGGGGTCTTTTCCAGGCTTCCCCAGGATGTCCTTCATTCTCCTTACAGGTCACTAATGTCCCCTCCTCCACCGTCCCCCTCCTCTTTTCTCTTCCTCCCTCTCATTTTCTTTTATTCAATTGAAGCATAGTTGATTTACAGTGTTGTGTTAGTTTCAGGTGTACAGCAAAGTGATTCAGATATATATATATATATATATATATATATATATATATATATGTATATTTTTTCAGATTCTTTTCCATTTTAGGTTATTATAAGATATTGAATATAGTTCCCTGTGCTATACAGTAGGTTCTTTTGTTTATCTATTTTATATATAGTAGTGTGCATATATTAATCCCAAACTCCTAATTTATTACTTCTTCCCTTTCCCTTTTGGTAATCATAAGTTTGTTTTCTATGTCTATGGGTCTATTTCTGTTTTGTATATAAGTTCATTTGTATCCTGCAATCCCTCTCCGGGGCATGTATCCAGAGAAAACTATAATTCAAAAAGAGACATGCACCCCAATGTTCATTGCAGCACTGTTTACAAAAGCCAAGCAACCTAAGTGTCCATCAACAGATTAATGGATAAAGAAGATGTGGTACATGTATACAATGGAATATTGCTCAGCCATAAAAAGGAATAAAATAATGCCATTTGCAGCAACATGGATGGACCTAGAGATTACCATACTAGGTGAATAAAGTCAGAAAGAGAAAGACAAATATCATGACATTGCTTATATGTGGAACCTCTCATTTTCTCTTGGTCTCTTTTTCCCTCTTTCTCTGTTTCCTTGGATATACATTTTCTTTGCTTCTTTTTACTGCTTGGCTTCCCCAAAAGTCAGTTTTTGCCTCCCACAGCCACTCTGCCAACACTGGCTTGCGTGAGGCTCCTGGAGCCAGAGCTACACTCTGGTTCTCACTCTTTCCTGGCACCACAGCTCTAGTGCTAAAGGTGTCTACTGACTCTGTCTCTGAACCCCAGTCTAATGTCTTAACAGCCAGAATCTCTTTGGCCCACCCATGGAACAAACACGGAAGTCTGAAATGAGCAGAGGTGGGGTCTCATCCATCTGCTTATTTTTAATTTAAAAAAAGTGCATTGAGCTCTCATTCTTTGACAGACTCCAAGAGGCATTAAATCCAGGCTGGAGGAAGGGGGCAGGGTCCAGTGGAGGAGTGTTTATCTTATCTTAGAAAGGAGTGGGGAGGCAATAATCAAGGTTAGAACAAGATGTAGTCTTTGGACAACAGTACTTCTAGGTAGAAATGGTAATATCTGTGAATTCACTCAACAGGGTCCCTTAGGACTTGTGGAAGATAATACTACTCACTGCCTTTGGACAAGTTTTGTTTGCTCAGCTGGACTTGTTGATAACTGTCTGCATATCAGCATACGTACTGACCATCACTCCCTAACACCATTAAATATCTGAGAAGACCAGCTAATCATAGACATTTTAGAAGAGAGAGAAATAGTCTTTTACTTACAATTTTTTAAGAACACTGACTTATTACTTAACAATTGGACATTGAACAATATGTAAACAAAGACTTTAAACTTTGTGATTAGTCATAGGAGCCTTAAAATAAGAAGTAAATATCTTTGCCAAATGGAGTGAGACAATAACCACCTAGGGTGCCCAGGACAGTTTCAGCCTAACAAAGACCTCTTCCCCTGTCACACAAGATAAGGGTTGACACTAATTCCTCAGTGAGGAGGAGCTGGGAAGTGACATTAGAACCTATGTTATGCATGCACGATCCATAAGCATATAGAGCAATGATTCTAATATTCACCTGGAAAATAAAATGTGAGTACATAGAAAAATTCAAAGAAAAGGGTAATTGAAAGTGTACTCTTATGCTAGAATAAATAGTATGCTACTGGCATATAAAAACTAGACCAGTAGAAAGAAACGGAGGAAAAATAAAGAAGACTGAGTTAAAAAATATACTGTAATCAAGATTCTGTTAAAGATGATTTTCAGACAGTTAAGAAAGAACAATGTTATTACATTAATAGGGTTAGAAAATAAGAAAATAAAGACTAATATCCCAATAGAAAAATGACTGAAACCAAGACATGTGGCCAATAAACATATGAAATGTAGCACAAAATCTCAGTAACAGACAGTATTACAAATTAAACTGTCATGTTTTACCTGTCAGCCTGTCAAAAAAACTGAAGTGATTGACAGCACTCCATGTAGGCAGGTGGTGAGAGAAAATCTCAGCAGTAGTGTAAATTGAGACAATTTTCCTAGGTGACAATCTGGTAACATTCTTAACAGTGAATGGGTACCAAACCACATCCTTTTTCCCACCAGGGCAATTCCCTGGACTCATCCTAAGAGAGACGGTACTCAAAGGTAGAGATGTACACCTTCATGTTAAACCCTGCACTCACTATGACTACACACATCTGTAAGCAGCCTACATGCCCAATAAATAATATGGCATTATAGTACATCCATATAATGGAAAACAGTGGTGAAAATAAGCCAGGTTCAAAGCAGTTTGTAGGATATAAACCCATTGACTGAAATATAGAGAAATATATACATAGAAAAAAATCTACAATTATAATCACCAAATTTATTTCAGGTTATTTTTATTGTCTTCTATCTTCCTCTTATTCTGGTACTGTATTATTATAAGTGAGACCAGTTCTATTTTTTGATTATCAAAATGTATTTGTTTTAAATATTTATGAAATCAAACTATATAATTTTCACCATACATAGTGGGAGTTCAGTCATTCTGAACAAATCGTCTTGTTTTATCCTAAAGGCTGAAGTTAAAGAGCCCCTCAAGATGCTTGTGTACAGAGAGAACAAATATAGTAACCAGCACTCCTTGAAAAATTCTGTCCTAATGAGACTTATTTCTGCCTGAGTGTGTGAGCTACAGGTTATACATAGATAAGATTTTGGACATCACTAGTAGACAACTAGAAATAAAATGAAAGGACAATTTGACTCTTGTACAAAGTAAAGGAGGTTTGCCCAGAATTCTACAGTTCTTTTATCTTAGAACCCATACAAAAGTTTTGGAAATTGTCAAAAACAAGATAACTATAATGATTAAGAAGGGCATGTAGCCTCCCCAATAATAATGACAAACTGACAGAATTCTCAGAGAGACTAAGATCATAGTAGAGCTGAAGACTAAATCATGGCAGTCAATTCCTACTAATGAATCCCCAGATAAGAAGAAATCCCGTATGATAGATATTGGACTTAGGAAATGTCTACCTCTGGAAGTTGGCAGAGTCAAAACAGTGAAAATATGATCCAGGATTCCTAAAAGTGAATTCATGATTTGTAGATTCAGAGCTCTGAAATAGAAGGTGGGGGGCACCTGGGGACATTGTCTTCCATTTTGGGGAACAGGATTATTTTATGTCACATCATGCACTTGGATGTCAATGTCAGGGACAAGACACAGACACAGGACACAATGTTTGACCCAATAAGGCAACCCCTTTGCTAGGAGGTGGATGAAAGAAGAAACACAAAAGCAAACGTATGGTTACCAAAGGGGAAACGTAGGGAGAGGGATAAATTGGGAGACTGAGATTAACAGATACATACTACTATATATAAAATAGATAATCAACAAGGACCTACTGTATAGCACAGGGAACTCTATTCAATACTCTGTAATAACCTACATGGGAAAAGAATCTGAAAAAGAATGGATATAGGTATATGTATAACTGAATCACTTTGCTGTACACTTGAAACTAACACAACATTGTAAATCAACCATACTCCAATATTTAAAAAAAAAGATATAAGAAAAAATAATGCTAATAAACTATGAAGAGAATTTTTTGCACAAAGAAAAAGAGAAACATTTTACACCAAAAAAAACAAAACCAAAACCAAAAACTGTGCTGAAAGTGATTCAAGCAAATGGTGGCAAATTCACAAATCATGAATGAAAATTAAGTCAGTCTTAACCTCCTTAAATAAGAAAGACCCAGGGCTGGGAAGACAGCTGGCTTCTAAGACTTGAAAAGGAGGCTGAGGAGGGATGACTCTTGGACTGAAATATAGTCTGTCAAATCAGGTGACTTGCCTCACCAATGACACACCTGTCACTAAACAGCATCAGCCTGTCAGAGCTAAAGTGCTTAATTACCTTAAATAATTTCTTTATAAATCTGGCTAATAAAAATGAGCCGAATGTAAAATGCTGACTTCTCTTAAAAGTCATTCCAAGGTAGAACTTAGTGCCTCAACAGCCTAACTTCAGCAGCAACTGTTGTTTCTTTCCTTTATGTTCAATATTAAAGGACTGAATAAAGAAAGCAATGCTATTTTTATGAGAACCTACATAAGTCATTTTATTAACTTTCTATATCATGGCAATGCTGTGTCACCACAACATTTTAAAAAACTTCTTCAGCTGAGTATATGATGTGTTATATATTCTTTCCTATGACAGGAAATTTTTTAACATAACGGTTACAGGGGATAAGACGATTGATCATCTACTTGCTTTATTGTAACAGACTTTCACCATATTTGTTTCAAGAGGATAACAATACACATTTTTTTATAACGGTGAGCAACCTTGTAAACCTGATACAGTATTACTGACTGAGATTCTATATTGAGCTACATAGTTACCCAATTCCCCAGTCCCGGTGGTATTTCCAGTCTAGGAAAACGTGGTAAATGTATTAAGAGGAGAGCAACAGAACCACGAGGAGGATAGCCTAAAAAGCAGGATCAATATAAATTGAGTTTTGAGACATGTCATCTTTAACCTTCAGGCTTCTTCTTTGTAGACTATTCAAGAATACTGATTTGGTGAGATATATAGGCAGATTCCCAATTCTTTTCACACGTGTCAACGATAGCTTTTGTTGCCAGCAACTCAGTAAATCAGTAAAGTTGACAAGTGCCAAAGAAGTGTCATGATCTATTGAAAAATTTAAATTTTGACCTATGATTGCCCTTTAATATCCTAATACACAATTAGAGATGCTTTGAGTGTTGAGTATGCCAGTGTGGTTACACGTGTGGTCCTGCACACACATTTCCCAGCCATTCTTACCAGGTCAATGGGATGGCCCATCATGCTCATCAGTTTTGGCATCTCTCAGTTTCTTGCTTTTTAAAAGAACTTATTTGAGGCATGCTGCCATTTAGCTGCAAGCACAGAGTCAATTCAGCCTCCACAATCAAGCATTTTATTTGCTATGTATATTTGTTATACACATGTATAAATATATACATACATTGTCAGTGACATGTGCTTTTTCTCCCCTGAGTCATCAACATTTACTTGATTGACAGCAAAGACAGAATCTGTGGCACCAAAACTATTATTTTTATGAATGCTTCACTTGAGTATGTAAAAATACAAAAACTGTTTTATTTTTGGTGCTTTTGAAGTATGAAACAGAAATCATACCAATTGCTGACTTCGTTCTTCAATAGCACTCTCACTTTTTCTGCCTCAATAGTCTTCAAGAATACCACACTCCCAACAAGTGAAAACTTGCTTTACACATGGAGATTCCTCCCTCCCCAGGCTGTGAATGAGCACTTTGAAAAGGCCCCCCACAGATTCTGCTCTGCTGCCACAGGGGTGGGATAAGGTTGGGGATGCCTCACTCTCTTCCCATCTCTCCATCCACCGAAAGGCAACGATCTAAAGAGAGGTAAGTTCTTTGCTCCTGCTTTCAAGTTGTGCCTTGTATTTACATGAAGATGCTAAAAGCTGTAAGCCCCACCATTAAGGTGAAGTATGTTACAATATTAATTACATGAATAACTTTGTGTACATAATTGCATTGTACACATCAAATGTGCATTTTCACAAAATCTTAGTTGATTTTAAATGTGATACTGCATTTTGTAAACATTTATAAACTATCATGGGATAAACTCTTTTAACCTGTTTTATATATCAGGTTTGATTTTTGTTTGTTTTAACACAAATCGTTTCATTTCATTATGATTAACAAGTGTGCTCTGGGTCATTTGGGCCCTGGAGCTCAATTTGTCTTCAGTCACCAAAATCTGAGCATGAACATTTGAACAGCATTCAGTTTGTCAATTTCCCTGAGCTTTTGAACAGAACACTGACAGACCCAAGTAAAGACGGCACTGGAATTATTGGGTATGACAAAGGATAAAATGTGTATTTTGAATCAGGCTTCCAGTTGCTGCATTTACTACTACATCCTAAAATCTCAGTGCAAGTTATCCTTGCATGCAATTTCTAAAATGTTGAAAAAAAGAAATGTTTGGTAAAACCTTGAACCTATTCTCCCATTCACACAAATGCTGTATGTAATGTCTATTTAAAATATAATAATAAGGCTTTCCTAATTTGTACTTTATCAATTTATACCGCTGATTTCGGATTTCATGGCAAATCAGAACTCACCTTTCTATTTCTCATTTTTGTTTAAGAAATATGCTGCACATTCACTATGTGCTAGGTATTTTAAAGTATACAAGGTAAAGTTCCTTTCTCAAGGACTTTAAAGTTTAGTTGGAGAAACAGAGGCATAAACAAAGATTTGAATCACAGCAGGATTAAGGGCTAAAAAGATGTGCATGGGAGCATGGAAAGTAATACTAAGAGAACCTGGGAAGTTCAGGAAATGTTTAGCAGAGATGGGTTAACTAAAACATGAAGGTAAAGAAGAAATTGATAGGAGAGCCGACTGTAAAAGAACAGAAGAGAGGTTCCCAAATCAGTCCAGATAAGAGACCATGCAAACCTGGAGTTGAGCAGATGACACTGGGCACTTGCACATCTTGGTGAAAGAACCAACAGGTCTTGATAAAAATTTGGATGGGGGTAGGGAAAGATACATGAGAGAAGGAGTTAAAACGATTTCAAGGTTACTATTTTGGGTACTTTGGGGTTTTTTTAATTTTTATTTTATATTGGAGTATAGTTGAGTTACTATTTTGAATGCATGTTAAGATGGTGATACAGTCAGAAAATATAAATGCAACATCTGATTTGGAAGTGGGGTAGAGATAGGAGTTCAGCTGGGGAAGTACTAAGTTTGGGGTGGATGGGACACTCAGGTGGCAATGTCTGGAGACGCTGGTGTGAACTGGTGATGGGCAGCATGTCATTCTTTCTGGCCTTTTTCCCAATTCTCCACAGGTAACAAATGACCTACCAAGACCAGCCATCTCTGTGTCTGAGTCTCTGCCAAGTGTAGAGCATCTCCGAGCTTGCTTCACACCTGAACACAGCTAGCGATAAGCCTCCCAAGGACTCCTGTTCTTCCTGCACTGCTGCGGGGCTGGCAGAGAATTCTTCTCTGAGCTAGAGACAGCCTGGGAGGAAAGAGCACCAGACAGAAGCAATAGGCAGGTTTAACTATGTCAGAAGCTTCTGGTTCATTTCAGGTTTAATTACCAGGGGATATACAGCGAATGCCATATTGGATCCTTGGAAACCCTTTTTAAGACAAAAACATTTCGCTAAATATCCAAAGGGGGAGGAAGAAAATAACATTAGCCTCTCTAAGAAAGGCCACCCTGAGTAGAGGAAGGAAGGATGTTTTCTTTATTCTGGTCTTCTCTCGGGCCCAAATAATTATTTTCCTTGAGTATGTTGTAATTACAACACCAAAATTCCTTAAATTTAAAGGTTGCTAATTAGGAAAATAGTACAGGTACTATTTCTATTTTATGCAGGTCTAATCCCTACCTGCTAGCCAAAATCATTGCTGGCTGTGAACTGGTAGGCATGTGACCTGCTTAATTCTTCTTCTGGAAGATGCCTTAGTGTTACTTGCATGTCTTTTTTTTTTTTTTTTTTTTTTTTCCTGTCACATTATCCTACTAGTTCAGACAAAAAGAGAGTGACTAGAAGTTCCAGAATATTCACCAATCGAAAGCTTAAACACTTTGACCTGAATTTGACAGCTAACTTAACAGTTAGGTTTTCATGTTCTTTTGTCTTTTTCCAGACATCTGTAGAATTTTTTAACGTGAAAATTCTTATTAGAGTTTCTGTCAAAAGCTGTAAGAAAATTTTCTGAGTCTTCTGTCCCTATATTCTATTTGTAGAGAACACAATAATACATAAGTACATGTCATAAATTTTAATCTCATCTAATGGCTTCCCTATTTATAGCATTTAAACTACTCAGAATACACAGCTATGCAATCAAGGCTTTCATTATCAGCAAGAAGATTACAAGTATTATTTCAGATTAATCATGGTACCCAAAGCTGTTTCCCATCTGTGGTTTCCCTACTTTCCAGGTGGTGTTGTTTATTTTCTATTGATAATAGTGGTGGTGTTGATAATTTTCTATTATCAGGTCATGTGATGGGTTACTCCACACCAGTGCAGCAGCAGTATTGGCTGGTAAAGCTGTCCCAGGTCTGCTGAAGGTACTAAGTAGCCTAAAGGGTCTCAAAGAGAGGACCTGGGAAAGAATGTAGCAGTGATGACTAGGAAAATAATAACAATAAAAACAAAAACAACAAAGACTCAAGTGAAGGAAACATAGAGACAACATCTAACTAAATACTAACAGGATGATGTCAAATGTAATTTTATACTATTTTGCATTTGTACTGTTTCCATACAACCTCTTAGAATCTAGACTTGACTACAATATTAAATTAAGTTTAATTCTTAACAAATGCAGTTGATTTTTATTAAAGAAGATCCTTCCAAGGATTTTGGGTAACATGTATAAATTCAAACCAGGTAAATTTTCCTGATAGTTGTTGAAATGTGACTAAATACCAAAATATTTTGTTGTTTTTATCCTATCAATTTTAAATTGACAGCATTCTTCAATACAGAATAATCTTCCCTGATATACACACTACTATATATAATATAGATAAACAATAAGGACCTACTGTATAGCACAGAGAACTCTATTCAATATCTTATAATAACCTATAATGGAGAAGAATATATATATATAACATTATATATATATAATGGAAAAGAATCTGAAAAAGAATATATATATATATATATATATATATATATATATATATATATATATATATATATAACTGAATCACTTTGCTGTACACCTGAAACTAACACAACATTGTAAATTAACTCTACTTCAATTTTAAAAATGGTTAAAAGAATAAATCCTCCCTGACTTCTCAAGCATAGTATACTGAATATAATTTAAATCTGATATTATTTAAATATACCCTAAGACAATGACAATTTTAAAGGTTGTTGGCAGAGACACTTGCTATATTCTAAGGCCTTATGAGGCTATGCTTATGGTATTCGTTTGTACGCTTCTTACTGTTTCTCTCTTGCTATCAGGATGTCAAGCTAACACTTTCTTTTCTTGTCAGTGTGGCTCCTTGTATTCTAACTTGATATTTGTAATTTGATCTCGGTTTGGAAAGAAGATCTAAGAGCTAATTTGAATTTTGTATAATATAAGGGACTAGGAGGCCTGTTCAACCAAAAAGCTATCATTTTTGCCATGTCTATTTTGGCTGTTCTAGGGCTGATTTGTTTATTTCTTGGTTCTCTGCGTCAGTCTAGATGGTGGTATAAACAGGTGGCCACATCTGGAAAGGTAACATGTTGGTGTATACTTTAGGTTTAAACAATTGATAAAGTATAAAGTATTTTAACCAGTGATTTTTTTTTAGTCTTTGCAATTGGTTATTGGTTTCAGAACCCATTTTTCCCTAATTTTGATGAAGCCTCTCTCAACAGAAACAACCATTATACACTACATTTACAACACACACAAGTAAAAACTATGAACGTGAACTGCACGTTTATTTTCAGAATATATGATGCCTTGATATGTGAGTGTGTGTTAAAATTCTCTGATGCAACAATCGTGTTTGAACACAAACTGCCTGAGAAGGTAAAAGCCAGAACCACAAACTGGTACATCTACCTGAGGATAGGAAAAAAACACCCGTGTATTATAAAAAGATATGTACAAATCTCAAGGAAGTACAACAAAGTATAACAGTATTTTATGCAAGGCTAAAATGATAAAAACTGAAGGGATCCTGATGTGGTATCGCATCTCTCCATTCCCAGGTCCGTTCCAAAGAAAACACACCTGCCCCAGGCAAACCAAAGCTTGTCCTGTCCAGGCTTCATTATGATCATCTCTTCAATATGCCTTTGCAATGCACATTCTCACTCACCCACATTTTGGATGTTACTGTTGTTGTTTTCCCACACCCCTTCTCAGTTACAGAGTCCATGGCAATAAAGTATTTGTAAATGCCCTGGCAACAATTAGGTTCCAGGCTTGGAACTACCATGCTAGCCGTGGTCAAGGTACTTCACTTCTTGAAATCTCAGTTTCTTTATCTGAAAAATGTGAAAATAAAGCATACCCCCCAGTCTTTTCAAGGATGAAATAAAATAGTCTTTTAGGCATGTAGCATCATACCTAACACATAGGAAAGGCTACGTGGTCGAGCTGAGGTTCAAAGCCAGGCAGTCGGGATCCAGGGTTCACATCCGTGTTCATCATCCCTGCCCTAAGCTGCCAGATACATTTGCATATTCTGAAGTTTCTTTCTGAAAGGTATCACATCAGATTTGTCCCTGCTTATTTCTAATAGTTTTCTGGCCAAACAAAGCCATTCTTCATGAGCAGCCTAAATTCCAAGGGTCTACTACCATTTCTAATATGTCTACTGAAAACTGAAGAAACAGGTTTTGTATTCTATTCCAGTAAAAGACAAAAACGTTAATTGAAACACCAGATGGCTGAGACACACCCCTGTAGAGTTCTGTTTCTTAGCTTCCGTAAGATGACACATATTTTTAATTAAAATCTCTTCAAGTATGTTCTCTCAAATATAAGACATGACACTTGCATAAACTATATTGTATTTGTACCATTTTTGGCATATGTGTGTTTTTTTATTGGCAGACATCACACGCATATGTTAAGTTACAGAAAGTAGATTATATTTCCCTAATTTACCTATAACTAACATCCTAAACAAAATCAAGAGAGGCATCAGTATCCAAACAGACTACATACACCATCTATCAGGAAAAAAAAGTGCTTCTAGGACTTGGAGTTTGTAAATTCTGGGCAGATCCATTGCTTCCTGAATTTAGATATGGAACACTGGGAGAGCCGTTTAAATCACTGGACACCAGTCACCGAAAACCATTGGCTACATACGCCACAACACTTACGGGATTCAAGTGCAAAAGACACGCAATTAAATATGAGCCTGGAAAGAACTCTTCTCTCTCACCCTTAAATTAACCCCCTAAATTAACAGACAAATATAAACGTCCAAATGGAAAAGAACAGTTTTCTTCATGGAATAATTAAAGACTACTGTTCTCTGACCACCATAAAACACAGTGATTCAGATTTGAGTAAGGTGACAAGAAACCAATTATCTTTTAGCACTTGCAACACTTAAAGTAATTAGAATGTCAAATCACTTACAGAATGGACAGGAGTAGAATGGCTACAGGAATAAACATTGAGGCCTCACATATATTCACATGTGCATGAGAAAAGACTGCTTGGAGGTTCCTTTTATAGTTCTCTTCATATAAATATTATCAAAGGAGAATCTTAGGTGCTAAACTTTAGAAGGTGTTTATAAAAAGTCACATTCCATCTACATCACTTTGTTCAGATATTTGACCTTTGATTTAATTTAGAAATTGGTTCTGTATGTAACTTGATTTAGTAGAAGCAGAATATTTTAATTGGTCCATAGATGTTGGGCATATATCAAAGCTGGAAATGTGAAACTTGTGATGCCTAGAATGTCTTTTAAGAACCACCAGTTGATGGCAAACATCATTTCTAGAACCAAGATATAAAGTGTTAAGTGGCTGAACTGATATCAGAAATTTGGTTCATTTTATAAGTGCTGATGTATTTTACACAGTTTATTAAACAGTTTAGACTTGTAAAAATTTGCCCTAATACACCAACTATAAAATATTATTAACAAATAACCATGATACGAACAGTGTGTGTCAAGGAACATCTCAGTGGTATAAATCAAAAGAATTCTCAGGAGTAATCTCACCTTGTTAGTTCAGATCAGGTTTCCTATAATAGTTATCTATCGCTGCTTAGCAAATTATCCCTAAAATGTAGTGGCTTCACACAACAAATGTCTATTATCTCACAGTTTACATGGGTGAAGAATTTGAGAGCAGCTTAGCTGGGTGGTTCTGACTCAGAGCTAAGGTTGTAGTCATCTGAGCCTGGCTGAGAAGGAGTATCTGCTCCCAAGGGGGTTCTTGGTTCCTGACCCCACGGGCTTCTGTATAAACTGCTGGGGGACCTCATGACAGAGCTTACCCCAGAGCAAGAAATCAAAAGAGAGTGAGAGGCAAGCAAGATGTCTTTTAAAACCTGGTATTACTTCTGCCATGTTCTATTCATTAGAGGGAGTCACTAAATCTAGTACACACTCAAGGAGAAGGGAATTCAAGCTCCACTTTTGGAGGGAGGACTGTTGAAGAGTTGTGGACATATTTTAAAATTAGCACATGTAACAATAAGATGTGTTGCCCAAAATGTACACAGTATTAGTAGGTAGAGATGGAGAACAGTAGTTCTGGAAAAGGGAAGGACAAAAGCAAATATTTAAAGGCAGAAAATGGCAGATGTCAAATCTAGAAGGCAGATTCTGGATGTGGTCATTGCTTCTGTGGCACTTGAAGAAAGCAAAGACACAAAGGTTTGTAATCAGAAAAGGATGACATTGATCCTTCTGGCAAGAAACCGTAGGGATACTGGAGAAAGCAGAATTGTTAGGTAGCAAGATAAGTTAAAGGGACTGTTGCAATTAACCATGAAAAGTTGGGAGCAGAACTTGGGCAGTAGCAATGGAGAGAATTAGGAGGAGGGAGACGTGGCCGAGGTCCAAACCTCAGTGCCCGATGACAAAACTGGAAGAGTAACATGAGAGAGGGATGAATCATATGTGATTCCAAGGTACTGTGGCCTTGGTATGTAAGAAAGTGATGATGCCTTTCACAGAGAGAGAAGACAAGAGAACACATTTAAGGAGCTTCATAAACTTCTAGCTACTCTTTTGGACATAATTGCATTTGAAAGTCCAGTGAGCCGTGTAGGTAAAGATGTCGGACAGTCGACTAGAATTAAAGGGCAACGTTCAGAAGACAGTCCACACCAGAGTTGTAAAGAGCAGGAGGTGTGGAAGTGGAAACGGACACCAAGGAGTAAAATGCAGAGAACAGACCCAAGGGCTAAAACCTTTAAAACGTTCACTTTCAGGAGATGGAAAGAGAGCTACCAAAGGACATAAAGAAACACTAGGGCTTCCCTGGTGGCTCAGTGGTTGAGAATCTGCCTGCCAATGCAGGGAACACGGGTTCAAGCCCTGGTCTGGGAGGATCCCACATGCCACGGAGCAACTAAACCCGTGTGCCACAACTACTGAGCCTGCGCATCTGGAGCCTGTGCTCCGCAACAAGAGAGACCGCGATAGTGAGAGGCCCGCACACCGCGATGAAGAGTGGCCCTCGCTTGCCGCAACTAGAGAGAGCCCTCACACAGAAACGAAGACCCAACACAGCCATAAATAAATAAATAAATAAATAAATAAATAAATAAATAAAAAAGAAAGAAAGAAACACTAGAAGTACAGGAAAAGAATGAAGAAATATCATAGAAACCAATGGTAAGAGATGAAAGGTGACCAGTGCCTACAGAGAAGTGGAGGAGGCTGAGGATTGTTAAAAAGTGGCTGGCGTGTCTTGACCATGTGGACAACAGTGGCCTCTGAGTCACTGGGTTAGAGAGAAATGGAAGACAGACCCAGACTGCAGAGATTAGAGGAAAGAGCAATAAAGAAACAGAGACCCTTGATGGAAAATATTCCCTAAGAAAGTAAAATGATTAAAAAGTAAGAGAGAGAATGGTAACGAGATGGTAACAGGATGGAGGCAAGCAACCACTCAGTGTGTTGTAGTGGAAAGCAGAGGGAAATAACTATAAACACAAAATAAAGATATAGAAATCAAAGTAATAGAACTGCAGGGGACAGTTAAGATCACAGATTTTTTTTTTTTTTTTTTTTTTTTTTTTTGTCTGAAGAAAACAGGAGGTTAGGAGAGAGGACAGCTGATAGTAGGCTTTTGAGGGGGAAAAGCTGGAGGTGGAAAGTGATTCACTTAGAAAGTCTTCACATCAGGGATATTTATCCAGGGAAGCAGCTCTTGGCCTCTGAGTAGTAAAGATGTTCAACACAGTTTTGAATGCTAAGCCCCGGGGCTTCCCTGGTGGCGCAGTGGTTGAGAATCTGCCTGCCAATGCAAGGGACACGGGTTCAAGCCCTGGTCTGGGAAGATCCCACATGCTGCGGAGCAACTAAGCCCGTGTGCCACAACTACTGAGTCTGCGTGTCTGGAGCCTGTGCTCCGCAACGAGAGGCCGTGATAGTGAGAGGCCCACGCACCACGATGAAGAGTGGCCACCACTTGCCGCAACTAGAGAAAGCCCTCACACAGAAACGAAGACCCAACACAGCTAAAAAAAAAAAAAAAAAAGGCTAAGCCCCATAATAAACATGTGTAATTAAAAAAATTCTCTTGCCACTGTTTCTTCTTAATACGAGATTACATGAGTTGAATATACTGTGACATAGGTTACAGCAATCTGAAGCAGTTTCTTCAGCAGTAACCAGGAAACAAAAAAAAAAAACAACAAAAAAAAAGGGGCTTCCCTGGTGGCGCAGTGGTTGAGAATCTGCCTGCCAATGCAGGGGACACGGGTTCGAGCCCTGGTATGGGAAGATCCCACATGCCACGGAGCAGCTGGGCCCGTGAGCCACAATTACTGAGCCTGCGCGTCTGGAGCCTGTGCTCCGCAACAAGAGAGGCCACGATGGTGAGAGGCCCGCGCACGCGATGAAGAGTGGTCCCCACTTGCCGCAACTAGAGAAAGTCCTCGCACAGAAACGAAGACTCAACACAGTCATAAATTAAATAAATAAATAAATAAATAAATAAAAGAACGTGAATTTCTTAAAAAAAAAAGAAAAAAAGGACTTTTTCTACTTCCAGGCTGAAGGGAGAATTTCACATGTGTAATCAGTGGGTGCACTCTTTGGGTCACATTTCCTGAAGTGGTATTTTTAAATAATTGGGCTCTCAATTCCTTTGATCTTACCCTTAAAAATAAAACTGTGTGGACACACACGTTAAACGTGAAAATAAGCTCTGGGAAATCTGTGACTCTGAGCTCCAAGGATTTTGTTACTGTGAAACTATGCAAATAAATCCTAAAAGCCCTGATGACTGAATCAGAATGGGTCTACTTCTACAAACACATAAAAAGACAGCTGACATGATAACCTTTTATTTTAGAAGTGAGCTTCATGGTTTTCCAAATTGGATTGTTAACGGAAATAAATTATTTGAAATGTAACTTAGAAAGAGAAAAAGACTGGTGTACTTGGCTCAATGAATACACTTATTTTTTGAATGTGGCAGATGTTTTTTGAAAAAAGGTGAAATGAACATACATCTGAAAAAAATTAACACTACATTTTCCCAAACTTTATGCTTTCTAGAATATAACTTTGACAAATATAATGCTATAAAATTCTTGTATTTGGTTTCACTCAGGGCCATTCATTTCCCTCTTGATGTTTTGAATAGAATCTGGCATTATATACTTCTGTTTAAAAAATTAGGTTTAGGGAGTTCCCTGGTGGTGGTTAGGACTTGGTGCTTTCACTGTTGTGGCACCAGGTTCAACCTCTGGTCGGGGAACTGAGATCCCGCAAGCCACGCGGCACAGCCATAAAAAAGAGGGAAAGAGAGAATATCACTAAAAAATTAAGTTTAACAGAAATTGTTAAAATATAAAAGCTACATGTATAAAATTTATATGTAAACTTTGCTACTTAATATATCTAAATAATATATTGCTATACATGATATTTATAATATTTATAAAGCCATTTTAAAAAGATACACACAGTTATTTTTTTTAAGGCTTTAAACCTAGGAGCACTTAAACCCTATTAAATTTCCCATGGAGTTAAACATTTATAAGTGTGCTTTAAGAAGTCTCTAAGACTTTAAACCTGATGAAAAGTATGTACATGTAAAACATATGTAAATATGAACATCTATCCTTACACAGAACATTTATACATAAATGTATTCTCACATGTATACTATTTTTAAGTAGTATTTTAAACACAAGACTACCATTTGCAGCTCAGATAGACAAAACTTCATGAAGATAATGGTTGTAATAATGAGTTTGATGATGTGTACTGCATGGAAAAATGTTGGAAAAGTAAGGCATGAGGAGGAAAAATAAAATATAGGATGGTCTCCATTCATAAACATGTTAGAAATTCTTAAAATAAGAGTAAAATAAAAAGTCTTTAACTGATTCACTGAATGAATAATATTTATATTTCAGTACTAGACATAAATTTTAAACATTTTTTTCTAAACTTTAAAATAGTGATAGCTTACCCTTTATTTTTATTTTCAATTCCATTAATATATATCTAAGATATGTGTAATTTTTTTCTCACATGCAGATTTTGTGATATTTATTCATACTAATTCATTCTAAATTAAATGAAAGGGAGTCCTCTAATACAAGACTATGATAGCTTATATTAGACCAACATTCTTACTGAAAACAATAAAGGCTAAAAAACAAAAATAAAGGCAGCCAGAATTTGTGGAGCCAAGATCATAGATAAAGGAGAAACAATGAGGAAAGCCAAGTGTTTCCTGCCACTTTTTCACCTAATATTTTTTCACATTTGCCAATTCACACAGCAAGGCACTGAGGCCGAAGCAGTAAGCTGTGGTGAAGAGTTTTTAGCAATTTCAGAGGGATGAAGAAAACAGAAACTGGATTCTAGTACCATCAATGCAAAAAGGACTTACAGACACCTGATCACAGAGAAAGGGGAATCATGATAAACTGAACTCAGGATTCCATGCAGTTATTGCCCTAAAGACATCTGGCAAATCTTAAATTGCTCACTGAGTAAAAGGATGAGAAACAAAAGAGAAGAAAGTTGATAAGAGGGTAAAGAGCTTAAGAAAGCTTTTGAAAATCACATTAGGAAGATAAAAATTGGAGTTGAGATTCTTCCAAGAAAAAGAGGCTCCTCTAAATACCTCCAGTGAAATCCCAGAAGAGTTACCCTAGAAGTAGATGAAAACTGGAGATAGCCCACTATTCTGTAAGACTAAATGTCATCCTCATACCTCAATCCCTGTATGGAATAGGTTGATTTACCATTACTTTAACTGTCAACTTAAAGAAAAATAAATCCTCTTTAGTGGAGATTACACTGCAACTTTTCATACTAAATATTCAGCATTCAATCAAAAATTCCAAGCATGTAAGAGGACAGGACCAAATGACCAAACATCAAGAGGAAAAAACAAAACACAGATAATAGAAATAGATTTATAGGTGATCCAGATACTGGTGTCATCAGAAACAGACTTTAAAATAACTTTTATTAAGGCATTCAAGAATTATATGGCTGTTATACCCTGAGAAAACCATAATTCAAAAAGAGTCATGTACCACAATGTTCATTGCAGCTCTATTTACAGTAGCCAGGACATGGAAGCAACCTAAGTGTCCTTCGACAGATGAATGGATAAAAAAGATGTGGCACATGTATACAATAGAATATTACTCAGTCATAAAAAGAAATGAAATTGAGTTACTTGTACTGAGGTGGATGGACCGAGAGACTGTCATACAGAGTGAAGTAAGTCAGAAAGAGAAAAACAAATACCGTATGCTAATACATATATATGGAATCTAAAAAGAAAAATAATAATAATAGTTCTGAAGAACCTAGGGCAGGACAGGAATAAAGACGCAGACATAGAGAATGGACTTGAGGACACGGGGAGGGGGAAGGGTAAGCTGGGACAAAGTGAGAGAGTGTCATGGACATATATACACTACCAAATGTAAAATAGATAGCTAGTGGAAAGCAGCTTCATAGCACAGGGAGATCAGCTCGGTGCTTTGTGTCCACCTAGAGGTGTGGGATAGGGAGGGTGGGAGGGAGACATAAGAGGGAGGAGATATGGGGATGTATATATATGTATAGCTGATTCACTTTGTTATACAGCAGAAACTAACACACTATTGTAAAGCAATTATACTCCAATAAAGGTGTTAAAAATAAATAAATAAATAAATAAAAATCCCAAACCTAAAAAAAAAAAGAAAATTAAATGGCTGAAAAATACCAACATCAGAATTAAGAATTCAACAGTTGAGTTTAATAATAAATAATACTCAAAGAAAGGATTGGTTAAGACTTAAAGATACCTATGTAGAAAATATCCAGAATGAAATATACAGAGAGAAAATTATGGAAGAAACAAAAATGAATATGAAATATATGGGATGTGTTTAAGTAAAAATAAACAAAGATGTATACACCAGCAATTAGAATTCTTAGGACAGGAGCAGAAATAGAACAGGAGGATCAACATTTGAAGAGATGCTAGCTGAGCTATTTCTAAAGCAACAGAAAGACAAGACAGATTCAAGAAGCTCTACTATGTCAAGGAAAAAAAAAATTAAAAAATAAGTACTCATCCAGGTACATCATATTAAAGCTCCTGAAAATGAGACATGAAAAGGAAGTCTTAAAAGCAGATGTAGAAAAAAGATACATTATCTCTAAATAAGCAACAATAAAAGTCTTTACAACTGCAATGATAGTTTGTTTAAAAAAAATGTCACAGCAAGTACTGTTTGTATTTCATGTTATATTCAACATTGTAATGGAAGACCTAGCAATGTAGTAAGGTAAATCAAAAATATAAAAAGTTACATGGATTGAAAAAGGGAAAATAAAACTAGCATTAGTTACAGATATGATGATATATCTAGAAAATTCCAAATAATCTATACATAAACTATTGGAATTAATAAGTGAACTTATCAAGTCATTGAATCCAAGGTCAAAATATGAAAAATATATTGTATTTCTACACACTAGCAAAGAAGAAAAAATTAGAACAAAAATATTCAAATATTTTTTCTAATATCAGAAAAAAACAAATAACCATTAATAAATCAAACAAGTGATATGTAAGACCTATATACAGAAAACTACAAAATCTCACTGAAAGAAAGTATTTATAACTCTAAATGTAGGAACATATGTCATTCATGGATTGGAAGATTCAATATTGTAACATTTAATTCTATTAAAATAGTCTACAGATGCAATATAATACCAATCAGAAGCTCAGATTTTTCTTTTTAATTGACAAGATGATTCTAAAATTCCTACAGAAAAGCCAAGGATTTAGAATAGCCAAGGCAATACTGAAGAAGAACAAAACTAGAATACTTATGCTACCAAATAGAGAGGCTTACTATAAAGCTATAAAAACTAAAACACTGTGGTCTTGGAACAAGGTTAAGAAATAGATCAAAGGAACAGAATACAGTGAGAAATATACTAATATCAAAGTGGTCACTTAAGTTATGAGAATAGTGTCACTGCAGTACAGCATAGAAGGGATGATCTTTTCAATAAATGGTGCTAGGTCAACTAGATAGTATTTCTACAAAAATTAAAATGGACGCTGACCTCATATGACACACATAAATCAATACCAGAAAGATTTGTAAACCCAAATATGAAAGACAAAATAAAACTTCTAAAAGCTAACAAAGGAGAACATCTTCTTAATCGTAGGTAGAAAAATATTTCTTCCATGAAACTCCAAAATAGCTAATCCTAAAATAAAAAATAAAAAATTGAGGTACATTAAAATTAAGAACCTCTGTTTATCAAACAAACATACCATATCTGGGTGAAAAAGTAAGCCACAGAAGAGATTTGCAAGACATGTATCTGACAAATAATTAATATATGGCATAAAAAGTTCTTAGAAATCAATATTAAACAAATAACCTAGTTTAAAAAATAAGAAAAGAATGGGTAGAGAACCCTGAGCCCTATGACAGAATGCAAAACATATCTCATCTAAAATCCAAAGGACAAGTATAAAGGTGACAATATCATAAGAGCAACTAATCAAAATCTGGCAAGAAAACTGATCAGGGCTCAATGTAGCAAGTAAAATTGAACATGGATTTTAAAAGATGAATGGGAGGCAAAGAATATGGAAAAGGATATTCCAAGGAGGGGAATAATCATGCAGAAAATTAGGAAGCAATAAGCTGCCATGGAAGGCCCACAGAATGGCAGTAAGTAACACTGCAGGGTCAAGTGACAGGAGGGAGGTGGAAGGAGATAAAGCACAAAGGTGAGGATGCAGCAGGAGCCACCTTTAACAGGAGAAGCCTCATATACGCCATGCTTGTCGACCTGGACTCTATCTGGTACATCATCAGGCCCCGAATGTAATAGGACCTGTATAAAAGTGTCCTGAGAATTCAGTGGTTTGCCTGGTACCAGCATGGAAGGTCTATCAGGTGCTCTGTTTGGGCTCAAGTACCAGCAATGCCTACTTCACATCCTAGTATAAATTATTTAACTTCTTTGTTCTTCACCAATGAAAGGAGGCAACAGAGGTGCCTACCTGAGAGAGCTGTTGTGAATATAAATATTAATACATATAAAGAGCTTAGCACACTGCCTGGCACATACCAGCCAATAAATGCTAGATAGTATTAATGTCATGAACAAATTTAGTTTTCCTTCCCAGTAGAGAAGCAACGTGATATGAGTCTGGGAATGGAAGACCCCTGGATATGATCTGTACTGAGAGTTACTCATCAGTTGGGTGACTTTGCACTTTTGGACTTTCTCAATTTCCAACTGCTCATTAGTAAAAAGACCACATGGTCACTAACCCGAGATTCTTTTCTTTTTTTAAGTAACTGCTCCCAAATTTCAGCAGGCTTGAGTATGACTATGTACTGTGACTCAGATACTGATTTTTTCCCAAGATTATGGGTTTTCCAGTAGCACATATTGGATTGATATTTAGCCAAATGGCAATGTTTTTGCATTTTCACATTTATTTACTTGTTTAAAATATTTGTTTGACTTCTTAGGGGGAAAATTGATAGGTGATGATTAATAAGACATTAATACAGCCCAAAGGAAAGAAAATGTACACTTACTGATTTTTCTGCTTTTAAAGCTTAGAGATTAATTATTGAGTAGCTAATAATTATGCAAAAATAGTTATGAGGCTTTCTTCATTTCTAAATTCTAAAGGCTTTCTAAAGGAATATTACTGGGAGGTGCTCATCATATCAGCACTGGTGTGCCGAGGGGTGGGAGGAGGGTAGGTACGGGTCCAGGTAGCATGGATCCGCCCTGCCTGCAGCAGAGGCTGCCCTGGTGAGAAAGAGCACATTATCCTTGATAATCTTTACAACCGCCAGCACACGGTGTCATAAAAAAGCAGACTGCCTTTTAGTCAGACATATTGTTGTTTTCAAATTCCCAAGAGACAATGAACTTCCTTATTACCTGTACCCAAGCAGCCTCCACTGCCCCTGTTCTATATGCCTTTGCTTATCAGCACAGGAAATCAAGTATTTTATTATGGGAAAAATCCTAAGTGGAAAAAGCAGGAGGCAAATTGTTATACATAATTTCAAATATGATCTCAACTATATTACATGCGAACATTCTATTTCAGCGATCAAATATTGGGTGCTCAGAGATCACACACACACACACACACACACACACACACACACAGTTGTGTGCACATGTACTTCTCTATCCATCTATTTATATCTTAGCGGGAAGAAATTTTCTAAAGTTTATTTTCCCCCATATTTTCTATAAGGAATAGGTATACTCTGATAATAAGAAAAAATAAACCTTTATTCTATGCAATCATTGAACTAGTAATCTGTCTCTGCCAGCAAATATTTTGAGGGCATTTCAACTACATCAAAACTTTTCTACTTTGAAACTTCAGGAAATATCTCTATAACACTCTGATACATAGAGTAAATAGGTGGGGAAAAAATCCAGACACTTTGTAATACATAGGTCACTCACATAATGTCCATACACCCTCAACCTCTTATCTATAGATCTCCCACAAATCTTTTAGCACATCCCCCAAATATCAGACTCTAAACCACTTGAAGTGTTTCTTTTTCTACTTGTATGACCTAACAGAGTGTCTTGAACATAGCAGGGATTCAATAAGGACATATAAACTATATATAGTATAGTATGTAGTTGAAACTTTTTATACAGAAATAAATTTTATTGACTTAAAATATTAAGACATTTTAAAATAGCTTTAAGGCCCCCCCCCCAAATCACCTTCTTTAGGACACAGAATTAAGTAGCTATAGTTTTCTATTCCTGCAGGAAATTGAAGGTATATTCTCATTTCAAGAAGACATTGTCAGCTCCAGGCCATTATCAGCCTGTTGGTGAGCATTATCCCAACATATGCTACAAACTGTTTTATATTTCCCTCTACGTTTTAACTAACCAACAAAATGTTAATACGTCCAAGATTGGATGTAATGGTATTACTCAGAAACATTTCATGACCTCCCACTGTCCATATCCACAAAGCCGGACTGAAGGACCTTTACAATTTGATCTCAACACACACCCCCTACCGCCTTCCTTTTTTTCCAGCCCCACTCTACTCTCCCCACATTCCCTGTTGTCTAAAATATCAAGCTCTCCACGGTACTTCTACTCCTCAACATGTATGACCCAAGGTGACCTCTGAAGAAAGTGAAGTCCCAAAGGCACCCTCCCAGTTCTTGTTTTTCCCCTCACCTGATCAGCACATGGGGTTGCTTAACACTTGCATTTGGGAGGCTCTGCTTCTCAGCAGGTTATATAACCTCCTGCTTTATCAGGTCCTGGGTCATCATCCAGCCAGTCTTCTTATCTAACACTTTTTTTTACCTACTTCGTTGTATCTGAGTCTTATCCAGGTACTTTCTAGGCCGTCCCTCACCAATGAGCTCAGGACTAGAACTATTTCCAAGTCCAGCCGCTCTGGATGTAGATTCTAATCTGAACCTTAATCTCTATTTAGACACATATGTTGCTCTTGGTGGCTGCCGTCACCAGTCAACTATCTCAGGGCTCTGATGAAAATGATAACTTAAAAGCCTCTGTGCCTTGGTCTCTGCCTGCTTCCTGATTGCAACTCTCTCATGACTCTGAGGCCAACCTCAAAGGACAATGCCATAATCCCAGTTGCTCAGGCCAAAAATTTGGGGGTCATCTTATATTCTTCAACTTATTTTATACCCTACATTTTACTGCCTTCAAAATATATCCAAAATCTGACCAGCACTGCTACCATCCTGGTGATCTAAGACAATATCATCTCACATTTGAATTATTGTAATAGCCTCTGCTATGCTTATTCTTGAGCCCCTATAGTCAATTTTCAATACTGCAGCCGGATGTGTCCTTTTAAAATAAAGCATATTTCAAATTGATCATGTCTCTCTTTTGCCCAAAATTCTCCAGTGACTCCCCATTTTACATGGAGCATAAGCCAAGGTCTTTGTAATGGTCCATGAGGACCTCCATGATACCTCTTTGAACTCACCTAATTCATCTCCCCTTTGCTTTCTTGGGTCCAGGAACTGGCATCCATACTGTTCCTCTAACAAACAAGAAGGCATGTCCCTGCCCTAAAGCTTACCCTACGTCTAGTCTGCTCTGCCCTCAAAGAGATGCAAGGCTCATTCCTTCTTTCCTCAAATCTTGACTCCAATGTCACTTTCTTGATGAGGCCTCTTCTGAACACCCAATTTAAAATCGCAGACTAACCCCTGCCACCGCTCTCAATCAGCCCTCCTTACCCAGCCATATTTGTGTTTTGTTTTTCTCCATAGCACTCCTCATTTATTACGCTTATTAAAATCTAAATCTCCCTATTTGTCGGTAAGCTCCATTCAAAGATAGGGTTTCTTTGGTACTTTATTCTCTTATGTATCCTCAGAATTTAGAACTCTACTTGACATGCAGCAGACATTAAATAAATATTTGCTGAATGAATGAGTAAGTAGCTTGCCATACTTGTCACCTGTTAAGACTGGCCAAAGGTTGGCTGACCCAGTCATAGTTGAACCCAGAAGAGGCCAGAGGACAACCTCATTGACTGCCCTTCTCTTACTTCTTTGAATGTTTCCTTTATTTGAAACTCAGAGAACCCATTTCTTTTCAGTGCATCCTGATTTAGTCTGCATTCTAGGTGCTACACCTCATCTATATATCATAACTTTCTGTCATTTCCAGTAGGTCACTTCTGATCTCTAATAGTAACCCCACAATGGCTTTGTACCTGGCCCATTTAGAAACCAATGCTTCCACATCCCCACCAACTGGTCTCCATCCCAGACCCTCTCAACCAGGTCTTCTAAAACCTCCACTTGGGAATATGCAGCCATTAATAGTTTCCAGTTATGACCCTTTTAGATCATTACCACTGACTTAGTCATACCTATCACAAGAAAGCAGATTATTCATCAGTAAAATATGGATAATAAAAGTACCTATTTCACAGGGGGGTATGAAGGTCAGTTTAAAGTACTGCATGTAAAATGCTGACCAGTACATGACACATAAGTGCTCAGTAAATTATGTGTTCCTGTTACTAGATTACATAAGATAAATCTTTTACTCAAAATCAGATGCTAGTTCCAGTCCTGATAATAAAAGCAACGTTTTTCAAGATAATTTGAAGAGTGACTAGTTAAAAGACATGAATGATTGATATACAAGTATATGTCACATGATGAATCTGTGGCAACTACAGGAGAATAGGCAGAATCCTTGAAATACGAATGTCAATCTGGTGTGAGAGCCACCTTCATCTCAAAAGGGTCCCCATAGCAACCCCCCCATTATATTTCACATCTCATTAGAAGGACAGATAAGCTAAAGGAAGTTATATCCCTTTATTCTCATGGAAGTTAACATTTGATAAGATGCTTCAATGTGTACCTGAGGTCATAAGCTTATCATCCCATTCAGCTGCAAACTACATTTTATGTATAACATTTTAAACAAAGATGCCTACAGAGTTCTCTTCATCCACGTTCCTTCGGCTTCCTATTGGAATACTACTTGCCCCGTTCTCCTGTGCAGGGTTATTTTTCTGGCTTGGCCCTAAAGGCATCTGAGTTTGCAAAACTGCTAAATTCTATCCCTATGAACTTTAAGTATTATTTAGACATTAGGAAAACTGAATGTTTTACGATCATGTTTTATGATTAGCTTTGCCATTCCAACAAACTACTAAAGGTGTATTATCAGAAAAATATTACACACTTCAGTAAATAAATAAGTGTTTTTTAAAAATTTTAATCCTATCACAGGAAGGAAAATGAGTAAACAAATTATCATAAAAAATAAAGTGTCTACTTCAGAGACCCCAGAATACAAAGAACTAAATTTTGTCCCATGGTCAATAACAGGCTCTCTCAAAGTTCAAGAGAAAGATTGTACACACCACATGCAGTCCCTATAGGAATTGCTTCTCACAGCTTATTTTGGAAAAAGAAAAGAAAAAGAATTAAAGAGTACCAAAGGGTAAAAACTGAGAACAGAAAATGGTCTTAAAAACATTTCCCTTAATCAGATAAATCATGCGCACTCTGAAATAATTCAAATTTTAAATTGTTTCTTTCCAACTATTAACAGAGGTATAGGTTACTATCACCAAGGCAGAGTTTCTGGTAAGTTTATTGGCCCCTCTAAATAATTCTAAGTTTTCTTTTAAAAAGTAAACTCTTTCCCAAATTGCCACTTTCAAATGAAAATCGGTTAAAAATGAAAATCATGGGTGATTTTAGACTTTACCTGATAAGACATAGCCTGGTAAAACATCTGAAACTCATAAATCACACATGACTTTAGTATACAAACCAAGCTGGAGGTCTTATATAACAATTTTGTTATTTTTACATACACCAGATTTTTTGCTTCCACAGAGCAGAAAAACAGCCCCTCTATCAGGAAAACAACGTTTTTTAATCTAAGACTAATTATGGTAGACTTTAAATAATATACCTAATATTACTTTTTGAATTACATTAGAATATTTAGTAAGTAATAATAGTTCATAAACTCAGAGTTACTTAAACCAACTTTTGACCCTAAATGGCAGGTCTATAATAAATATGAACTTTAAAAACTTGCTCTTCTTTTTTATAAATATGGAACCCTTGTATAATGTCTTTATTTAAAAATCTAATAAAATTATCACTTTTAAAATTCAAGATGAAAATGGAATGACTACGTTTTTTCCTCTTGGTCTACAGAATGTTCCCCTACCTCCACCTTAGCTTTTCACCAGAACTCTGTATCTTTTCAGATCTTTGGATCTTTATGTAAGAAAGCATGGTTTAGAATTTTTTCTTCAACTCTGAATAGCTGTCCATAAAAGAGATGCCTCACTCTGTATGACAGACTCTAACTCCATCCACCTCACTACAAATACCTCAATTTCATCTTTTTTATGGCCGAGTAATATTCCATTGTATACAGAGTGAAGTAAGTCAGAAAGAGAAAAAACAAATACAGTATGCTAACACATATATATGGAATCTAAGGGGAAAAAAAAAAAAAAGGTCATGAAGAACCTAGTGGCAAGACGGGAATAAAGACACAGACCTACTAGAGAATGGACTTGAGGATATGGGGAGGGGGAGGGGTAAGATGTGACAGGGTGAGAGAGTGGCATGGACATATATACACTACCAAATGTAAAATAGATAGCTAGTGGGAAGCAGCCGCATAGCACAGGGAGATCAGCTCGGTGCTTTGTGACCGCCTGGAGGGGTGGGATGGGGAGGGTGGGAGGGGGGGAGACGCAGGAGGGAGGAGATGTGAGAACGTATGTATATGTATGACTGATTCACTTTGTTATGAAGCAGAAACTGGCGCACCATTGTAAAGCAATTATACTCCAATAAAGATGTTTAAAAAAAAAAAAAAGAGATGCCTTTTTTGCACATCCTGAGTATAAAATTCATACATCTAAGTTGTCTTCACAGTGGGTCTTATTTTCAATTATACATACGTATGTTGAATCAAAATTTTCCCATTTTGAACTTTCTAAGCAATAATACTGGGAAAATGCTATGTAGATCGCTAATGTGTACATATTTACCACAATATTTCAGAAATGGGTTTGAGTCATTTCACCAACAGCTAATAACCATGGCTGGCATTCCTGGTAAGATGCTGTCTTGTTGGATACTGGACTTGGTCATTCGTTGCTCTCACTTTTAAAGAAGAAATGCCAAATCACAGTGATGCAAAAGTACAGGCTGATAAAACAAATACTGTGTATTAATGTATGTATGTGGAATCTAGAAAAATGGTATAGATGATCTTATTTGTAAAGCAGAAATAGAGACACACATAGAGAACACATGTATGGATACCAAGGGGGAAGGGGGTGTGTGGGAGGAATTGGGAGATTGGGATTGACACATATATGCTATTGATACTATGGATAAAATAGACAACTAATGAGAACATACTGCATAGCACAGGGAACTCTATTTAATACACTGTAGTGACCTAAATCGGATGGAAATCCAAAAAAGAGTGGATATATGTATATGTATAGCTGATTTATTTTGCTGTACAGTAGAAACTAACACAACATTGTAAAGCAACTACACTCCAATGAAAATTAATTTTAAAAATACAGGCTGATGGATTTTTTGACAAAATAAAGGTCTGGAGTAATGTAGTAAGAGGAAAAGTAGAAGGAGGAGAAGAAGGGGTCGCCATCATCTCAACACCACATGCAGGGTATTAAACATGTGGAGGTGTCATGGTAGATACGTCAGCCGATTCATTCCACTCTCGCAAAGATCCTATGGAGTATTAGCATCTCCGTTTTACAGATGAGAAAACTAAAGTTCAGAGAGTTTGTAGTATAATGTCTAGTGCAAACAGCTGTTTGAGTTGGGATTCAACCCAGCCCTAACTGACCCTGAGATTCAGAGCCTTCATGTCATTCCATGAAGTCTCTTTGAAAAAGAGCATTATTTGAAATTGGCAATTAAAAGAGGCTGCAGCTTCCTGCCTGTGAAAGTCATCAAGTCAATCAAGGAAACTTAAAACTCTATTTTGCAATAAGGGTAAAGAGCATCTTATTTCCTCTTTCCTCTCCCTTAAGTAACTGTGTTAAAATCATCAGGGTTATTGTTAGTAGTGGAGGATAGGAGTAGAGACCCAGGAGTTTGGCATAGAGAGAGTATTCCCATGCAGACACAGTGAGAGTTAACATGGTAAAGTCACTACAATTTTAAAAAGATTTTTAACAAGATCTCTCACTCTCTTTCTCTGTCTCTTTCTCTCTCTCTCTCACACACACACTCATACACACATATAATGCATTTTATTCAAAGAAAAGCTGTTCAAATTAATGTCACAGGATACTAATGTCATTAAATCTTACTAAGCAAAAGCTATTTTTTGGAAGAAACTAATTTTGACTCAAATTTAAACAAAGAAATATTCACAGTGAGTGTTGGAATAGGGAGGGTGCAGAGAGGAAATTCTTAATAAAAATTGGGACTATCAGGAGAGAGATAACCCTAGTCTAATAAGGGCACTGACAAACACATAAATATTGCTTAGCTGGGTAGGATATGGCTGCAAAGTAATAGTGATGAAAGTGACATACTATGACACAATAAATATTATTCATATAATGAACTAATTCAGTATAACATATTGAAATAATCTTGAGGTGGTAAGCGCTATTAGAGATTTGGGTAAGAACATTCGATTTAAAAAAACCTAAAATGCTTTGCTTCATGTCTTTCATTAAACAAGTGACAATACCTGTGGTGTACAATGACTTGTTCAATCCATAACTAGTTAGCTATCAAGCCTCTAGCCCAGTGCTACTTTTATAACACCCATCAAATACCAGGAGAAGCCCCCATCATTAGTCCACCTTCCCTTTTGTGGCAATGGGCCACCTGGTAGTGAATGTTTCTCTGTATTACTAAGAATTCTGAGGCCATAACAGACACGCCTAGGAACAGTGACTCGGGGAGCAACCAACACCTGAACTCAGGAGATGCAGGACAGAGCACCTAAGGAATCACTTCTGCCCTAATTCTCACTAGACTTTTGCTTATGTATCTTCTCAACTCCATATTTCACAAGAGTAAGAGTCACATCACATGGAAGATGCTAGCCTAGAATTAGGAAACAGAGAGGCCAACAGCATTCTGGTTAAACATTTACATATTCAAGGTTATCAGAAATGATTGCTTTAGGGATATTTATCACTGAGTGGACAGAAGAAAAATGACTTTAATGAAAGATGACTTTTTAAAGTAATTAGAGGGGACATTTTCATAAGAGGTAGTCGCAGTAATTAGGAATAAATTCATATATCATCTTGGGAACACCTCATGAGAGACAGATAATTACCTGGGAAAAGTCTTGCTAGACGCTATCAGACTTTATAAAGTTGAACCAAATTTAATTATGTCAACCACATAGTGAAAAATAGAAGGAGGTTAGGAAAGAGCCAGTAAATAAAACTAAGACCATTTTAGGGCACAAGGTATTACCTGTAATTCGATTTTCCCAAAGGAAAATTCTCAAATAGCCAAATAAGCAAATATACAAAAGAAAAAAAAAAAAAAAAGAAAGAAAAAGGAAACAAAAGAAGAAGAAAAAACATTTCTCTGAATAACCTGTAAGTGACAACTGGCAAAAATGAAATGAACAAATACAAACAAATCTATGGATTTTTGAAATACTATAAAGATTATATTCTGCTTATAAAAGCAGAATGATTCAGAGACAATAAAACAAATGCATATAAATTAATGAATTCAAAAACAAAATATTTTCAGTGGTTATGATCAGACTTCAAATGTTTAGACCTCTAAGAAAACTGCTTTTGGCTTCTTATTATTTTAAGATTTTTTTTTCCATTTTATGACATTTATTTTCATAAGCACCTTAATTGCAACAGAGCAGTGAAAACGAATTTAAATTCTTCTCTGAGATCGTTTCCTGGATTCTGCTTTGCTGGTTCCTAGCTCTACTTGTTATGGCCTCATAGCTCCGTAGAGTTTCATAATGTTGATTAACAAAAGAATTTCACAGGGGCAAAAACCTTTATTCTATTCACTAAAATAAACATTATTCAAGTACTTTATGAAAAAGAAAAAGATCATCCTCTTCATACATTTCATCCAGTCATGACAATTCATTGAGAGTTACCAATAAAGAGAATTTGTCTTCTGAAAATAGTTCAGAAACAAGAAGTTTATCATAATAACTAAAAGGCTTGATTCTGAAGGTTTACAAGAGCCTAACTTACCTGCTGAATAAATGATAGTCATGAAAAGCAGGCAGAATATTTAAAAGGCAACGTGTTCCAACAAGCTGGTATTTCGTAATAATATTTGCTCTTCTTATTTTAACATTTTTCACAGGATCTAGTTCAGTTATGGGCTAAATAGTCTAAAATTTTGTAAAAATGTGGCCAATAACTTTTTCTTCTCTGGAGTACTGGATCCTTCAAAAATCTTTAAATTAACATAGTGACATATGAAGAAATTTCCAAAATATTCGCAAAATATACATCCCATGCATTTATAGCCCATTTAACCTCAATATTTATTGCATCTGGTTAGAAACAAACACATTCTCCAATGCTTTTGGGAAAAAAAAGGGAAAGAAAACCACTAAGTAATCTATTATGATTTATATTGAGTTTCAATATACTCAACTTATAAAGTTCAAATAATTCTCTTTCTTTGAATTCAGCTTGGGTATGTATATACAAGGTAATATACATACCTTGGGTGTGTATAAAGGTAGAATTCTTTCTTATTTTATGCCACTTAGATTTGGTGAAAGAGAAGCAAAGCATTACATTATTGTTTTACAGTTTGGACTTTGAGTTCCTCAGCTTGCTAATTCAAGTAGGAATTCTAAGCAGACGATGACCAGGCAGAGGATATTACTTTTAGAGGCTCACTAAATAAATAGTTGCCACATTAGAAAGAAAAATACATCAGAAGGTCATGACTAATGTTCAGTTTCCAGTGAGTGCTAGCCCAAGAACTCATGCTAGCTCCTGAATTTCATTTTGTGCCACAGAAATGCAATGCCCCATAGGAGATTATCTGTGGTGCAGGCTGATGAACTCATAACTACTGTTTACCATAATAACAAATATTAAGCTTCACTGATGTATTTTTCAATTTTCAGTTAACACTGTAGTTCAAAAACGTATTGTCTCCCCAAACAGAAATTCACAAATGTTCGGACTTGATATTTGTTGTTTTACCTTTACAGGGACTCATATATTTTCTTGACTTCTGTTGTTTCACAAAATACAATTGTATACTTTGTTCTCAGAGCATAGGATAGTCCAGTTTTAAAAATCCTCATGGTTCAATTCAGAGAATTGAACTGACAGTTCAATTCATTCAATGAAAGTTTGGACACCTACCGTGTACCTGATTCTATAGTTAATGTTTAACAACTGGAATAGATTCGTGCTTCCTTGATGTAACCCTGCTAAAGGAGTTAATATGGTTACAATGTCAGGTTATTTGAGCTTAAAAGGTCCAGGGGAAAAAAATCACTTTACTTTTGCAAAGCCTGAGTTTGACAGTAGCCTTGGAATACTGTGTCTTCCTAATGTGAAAGGGAGGCTCTTAGTTGCCTGTCTCCCAAACTACCATGTCCCTGTGGGGTTCAAGGGTCTAATATGTCTGTACTTCATAAAAGCATGCTTTCCCAAGCATCTCTGTGTCTTGTTGACATGAAAGAAAGCAATGCTGTGTATGTGTGCATCCCAAGGCCCCTTTTAGATCTAAATTTCTATACTGTATAGTATCCGTAACTAAGAAATAGACACTTTGTAGTTAACAATCATAACTTTTTGTTCATACATTTTAAAACTCAATAAACAGCCTGGGAAATTTTGTTGTAGTTTCCAAAACACCCATCATGGTGGTGAGTACATAGAAAACTCGCAAGAAGCTTTATTAGATTGATTAAAAGAACATTTCTACAGTTTTACCTGAGTTCTAAAATAGAATTTCTGAGATTTATAAACCAATACAAATATTTAAGAGAGAGTACAGAGGCCCTAAAATGCTAAGCACCTCAGGACTTTACTTCAGAATTTTACATTATCAAGCCTGATTTTTTACTGTTTTCACACAACTTAGGAAATAAATAAGAAAATCTATGTTTTATTTTATAGGATAAACTATATCCAGAGCAAGAATTAAGGCTCAGTCCTGTTAAGAACAAAGAAAAATTCACCAGATTTGCCAACCACATATTTCCTTTCAGAGATTAAGGAAAATGTAAGTGATTTAGGCTATGAATACATCAAATCATCTCTTTTTCGGTCCATACACCTCAGCCTTCATGGGTGAAGCTCTCTCATGTACGTGACGAAGAGAAGGAAATCTCCACCTGTAGCAGGAACCCAACACCACTCTCTCAGATATTTACAAGATATGGGAAGTACAACCTTCCTACGTATCCATACATATATTTCCTGAAACAGGCATGGTCTATACATATAGAGACTCTTTTATTAACATATGTCTGTTATACTATGGTGATTTTCCACATTTCGAATTTTTCATTTAGAAATAGAAATTTTACCTTTCTTGCTTCTTTTATCATCTTCCGAATGGTTTCCTTAATTGTAAGTAGTTGTGCTCTTGGTGGATGAAAGAGGAGGTCAATGTGGGTCCCCCTTAAGAGTCCAGGCATCACATACGGCCAGCCCAAGTCAAGATTGGGAGCTTCCACATCAGACTCAACAGGCCAGTAAGTCCCTGAAGATGAGGTATCATCGCAGAAATTATCAGTACCATGTGCTGTGCTTTGTGCCACTTTTTGAACATTTTTCAAAATATAATTAATTTCTTCCTCGGCTAGAAAGTCTGGCACTCGTTCCTTGGCAAGAAATTCTTGGTATGCATCTAACCCCTGTTCAATCAGCGTGTCCACAGCTACTCGATACCATTCCTTGTAGTGAGGTTCAATGTAATTGTCTAATTTACACTCGTCATTCAAGGAGGAAAGAATTGATGAGTTCTCCATACTTGCAAACCTTTGACAGTGGCACTTTCAAATGCCCATTCGTGCAGGGATGAGAGGTATCTGGGTATTTAAAAAGAAGGAAATCAAGAACAGTTAGAATTCTGTAATCAAATGTTTCATAATCCATGTTCAACTGTTATTTTTACATTTACTCATAAAAATGAGTACCAGTAGCTCAATATGACATACATTTCATATCCAAAGTGGCAATAATAATACCATAATTCACATATCTATCACAAATGAGCTAAACAGAATCCCATTCACAGACTGCTAGCTGATATTCCTTTTCCAAGTTACCTCTAACTTTAGTTTCTCATCTAAGGAAATACACCTTCCTTCTCTGATATCCAGAAAGTCCATCCTTCTTAACTTTAATCTGGGATTACACATGGTGTGATCAGTTTCTTTTTGGTTTTAAAATATTTTAAAATAGAATTAGAAGAAAACCAATGCCTGACCAGCCATTTATATAAATCTTACTGAGTACTTGTTATACATATATCCTGATGAAATATAAAAAGCACAGAACACTTGTCTTCCAGGAACTTATTAATTAGATGAAGAGGCAAAATGTATACACAAAACTGTTTGTTACCACTTTGAACAAAGACATATATTGCTAAGGGCCAAAATGAGTACTGTCTGTAGTCAATGCTTTCAGAATAAAAGCAAGCAGAGATCAATATGGAATAAAAGAGTTACGGATAGCCTTGCACAGGAGGTGGGCTTCAGCTGAACCTGGGGCAATGAGTAAGAATATGATGAGGTGGAAAGAAGGAATATTTTCATCCCACATAAAAATGTAAAACATAAGCAAAAGCACAGAACAAGTATGTGCTTGGTACATTCAGGAGTTAATTAAAAAAAAAAAAAAATCTTGGTCTGCTGGAAATGAGGATCTTTGTATTAGGGGTAGGAGATAAAATTGAATAGACAAAACGGAGCCAGGTGTGGAGGGCCACTGGAGACTGTTGTGATTTAGCAAAACTTGTGTTTAAAACAATTAGTCTGGCAGTTTCAGGGGAGTGGAGGAGAGACAAGTAGCGAGGAGAGTCTTTCAGAGTTCAAACTCTCAGTGAGGACGTGACAAGAATATTCAAGTGATGGTTCAAAGAATGAACTCCTGAAATTTGATGGCTTGACAACATATAGGTGATAAAGAAATTCAGGACATCAAAGACAATTCAGATTCCTCTTAGGAATTAAAATCTGCCTATCTGAGCTCACGCCCCATCCCTCATGCCCACAAAATGTTATCTGTTCCATAATTCCCTGCATGAGATACTGGACTGGACCTTATCTCAATCAAATAAGGGACTTTCCAGGCTTCTGAAGTCAGGATCTTCATTGTGTGGATTCAAACAAAGTACAACCCTATGATGTGCTACAAGCACAAAAGGGCTTATTTGACCAAAAACATCTTTGTCAGTGGCCCTGCCCTAGTTTACAATTTTCCACTTCACTCAGACTTTTTGGTCTCAGGTTTACCAAAAATCAAATCTGATTTGGGAGGGTAACCCAGGAAGCCATTATCATTTATCAACTCCTTACCTGAAAATATGTAACAAGAGTCACTACTCATAGACAGAAGTCATGAAGGAATGGACAATAAATAGGGCCATAAGTTTTGCTGGGGGAGAAAAGATCAGAAAAAGATCTAGCATATAGGAAGGCAGAGATGAGGAGTGAGGAAGATACACAGTACCTTACGTTACTATTTTAGTGCAGATAAGCCTATGTCCATCCCTAGGCTCAGAGTTTTTACAGAGAAAATCTAGCAGTAATGAAAGCCTAAAGAGTATATCTGATACAAAAATAAAAACAGAACATGTTCCTTTCGGTCTCCTAGAGGGTCCTCAGCTTGAGCCATAACTTGATCCAGGCCAAGGCGACTGGACCTGTCCCTGGGTCCCAAGACCATCAGGCTGTGCAATGTGGCATCTGAGTTCTGGGCAATACCATCTTCCTGCCCCACATGGTATTATGGTGGAGCTTTGGGTAACACACTCTCACTCCTCCATGGGCAGAAGGAGGAATAAATACCAAGCTGTCTGCTAGTGTGAGAGATATGGTATGAAGAAGTAAAATTTGTTTCTTTTATTACCTAATTACATTTAACTTAATCTATTGACATGCACCAGGAAGCCAATGAGGAAACTTTCATAAATGTCTCAATCTTGTATAAGGTGCCATCTTCTTTCAAATGACATTTTATTTGAGTCCAGTGGTTCTCAACAGGGGAGATTTGACCCCACCCCCATCCCAAACAAGAACAATGTCTGGAGATGTTTTTAATTATAAGGATTTGTGGGGAGGGTGCTACTGGCATTCAGTGTGTAGGGGCCAGGGATGCACAGGACAGCCACCCACAGTAAGGAATTCTTTGGTCCAAAATGTCAATAGTGCCAAGGCTGAGAAATCTTCATCAAGTTGCTCACTTCCTATGCATGATATCATACTACTAATTGATGACTTTTTGGTGTTCATTACAGTTTTCTTTGGCACATAACACTCATTTTTAACAAAGAAATAAGGTTTTTATTTGCTTGAGAGGATCAATCCATTTGATGAAAGTATAGTTCCCTAAGGTTTAGTGAGGTGTGGTTTTCATTTGATAATTCCAGTCCATGAAGGGACAAATATCCAGTGATCACATGAAAATCACACAGATTATTTGTAATTGTTGAAAACAGTAGGTAACTGCTGATTGTTCATAACAATCCCAAGTTTTCTGAGCACTCATTTTTAAACTTTTAAAATTTAACTTTTGAATTCCTATAACTTGTGATGTTAACGCCTATGACTTATCTGGAAATTAAAATGCATAAAGTGCTTTAAAAAACTATATTCATTTCTGAGATTTACCTACGCAAATATGTACTCTGCAACTATAAAAAATTTATTCTTGAACTATGTGTAAGCTGAGAAATCATAAAGATCAGAGGGATTTGGAAAGTAAAATAAAACTAGGAGGGGCTTCCCTGGTGGCGCAGTGGTTGAGAATCTGCCTGCTAATGCGGGGGACGCGGGTTCGGGCCCTGGTCTGGGAGGATCCCACATGCCGCAGAGCGGCTGGGCCCATGAGCCACAAGTACTGAGCCTGCGCATTTGGAGCCTGTGCCCCGCAACGGGAGGGGCCGCCATAGTGAAAGGCCCGCGCACCGCGATGAAGAGTGGCCCCCGCTTGCCGCAACTAGAGAAAGCCCTTGCACAGAAACGAAGACCCAACACAGCCATAAAAAAAAAAAAAAAAAAAAAAAAAAAAAAAAAAAAACTAGGAGGACAAAGTGAAAAGTTAATTATGAAGGAAAAAACAATTGAAAATGAGAAAAAAGCAAAACACTACAGGACTAATCAAATAGCAAAGCCAGAAATGATGCAGAAAAACACACCAAAGGAAAAATGCAACAGCCATAAGCACTGAAGTTGAGATATGATTTATAAGGGTTAAGAAATAAATACACTTGATTTGTCCTGCTGGAGAGAGGCTATCTTTCAATGCCTAGAGATATCCATTTATTGCAAGAGGTGTTTACAAGGGATACTTGTAAAGGAGCCATCTACGGACAAATTTTAATGGAGGAGAGCAAGGTAATGGTACCTACATAAACGGCTACTGCAATAAAATAGCACCAGTATTTAGTTATAGACTTAATACAATACTTTCAAGAGTTCAATTATTAAATATTGGAAGGGCTATAATTGAGGATAAAATGAATTGGGTGTACCTTTAAACATACAAAAAGCATTATTTAATTCATAACCATTAAAAACTCCTAGAAAGTATATTCTTTCAACGTACAGGATAGAGTTAATAAGTAGAGAAAAATAAAATCTCACCACGATATAAAAGCTGAGCAGAGTGCTAGGCTCGGCTGCTATTTAAGTGACTCACTCCAGAAAAAGAGCCTTGGAAAATACATGATTCAAATCCAGGCCCCCAAACCACTACACACTGCATTTGATATCAAATCTTTAGTTTAACTTGCGGGAAGTATAAATTCCAAATGTTAAATCTGTAAATACAAAAGCTATAAACAAGGTATAAAAGAATAGATTTCAGTGCATGGGCCACTCTGAAAAACAATTGGGCAGGTTCATTTATAAAACTGCATATAAATACGCAACTAACACATGAGATAAAAATTGCACTCCTGGGGTTGATCCCAGAGAAATGAAAACTTATCTTCACACAAAAACTTGTACATGAATGTTCATAGCAGCTTTATTCATAATAGCTCTAAACTGGAAACAGCTCAAATGTCCTTTGCAGGTGAAATTATACAAACTGTGGTACCCTCAGACCACAGAACATTAGTCAGCTATACAATGAACTAACTTCTGATGCCTGCAGCAACCTGGATGAACCTCACGAGAATTATGCTGGGTGAAAAAAGCCAACTCCCAAAGATTCCACGCTGCATGATTTCATTTATAAAACAGTCTTGAAATGACAAAGTTATAAAAATGATCAGATTAGCGAATGCCAGGGCATAAAGAAGGGGTGGATGTAAAAGGGCAACAAGGGGCATTTTCATGGTGATGGAAACTTTCTGGATCTTGACAATATCCACGTCATTATACTGGGTGTGACACAGAATAACAGTTTTTGCAAGATGTAACCACTGAGGGAAACTGGGTAAAAGATAACAACGAATTCCTCTGTATTATTTCTCTCAACTTCATGTGAATCTACAATTACCTCAAAACAAATTATACTGATGAGCAATTTCATCTGCCTTAAATAGAAAACAAAAACAAAAACAACACATAGCTGGGAGGGTGAGAGCTTGTGTGCAGGCTCACACCACCAGGTTCAAAGCCTGCTTCCCAAATTACAGTAAGTCCCCTACATAACGAACCTTCAAGTTGTGTCGAGATGCAAACGTGGGTTCCATCAATGTCAGGCATGAGTGAAATTGCAGCTTGCCCTCTGATTGTGTTAGGTGAGTACCTAGGCTAACTTTGTTGGACTTACGAACAAATTGGACTGAGGAATGCACTCTCGGAACAGAACTCATTCATATGTAGAGGACTTACTGTATTGTGAAGCTCTTGGACAAGTGACCTATGTCCACAAACCTCAGTCTGTGTGTGTTACCAAATGCAAGTTCATGTTCCTGACCCCCAGTGAGGCCAATCAAACTGAAACATCAGAGTTTGGAGCAGAGAAAGGCTTATTGCAGGGCCCAGCAAGGAGAACTGGCGGCTTGGGTGGCTCACACTCAAAATCCCCGAGCTCCCCACCGGGTTCCAGCAAAGCATTTGTAAAGACCAGGTGAGGGAGGGACATCTCAGGGAATGTGACCATCTGATGCACAGTTCTCTGATTGGTTGATGGTGAGGTACCAGGGTGGTGTCACAAGGGATAACAATATCAATCCTTAGGCTCCAATAGGTCTAGGGACTATGAGGTCATGGTCATCAAGTAGTTAATTTCTTCTATCTGGTGGTGGTTTTTAACATCTGAAAAACTCAGGAAATATGAGATGCTATTATGGGGGGGGGTACTTCAGAGAGGAGCTAAAGCAGAAGATAATGGGGGAGTGGTCTGTCCCAGGAAGGCCCCATAGGGTCCTGCTCAGTTACATGTTAGTGGCATTAGGTCATTCTAAGGAATAAATGAGGTAATACCCTTAAAATATTTAGCTTTTACCATAATTATTATTATACTACTATTACTATTTTATGTTTTAACAATCTGTTACAGTATAAACACTATAAAGATACAAAAATAATTTGTTCAAGAGTCTTTTAGGATTCAAAAACAGGTAGTGTTTTCTGTCATCCCATTAACAATGTTATGCACTGTTTTGTCAACTGCAGTATTAAGCAAACAGTCAAAAATAGTCTCCATTTGTTTATGGTTTCTGATCTAAGAAAATTCATTGAAAAGACTTCTGAAATAAGAGGTCAGTGAAAAAATGCTCCAAGGAGAAATTACAAGCTTCTTAAATGACAGATAGTCTGAGGTTATGATTATTTCATGTGCAAACAGCTGGCTCCAAATCAGGACTTTGACCGAAAAATACCAAACAGATCAGAGTTGCCAGTGTCTTTGAGGTCCTTTTCCCAACTTCCATCTTAGGCTGTTTCTATTCAGCTATTGAATGCTGTTATGAATTCAATTGTATCCTCCAATAAAATATGTTTAAGTCCTAACCCTCAGTACCAGTGAATGTGATCTTATTTGGAAATAGGGTCTTCTTTGTAAGAGACAGGACATAGACAAATACACAGGGAGAACTCCAAAGGAGGACAGAGTTAGAGATTGGAATGCTAAGGATTTCTGGCAACACCAGAGCTAAGAGAAAGCCATGGACAGACTAACCCCTAGAGCCTTCTAAGAAAATGAGGTTCTGAGGAAACCTTGATTTCAGACTATTAGCCTCTAGAACTGTGAGAGAATAAACTCTATTGTTTCAGGACAAAATTTGTGGTAGCTTGTTATAGCAACACAAGGAAGCTAATATAAACACACATAGGATTGATTGTCTTTATTTGTAAACCTTAAAGAATGTAAAATAAAGGAACTTAATAAAAAATTAATTTACCCTCCACAAGTAATTTCAAGTGTTTTTCTAGTTTATGTGGTATTATAAAACCAGTTCTCTGACATAACTTCAACGTTAGGCAAATTTCACTAAGGGACATTTTATAGTCTTTCAAATATTGAGGAAAAAATGCTTCATATCACTCTTTTTTTGGGGGGGTGAGAACTGACTCTATGATGTGTATCAAAATGTCTACTTACAGAAGATGAGAAAATGTTTTTTAAAGGATTGTTTCAGAACATCCCTGTCTTATAAAATCATAATCTATGATGGACCACTGTTCAAAATCATATATCTCTTCTTTGTTCAAATTTGTACCTGCCAAGATAAGTTTGACTTTGATTATCAGAAATTTAAGATAACAATTAAAACATTAAAGAAGTTACTGTTAAATTAAAAATTCACTATAATACTGAAGCTGCCAAGGACAATCTGATATCTAATTTTGGCATCCAAATGTATTAGGAGTTTCTAAACTGGCTTCATAATAACACTTACAAAAAATGGTCCAGTATCCAAGAGCACAGGTCACAGGCTTCCACAGAGCAGGCCAAGGAATACATGCCTGCGTGGCACGTGCAATCAGAGTGTGGGTGTAGATGTCTCCATATGTGGGTCACCAACAGAATCACCCATCTTATCAAACTCATGAAAAGCACAAAACTAAGCAGCTCCAACTCATTTTATAAATCCCAAATGAAAATTCCATTTGCTCAACATCTAATCATTTATTAGTTTCCTTAATCTCTTTTAATTGGGGATAGAATGATGATCACTTTCACATCAAAGTAATTGCAGGGTTTGTTTATATTGGCTGCTTTTCACTATATTTGCACCCCCAGTCTAAACTATAGTTCAAATGTAAGAAAATAAAGGCCACCAATTTATGTTAATGACATTAAAACATAATCATTCACTACCATTTGGAAGGATTTATTGAGTAATTCCTGTAAAGAAATTTGTAGGAAAAAGAATAAACACTTTACTGAGAGAACATATACTTAATAGTCAAACTGCAGAGGATTACTCTATGCATGGCTTAAAATGCAAGAGAAATTAGAGTAAAACTACTCTTTGACCAATATCTAACTTGTTCCTGAACTGTGTTTTATTATGATATTAATACGCCAGAAGCTCCAATGGATGGAACAAGGTCATCCTGATGGGTTGTAACTTGTGCCAAAATGCTCCATCTCTGCCTGGTCCTGATCAATGTGTGTAACAACCATTTGGACCAATAAATAGAAAAACATTGATACAGTTTACGGAACTGAACAATAGCATATATATTAGATGCCAGAATCAATATTCAAAATGAATTCAAAATGATCTTAAGTAGTGAAATATAAATTTATTTAAATTTAATAAATCAACTGGATAGGATTAAACTCAATAAAATAAATTTTAAAGTTTGAATTTACATTTAAAACTAGTTATACAAGTATAGGATGGAGGAGGGTTTGGGAGCAGATTATGTCATAAAGAATAGTTGAATAATTGGAATGTTTAGTCCAAAGAGAACACAAAGATAGGCATATTAGGGTAGTCTTTAATTACAAGAAATGGTGAAGCAGAATTATTTTAAAGGCAAATGACAAATCACAAGTTGGCTCAGTGACCCAGAGTGGGAAAGACGGCCCAGGATTTGACTTCTGCTCTGCCACATACTGGTTGTAAGACCTAGGTCTTCATTATTTCAGGGCTCCAAACCTCGTGTTCCTCACCAGGAAAACGGGTAAAATAACAGTACTGATAGTAAAGGGTTTCTATAAAGACTAAATGAGATAAAAGCCTTACTCTATATCAGCCATAAAAACTGCTAAAAATGGTGAGGTAGTCATATAGGAAGGAGTTTTATTTAGTAATAAGGCTCTATTTTTCTCTTTCTTACTGAGAACCCTCTTTCTGTATGTAATCACACAGAGGACATATTTTTGGATAGAGTCCTATAATGTGTCACAAATTGGCTTCCAGGGGGACCCTTTGCTTTAAAATTTTAAGATGATATTTATTTTGCCTTCTGAAGAGACCTGGTATACCCACAAACCCGCGAACTTTGTTTGGAAGCAAGGAAGTGGTTAGGAAAGCGTTTCTTAGTCAGGTGTAACAAAGACCTGCCTACTATGCCCTGTCCTGGATTCTCCAGAGTCAGCCTTCACATTTTTTTGAAGTTAAATAAACAGCATTATACACAAATGCAAAAGAAATGAACAAAAAACCCAAGAAAGTCAGAGGGTGTCTCTAGTAGTTTTAATAGCAGGCAAAAATGCTTCTGTTATGATGCTATATGGACAACAAGCAGGTTACCAAACTACATAAGAGCAAAATTATAACTAAAGAAAATTCACCCAAAACCAAAAGGAAACACACACATAAAAATGAGAATGCTTGTCTTAGAGTGGTGGTTCTATGGGCGATGTTTTAAAACTTCTTTACACGTTTCTGTATTTACCAAATGTGTATCAATGAATATGTATTGTTGGCACTGGGGAAAAAGAAAGCTGATAAAAGAAGTATCCCAACAGTTATTTTTGACTTTAGAATGCCCTCCTCTTTTTTTCAGTCATGTGCTAAGTTGACTGTAATAGGTAATTTAAAACTCTGCATATAATAATTATTAGACTCTGAAGTCTAATAATTATTACAAAGCAACACATGAAAAAGTACAAAATGTCCAGAAAATAAAGCTATGGTCACAGGGACCACAAAGAAAACAATAAAATTAAAATAACTACATGTGGTTAACGAGGTCTTAGTAAGTAGCTCAGAGATGCACAGTGTCATCCCCAACTCTCAGGGGTCACGACCAGAACCAGGGCAAGGAGTGCCACAGCACTCATGGCACCTGTTATCACATCTGATGCATCAATTAAAGGCCTTATTTGCTATACCTCCTTCACTAGACTAGGAGTGCTGGGATAGGGGAGACTCTCTGTTTAGCACACTCATTAATGCTCAGGATGGACATAATTGTTAAATAATAAGCTAATCACATACTGCCTTAATAACTCAAAGTAAGAGAATGAGAGTTGATTAAAGTATGATAGGCCAAAAAATGCCAAAGTATAAATTTTTTTATAAACGATAATATCCATGCAGAACTCTTAAAGATTGAAGCAACTACATGTTTATATTAACTAGAGGTTAATTTTTTGATAATACAAAATATTACCCATTTGTAAAGCACTTTTAAGAAAATAATTAGAAACCCAGTGACTGCTGTAAGTCATTAGATAAATCTAGAGATCTCTATCAAAAAACACAAACACTTATTTCAAATGAGCACTTTGTCAGGAGAATGGAGATGTTATCAAGTGTCACTTGGAGATTCTAACAAAAATTTTTCTGACTTACTTCACTCTATATGACAGACTCTAGGTCCATCCACCTCACTACAAATAACTCAATTTTGTTTCCTTTTATGGCTGACTAATATTCCATTGTATATATGTGCCACATCTTCTTGATCCATTCATCAGTCGATGGACACTTAGGTTGCTTCCAGGTCCTGGCTATTGTAAATAGTGCTGCAGTGAACACTGTGGTACATGTCTCTTTTTGAACTATGGTTTTCTCAGGGTATATGCCCAGTAGTGGGATTGCTGGGTCATATGGTAGTTCTAGTTTTAGTTTTTTAAGGAACCTCCATAATGTTCTCCATAGTGGCTGTATCAATTTACATTCCCACCAACAGTGCAAGATGGTTCCCTTTTCTCCACACCCTCTCCAGCATTTATTCTTTGTAGATTTTTTGATGATGGCCATTCTGACAGGTGTGAGGTGATACCTCATTGTAGTTTTGATTTGCATTTCTCTGACGATTAGTGATGTTGAGCATCCTTTCATGTGTTTATTGACAATCTGTATATCTTCTTTGGAGAAATGTCTATTTAGGTCTTCCACCCATTTTTGGGTTGGGTTTTTGTTTTCTTGATATTGAGCTTCATGAGCTGCTGGTATATTTTGGAGATTAATCCTTTGTCAGTTGCTTTGTTTGCAAATATTTTCTCCCATTCTGAGTGTTGTCTTTTGGTCTTGTTTATGGTTTCCTTTGCTGTGCAAAAGCTTTTAAGTTTCATTAGGTCCCATTTGCTTATTTTTGTTTTTATTTCCATTACTCTAGGAGGTGGGTCAAAAAAGATCTTGCTGTGATTTATGTCATAGAGTGCTCTGCCTATGTTTTCCTCTAAGAGTTTGATAGTGTCTGGCCTTATATTTAGGGCTTTAATCCATTTTGAGTTTATTTTTGCATATGGTGTTAGGAGTGTTCTAATTTCATTCTTTTACATGTAGCTGTCCTGATTTCCCAGCACCACTTATTGAAGAGGCTGTCTTTTCTCCATTGTATATTCTTGCTTCCTTTATCAAAGGTAAGGTGACCATATGTGTGTGGGTTTATCTCTGGGCTTTCTATCTTGTTCCATTGATCTATATTTCTGTTTTTGTGCCAGTACCCTACTCTCTTGATTACTGTAGCTTTGTAGTATGGTCTAAAGTCAGGGAGCCTGATTCCTCCAGCTCCATTTTTCTTTCTCAAGACTGCTTTGGCTATTCAGGATCTTTTGTGTTTCCATACAAATTGTGCAATTTTTTGTTCTAGTTCTGTGAAAAAATGCCATTGGTAGTTTGATAGGGATTGCATTGAGTCTGTAGATTGCTTTGTGTAGTAGAGTCATTTTCACAATGTTGATTCTTCCAATCCAAGAACATGGTATATCTCTCCATCCGTTTATATCATCTTTAATTTCAAAGTTTAAAGTCTTGTGTTTTTCAACGGAAATAGTGATACAAATTAGCTGTAAAGCATGACTCATTTCACCTCTGTTATTAATGTCAGTTCTATTATTAAATGGATTTATTTCAGCAGGAAGAAAGGATTCATTCTGTGTTTAAATTAATTATGATTACAGACGTTTGGTATATCATTAAGGTGAAACTGGCATGGACTATATATTCCAGAGCAGCCCGGAGAAGTTTAAAAATCGACATTTTTTTTTTTTAACAACGTGATAAAACACAGCAGTGTGAGGCTTCGGATTATCCAATAAATTATCCTGTTACAAAGCCAGATTATGGTTTCGAGGATTATGTAAATCTCTCCATTCTAAAGGTACGTAAAACTTGCATGTGAGTCACTTGGTGGCCGTCTGGGTTATCAGACCGACTGGGGTGTCACAGGGCTTGTGCTCAAGTGACCCTTATTTTACTTAATAACGACCCCAAAGCAAGAGGAGTGAAGATGGCAATTCGGAAACGCCAGAGAGAGGATGTAAAATGCTTCCTTTGAGTGAAAAGGTGAAAGCTCTGTACTTTTCATCAGGAAAGAAAAAAAGGTGTGTGCTGAGGTTGCTGAGATCCATGGGCTTAGTCAGTACAAGACTAGCACTTTCTTCTAGATACCTTGAAATATTTATGAGAATGTGTCTACTTTAGGAAGAAGCTAGAGCCATGTGGCTGACAGGGTCTTGGTGCTCCGGCTGGGTGTCAGGCCTGAGCCTCTGAGGTGGGAGAGCCGAGTTCAGGACATTGGTCCAGCAGAGACCTCCCAGCCCCACGTAATATCAAATGGCGAAAGCTCTCTCAGAGATCTCCATCTCAACACTAAGACCCAGCTCCACTCAAAGACCAGCAAGCTACAGTGCTAGACACCCTATGCCAAACAACTAGTAAGACAGGAACACAACCCCACCCAATAGCAGAGAGGCTGCCTAAAATCATAATAAACTCACAGACACCCCAAAACACATCACCGGATGTGCTTAGCTAGCTATATCACAGTTGAAATAAAGTGATCCTCTTTTATTTTCTCCCAGAAATTCCCCCCAAAAAAATGTGATTGGAAAACTAGCCCATGCTAGTTCAACCCTTTTACTGATTTCTCACTAAGCTTCTTCATTGGCTCCTTTAACTTGTTTATAAAACAACTGCACACATAGAAATTAATCAGGTCTAAATAAAGAAACACATTTTTTAAATGTGTAAATGCTGCTGGATTTGTATAATGGATTCTAGGTCTTGTGGATTTCAGGGAAACAGTAACCAGAGTTCCCTGTGATCTCTCTTTGTAACTGTGCTTTAATCTCTCTGACCGTGGTTCTAACCTGGGAAACTGTAATGACAAGCAATCCCTACAACAATGTACATTTTCAAGTGGAAAGACCCTGGCACTGTTCTGAAGGTGTGTTATCACTGGTTACATTATCAAAAGCTATCTTCTCTGTGCTTCAGTTGTAACCATCCTCTGTACAAATCAAGAAAGTCATTCACATGGAAAGTATACAAAATAAACAACTATTGAGGGTGTCCCCCAGATAATGGTATTACTATGCTGTGATATTAAAATCAAAAGTAACAGTTTGTTTCAACTCAAATCAATAATGATTTTATCAAGTCACTTACTCCACATGTGATTTGTGCACACACCTACTTAAGATGATCTATGGCTCCTGTCCCAAATTTCTGGGGAATCATACTTGGGATCCAATGGCCTTGAATAGATTTTATGCTCTTTTCCCTTTAGGTTTCTTGTCCTAACTCTTCTACATACAAGATGCAACCTGCTAACTGGGAGTAAGTCTACTCTATAAACAAATCACGGGATTTTATATAGTTTGAAGACACTGTCTTAATAACAGGGCTCTGAATTAAGGCTTTGAGGATGTACCAGATGTGACTGATTTCTCAGGGAATACCTTTAGATGTGAGTGTACAAGAACTGGCCAATTGCACAAACAAATGCTTTTGTAATAAAGCACTTTTCATGTTACTTTCAATGTTTAGAGGCTGATGTTTTTTGCCTCACATTAATAGACATGGAAATTGTAGACATAGGCTATCATTTCAGTTTTCTTTAGTATCATTTTTCTATTGAGATTTTAAAAAGAAAGATTCAATTATATGTATAAGTGGTCCCTTAGTTCTTTTGACCTGTGACTTTTTCTACATTAGACACTGACACTCAAAGTAACTCTTCTGTGATAAATCCAGTCTTTAATCCATCAACTAAGAAATATTTCAATTTACTGCCCAGTAAGGCTGTCAGCATGTCAATATGCAGTTTCAAAACATCGTTACCCTCTTTTTACTGTCTTATTTGCACTCTTATTTGAATATTTTATTCCAACTTGAACTTATAAGTTTTTGAAAAATAGATAAATGAAAGTCTCCATGGTAGTGATAAAATGCTTATCTAATAAATGGAATATAATCAAGGCAGACTGAAATGATTGGATATGTCAAAGGCGACAAATCTTTAGTTTTAAACAGATGATCATTATACGCCTGTTCCATTAGGAAGGAAAAGAACAAATTTTTAAATGCATAAAATGCTAGAAATGTATTGTTAAATATTGTATTTAACATTAAAATGTAACTGGCAATTTTATTTATATTTTAGTTGTCAGAGAATAAAATTCCCCTTGTAATGTGTTTTTTTGATATAATTTGATTTTACAGATTTTTAGAAACATATAATGTACCAAAGTAGAGACCTGTACTGATGGAGATGACAGATGGACATGAAGAAAGATAAATAAATAAATAGGTGAACAAATGGGGAAACAGACAAACAGAAGTAGGGAATGGGAGGGCTGGACAGAGAAAAGATGAAAGATGAGGTATCAAAAGAAGACAAGAGAAAGGATGAGATGGAGGAGCAAAGAAAGAAAGAGAAGATTGAGGAAAAGAAAGAAAAGGAAGAGAAGGAACGAGAAGGGACAAAGAGAGGCCAAAAAGGTTAAATGGACAGTAAGACTGGAAAGCAAAGGAACGGTTGAGACTGAAAAAAAACCCTGAAATCATTGGGAAACACCGTCAACAGCTCCTTACTCTAAAAACATCTTACCTTTTTTTCACTTTTCTCAAACCAATAATTCAGGAGTTACATTTATTTGAGAAAAATACATTTTTTAAAAAACATCAGGAAACAGCTATTGAATGAGTCAGATGATACTGAGTATTTGGAGCAACGCGCTGTTTTGAAGTGAAGCCATCATTGCTTGTGCATGTATATAAAAGACAGCCCAGACAGACATCCCATGGTGAGCGACTCTATTACAGCCACTGAGGTGGAAGATGCCGCTTTTTAGTGCTCTGAAAACTGCCTATTCTTCCCCAAGTGAGTAATGCTTATACAATCTGAGAAGCAACGTGATAATAAATAGAGAACTAAAACCCTTTGAAATGAAAGTTGGACAATAGAAGTGGAAATAACGAGATTCCAGTGATACCTTGGGGAGACCTTAGTTAACACTATTTTATGGTACCCTCAATTAAAAGCAATCACAGAGAATTTCAGAGCACAATGGGATACACCAGTGATCATGTATCCAAGCCCTTTCACACCAGTGAAAAACTTGAGAGGTTGAGAGAATTTAAATACTCCGTCCAAAATCACCAGTAACTCAGGTCTGCTAATGTTCAATTTCACAAATGATTAATGAACATATACAATATCTGCTGAGATCTTCACAGTATGAAGGAAATACTAAGTAAAGGGACCTGATCCATTAATATCTGTTTGTACTTATTAGGTTCCTAACTGTGAGCTTCCTGAGATCCAAGAACAGGATCTTGTTACCCTTACATTCCCGGAGTAGAACACATTGTTTGGTGCATAATTGTCAATATATATATGTTGAATGAATGGATAGGGCACAACAGCACAAAGTTATAACCTTTACACAACATGACTGCACAGCTTTTGTATAAACTCTTTAAAATAGGCCACTGCCTACTGGCTGTCATTTATATACATGCACATGGAGGTTACACCAGATCCTATGCCAGTACCTATGCCAGAGGCTGACCACTACCACCACCTTACCTTCCCCAGGGATGGGCAGAGTCTACAAATTATTTGACACATAGCTCAAAAGATAAATGGCACGTGCCTTTTGGGGAACATCTGGCTCACTCCAAAGGACAGTGTAAAAATAAAACAAAATACAAACTGGGTAGTAATTAGATGTCCCCCAGGAAAAGTTCTGCATATTAAGCCATGATCATGTGACTCAAGCACTTTGCAATGTAGATGTGTCCAATGGGTGAATATCCCTTATATTGGTATCATCTCTCCAACCCAGGCTCATCTTCCTCAAAGCATCACAGCTACTCAAAACATCTTTTACCTCCCTGATCCCCCGCCCCTACCTCCTACGCATGCTAGCATCCTGACTCCTTAAAAACCTTCCTTCCCAAATGGAAGCCAACTTGCTCCCATTCAAGTTCACCTCCACACATACCCTTTCTACTGGAGCCCACCATCCCCCCCCCCAACCCCGTCCTGTGTCAGCTGCCCACAGTACTCATCTCCCATGATTGGCAATGCCAATCCCCATGGGTTCCCGACTCTACCTTGTGGGCTGGGATAGGTACCGCAAACAGTGCCAAAGCCCACTGGCCCACCTCAGGAGGAAGGAAGAGTCATCTGAAGGCTCCAGAAAATTTTCTCAGAGAAATTGGTGGTCGGTGGATTTAATTCTTGATGGAGCTTAGGTGCTATTTGTATAAAAGTTAACCCATGGAACCCCTAAAATCCATCATTTAGAATTCTGTTTCCATGGTGTTGGGGTTTGCGGAGTGTATTCTGATTTTCAAATGATAAATTCACCAACAAAGTTCTAAAATACACTTCACTTTCAAATTAGATATAATTAAGTAATCAAAAGGACATTTTTAACACTGTGTTTAACAGACGCTGTGAAATTGTGAAACATCCCTGGGACACACATACTCGGCAAGTTACAGGAGACACATGAACTTACCTAACTAGCTAAACAAGGGCAACTTGTAACTTTACAAATAATTAGTTAAATTAAGCTAAGTGTGGGGCCTGTTCAAAAGGTCTCCTCCAACCAGATTTACATTACAGAAGAGGCCTGATTTACTGGAATCACATTTTCACTGCAAGATTCACAGGGCCCTGTTACATCCTGGAAACTCACAGGTGTATAATGTAATGGAACCGGAAGCAAGAAGGTGAGTTGTTTCTGTTCAGTAAGTCATGGTCAAGAAAAGCTCCACCATAAACTGTAAGGGGTCTGCTAGCAGGAGGGGATGTACTAGAAAGAATAACCATCACCCAAAAGTTTAGTCAGTTACAGTTAAAGTAACAATCTCCAGAGAGTAACCACAAAAAACATCACTGAGTCAGCAGCAAGAGGTGTGGTTTGTCTCCATGTACGCAACCCCTTTCAGCAGTTGTTCAATGGGTGATACTTCCCACAATACATTCTGAGCGTCTGGGGTCTAAAACGTGCCAGTTTGAAAGGCAGGATCCACCCAGCCCCTCAGGCAGGCTCTGCAGGGTGCCGCCAGCATCCTTCACAGGCATGTACACCACGTGTGCCGTAAGCTCAAACGCAAGGGGTGAAATTTGGACTGGATGGCGTGGGGGCCTCTATCATGCTAGGAACTGCAGGAAGACAGGGAGAAATCAAACAGAACCAAGACCCGCCTCACCCCCACCCCATCCAGATCCACGCCACTCTTGTTCTTTTGTTATTTTGGAAAACCGAAAAGACCTGCTTCCTCTTCTGAGCCCCTTTCATCCCTGTTCCCTTTCGTATTTCTTGCCAGGACTGATTCAGCCTCAGTCATGGATTTCCCTGGGGCTCCTGCCTGTGCTTGGGATGAGAAAGGGAAAGAGGGGAGGTGCCTGCTGGTAACCTAGCATTATGTCTATCAAGTGGGAATCTGGAAAGGAGCTGCTGGATATCAGCGTCTGGCCTTGACTGCTGGCTACCAGCCCCACTCTTTCCTAGTGTTCTGGCCTCCTTAGCTCTAATCTCCACTGCTGGGGCTGAGACGCTATAATTTATAAGCACATCCCTCCGGGCACAGTCTCCATGCGGTCCTGTGTTCCCAAATCTCCAGTCTCTTCCCTATAAAGCACCACTGTCTCTTCACATACCCGTGATTCCAACTACTAACATACATACCTTATCTTCCTCTTCACCCCACCCCCCGCCCCGGCCATATAGGTAATAATTCTCCCAACACGACACAAAGAACAGACCTAAAGTCTCCATGTGACTTTCCAGGAGCAATCCCCTCTCCTTTTAAGGCCACCACCACCCCAGAGCAGTGGTTCTTAAAATCTGATAGGAACCAGAATGACTGGGCGAGCTAATCAAGGTCACAGACCCAGGCTCAGGGGAACTAAAGTTTGAAAAGCACAAGTCTGGATTAATCTGAGAGCAGAAGTGGGATAGGACACAAATAGGAGAGTGTGTCAAGGTACAAACTTTTATTTTCCCTTTTGAGTTCTGTTCCCCACGCTGGGTCTAAAGGACACCCACGCCCTGTGCAGCCGCGGTTCCCACCTTTTCCCAAGCTCCCCTCCTCCATCCAGCCGCCTTCCTCCCAAGGAGGCCTCCAGGACTCTCCCCACCGCCGACCCCAGAGCCAAGAGGAAAATGATCCAAAGTACACCGCGAGCGGGGCCTGTCCCTCGGGCACCGGAACCCAGCTCGCCTGAGACTGAACTTTTCAAACTTCCACAAGACTGAACTTTTCAAACTTCCCAACTCACTCTTACCCACACGCTAACGAAAGAAAAGCAGATAAAAGCAGGAGACTGAACTCTGCACGCCGGCGACTGTCCGATCCCGCGCGCGCTCCCCGGGGAGGTTCGCGCCCTCCTCCTGGCCGGCCCCGGGCTGGCCGCGGTCCCCGCCCCTGTGGCCCCCCGCCCGCCGGGGAGGGGAGGGGAGGGGAGCCAGGACCCCACTTACCGCCGGGAGCGTCCCGAGCCGCGCGCAGCCGCGCCCGCGCCAAAGGTTTGCGTCCCAGGAAGCGGAGGTGCGGAGTCACCTGCGCGTCAGGCGCGTAGGGCAGCTCGGTCCTGCCCGGGCCGCGCCTCCCGGGCCCAGGTGCCGAGCCAGCGAGGGCGGGGTGGGGACGGGCTGCAACAGGTCCCAAGCCGGGTCGCACCGAAGCCCGCGCAGCCAGCCAGCGCCCCGGAACCTGTCTAACTCAGACCTCCAACCCTCGGCCCTCAAAATAGAAAGGCTTTCTTTCCTGTCCGCCCTCGGGGCTACCAGCAACTACAAGTCGCGACATCCCGGCCGGGCGAGCAGAACCCGGAGGGCGGCAGCGCTCACCTGGGCAGGGGGTGGGCTCACGGAGCGGCATTCAGCTCCCATCCCCCGTGCGTCCCGGGCTCAGGAATGCGCGGGGGCGGGAGGGCGGCTGGGTGAGAGCCGGGGTGGTACCACCCCCAGGGAGCGGATGGACTCAGCTTCAGGGAGATAATCCCCATCCGCGACCCGCAATGCAGACCCTACCCCACCGCCCGAGTGTGTCCGGGCTTGGAGGAGAGCAGGAAGTGGAAAGGTGGAAGACACACTGCGTGTGAATTTATCTTTTTGTAAGAAAGAATTTTAAGTATCATCAAAGATGTGGGACTGACTTTGCATTGTCTTGATTACTGATTTGGATGAAAGGAATACTTGCACGAAAAGCAGGTCACTAGGTGGGTGCTATGGAGCAATGTTATGGACATAGAGACACTATCATTTGGTTTTAATATAAAATAACTGCAGCAATTAATGAAATTAATTTTATATTTTTTCTTCTACATCTCAGTAAATCTGTCTCGAGTGTTTTTAATAATTGTATAATCACGTCGTCTTCAAGATCTAGCCATTTGCAGCAAATGTTAAAAATGCAGCCTAGTAGGGAAAGAATGAAACTTAGGAAAAATAGACGTATTTTAAACTTCTGGCATGATGTGTCAATTATCATAAGCTGGAATTGACTTTTTAAATGACTTTTATGGCTATTCTGCCCTGAATAAAACACTTGAGGAAAATGCTAAACTGTTGAGATTTGAATTAAGTCCTGACTGATGAGTAGACACAGGAGAATGAAATGTACATATTCTAGATGTTGAAACAGAGCAAAGGACAAAGGTGGAAAGTAAAAGTAAGTTCCAGCACATCACAAAGCTAAATTTCCAGATTGTGGTATCTGCGATCTGAAGTTTCTTCAACAGCATGTGCAGAATATTCTTGTTTTACACATTTAACTTCTTTCTTCTGTTTCTGCTAATTTTCATGTCTCACCTTTTAATATTTTTGCAATTCTGGTCTTCATTTTTGGCATGAAATCTTCTGACTCACTCAATCCATGTTCTCTGTGTGGATCTTCATTTGCTGGTGTTCAAAAATAATGCTGCATTAAAAGAACAATATTTATGAGCATTTCGAAACTATGTTCATAAATATATGCTTATCCTATTTAAAACACAACAAGAACATTTAGACTAAAATTAAAAGGGGCCCGTGGGAAGTTGAATTTTATTAACATATGCATTCGTACATAAATCAAGTGCAATCTATATCTACTAAAATGTTAATTATTCAAAGCAAAAGAGAGGAAAGTATCAGTAGAGAGGAAGAATCCATTAAGGGCGCTATGCTAAGGGCTTTCCATCCTTAGTGGGATGAGAGAATGTATAAAACTGACCTGACACCTTAAGTATCCTGCAAGCTAGGTGAGGAGAGAGGATGCATGTTCAGGAAAGGGAGCTACTAGCACAAGGCAGTAGAACTTTAAGTGGAAAGGCTCTGTGTGCTTTACAGGTAAGAGGAAGAAATGATTACCTGCTTAGATTACTGGGGAATGCTGACAGAATAGAAATGTTGGAGTTTGAATTGGGTCCTGACTGACGAGCAGACTTGGCAGAAGATGGAAGTTGACATATAACTAGATGTTGCAATCGCAGACGAAAGGTTAGAGGTGAGAAAGTAAAGCGAGTTCTGGGACCCTACACAGCAATAGCCACATGTGGCCATGGGTGTGGCAGGGCTGCACTGGAAGGTAAGTTTAGGAATAAAGTTTAGAGATATTTCCTCAGCCACAGAATGATGTCAGTGTTATTTACTGCCTAGGATTGGTGTGAGAATTATGAATTAGAAATAGTACGTGTAAAACCCTTACCATAGCACTGATATGTGATACTAAGTGGCCACTATTATTATACTTGGGCTCAGATTGTGAAGAGCCCTGATTGCAAAGCTGCAAAGCACAAACTTGGTATTGACTGATGGTGAAATAAGGACGAATCTAACAGTTGATGCCCTTTAGGATAAATTCTAGGGTGTGAGGAAGAGAGGCTAGGCCAGCTGTAGTGTAAAAAGGGTGACAAGGGTAGCAGCAGTGACAACAGAGACCAATTTGACAGCCAATGAGACTGAAAATCAATATAATTTGGGGTCAGAGTGGATGTGGAAGTTCAAGCGTTTGAAATAAGAAATAACTGGAGCTGCTAAAAGTTACCAGTGGAGGGAAGGAAAGAAATAAACTAGCTATGTATGTGAAAAGTAGGAAGAGGCAGGAACAGGGTCACGTGGAATTTATTTCTGAGATGTTGGGGACCTCTCTAAGTCTATAGGCACTCAGGGAAAGATTGTGGAAAGGAAATAGCAAAGGATAGAAAGAATAGTGGTAAGGAACAAGAGCCAGATAGTGTGGGAAAGCACACATAACCCTCAGTCTTTCCATATGAAAACTGTGCCTAATACATTCTCACCTCTATGATTTTTTTAAACAGATAGGTTCGATTGAAAACAGGAACTAAAAGTAGAATTTTACAAATAATACTTTTACTAAAAAGATGAGTGAGAAGATGGCATGCTTGACTAAGAGGCTCCCAAGACAATATTTATTGATCAGACAGCAAGTCCATCTTCATTGCTTCTTTACCCCATTTGACAAAATTTAGACTGAAGTCCAAGAACAAAATAGTGGCAATGTTAAATTATACTCAACAGATCTTGATCTATCTCCCACATTGAGTTCACATGCACAAGGAGATTCAAAAGCAGTATCAGTTTTTTTTCTGATCCTCAACATATTTATAATTTAATTGAGAAGACAAACTATACATATATGAAATAGAATAACACAGAGTAATATACAGATGCACAAAAACATTCATAAAAATAAAAGATATAGAAATCATAGAAGAGAAAAAGCAAATAAAGTTTATTGGAAAAGAGAATTATATTCTTGGTGACATTTTTTTTTTCCTGACTGTTTATTTTGCTTTTAACAAACACGTGTAACTTCAAAACTTCTTAGAGAAATGATAAGAAGCTATTTCAGTGGGTTACCAGATTTCAGTCATTATTTGTAGACCAAAGGAGCACTAAGCTTCTGGTCCTTTCAAGAGCTTTAAAATAAACATTTTAGTGCACTTCAAGGCAATGGCTTCCAGGCAGATAAAGCCATTGATACAGAAAGAATGTCACATTTAACAATAAAAAAACAAGTTGTGCTTATCAATAACATTTTCCCTAAGTACCTTAGGGAATGTTAAGAAGCAAAATTCCTTATCAGTGTTGACAAAACCTACAGCTGGATGAATCATCACATCAGTTTAACTGTCTTAAGACACATTTCATGTATGACTACTGTGGAAATCATTGAAATGAACTTCATTTTATTTATGTGCCACATTTAAATTGTTATATAAAGTATTATGTAAGTGTCATTAATTCAACACATACTTATCAAGAGTTTTCTGTAGGAAAGGCATCATGTCAGGCACTAATTAGGGCAGAGGGTGGAAAGTTAATAAAGCATAGTAGATATGCCTAGGAATTATCTATGTTTATCTGAATCTTTGACATTTGTGTGTATGTTTGTGTGTGTGTGTTCATGTGTGTGTAAAGGTGGAAAAACTTAAATACAATTTAAAGTCCAAAAAGATGGTATGATTCTTTGTGAAAAGAGGTACGGAAACAAATATAATTAAATATTATTAGGTACATATGTAGATTAATAATAGTTTTTTTCTGGGTTTTTTTTCCACTGCTAAATTCTTTCAAAAGGATGGGAAACACATTATTATACTTTGCTTCCTTCATTCTTCAAAATTAATGTTTATTACTGTGTAATTTTTTTTTTTTAATCTAGAAGTATCTATAAAAGGTTAGATAATTTTTTTGTTTTTGGCTGCGTTGGGTCTTCATTGCTGCATGCGGGCTTTCTCTAGTTGAGGTGAGTGGGGGCTACTCTTCTTTGTGGTGAGGTGCGCGGGCTTCTCATTTTGGTGGCTTCTCTTGTTGCGGAGCACGGGCTTCAGTAGTTGCCGCACGCGGGCTCTAGAGCGCCAGCTCAGTAGTTGTGGCTCATGGGCTTAGTTGCTCCGTGGCATGTGGGAATCTTCCCCGACCAGGGATGGAACCGATGTCCCCTGCATTGACAGGAAGATTCTTAACCACTGTACCACCAGGGAAGTCCAAGTTTAGATAATTGTAACAAATTATTTTAGTAAATGAGGTAAAGAGAAATTAAATGGTAATTAAAACACAGAAAACCATCATCTTTTATTTTTAAATCGCTAAACTCATTAGATCCTACCGTCTCATGAGTGCATTTTCTCTTCCTCTTGGGCAGATCCAATATGGGAAAATATTAGGTTGCTTACGTTTTTCATGACACACACAAATAACTTAAAAAATCTTGCCCGTATTTACTAGTAAAACACATAATCATCAATGAAGTAGAAGGACAGAACATGTAGTGATGCTGATAGGAGATATTTGATATAATCTACTGATTATTAGAGTTACTAATTTTTAATAAATTTCCATTAGTGTTTTGTTACCAGTGTTTGCTAAGGTATATGAAAATTGTCCAGTTTAAATATCTTTTAAAAGGCTTCACCTAACTTCTGAAAAGTCATTAGCTGTTTATCATTGTTATGGATGAATATGAATAGCTGTCTTCAAAGGCATTTTAGAGTGGCAGTATGCAACAGCCATGATCACCAATGTTATTAACATAATCACAGACATCCATCGTTATCCTACGTTGTATGAATTATTTAGAGATACGACAGTAGCGATCAGTTTAGTTGTCCTCAGCGTCACTCACTACCTGGATTGGATTTCACAGAGGTCGGCTGAGGTCTGGGATATAACTTGTACTTTTGTGATTAAAACAATGAGAGGAGAGAGACAGAGACAGAGAGAGAGAGAGAGGAGAGAGGAGCAGCAGCTAATTGCCAACTCCAACTGCGTTTTCTGGAAGATCTAATTTGGGGATGTCTGCAATCCTATATCACTGTCTCACAGATCATGTTTATTTGCACTTCATGCCTTTGCCCACGTCTGCTCAGTGGATCCCCAGCCTGTGATGCCCTCCTTGTTCCTTTCTGCCTCTCTGCAGGATAACCATTGCTCAAGACCCATCTCTATTCCTACTTTGTCTAATTCTAGCTTTGACTAGTGTAGGCTCTTTAAAATGCAAAAGACTTAATCCCTTTACTACTTCTCTGTCAAAAATATGACACCTTATAACATACCTATCATTGTTTTCCAGGGCTGTTACTGAAGTCTTCTGGTATAATTTAACCTTCCCAGCATCCTGTCTTCCAATCAGATCAGTGGTTCTCAGCAGAAGGAATACGAATCCATAGAGGACATTGGGAAGTGTTAACAATGATTGAGGGCTCTCCTGGCATTTGGTGGGCAAGAAACTGGAAAGGAATATGTCCTGCAATGGGTCCAGCACAATGGAAAATTCCCCCCTGTACTGTGCAAGTAACTGCAGTCCTGCCACATAATGAGGGTGAAAAATCCATTAATTATTACCTAAGACTAGAATTTCTTCCTTTTACATACAAGAATTGTTTGCAACTAAGTTAATTTTTGCAAGTAAGTAATTCTTTTTTACTTGTAATCTTTTACAAGTAAAAACAGTTTTAACATACATTGAATTCCAGGAATCTAGTTACAATATATTTTGCTTAATTTAGAAACTTGTTAAGAATTATTCTTTATTCTGTAAATCACAGCACTAGCAGAACTGCATCAGTTACCAATAAAACATATCTGTCTTCCTAGGCAACTGTAGGTCAAGCATCTGATGGCCTCTGTGTTTTCTGGTAGGATTCTGTGTGAATATTTATATATTAAAAAAACAGTATTTTTTTTTTTTTACAAATTGCTTGTATTTACATTACAAGTGAGGGCATGACATTCCTTTTTAAAAACATGTGTGTAGGGGGGTCCTCGGGAAGATGGCGGAAGAGTAAGACGCGGAGATCACCTTCCTTCCCACAGATACAGTAGAAATACATCTACACGTGGAACTGCTCCTACAGAACACCCACTGAACGCTGGCAGAAAACGTCCGACCTCCAAAAAGGCAAGAAACTCCCCCCGTACTTGGGTAGGGCAAAAGAAAAAAGAAATAACAGAGACAAAAGAATAGGGACGGCACCTGCACTAGTGGGAGGGAGCCGTGAAGGAGGAAAGATTTCCACGCACTAGGAAGCCCCTTCGCGGGCGGAGACTGCGGGTGGCAGAGGGGGGAAGCTTCAGAGCCACGGAGGAGAGCGCAGCCACAGGGGTGCGGAGGGCAAAGCGGAGAGGTTCCCGCACGGAGGCTCGGCGCCGAGCAGCACTCTCCAGCCCGAGAGGCTTGTCTGCTCACCCGCCGGGGCGGGCGGGGCTGGGAGCTGAGGCTCGGGCTTCGGTCGGATCGCAGGGAGAGGACTGGGGTTGGCGGCGTGAACACAGCCTGAAGGCGTTAGTGCACCACAGCTAGCTGAGAGGGAGTCCGGGAAAAAGTCTGCAGCTGCCGAAGAGGCAAGAGACTTTTTCTTCCCTCTTTGTTTCCTGGTGCGCGAGGAGAGGGGATTCAGAGCGCTGCCTAAACGAACTTCAGAGACGGGCGCGAGCCGCAGCTACCAGCGCGGATCCCACAGCAACAGGGGCGCAGAGGGAAAAACGGAGAGATTCCTGCACAGAGGCTCGGCGCCGAGCAGCACTCTCCAGCCCCCCGAGAGGCTTGTCTGCTCCCCCGCCGGGGCGGGCGGGGCTGGGAGCTGAGGCTCGGGCTTCGGTCGGATCGCAGGGAGAGGACTGAGGCTGGCAGCGTGAACACAGCCTGAAGGGATTAGCGCACAACAGCTGGCTGGGAGGGAGACCGGGAAAAAGTCTGCAGCTGCCGAAGAGGCAAGGGACTTTTTCTTGCCTCTTTGTTTCGCGGCGCGCAAGGAGAGGGGATTCAGAGCGCCGCCTAAACGAACTCCAGAGAAGGGCGCGAGCCGCGGCGATCACCGCAGACCCCACAGCAACAGGGGCGCAGAGGAAAAAAACGGAGAGACTCCCGCACAGAGGCTCGGCGCGGAGCAGCACTCACCAGCCCGAGAGGCTTGTCTGCTTGGCGGGCGGGGCTGGGAGCTGAGGCTCGGGTTTCGGTTTCGGTTGGATCGCAGGGAGAGGACTGGGGCTGGCGGCGTGAACACAGCCTGAAGGGGTTAGTGCACCACAGCTGGCTGGTAGGGAGTCCGGGAAAAAGTCTGCAGCTGCCGAAGAGGCAAGAGACTTTTTCTTGCCTCTTTGTTTCGCGGCGCGCAAGGAGAGGGGATTCAGAGTGCCGCCTAAACGAACTCCAGAGAAAGGCGTGAGCCGCGGCGATCAGCACGGAACCCAGAGACGGGCGTGAGACGCTGGGGCTGCTGCTGCCGCCTCCAAAAAGCCTGTGTGTGAGCACAAGTCACTCTCCACATCGCCCCACCTGGGAGACTGTGCAGCCCGCCACTGCCAGGGTCCCGTGATCCGGGGACAACTTCCCCGGGAGAACGCACTGCCCGCCTCAGGCTGGTGCAACGTCACGCCGGCCTCGGCCGCCGCAGGCTCACCCCGCCTCCTCTGTACACCTCCCTCCCCGCGGCCTGAGTGAGCCAGAGCCCCCGAAGCAGCTGCTCCTTTAACCCCGTCCTGTCTGTGTGGGGAATAGACGCCCTCAGGCGACCTACACGCAGAGGCGGGTCCAAATCCAAAGCTGAACCCCAGGAACTGTGCGAACAGGGAAGATAAGGGGAAATCTCTCCCAGCAGCCTTAGAAGCAGCGGATTAAAACTCCACAAACAACTTGATGTGCCTGCATCTGGTGAATACCTGAATAGACAACGAATCATCCCAAATTCAGGAGGTGGACTTTGGGAGCAGGATATATTAATTTTTCCCCTTTTCCTTTATTTGTGAGTGTATATGTATATGCTTCTGGGTGCGATTTTGTCTGTATAGCTTTGCTTTACAATAGCTTTATTTTACTTCACTATATTATAGCCTCTTTCTTTCTTTCTTTCTTTCTTTCTATTTTTTCTCCCTTTTACTCTGAGCCGTGTGGACGAAAGGCTCTTGGTGCTCCAGCCAGGCATCAGGGCCGTGCCTCTGAGGTGGGAGAGCCAACTTCAGGACACTGGTCCACAAGAGACCTCTCAGCTTCACGTAATACCAAACGGCAAAAATCTCTCAGAGAGCTCCATCTCAACATCAAGACCCAGCTTCACTCAACGACCAACAAGCTACAGTGCTGGACACCCTATGCCAAACAACTAGCAAGACAGGAACACAGCCCCATCCATTAGCAGAGAGGCTGCCTAAAATCATAATAAGGCCACAGACACCCCAAAATACACCACCAGACGTGGACGTGTCCACCAGAAAGACAAGATCCAACCGCATCCACCAGAGCTCAGGCACTAGTTCCCTCCACCAGGAAGCCTACACAACCCACTGAACCAACCTTAGCCACTGGGGACAGATACCAAAAACAACAGGAACTACGAACCTGCAGCCTGTGAAAAGGAGACCCCAAACACAGTAAGATAAGCAAAATGAGACGACAGAAAAACACACAGCAGATGAAGGAGCAGGGTCAGAACATACCAGACTTAACAAATGAAGAGGAAATAGGTAGTCTACCTGAAAAAGAATTCAGAATAATGATAGTAAGGATGATCCAAAATCTTGGAAATAGAATAGACAAAATGCAAGAAACATTTAACAAGGACGTAGAAGAACTAAAGAGGAACCAAGCAATGATGAAAACCACAATAAATGAAATTAAAAATACTCTAGATGGGATCAATAGCAGAATAACTGAGGCAGAAGAAAGGATAAGTGACCTGGAAGATAAAATGGTGGAAATAACTACTGCAGAGCAGGATAAAGAAAAAAGAATGAAAAGAACTGAGGATAGTCTCAGAGACCTCTGGGACAACATTAAACGTGCCAACATTCGAATTATAGGGGTCCCAGAAGAAGAAGAGAAAAAGAAAGGGACTGAGAAGATATTTGAAGAGATTATAGTTGAAAACTTCCCTAATATGGGAAAGGAAATAGTTAATCAAGTCCTGGAAGCACAGAGAGTCCCATACAGGATAAACCCAAGGAGAAACACACCAAGACACATATTAATCAAACTGTCAAAAATTAAATATAAGGAAAACATATTAAAGGCAGCAAGGGAAAAAAAACAAATAACACACAAGGGAATCCCCATAAGGTTAACATCTGATCTTTCAGCAGAAACTCTGCAAGCCAGAAGGGAGTGGCAGGATATACTTAAAGTGATGAAGGAGAAAAACCTGCAATCAAGATTACACTACCCAGCAAGGATCTCATTCAGATTCGATGGAGAAATTAAAACCTTTACAGACAAGCAAAAGCTAAGAGAGTTCAGCACCACCAAACCAGCTTTACAACAAATGCTAAAGGAACTTCTCTAGGCAAGAAACACAAGAGAAGGAAAACACCTAAAATAACAAACCCAAAACATTTAAGAAAATGGGAATAGGAACATACATATCGATAATTACCTTGAATGTAAATGGATTAAATGCTTCCACCAAAAGACACAGGCTGGCTGAATGGATACAAAAACAAGACCCATATATATGCTGTCTACAAGAGACCCACTTCAGACCTAGAGACACATATAGACTGAAAGTGAGGGGATGGAAAAAGATATTCCATGCAAATGGAAATCAAAAGAAAGCTGGAGTAGCAATTCTCATATCAGACAAAATAGACTTTAAAATAAAGACTATTACAAGAGACAAAGAAGGACACTATATAATGATCAAGGGATCGATCCAAGAGGAAGGTATAACAATTGTAAATATTTATGCACCCAACATAGGAGCACCTCAATACATAAGGCAAATACTAACAGCCATAAAAGGGGAAATCGACAGCAACACAATCATAGTAGGGGACTTTAACAACCCACTCTCACCAATGGACAGATCATCCAAAATGAAAATAAATAAGGAAACACAAGCTTTAAATGATACATTAAACAAGATGGACTTAATTGATATTTATAGGACATTCCATCCAAAAACAACAGAATACACATTTTTCTCAAGTGCTCATGGAACATTCTCCAGGATAGATCATATCTTGGGTCACAAATCAAGCCTTGGTAAATTTAAGAAAATTGAAATCGTATCAAGTATCTTTTCCGACCACAACGCTATGAGACTAGATATCAATTACAGGAAAAGACCTGTAAAAAATACAAACACATGGAGGCTACACAATACATTACTTAATAACGAAGTGATTACTGAAGAAATCAAAGGGGAAATCAAAAAATACCTAGAAACAAATGACAATGGAGATACGACGACCCAAAACCTATGGGACGCAGCAAAAGCAGTGCTAAGAGGGAAGTTTATAGCAATACAAGCCTACCTCAAGAAACAGGAAACATCTCGAATAAACAACCTAACCTTGCACCTAAAGCAATTAGAGAAAGAAGAACAAAAAAACCCCAAAGCCAGCAGAAGGAAAGAAATTATAAAGATCAGGTCAGAAATAAATGAAAAAGAAATGAAGGAAACAATAGCAAAAATCAATGAAACTAAAAGCTGGTTCTTTGAGAAGATAAACAAAATTGATAAACCATTAGCCAGACTCATCAAGAGAAAAAGGGAGAAGACACAGATCAATAGAATTAGAAATGAAAAAGGAGAAGTAACCACTGACACTGCAGAAATACAAAAGATCATGAGAGATTACTACAAGCAACTCTATGCCAATAAAATGGACAACCTGGAAGAAATGGACAGATTCTTAGAAATGCACAAACTGCCGAGACTGAACCAGGAAGAAATAGAAAATATGAACAGACCAATCACAAGCACTGAAATTGAAACTGTGATTAAAAACCTTCCAACAAACAAAAGCCCAGGACCAGATGGCTTCACAGGTGAATTCTATCAAACATTTAGAGAAGAGCTAACACCTATCCTTCTCAAACTCTTCCAAAATATTGCAGAGGGAGGAACACTCCCAAACTCATTCTACGAGGCCACCATCACCCTGATACCAAAACCAGACAAAGATGTCACAAAGAAAGGAAACTACAGGCCAATATCACTGATGAACATAGATGCAAAAATCCTCAACAAAATACTAGCAAACAGAATCCAACAGCACATTAAAAGGATCATACACCATGATCAAGTGGGGTTTATCCCAGGAATGCAAGGATTCTTCAATATACGCAAATCAATCAATGTGATACATCATATTAACAAACTGAAGGAGAAAAACCATATGATCATCTCAATAGATGCAGAGAAAGCTTTCGACAAAATTCAACACCCATTTATGATAAAAGCCCTGCAGAAAGTAGGCATAGAGGGAACTTTCCTCAACATAATAAAGGCCATATATGACAAACCCACAGCCAACATTGTCCTCAATGGTGAAAAACTGAAACCATTTCCACTAAGATCAGGAACAAGACAAGGTTGCCCACTCTCACCACTATTATTCAACATAGTTTTGGAAGTGTTAGCCACAGCAATCAGAGAAGACAAAGAAATAAAAGGAATCCAAATCGGAAAAGAAGAAGTAAAGCTGTCACTATTTGCAGATGACATGATACTATATATAGAGAATCCTAAAGATGCTACCAGAAAACTCCTAGAGCTAATCAATGAATTTGGTAAAGTAGCAGGATACAAAATTAATGCACAGAAATCTCTTGCATTGCTATACACTAATGACGAAAAATCTGAAAGTGAAATTAAGAAAACACTCCCATTTACCATTGCAACAAAAAGAATAAAATATCTAGGAATAAACCTACCTAAGGAGACAAAAGACCTGTATGCAGAAAATTATAAGACACTGATGAAAGAAATTAAAGATGATACAAATAGATGGAGAGATATACCATGTTCCTGGATTGGAAGAATCAACATTGTGAAAATGTCTCTACTACCCAAAGCAATCTACAGATTCAATGCAATCCCTATCAAACTACCACTGGCATTTTTCACAGAACTAGAACAAAAAATTTCACAATTTGTATGGAAACACAAAAGACCCCGAATAGCCAAAGCATTCTTGAGAACGAAAAATGGAGCTGGGGGAATCAGGCTCCCTGACTTCAGACTATATTACAAAGCTTCAGTAATCAAGACAGTTTGGTACTGGCACAAAAACAGAAATATAGATCAATGGAACAGGATAGAAAGCCCAGAGATAAACCCACACACATATGGGCACCTTATTTTTGATAAAGGAGGCAAGCATATACAGTGGAGAAAAGACAGCCTCTTCAATAAGTGGTGCTGGGAAAATTGGACAGGTACATGTAAAACTATGAAAATAGAACACTCCCTGACACCATGCACAAAAATAAACTCAAAATGGATTAAAGACCTAAGTGTAAGGGCAGACACTATCAAACTCTTAGAGGGAAACATAGGCAGAACACTCTATGACATACATCACAGCAAGATTCTTTTTGACCCAGCTCCCAGAGAAATGGAAATAAGAACACAAATAAACAAATGGGACCTAATGAAACTTAAAAGCTTTTGCACAGCAAAGGAAACCATAAACAAGACCAAAAGACAACCATCAGAATGGGAGAAAATATTTGCAAATGAAGCAACTGACAAAGGATTAATCTCCAAGATTTACAAGCAGCTCATGCAGCTCAATAACAAAAAAACGAACAACCCAATCCAAAAATGGGCCGAAGACCTAAATAGACATTTCTCCAAAGAAGATATACAGATGGCCTACAGACACATGAAAGAATGCTCAACATCATTAATCATTAGAGAAATGCAAATCAAAACTACAATGAGATATCATCTCACACCGGTCAGAATGGCCATCATCAAAAAATCTAGAAACAATAAATGCTGGAGAGGGTGTGGAGGAAAGGGAACACTCTTGCACTGTTGGTGGGAATGTAAATTGATACAGCCACTATGGAGAACAGTATGGAGGTTCCTTAAAAAACTACAAATAGAACTACCATACGACCCAGCAATCCCAATACTGGGCATATACCCTGAGAAAACCATAGGTCAAAAAGAGTCATGTACCAAAATGTTCATTGCAGCTCTATTTACAATAGCCAGGACATGGAAGCAATCTAAATGTCCATCGACAGATGAATGGATCAAGAAGATGTGGCACATATATACAATGGAATATTACTCAGCCATAAAAAGAAATGAAATGGAGGTATTTGTAATGAGGTGGATGGAGTTAGAGTCTGTCATACAGAGTGAAGTAAGTCAGAAAGAGAAAAACAAATACAGTATGCTAACACATATATACGGAATCTAAGGGGAAAAAAAAAAAAAAAAAAAAAAAGGCCATGAAGAACCTAGTGGCAAGAAGGGAATAAAGACACAGACCTACTAGAGAATGGACTTGAGGATATGGGGAGGGGGTGGGGTGAGATGTGACAGGGTAAGAGAGTGTCATGGACATATATACACTACCAAATGTAAAATAGATAACTAGTGGGAAGCAGCCGCATAGCACAGGGAGATCAGCTCGGTGCTTTGTGACCACCTAGAGGGATGGGATGGGGAGGGTGGGAGGGAGGGAGATGCAAGAGGGAAGAGAAATGGGAACATATTGTATATGTATAACTGATTCACTTTGTTATAAAGCAGAAGCTAACACACTGTTGTAAGGCAATTATACTTCAATAAAGATGTTAAAAAAAAAAAAATGTGTGTAGGTTGTTATTTTATCAACAATTTTCAGTTTGTTTCAGTATAATGAGGGGACATTAACTTTATTGGTTCAGAAACATAGAGGGACATTGAGTCTGAGAGTTGAGACCTACAGAACCAGATTATACCGTTTTGTGGGAATAGCAGGATGGAAAGGAGGAGTAAAGTAAAGTAAAGTAAAGTAGAAACTAGGATTTATTGAGTAATTCCTTTGTATCGGGCATAGTGTCTTAGATTCTAATATACACACAACACTGCAGGACCAACCCAGTGATGGCTGCAACCACTAAGTGATGAAAGAGCAAATAGTTCAAAGGCATAAAACATACACTGAATGATAACAATAAAGTCCTTACCATGGCCTGTTGCGTGCACTGGCCTGCTTACTTTGCTACTCACCTGGCATCTCCACCTCCCTTCATACTGTACCCCCTGCTCTCACCTTCTGAGTTCCAGCCCCATCAACCTCCTCCCAGTTCATCTGTTTTCCTGGATGTTCTTCTTCCTCAGGGCATTTGCAAATGCTGTTCCTTCTGCCTGGAAAGCTCACTGTCTTCCCCAGGCTTTCCTTCTTTTTCCCTGAGGAAACCACTCTCTAGAATTATTCCCATGTTTTTTTAATGCATGTTTGTTTTTCTGGCTCAATATTACTTCATGGAAATCCTTCTGTGTCAAAAGGCAAAGCTCTAATTGATTCTTTTAACTGAGACATGCTACCTTTTGAAAGGATGTTCTATATTATATATGTGGCATTTCTCTATGGATTACAATTTTATATCCGGATTACTCTATTTTTCTATGATTCACAGCGTTGCAATAAACATCCTTGTGCATTTAAGAAAAGAGTCTAATATGAACTCCTCCTTCAGAGTTAAACGTTACCCTTCCTTCCACTGGAAAGCTTTCCTGGCTTCTCAGACTGGGTCATTTCCAGATTTATACATTTTCATGTGGTTTTTCTTCCTTAAAACTATAGTAATTATAATTTTAAGTTTATGCAAATGCTCAGCTCCTCTAGTTCACAGGGAATAAACATACATCTCTTTCTGTCCACCTCTGAACCCCTAGTGCATAGCAGGGGCTTAAAAATATATGAAGAATGAATGAGAGAGTGAAGGAACTATTATACCCAAGAGCACCTTCTCTTAAACTCTTCCAAGTGGTGCCTGCATACTCACGTTTTTGTCTCTTAGCAACTTCTGTAGCCGACATTTCCTCTTCTTCTGAAAATTGAGTTGATATGGTGTTGAAAAGAGCAAATGTAAGGGATTGTGAGCTTCAAAGACCTGACTTCTATATTGCTCAATATCAGACTTCAAATATCAAAATGTATCTCTTAATCTCTCCTCTAATTATGAGACTGGAATTATTCATATATAAACACAAACAGACACACTTTTGAACAGTGCCATGTTCTGCCTTCACCACCAACAGTATGCCAACCAAAAGTATATTTCCCCAGTGGGGATTATTTTAAATACACTAGACTTCATTTAAGCAGATGTTCCCTAAGGTTCCAATTCTGCTTACAAACATAAGCAAAATAAACCCCACCATCATTATGATTATTAGTTGAACAAAAAGTGTTAAGAGAGAATGTTTAACAAAGAAAAAAAATTTATAAAAACCTATAGGATACTACTGCTGTAGAGAGTCAGATTACATTGCTCTTTGTTATTATATAAAGAACTTAGCTTTTTTTTTTTTTAATTTAAAAAATCTATCATGAAATTCAGTTGGGACATTAGGGCATCTGGAATGAGAAATGGTGAGAAGAAAATAGAAATCCGGATGGAACAGAAATTGAAATCCAATAACATTACCAAAGTTTATAAGCCCAAGTTGTAGAACCAGCTGATTTTCATTCAAATCCTGGATTTGTCATGACCCTTAGCATGGCATCTTATATGCCTGTGTCTCCAAATCCATACCCCTAAATCTGGTATAATTATAATAATACTGACCAACCTCAAAGAGATGTTAGGTAGATTAGAAAACCTACAATTACCATACAAAAGTCCAATATGACTATGGTTATCATTACTGCAGACATTCCACACCTATTTCAAACAGCAAAGCCGAGACAAGCTCTAAGATGAATTAGGACAAAAACAGAGCCTCATTCTCTGCATGGCAAAATTCCATTCTGATGCTTCACCTTGTATAATCATGTTCTAAAAAGACAAACTGATATTTCAAAATAACCACCCCCCTCATTAGGTTTTCAGCTAGCACAACCTACAGACTAGGGGAAACCAATCAGAGTTTTTCTTGGAATTTAGAGACAACTTCAGCATCTGTCTGGAGCTATAAAATCAGTCCGCGAGTAGCCATATTTAGTCATGGAGACAGAAAAGCAAAGAGGACTGGTCTGCAAAGAGAATGAGGACACAAAAGCCCACGGCAGAGTAGAGAAGGAAGATGAAACTGAGTCTTAATTGCTTTCCACTTTCTAGGCTCAGATTCTGTTGTGGGCTTGAGTGGAATCCTGTCCTTGGGCTTGGGAGAGATGCATAGATCCTCTTACTGTATCTTCACTCCTACATTTGTAAATACAAGCTGGTTTCTGTTACTCACGGTCTAAAGAATTCTAACTAATCACCTATTTTAGTATCAGGTGGAGGGCTGAGAATAACAGACCCTCAGAGAGAGAGAATGTGGAACTGGCTTTCAGGAGAGGGTCAGGTTGATTTCTCAACCCAGAGAGAGAAATTGATAATCTGTATCATGCCACAGTGAAGTATTTGATTAAGTAATATGCGTTGGCTCTTGAGATTTAGGCTGAGTGCTTACCAAAAATGAAACATTAGTGGAAATAGTAGCAAATAAAGATATATGTGAAAGTGTGCTGTTTGCACTCTGAGATGTTTAGTTTTAGCCCAGGATATACTTCAATCCTGCATTCGTCTGTAAGCAGATAAAGAAAATCTGGGTCGATGATTAAAAATATTTGAGATCTAGACAAAACAATTTACCATAAATCACATGAACTGCAGTTGGTGCATACACCAAGTACTATGGATAAGATTGATCCGATTGTTTCAAAGTACAGAATTGAAATTTGAGGTATATGTATGTTAAACCTGGCCACCTGCCTCCCTTTCCATGTCTTTAAAGCAGTCTTCTAACATTTGTTCCCAGAAGTAATAATCTTTACATTTCATTGTAAGGCTCATTTCATCACTACATTGTCAGGAGGAAGATACAGGACCCAGTCACGGTTAAGAAAGGCTCCTTCCTCATTCTACTGTTACCCATCCATGGTCTGTGGCCGAGGTCAATCAGCAGAGGATGGTGAGCACTGGTCACAACTCATAATCACAGGAAGGGAACTTTCATGGTAAAATAGGGTTTGGAGAGTGTCCTGATAGGCAGTGTCTTGTGGAAATGTTTTTTAGCAATCTCAGTTCCCCCAGCTAAAGTCAAAAGACAGCCCAGGAAGTTTCAGGGCAGAGGCAGTGTAAAACTCTGAGGAACAGTCACCCAGGATAACAAATAGCGTAAGAAGTATTATCCCCGTGGGTCACCCTCACATCCAAGATCAAACAGCACTAGGAAGTAAAGGGTGCCCGAATACCTATGTGTATGTGCATACCCACACCCACAAAGAGGAGCCTTCCTCATACTCCTCCCAGGGGAGGCCTTGAAGAGCACTGCACAAGGAAAAGATCAAGATATGTTTCATTAAAGATTCATTCCGTTGTTTCCCCCACCATTTAAAAAAAATTTTATTGGAGTACAGTTGATTTACAATGTTCTGTTAGTTTCAGGTGTACAGCAAAGTGAATCAGTTATACGTATACATATACCCATTCTTTTTCAGACTCTTTTCCCATATAGGTTATTACAGGATATTGAGGAGAGTTCCCTGTGCTACACAGCAGGTCCTTTTTAGTTATCTATTTTAAGTGTGTTGGCCATGGTTAAGGTTATAATTTCAGGTAACAGTATATAAGAACAAATTGAAAATGAACTCGAGAAAGAATGAGTTTCACTTAGAGAAAACTAACCTATTAAAATGCCCCTCAGATATTTTTGTCCAACAACATCCGCCTCTTGGGAAAACCATATTTTCCCTGTTCCTTTTGGATCTAATGGGTCTGAGAACCTGAGTACCTCCTCACTCTCCTCACAACCACAGTGGTAAGCGAATGACCTAGCCTTCCATGTTTACTATTTAAAAAAAAAAAAAAGAGAGAGAGAGAGCCAGGCTGCTCGAATCATCTACATAGGGCCAACCAAAGGTTGTCTCTAGAATCAAAATCCCAACATTTAAATTTTTTTAATCATAAAATATCTTGGCCATACTAAAATGTATAAGGAATAATATAACAAGGATCCATGTAACCAATACAGCCCCTACATACCCCACCACAGGCCATTCTATGATCTTGGAAAGTTAATCATTCTCTCCAGTTTTCATTCCCATGTCTGTCCTGATACTTGATTCTTTACTTATGTATGTACCCCTAAATGATATATAGGATTATTTTGTAAAATTTAAAATGATATCCATATATCATAATGCAATTAGAGAAGTTAGAAGCTGTCTTTCTGCTGAGATTGTTAAGCTGAGGTGGGGAAGGATGGCCTCTTCCTTTCCTAACTGTATGGATGAATGATGAAGAAAAAGGAAATTAAGCCAATTTATGAGGGGAAAAAAAGTTTAAACAGGTGGGAAGTGGAGGGAGAGGACATTTTAGTAAGATGATCGAGTGCTGGATATAGCTAACTACAAAACCATCAATCCGGCTCCTGTTTTAAACAGAATTTGAGTTGGATTTTGTCCCTTGCAACCCAAAGAGTACTCACATATAAATTGGTATCTTAAAAAAGAATACTGCAGGTAACAAAACGTATGATGCAAATAGATTGAACTGCATTTTTCTTTAATAGACCAATTGGCCATGGGTGGGCCCATGACCAAAACAAGATCACTCATGAGTCTTCCACTGGATTATATATTTGGATACTGGAGAAAAAACTGGGATAGCACACCGTGAATCTAATAGTGACCCATCTTCCCCAGACACATGGAGAAAATCCCTCGGTAGTTGGGAACGTTAAGGTTACATACAGAGGGAAGCAGTGGAGGTAGAGGTACACATATTGGAAAATTTTTTGAACTCTGAAATCTAGTTGAATCTAATCTAGAGTCAAGAACTTCCAAATTAATGATCTAATAAGTTTCCTTTTTAGTTTTAAGTTAGTTTGAGTTGTTCCTGTCTTAAAAGTCCTGATCTATTCCCTATGGTATAGATCTGTGTAAAGACTATTACTTCAGGATTACTCCAATTATGGAGTTGTTAAGTGTTTGTTGTTAGGCACTCGTTGGTTGAATCGTGGATAGGATATCTTTGGATATATGGAAAGAAAGACATAGATGAGCTGAGAAGTCAAGAGTAAGACATGGCATGTCTTTTTTGCAGTGTAGACAATTGCAGTGCTGACAATAATTGTCCTTCCTCTGGGAACTTCCCAAGCATCAGGAGGGTGAGAGGGCAGCCATCCTTAAATTGCATCAACTCCTAGATCCTACCAATGTCAGGAAGAGCTTACTGAACAAAGCTGGACCGATCCCACTTTCTCTCTATTTAGAAATGTTCTTGAGAATGAACTAGTTACTCATGGCATGTGACTGGAACCACAACATGTAAACTCGGTGGCCGTGGCAATGCCATTTCATCTTAAAGATGAGAAGCAGAGAAAGCCATTATGCAGAAATGGAAAAACCAATGCAGATGTGCAGAGATAAACAAGAGAAATGGAAAGAGACTTTTCATGGCTCTCCTGGGCCTAATCCCATTGTCTTCTGAGGCTCAACGCCATTCTAGTCCCCTTATGTCGCTTCTCCATCTCTGCAAATTCAATTAAGCTTCATTGTGTGCTTGCCCAACCATTAGCTGGGTTCTGTTCACTTGCAACTGTATGTTTCAAAACAAAACAGCTGTGCCATTATAACAATAACTTTGACGGCAACGGTAATATAATGTTAACTAACATTAATCAAGCATTTTTCATAACTTTATATGACATATTATTTAATCTTCACTATAACCTTATGAGATAGATGTTATTTTTTTCCCCAATTTAAATATGATAAAATGAATGTTAGCATATATTGTTACATCTTTAATTGAAAAATATTCAGGCAAGTCATTAGTAAAAATTAAAGAATTAATAAATATTGGGTTCCTCTAAATAAACTGTGATATTATATTAAACCTCCAACAGAAAAGGTGAGGAATTATCCCAGGTAGAGAGTAGTTCTTTTTTTTTCAGTTCTTTTTTTGATAGTGGTTATTCACTAGCATGTTATGATAGTTATTAAGAAGTAAATAACAACCATCAGGTGGCATTATGAGTCATTTTGACAGATACTATAATTTAATCCAAAAGTCCCCCAAAACAAACAAACAAAAATGATACCCCACTGATACTGACCCTATTTAAAGTTCTCATAGAAAATCTTGTGATTATGTTCAGAGAGATAACACATAGTGCACTGTGTCTTCGGGATCTGGCTTTGCTTTCCCCTGATATTTTTCTCAGTTGAAGCTATGGTTTTAAATTTTAAACAAATGCTTACATGACTCAGACTATTTGATGTAACATGAAAGAGCAACTTTGCCCCTAGCTAAACAGAAACTCCGTGGCTGCCTAAATCAAATGTCTGAAAAAAAATTAACCATGGGAAATCTTGCCTATGGCATGACCTATCATAATATAATTTAATATAAAGACAGAGTTTCAATCTATCAGTGTATCTTCTACCATACTGCGTACACTCTTATGTAGCACTCACTACATATTTTTGAGAAAATCAATGTGAGGTGGATCCAATTTTGAACTGTATCCAGGGGTGACTTGTATATGACCCAGAATGATTTCATTTCAAAAACCTGCCACTATCATAATTTCCTGTTGTTAATATTCCACAGATTACTGGAATGCATTTTCACTGCGTTACCATTTGTTTTCATGTCTGGCTCCCCTATTAGATGGATTTTCTTAGTATCAGAGACTGTGCCATCCTTATTCACCTTCTTTCTTTAGTGCCTAGTACATTGTAAGCACTCAGTAAAAATAGGTAAAATATATCTAACATATGATTATCCCAAGGTTCCAGGGCACTCAACAAAAGGAGTACACAAGTAGTCTGGCCATCTGGTATGTCTCCTTGTTGGTGTCATCTACAGACTTCTTAGACACCCAAGATTCCTTGAAGACTCTAACATCTGGTTAGCTCTCTGATTTCTGGTGAGTGCAGAATCCACATAGGTCATCTTTCCAACATACCCTGGTTACTAGTTTTTTATTGTTCCTTTTGTTAATCTCTCCTCCAATAATCTTAGCCTACAACCTACCTCAGGAGCCATGCCCACGGTCATACCCTGGACTTGGCCATTACCAATAATGACACCCTCTCTGTGATGTTCATTTCAAATATCCCTCTCTGACCACCACCTTCATTCTTCTCATTGTTCCCACTAGACCTCTAATATCTAAAACCTTAACTCCATGGATCTTCAATTCCTCAACTCTGACATCTTTTTACTCCTCTTTGCCTCCCTCAGTCCTCATTCCTCTTCTACCTGACTTAGATTCAAGGTTCATCACTAGGATCATTCCCTTATCTATACACTCGATTCCCATAACCCTCTTTCCCTACGTTGTATTCTCCTAGCCAGGTTCCCAGTTCTGGGTGAATATAACTCTCTATCTCTTCCGCACATACACCCAAGGAGAGACTTGAACTGGAGGAAAACTCACCACCATGCTGCCTGGTCCCAGTTCACATCTATGATCACTAACTTCCAGCAGCCCACCCCACGGCACCTCCCTTGTTCATTTTACTCTCCCACTGTTCCTCATGACTATTTCCCAGCTTCTCCTCTGTCCCCAAACCTCTAATGTCTCCTCCACCCTCCCACTCACAGCTGATGATTTTGTCCCTTATTTTACTGAGAAAACTGAAGAAATCAGAAGAAAATGTCCTGACATTCCAGCCACCAAATATTAAAACCTAAAAATGAAATTTTGCTTCCACCTTTGGGTGAACTATCCTAACTCCTGGGAAAGGTCAATCCCCTCCACACGTGCACTAGATTCTGTTCCCTGTCACCCACTGGAAGACAGGACGTGGCTTCCTCTCTCCTGCTTCACACACTAATTGTCTCTATTGAATCTTTTCCATGAACATACGAACATGTTATAGTATTTCTCATCTAAAAGAAAATGAAAAAAATATAAAATCTAGTTCCTCAATTATCTGTTCCTCTTTACAACAAAGTTTCTAAAGACGAATTGTTTGTTTCAGGAATCTCTAATACTTGTGCTCTCATTCTTCTTTGAGTCCATTCCAATGAGGTCTTCCCATCCCCCCACCCACTTGATATGAACAGCTTTTTTCAAAAATATGTGTGTCATTCATATCACCAAATCCAATGGTCAGTTCTTGATTTGAACTTAACAGGATCTATGGGCAGCATATGTCACAGTTGATCACTCTGGTCTTCTTGAAATACAACTCCCTACTCCATGCCCTTTGGCCTCCAAGACACCTCACTGACTGCTCCTTCTGAGTTTTCTTTGCTTATTCACTGTCATCTCTTGGATTATAAACACTGGTGTCCCTTAGCTTGTCCTTTTACCTCTTCTTTATCCATATGTATTCCTTAGGTGATCCCTGATGAGTCTCCAACCCAGTCCTCTCTCTTGATCTGCAGAAACATTCATCAGATGCTCCCACCATATTTTAACTTGGAAGTATAATAACATCTAAAACTAACATATCCAAAGTTAAGTCTTGGTGAGGCTTGCCCTTCAAAAATGAAACAAAACAAAACAATTCTGCACCACCTGCAATCTTCCCCAAATCAGTAAATAGTAATTCTATTCCTTTTTATTTCAGCAAAAAATATGGATGCCTGCTTGATTTCTCTTTTTATAACATAATCTGCATTCAACCTACCAACAAATTCTATTAAATTGTCCTTCAAAATACATCCCAAATCTCACCATTTATTATTATTCCACCCCTGCTTAATCCTGGTCATTTCTTCCTTAGACTATTGCAGAAACCTCTAAACTTGTTAACCTGCTTTCACCTTTGCTCCCACATTTGCTAAGCTTAGATTCTGCTTTATTTAATAGGAGTACACAAGCAGTAGGATGAACAAGATAGAAATTTCCAGGAGGATCCACTGTCATTAGGGACCTGGCATCCTTCTATCTAACTGTCCCACTGCACTAATCTAAGAGGTCTGCTCCAGCTCGGGCATCTGTCTGCATTCTGAGAAGTGAAGGGAGAGAAAAACACAAGGAAGAGGTCTCTTTCATCCTTTAAGGAGTCTCAGTGGGAGTCTTCACATAAAATTTCTACTTATTATTAGCCAGAGCTTTGTCACTTGGCCATGCCTAGCCATGAGAAGTGGGGAAGTATGGAGATGTTCTCATCAATGTGTTGAGTTAATCATCAGTGTTCTGTTACCAGAGAATAAGAAGAAAGTAAATACTGGGAAGGATCCAGCAGTTTCTGCCACACTTTACCATTGTGTATTCTTCAGCACCTGCAGTTATTTTCAACAAGAAGAACCATCCAGGCCCCTAGTTGCTGTGTGACTAGAAAGAGATTCTTATCTTAGTTCTTGGAAGAGCATCTTAGCTGTTTTCTTTACCTTTGCCCCATAATGTCTATTCTTACAGAGCAGCCAGAGTGAAATTTTAAAAATATATCTAACATTATCATTCTTCATTATAAAACTGTCCAATGGCATATCATCCCACTCATCCAACATCCTTACAATAGCCTACAAAGTCCTGTACAAATTTTCCTCTGGCTACATCTCTGATTTCATTGACTTTGAATTTCCCTCATGCTCACTGTTCTGAACATGTGGTTCTTGCTGCTGTTACTTATGTATTTCACACATAGTCCTGCTGCAGGGTCTTTTCACTCACTATTCCTTCTGGCTCCAAGATATCCTTTCCTCAGCTTTCTTATGGTTTATCAGACATGACCTTCCCCAACTGCTCTACACAAGAGAAACTCCCCTAGTCATTGTCTAGCCCCTTTTACCCTTTTAATTTTTATTCATCTACTGAAACCACCTGCCTTGGCCAGGCACGATGATAACCACTTGCATGAGTTGTCTCACAACAGGAGGTCCTGATAAGGAACATGGTGCTGGCATGGAAAACTAACCAGGAGAATTCAGGAGGTGCTGAAAGGAAGGAGGAGATGCCAGCCTGTAATATGTCCTACCAGCCTCCCGGAATCCTTTCGTTGGAATCCATCTTGGCTGAGAGATACATGCACCACCAGGAAGGACCCTGCTGCAGACCAAATATGAGCCAAGCAAGATGACTGGCCAGAGACAACCCAGAAACTAACTCCATTATCATAAAACTTGAGACTGTGAGCCACGTGGCAGAGCAGTTCTCCTGGTTTCCCTTACCCTGCCGTTCCACCTGGGCGCCCCTTCCCAATAAAGTCTTTTGCTTTGTCAGCAGGTGTGACTTCTCAGACAACTCATTTCCAAGTGTTAGACAAGAGCCCAGTCTTGGACCTTGGAAGGTGTCCCCCTTCCTGCAACACTTACTCTATACATTTTTGTTTGTTTGTTTTTATGATTTTTGTGGTCTCTTCCTATCACCATGTAGTCTTTTCAAGGGTGGAGATTTCATCATATTTGTTCACAACTGTATCTAAAAGCATCAAGAATAGCATTTGGCACACAGAAGGCATTCAATATATAATAAGGAGTAAATTATATTTATTAATACGAGTTGGGAAAAAGTTAATATCTAGAGTAGAAAATAACTTTTTGAGTTCATTAACTTTAGCTTTCTGTATCCCTTTATATGAATATTCATTTAATAATGGTTTTATAAGGGAGCAGTTTTGCCACCCCAAAATATGTCTCTTTGGCATGAGAATTAATTTAGGCTGTTTTTAAAAACAAGACTCAGGAAGTTCTTCTCATTACCTCACCCTTAACTGCCTAAAAGGATTTAGACAAAGGACCTGTTCCTAGGATAGAGCTATTACCAGAGACATCTGGAAAGAATATGGGCTGGGTTTGCTGGGGGAACTTGGCAAAGCCTAGAAATCAGAGTTCACTTTGCACCCTGTGAGCCCTGCCTAGCCCAGCAAACGTTTGTCTTTCCATCTCCATGTGAATTGCCTTCCTCCCCTTTGAAATCCCAACAATTTGCCACAACATCTTCGTTTGTCTTTAGCTGAAAGTGGTATTTTAAGGTAAAGGTTTTAGTTCATTTTGGAGAGTAACTCAGTTTTCCTGAGTCTCTCCTATATATATATATATATATATATATATATATATATATATATATATATATATATATATATATATATATGTTATTAAACTTTTATTTGATTTTCTGTAGCTAATCTGTCTCATGGCAATTTAATTCTTAGACCAGCCAGGAGAACTTAGAAGGGGAGAGGAAAATGTCTTTCTCCCTGACAGCTTCATAGGGAACATTAGAAGTGCTGCTACATAAATGCTCTTGATCATTCTGATCCCCTGGCGTGAAACATGACAATTAAATACGTCCCATATAAAATGTTCATGAAATTTAAATAGACTTTCCTTACCAAGGAGTTTTGTTCAAGGAAGAATCAAAGTTAATGAGGCATCTTAGAATTACACTTAAATAGTTACAAGACTCATTGAAGCCAAATTTTTCACAGTGAGTGAAGAGTTCTAGAGATTTTCATGTGTATGAATAAAGTGATTAGCTATTTCAACCTCTGATGATGAGGGTGTTGAAAGAGATCCTCTAATAATTTTCTATTGTTAGTATCCAAAATATTCCAAGGTTTCTCCTTAGAAATAGATGTTTGGTTAAAAATTTTCCCTATATTTTTTCGAGTCTCCATTCTGTAAGTTACTATTGTACTGAACTAACCTGACAATCTAATTCAATAACTTCATTTATACTTTAATGCCTTAGCCTGGTTGGTCTTAAAGAAATTAGTATTTTTAAGCTGAATTCAAATTTAAGAACAATTTTTCCTTTTGTCTTAGTTGTATGTGGATTGTGTTGCTTTACTTCCTAGAGATTTTGGATAGTTAATGAAAATATATGAAATTTATTCATTGAGTACTTACTATTGATCTTTATACCAGTTTAATGAAGTAGACATAATTAGCCTATTTTGAAGATGGATAACCTAAGATTCATACTATCTTTTCATATACTTAAGATCTATTTGCATTTTCTTATTCTGATAATTTTTAATTATACATTTTGTCCACTTTTCATTGGTTGATGACTATTTTCTTAACTATTTGAAGGAGCTTTTTTCTAAGCTAGGGAAAGTTACAATTACGTTCTAGTTTGTCTTTATACTGCTTTTTCTTAAGGGGATTTCAACCATGCAGAAACTTTAAAAATTTTCACTTCTGAGTAGTCAGATTTGTCAATATATTATTTCATGGCTTCTCTTTCTGTTTTGTTGTGTTTTTGTATCATATTTGGAAAAAGCCTTCCTCATTTTTGAGATTAAAAAAGAATTGTCCCCACATCAACTAAAATGACTATTAAAAAAAAAAAAAACAGAAAATAACAACTGTTAGGCTGTGAAGAAACTGAAACTACAGTGCATAGCTGATGAGAATACAAAATGATGCAGCTGCTATAGAAAACAGTATGGCAGTGCCTCAAAAAATTAAACAGAGAATTACCATAAGATCCAGCAATCTCACTTCTAGGTGTATACACAAAGGAACTGAAAGCAGGGATTTGAACAAAATTCAAGTAGTATTAGTCACAAGAGTCAAAAAGTGGAGAAAACTCAAATGTCTTTCAACAGAAGAATGAGTAAACAAAATGTGGAATATACATACAATGGAATATTATTCAGCATAAAAATTGAGTGAAATTCTGATACATATTACAACATGGATGAAACTTGAAAACATTGTGCTAAGTTAAATAAGCCAAGCACAAAAGGACAAATATTATATGATTCTACTTGTTTGTGACGTTGACTTCACAACAATAATGTGAATGCACTTAATTCCACTAAATTGTACACTTAAAAATGGTTAAAATGGTAAAATTTTTGTTATGTATATTGTACCATAATTTAAAAAAAAATTATCCCATTAAGTCATTTAATACTTTTGTAGTTTCACTTCATGTTGGACGCCGGTTGCAAGAACCAGGTCAATTTTAAATAAGAAAAGTTTATAGGAAGCCATTTACTTATTCAGTTTTATAATAGTTTGTTTATTATTAAAATGGAATTTATTTTTTAAATGCTCATAAAAACCACATTATGGAGACTTTCCTGAAATGTATACTTAAATAGAAGATAAAGTAAAACTTGCTTTTATTAGCTCTACTTCAAGAAAGGAAAAGGAGGGGCTATTTTGCAGGCTCATTTTTTTGGTAGGTATTATCAAAAATTAAAATTGGATAATCATACTAAAAGATAAGTCAGGGTCAGATTTTTATCTTCATAAGTTCTCCCCCTTTAGAAAATGTCAATTTAGTAACATCTCTGGTGTTATGGTTTTATTAGCGGTACATTAACATCTAGTTAAAATGAATTTTTTCAAAACTCATATGAGAATTTAAGGGTGACCTTTAATGTTTATTTTTTTCAAATAAATAAACTGTATTTCTTCAAAGACTACAACTTCCACTATAATGATGATTGTTTCCCCCCAGGAATTTCAACCAATATTTTTATATAAAATCCAAGGGTTCCATCTTATTTTAACTTAACACTCAGGGAGTGATACTGAAATTTTAGAAGTTACTCTAAATACACACCTACTAACAGTACTATGTGCCATGTGGCTGGTGCAAAGTGATCACGTGTGAGAGTGGAAAGTGATAAAGTCAGAGAGATTTCTGGGGCCAGGTTATGTAAGGCCCTGCACATTCTGGTGAAGCCTGTGGATTTTTATCCAGTGTGATACAGGGAGACACTAGAGGGATTTTAGCAGAGGAGTAATTTATACGAAAGCCAAGGTTGGACTGCAGTGTTTGGAAGATTCTGTAGAAAGGTAAGGGTGGAAGCAGCTGGATCAGTCATGCAGCTATGTCAATGGTCCAAATGAGGCATGAGGGTTACGCGGTCTAGGGTGGTGGCCCGAAAGTTGTTGAGAAATGGTTGGATTTGGGGTATGTTTCGAAGTTGGAGTCAGTGGGATTTGCTCATAGATTGGCTGTAACTTGTTAGAGAAAGAGAGGAGTCAAGGATGAGTCTGAGATTTTGGAATTAGGAAATCTATATTTGGAACAAGTGGAAGATTAGATAGACACAATGAAGTAGGATAAAAGAACATTTCAGTGCCAGATGGAGTCGTCTGGGCTTGCTCCTGTAAGCATTACAAAGTTGCTTTAAGACCTTGGGAAGGAGAGCAGTATGATGTAAGAGGTGCTGTTGGAGCACCAGCAGCATTGTCTAGCTAGGCTGACGAAGGCAGGACTAAGGAAATAGGACTGTGCTAGTTTCTGTCTGAGGCTGGTAAGACTTGTTCCTTCTCTTCTCCCTTTGGGAATGGAGGCTCTCATGCCCAGTGGTTCCTTGTCTGTCTATCAGATATGCCCTCCAGTTCCCAGTGGAATCTGTCAGAGTGAGAACATGTTAGAATTAGTATGGTGGGTCACACAGCCCCCAGGCACAAAGGGAGTTCACATGCCTCCCATAAAACGTTCCAGGCAGTGCACTGAGCAAGTTTGTGGAAACTCAGCCCAGACTATCTGATTTTGCATTCTGGCTTTATTACTTCCATTTACCTAACTTTGGGCAAATTATTTAACTTCCCCACATCTCAGTTTTCTTAATTGGGAAATAAGGTTAAAATAGTACTCAACTCAGAGGGTCAAGGTGGGAACCAAATGACCCTTACATTTTAAAGCATTTGGACAGTAAATGTGAGCTGATTTTTCTCTTTACCTTTCAAAAAATCAATGTGGACTAATCCTTAGGATATGTTCTTATAGTAATCTTGGTATGGATTGATTAGGATTTCCAGTAGACAAGAGTGAGAGTATTATTTCAAGAGAAGAATAGCAGAATTTGATATCTCGATAAAGGAAATAAAAGTGTAAATGATGACGCTGAGTGACTGGGGAAGAGTGGTGTCCTAAACAAGTAATGAGGAAAGAACCCATATTTCAAAAGGGGAAGTTGGCAAATTCTTTTGGAAATGTATTTATTTAAATCAATATTTTTGGATAACCATATGATGCAAATTATACTTACAACAAAAAATGATTCTCTAATTGCCTGTCACAAAGTTTCTCTCTAGCTGTAATGCAGAGATTTATTGATTAGGGGAAAAAAGAAGAAGAACAAAATTCTCAAGGAGAATAAACTATGTATGATCACTTCCAAATATAAATTTATGAGAAAGGAACTATTCACTATTATTATAAGGTTGTGTTTCTATTTTAAAATGGTCAAATGCATTTCTCCTGGATTGAGTTTCTATTCTATTACCATGCAGATTTACAAATTGTGTGTGTTTATGTTGACTGGGTGATGTTGTTACTGATCATATATGACTACATGTTTTAATTTGTTGTGTGTTTTCAAATAACTATCAACCAGGAATATTTTCATCTTCTTTAATGATAAGAAAAATATTGAAGACGCAAAAGCTTTGATTTTCAAAAAAAAGTTGCCTAAGTAATTAAGGTGACATTTAGGCATACTGAAAAGAGGTCTGAACTTCTGAGATTAATATGGTTATTTATGAAAACTATTCCTATACCTACTACTCATTTGAGGGCCTTTAATTCTTAGCATCTGTGGTAGGCAGAATAATAATCACCTTCCAAAGATGTCCATGTTCTAATCGCCCAAACCTGAAAATATGCTACATTACATGACAAAGAAATATTAAGGTAACAGATGGGATTGAGGGTGATAATCTCCCCTTGAGATGGGGAGATTATCCTAGATTATTGTGTGTGTGCGTGGGGATGTAATCACAAGGGTTATGATAGATGTAAGGGGGAGAGAAAAGAGGGAGAAGCAGAGAGATGGCAATGTGATGAAGACTAGACTGGCCATTTCTGGACTGGAAGATGGGAGTAGACCATGGACCAAGGAAAGTGGGTAGTTCCTAGAAGCTGGAAAAGGCAAGAAAACAGGATTCTCTGCCTAGAAACTCCAGAGCGAACACAGGCCTACTGACACCTTGATTTTAGGCCAAAGAGACCCATTTTGGACTCCTGAGCTCCAGAACTGCAAGACAGTAAAGTTGTGTTGTTTTAAACCACTGAGCTTGTGGTAATTTGTTACAATAGCAATAGAAAACTAATGTAACACCTAAAAGAGATATTGCAAAATGTGTACAGAATAAAGTTTGAGAAAAAGTTTTGGACTTTCAGGAAGTTCAGGAGATGAGAATAATGGAGACAAATGTTTTAATTCAGGATTTATAAAACTCATAATATCTTTCACCAAAGGAAGTGAAGTTAGATTTTATACTCAAGTCTCAATTTAGCATCTATAGCATTTTCATTTTAACTTTATTCTCTGATCACTGTCTCATTCTATCTATAGAATTTTCACAGATTTTGGCACACCTATAGTAGTGAACATCAAATACAAAAACTTTAGATTAAAAAATGTTTCATAATACTCTTCTTTAACACATGAGTGGCATTCTTTTTAAAATTTACCAAACTTGTCATTAAATTCTACATAAAACATATAGTTGGGGAACTTCCCTGATTTGAATTTGATTCTATTCAGATTTATACTAGTTAGTTTTATAATCATTAGTCTATATTTCTAACACTGTGCCTAATTTACAATATTACTTTCAGCACATCACTTGCCCTCATCATATCTTAGATTCCACATTCACAAAGAAATAATTAGAGACACTTAGACACCCAAGAAGTGAAGTGATGGTTAATTAAATTATGTCTGTAAAATATACATCTAATAACATCTTTCAACTGAGGATCCCAAAGCACAGTCTATAGACATTAATGAATATTATTATCTCAAATTTACAAGGGGAAAAAAGGCAGAAGGGATTAACTAGAATAGAGAAAGCCATAAATTACCCACTGATGGGAGACCCTCAGGGCTGTACTTGCTATACTTCTATCTGCTTACCAGCATTTTAACCTCTATTTGATACCACTAGACAATAGATACATAATCAATAAATTATAATATTATTTATGAATGTAATACATAATATATTACTAATAGAATCAATACTATCCCAAGTCCTAAAACATATAGAAAATGCTCAAGAGAGCCTAGCCTGTGTTTAACAGTCTGTGGAAAGGCTACTCATCTGTGTAACATTTCCAGGATTATTGCTGTCAGACCTAAGTGTATCATAAAGAGAAAGGAGATTTTAATATTTGTGTCATCAGTCAGATTAGCTTTGCTAAAATTGTGGAGGGCTCTCACAACAGGCAATGCATGGATTATATACAGCAACTGAAACTCCTTTTAAGTAATGTAATTAATTTAAGAGAATTTTGGCTATTGCATAAATGCTGCTCCTATTATCTTTTGCTTTGTTGTCTACAGTTAATAATACTACATTGGACACTTAAAAATTTAAGAAGGTAGATCTCATGTTAAGTGCTCTTATAATAATAATAATAATAATAATAATAATAATAATAATAATAATAATAATAATAATAATAATAATAATGAAAGTGGTGTTCACAAGTTTTTGGATTGCCCAAATCAAGTTTAATACAGCTTCAACTACCTCTATCAACATTTTTCCAGGAGCTCCTTCTCCATCCCTAAGTTTATACAAACACCTATGCAAGCTCATATGCTTATTTGGTTCAGAAAAAAATTCCACAGTTTCCACAGCAACCTCAGTTCCTAATGGAAGTAGAATATCTTGGTGGGCTCTGGTCTGCTGTCTCCGTCTGTTGCTGAAGTATCATCCAATGTGGGGTCTTTCCCAGCTTCCTTTCCAAAACAGAGGAACCCGTTCAGCTGGACAGCTCCACTTGTGACTCTTTTCCCTCAGGTCCAAGTTCTATCATGGGGGCCCCTTGCTTGGGCTCTCAGGCTGTGCTGCTTACTTAGTGTCCTCCTCCTCCCCTCTCCACCACATCCTTGGTGCTCACAGCTACCCAAAAAGCTGTGCTTTTGGTTTTTTTTGTTTTTTTTTCAGATCTTGATTCCTAAGAAAGAGACTTCAAATAAGATTTCTCAGGCCCCTGTACCTCTCACAAAACTTTCAGTCCTGACACTCTCCCCTGTCCCTGCATGGGTATCCCCTCTTCTTATGATCTTTTGCACATACACACCTCATCTCTAAATGCAAAGCTACCATAACTTTCTCCTTCTGGGATGCCTACCTGCTCCAAAGGTCATAAAGAGTTGCCATCAGGGTTTCAATCCCCATTTGCAATTTCGTCACAGTCATGAAACACAAAAGTCTCTTGTTCCCTGACATCTTCATGTGAAGAAGGAGAATCTATACTTTACAAATAAGATCTGTCTGTCCTCTTGAGAAGGTAAAGGAGAATAACTGTCATTCCTTCTTGAAGGGCACATAACAATGAAAAGTAAAACCAAGCTAATTTTTCAATGGTTCATTACATGAACTTGCTATGTTAAATCTACAATGAATCACCATGCTCTAATAGTCTTATACAGTGTCTGTGGAGTCCTGGTCTCGCATAGTGACACACCTGTTTTCAGGCGCCACTTCTGTTACCAAACTCAGGTTTGCAGGCTCATTGCTCAAGAATCCCATGCTGAGAGACAAGTGTTGGATAAAAAGAAAGATAGGTTTATTGAGAAAACTAGCAATCCTGGGGTGAAGGTGGACTCATGCCCCAAAGAACAAACTCCCCATTGCCAATCAAGGGGCAAGAACTTTTAAAGGGGAATTCAGGGGTGTAGAGGCGAAGGGAGAGGGCTACTTGCAGAAACAATACAGTCAGTTCTGACAATCATCTTGAAATTAGTTATGCAGTGGCCTGACCACTGTCATCTTGATTGTTTTAAGTACAGTTAATCTTCAGTTCCATGGTTGGTTTGTTACAATTTCTTTGAGGCCAGTTCTTGGAATTGTGGCAGCTTATGTCAAGGCTACAGTCTGGTCATCATGTAGTTAACTTCTTCCACCTGGTGGAGGCTTCAGTGTCTACAAAACAGCTCAAAAGACATGGCTCAAAATACTAGCTGTAGCCCTTGAGGAGGAACTAAAGGTCCTTGGCTTTTCTTAATGACTAAACTATTATTGTTTGGTCTTGTTTGACTACTTTCCTCTGTTTCTGCACTTTCTCACTTCTCTGATTAAATTTATTCTTTGGGTAAAGTTTTTCTACATACGAGAGGCAGGTGGAGGACATGGGGCATGGGGGTCTCTCATGGGACGATTGCTCCATTACACCTCTACCAGGAAGTGAATCACCCAGCCAAAGGGATATTAGGGTTTCTTTTGTGCTGTATCCTCCTTACCCTACATTGTGGAATACAACTCAAGAGCCCTCTTCTCAGAGATACGGAGAGCTGCAGTAACACACAGCGTGTGTCAGATTTTGGAGAGATGGAAAGACTTCTGAAGAAACCTGCTAATGAGCACTAATACTTTGACTAAATCTGTTTTATAATTTAGACATAAAGGTCTGAAAAGAAAGAGGTGACATACCTTGAAAGGCCCAAGTGGCATAGAAGAAGAATTACATGAGACATCTGGAAAAGGGAATTGTGTTGGATGTGGCTATTACTTTAGGTAAGACTTTTCTTAAGCTTTACTATAAGGAAGCACTAGAGATTGAAAACGTAACCATTCTTTATTCAGTAGAATTTACTATATGTGTATAAGCTTCTCCTTACCAACTAGTGGAAATGAACAAGGGTCCATTAATATTACTTTCAAAATAGTGTAGCCTCCAGCTATGTGAGAGCAGGGTCTCAATTCCACCTTTTAAGTCTCTCTAAGTTATTCCCGGGAGTTCCTGGAGCGGTCCCAGAGGGTAGCTCACATTCTTCTCAGTCATTTTCACTGAATCTTTTTGTGATGTGTGTAAGGTCCTAAGTTAACAAATTGGCTATCTAAAATGGATGTACCCTATCTCTCCACAAGAGTCAAGATGCAGGTCATTAGAGTGTGCAAACCAGTAAACAGCATCTCTCATGGGAGTCTGTCCTAATGAATATTATTTTTTTGTTTGTTTCATATATTTTGTGTGTGACCTGTTAACATCTGTTTTGTGAATATTTGTAAATATTTTCCTATAAAAGATGTCTTATATTTTTTATTCAATTGTACTTCACCAACTCATTTGTTAAATATTTCTTGAACACCTTCTATGTGCAAAACTTGGGCTAAGTAGATGCATTTATGAACAAGGTATAATCTCTGCTCTGCAGTCTAATGGGAAATGAGTACAGACAACAATAATTAAACTAAAAAGATATAGGAGAAAGTCGATATGAGAGATATAAATAAATAATTTGTACTTCAGAGGAGGAAAGTACAAGTGTTTGTTGGTGTCTCCAAGAAGTCTTCAAAGAGAATGTGGCCTTAAGTTGAGCCTTACTGCATGAACATCATGTTTTAAAATAAACTTTATGAATTTATTCTATATTGAAACTGTTTATTTCATATAAATTAGAAAAAATTCATTTCAAATAGAAGGGAATAAAACTACCTATAAGCCAGTCAGTCAAAAGTAATTTTGCAATTGTAGAGGATTAAATTATTGGTCACAATTTTTATCCCCTCCATTTAATGCTGTCAATAGTTAATACATTCTTTGCTATGCTTTCAGACAATACTGTAAATGCTATTTTGTAATCTGATTTTATCACTCAATATATTGTGATCAACTTTCTATTCTTTTGCATCATTTTAATGTCTGAATAGTTTTTTTAGCCAGTTCCCCAAAGTAAAAATCTGTATTTGTTAGTTTTAGATTTGGCTGCAAATGAGAGAAAACCAAGCCTAAGAGTAGATTAAACATGGCAGAATTTTTTTCTTACATGCATGAAAGAACTTCTGAGCTGGGATGAAGCCACATAATGTAGAATCCCAGACCCTATCTGTTTCTCAAGTTTCAGGAGGATGGAGTAAAGTTAAGCAAAGGGAAGAACATTCCCATATGTTGCACATTACTATTCTTATTTATATCCAAAGCATAGAACTTTGTTACATGTCCATGTCTACTTACAAGAGAATCTGAGCAAAGCAGACTTCAATTCAGGCAACTGAGACCCAACAAAAAACTAAGGGTTCCATTATCAAGGAAGAAGTGAAGAAAAAAATAACCCACTATAATTTATATTCTCTGTGATTGACACCTATTTTGTTTTCAGTCTTTTAGTAACATAAATAACATAGTGGAGGGGCAAGATGGTGGAAGAGTAAGACGCGGAGATCACCTTCCTTCCCACAGATACAGTAGAAATATATCTACACATGGAACTGCTCCTACAGAACACCCACTGAACGCTGGCAGAAGACATCAGACCTCCCAAAAGGCAAGAAAATCCCCACGTACTTGGGTAGGGTAAAAGAAAAAAGAAATAACAGAGACAAAAGAATAGGGATGGGACCTGCACCAGTGGGAGGGAGCCATGAAGAAGGAAAGGTGTCCACACACTAGGAGCCCCTTCGTGGGCAGAGATTGCGGGTGGCAGAGGGGGGAGCTTCGGAGCCACAGAGGAGAGCGCAGCAACAGGGGTGCGGAGGGCAAAGCAGAGAGATTCCCCCACGGAGGATCGGTGCTGAGTAGCACTCACCAGCCCAAGAGGCTTGTCTGCTCAGCCGCCGGGGCGGGCGGGGACTGGGAGCTGAGGCTCAGGCTTCGGTGCTAGCCAGGAGGGAGTCCAGGAAAAAGTCTGCAGCTGCCGAAGAGGCAAGAGACTTTTTCTTGCCTCCTTGTTTCACGGTGCGCAAGGATGAGGGGATTCAGAGCGCCGCCTAAACGAACTCCAGAGACGGGTGTGAGCCGCGGCTATCAGCGCGGATCCCACAGCAACAGGGGCACAGCGGGAAAAATGGAGAGATTCCCGCACAGAGGCTCGGCGCCAAGCAGCACTCACCAGCCCGAGAGGCTTGTCTCCTCACCCGCCGGGGCGGGCGGAGGCTGGGAGCCGAGGCTCGGGCTTCGGTCGGATCCCAGGGAGAGAACTGGGGCTGGCGGCGTGAACACAGCCTGAAGGGGTTGGCGCACCACAGTTAGCCAGGAGGGAGCCTGAGAAAAAGTCTGCAGCCGCTGAAGAGGCAAGAGTCTTTTTCTTGCCTCTTTGATTCGCGGCACGCAAGGAGAGAGGATTCAGAGTGCCGCCTAAACGAACTCCAGAGACGGGCGTGAGCCACGGCTATCAGCGCAGACCCCAGAGGCGGGTGAGAGCTGTGGCTAACAGCGCGGACCCCAAAGACAGGCACAAGCCGCGGTTATCAGCGCAGACCCCAGAGACGGGCAGGAGACACTAAGGCTGCTGCTGCCGCCCCCAAGAAGCCTGTGTGCGATCACAGGTCACTCTCCACACCGCCCCTCCCGGGAGCCGGTGCAGCTCGCCACTTCCAGGGTCCCGTGATCCGGGGACAACTTCGCTGGGAGAATGCACAGCGCGCCTCAGGCTGCTGCAACGTCACGCCGGCCTCTGCAGCCACAGGCTCGCCCCGCCTCCTCCATACCGCTCCCTCCCCGCGGGCTGAGTGAGCCAGAGCCCCCGAAGCATCTGCTCCTTTAACCCCGTTCTGTCTGGGTGGGGAACGGACGCCCTCAGGCGACCTACATGCAGAGGCAGGTCCAAATCCAAAGCTGAACCCTGGGAGCTGTATGAACAAAGAAGAGAAAGGGAAAGCTCTCCCAGCAGCCTAAGAAGCAGCGGATTAAAGCTCCACAAACAACTTGATGTGTCTGCATCTGTTGAATACCTGAATAGACAACGAATCATCCCAAATTCAAGAGGTGGACTTTGGGAGCAGGATATATTAATTTTTCCCCTTTTCCTTTTTTTGTGAGTGTATATGTGTATGCTTCTGGGTGAGATTTTTTCTGTATAGCTTTGCTTTCACCATCAGTCCTAGGGTTAGGTCCGTCCGTATTCTTTTTTTTTTTTTTTTTAACTTAAAAAAAATTTTTTTCCTAATATATGTTTTCTTAATAATTTTTTCCTATTTTCTATATTTAGAAATTTTAAAAAAATTTTAATAAGTTTTTCCATATATTTTATTTAAAAAATTAAAATTTTTTTCTTAATAAATTTTTTCCTTAATAATTTTCTCTTATTTTTTATTATAAAAAATTAATAAATCTATTTTTAAAAATTAAAAAAATGTTTTTCTGAATACATTTAACTCTTAATAATTTTTTTTCTTATTTTTTATTATAATAGCTTTATTTTATTTTATTTTATCCTCTTTCTTTCTTTCTTTCTATTTTTTTCTCCCTTATATTCTGAGCTGTGTGGATGAAAGGCTCTTGGTGCTCCAGCCAGGCATCAGGGCTGTGCCTCTGAGGTGGGAGAGCCAACTTCAGGACACTGGTCCACAAGAGACCTCCCAGCTCCACGTAATACCAAATGGCGAAAATCTCTCAGAGATCTCCATCTCAACATCAAGACCCAGCTTCACTCAACGACCAGCAAGCTACAGTCCTGGACACCCTATGCCAAACAACTAGCAAGACAGGAACACAGCCCCATCCATTAGCAGAGAGGCTGCCTAAAATCATAATAAGGCCACAGACACCCCAAAACACACCACCAGACGTGGACGTGCCCACCAGAAAGACAAGATCCAACCTCATCCACCAGAACACAGGCACTAGTCCCCTCCACCAGGAAGCCTACACAACCCACTGAACCAACCTTAGCCACTGGGGACAGATACCAAAAACAATGGGAACTACGAACCTGCAGCCTGTGAAAAGGAGACCCCAAACACAGTAAGATAAGCAAAATGAGAAGACAAAAAAGCACTCAGCAGGTGAAGGAGCAGGGTCAAAACACACCAGACCTAACAAATGAAGAGGAAATAGGCAGTCTACCTGAAAAAGAATTCAGAATAATCATAGTAAAGATGATCCAAAATCTTGGAAATAGAATAGACAATATGCAAGAAACATTTAACAAGGACGTAGAAGAACTAAAGAGGAACCAAGCAATGATGAAAAAACACAATAAATGAATTTAAAAATACTCTAGACGGGATCAATAGCAGAATAACTGAGGCAGAAGAACGGATAAGTGACCTGGAAGATAAAATAGTGGAAATAACTACTGCAGAGCAGAATAAAGAAAAAAGAATGAAAAGAACTGAGGACAGTCTCAGAGGCCTCTGGGACAACATTAAACGCACCAACATTCGAATTATAGGGGTCCCAGAAGAAGAGGAGAAAAAGAAAGGGACTGAGAAAATATTTGAAGACATCATAGTTGAAAACTTCCCTAATATGGGAAAGGAAATAGTTAATCAAGTCCTGGAAGCACAGAGAGTCCCATACAGGATAAATCCAAGGAGAAACATGCCAAGACACATATTAATCAAACTATCAAAAACTAAATATAAAGAAAACATATTAAAATCAGCAAGGGAAAAACAACAAATAACACACAAGGGAATCCCCATAAGGTTAACAGCTGATCTTTCAGCAGAAACTGTGCAAGCCAGAAGGGAGTGGCAGGATACACTTAAAGTCATGAAGGAGAAAAACCTACAACCAAGGTTACTCTACCCAGCAAGGATTTCATTCAGATTTGATGGAGAAATTAAAACCTTTACAGACAAGCAAAAGCTGAGAGAGTTCAGCACCACCAAACCAGCTTTACAACAAATGCTAAAGGAACTCCTCTAGGCAAGAAACACAAGAGAAGGAAAACACCTACAATAACAAACCCAAAACATTTAAGAAAATGGGAATAGGAACATACATATCAATAATTACCTTAAATGTAAATGGATTAAATGCTCCCACCAAAAGACACAGACTGGCTGAATGGATACAAAAACAAGACTCATATATATGCTGTCTACAAGAGACCCACTTCAGACCTACAGACACATACAGACTGAAAGTGAGGGGATGGAAAAAGATATTCCATGCAAATGGAAATCAAAAGAAAGCTGGAGTAGCAATTCTCATATCAGACAAAATAGACTTTAAAATAAAGACTATTACAAGAGACAAAGAAGGACACTATATAATGATCAAGGGATCGATCCAAGAGGAAGGTATAACAATTGTAAATATTTATGCACCCAACATAGGAGCACCTCAATACATAAGGCAAATACTAACAGCCATAAAAGGGGAAATCGACAGTAACACAATCATAGTAGGGGACTTTAACACCCCACTTTCACCAATGGACAGATCATCCAAAATGAAAATAAATAAAGAAACACAAGCTTTAAATGATACATTGAACAAGATGGACTTAATTGATATTTATAGGACATTCCACCCAAAAACAACAGAATACACATTTTTCTCAAGTGCTCATGGAACATTCTCCAGGATAGATCATATCTTGGGTCACAAATCAAGCCTTGGTAAATTTAAGAACATTGAAATCGTATCAAGTATCTTTTCCGACCACAACACTATGAGACTAGATATCAATTACAGGAAAAGATCTGTAAAAAATACAAACACATGGAAGCTACACAATACACTAATTAATAACGAAGTGATCACTGAAGAAATCAAAGGGGAAATCAAAAAATACTTAGAAACAAATGACAATGGAGACACGACGACCCAAAACCTATGGGATGCAGCAAAAGCAGTTCTAAGAGGGAAGTTTATAGCAATACAAACCTACATCAAGAAACAAGAAACATCTCGAATAAACAACCTAACCTTGCACCTAAAGCAATTAGAGAAAGAAGAGCAAAAAAGCCCCAAAGCTAGCAGAAGGAAATAAATCATAAAGATCAGATCAGAAATAAATGAAAAAGAAATGCAGGAAACAATAGCAAAAATCAATGAAACTAAAAGCTGGTTCTTCGAGAAGATAAACAAAATTGATAAACCATTAGCCAGACTCATCAAGAGAAAAAGGTAGAAGACTCAAATCAATAGAATTAGAAATGAAAAAGGAGAAGTAACCACTGACACTGCAGAAATACAAACGATCATGAGAGATTACTACAAGCAACTCTATGCCAATAAAATGGACAACTTGGAAGAAATGGACAGATTCTTAGAAATGCACAACCTACCGAGACTGAACCAGGAATAAATAGAAACTATGAACAGACCAATCACAAGCACTGAAATTGAAACTGTGATTTAAAATCTTCCAACAAAAAAAAGCCCAGAACCATGTGGCTTCACAGGCGAATTCTATCGAACATTTAGAGAAGAGCTAACACCTATCCTTCTCAAACTCTTCCAAAATATTGCAGAGGGAGGAACACTCCCCAACTCGATCAATGGAACAGGATAGAAAGCCCAGAGATAAACCCACACACATATGGTCACCTTATCTTTGATAAAGGAGGCAAGCATATACAGTGGAGAAAAGACTGTCTCTTCAATAAGTGGTGCTGGGAAAATTGGACAGGTACATGTAAAAGTATGAAATTAGAACACTCCCTGACACCATACACAAAAATAAACTCAAAATTGATTAAAGACCTAAGTGTAAAGCCAGACACTATCAAACTCTTAGAGGAAAACCTAGGCAGAACACTCTATGACATAAATCACAGCAAGATCCTTTTTGACCCAGCTCCTAGAGAAATGGAAATAAAAACACAAATAAACAAATGGGACCTAATGAAACTTAAAAGCTTTTGCACAGCAAAGGAAACCATAAACAAGACCAAAAGACAACCCTCAGAATGGGAGAAAATATTTGCAAATGAAGCACCTGCCAAAGGATTAATCTCCAAGATTTACAAGCAGCTCATGCAGCTCAATAACAAAAAAACAAACAACCCAATCCAAAAATGGGCGGAAGACCTAAATAGACATTTCTCCAAAGAAGATATACAGATGGCCTACAGACACATGAAAGAATGCTCAACATCCTTAATCATTAGAGAAATGCAAATCAAAACTACAATGAGGTATCATCTCACACCGGTCAGAATGGCCATCATCAAAAAATCTACAAACAATAAATGCTGGAGAGGGTGTGGAGAAAAGGGGACACTCTTGCACTGTTGGTGGGAATGTAAATTGATACAGCCACTATGGAGAACAGTATGGAGGTTCCTTAAAAAACTAAAAATAGAACTACCATATGACCCAGCAAACCCACTACTGGGCATATACCCTGAGAAAACCATAATTCAAAAAGAGTCATGTACCAAAATGTTCATTGCAGCTCTATTTACAATAGCCAGGACATGGAAGCAACCAAAGTGTCCATCATCGGATGAATGGATAAAGAAGATGTGGCACATATATACAATGGAATATTACTCAGCCATAAAAAGAAATGAAATGGAGGTATTTGTAATGAGGTGGATGGAGTTAGAGTCTGTCATGCAGAGTGAAGTAAGTCAGAAAGAGAAAAACAAATACAGTATGCTAACACATATATATGGAATCTAAGGGAAAAAAAAAAAAAGGTCATGAAGAACCTAATGCCAAGATGGGAATAAAGACACAGACCTACTAAAGAATGGACTTGAGGCTATGGGGAGGGGGAAGGGTGAGATGTGACAGGGTGTGAGAGTGTCATGGACATATATACACTACCAAATGTAAAATAGATAGCTAGTGGGAAGCAGCCGCATATCACAGGGAGATCAGCTTGCTGTTTTGTGACCACCTAGAGGGGTGGGATAGGGAGGGTGGGAGGGAGGCAGATGCAAGAGGGAAGAGATATGGGAACATATGTATATGTATAAATGATTCACTTTGTTTTAAAGCAGAAACTAACACACCATTGTAAAGCAATTATACTTCAATAAAGATGTTAAAAAAAATAACATAGTGATTAAATTTATAGTTCTTTTGACAGGCAGAAAAGGAGAGGATATTAGATAGAGAATGAAGTGCATTTAGGAAAACTTAGGGACTAGTTTATGAACAAGTAATATAATTTTGTAATAGTGTAAAAGACAAATAAGGGAATAGATGGAAATAAAACTTGTTTTCCAAAGGTATATTTGATCTTTTGTATCTAGAAAGAGAAAAATCCTGAGTTCCAAGATCAATGATATTAGACCCTCATTTTCAGATGGTTATCTAATCAGTATATGAAGTATTTATGTTTAAAAAGTGAACTGGTTAAGGCAACCAATGAAGCCATCTTTGAGCATTTAACCCCCTCTAAGCTTTTATCAGAAGGCAAATTTTTTTTTCTTTTTCACATTAAAATAGAAAATCTTTCTGGAATAAGTAGTTTAAAATATGTATGAAAATATTCTATATTTTAATATATAGTTTACATTACTTGTTATAATAATAGAAATAATAACATTTCTAGAGATCTCTACAGTTGACATAACATTTTTGCATAAATTATTGGCAAAATGAGCAAAAAGATATTATTTTTTACACACGAGGGAACAAAGTCTCAAGAAATATTTAATACCTTGCCAAAGATCACACATCTAATTAGTGTAAAAGATTGGAATTTGGGCTAAACTCTAGGACTTCTGATTTACATAACATCATATTATATTGCTCCTCTGGCCAGAAACCATAAATGCTTAATTTGAATGTAACTGGATTTAATATGACTTATTTAATGAGGAATAAATAGCAGATCCTTAGTTAGAAATTACTAATAGTTTAAAATTTTTATACCAAACTGTATTAATATCTTAATAGTATTAATACTACTCAATTTGCCACTACTATTTTTGTGAAATGATCTTAAATTAAAAAGCTAGATAATCAGTATCTCCTGATAAGAAGTATTATCCCTTTACTATTTCCTTAACATATATGGCCAAATCATGTTGTGCATTGGTTAAAAAACAAACAAAAAAACCCCCAAACAACCAAAACACCCTTAGGTGACCAAACACTTAGTCCAGAAAACTGTGCTATTTTGTTTCAAGATCAAAACCTTTATTGTGATCCATGGAGAGTCCACGTTAAGTGGGAATCAGGAGTGATGCTCATTCCATGAACAGCCTTTGTTATGATACTTGGAGTAGTAGTTTGTTTGAATGTCCCTTTTCAGATCTTTTGGGAAGGCTTTTTGTAGTGACACTTCCTCTTCTCCCACATAAATGACCTTGTTGGCCTCCACACACTTGCTGTTCTCTGGTCTTAATGCAGACCTTTCACTTGGAATGTAAACTATTCAGTTCCTTTAAACTTTACCCCAAGGAGGTGGAAGGGTCTGTGAATATGTCTGATGAATGCCAGATACAAAAGAAAGTAACTTCAGAGTGAAGCTCAATAAAACCAGTCCTTTCATCTCAGTGAGAAGGCAAGCTTCTCACCCAATGATTTTATCCTAAAGTAGTCAGTTTATCTTTCTGGATTTTATTTGAATTATAAAAGTCTGTCAATTACCCTAAATTATGGGTATGGCCCTTACCCACGTACTTCAAACTTAAAATAGCCTCAATTAGCTTCTGTGATTCCATCAGCAATACTACAGTTTCCTGAAGAAAACCTGAATTTTCTTTGATCTCTCTTTCCTCCTTGCTGCTCAGAGGAACTAACAGAAAATCTAGGGAGACAACCATCAGTAGAAACAACTAAAATACAATGTGATAAATACAGCTCTTGGACTATGTTCAGAATGCTACAGAAATAGAATAGAGAAAATAATGAATTGGGAGAAATTCAGGGAAATTTCAGAGGAGGTGATGGTGGAACAAGATCTTGGAGATAATATGATTCCACCCAGCAAAGAAGAGAGGAAAGTGACTCTAGGAGATTGGTCTCAATGACTGAAAATTGTGCAGGTGGGACACTATTTAACATGTTCCTGGAATCTTGAGAGAATGGATTGTAGCCAGAACATAAGTATATATACATATGTTGGGGGTAGGGGTGGGGGCACAGGAGCAACTGAAGATGAGGCTGGAAAATGCTTTCAAATTTTCATTTATTTATAATATTTATAATAACCTTTATAATATATAATACAATATTATATAATCTTTATAGTATTAAAGATTAATATTATTGCTAATTCAAAATAACTTTCTTTTGTGTTTATAAAAGCACTGCATATTCATTGTAGAAGACTTCATGATCTGAGCTGGACCCATAGCAGCCCCTTACTTATCCTGCTGGACCATAAATTGGATCATCCTCAATCCATTCTGCACACTGTCCCCTGACCAGCCACGCTAATGAGGATTCTTCCTGGCGTTCTCCTAATTAACGTTACAGACAGGGTGGATGCAGTGGGTCCATGTAGACTTAACTTAGCTAATGTAGTGACTCCCAACTCTGCGGCTTCCTAAAAATAATAATGCCCATGGGCTTTACCACTAGTTTCTGGTGAATTGATCTGCGCTGGGGTTCTGTTGTCAGTGAAGCTTTAAACAACTGTCAGGTGATGCTAATATGAAGACTGAAAGAAAATCTCTGAGTTAATAGCTAGCCTCACAAACGACCGATCATCCATGTTTCACTTGAAGATTTCCATCTTCATGAAGCAGGCTATGTTATTTGCAGCCAACTCTATAAAATATTTCTTATGTAAAGCTAAAACTGGCTTTTATTTATCTTTAACCCACAGAACTAGTTCTGTGCTGTGACACTACAAAGAATACATTTATCCTTTTCCACATGACAGCCTGTTAATTACTTGAACATTTGCTAACATGGTCTTCCTGAGTGTTCTTTTTCCTCAAGCTAAACATATAGAATTCTTTTTTAATGTAAGACTGATGTTTTGCTGTTAGCTTAGGCCATCCCTAGCTGGACAGAGAACTTGTTACATTCCATAGATCAGATAGATTTACATTTCTAAATGCCTTGCATTCCTGAAAGACACAGTTTACAGACAGCTTTGGATGATACTGCAAGCCAGAAAATTCCTTTTTTTTTTTGTTATCAAACACAGGAATGCCTGGCCTATATCAGAATGACTGAATCATTAACCAACTAGATTTATTTTACTTTAAATAATCATTTGAAGAATAAATATAGACCAGATTTACTATACTATACTATACTATTAGCTGTAGGAAATACAAAATATTTTATATTTTGTATTATAGTAAAAATACTTTAAATATTTCTCTTTTTATTTTGGGACCCCAGTTATTTTGAAAGCTGGATTCCCCTGCGTTTTGCTATACGGTCATAAGAAGAAGAAAAAAACCTTCACTCAGCTACCAAAAAATGTCTATGAGCTTTTTCTTTGATGATACATAGACCTTTCTATTGTTCAGTGACAAAGGTTTCTAGTCTCTTAGTTACTATGTTTACTCATTTGTGGAGATGCCCTCCTATTTCAACTGTGGTCTGCTTAGTGAGGAATTGAATGGAACCCTCAATTCCCTTGCTCCAGAGAAAGCCTCTGACTTAATTATGTAGGCTGGGTCTTTGATAACCCACTTAAAATGTCAGCTATGAGGACAGCCCTACAGATTATGACCACACATCTCTCTTCTGGTTGACACTGGTTCATTAATCATAACCCAGCCTATTATCAGTTATCCACAGAAAAAAGCCCAAAGGCTGGCAGATATTCAAGATCATCTATAATTAGGTCCCAATTTAACCTTTCTTCCTTTATTACCCATATCTCCCTAAAATGGAGTCCTTATTACATCAGTGTACTCACTGTCTCTCTAGATCATGTCAGAGATATTTCTGTCTGCACAATTATACCATTCTCCCTGAAATACAATGAAGCCTCCTGCCATTCACAGAATCCTTTCTGCCTATACGTAATCTACTCAACATTTAAATATCAGCACAAGACCTGTCTTTTCCATGAAAGTGTCCCAGAATGTTGAAGTTCCCAGAACCTTATAGTTTCTTTGAACACCTGTTGCCTTTATTGTCTATAATGGCAGTTGTAATAGCAACAAAAATAATAAACATATATATAATAAAGGCCATATATGACAAACCGAGAGCCAACATCGTTCTCAACTGTGAAAAACTGAAACCATTTCCCCTAAGCTCAGGAACAAGACAAGGTTTCCTATTCTCACCACTATTATTCAATAGAAATTTGGAAGTTTTAGCCACAGCAATCAGAGAAGAAAAAGAAATAAAAAGAATCCAAATAGGAAAAGAAGAAATAAAACTGTCACTGTTTGCAGATGACATGATACTAAACATAGAGAATCCTAAAGATGCTACCAGAAAACTGCTAGAGCTAATCAATGAATTTGAAAGAGTAGCAGGATACAAAATTAATGCACAGAAGTCTCTTGCATTCCTATACACTAATGATGAAAAATCTGAAAGAGAAACTAAGGAAACACTCCCATTTACCATTGCAACAAAAAGAATAAAATATCTAGGAATAAACCTACCTAAGGAGACAAAAGACCTGTATGCAGAAAACTATAAGACATTGATGAAAGACATCAAAGATGATAAAAACAGATGGAGAGATATACCATGTTCTTGTATTGGAAGAATCAACATTGTGAAAATGACTATACTACCCAAAGAAATCTACAGATTCAATGCAATCCCTATCAAACTATGAATTGCATTTTTCATAGAACTAGGACAAAATATTTCACAATATGTATGGCAACACAAAAGACCCCGAATAGCCAAAGCAGTCTTGAGAAAGAAAAACGGAGTTGGAAGAATCAGGCTCCCTGACTTCAGACTATACTACAAAGCTACAGTAATCAAGACAGTAGGGTACTGGCACAAAAACAGAAATATGGATCAATGGAAGAGGATAGAAAGCTCAGAGATAAAACCAGCACCTATGGTCAACTGATCTATGACAAATGAGGCACGGATATACAATGGAGAAAAGACAGTCTCTTCAATAAGTGGTGCTGAGAAAACTGGACAGTTACATGTAAAAGAATGAAGTTAGAACACTCCCCCCTAACACCATACACAAAAATAAACTCAAAATGGATTAAAGCCCTAAATTTAAGGCCAGACACTATAAAACTCTTAGAGGAAAACATAGGAAAAACACTCTTTGACATAAACCACAGTAAGATCTTTTTTGACCCCCCTTCTAGAGAGAGAAATGGAAAAAAGAACAAAAATAAACAAATGGGACCTAATGAAACTTAAAAGATTTTGCACAGCAAAGAAAACCATAAGCAAGACGAAAAGACAACCCTCAGAATGGAAGAAAATATTTGCAAATGAATCAACTGATAAAGGATTAATCTCCAAAATATACAAGCAGCTAATGAAGCTCAATATCAAAAAAATAAACAACCCAATCCAAAAATATTTAGAAGACCTAAATAAAGCTTTTTCCAAAGAAGATATACAGATTGCCAACAAACACATGAAAGGATGCCCAACATCACTAATCATTAGAGAAATGCAAATCAAAACTACAATGAGCTATCACCTCACACCAGTCAGAATGGCCATCATCAAAAAATCTACAAAGAATAAATGCTGGAGAGGGTGTGGAGAAAAAGGAACCCTCTTGTACTCTTGGTGGGAGTGTAAATTGATACAGCCACTATGGAGAACATTATGGAGGTTCCTCAAAAAACTAAAACTAGAACTACCATATGACCCAGCAATCCCACTACTGGGCATATACCCTGAGAAAACCATAATTCAAAAAGAGACATGTACCACAATGTTCATTGCAGCACTATTTACAATAGCCAGGACATGGAAGCAACCTAAGTGTCCATTGACAGATGAATGGATAAAGAAGATGTAGCACATATATACAATGGAATATTAGTCAGCCATAAAAAAGAAACAAAATTGAGTTATTTGAAGTGAGGTGGATGGACATAGGGTCTGTCATACAGAGTGAAGTAAGTCAGAAAGAGAAAAACAAATACTGGATGCTAACATATATATTTGGAATCTGAAAAAGAAAAATGGTTCTGATGAACCTAGCGGCAGGACAGGAATAAAGATGCAGATGTAGGGAATTGACTTGAGGACACGGGGAGGGAGAAGGGTAAGCTGGGATGAAGAGAGAGAGTCACATTGACATATACACACCACCAAATGTAAAATAGATAGCTAGTGGGAAGCAGCTGCATAGCACAAGATCAGCTTGGTGCTTTGTGACCACCTAGAGGGGTGGCATAGGGAGGGTGGGAATGAGACACAAGAGGGAGGGGATATGGGGATATATGTATGCATATAGCAGATTCACTTTGTTATACAGCAGAAACTAACACAACACTGTAAAACAATTATACTCCAATAAAGATGTTAAAAATAATAATAATAATAATCACTGTTTAATAAGTTACCATTTTACTGAGCACTCTTCTGGACAATTCATATATATTGTTAACCCTGAGGGTAGATCTTATTTTACCTGTTTTACAGAAGAGGAAACTGAGACTCAAACGGGTTAAGCAACTTGCCCCATATGACAAAGCTACTAAGGAGTGGAATTAGGATCAATTTCTGGTCTATCTGACTGTATAATATCAGGTCACCTTACTTCTGTGTCTGCTTGGCCCTGAATCATGCACTGGCTTGTATTATTATTTAACTTTGCTATACTTGAGAAACATTGTATTTAACTTGTAAAATAATAATTTAGAGCAAATCAGCATCATGTTAATACTTACGTATGAAGTTTAACTATACAAAACTCAACACTATTTTAAAAGCCTGAAAGAACCTGAGGGGCACGGTCTCATTTACTACCCAAAGTCACGTCACACCTCTCTTCCTAGTCAACAATCTCCTTTTCTTTGTTAGAATTTAATTACATCCATTCTAATTAAGGGATTGAATCCAGATGAAATCTACACCCTTTAGAAAGTGAGAATTGGCACAGATATGTGGATGGTGAGTTTCCCATAATCCTTAGACGACTTCCTAAGGAATTAATTCTCTTTCCAGTGCCTTCTCTGCATGGTTGGCTCTATCTCCCATAGTTCCCACGTTACCCTCCTGCTTGCCTGTGGCCAAACCTCTACCTGCCTCTAGCAGCTTTGCCTTCCCCAAGTACAGTTAGATGAACCAGGCTCTCCAATTGTGGTTCTGTGTCATGTTCACCCAGAGCTCTGCTCTTCTTTCAAGGTTGTGGTCAAAATGCGAGGTAATGAGCGCCGCTTCCCCAGGCCCCTCTGCCTCACCGTGTAATCTGCTTGCACTGTGTTAGAAGCCAGTCCAGAAGAGTGCTTGATCCAAACCGTGACCTGAATGCTAGCCTTTCCAGTACCATAAAGGTATTTCTGGCAGCAGGACTTATCCATCCTTTTAAATCAAAAAACATTTAGTATCTGCGGGGAATTGGTTCCAGGACCTGCCATGGATACCTAAATTCGCGGATGCTCTAGTCCATTGTGGGCATTCTGTATCTGCGGATTCTGCACCTTCTGTGCTTGGTTGAATCTGCAGATTGGGAACCTACGGATACGGAGGGCAGACTGTATTCAGCCCCAGCCAAGGATCCACCTGCAATGACTTAGTCTTAGGACTTTTGATAGTAAACAGAGAAACAAGAGCCAATCTCAGCAATATTGGTGATGTGAAGGAAGAGGTAGAAAGGCACCAAGGGAAGACCTGGCTTCAGTGTTGGAACTTTCCTGCTTTAATACTATGCAAAATGTACAGTAGGATAGAATATTTCTTCTCAATCCCTTATCAAGTAAGACAGAGTAGAAGATATTGGTCTTTATAATTATATATAAAAATTATATGTAAATATATATACACCTAGTACTTTTCCAGTGGTTTCTAAATTACATGAAGGTCTAGACTCTTTTATTTGAAATATTTCATGCACTTAAAACAAGTACTTAGCTAATCCTCAAGCACTCTTTTTAGGCAGCGCCATATTATTAACCTCATTTTAACACAGACAGACTTTACTGGCTTATCCTTTAGTCCTACAGAAAGACCAGGGAGAACAGCAGAATTAGAAGAACTTAAACATAATCTTTATAGTCATGATGGTTTTTCTGAATAAATTATAGATATAAATCTTTTGTTAAATCATGGTAGGTCAATACTTGGAGAGAATTTACCTCTGCATGTGAAATCAGAGTGCTTGAATGAAGTAGCATTGCCAAGTATTAAGTTTGCCATTATAGGTCCCTGTAATGATCCATTGACCTCTTCTTCCAGAATAATATATTTCCAGAATATAATGACACATTTTAACTCAAATTAACTTTTACATCTTCTTATAAGCCATAGTTACTTTTATTGTTATCCACAATTTTAAGGAAGGGGTATCAATTTTTCTGAGACTAATATTATTACTTTCAATTATTGTATATATTTAAAAGAGAAAAAATATGGTCCTTCAAGCCCAATCAATCATTGATTACTATAACGTTCCTCTTAGAAACATACATTTTAAAAGTGAGCCTTATTCATGTGAACTATGTCTAATACATATGAGATGTATTTTCTTCAGGAACATTCAGCAATGAAGGAAAAAACCTTTTGACTAAATGACTTTAGAAATAGCCCTGCCTGCCTGATTCATTATGGAACATTAGCATGAGTCATAAGTACCAAAGCTCAGTTGCACGTTTGTGACATCATGATATCACATGACTATGACTATGCTGACAGGCTTAGCTTCTTAAGCTTTAATTTCATAATTAACTTTTTCAAGGTAGGATGGATCTGGCATCAGTGGTTACAAAGCTTTCAGCAAAACCCTGGAATATATGAAATATTTTATAAAAGACTTAGAGTCTGCTTAGTGTAGGCCATATAAGTTAATGTTGAGGGGATTATAATTTTACTTTTATGATTGAGATTATGGTAAAACGTGGCCTTTCTAGCTCTTATGCCATTTTTGTTTCATGATGGCTGATGTTCCAAAATAGGGTTACATTCTAGTTATTTTCTATTTGGAAAATTCAAATACCTCCAGTGGTACCAATAAAAAAAAGAAAGTGTCAAAATTTCATATACACTGCATGCCCCCCACAAATACTCTCCATTTGTTTGATTGACTGATGAACATAGGAAGACAGTTGGCATATTTTTTCATTGAGTTGAATGCATTTGACTGACAGGTGAGGTAATTCTGCTTGTTTACAATACATGACTTTGGATTTCCTGGAAAGACATATTTTACTGAATAAATAATGAATAAACTGATAAATTAATATTTTAATGATTTGAAGTTGTATTTAATACTATTTAGCATTACATCTAATTGATTTTATCTTCCTCAATTACTCTGATCAATTTTCTGCACCAATGGAGGGAAATGATGACATGGATAATCTGAAACAAGAGATAATTTTTAAATATAAATATGTTTATATATTGGTGTTTAATTCTGAAGCTGAAGAATAGTCTATCTCATATTCTGCTCCATTGTATATCTGCAAGAACACAGATCCTGTCTTGTTTGACTATATCTCAAGGATATAGCTCAGCGTCTGGCATATAGTAGATATTTCAAAGTATATATTGAGCAAAAAAAATAAATTCCCTGTAATTGTGAACAGCCACACTAGCAAGGCCCATGTTGGCAGAGCAGGAAAGTAGTCCATCCCAAGTTATTCAGCTACCAGAGCCTCCATGGTTCACTGCATGCTAGAAACTGAGTAGGAAGTATTAGAATGTAATTCCTTTTGTTATGTGTTTGTTTTGAATATTTTACTTTTAATTTGCAACGAGAGATGAGACAAGTATCAACAGGCTCCTAGGTTCCCATTGCCTACCCAGTTCCCTACATTTTACAGCAGTAATGCTTACATTGCATGGCAATTTTCCGAGGAAAGTTTTAGGTTAAGTCTTTTGTCACTTTCACTGGCAAAAGTTTCCCACTTTGGAAGATCTATTATCTGTTGCAGCTCTCTGTGAACCTGAACATGATCCACGTTCTCTAAGAATAAAGAGAATTGACTTATTGACTCATAATAAACTCCTATGGCACTGACACCAAGTCAATATCACCTTTTCATCTTCTTTCGTGTATTCTTTGTCTTTGTCAGATGTATGTCTAGTGCTCACAAATTATAGGTAATCCTTTGTTCTAGACACAATCAGTGAATGATAAGCAATAGGGTAATCGAACAATGTTATGATATTTATTGGATTTCATTTTTATGCGTAAAAACCTCTACCTGTTGAGAAATTAAACTGTATATGTGGCTTTAGTGGTTCACTGTGACATCACGGTTCAGTCACCTGGAGATGATTTGTTTTGTAATTTATTCATACATGAGCAGGAGTCCTTTTTTCCACCCAGGAGAAAAGGAATCCATGGTACCATTTGGCTAAGTAGGGTTCTAGCCTTGCTTCTGTGAGAGTCACTTTCTCCTGATCAGCAGTCACACTCTCCAGTTAAGTAAAACTTTTAAAACATCTGGATGTCAATCAACGGATTAGTGAGCATAACATAACGTCTGTTATGAACAAGGGAGGTTGGGAAGAAGAAGAAAGACCAAGAAGAAGAAAAGAAGGAAGAAGAGATTTTGGCTCATATTCTCAAAGGATCCAATAGTTGAAATGAAATGAACAAACATGACCCAAAATAAAGGATTGTTTAAAAAGATAGATGGAGCACAGATGGCCAAAACACACATGAAAAGATGCTCAACATCACTACTTATTAGAGAAATGCAAATCAAAACTATAATGAGGTATCACCTCACACTGGTCAGAATGGCCATCATCCAAAAAAATCTACAAACAATAAATGCTGGAGAGGGTGTGGAGAAAAGGGAACCCTCTTGCACTGTTGGTGGGAATGTAAATTAGTACAGCCACTATGGAGAACAGTATGGAGGTTCCTCAAAAAACTAAAAATAGAGCTACCATATGATCAAGCAATCCCATTCCTGGGCATATATCCAGAGAAAACCATAATTTGAAAAGATACATGCACCCCAATGTTCATTGCAACACTATTTACAATAGCCAAGACATGGAAGCAACCTAAATGTCCACTGACAGAGGAATGGATAAAGAAGTTGTGGTACATATATATACAAGAAATATTACTCAGTCATAAAAAAGAATGAAATAATGCCATTTGCAGCAACATGGATGGACCTAGAGATTGTCATACTGAGTGAAGTAAGTCAGACAGAGAAATACAAATATCATATGATATTGCTTATATGTGGAATCTTAAAAAATGGTACAAATGAACTTATTTACAAAACAGAAATGGAGTCAGAGATGTAGAAACAAACTTATAGTTACCAAGGGGGGAAGGGGGAGGAGGGATAAATTGGAAGATTGGGACTGGGATGGATATTTGTATATGTGTAACTGATTCACTTTGCTGTATACCTGAAACTAACACAATATTGTAAATCAACTATACTCCAATAAAAGTTTTTTTTTTTAAAGTGTAGATAGAACAAGGTGCTGGGTTATTCTTTTTATATGTGAACGTATTGGGACTTAGAGATAAGAACTTTGGAGGCACAAGTTCTTACACTTGTTTGTCAAACTTCAGATCATTGGAACAGATCCAGCAAGCTGTCCTGTCTAGACATTTAAGACATTTTACAATGAAATAAGATGGGTACATAGGCAGGGCAGCCGTGTTAAGTAAGGCTTTTCATTGTTGTTATTAAGCCTGCATGCAGTAAGGAACTTTACTAATGAAAATAGAAGGAATGGTGACAACACAAGTTATTTAAGAAGTGAGAGAGGAATAAATCAGTATTTATTGTAAGTAAAGTAGCTTTAGGCAAGAAGTAGAATCTTTCTCTGTCCAGGGGTAAAAGATGAATATAGATGTAGACAAAGAAGTATGCTGAGATAGAAGTAAAAGAGATATGAGAGCTCACTCCAGGTGGATTTCAAAGGCATTCACTGAAATGGAGGGCTGAAATGGGGGAGTAGGAGGGAAGACTCGAGAAAAAGAAGGTCTGGGCAACCCCTGTCATGTCGTCACTGGAGAATTATCCCAGTGGTCTACGAGATATTTGCACAGGAGTGGAAAGGACCCAGCTGAAGTTTGGCCAGTCACTTCTACACTTGGTCTAATACTGCTCAGGTGCTGGAGCAAAAGCAGAGGAAACAAAGGTTGGAGTTATCCAGACTGAGATTAACAGGACAGGCGTAATGAGCATGAAGGGGGTGAGCCTGGGTCATTGGAAGGGGGCTGCCCGGAGGCTGCTGTGCTGCCTGGGAATCCAGTGTGAAAGCTGCTGCTCCTTGTTTACCAGGAAGGCTAATCAAAAACTGCTTTCGCATTTTCTCTCTGTCGCATCAGAAGATAAAAAAGGACTAATCTCCTCTCTTCTGAGGAGTAAGCTAAAGTTTACTGGGGCTTCATCCTGTTTTTATTGAAAATGCTCAGCTGTATGATGTTAATATCTTTTATATATGAGTCACAAGAAAAGTAAAAGGACCTAGCAGAACTCTAGTGAATTAAGTGTACAGAAAAAAAAAAAAAAATCAGTCACATGCTTTATTGGATAAAAATAGCCAGGATAGGTGCTAACACTGATATAACACAGTGTAGCACCTAAAAGAAAAAAAAAATAGCTCTCAAGGTACCCATTCCAGAGAACAGCTGATTTCATGAAAAATTTAAGAATTTGAAAAATTATTCTGCATCAGGCATATTAGAAAGTGCTATCTTTGATATGAAAGAGATAAGTAAAGATTCAACAAGTATGACTTTTCAGAAGCTTTATCTATATGTAATTCCATCTTCCTAATAATGTGGGACTTGGTCACTAAAGGTACTGATTCAACATGATTCCAGGATTCCTATGACATCAGCAAGTTGTTTCAGCAAGTTGCTTATGGCACCGACCTTGAGGGCTTCCAATCACATTGTACTTGAAAGCGAATGTCCAACCAGTCACATGACGGTAGAAAATCTTCTATACAGAGTGCCACTAGCATAAATAAATATCCACCCAAAAGTGCCTCTGGTTACCACCTATACAGGATATTCTCTTTCTGAATTCTACCCAGCTAAAAAAGGGAGAGCATTAAATGGTTCCTTATATTATTTGCAGCCTATTTATGTTTATATATTAATGTATAAATTAAGAGTAATTGTAGTAATCAAAGTGCCAGATATATACTAGCACTTTTCTCTTTTAAAGATAAATGAAAATTGTGAGCAGCCTTCTACCTTCAAATTTCACCAGCAGAGATTTCATTGTTGTTTCATCCCTGGAGACAGTGTCATGGAACATCTTACTTGGAGCCACATTTACTTGGATTCAGTCCCGATGACAACTAACTATTCTAAGCTGGGTCCATTCCTTCGTGGACAAAGCAGGTAGAAAACCTTTTGCACTACCCACTGTATGTGGATGTTGCAACAGTCAGGTAAGGTAATGGAAGGAAGGGGCTCTGAGCCTACAGTCAGTATACATATTATTATTAATATGTTCATGTATTATTATTATTATTATTATTATTATTATAACCTAAAAAAAAGACAATTTAAATATAAATTTCACAAATGAATTCACCTAAATATAGTGATTTCCATTATACACTCTGTACATCACAGTGTACTCTCAAGACCATCCAGAGTCTACGGAAATATTGGAACTTTGCTGTACCAAATATTGCTTTGAATAAATGACCTGGAACATAGATTTTAGATTTTTTTATGGTAAGAGTGACTTTTGTTGCTGTAATCGATCTAAGATTGATACAAACCCAACAAAACATACACACAGATTAAATTTTTCCTATAATTAGTCTTAAAAGATAGATGTCATGTCAGAAATTTATAGATAGATTAGGTTTAATAGTCTGTCCAACTTTTCTACAACCCCATAAATATTTTAGGACATATTTCCATAATTAAATGGGCACTATAGTGGATGGGTACTGAATTACTATAATGATAATGTGAATGCTGCTGATTTTACTTTCTAATCTGGGTTTTCTGTTCTGGTTAATAAAATGTTTGAAATTTTGTATATAAATTGATCAGTGTTTATGAAAATAAACAAAATAAATTTGAAGTCAAATAAATCATAAACATTACAAGTATTTTAAAGGTCTGCTTCCACCTTTGCTATTTTACTAGTCTATTTCCTCTCTGAGTGTATTTTGTTGCTGTTTTTCTGTGGATCTTTTCCTTCAGGTCAGCCCCCCCTTTCAGAACTGAGACTCCTAAACTAAACCAAAATAACAAACAAACAAACAAAACACCCCAGAACTTTATTTTGGGCTTGGTAGTAATAGAAAATAAATTATTATGCAATGTATTGAATATTTAATGGATATTCAAAATGAATTGTGGTCTTAATACAAAAATTCAACTGCTAAAAATTAAGATTAATCCTGCACTAGGGAAAATAATTTGGATCTTTGTACTCCTATAGTTTTAAATGTGAAGATATTTTTAAAAGTAAAATAAAATACAAGGGATAAAAATATACCAAAAATATAATGAACAGATTATAGCAAGTTATTTTGTGTATACTGACAAAATGATGTCTAAAGGTTATATGGAAAGCAAAAGACCTAGAATAACACAACACAATAATGAAGGAGAAGAACAAAGTCAGAGGACTGATTCTACCAGATCTCAAGACTTACTAGATAAAGCTAAATCAGGGCAGCAAAAGAACAGCCAAACACATTCATGGAGTAGAATGGAGAACTCATAAATAAACCCACACAAATTAGTTAACTGATCTTTGACAAACCAGCAAAGGTAATTCAATGGAGAAAGGTTGTTTTTTTTTTTAACAAATGGTACTGGAACAACTGAACATCCACATGCAAAAAAATAAATCAAGACACAGACATTAATTCTACTTGGGGTTTACTCAGCTTCTTGAATCTGTATGTTTATATCTTTCACCAAATTTAGGAAATTTTCAACCATTATTTTTTTGAGTGCTCTTTCAGTCTCACTCTCTTTCTTGTCTCCTTTTAAGATGCCAATGATACAAATGATGGATCTTTTGTTATTTTTCCTCAGATGCTGAAGGTTCCTTCTCTCTCTCTCTCTCTCTCTCTCCAGAACTTTTTCTTGTAACTTTCAAATCATGGTAATAGTAATAATACTAATAAAATGTAATAAAATTAACAATCATGTTGTTAATAAATACTGAGATGTTAGTTTGTGTTCAATATTGTGCTAATGCCTTAAATGGACATTGTCAGGTAATCTTCTAATAGTAATAATTGTATTAGGTGGTCATTTGTACTAACAGTATTTTAAAATTGAGACAGCTATGGTTTAAAAAAAAAAAACAACTTTTAACTGGTTAAGAAATACTTGCCCGTGTTCACCAAGCTAGTAAGTAGTGGAGCTGTGACTTGAAAGCAATCCTTAAACATTGTGGTTAACTGCCTCTATGTTAAATGAACAGATAATTTGTTAAATCTAATCCGTTAGTGACTTGAGGCTCAATTTTTAAAACTAATATAATAAGTATATTCTTATTAACATTTCTATATCTGTTGTTAAAAGTTCAAATATATTAAATGGTTTAAATTCTTACTCTGTATTGAAATAAGACATATTTTCCCTCATAATCTAAAACAAGGACATGGTATCCACAAGAAACAATAAATTCAACCATGTTCTTATCATAACTCACATCACTGACTCATGCTTAACTAGTAAGTGTGTTACTGGCATAAGTAAGAAAGGTTATGTGCCCTTGAAGAAGCTAAATTTAACACCAATTTCCTGCCATCCTCGCCCCCTCCCCCCAGACAAGGGGGATTAGAGGAAGAAAAGGCACAGTAGACACTGAACAACAGAGTGTTAACAAATTAACAGTTACTATCGCTCCCTCCTCTTCAATATCCTCCGGACAACACAGACTGCAGATCTAAGAGAAATGACACAAAAATTTTCATTGATTGTAATAAGCATTTGGCAACAATGATCTCTTCTGTCATGTATGGTATAGCTTGAATTAGTCATTAAATTGCTGTGCTAGATACAGTACGTTCCGTATACTGGTTAACAATGTGTATTCACAATGAGACTCTGAAATTCCTATTCCATTTGCATTATTCTGAAAAATAGTTTCTGGAGCATTGTTAATGGCATATCCTTTTACTAGCTCTCACAATCCTTTCTGATTATTTTAATAATGGAGGGGATGGATAAGGAATCTCCACATTATCTGTCATAATGTAACCAAAGAAAGAGCACGGCATTTGGGGTTAGCTTAATCTGTATTAGTAAGTTTCCAAAAAATGTTTATTTTCCTAGCCATAAAATGGAGCAAGTATTAATTAAGCCATTAACTTTCTTTTAAAATTCCTCAAGGGAGTATTTGTAAGAGATACAAAAAGTGGTCAGAGTACGTGCTTTTGTAAAATTACATCTGTAAGGGGTCATTTGGTAATTTTGGGGTAATTATTAGTTTAAAATATATTAAGATATCATTTATATTGTCATAATTTATATAAATAGGTATTTTTGGTAGGGCATAAAATTTAGTCTTATTAAAAATTATTTTGTTAGCCCATAATGTATCTTAAGTAATTTAAAACATATGACTAGTCTACCTTTATCAGAATTATTAGGACTTGTAAGTTAAATTTAAAAATTCAATTAACAGATTTATTGTCAAGAGTTTAGATGATTTGTTCAAGGTTAGGTTTTTGATGCAAGAAGAATTGCACTTAATCATATATTAATTAAATCAAAAGAAAACCATTTGATTGATGGTAGTAATACTTTTCTTCAAGCATCTTTCCCTAATCATCAGAGTACCTATTACTACACCAGGCACTAATTTATGATTTTTTTAATGTCCTTGGAAGAGTTAAGTCATTCTTGAGGGTGAATCATATAGATGTTTGAGATGCTAGGGTCAAACACCTGAATAATTTTAAAGGAAGCTACTTTTCAACAGCCTAAAGCACATCTTTACCGAGCATTTTTTAAAAATTTCTTTAAGTCTTTATTGAATTTGTTACAATATTGTTTCTGTTTTATATTTTCATTTTTTTTTTTTGGCTGTGAGGCATGTGGAATCTTAGCTCCCTGATCAGGGATCAAACCCACACCCCCTGCATTGGAAGGTGATGTCTTAACCACTGGACCGCCAGAGAAGTCCCTTTACGGAACATTTACAAGATTCCAGGCATCGTAAGCACACCAGGAAACAGACAGGAAACTTGTCCTGAGTCTCACAATTGACAACACACATGCAGCTTACTGAGCTCCAAACCCATTCTGTAATTATCCACAATGCCTAGGGATTTTTCTGAGAATTTTCCATCAAGTATACACACCTGGTAATCTATATATCTCATTATTTATCTTCTTCACATGTTCATGTGTAGAAGGCACTTTTTCCCATTTTTTATGGAGAAATAAAGGTACAATGCAATCAAAAACTTAGATTGCTAGACAAGTCTATGCTGAGGCAAAAATACTGCAATAAACAATATCCTAGGGATCTGAATCATCTTATTCACATAAGAAGTATGTGTCAGCAGAGAGGAGGAGAAAATCCTGGACCAGGAAATAGGAAGCTAGGCACTAGGTCCTTTGCTGCTCTACACTAACCAGTAACCGGTGGTAATAGCTGGAGACTTCTTTTGGAACTTGGGTTGCCTCATCTATGAAATAAGGTCAGTGAATCAGGAATTCTCAGCTGTCACTCAACTCTACTTGTATGTGATTCAAAACTTCAGATATATATGCACTGAAAAATGCTTTGTCAACCATTTGGAAACACTTGAAATAAATATACTTATTACCTGACTTTTACTTGGAGAAGGCAGAGAGAGTTTTCTTACATAGATTTTTAATTTGCAGAGTTGGCTTTTCAATACTTGTGGAACATTGGGTACTGCTGCATTTTTACTGAACATGAAATTTGAATTTAACCAAATTGCATTTTTCTTTACATACTGCCTCCATTTTAATAATTTAAAATAAAATGTGGTATAATTTAAGGAATAAAATTATTCTTCTTGCCTGCTTATACTATTTCATATTAAAATAAACATATTGATCAAATTAATGGTGAGAGGTCTAGCAGGCAAAAATGTATGAGATTTTGAGCCAAAAGTTAGACGTCTAGTTTTCAGTTATTTGGTTTTCAGGCTCCAAATTGAGAGGAACCAGGATGCATTCAAAAAAAGTCTTGGGACTCCCAATCAGGATGAGGTGTTGAAACTAACAGAAAGATAAGTCATTGAACATAAGCTCCAACAATTTTTCAGTTTTGTCTTCCCTTTTCTGACTTCTTTGCTGTCTCCTTGTTTCACCTTGACTGTTAAATTCATTCTACAGACTTTTTTTTAAAAAGACACAAACATGAGGATACTATAGGGAATATAAATCGTTCTCTTTATGAATATTTATCTCATACTAAGATATTTTTACCCAATGGGAAGGTATCATATCCCCATTATGTATTAAATATACCAGGAATGAGAATGAATAATTACAAATTAACCTGAAACTGTTTCATCATCTTCTAGTTAAACCACTATTTCTTCCGGGAATTTTTTTTTTTTTTTTTTTTTTTTTTAATCTGACTCCTGAAATGCTGAGTCTAGACTTGCTTCCATGTCCTAAATGCATTGCAATTCCTACCTTTACCTGATGTATTTTAAAATCATGAACGTGTTCTATACATGAGAGGAATAATAAGGACCTAATTTTTGTTTCTTTATTTCTAAATAACATATTTTGAATAATTTTGGTTAGGTCATTTACTATCATAATAGGAAAGTAAATCAAAGTGTCACATAAAATGTTTTCTTTTTCAAATGTTTCATGGCCATTATTGAAGCAATAATTTTTGTGAGCAAATCATGCCATGTTGAAATCTGATACCATGCTATTCAAATTTCGTTTTGTTAATGCTAGTTTTTCTTGAACGCATTTCTACTCTGGCACTTCTCTTGCCTTAATGTCTGGCTCTCTCCCAGCACATTCAATGGCTAAACCTTTACACGCAGGCTCCTCCATTTTCAGACCCATCCATGTTCCCAACTGACAACTCCAACTCTGCACTTCCATGCTGGTCTGGCTGTCTCCTCATATTCATCATTCCCCACCCAACACACATAGATGGACCATGGACAGTTCTCAATGTGATCTTTAATCTTTGGTCCATTATCTCTTACTGTGCATAAGTGAACCCATCTCTGTCCTTGCTCCGCTACCATCTGACCCCTAGGGGAAACTGTTTGGACCTTGCTGACTCCCATTACTTGTCTTCATATGTCATAGGGGATTTTAAGCTGGTGGGTCTGAAAGCAAAACCATTCACTCAATGTATTTTATTTTATTTATATAAAACTATTATCTTAGGGATAAAATATGCAGAGCTCTTGTGGTACTGTTTCCAATTGTCACAGTAATTATGACAATGAATCTTGTCTCTCCAGCTAGATTGGAAGACCTCTGTGGGCAGCTCTTACATCTTAAATTCATTAAACAAAAGTGCTTACATAATCAGGATAAAAATAAAAGGAGTCAATCCCCACAGCAGAGTCTATTAGATTCAGTGTTTTTCTTGTGAACTTGCACAAAGTGTGCTGGGAGCAGAAGTTTATCAGCTAGGGAGGAAGAGGAAGGTAGAGGAAGATTATTAGTTTACAGGGAAAAAAGAAATAGCCTGTGTAAAGTTACAAGGACGTGGATGGACTTTGCGTTTTGTATAATTTTTTTTGTAATCATTCCTTAGGAATAAGTGTGTGTGTGTTGTTTGTGGGGTTTTCTCTGGTATGTGGCAAGAGTAACTATATAGCTTTGCTCCCCAACACGTGCTCCATGAACCAACATCATCATCATCACTTGGGAATTTGTCAGAAATGAGGACCCTTCAGCCCCACTCCAGATCTACTGAAACAGAATTCTCATTTTTAAAAAGATACTCACCACCACCCCACCACCTCAAACCTGGTGATTCTTAAGCATATTTATAATAATTTTGAAAAGCTCTGGTATATATTGTGTGTAGGATAGAGTGTGGGTTGCATAGGTCGTGTGGTCATTGCTGCAGATAAGGTTGGACATGTAATGGGAACAGAACATAAAACATATTTGCTCTACTAAGCTATTTGATGAAGCTAGGGACCCAGAAAAATGCATACATCCACACAATCTGGCATAAAATTTCAGGGCATTTCAGAGTACTTCTAGAGCCCAGAAATGAAGTGCAGTTGTTAGTTGTTACTTAGGTAAGTGACAAGATCAGATTTGTGTTGTGGAAAAATAAATAGCAGTGGTTTAAAGGAAGGAGCAAATAGGGGCAGACAAAATTTGGAGGCCATTTCTAAGATCCAGATAAGAGAAGTGTAATTTCCCAATGTATATTAAGTACCACCAATATGCAAAATCCAGGAAAGAACATTCAAATTTTAGCTCTTAATGCAAGGGCTAAATATTCAGATTGATGACTGAGGATCAGAAGTAGCTAGCTACCTGAAAAATAGAAATCTTCATACTTAATCTAATCCTATTTTCTGCTCTCAGATATGAACAGGATCCCTTTTCCTTGACTCATTAGATATCTTCATGCGTTTTTGCACTGCTCTAGAGATTTGTAACTTTACTTGATACCAAGCCCTCTGCAGGAACTTTTGTATTATGGACATAAACTCCATTATTGTCATAGGCTGTTCATTTCTTCCAGAGGCACCCCTCTGCAGGGCTTTGTGTTCCATCTCCCTTCTACTACAGAAGGCTGAAGAAAGGGTCTTTCTCATTGACAAGGCAGTGAGTTCTGCTTACTATCCTGAAGGATGAAACCAGGTGATTTTCTTTTTGTTTGATCCAAGAAGTTTCTAGCCACTTTTCCTTTTTCTTCTGAATTTTTTTGAGATGACCTCTTTCCATCCCTTACCCTGTAGCTACCCACTCTGATTCAAAAAAAGCTTTTAAAATAAAAATATAAAGTAACTCCTGAAAGTGACATTTGAAGCAAAATCGTGTCATAAGTGGCAATTTTACTGCTTGCAATGGCTGTAGTTGCTGCTTGTCACTCCCATCCTGACTTTCTCTTTATTTCTAAATCCAGATTTATAAGTGATTTATAGTGCCCACTCGTGTTCTTGAGTGTTTGGTCTGTGCCTATGCTCTGCAGGACTTTAAGTGAATTCACTCATTTAGTCCCAACAATAACCCTGACAGGTATAATAACCAGTTTAACATTTCGTACATATATCAAATACTAAAGAGTCACTTTATTAAAAAGAATCAGCAAGCTTCAGTAGATCTTAACATAAAAATTACTAAGTTGAAGACCTTGCTTCTCCTTGAAGTCATAGTTTCCTAAATTGCAATGCAGTAGCTGAAAAGCATCTGCAAATAAGAATAACATTGTGAATCTTATTTAAAGTTTTAGGTCAGTATTGTCACGATACATCATTCACCATCTGTCAAGTTGTCGGCATGTGAAAGGTCTCTAGAGAATAAAGAATATTTAGCTGGAAACAGTCTCCTCCAATTTTCTCCTCAAATAATTACTTGGGTCAAAATTGTTCTTACTAGGTCATTGCTAACTAATATTTCTGATATGTTTGGCATGTTACTATGCATTACATCAAATCAAATTTTTATCATATTTTATAAAACTTCTATGTCAAATACAATGGCTTTCTCCCAGTGAGCACTCAAGTGTGGTAATTAATGATGTCCAAGACCTACCTCTCATCATTTCAGTTTGCTTTACATTTTTCTTTGCTAATTTTTTTTCTCCAAACCTTGGCATTACTTCACGATTTATTAGTGTCTTTGATCAGTTACTTAGTTTCCTCATCCGTAAAATTGGAATACAATAGTGACTGCATTATAGCGTTATTACTAGGATAAAATGAGTTAGTGTAGGAGCTTATAACAATTTTATTACTAAAATATAGAGTTAAAAATTAATTTATTTCTCGGAGTAAAACAAGAATGCTAATTAAAAGGGAATTATTTAAGTTCTTTACATACTTTTATTCACACATTGCAAGAAAATGCATGCATGTTAAACTATCAGCATAACTTAATCCATTAATGTGCTTATTTACATGAGGCGCTTCATGCTCTCAAGAATGTACTCAACTCTTCTGATATGTCTTTCCTGCATTTGTAGATTTTGTTTTCTCTCCCTTCCTATATTGCTTTACATTTGTTTGCATCATGCTTTTGCCTGTATAATGTGCATTGAAGACATAAATGTTTGTTCTTTCAAGCAATCAAGTCCAACAAAGTTTCTGTAATATGAAAAAAATAATAGGTAACCACTCAAATATTTGTGCGCAATGGTATTAAACAATATTAGTTGTAGGCAAACCATCCCCCCGACCCCCACCCTCCCCCACAACCAGCTGTCCCCAAACAGAAGTAATGAGCCTTTCCTCCAATCCCATGCTCTTTCCCACAGTGGTGGAGTGTTCTAGATCATATCAGTCTAGCTTGCTACTCTGATCTCCATCAGGAACAGAATCAATTCGTACTGAAGCCCAGAGAGATGGCATCATAGGAAGAAATTGTATTAGTCTGACATAATTATAATCTTTTCATTTATGGGGGAATAGTTTTCATTAGTGCGCTAATCCAAGGCTCCCTCCCTCCACCCAAAGTAAAGAGCAATAAATTGATGCACTGAGTTCCTGCTGGCTATCACATGACTTCCTCCAAATGATATAGCTCTCAAACGGCTCTCATTTCCTCTCTGGAAGGGTCTTATTGAATGAAAGTGCCATGCTGCCAGCCATGGTGAGGTTCTAAAAGTCAAGTCTGATCGGGTCATTTGCATTCTTAAAATCCTTTATTGTTTTCCTGCTGCTTATAGGATAAGGTCAAATCCCCCTTGCATGGCAACTCAGTCCTCTCTCATCTGGCCTGGCCTGTGCCTGCACCTGCCTCTGGCCCATCCCACCCTCCCTGACCCTCCATCCGGTCATGGTGATTGCATCGTCTGGAAAGCAACGCATTCTTTCTGTATGTTCCTGCTTTAAATTTTTACCTGTTTATGTCCTGTTTACCTCCATTGTCTTCTTGGAGAAATAGCATAAATATATCTCCCCTTCATACTCCTAAGTGAGTATTGCCCTTTCAGGTCAGAGAATATTGTCATATTGTTTTTTTTTTGTTTTTTTTTTTTCAGATTATGGGGTTTTTTTTGTTTTTGTTTTTGTTTTATTTTTTTTTAATTTTAACATCTTTATTAGAGTACAATTGCTTTACAATGCTGTGTCAGTTTCTGCTTTATAACAAAGTGAATCAGTTATACATATGTTCCCATATCTCTTCTCTCTTGCATCTCCCTCCCTCCCACCCTCCCTATCCCACCCCTCTAGGTGGTCACAAAGAAACGAGCTGATCTCCCTGTGCTATGTGGCTGCTTCCCATTAGCTATCTATTTTACATTTGGTAGTGTATATATGTCCATGTCACTCTCTCACTTTGTCCCAGCTTACCCTTCCCCCTCCCCGTGTCCTCAAGTCCATTCTCTAGTAGGTCTGCATCTTTATTCTGTCTTGCCCCTGGGTTCTTCTGACCATTTTCTTTCTTTCTTTCTTTTTTTTTAGATCCCATATATATGTGTAAGCTTACGGTATTTGTTTTTCTCTTTCTGACTTACTTCACTCTGTATGACAGACTCTAGGTCCATCCACCTCACTACAAATAACTCAGTTTCATTCCTTTTTATGGCTGACTAATATTCCATTGTATATATGTGCCACATCTTCTTTATCCATTCATCTGTCGATGGACATTTAGCTTGCTTCCATGTCCTGGTTATTGTAACTAGAGCTGCGGTGAACATTGTGGTACATGACGCTTTTTCAAATATGGTTTTCTTAGGGTAAATGCCCAGTAGTGGGATTGCTGGGTCGTATGGTAGTTCTATTTTTAGTTTTTTAAGGAACCTCAATACTATTCTCCATAGTGGCTGCATCAATATACATTACCATCAATAGTGCAAGAGGGTTCCCTTTTCTCCACACCCTCTCCAGCATTTATTGTTTGTAGATTTTTTGATGATGGCCATTCTTACTGGTGTGAGATGATATCTCATTGTAGTTTTGATATGCAATTCTCTAATGATTAATGATGTTGAGCATTCTTTTGTGTGTTGGAAATCTGTATATCTTCTTTGGAGAAATGGCTATTTAGGTCTTCTGCCCATTTTTGAATTGGGTTGTTTGTTTTTTTAATACTGAGCTGCGTGAGTTGCTTGTATGTTTTGGAGGTTAATCCTTTGTCACTTGCTTCATTTGCAAATATTTTCTCCCATTCTGAGGGTTGTCTTTTCATCTTTTGTATGCTTTCCTTTGCTGTGCAAAAGCTTTTAAGTTTCATTAGGTCCCATTTTCTTATTTTTGTTTTTATTTCCATTTCTCTAGGAGGTGGGTCAAAAAGGATCTTGCTGTGATTTATGTCATAGAGTGTTCTGCCTATGTTTTCCTCTAAGAATTTGATGGTGTCTGGTCTTACTTTTAGGTCTTTAATCCATTTTGAGTTTATTTTTGTGTATGGTGTCAGGGAGTGTTCTAATTTCATTCTTTTACATGTTGCTGTCCAGTTTTCCCAGCACCACTTAGTGAAGAGGCTGTCTTTTCTCCACTGTATATTCTTGCCTCCTTTATCAAAGATAAGGTGACTAAATGTGCATGGGTTTATCTCTGGGCTTTCTATCCTGTTCCATTGATCTATATTTCTGTTTCTGTGCCATTACCATACTTTCTTGATTACTGTAGCTTTGTAGTATAGTCTGAAGTCTGGGAGCCTGATTCCTCCAGCTCCATTTTCCTTTCTCAAGATTGTTTTGGCTATTTGGGGTCTTTTGTGTTTCCATACAAATTGCAAAATTTTTTGTTCTAGTTCTGTGAAAAATGCCAGTGGTAGTTTGATATGGATTGCATTGAATCTGTAGATTGCGTTGGGTAATAGAGTCATTTTCACAATGTTGATTCTTCCAATCCAAGAATATGGTATATCTCTCCATCTATTTGTATCATCTTTAATTTCTTTCATCAGTGTCTTATAATTTTCTGCATACACGTCTTTTGTCTCCTTAGGTATGTTTATTCCTAGATATTTTATTCTATTTGTTGCAATGGTAAATGGGAGTGTTTTCCTAATTTGACTTTCAGATTTTTCATCATTAGTGTATAGGAATGCAAGAGATTTCTGTGCATTAATTTTGTATCCTGCTACTCTACCAAATTCATTGATTAGCTCTAGTAGTTTGCTGGTAGAATCTTTAGGATTCTCTATGTATAGTATCATGTCATCTGCAAAAAGTGACAGTTTTACTTCTTCTTTTCTGATTTGGATTCCTTTTATTTCTTTTTCTTCTCTGATTGCTGTGGCTAAAACTTCCAAAACTATGTTGAATAATAGTGGTGAGAGTGGGCAACCTTGTCTTGTTCCTGATCTTAGTGGAAATGGTTTCATTTTTTCACCATTGAGGACAATGTTGGTTGTGGGTTTTTCATATATGGCCTTTATTATATTGAGGAAAGTTCCCTCTATGCCTACTTTCTGGAGGGTTTTTTATCATAAATGAGTGTTGAATTTTGTCAAAAGCTTTCTCTGTATCTATTGAGATGATCATATGGTTTTTCTCCTTCAATTTGTTAATATGGTGTATCACGTTCATTGATTTGCGTATATTGGAGAATCTCTGCATTCCTGGGATAAACCTCACTTGATCATAGTGTATGATCCTTTTAATGTGCTGTTGGATTCTGTTTGCTAGTATTTTGTTGAGGATTTTTGCATCTATGTTCATCAGTGATACTGGCCTGTAGTTTTCTTTCTTTGTGACATCTTTGTCTGGTTTTGGTATCAAAATGATGGTGGCCTCATAGAATGAGTTTGGGAGTGTTCCTCCCTCTGCTATATTTTGGAAGAGTTTGAGAAAGATAGGTGTTAACTCTTCTCTAAATGTTTGATAGAATTCGCCTGTGAAGCCACATGGTTCTGGGCTTTTGTTTGTTGGAAGATTTTTAATCACAGTTTCAATTTCACTGCCTGTGATTGGACTGTTCATATTTTCTATTTCTTCCTTGTTCAGTCTCAGAAGGTTGTGCATTTCTAAGAATTTGTCCATTTCTTCCAGGTTGTCCATTTTATTGGCATATAGTTGCTTGTAGTAATCTCTCATGATCCTTTGTATTTCTGCAGTGTCTGTTGTTACTTCTCCTTTTTCACTTTTAGTTCTATTGATCTGAGTCTTCTCCCTTTTTTTCTTGATGAGTCTGGCTAATGGTTTACCAATTTTGTTTATCTTCTCAAAGAACCAGCTTTTAGTTTTATTGATCTTTGCTATCATTTCCTTCATTTCTTTTTCATTTATTTCTGATCTGATCTTTATGATTTATTTCCTTCTGTTAACTTTGGGGTTTTTTTCTTCTTTTTTCTCTAATTGCTTTAGGTGTAAGGTTAGGTTGTTTATTTGAGATGTTTCTTGTTTCTTAAGGTAGGCTTGCATAGCTATAAACTTTCCTCTTAGAACTGATTTTGCTGCATCCTATAGGTTCTGGGTCATTGTGTTTTCATTGTCATTTGTTTCCAGGTATTTTTTTATTTCCTCTTTGATTTCTTCAGTGATCTCTTGGTTATTAAGTAGTGTGTTGTTTAGCCTCCATGTGTTTGTATTTTTTACAGATTTTTTCCTGTGATTGATATCTAGTCTCATAGCATTGTGGTTGGAAAAGATACTTGATAGGATTTGAATTTTCTTAAATTTACCAAGGCTTAATTTGTGACCCAAGATATGATCTATCCTGGAGAATGTGCCATGAGAACTTGAGAAGTATGTGTTCTCTGTTACTTTTGGATGGAATGTCCTATAAATATCAATTAAGCCCATCTTGTTCAATGTATCATTTAAAGCTTGTGTTTCTTTATTTATATTCATTTTGGATGATCTGTCAATTGGTGAAAGTGGGGTGTTAAAGTGCCCTACTATGATTGTGTTACTGTCGATTTCCCCTTTCATGGCTGCTAGTATTTGCCTTATGTATTGAGGTGCTCCTATGTTGGGTGCATAAATATTTACAATTGTTATATCTTCTTCTTGGATTGATCCCTTGATCATTATGTAGTGTCCCTCTTTGTCTCTGTAATAGTCTTTGTTTTAAAGTCTATTTTGTCTGATATGAGAATTGCTACTCCAGCTTTCTTTTGATTTCCATTTGCATGGAATATCTTTTTCTATCCCCTCACTTTCAGTCTGTATGTGTCCCTAGGTCTGAAGTGGGTCTCCTGTAGACAGCATATATACGGGTCTCACTTTTGTATCCATTCAGCCAGTCTATGTCTTTTGGTTGGAGCATTTAGTCCATTTACATTTAAGGTAATTATCAATATGTATGTTCCTATTAACATTTTCTTAATTGTTTTTGGATTATTATTGTAGGTCTTTTCCTTTTCTTGTGTTTCCTGCCTAAAGAAGTTCCTTTAGCATTTGTTGTAAAGCTGGTTTGGTGGTGCTCAATTCTCTTAGCTTTTGCATGTCTGTAAGGCTTTTAATTTCTCCATCAAATCTGAATTAGATCCTTGCTGGATAGAGTAATATATTGGTTGTAGGTTTTTCTCTTTCATCACTTTAAATATGTCCTGCCACTCCCTGCTGGCTTGCAGAGTTTCTGCTGGAAGATCAGCTGTTAACCTTATGGGGATTCCCTTATGTGTTACTTGTTGTTTTTCCCTTGCTGCTTTTAATATTTGTTCTTTGTATTTAATTTTTGATAGTTTGATTAATATGTGTCTTGGCGTGTTTCTCCTTGGATTTATCCTGTATGGGACTCTCTGTGCTTCCTGGACTTGATTAACTGTTTCCTTTCCCATATTAGAGAAGTTTTCAGCTATAATCTCTTCAAATATTTTCTCAGTCCCTTTCCTTTTCTCTTCTTCTTCTGGGACCGCTAGAATTAGAATATTGGTGCGTTTAATGTTGTCTCAGAGGTCTCTGAGATTGTCCTGAATTCTTTTCATTCTTTTTTCTTTATTTTGTTCTGCAGTAGTTATTTCCACTATTTTATCTTCCAGATCACTTATGTGTTCTTCTGCCTCAGTTATTCTGCTCTTGATCCCTTCTAGAGAATTTTTAATTTCATTTATTGTGTTGTTCATCTCTGTTTGTTTGCTCTTTAGTTCTTCTAGGTCCTTGTTAAATGTTTCTTGTATTTTCTCCATTCTATTTCCAAGATTTTGGATCATCTTTACTATCATTATTCTGAATTCTTTTTCAGGTAGACTGCTTATTTTCTCTTCATTTGTTAGGTCTAGTGGGTTTTTGCCTTGCTCCTTCATCTGCTGTGTGTTTCTCTGTCTTCTCATTTTGCTTAACTTACTGTGTTTGGGGTCTCCTTTTCGCAGGCTGCAGGTTCATAGATTCCGTTGTTTTTGGTGTCTGTCCCCAGTGGCTAAGGTTGGTTCAGTGGGTTGTGTAGGCTTCCGGGTGGAGGGGACTAGTGCCTGTGTTTTGGTCGATGAGGCTGGATCTTGTTTTTCTGGTGGGCAGGTCTACGTCTGGTCGTGTGTTTTGGGGTTTCTCTGGCCTCATTATGATTTTAGGCAGCCTCTCTGCTAATGGATTGGGTTGTGTTCCTGTTTTGCTAGTTGTTTGGCATAGGGTGTCCTGCACTGTAGCTTACTGGTTGTTGAGTGCAGCTTGGTCTTCGTGTTGAGATGGAGATCTCTGGGAGATTTTCACCGTTTGATATTACATGGAGCTGGGAGGTCTCTTGTGGACCAGTGTCCTGAACTTGGCTCTCCCACCTCAGTGGCACAGCCCTGATGCCTGGTTGGAGCACCAAGAGCCTGTCCTCCACATGGCTGAGAATAAAAGGGAGAAAGAAAAGAAAAAAAGAAAGAAGAAGATAAAATAAAATAAAGGAAAATAAAATAAAGTTATTAAAATAAAAAATGATTATTAAGAAAAAAAATTTTTTAAGTAATAAAAATCCAAAAATAACCTCCCAAAAAACAACAAAAACAAAAGGACAGACAGAACCCTAGGACAAATGGTAAAAGCAAAGCTATACAGACAAAATCACACACAGAAGCATACACATACACACTCACAAAAAGAGAAAAAGGGAGAATAATATATATATCATTGTTCCCAAAGTCCGCCTCCTCAATTTGGGATGAATCGTTGTCTATTCAGGTATTCCACAGATACAGGTACATCAAGTTGATTGTGGAGATTTAATCCGCTGGTCCTGAGGCTGATGGGAGAAATTTCCCTTTCTCTTCTTTGTTCGTACAGCTCCTGGGGTTCAGCTTTGGATTTGGACCCGCCTCTGTGTGTAGGTCGCCGGAGGGAGTCTGTTCGCTCAGACAGGACGGGGTTAAAGGAGCAGCTGATTCGGGGGCTCTGGCTCACTCAGGCTGGGGGGAGGGCAGGGTATGGATGCGGGTCGAGCCTGTGGTGGCAGAGGCTGGCGTGATGTTGCAGCAGCCTGAGGAGGGCCGTGTGTTCTCCCGGGGAAGTTGTCCCTGGATCACCGGGCCCTGTCAGTGGCGGGCTGCACAGGCTCCCGGGAGGGGCGGTGTGGATAGTGACCTATGCTTGCACACAGGCTTCTTGTTGGCTGCAGCAGCAGCCTTAGCGTCTCATGCCTGTCTCTGGGTCCACGCTGATAGCTGCGGCTCACGCCTGTCTCTGGAGCTCCTTTAAGTGGAGCTCTGAATCCCCTCTCCTCGCGCACCAGGAAACAAAGAGGCAAGAAAAAGTCTCTTGCCTCTTAGGCAGCTGCAGACCTTTTCCTGGACTCCCTCCTGGCTAACTGTGGTGCGCTAACCCCTTCAGGCTGTGTTCACGCTGCCAACCCCAGTCCTCTCCCTGGGATCCGACCTCCGAAGCCCGAGCCTCAGCTCCCAGCCCCCACCTGCCCCGGTGGGTAAGCAGACAAGCCTCTCAGGCTGGTGAGTGCTGGTTGGCACCAATCCTCTGTGCAGGAATCTCTCTGCTTTACCCTCCACACCCCTGTGGCTGTGCTCTCCTCCGCGGCTCCAAAGCTTCCCCCCCTCTGCCACCCACAGTCTCCGCCCGCGAAGGGGCTTCCTAGTGTGTGGAAACCTTTCCTCCTTCACAGCTCCCTCCCACTGGTGCAGGTCCCATCCCTATTCTTTTGTCTCTGTTTTGTCGTTTTTCTTTTGCCCTACCCAGGTACTTGGGGAGTTTCTTGCCTTTTGGGAGGTCTGAGGTCTTCTGCCAGTGTTGAGTAGGTGTTCTGTAGGAGCTGTTCCACATGTAGATGTATTTCTGATGTATTTGTGGAGAGGAAGGTGATCTCTGTGTCTTACTCTTCTGCCATCTTGAAGCTCCTCCCCTTTCATATTTTTGTGTAGCATTTTTGTCACTATTTCAATGTCTCCTTCTGCCACTGTCTGTGTGCTCCAAAAATAGGTCTAGATTCTTTGTCAGAACTACTAATATTAATAAATTATTCTTCTCTATAGATTACTTCAAAGAACAAAAGGAGGTTTTGAAACATTTAGAAGAAAGCAAAGTGGGATACATATGGATTTTTGTCATATTGTTAAGTAGAGCAAGGATAATAATCCGCAAATCTGGGGAAATGCTTAGATAAATTAAGATGGGATTGCAGGAGGTTAGTTCAGCAATTAACACTTATTGGGCACCTCTTATGTGTCAAACACTTTACTGGAATCTTTTTATGGGTCTGCTCATACAAGTAAATAGGGTTGTAAAGAACTTAGAACATAACAGTCAAAGCTTGACCATAAAATAAAAGGTAGTTAGTTCTAGCCACTAATTTCTCAAATCAGAAATCTTTTAACTGTGTTGTCTCCATGCTTCCAAGTTATTCAAATACATAAAGTATATAGAGAAACAGATTGTTAACATGTAACTCTTGTGTTTAATTTAGCTCCCAGGACTCAAGCCTAACAGTTTAGATCTGTTTATTGATTTAGATAGAGGCACAGTGGAAACTATCTCAGAGTATATAGATTGTGAAACCCTAGATTTTAATAAATTAAGATATATTATGGCTCTTATGGAAGAAATTTACTTTGAATGACAGTGACACTTTCAGGCTTTTCTATAAAATAGTATATGGATCATGTATTACAAAGCATTTTTAGGTTTTGTGTATTTTTGTGTGAACGTAAGAAAGATATAAATATTGATTTTTTTTTTTTTTTTTTGGCTGTGCTATGCAGCTTGCAGGATCTTAGTTCCCAGATCAGGAATTGAACCTGGAGCCACAGCAGTGAAAGTGCCAAGTCCTAACCACTTGGACTGCCAGGGAACTCCCTTAAATAGTGAATTCTTGATCCAAATTTAGTATTATCAACTAATATTAAATCTAAAACTCATGCAAATTAGCTAATTCAGGTTAATTCTAATTGTGAATATATCTTGATATAAACATGATATGTATATATAATCAGGCTTAAGTGTATTGGGTATCTGTCTGGCACATGGTGGATTTAAGCAAATCTTAATTCACATAAATTCTCTTCTTACATATTTCAATAAAAACCTGAAGGCATACCATTAAGGTTACATCAATGAGGGTAATCTCCAAGGGGCCAACAAATATCTCCAAGGTCCACACATCCTTCTGAGTGTTTAGAACCAAAAAGAGAACTAAAGTAGCTGGAAGAGTATTTGGAAGATGGGTACCTGAGGATATGTTTGTTCTGATGTTGATAGCATGCTAAAATCTAGACAGCAGTGTCAAAGGTTTGTAGTAATTTCTTAAGGCTGCATAACAAAGCTGGACAGACTGACTGGCTTAAACAACAGAAATTTATTTTCTCACAATTCTGGAAGCTACAGGTCTGAGACTGAGGTGTCAGTCTGGTTGATTTCTTCTGAAGTCTCTGTCCTTGTTTGTAGATGGTTGCCTTCTCTCTGTATCTTTGCATAGTTTTCCCTCTATGCTTGTCTGTGTCTTAAACTCTTCTCATAAGGACACAAGTCATACTGACTTACAACACAAACCATATGACCACATTTTACCTTAATTACCTTTGTAAAAGCCCTATCTACAAATACAGCCACCTTCTGAGGTGCTGGGGGTTAGGATTTCAACATACAAATTTTGAGGGCACACAATTAAACTCATACAAGGTTATATTCACTAATAATTACAGCTAATATTTAATCACTGCTTATTTTGTGTGAAAAACACTGTTCTAAGGACTCATATGTTATCATGTTATTTAATTCTCACAACTACTTATGAGGAAAACACTATCATCATCCCTAATATAGATATGGAAAAATTGAGGTCCATAGAAGCAAATTACCTGGTTATTAAGTGTAAAAGTCAGGAATTGAACTCAAACAATGTATTTCCAAGTCTGTGCTCATAACTAGAACAATTTACTCCTCCTGATTAGAGCCTATGATGTTGGAATCTCCTTAAGGGTAAGATCTTGTATTTTATTTGTTCTTGTATTTATTCACTATCTATTCATTCATTAACAAGTATTCTGAACACATGTATAACACTTGTTTATAGCAGCTACTTAAAATATATCCCATAAGTTAACAATAGATATATAGATCTATTAATGTCAGATAATGTTTATGTGTCATAAACATTATCTGACATTATAGAAACTCATGTCATAACTCATCCAGACTGCAGCTCAGGCATTGATTTCAGAGGTGACAAAAATAAGGTGGGCACCTATGATTTTCTATCAGATAATAGAAACACAATGGTAAACAAAATAAACTTGATCTCAAATATAATAGATGTGATAGTTCAAGGAAGGAAAGAGACATCAATAAAAAATAACACTAATAGGTGAAACAGTTATAATTGCTCTGAAAACAAATAGGAGTAGAGTTATGAGAGTTTCTAACAAAGAAATCTAACCTAGACCAGTGGTTCAGGAACATTTTCCCTGAGAAAGTGCTGATTGTGTTGAATATACTGACCAAAAGAGTAGCAGCTAATTTGAGTTTCAAGAGGTAGTGTGATGACGGGTTTAACATTTTGTACATATGGATAAAACAATATCTACAAAAGCCATGTGACCAGTTCAAGACACTTACGGAAATTTGTGTGGCCAGAGTGCAGAGAAAGAGGAAGAGAATATTGCGAAATAAGGAGGCTGGAGAATTAGGACATCGTGTACCACGTTGTTGTTGTTGTTTTTTTAATCTTAAGAGCAATGGCAGATTTTTGAAGGATTTCAAAGGTTATGACATGATCATATGTCCTTTTTAAAGATCACTTTGATAGTGGGGTGGACAACAGGTTGAAGGAGGGCAGAATGGATGAGAGAAAACCTGTTAAAAGGCTATTACAGTAATCCAGGTGAGACACTGCTGTGGTTAGGACTTTGATGGCAGTGAAAATGAAAAACAAAAAGGATGGATTTAAGAGACGATCAAGAAATAAAAATGACAAGTTGAATATGGGTTTTTGTGGAAAAGAGATACAGAGAGATTCTTATATTTCTGGTTTGCATAACGCCAAGGATAATGGTGCCACCCAAAACAAGATGGGAGATTCTGGAAAAGGACAGGGTCAATAAAGTAAATATCATGGATTTGATCTTAGTAACATTGAATTTGATATGATTTTGAGAGTAGATACGTTGACTAGGTAATTTTTCTAGTTTAGAGTGGTCATTGGTCCTACGATGCCCTCTGCACATTTTATATTACCTGGGAAAAGAGTGTAAGGAAACAGTGATAAAGGAAGAGGAATTAGAATTAAAGTTTTAGGAACTCAGAAGTTTAATGGCTGAAATAGAATAATAAATAGGCAGGAGACTATTAAGAAAGGACCAAGAAAAGGATCAAGAAATCAGGAAACCAGGTATTATGTACATTAAGAGAGTAGTGCAGGAAGTAGGTGATGCTCCTCTTGACCAAAAGCAAGACTGGTCAAGTAAGGTTAAGACAAGGTAAGCGCTAGCTATCAAAGATATGTAGTATCTCTTAGACAAAATCTCAGCTCATGGGTCTAATTTCTACCTCCTCAAGAAAAGGCAGGTTATTAGAATTACAATCAGAAAATAAAGACTGGTTCTGAAAAGAAAGTAAGTGAGTCATAGAGGCCCAACCAAATGTTAAACTATTTCTTAATGCCTACAGCCATCGTTAATGGTATATCCACTGTTAGGATGGATAGGATAGGGCATAGGATTAGTGAGTCCAAGTAACAGTCAATAATTTGGGAATTGTGTAAGAAATAATCATTGTCTTGAATATATACTTATTATGTCATGCAGTAGTAAGTGTCCTGAAGTATGGGGAAAAGATTCATATCCATCAGAAGAACTGAAAAGAACTGAGTAGGGTGGTGGTCGAAGATGTTACCAGCCAATGGGCTGATGTTGGGAAGAAGACATCATTTTGGTATTCAAACTACTGAGTTCTCAATTATTGTTGAAATTCACTCTTTCCTTGGTTTCCATATCAACATATTTTCTCCAGGATCTTCTTAGTCTCTATTTCTGACTGTTAAGTCTCAGAACTTTATACCTAACACTCTGTCAGATATTTCACCAGTATTTCATGGACATCTAATACTCAATACATCCAACTTAAACTAATCCTACTGTTTTCTCATTTTCTTTCAGTGGCATGCACCAATACGTTGCATGAATAAAGGAATATTTTCCTCATTGGGAATTCTTGCCCCAGGCTGGCACACTTTACTTTTTGACCCTTCTAAACAAAGTCTACTGTAATTATGAAAACTGCTCTTGAGTGAAAACTAGTGTAAATATAAGGGGAGGTTGGCTGTTTGAAATTTATTAGGAGGATGTGTGAACTCTGGTCCTCTTCTTCTTATCAGCCTGAAACCAAAATCAGCCTCCTTACCTTCTTGGTATATTTCTTCCTTATTATGACGTCCTGTGGACATTTTCACATTTTATCTCCCCTTTATTACTTCTGTAGTCTCTTACCAGCTACCGTTTCTGAATTCCCTCTCAAAATACTCTTCTGGCTGGCAGACAGCCTATAGTATCTGTGGAGCCTAATAAGAAACCGCTATGTCTGTTAACAAAAGGGAAAATAGCCCAAATGTCTGCTCAAGTCAAAGTGTTTAAGGGCATCAGGATTTTTTTATCTCTATTAAATCAAATTTTGTGGAAATTTTCTTCTGGGTCATCAGAATTGAAGTATTATTCTATTGGCATTAACAAAGATAGTGATACAATTTGTTGAACCGTGTTCCAAAAATAAAGCTAGGACTTTCAGTAACAAAACATTTCATGTTATTTTCTCATGGAAGTTTCTAAGGAGAATCAGTTAAGTAATCTATTAAATGAGAGGAGCAATAGAGCTTTCATCTTCATCATGCATGGATATTTTATTGCTATTTTACTGTAATTTTTGTTGATCTAATAAATGCTCTTTTGTTTGGAAAGGTGGAATGGGATAATTACTTTCATTTTCAGTAATGCAAGAGAAATACAGGAGAATGGGAAATAACTAGGATACACCAGCTAGAGTGTATCCTTTGGCAACCACATGCTGGAGAAGTTGGACCCCTCTCAGTTGCAGGTTATGAAACAAGGTAAAGGGCTAAAGATGGAATCTAATGCCACTGTACTCAGTTTTAGAAGTACTGATTGAAGAGAAAACCTTGGGTTCCTTCAAATAAGGACTTCATTATTCAGATCTTTTGGGTCTCTTAGTGATTCTATCAGTTACACTAAAACTGATTCCCCCCCCCCTCACTTCTGAAGTTCCAATAAACCCCTGTAATTCCGAGGAGGACAGACTAGAAAGCATGGAAGGTAAGTTGACTGTTGTCTACAGTAACAATTAATTATATTACCAATCAGTGAGCACTCTTTTTGACCCTGTAAATGGCTAGTGAAAGAGAATGGTTGCCAAGCCAGGAAAATGACCAGCATCCTAGGTATTCTCCTTTGATTCATGCACTGCATCCTTCCAACTCCATCCGAAACCATGCCCAATTACTGAACAGACATGTATGATGTCATCAAATAGATTGATGTAATCAAAATAGATTGAGTTTGCATTCTAACTCCTTTGGGTATTCATTCCCTCTTTTTCATCCTCACTGATAGCATTATCAGGTCCTCATCATTTTCAGGTTCTCATCATTTTTCATCTGAAGTATTCCAAAAGCCTAATAAATGTTCTTTCTAACTCTTATCTTGTCCTCACATAATCCATTCTTCACCCTGTTGGTTGATCCTTCTAAAGTATAAATTGGATCAATTACTGTTCTTCTCAAAAACGTGCATGGCTCCACAATTCTTACAGAATAAAATCCAAATTCTGTTTCACGGCCCAGACAATCTTCATGATTTTGCAAAGTTACCTTTTATTGTTCCCTTTCTTCTCATGCCCTACCAAACTACTTTTAGTTCGCCAAATATACTATGTGATTTCATACACTTAGAGCTTTTCTGTTTCCTCTGTTTGGATAGTTTTCCCTTTCCCTCTTCCCTGCTATTTTCTCTGGCAAAAGTCTGCTCATCCTTTCAGATAAAACTCAAATATTGTATTCTCAGTGAAGCATGTGAGACTCTCACAGTTATTTATTTTCTCCTCCATTCTGCTATGGTACATTGCACATGTTATTAACTGCTATAATCATTTAAACTTGATTCCCATTTTTCAATCTAGAATTCATTAAGGAAACATAGGCACACAGCACAAGCAAGCCTGACACATAATCGGTACTCAATAAGTCATCCCACCATCATTTCAAACTTAATGTATCCAAATCAGAACTCCCCATCTCCCATTTAATGTCCTCCAATCTTCTGTGCTGGTAAAGGTGCAATCATTCTTGTCATTTGGGATTAAGTTCTTAGAGTCTGCTCTAACTCATCTTTCTCCTTAATTCAGGATTCCAATCAGGAAATAGGCTCACTCTCAAAAACAGAATGCAGAGCCTCCAAGGTTTATTTTCAACAGATAGTCCCCTGATGGAGTCTCCAGCTGTCACTGTTTTACTCTTCCTTTCTTTAGTTACCCCAGACAACAAAATGCTGCCTGACACAGACAGGGATGCACTGCTTCCTTTTAACAATGTGGCCTAAACATCAGCAGGCAGCCTTCTCCTGACTCCATTTAGAGTAGGTAAACTAGATTAGAACTTTCAAAAGATTTAACTAGACGCTAACTTAAAAAAATAATAATAATAAACCTAGTAATTAGAAAACGTAAACATAGTATGACTTTCACAGCACATATTTCTGATGCTTCCACCCAAAATTGCTCCCCCTACCTGTAAGTTCTGTCATATTTTACATTTAGTTTGAATCAGCTATATCAACCCCAAAGGGTTGGTATCACTTTGTAGGCGACTTGTCTGAGTTTCTAGCTTCTGAGCTCCAGTTCACTTTTGTGTGGTGGATACGATCTTACCACCTCCTGTCTAGCTAAGAGTTAATTTTAGTAATTTGACCAAGAATACTTCCCCGCAGTCCACAGAGGTCTTTTCCTGCACACTCCATTTCTTATCTGCAGAACCCCCATCCTTCAGTCAACACAAATGTGCTTTACATGAGAATCCACTACTGTTCAAACATCACTTCTGCTAAAATTTCATGGATCTAAACTAGACATACGGTTTCACATTATTTCAAGGAAGCGAGATCTCTAGTCTTCTAGTGCTCAGGAGGGAGAGAAGAACCAAATGTGAGTGTATACTAGAAATCTCTCCAGTTCAACTGATTTAGTTTAGTGGGGTTTAAAATATAGCTTCAGAAACCAACTGTTTTAATAATCGTGTTTCTATGGGGAAATGCAGTTTGAGTTCTAAGCAACTGATTTATTTGACTTTTATGACTCAATCTTTTTGGAAAAGGACATTCATTGAGTGTATCTTTTTGCCAATGATATTATCTTTCGAAGGCAAAGACTTTTCTTGTACTTCTTTTATACAGTTAGAAAAGTTTTCATTGAACATGAAGATACTAGTTTATTAACTCATAAAATAAATCAGTAAAGTCTGAATAAACAATTGCCTGAAGATATCTGTACATGAGAAGAATTTCCTGCTTCTTAAGTATAATATTTCCTTTGTGAAGCTCTTTATTTCCAAATAGAGTTGTATAATGATAGAGCAGTAATGTAGCAATCCATTGAATGCTCACTGAGTTACAATTCAATGAAATTGGATGTTTTGGTATAAGTTTAACTGATAGTGTGGTTCTACTTTTAAAATAATTTTTGTTATATGTGCATGGCCACCAATTGATTGCCCTCGATGTACATGGTTTCAAATTCACATATTATGATTAGATACCACTTATTCATGGGTCCTTACAGAGCCCAGCCAACCCATATTGCAGCCTGAGACAAAAGGAAAAATCAATAATACTATCTTATTTTTATTTACATTTTGATATTTTTATAATCTTGGATTATTGTGTTAATTTTGATTCTTTAAAATATTGCATTAAAATATTGTTTTGATTACTGAGTTTATTTGGCATCTCCCCTTAAATTTTGCACCAGAAGCAAGTGGCTCACTCACCTCACCCTAGTCCCAGCCCTATAGCCACACCTGACTTCTAGAGGGTAGGGAAGTGCAATTCTGTGTTATATACTAAAGAAATAGAAATGGGGGGAAATTGGTGAATGGTGTTAATGACTCATATATACAGGCAATGTAATAGGTTCTGTTGTAGAATGGCTGATTGAGGAAAAATGATACAGCAAAACTCAGGACATCTTTTATTCTTCATCGAATAATACAGTATTCCTCATCAAATAATTTGAAAACTTAATTCCACCGTTACACGGTTTGTAATCCTATTATTAGTAAACATGTCTTCTTTTCCTAGAAGTCTAACTTAATAATTTTACCTTGAAAAATCTCTATTTGAAAGTCAGAGTCAGATGTTTTTTTCTCAATCAATTGAGATGTAATAATTGCACTGCTGTTACCTAAAAACTCCCTGTGGATTGATTTCTTCAGGTACTCAAAAATGTTTACCTTAACTCAGTTTGCTTTATGTTTTTAGCATATTTTGACTTGTTTTTCCTAGCTCACCATGATTTTTCTCTCTCTGACTAGCAAATAACAACAGCCAAAAAAAAAAAGCAAAAAAGAAGTGCATAGAATTTATCATGTATCTGGGTTTTAAGAAACATAAAAATCATCTTAATAATGCCCATTCAGTGTCCTCTATTATTGTACATTAAAATGCCTTAGAACATTTTTATTCCATAATATGCATTTAGCTTATTTTTTATGAGGAACTGTTTTGTATGTGTGCAGTAAGGCATTCTTTTTAGTGATGTCAGTTACTAAAAATTATGTTTGGTTACAAAACATAAAAAAAATTAATGTTAACTAATACAGCATTTACATATTTCATCAGATTTATCAATATGACTGTCTATTCTACATGAATTTTTAAGGTTCAGTAGTAGGTTTCATGACAGAAAAACAAAAGAAAAATTTCATCTCAAATAAAAGCCAGTTTTATTCCCAGTAGAAAGTCCTAACTCTCAGATGTTTTTCTGTGTATCCTTTCCTTTCTGTATAACTGCAGTGAGCAGGTCTGTGTGTTTGGTTTATTACTCTACCACAACCTATACGTCAGCATTATCAGTTCTCACTAAAGAGCTAGAAAGTCTCCCTTCATCATAACATTAATTTATTCTCTCAGCTTCTGATACTAAAGTAGAAACATAAATGTTCAACCATAACTTGTGTGGCCTTTCTACTTTGTAAGAGGCTCTGAGAGAGAGAAGGTATCAAGGGAAATGTTTTTTTTCAATACTTTGAAATTCCATCTCTTGACAGGCAACACACTACAGTTCGGTCCCTTGAGAAACATGCCCCGAAAGCAATTTTATTACAAACCAAATTATTATTCTTTTTTTCACACAGAACATTTTTGTAGCATGTCATTCATAGGATTAGGTCCTGAGACAGTTCAGACATTATGTGAGGCACCTCCTTTATTTTTTTGTATACCATATCATATGTATATAAATTAGTACAATTTATTTTATAAGTCAAATCTGAGATAATTTGAAACTATGTGATTTTTGAAGATATCATGTAAAAATTTTATCTGTAATATATTGTTCTGAGCAATTGTATTAACTTAGCGTAAAAAATGGAACAATTTTTATCCCATGATTCATTTTCTAAATGGGGTACAATGACCTTCCATCCTGGCAAGAAGTCTAAAAAGATATTGCTTGACCTGGAAATCACTAACTGGGGAGGACGACATGTATGTGGATTTTTGCCTAATTTATTTTGTGGAGAAATAATAGTTTATATAAATATATATACATATGTATGTAAAAATGGTATATAACGTTACATTAGTTTCAGGTATACAACATAAGAATTCCAGCTGTGTGTATATACTAAAAGTGATCACCAAAATAAATCTAATTATCGCCCATCACCATACAGTTGACCCCTTTTACCCATTTTGCCCATCTCGCAATGCCCTTCCTCTCGGCTAGCCACCAATCTGTTCTCTATATCTATGAGTTTTGTTCTGTTTTGCTGTGTTTGTTTTGTTTTGTTTTGTTTTTTTTATATTACACACACGAGTGGAATCATATGGTATTTGCCTCTCTGTCTGACTTATTTCACTTAACATAATACCTTTGTGGTCCACCGATGTTGTAAATTGTAAGATTTCCTTCTTTTTTATGGTTGAACAATATTCCATTGTATATGTACATGACTTCTTCCTTATCTGTTCATCTGTTGATGGACACTTGAGGTTGTTGCCATGTCTCGGCTATTTTAAACAATGCTGCAATGAATATAGGGGTGCATATAGCTTTCTGAATTAGTGTTTTTGTTTTCTTTGGATAAATACCCAGAAGTGGAATAGCTGCATTTATGGTAGGTCTATTTGTAATTTTTTTAAGGAACCTCGATGCACCAATTTACATACTCAGCAACAGTGCAAAAGGGTTCTCTTTTCTCCACATCCTATCCAGCATTTGTTATTTGTAGACTTTTTGATGATAGTCGTTCTGACAGGTGTGAAGTGATACCTCATTGCATTTTTGATTTGCATTTTCCTGATGCTTAGTGATGTTGAACATCTTTTCATGTACCTGTTGCCCATTTTTATGTCTTTTTTGGAAAAATGTCTATTCAGATCTTCTGCCCATTTTTAAATCTGATTGTTTGCTATTTTGTCATTGAGTTGTTTGGGTTCTTTGTATATTTTGGATATTAACTCCTTATCAGATGTATGATTTGCAAATATTTTCTCCCATTCAGTAGGTTGCCTCTTCACTTTGTTGATGGTTTCCTTTGCTGTGCAGAAGCTTTTTTAGTTTGATATAATCCCACTTGTTTATTTTTGCTTTTGTTGTCTTAGTTTTTGGGTTGAGATTGAAAAATTCCACACCAAGACCAATATCCAGGAGCTTGCTGCCTGTTTTACTCTAGGAGTTTTATGGTTTCAGGTCTTACATTCAAGTCATTAATTCATTTTGAGTTAATTTTTGTGTCTGATGTAAGATGATGGTCTAATTTTAGACCATTTAAACCTAATTTTAGACCTCTTTTGCATTCATCTGTCCAGTTTTCCCAGCACAATTTACTGAAGAGACTGTCCTTTCCCTATTATATATCCTTGGTTTCTTTGTCTAAATTAATTAATCCTATGTGTATGTTTATTTCTGGGTTTCCTATTTTGTTCCATTGAGCTATGTGGCTGGCTTTATGTCAATACTGTTGACATATACTGATAGTGTTTTATTAAGGTAGCTTTGTGATATACTTTGAAATCAGGGAGTGAGATACTTCCAGTTTTGATCTTCCTTCTGAAGATTGCTTTGGCTATTTGGAGTCTTCTGTGGTTCCATAATTAATTTTTTCCTGTTCTGTGAAAAACTCCATTGGAATTTTGATAGGGATTGCATTGAATCTGTAAATTGCTTTGGGTATTATGGACATTTTAACGATATTAATTATTCAACTCATTTGAACAGAATATCTTTCCATTTCTTTGTATCTTTTCCAGTTTCTTTCATCAATGTCTAACAATTTTCAGAGAACAGGTTTTTCATCTCCTTAGTTAAATGTATTCCTAAATATTGTTTTGATGCAATTGTAAACAGGGTTGTTTCCTTAATTTCTCTTTCTGATAGTTTATTATTAGTGTATAAAAACACAACAGATTTCTGTATATTAATTTTGTATCTTGCAACTTTATGGAATTTATTTATTAGTTCTAATAATTTTTCAGTAGAGTCCTAAGGATTTTCTATACATACTATCATATCATCTGCAAAGAGTGACACTTTTACTTTCTCCTTCCCAATTTGGATAGCTTTTATTTCTTTTTCTTGCCTAATTGTTGTGGCTAGGACTTCCAGTACAAGTGGCAAGAGCGGGAATTCTTGTTTGGTTCATGATCTCAGAGGGAAAGCTTTTAGCGTTTTACCATTGTTGAATTTGGTTTGCTAATATTTTGTTTAGAATTTTTACATCTGTGTTCATCAGGAATATTGCCTATATTTTTCTTTTTTATGGTGTTTTGTCTGGTTTTGATCAGAATAATGCTGAGTGAGTTTGGAAGTCTTCCTTCCTCTTCCATTTTTTGGAAGAGTTTGAGAAGGATAAGTATTAAATTTTCTTTGGATGTTTGGTAGAATTCACCAGTGAAGCCATCTTATCCTGGACTTTTATTTTTTGGGAGGTTTTGATTACTCATTCAATCTCCTTACTAGTAATCAGCTTATTCAGATTTTCTATTTTTTTGTGATTGTTTTGGAAGATTGTATGTTTCTAGGAATTTATCCATTTTCTTCTAGGTTGTCCAGTTTATTGGCATACAATTGTTCACAGTAGTCACTTATGATCCTTTGCATTTCTGATATCAGTTATAACTTCTCTTTTATCTTTGATTTTATTTATTTGAGATTTTGATGTCTTTCTTGGTGAGTCTAGCTAAAGTTTTGTCAATTTTGTTTATGTTTTCATAGAACCAGTACTTAGTTTTACTGATCTTCTATTTTTTTTGGGAGGGGGTTCTATTTCATTTATTTCCATTCTGATTTTATTATCTCCTTTCTTCTACTGCCTTTGGAGTTTGTTTGTTCTTCTTTTTCCAGTTCTTTTAGGTGTAGTGTTAGATTGTTTATTTGAGATCTTTCTTATTTCTTTAGGTAGGCCTATATTGTTATGAACTGCCCTCTTAAAACTGTTTTTGCTGCACCCTAAAACTTCAGAATGTTGTATTTTCATTTCCATTTGTCTCTAGGTATTTTTAAATTTTTTCTTTGAGTTCTTCACTGACCCATTGGTTGGGCAGTAGCATGTTGTTTAATCTCCACATGTTTGTTTCTATTGTACATTAATTCATAGGTTGACTAAGAGCTATCTGAAATATCAGAAATATATATCAAGTACAAAGAAGTATTTTCTCTTTCATGTTATTGAAACTCTGATGTAGTGGAATCCACAATATCCTTTAAAAAAAACCCGAGATAATAATACAGAGGACCATCAGGTCAAGTATTTGTGATTACTTTTGCCTCAGGACACAAGAGAGTTACAAAACCACTTTCATGCTAATCATACTCATGAATATTCATCTAAAGAGTTTTCCTCTGGTTTTAAGTGGGCTGTTGAGCTATCACTCTAGTGCTCTTGAAATGCCAATATGTCCTTGCCATATTGGCAAAAACACTTGCTTCAAGTGTTTTTTCCCAAGGTAACCTTTGGATTTGTCATGGACCCTAATGGTAGCTGCCGATCTGGTAGACAGTCGACAACACTGGTACTATTGTAGGTTCTCCTCCATTCCATCCATGCTAATCATCACCACCCTTGAATGGATGCAATGCTTTCCCCTGCCCATTGTACTCTGTCACTTGCTGGGGCAACACAGCACAGGGATTCAGACCAAGAAGATCAAACATACCTAGGATTAAATTTATTCCATTATTTGCCATTTGGCTTCGGCAAGTTATATAACCTCTCAAGTTTACAATTTGGGATGTTAATATATATAAGATTGTAAAAATTAACTGAGATAATATAACATTTTGGCTCTGTCTAGCAAATACTAAGTGTTACATATGGTGGTTTTGTTTATTCTCATGAATGCCAAAATCATATACTACCTTGAGATATCATTTCCTTTTATTCATTTGATAACAGAGTCTCAATTTTCTTTCCATCATAGTTCCTCTCACAAGGCCACTTGGAAGGAAACTCTAAGGGAGCTGGACCAGAAAACAATCAGAAACAATCGTTCCTCTGCTCTAAGTCTGATCATTGTCTCAACACTTTGATTCTCCCTATACACTAGTAAATGTCTTCCCCATCAGGTACTGACAGTGACTTAAGAGCAGACTGTCAGCCTCAGAAGTTTTACTTACTGTTTCTTTTTTGAGGCTCCTCAGGCCTTCATGTAAATTGTTCCCGAGTTATCTTGACTGCTATGGATTGAATTGTGTGCCCCCAGAATTTGTATATTAAAGCTTTAACTCCAATGTGACTGTATTTGGGCTTATAAAGAGGTAATTAAAGTTAAATGAAGTCATGGGGATGAGGCCCAAATATTATAGGATTGGTGTCCTTATAAGAGGAGGAAGAGACAGGAGAATTCTATCTCTTTGACATGTGTGGACACAGTGAGAATGTGGCCACCTGCAAGCCAAGAAGACAGCTCTCACCAGGACCTGAAATAGCCAGCATCATGATCTTGTACTTTTCTGCTTCTAGAACTGGGAAAAGATAAATTTCTGTTCTTTAAGCACCCAGTCTATGGTATTTTTTACAGTGGTCCAAGCAAACTATGACATTGACCAAACACCTCACTGGAAAGGCGTTTTATTTTTTATTTAGCTTTGCTTATGTAGCCAAAGCCCTCCTATATATACAATTGTGTAGGTAGGAAATTCAGATCACATACAATACCTATAACTTTACCAAATTATTTTCTTATCAACCCAAAAGCCTAGGTAATATCAAGCTAATTTAACTGAAAATATTTCCTACCTTTCATACCTCCTTCCAGCGTCTCTTTACTCCTGACCATCTCGTAAATTACCCCTAGATTAAATTTTCCTAAAATTTAATTTCCTACTTCTCGTTAATCATTACATTACCTCTAGTGAACCCTTAGGCACATAGCATGGAATATACCCAGATTCATCACTCAGGGTCTGCACTCAAATGGCCCTCCATAAGTAGCTAGCCTTACTTATAATGATTTTCCTTATACAGTTCTCCAATAAGGCTGATGGCCTTATTTAAAAAATAATATTCATCCTCATAATGTTGCTTTGAAGATCAAATGAGATACTGTATGGAGAACACTCATTATATTGTCTGGGCTATAATAATATATAAAATGTATTATTGTTTTTAATTATAATAACAAGCAGTTCCTGACAATTTAATATGTACTAAAATTTAGTTTTAATTTTAATCCTGTCGAAAGGTAGGTAATAGTTATTTTTCCCTTCCCATTTTATACATCAGAAAACTGAGCTAAAGAAAGGTTATGTAACTTGACCAAGGTCACAGAAAGACCTTTTTGCTCATAGCAGAGCAAAAATTTGAGCCTAAGCAGTGTGGTTCCCAGAGTCTGCATACTTAATTACTACTTATACTGCCTCCTTCTTCTACACTTACTTATACTATGTGCTCTGTTACATTTTTTCCTGGAACATTCCTGAATTTTTTGCCTTCTCTTTGTGTAAAACTAAATTTTATATTTCCTTCAATGTTAGCTCAAAACGCATCTCTTTCACTATATTTCAACACACTGAATTTCCCCCTGTTTTTCTACTTGCATTATAAAGCATCTGAACCCTAGCATCATGCAGCATTTACCTGTATATTATAGTCTTTCAAGTATATGAAAGCTTACTCAATTTGAATGTAAACTCATAATGACATGGACCCTTTAACTTTTTAAAATTTCTGAAAGTCTTAAACATTAAAAAGTGTTCAATTGGAGTACATTAAAATGAAGAATTCCTGTTTATCAAATATATCATTAGATAATAGATAAGGGAGAAAATATTTCCAAAACGTAAATTGACAAAAAAGTTGTGTCTGGAATATTGACAGAAAAGTTGTGTCTGGAATATATAATAACTATTCCAACCAATAAGAAAAAGACAAACAACTTAATAATAAATCTAGTAAGAGATTTCAATAGGCACTTCACAAAAGAGGATATATTGTAGACAAATATATGAAAAGATGATAACTTTATTAGTCACCAAGAAAATGCAAATTAAAACTATAATGCAATAATACTACATACCTGTCAGAATGATCAAAACTTTGAAAGCTGATAAATGAGTTGGTGAGTGGAGGAGAGAAGAGAGAGAGTTTAAAAAACAAAAACAACTATGTGAAACAAAATTGATAGAACTGAAAAGAAAAATTGAAAAAAAACCCCACAATTATAGTTGGAAACTTCAATATCCCTCTGTCAATAAGTATTAGGACAACTGGAGTGAAACTCAACAAGGATATAGAAGAACTCAACAACACCATCAAGTCACTGGAGCTAATCAATATTTATATAACATTTCACCCATGTAAATAGCACATTATTTTCAAGTGCCCACAGAACATACACCAAAATAAAACATACCTTGGGGCATTAAACAAACTTCAACAAATATAAAGAAGTCAAAATCACTCCAAGTATGTTCTCTAACTATAATGGAATCAAACTAGAAATCAATAATAGAAAGATAACAAGAAAATCTCAAAACACTTAGAAATGATAAAACAGACTTTTGAATAACCTGTAAGTCAAAAAGAAAATCTCATGGGAGATTTTAAAAATACAGTAAACTGAATGAAAATAAAAATTCAATATATCAAAATTGTGGGACACACTTAAGGCAGTAATGGCAGGGAAATTATGTCACTATATGTGTACATTAGAAAAGAGGAAAAGTCTAAGCTTGCACCTCAAAAACCTAGAAAAAGAAAAGTAATTTATACCCAAAGTGAGCAGGAATCAACAAAATTGAAAACAAAAAAAGAAAAACAATGAAATAAAATCTGTTTTCTTTGAAAAGGTAGTAAAATTGACAAATACTTAACAAGACTGACAAAGAAAAAAAAAAAGAGGTAAGTCAGAAATTACATATTAAGTATCAATAATGAAACAGGAGATATTACTACATACCCTCCGGATATCAAAAGTTTAAGGGAACAAATACTATGAACAACTCAAACACATAAATTTGAAAATTTAAGTAAAAATGGGACAATTTCTCAAATAGCATGAATTACTACAACTCAGTCAATATGAAAATGACTATTTTATAGCCCTATAAATATTAAAGAAACTAAAATCATAATTTCACAAAACAGTACAAAACAAAAACAAAAAACCTCTCCAAAAGAAATCTCTGGGCACAGCTTTTATAACTGGAAAATTCTACCAAAGGTTTAAGGAAAATTCATACTAATTCTAGATAATCTGTCCAGAAAATGAAAGAGAAAGCAACATTTCTAATTTATATCTGGGTATTATCTTGATATCAAGACCAGACAAAGAACTGAAATAAAGAAAACTACTGAACAATATTCTTCATGAAAACAGACACAAAAATCCTTAACAAAATATTAGCAAATATAATTCACCAATACATAAGAAGAAATATGTACCATGATTGAGTGGGGTTTATTCTGGGGATGTAAGACTGGTTTGATACTTGAAAAACAAAAGAGACCTGCAAGTTAGTGGAGTAGGAAGACCCTAGAATTCTCTTTCCATTTTAGTAGGGAGACAAACATTCAGTAAACGGTTTTAAGGGATGATCAGAGTTTCTACTAGAATTTTTAAATTTCTTACTCAGTTCAGCGGTATGATCTGAAAGTTATCAGAAAGTTCTAACTCTTAAAAAGTCCTTTCCATGAATCTTCTTAAAGATGAAGCATCTTTACAAAGGCATCAGAATAAAACAATAACTGTTTATGAATGAATGACAAAAGACTTAAAAAAGCATGGTTAAAGATGAAGCATCTTTACAAAAGCATCAGGCTAAAACGATAACTGTCTAAGAATGAATGACAAAAGACTTAAAAAGGCATGGTTAAAGATCTGATTACAATGTAATTGACAACTGACAAAGGAAATTAACCAAGTTGCTATAACATACAACATTTTAAGATAATAACTGGAATTATGACTGATAACATTATACCAGGGCATATCCAAATTTTAGAAATTTTATATAACTTCTAGAATATTAATATTAATGACATTTACCTATATAGTATAACCTAAGAATGTTTATCACCACTCATTTGATAATGATCATTAAAATGAAAAAAAAAATAAATTGGACTTTATCAAAATTAAAAACTTTTGCCCTGTCAAAGACCCTAATATGAAGATGAAAAGACAAGTCGCAAACAGTGAGAAATATTTTCAAACAACAGATCCAACAAACAGTGAGTATGTAGCATATATAATGCACTCTCACTACAATAAAAACATTAAAAACCAAACAATCCAATTAGAAAATGAGCAAAAAACATGGAGATATTTAAATGAAGAGGATATGCAGAGTGCAAATAGACACCTGGAAAGATGTTCAACGTCTTTAGCAATGAAAGAAATGCAAATAAAAATCACATGTATATCATTATACGTCTATCAGAGTGGTTAAAATAAAAAATAGTGACAACACAAAATGCTGGTGAGGATGCAGAGAAAGTGGACCCCTCATACATTTCTATGGAACATAGTACCATCACTCTGGAAAAATAGTTTAGCAGTTTCTTTAAAAAGTAAACATGCAACTATCATCCAATTCAGTACTTGCATTCCTTGGCTTTTATTGCAAAGAAATGAAGACTTATGTTTGCAGAAACACATAAACACAAATTTACAGCAGCTTTATTTGTAATAGTCCAAAACTGGAAACCACCCATAGTTTCTTCAATGGTTGTCCTTCAATGAGTGATTTGTGAACCAACTGTGGTACATTCTTACCACAGATTCTACTTGGCAATAAAAAAAGAGAAACTATTGATACCTGTAACAACCTGGATGAATCTCCAGAGAACTATGTCCAGTGAAAAAAAACCAAAAAAAAAAGCCAATTCTAAAAAGTTACAAACTGTATGAATCTATTTAAATAACATTTTTGAAATGACAAAAATTATAGAAATGGTTATGTTACTTTGCTACAGTTTTGTAAGACGTTTCATTGGGAGAAACTAGGAAAAGTGTACATGAGATTCCTCTGTATTACATCTTTTTTTTTTTTTTAAATAAATTTATTTATTTATTTATTTATTTTTGGCTGTGTTGGGTCTTTGTTTCTGTGCGAGGGCTTTCTCTAGTTGCGGCGAGCGGGGGCCACTCTTCATCACGGTGCGCGGGCCTCTCACTGTCGCGGCCTCTCTTGTTGCGGAGCACAGGCTCCAGACGCGCAGGCTCAGTAGTTGTGGCTCACGGGCCTAGTTGCTCCATGGCATGTGGGATCTTTCCAGACCAGGGCTCGAACCCGTGTCCCCTGCATTGGCAGGCAGATTCTCAACCACTGTGCCACCAGGGAAGCCCCTCTGTATTACATCTTACTCCTGCATATGAATCTAGAACTATCTAAAGGTAAAAATTTAAATAAGAGATGTAATAGAATATCTCATTTATATTAACAACATAAACATATGATACTTTAAAACTTTAGAATAAATCTATCAAAATATCTGTCAGAGTTTTATACAAAACAATTGAAATATGTTGCAGATTACAAAATAAAGTTGAGTAAATGAATTGGAAGTTTCAATTTTATAAAAGTTTTTCCAAAATTAGTCAATGAAGTATGTAAATGAATCAATATTCAACAAGTCAACAAGTCAACAAGCTTTTTTGGGGGGAGGAGGAGGAGGTTATAATGAGCTGATAGTTTAATTCATTAGGAAGAGACAAAGCCGAAATGATTCGGAAAAAGGAAACAGACGGAAGAAGTGTGATATTCAAAACAGAAGAGATAAATGAGGTACCATGGTCCCCAGTCATGCACTAAAATCCCCACTGTTGCTGCAGAATCTTTCTCATATTTGCAAGTTTTGAAAGCTTGATATATGTCAAAGCTGAGTAATGGGTAGACCATTTAAAAAATGGTACTAAGAAAATAGGTTATCATAGGGGAAAATGTAAAATTAGATTCCAACACTACACCATACCAAACAAAACCAATTCCATGTGGAACAAAAACTTAAATGTAAAAAGCAAAACTGAAATTTTGAAAAGAAATTATAGGATATCTATGACCTTGAGGCAGCAAAGAATTTATTATACAAGATATTTAAGGTATACTTTTTAAAGATCGTTAAATTTGAAATAATTACAATTAAGACAATAATCTATTGACAGATATCCAAAACATCATAAATAGGGTATAAAAATAAGCCGTGTAATTAACAAAACCATCTTATTCAGGAAATAAAAAGAACTCCGAAATCTCAGTAAGAAAAAGAAACAGTCCAATAAGAAAATGCAGGCAAAAGATATGAGCAGACAATTTAGAGATGAGGATATATGAATTGCCATTAATATACTTCATATTTCAAGAGTGGTATATGAAACATACTAATATATAAAAATATAAGGAAATAAAAGTAAAAGCAATAATAAAATACCATTATGCACCTGTCAAATTAGCAAAAATTAAATGGTTTTACATTATCAATCTTGGTGAAGATGTGGAGAAATTAGAACTCTCAGATACTGCTGGTGGGGCTATTAATTGATAAAACTACTTCACAAATATGAAGATTTGTGAACCCCAAGTGTATATGTTGATACTTTAAGGAAATGCTCCCACAAGTGAGTCTGTAGTTGTGTAGAATTGCTTACCTGTCCTAGGTTGGAAATAACCTAAATATTTAAGTAGGACTGTAAGTAAATACACTGTAATATATTCAGACTAAACACTACCATGATGGCTAAAAAAAGGAGTGAGAGCTACATTTATGAAAGTTGATATATTGCAAACACATAATTTTGAGTGGAAAAGGGACTTGTGTTATTTCTCTATATAAAATTAAAAGCATGCAAACCATTGTTCAAAAATTACTATATTTGGTTTATAGAAATATTCATATAGAATACATTTATAAATATGTTCATGGGAATCATAAATATCAAACATAGGATAGTGGTTCTACTAACAGAGCAGGAGGGAGGAGAATGGTATTGGGGAGGTATACACAGTGGCCTTCAAATGGAACTTTAATACTTCTTTTAAAATTAAAGAATTAAAAACTATTTAATACTTCTTTAAAAATTAAAGTATTAAATTTGGCAAAGATATAACAGGTATCAAAACTAGTTGGTAGGTACATGCACATTTATTACATTATCCTTTACGCTTCTCCATGCTTTGCCATTATCATGATTAAAAAAAAATCCTTAACAACCAATGTGATAAAATGGTGAAAAAAGGAAAACTTTTTAAGTTGTAAATTTTTTAAAATAAGTGATTCTTAAAAACATCTATTGTTTTCATGTTTCTCCAAATCCATTACCAAGCTAAAAAACTGAAAACAAAAGTGCACAAAGAATTATTTTAGATGGCTTCTCTACATACAGTAATGCAATATCACAGGATATTTCAACAGAATGAAATCAAATGCCTTAATTTTTAAATCATAAAAAAGTTATTCACTCTGTGATGGTGTGCATGAGTAAATGCGCCATGGCAGAATTGTCTACCCTTTGTCCGCATGAAATAGGAAGCATTGGCCAAAAAATAACTAAAATAGAATTCTTTAGACCAGCTTAATTACATTAAACTGCACTGATTTATTTTAATGCTTGCTTTCCACTTTTTCTAGTTAGGAAGCTACTGTTTACAACCTATTTCCAGATAGTGGTTATTTTGAAAATAAGACAATTTAATTATGCTAAACGTTTATCTTTTTTAAAATACTCAATAAAATGTACACAGAATTGTTTCAGATAAAAGCTCATTTTTATAACCATATTGATATCTGAACACAATGTCTGCCAATAAATATTGATTTTAATAAATTCTTGGTGCTTAATAAATACTTGATAAAAATCAAAGTATGACTTTTTCTTTTTTTTTACTTTAGCTCTTCTATTAAGAAGTGATACAGCATTGTGATTTGATTTGCATTTTCAGGATGGCTAATGATATTGATCATCTTTTTGTGTGCTTATCTGTTTATCTACCATCCATATATTTTCTTGTTCACTTTTAAATTGGGCTCTTTTTTTAACCATTGAGTTTTGAGAGTTCTTTATATGTTCTAATACAAGAGTATTGGTTTGCAAACTGGCCCCTCTAATTGCAGGACAAGGAGAAACCGAGGAAAGAGGCAGATCGCTCCAGCTGGGTAGGTAGCAAGTTTAGCACAAAGAAACTTACAAATGAGGTTAGTCTTGAGAGGCCACAAGAAGAGTAGATGTCCCCATCCACTTGCCAGAATCGCCTTAACTGGGTTCAATCATGTGCTCTAATCAGATGGTCTCAACAACACAGAGCTCTCTCAAGGCTGCATCCTTGAGAACAGCCCCACTGTGGGACTGGTGGGCAGAATGTACATTCCAAGGACAGGAAGGGGGAGGGGCCTCCAATTCCCTGGGTCCAGTTCTTGGGTCAACTCGCAGTCATGTCCTTCAGATGACCTCCTCCAACAAAGAACTTTGTCAGATACGTTATTTGCAAATATTTTCTTCAGTGTGTAGATTTTCATCCTATTAATAGAGTCTTTCAAATATCAGAAGTTTTAATTCTGATGAGGTTTAATTTATTAATCTTTTATGGATTGTGCCTTTAGTGTCAAATCTAAGAACTCTTTGCTTCCCTAGATACCCTAAATTTTCTTCTACTTTTTTTCTAATGTTTCATAGTTTTATGTTTTATATTTAAGTTCATGATCCATGTAAATTTTTTTAGGAGGTGTGAGGTTTAGGTCAATTCCATTTTTTTTTTTTTTTTTTGCCTATGAATGTCCAATTATTCCTTCACCATTTATGAAAAATGCTGTCTTTCCTCCATTGCATTACTATCAAATCCCCAAAATAATGATATCAACGTTGGTCAATCCACTGGGGCTCTTTTGGTCTTCATCTTACCCTTCAACTGCACTTGACAAGACTGATCTTGCCCTTCCCGAAATGCTCTGTCCCTCTTTCTTCCATTCCTGCTACCTCCCTCTGGAGATTTTACTCTGACTTGTCTGATGATTCTTACAAACCATTCCCAGTTTACCTTAACCTGTCCTTTAAATATTCAAGTCTCTTCCTCCCTACTTGACTAAACTGGCATCAATTACCATCTGTGTATTGATGCTGTGGAAAAATTTTACTTCTTACAACCCTGTCTGGCTCTCTGCTCTAGTCACACTGTCTTGTTGTTTCCTGAAGACGTCAAGCTCATTCTTGCCTCCCTGCCTTTGTACTCGCTGTTCCATCTGCCAGGAATACACTTTTGGCAGAGTCTTCCTTCTTGCTGCTTCTTTATATTCAGATACTCTCCAAAATATCACCTTCTCACAGATGCACTGCTTGACCACCACTTTTAGAATGGCACCACCAACACGCCCTTCACCTTGTTGCTTTGTATTTATTCACGGCATTTTTCTCCAACTCACATTTTACTGTAGATTTGTTTGTCTGTTTAGAATATAAACCCCATGATGGAAGGGAGATTTTTGCCTTGTTCACTAGTGTGTTCTCAGTGCATAGCACATACCAAGTACTCAATAGTTATTTGTTGAATAAATACTTGTTGCATAGAGAGGAAAAAAAACATTGTCATCTGTAGACAGATCCTGGATCTGTTTCTTCATGCCTATATGTGAACTCGGGTAAGTTACCTATTTTCATTTTTCACATTTCCAACAGAGTTACTATGAGGAATAAGTGAAATGACTCTCGTAAAAGCGCTGAGCAGAGTGCCTAGTACCCAGCAGACACATGATAATATTTATATTTTTCTTTTCACTGAATATACATTCTTCCCTTCCTACTATTAACAGTGATGACAGGAAAAATGAGGTTATGGCTCTGTTTCTCACCAAAAACACCTTAGCTTTGGTTAATAGTGTAGTATGGCTCTGTCAATTGTACATTTTTATTTAATATTTTTCATAAGCCTCTTAATGTCACCCTGTGCCAATGTGAGGTTGCTGAGCATGACCTTTGTCTGAAATAATCCCTCTTCTTAATCCTTCCTTTGTAAGACGTTTGGAGAGCACTCCAGATATTGATTCTGGTATGTCAATTAATGAACAAGACTTCAAGCATATATCCGTATCTTTTAGAATTTTATAACATTAAAATAATATTTTTTTTGCCCTTCATTTTCTGAGCCTTCAGCTTTCTGATCCTTTCATTCTTTTTCACTTATATTTGTCCTTCTCTGGAAACAACCTTTTTTCGTGCTTTGATATATCTTTCTAGTGTCATGACTAGAGCTGCATGGAGCTTTTCTGGGGTGGAAGCATTTGTTTTATATCAATTATTGTCAAGTGGAGGTGGAGTGGAAGTGAGTGAAGCAGAAACAGCAGGGGAGGGTTTAAAAAAATATTTTTAATAAATATGACCTCCTTCCCTACCTCCACTCCTACTTCCTTCTCTTTGAGAAAACCTGTTTTTGAAATAAAGAATTTTGTCTTTCTTTCTTTTTTTTCTTCTGGGTTTTTTCCATATCTTTTATCTGACAAAGATTTCTGAATCTCCTTTGAATCCAAGCAGGCTGTTTTATTGCTTCATCATCTTTCAAGTCACTTTCCCAAGATGGCAATGGAGGACTGAGAGCTTCCACCAAATACATACAGTTTGATTTATGTTCCTCATTGTAAAATGATCTGCTATTTTGTTTCCCCACTCACAACAACACACTATCTCTCCACTGTGGGAATAGAGATCAGGGCCAAGTTTGTAGGTGCTGTCAGATTAATCTCTTTAATCTTAGCAAATGCTATTGTTTGGTTATCTCAATGCTATGCTTCAAAAGCTTCAGTGCATCTCCATTTTATTCTAGTTCAATGCAAATTGACAGGCTCATATTCAAGACCCTCTATAACTAATTAGAGACTCAACTGGCTAAACATATGTCCTTGTGTTCTGCTCTATGTCACCATGATGTCTGGCTGTTCATGAGCAATACCATGTCTGTGTTTTCATATGTGTTTTGCTAAACATCTGTATCTGTCTTCATCTTTAATTATCAGTGTCTTCGCCATCCTTTGAGGGCCAACCCAAGTGATACCACCTTTGAAGACTTCGACTTATTTTAATCTACCTTACTATTTTATAATTCTCTTCTGGTTTTTATGACCCAAACTTTATGTTTTTATATAGCTTCCCTATTCAATGTTAAGTTTCTTGAGAAACTAGAGATATGATTGTCGTGTGGTTGATATTTGCTGAATCAATAAATGAAACAACTTAGAGTTAAGATTCTTTGTGTCAAAGAAAGTAAGGAAAATAAAATAAATTAAATGGTTTGGTAATCATTTGCTTTAACATTTGACATTCTGTTATATGGGCATCCTACAGATAGTGGGCACATGGTAGGAGGTTAGGTTTGGTTGGATGTCCAACAACTTTAGTAGGAACCCCTATCTACATAAACGTACAAGAGAAAATAAGTTATTTAAGCATGGCCAGCAATTTTAATCATATTTCTGGACTTCCCATGACTGCCACTTTCCACTTCCTTTGATATTTTCATGCAGAAACACAGCTTTCTATACCTTGTCACTAACATTAATAAGTAACATTTAATATAGTCTATTAAAAATTATTTACAGACTAGGTCATATCACTGATGTTTCCAAGGGACTGTAATCCTTCCTGTTAGGGTAAATCAATAGAAATAATAACATCATAATCTTTCATTCTAAGGTTGCTCAGTTTGGTGGTGCTAAAGTTGAAATTTATTTTAAGAAAAGTAGGGAAGTTATTCAAGATGTTCATAGAGAATATTAAAAGAAAATATCTCAACAGAAATATGTTTGCTATTGTTAACAAAAAATAAAACATTAAACAAGAGGGTAGAATTTCCTTAAGTCAGAGGCTCTTTAGTATAAAACTCTCCTTAAATTTATAGCACATTACAGAGCCTAAAACACTTTCACCTATTATTTCATTTGATTCTCAAGAAACCCTGGAAGGCAGGGAGGAAAATTATTGTCCTCACTTTGCAACTGAAGAAATTGAGGTTATGAAATGCTTAATTACTTTTAAAACACCACATGGTCTCTTAGTGGCAGATCATACTTTGGTAGCAAGAATTCTTTATAGATACCCACCAAACATTAAAAATACTACCTGCAATTCTCCAAGGTGTCTGAGCCTTCTTCCTCCTGCTCTCCTCAGGTATAACACTAATTCTCATCCTCTGGCTGGTTACCCAATAAGTCCTGTAGTTACAGGGAACTTCTGGGTATCCATAGGCTCTCCCACCCAAAGGAATTGGTTGGGCAGCCCATTCTCAGATGAATGAAAATTGCCAATCTTTGGTAATATCACTCAAAGAGCAGTTATAAATTCTTAAAAGCCTACCCCAGTTCTACAGACCTGCCCGTCATTCAAGCTTGGCCATCCTGTCAGAAAACAGCCATGGGATTGCATTCTCTTTCTTGTTGATGACATATAATAACATATTCAGTGAATTAGTTCTTAAAAGAAACATCCAGTACCTTATAATCACCTTAAAATGTAGATTTGGAAATATAAATTGGTTTGTTACATCAACCTCATTAAGATTCTCAGCTATTAGTCCCAGCCTTGGTGCCAACTTTTCTGGGCTTCATTTTTCTCATGTCTAAAAGAAGAAGTTTGACCCTTTCAATGATTATGGAAATTTGCTGTTTCTAAATGTTTCAGAAACATTATATCATGGGTAATCCATAATAATTCTATGAGGTAGATGAAATTTATTATGAATTACACTTGACAGAAGAGAAAAATTTAACTTAGAGAGGTTATGTGACTACCCAAGGTCATACAAATAATAAATTGAGCCCCAACCCTTCACCAGAGATTTCTACCATATATTTCTAACTGTAAAAATCTGAAATCTACTCAGCTCTGCAATTTTCCATCAATGCAATTGTATAAATCATGACACCTTCTTCTATGCTGTTTAAAAACATTAATAAAAAGGACAGGAGGATCTTCAAGATGGCACAGGAGTAAGACATGGAGGTCACCTTCGTCCTCACAAATACATCAAAAATACATCTACATGTGGAATAACTCCTACAGAACACCTCCTGAATGCTGACAGAAGACTTCAGACTTACCAAAAGGCAAGAAAATCCCCACGTACCTGGGTAAGGCCAAAGAAAAAAGAAAAAACAGAGACAGAAGAATAGGGACGGGACCTGCACCTCTAGGAGGGAGCTGTGAAGGAGGAAAAGTTTCCACGCACTCAGAAGCCCCTTCACTGGCGGACCTGGGGGGTGGACGGGGGCAAGCTTCAGAGCCATGGAGGAGAGTGCAGCAACAGGGGTGAAGAGAGCAAAGTGGAGCAATTCCCACACAGAGGATCGGTGCCAATCAGCACTCACCAGCCTGAGAGGCTTGTCTGCTTACCCGCCCGGGAGGGTGGGGGCTGGGAGCTGAGGCTTGGGTTTTGGAGATCAGATCCCAGGGACATGACTGGGGTTGGCTGCATGAACACAGCCTGAAGGGGGCTAGTGCATCACAGCTAGCTGGGAGGAAGTCCAGGAAAAACTCTGGACCTGCCAAGAGACCATTGTTTTGGGGTGTGCGAGGGGAGGGGATTCCTTCGCTGTCTGCCCACAGAAGGCAGAGCACTGCCTAAACAAGCTGCAGAAATGGGCTATCAGCTCACACCACAGAGATGGACATGAAATGATAATGCTGCTGCTGCAGCCACCAAGAATCCTGTATGCAAACAAGTCACTATCCACGTGCACTCCACCCCCCACCAGACAGCCAGTGTAGCCCACCACTGCTAGGGTCCCGTGATCCAGGGACAACTTCCCCGGGAGAAAACATGTGTGCTCAGGCTGTTGCAACATCATGTTGGCCTCTGCCACCACAGGCTCACCCTGCATTCCAGTTATAACTACCATACCCCTCCTTCCCCCCGGCATGAGTGAACCAGAGCCACCTAATCAGCCTCTGCTTTAACCCTGTCTTATCTGGGTGGGAACAGAAGCCTGAGGGTAGCCTACATGCAGAGGTGGGGCCAAAACAAAAGCTAAACCCCAGGAGCTGTGTGAACAAAGAAGAGAAAGGGATATTTCTTGGTACAGCCTCAAGAGCAACAGATTAAATCCCCACAATCAACTTGATGTATCCTGCATCTATGGATTACCTGAATAGACAATGAATTAATCCAAAATTAAAACAGTGGACTTTGGGAGCAACTGTAGACTTGGGGTTTGCTGTCTGTGACTGACTTGTTTCTGATTTTTATGTTTATATTAGTATAGTTTTTAGTGCTGGTAACATTGGTGGATTTGTTTATTGGTTTGGTTGCTCTCTTTTTTTTTATTCCTTTTTAATTTTCTTATTAAAATTATTTTTAATTTTTAAATTTTAGTTATTTTATTTAATTTTATTAAAAAAATTCTTTTTCTTTCTTTTTTCTCCCTTGTCTTCAGAGCCGTGTGGCTGATAGGGTCTTGGTGCTCCGGCCTGACCTCAGGTCAGAGTCTCTGAGGTGGAAGAGCCCAGTTAAGGACATGGGACCACCAGAGACCTCCCAGTCCCATGTAATATCAATCGCAGAGAGCTCTCCCAGAGAACTCCATCTCAATGCTAAGACCCAGCTCCACTCAATGAACAGAAAGCTACAGTGTTAGACACCCTATGCCAAACAACTAGCAAGACAGGAACCCAACCCCACCCATTAGCAGAGAAGCTGCCTAAAATCATAATAAGGTCACAGGCACCCCAAAACACAACACCAGATGCAGTCCTGCCCACCAGAAAGTCAAGATCCAGCCTCATCCACCAGAACACAGGCACCAGTCCCCTCCACCAGTAAGCCTACACAAGCCACTGAACCAACCTCCCTCACTGGGGGAAGACACGAAAAACAATGGAAACTATGAACCTGCAACTGCAAAAAAGAGACTGCAAACACAGTAAGTTAAACAAAATGAAAAGACAGAGAAACACATAGCAGATGAAGGAGAAATGCAAAAACCCTCCAGACCAAACAAATGAAGAGGAAATAGGCAGTCTACCTGAAAAAGAGTTCAGAGTAATGATACTAAAGGTGATCCAAAATCTTGGAAATAGAATGGAGAAAATACAAGAAATGTTTAACAAGGACCTAGAAGAACTAAAGAGCAAACAAACAATGAAGAACACCACAATAAATTAAATTAAAAATTCTCTAGAAGGAATCAATAGCAGAATAACTGACACAGAAGAATGGATAAGTGACCTGGAAGATAAAATAGTGGAAATAACTACCACAGAGCGGAATAAAGAAAAAAGAATGAAAAGAACTGAGGACAGTCTAAGAGACCTCTGGGACAACATTGAACGCACTAACATTTGAATTATAGGAGTCTCAAAAGAGGAAGATAAAAAGAAAGGGACTGAGAAAATATTTGAAGAGATTATAGTTGTAAACTTCACTAACATGGGAAAGGAAATAGTCAATCAAGTCCAGGAAGCACAGAGACCCCCATACAGGATAAATCCAAGGAGAAACACGCCAAGACACATATTAATCAAACTATCAAAAATTAAATACAAAGAAAAAATATTAAAAGCAGCAATGGAAAAGCAACAAATACCATACAAGGGAATCCCCATAAGGTTAACAGCTGATCTTTCAGCAGAAACTCTGAAACTCAGAAGGGAGTGGCAGGACATATTTAAAGTGATGAAAGGGAAAAACCTACAACCAAGATTACTCTACCCAGCAAGGATCTCATTCAGATTTGATGGAGAAATTAAAACCTTACAGCAAGCAAAATCTAAGAGAATTCAGCACCACCAAACTAGCTTTACAAAAAATGCTAAAGGAACTTCTCTGGGCAGGAAACACAACAGAAGGAAAAGACTTATAATAATAAACCCAAACCAATTAAGAAAATGGTAATAGGAATATACATATCAATAATTATCTTAAATGTAAATGGATTAAATGCTCCAACCAAGACATAGACTGGCTGAAAGGATACAAAAACAAGACCTGTACATATGCTGTCTATAAGACACCCACTTCTGACCTAGTGACACATACAGGTTGAAAGTGAGCAGATGGAAAAAGATATTCCATGCTAATGGAAATCAAAAGAAAGCTGGAGTAGCAATTCTCATTTCAGACAAAATAGACTTTAAAATAAAGACTATTAAAAGAGACAAAGAAGGACAGTACGTAATGATCAAAGGATCAATCCAAGAAGAAGATATAGCAATTGTAAATATTGATGCACCCAACATAGGAGCACAGCAATACATAAGGCAAATATTAAGAGCCATAAAAGGAGGAATTGACAGTAACAGAATAATTGAAGGGGACTTTAACACCCCACTTTCACCAATGGATAGATCATCCAAAATGAAAATCAAAAAGGAAACACAAGCTTTAAATGTTATATTAAGCAAGATGGACTTCATTGATATTTATAGGATATTACACCCAAAAACAAGAATATACGTTCCTTTCAAGTGCTCATGGAACATTCTCCAGAGTAGACCATATCTTGGGTCACAAATCAAGCCTTGGTAAATTTAAGAAAATTGAAATCGTATCAAGTATCTTCCAACCACAACGCAATGAGACTAGATATCAATGACAGGAAAAAATCTTTAAAAAATACAAACACATGGAGGCTAAACAATACTAAATAACGAAGAGATCACTGAAGAAATCAAAGAGGAAATGAAAAAATACCTAGAAACAAATGACAATGAAAACATGATGACGCAAAACCTATGGGATGCAGCAAAAGCAGTTCTAAAAGGGAAGTTTATAGCAATACAAACCTACCTTGAGAAAAAAGAAACATCTCAAATAAACAAACTAAACTTATACCTGAAGCAATTAGAGAAAGTAGAACAAAAAAAGCCCAAAGTTAGCAGAAGGAAAGAAATCATAAATATCAGATGAGAAATAAATGAAAATGAAATGAAGGAAACAATAGCAAAGATCAATAAAACTTAAAGCTGGTTCTTTGAGAAGATAAACAAAATTGATAAACCAATAGCCAGACTCATCAAGAAAAAAAGGGAGAAGACTCAAATCAAGAGAATTAGAAATGAAAAAGGAGAAGTAACAACTAACCCTGCAGAAATACAGAGGATCATGAGAGATTACTACAAGCAACTATATGCTAATAAAATGGACAACTGGAAGAAATGGACAAATTCTTTAAAAAAGCACAACATTCTGAGACTGAACCAGGAAGAAATAGAAAATGTAAACAGACCAATCACAATCACTGAAAATGAAACCGTGATTAAAAATCTTCCAACAAACAAAAGGCCAGGACCAGATGGTTTCACAGGCGAATTCTATCAAACATTTAGAGAAGAGCTAACACCTATCCTTCTCAAAATCTTCCAAAATATAGCAGAGGGAGGAACACTCCCAAAATCACTCTAAAAGGCCACCATCACCCTGATACCAAAGCCAGACAAAGATGTCACAAAGAAAGAACATTACAGACCAATATCACTGATGAACATAGATGCAAAGATCCTCAACAAAATACTAGCAAACAAAATCCAACAGCACATTAAAAGGATCATACACCATGATCAAGTGGGGTTTATCCCACGAATGCAAGGATTCTTCAATATATGCAAATCAACCAATGTGATACACCATATTGCTTTGACAAAATTCAACACCCATTTATGATAAAAACCCTCCAGAGAGTAGGCATAGAGGGAACTTACCTCAACATAATAAGGTCCATATATGACAAACCCACAGCTAACATCGTTCTCAGTGGTGAAAAACTGAAACCATTTCCTCTAAGATCAGGAACAAGACAAGGTTATCTAGTCTCACCACTATTATTCAACATAGTTTTGGAAGTTTTAGCCACAGCAATCAGAGAAGAAAAAGAAATAAAAGGAATCAAAACCAGAAAAGAAGAAGTAAAGCTGTCCCTCTTTGCAGATGGCATGATACTATACATAGAGAATCCTACAGATGCTACCAGAAAACCACTAGAGCTAATCAATGAATTTGGTAAAGTAGCAGGATACAAAATTAATGCACAGAAATCTCTTGCATTCCTATACACTAATGATGAAAAATCTGAAAGTGAAATTAAGAAAACACTCCCATTTACCACTGCAACAAAAAGAATAAAATATCTAGGAATAAACCTACCTAAGGAGACAAAAGACCTGTATGCAGAAAACTATTAAGACACTGATGAAACAAATTAAAGATGATACAGATGGAGAGATATACCATGTTCATGGATTGGAAGAATCAACATTCTGAAAATGACTATGCTACACAAAGCAATCTACAGATTCAATGCAATCCCTATCAAACTACCAATGGCAATTTTCACAGAACTAGAACAAAAAATTTCGCAATTTGTATGGAAACACAAATGACCCCGAAAAATGAAAGCAATCCAGAGAAAGAAAAACAGAGCCAGAGGAATCAGGCTCCCCGACTTCAGACTATACTACAAAGTTACATTAATCAAGATACTATGGTACTGGCACAAAAAGAAATATCGATCAGTGGAACAGGGTAGTAAGCCCAGAGATAAACCCATGCACATATGGTCACCTTATTTTTGATAAAGGAGGCAAGAATATAGAATGGAGAAAAGACAGCCTCTTCAATAAGTGGTTCTGGGAAAACTGGACAGCTATATGTAAAAGAATGAAATTAGAAGACTCCCTAACACTATATATGAAAAATAAACTCAAAATGGATTAAAACCTAAATGTAAGGCCAGACACTGTAAAACTCTTAGAGGAAAACATAGGCAGAACACTCTTTGACATACATCACAGCAAGATCCTTTTTGACTCAACTCCTAGAGAAATGGAAATAAAAACAAAATAAACAAATGGGACCTAATGAAACTAAAAAGCTTTTGCACAGCAAAGAAAACCATAAAAAAGACGAAAAGACAACCCTCAGAATGGTAGAAAATATCTGCAAATGAAACAACTGACAAAGGATTTATCTCCAAAATATACAGTGAGACCATGCAGCTCAATATCAAAAAAACAAACAACAAATCCAAAAATGGGCAGAAGATCTAAATAGACATTTCTCTGAAGAAGATATACAGATTGCCAACAAACACATGAAAGGATGCTCAACATCACTAATCATTACAGAAAGGCAAATCAAAACTACAATGAGGCATCACCTCTCACCAGTCAGAATGGCCATAATCAAAAAATCTACAAAAAACAAATGCTGGAGAGGGTGTGAAGAAAAGGGAACCCACTTGCACTGTTGGTGGGAATGTAAATTGATACAGCCACTATGGAGAACAGTATGGACGTTCCTTAAAAACTAAAAATAGAACCACCATATGACCCAGCAATCCCACTACTGGGCATATACCCTGAGAAAACCATAATTCAAAAAGAGTCATGTACCACAATGTTCATTGCAGCTCTATTTACAATAGCCGGGACATGGAAGCAACCTAAGTGTCCATCGACAGATGAATAGATAAAGAAGATGTGGCACGTATATACAATGGAATATTACTCAACCATAAAAAGAAACAGAATTGAGTTATTTGTAGTGAGGTGGATGGACCTAGTGTCTGTCATACAGAGTGAAGTAAGTCAGAAAGAGAAAAACAAATACCATTTGCTAAAACATATATACGGAATAAAAAAAAAATATGGTTCTGAAGAACCTAGTGGCAGGACAGGAAAAAAGATGCAGACATAGAGAAGGGATTTGAGGACATGGGGAGGGGGGAAGGGTAAGCTGGGACGAAGTGAGAGAGTAGCATGGACTTATATATACTACAAAATGTAAAATAGATAGCTAGTGGGAAGCAGCTGCATAGCACAGGAAGATCAGCTAGGTGCTTTGTGACCACCTAGGGGGTGGGATAGGGAGGGTGGGAGGGATGTGCAAGAAGGAGGAGATATGGGGATATATGTATATATATATATAGCTTATTCACTTTTTTTTATAAAGCAGAAACTGACACACCATTGTAAAGCAATTATACTCCAATAAATATTTAAAAGAAAAAAAAAAGAGAAAGAGAATAATGGATGGAAAAAAAAAAAGAAATGAAAAGGGAGAAATAACAACTGACCCTGCAGAAATACAAAGAATCATGAGGGATTACTACAAGCAATTATATGCCAAAAAAAATGGACAACCTGGAAGAGATGGAGAATTTCTTTGAAAAGCACAACCTTCCAAGACTGAATCAGGAAGCAATAGAAAATATAAACAGACCAATTACAAGGCCTGAAATTGAAACTGTGATTAAAAATCTCCAACAAACAAAATCCCAGGACCAGATGGTTTCACAGGTGATTTCTATCAAACATTTAGAGACGAGCTAACACCTATCCTTCTCAAAATCTTCCAAAATATAGCAGAGGGAGGAACACTCCCAAAATCACTCTAAAAGGCCACCATCACCCTGATACCAAAGCCAGGCAAAGATGTCACAAAAAAAAGAAAACTACAGATCAATGTTACTGATGAACATAGATGCAAAAATCGGCCACAGAATACTAGCAAACAGAATCCAACAGCACAATGAAAGGATCATACACTATGATCAAGTGGAGTTTATCCCAGGAATGCAAGGATTCTTCAATATACGCAAATCAATCAATGTGATACACCATATTAACAAATGAAGGGTAAAAGCCATATGATCATCGCAATAGATGCAGAAAAAGCTTTCAACAAAATTCAATACCCATTTATGATAAAAACTCTCCAGAAAGTAGGCACAGAGGTAACATACCTCAACATAATGAAGGCCATATATGACAAACCCACAGCCAACATCGTTCTCAATGGTGAAAAACTGAAACCATTTCCTCTAAAATCAGGAACAAGACAAGGATGCCCAAGCTCACCAGTATAATTCAACATAGTTTTGGAAGTTTTAGCCACAGCAATCAGAGAAGAAACAGAAATAAAAAAAATCAAAATCAGAAAAGAAGGAGTAAAACTGTCACTGTTTGCAGATGACATGATACTATACATAGAAAATCCTAAAGATGCTACCAGAAAACTACTAGAGCTAAACAATGAAGTTGGTAAAGTAGCAGGATACAAAATTAATGCACAGAAATCTCTTGCATTCCTATACACTAATGATGAAAAATCTGAAAGAGAAATTAAGGAAACACTCCCATTTACCACTGCAACAAAAAGAATAAAATACCTAGGAATAAACCTACCTAAGGAGACAAAAGACTTGTATGCAGAAAACTATAAGTCACTGATGAAAGAAATTAAAGATGATACAAACAGATGGAGAGATATATCATGTTCAGGGATTGGAAGAATCAATATTGTGAAAATGACTCTACTACCCAAAGCAATCTACAGATTCAATGCAATCCCTATCAAATTACCAAAGCCATTTTTTACAGAACTAGAACAAAAAATACTTAAAATTTGTATGGAGACACAAAAGACCCTGAATAGCCAAAGCAAGCCTGAGAAAGAAAAAAAGAGCTGGAGGAATCAGGCTTCCCGACCTCAGACTACACTACAAAGCTGCAGTAATCAAGATAGTATGGTACTGGCACAAAAACAGAAATATAGATCAATGGAGCAGGATAGAAAGCCCAGAAGTAAACCCATGCACTTATGGTCACCTTGTCTTTGATAAAAGAGGCAAGAATATACAATGGAGAAAAGACAACCTCTTCAATAAGTGGTGCTGGGAAAACAGGACCTACATGTGAAAATATGAAATTAGAATACTTCTTAAGACCATACACAAAAATAAACTACGAATGGATTAAAGACCTAAATGTAAGGTCAGACACTGTAAAACTCTTGGAGGAAAACATAGGAAGAGCACTCTTTGACATAAATCACAGCAAGATCCTTTTTGACCCACCTCCTGGAGAAATGGCAATTAAAACGAAAATTTAAAAATGGGACTTAATGAAACTTAAAAGCTTTTGCACAGCAAAGGAAACCATAAACAAAACAAAAGACAACCCTCAGAATGGGAGAAAATAATTGCAAATGAATCAACTGACAAAGGATTAATCTCCAAAATTTACAAGCAACTCATGCAGCTCAATATCAAAAAAACAAACAACACAATCCAAAAATGGGCAGAAGATCTAAATAGACATTTCTCCAGAGAAGATATACAGATTGCCAACAGACATACGAAAGGATGCCCAACATAACTAATCATTAGAGAAATGCAAATCAAAACTATTATCAGATATCACCTCACACTGGTCAGAATGGCCATCATCAAAAAATCTACAAGCAATAAATGCTGTAGAGGGTGTTGAGAGAAGGGAACCCTCCTGCACTGTCGGTGGGAATGTAAATTGATACAACCACTATGGAGAACAGTATGGAGGTTCCTTAAAAAACTACAAATAGAACTACCATACGACCCAACAATCCCACTACTGGGCATATACCCTGAGAAAACCGTTATTCAAAAAGAGTCATGTACCACAATGTTCATTGCAGCACTATTTACAATAGCCAGGACATGGAAGTGTCCATCAACAGCTGAATGGATAAAGAAGGTGTGGCACATTTATACAATGGAATATTACTCAACCATAAAAGGAAACGAAACTGAGTTATTTGTAGTGAGATGGATGGACCTAGTGTCTGTCATATAGAGTGAAGTAAGTCAGAAAGAGAAAAACAAATACCGTATGTTAACACATATATATGGAATCTAAAAAAAAAAAAAATGGTTCTGATGAACCTAGGGGCAGGATAGTAATAAAGATGCCGACATAGAGAATGGACTTGAGGACACGGGGAGGGGGAAGGGTAAGCTAGGACGAAGTGAGAGAATAGCATTGACATATATACACTACCAAATGTAAAATAGGTAGCTAGTGGGAAGCAGCTACATAGCACAGGGAGATCCACTCGGTGTTTTGTGACCACCTAGAGGAGTGGGATAGGGAGACGTAAGATGGTGGGGATATGGTGATATATGTATACGTATAGTTGATTCACTTTTTTTTATACAGCAGAATCTGACACAACATTGTGAAACAATTATTCTCTAATAAAGATGTTAAAAAAAAAAAAGGACACTACCTACAGTTTATTAACTGAGCACACTAATATATTGAACCAAGGATTTTCCTTTTTTTTCCACATGATGTCTTTGGAGCAATGTTTTCAATATCATATGCAATTTCCTGGCTGCAAGTGGAAAAGCAGGCAAGCTGCCTGTGAACTGGATGAAATATTCCAGAATAGAAGAATTACTAGACGCAATTGGGAGAGGACACGTCTTGATGAATTTGAGATAGAATTCTAAACATGTCTGTACATATCTTCACTAATCATACTCCTCTCACCCTCAAAGGAATGATCCCACAGAGTAAACAACCCTCTGGGTCAAGAATCTCTCATGTAAATACTTGTTTAGACAGTTTAAAAATAGGCTTTATTTGTTCATTGTTATGTAATTCCCTCCCGAGGTTTCTCTTCATAATGAGTAATAGGTTGGGATTGGCTGATGACCTGGTATTGAGATAGCTCGCAAATCTTAAGGCTGAGACAGGTCGCCAATATATATTCTGACTTGAGTCCGTGGGAATAAGAAGTGTAGTTTAGCAGATGTTCTGTCAGAAGCGGTCTGGGTAAAATGCTACAGCTCATTTTGTTTGTGTGTTTGAAGGGCACCTGTCCATAACAGATAGAAATAACTTTGTGACAATCAGGGATGAAAGTCTAAAGATTATAGGAATGTAGAAACTCAGAAATTGATGAAGAAAGTCCCCCATGAGTTTGGTTGGAGACAACTCAGTAGAGGAGAGTCATGAAATCTAGTTACAGCTCTCCATGCTCGGTTTGTGTTTTGGAAAAAGAACTTCAACCTTCAGTACATTGATTTAATGCTAGCCACAGTCACCATCCTCAGCTTGTTAAAAGCAGAGTTTTGATTCAAGGGATATGAAAAAACTTTAAGGAGTTTAATATAGTTGCTGTTTTCTATTAATGTACCAAGTTCAATTTTAAACTGAGGGGATAAGGGAGAAAGCAGAATTGTATTGTGGATTGACAGCCTGCTATAGTTTCATTTACTCATAAAAGAAATAATAACAAGACACTTTGTCATCCACATATAAAATTTACTCATTCCTAGAATTAGAAGTACGGAGAATCTTGTGATGAAAATATCTGACAAATGTCAATTCAAGGCAAAGATACATAGGTAATAAAGATATTCAACAATGGATAGTCCTTTCCCTTGAAAAATGTTTAGAACAAATGACTCTGATGACCTAAAAATGTTATCTTGTAAACATTTCCAAGTCTAAGTTTCCATAATGCTTCAGAAAAAAATGAGTTTAGTTTTCCTAAATTTATAAAACTATTGACATTAACATGAATGCATATTTTACAAGTGATGCTCTTTTTAAAAAGACAGACATATGTAATGTGTTGTTTTACAAGAGTCCTTGGGCTAAATCTTGATAAAATTGGCACTTCTCCCTCATTCCTTTAGAAGCAGACAAGAAAGCCAGGTTGCAATGTTACACGTCTCTCTATCTTGGCTCCAAACTCCAGAAATAATCATCAAAATCACACCCAGATCACTTGTTTCATCATGTAGAGAACTACTTGAAAAGAAGAAAGAAAATGTTGGCTCCCATATTGTGGTCAAATGACTCAGAGTGTAGATTTCCAAATTCCTAGTTAAATATATGGTGTTCATATGAACAAGTATCCCAGGTCAGGTGGGGCAACTTCCCCAAGGCTGGATATGAAGTTCTGATGCTTCCTTCACAACAACAAAACAGATTCAGTGTTTTCTGTTTTTTTTCAGTAATGCCAAGAAAACCCAGGTAGAGTAGGTGGAGCCATTTAGATTATAACTCTCCTGAGAAACTCATCCAGCTGCAGAGATCCTTTCTTATTACATTATTGTTCTCTACACCTTCATGCTTAAGTAATGCAGTATTAATTCATGAAAATAACTAAATCTCTAACTGTCTAGTGGGTTTTGTTGAACCATTCTCATTCTTTTAAAGTACATGTTCTGATATTCTGGATTTATCACTGGGGACTGGAAAAGAGAAAGTATTTTTCCCCTCACACCTTGTCTCAACTTAAGGGCAGAAATGATGGTAAATTTTCCTCTAGTGGTGTCTTGGATCATGTAGATGTTTGGATCAAGCATAAGACAAAGGAGAAGATACCATATCAGAGGGCAGTAAAGGCAAAAATGTGACTTAGCAAGAAAATGCTAAACTTAGGGTTAGACATTGCTGTTAAAGCATCTCAGTGAAACTTACTACTAGCTTTGTGACTTTCAATTACTAACCTCTTAAGCTTTCATTTCTTCATCCGAAAGATGGAATTAATACATTTGCCTTGCTGTGTTATTGAGAGAATTAGATATTATATATGTTTAGTGCTTAATACAGTGCCAGATCCAGAACAGCCACTCAGTAAACTGTAATTACTTTCTACTTTAGTCTCAGATTACTTTCAAAAATATACTCATAAATTATTTCTAATAATCATAGCTAATCTTTATTGAGCTCTTTATATAAGAACAATGAGAAAATACATATTTAATCTCATTTAATTTCGACCATATTGCTTGAATATTTGATATAATTATTCTAGTTTTACATATGTAAAAATTAGGACCTGTCTAGGTCAAGTAATTAGCCCAAGGTTAAATAGCTGAAAATGAATGAGTGGGAATTCAAATTCAAATCTAACTCCAAATCCCATGCTATCAATCAGTAATCCTATAAAGGCTTCGTGGTGAAGTGCAACCCAAGCTATTTCCTAAATCTTAACTATCAAGCCCCATCAAGGAAAGAGTAGAACAAAGCATTCAGTGTGTATTTGGTTTTTTGTTTTGTTTTTCTTTTTAAAATTTATTTTATTGGAGTTATAGTTGATTTAAAATGTTGTGTTAATTTCTACTGTACTGCAAAGTGATTCAGTTATAAATATATATACATTCTTTTTCATGTTCTTTTCTATTATGGTTTATCAAAGGATATTGAATATTGTTCCCTGTGCTGTACAGTAGGATCTTGTTGTTTATCTATTAGTGTGTACTTGTTGATGGTAATTGTTGATAGTGTTGAGATAAGGATTTATAAAGGCAAAGCATATACAGGTAAGAAATGACAGAATGAGTAAGAGTCCTTCAGGGCACTTTTGTTACCTTAGAAAACCTTGTTCTGTCTGATGCCCTTCTCTTTCTGGACACAGAGAGGCCTAGTTTTGTCCTACTTCTACCTTTGGTATAACCTAGAGTTTTCCCTAAATTCCATCCTATGCCTCAGAAAGTCATTCTTATTAGTTCTCATAAGACTTATGTCTCTATAGGGTCCAGTCTCACATAATCACCAACATCCATCACCTTGCAAGATTGTCCAAGCTTCTGAGCCAGTTCCACCTCCATAGCAGGCAGGGTATTCTGGGCCTTAGAAGCATCATTCTACAGGGTCAAGTTTGTAGCTCTAGACCTGGCATCCCATCTGCCTGGTAAGACTTGAGCAGAAAAGAGCCCACTGAAATTTAGTCTTTCAAAAAAATTTACAGAATCTGCCAAGTCCTTATCATGTGTCCACTGTCATCATTTTCCTACCTCCCTTTAGATCTTGCTCTGAATACTAAAGCAACATCTCTCAAGGCATAGATATGCCCTTGTAACAATGCAAGCAATCCTGAGTCTCTAAATAGTCAGACTTTATGAGGATGATACTCAGGAATCTGAAATTAAATAAGCTCACCCAGGTAATTCCTATATATACTAGTTTGAGAACCACTACTTGGTCCACAATTCTATTGTCTTGCTAAACACTGAACATCATAGATGTCTGGAATCTCCCTCTCCTGGGATCCATAAGAAGATCCATTGGATTCTGGATCTGGACACTCATTAGAGTCAATTCCAAATGACCTGCACACATCGGGGTAATCTAGCTCAGCTGTCCACCCAACGCCCCTCCTGGGCCAGCCCTGCCTTCTCCCTTCTCCCCACCCTTCCACACGTCAAAGTCCCTGCAGACCCAAGCTCCAAACTCTCACATGACTCTCAAGGTTCTTTTCCCCAATGCACTCTTCTTTTTCTTTTTAGTTCTTCTTTCTCTCTTACCATTCTGATGTTTGGGTTCCTTCTGTCTTTTGAATCTATCTTTTAGCTACCAGCAGCCAGGTTTTCTTAGTTTTGTGCTGCCCAAAGGAAACCATGATAACGTTTTTACATTTCCACAGGGAAATTCGCAACCAACTCAGAACTGTAGTCAAGAAATACCATGATAGGGAATTTTCTTCATTCTTTATCATTCATTAATCACAGACGACCATATCAAACAGAATGTGATGAAGTGTAAAGTGTAATGTTAACTCTTTACACCTATTTGGATCTTGATGTTAGTTTCCCCTTTGCTATATAAACCAGCTTATTTCTCAAAATGAAGGTTATAACCCATTGGTGGTTTATGGAATCAATTTATGATTCTCTATCAGTACTTAACAAATAGAATAAATAAGAAATATCAGATTTTATTACATATTGGAAGAGTAAGTATTATATAATGAGAACATTTTCATGAATGTGTGTATTTGTGTGAATATTGGGGCATGATGGAAAGTGTTTTAATTTTTAGTTGTGATCCATGATTATTAAAAAAAGTCAAAGCCATTTCTCTAAATTTTAGAGGATTAGAACTATTTTCTGCATGCTGTGAGGTCAGAGTGTCTGTTTATGTGAAAGCTATCTCTCCAGGGAACCAAGTTTCTCTATTTTCTTTCCCAAATAAAGCATGTATTCTCTTCAGTTGACACAAATCAGTCAGAGCTTAAACTCTCCATCTTGATGCTGCTTCATCTAATTTAATAGAAATATAAAATGTTGACACATACTGTATTTAATCTACTACTTACTTGACTATCATCTCATTGTCAATTTTGTCAACTGTAAAAATGGAGATATAAAGACAGGGTTTTTGGTAAAGATTAAATGAGATAATTTGCATCAAATACTGAGAATCAATGTTTAGCACATAGGAAACCATCAAGAAATGTCAGCCATCATCATTATTATCACATTCAATTACACAAATTATTATTATTACCATATTCAATAACATAAACCAGATATACTTTTTAGCTCAGATCAATGCAAATAGGAAAAAAGAAAGCATTCAGCACCAAAATCTTGGAGTCTAAAACTGTTATAAATTTGTTCAAAGGTTATTGGAAAGGCTTCTTATAAAGTCTCAGAGGGAAATTCAAGGAAAAATGGTCTCGGTTCATGCTCTTACCAAATTGTTTAAGGCTAATTAGCTATTGAATGTCAGCCAAAACAAACATGGACATCCCCCTCAGATCTAAGAATACACAATACTATAAACTGAATATTTGAGGTTATTCTTCTTCTGACAACCATGGAGTAGTGAGGTGGAGAGAGAGAGAGAGTCTGAAAACTCTTTAAAACTGATTTTACTTCATTAATCCATTGTTGTTTATTTCTGCGCATCTTTCTTCTCCATTTAACTTGCTCAAAAGGAACAGCCAGTCCTCGTGTGAAGGGACAAGTTGGTGTGTGTCTTCAGCTATCACTGTCCATGTTTGTTTGCTATAACTTAACCTTTGTATTCAAGGTGCTGTGAGTCACCATGAGTGCAATTAAGTGAGTAGTGGGTATGAATTTATAGAGCCACCCTTTTCTACTGCTCTGTGTTCACCGCTGTGTGTTCCCTGGGTGTGTGAGTCCTGGGAAAGTCTGATGTTACTACCACAGCCTGGCCTCTTGTAGACTGCATTATTTAAAATAGGTCATTCATATTGGTTAATGTTTAGAGAATTTTTAAAAAGTAGATTTCGATTATGTCTATGAAAGACAAGTTGACTGACAGCTTTTGACTGCCCAGTGGTAAGGCTTATTAAACAATTATTCCACCGTGTTCTCAATAAGGCCATTCAACTGCCCAGGCTTGCCCTAGTCCGCTGGGAATCTGGCTCAAAGGTTTCTGCTGATTGGAACATTCAAGTGTAGAAAAGGAAAGTAATGATTGTTTTATAATCATTTTGACTCCATTTAATTAAATGTTGGATGTGGAATTAAGGTAGGGGGAAAAGGCAGAGTTGTAAGAAAGAAAGAGCTGAGAAAAATGCACAAACTCAAGAAGTGGTAGAAAACAGCTCAATTCTATCACAGACCTACCTCAGAGATATTGTGGATTCTGTTCCAGACCACCACAACAGAACAAATATTGTGATAAAATGAATCCCATGAATGTTTTGGTTTCACGGTGCCTATAAAAATTTGTGTTTACACTACGCTGTAGTCTATTAAGTGTGCAAATGCATTATGCCTAAAAAAACAATGTACATATGTTAAAATATACTGCCCAAAACGCTAACCATAATCTGAGTCTTGGGTGAGTGATAACATTCTGCTGGTGGAGGGTCTTACCTCGGAGTTGACAGCTGCTGACTGGTCAGGCTGGTGGTTGCTGAAAGTTGGGTGACTGTGGCAATTTCTTAAAGCAAGATACATCCATTGGCTCTTCCTTTCATGAATGATTTCTCCACAGCAGGCAAGGCTGCTTCATAGCATTTTACTCAGAGTAGAACTTCTTTCAAAATTGGGGTAAATCCTCTCAAACTCTGTCACTGCTTTATCAACTAAGTTTATGGAGTGTTCTAAATCCTTTGTTGTCATTTCAACAATCTTCATAGCGCCTTCACCAGGAGTAGATTCCATCTCAAAGAAAAAAAAAAAAACTTCTGCTGATTCATAAGAAGAAACTCCTCATCTGTTCAAGTTTTATCCTGAGATGGCAGCAATCCAGTCACATCTTCAGGGTCCACTTCTAATTCTAGTGCTCTTGCTGTTTCCACCACATCTACAGTTACTCTCTCCATTGAAGTCTTGAACCCCTCACAGTTATCCATGAAGGTTAGAATCAACTTCTTCCAAACTCCTGTAAATGTTGATATTTGAACCTCTTCCCATGAATCACAAATGTTCTTAATGGCATTTAGAATGGTGAATCCTTTCCAGAAAGTTTTCAGCTGATCATTCCCAGATCCATCAGAGACATCACTAACTGTGGAAGCTCTAGCCTTATGAAATGTATTTCTTGAATCATAAGACTTGAAAGTCAGAATTATTCCTTGATCCATGGGCTTCAGAATGGATGTTGTGTTAGCAGACATGAAAGCAACATTAATCTTACTGTACATTTCCATCAAGTTCTTGAGTAACCAGGTGCATTTTCAATGAGCGGTAGTATTTTGAAAGGAATCTTTTATTTTGAGCAGTAGGTCTAACAGTGTGTTTCATGTATTCAGTAAACCATGTTGTAAACAGATGTGCTGCCATCAAGGCTTTGTTTTTCCATTTATAGATCAGAGGCAGAGTAGATATAACTCTTAAGGAACCTAGGATTTTCAGAACGGTAAATAAACATTGGCTTCAACTTGAAGTCACCAGTTGCATTAGCACCTAACAAGAGAGTCAGCCTGTCCTTCGAAGCTTTGAAGCCAGGCACTGACTTCAGTGCACAGTAGGGTAACAGGATGTTTCTAAATATTTTTAATAAAAATTTTTTTAAAATACATCTTTATTGGAGTATAATTGCTTCACAGTACTGTGTTAGTTTCTGTTGCACAACAAAGAGAATCAGCCATATGCACACACATGTCCCCATATCCCCTCCCTCTTGAGACCCCCTCCCATCCTCCCTATTCCACCCCTCTAGGTCATTGCAAAGCACCTAGCCGATCACCCTATGCTATGCAGCTGCTTCCCACCAGCCAACTATTTTACATTCGGTTGCGTATATATGTCGATGCTACTCTCACTTCGTCCCAGTTTCGCCCTCCCAACCCATGTCCTCAAGTCCATTTTCTATGTCTACATCTTCATTCCTACCCTGCAACTGTTTCAACAGTACCTTTTTTTTTTTTTTAAATTCCATATATATGCGTTAGCATATGGTATTTGTTTTTCTCTTTCTGACTTACTTCACTCTGTATGACAGACTCTAGGTCCATCCACCTCACTACAAATAACTCAATTTCGTTTCTTTTTATGGCTGAGTAATATTCCATTGTATATATGTGCCACATCTTCTTTATCCATTCATCTGTCAGTGGACACTTAGGTTGCTTCCATGACCTGGCTATTGTAAATAGTGCTGCAATGAACATTGTGGTACATGTCTCTTTTTGCATTATGGTTTTCTCAGGGTGTATGCCCAGTAGTGGGATTGCTGGGTCATATGGTAGTTCTATTTTTAGTTTTTTAAGGAACCTCCGTACTGTTTTCCATAGTGGTTGTATCAATTTACATTCCCACCAACAGTGCAGGAGGGTTCCCTTTTCACCACACCCTTTCCAGCATTTATTGTTTCTAGATTTTTTATAATGACCATTCTGACAAGCGTGAGGTGATACCTCATTGTAGTTTGATTTGCATTTCTTTAATAATTAGTGATGTTGAGCAGCTTTTCATGTGTCTCTTGGCCATCTGTGGTGAAATGTCTTCTTTGGTGAAATGTCTTCTGCCCATTTTTAAAGTGGATTGTTTGTTTTTTTGATATTGAGCCCCATGAGCTGTTTGTATATTTTGGAGATTAATCCTTTGTTGTTTCATTTGCAAATATTTTCTCCCATTCTGAGGGTTGTCTTTTCATCTTGTTTATGGTTTCCTTTGCTGTGCAAAAGCTTTTAAGTTTAATTAAGTCTCATTTGTTTATTTTTGTTTTTATTTCCATTACTCTAGGATGTGGGTCAAAAAAGATCTTGCTGTGGTTTATGTCAAAGAGTGTTTTTCCTATGTTTTCCTCTAAGAATTTTATAGTGTCTGGTCTTACATTTAAATATTTAATCCATTTGGAGTTTATTTTTGTGTATGGTGTTAGGGGGTGTTCTAATTTCATTCTTTTACATGTAGCTGTCCAGTTTTCCCAGCACCACTTATTGAAGAGGCTGTCTTTTCTCCATTGTATGTTCTTGCCTCCTTTGTCATAAATCAGGTGCCCATATGTGTGTGGGTTTAACTCTGGGCATTCTATCTTGTACCATTGATCTATATTTCTGTTTTTGTACCAGTACTGTACTGTCTTGATTACTGTAGCTTTGTGGTATAGTTTAAAGTCAAGGTGCCTGATTCCTCCAACTCCGTTTTTCTTTCTCAAGATTACTTTGGCTATTCAGGGTCTTTTGTGTTTCCATATGAATTGTGAATTTTTTTTGTTCTAATTCTGTGAAGAATGCCATTGATAGTTTGATAGGGATTGCATTGAATCTATAGTTTGCTTTGGGTAGTATAGTCATTTTCACAATATTGATTCTTCCAATCCAAGAGCATGGTATATTTTTCCAACTGCTTATGTCATCTTTGATTTCTTTCATCAGTGTTTTATAGTTTTCTGAGTACAATTCTTTCACCTCCTTAAGCAGGTTTATTCCTAGGTATATTATTCTTTTTGTTGCAGTGGTAAATGGGAGTGTTTCCTTAACTTCTCTTTCTGATTTTTCATTGTTAGAGTATAGGAATGCCAGAGATTTCTGTGCATTAATTTTGTATCCTGCAACCTTACCAAATTCATTGATTAGTTCCAGTAGTTTTCTGGTGGCATCTTTAGGATTTTCTATGTATAGTATCATGTCATTGGCATACAGTGACAGTTTTACTTCTTCATTTCCAATTTGTATTCTTTTTATTTCTTTTTCTTTTCTGATTGCTGTGGCTAGGTCTTCCAAAACTGTTGAATAAGAGTGGTGAGAGTGGACATCCTTGTCTTATTCCTGATCTTAGTGGAAATTCTTTCAGTTTTTCACCATTGAGTATGATGCTTGCTGTGGGTTTGTGATATATGGCCTTTAGTATGTTGAGGTAGGTTCTGTCTATGCCCATTTTCTGGAGAGTTTTTATCATAAATGGTGTTGACTTTTGTCAAAATATTTTTCTTCATCTATTGAAATAATCATATGGTTTTTATTCTTCAATTTGTTAATGTGGTGTATCACATTGATTGATTTGCATATATTGAAGAATCCTTGCATCCCTGGGATAAATTTCTTAAACCTACTTACATGACCGAAGACTGACCAGCTAGAGTATGTTACCAATAGTGCCACCTGGTGTTCAGATGCTTACACTGCAGCTGAGTACCTCAGGGCAAGCCCCTGAGGAGAACCCACACTGAAAGCTGAGCTACCCCATGGGGAGGACACAGTGGCATTAGAAGTATAAAGTCACACACAACAGAATGGCTTTATGGGGAAATGGTTATGTTTAAATGTCACTGCCTGGGATTACACAGCAATTTCTTCTCCTCTTTCCGGGTTGCTATGTTGAAATTACAAATAACTGAGTTTAGACAATAGCTACAAATTAAAATTAAATTAATAAACTATTAAAAATTAAATCAAAAATTGTAAAAATTAAACTAGAACATGAACACAAACATCTTCTAATTCATGAATTCGAGGTTCATAGACATTAGCCAATGTGTATTCTTTACCTAGTCTCAGAATTATAAACACAATCTGAAATTCCCTTAAAACTAATGTAGTTTTGTGTTCATTCTAGCAAAAAAAAAAACCAAAAAAACAAAAACCAAAATAAAACTGGAGAATATAACTGTGTAGCATTAGGCAATTTAATCTCAATGCAAAAGAACAAAAGAAAAGGAAACAGTCAAAAGACTTAAAAATATCTCAGCTAGAGCAGCATTGACATATGTACACTACCAAATGTAAAATAGATAGCTAGTGGGAAGCAGCTACATTGCACAGGGAGATCAGCTCGGCGCTTTGTGACCACCTAGAGGGGTGGGATAGGGAGGGTGGGAGGGAGACGCAAGAGGGAGGGTTTATGGGTGTATATGTGTACATATAACTGATGCACTTTGTTGTACAGCAGAAACTGGCACAACATTGTAAAGCAATTATACTCCAATAAATACGTTAAAAAAATAAAAACATCTTAAAACAACCAAAAAAAAACAACAACAACAAAAAAATCTCAGTTAATTAAATGATTATGACCTTGAATAAGCACCTCATTAAAAATTTAGGACGAGTGAGTTACCTATTACAAAATTTGAGCACCGTAGCAGGAAAGAACCAAGGAATACAGAATGCTTATGTACAAGAATCAAGAGAAGTTTTGTCCTTCTCTTAATTACTTAACTTTTTCTTGTTAAATAGTATCTAAGTTTATTAAATATACAGAACTGGAAATTTTCCAATTTTCTCCTAGTAAAGAGGTTTGGACTGCAACATACATGCTCCTCCTTGCAGATAGAGAATATATGTTGCTGGTTCACATCATTACTCACGTGCATTGTATTTACTCTCCTACCCTGCTCAGTCATATAAACAAGTTGCTTCTAAGATTGAAAATGCCAGCTTGTTTTATAATCCTGGGAAGATGAAAGAAGAGGGAACTGAGGAAATGATGGATATCCAGCAGGAGGAATGGAGAAGCAGCCTTCCCCAGGTGGAGACTGAAGATGAGAAAGTCAGGACCAGTCCACCTAGCTGGAGGGCAACGCAGAGAGCGATCGCAGGGGTAGACTGCAACAGGCATGCAGAGAATGTGTGTTTGATGACTGTGAAGTGTGGGCAGGATGAACTTGACTGCAGGAGAAACAGGGCAGCCAATAGAGAAGCAGCAGAAGCCAGAGGAGATGAACTTTGAAGGAGTGTGGCGTGAGATGCCCACAAGAAAAGGAGGTCTCAAAGGAGGGAAGTTGAAAACATTTGCAGAGGGGATAGCAAAGCCTTAATAGAAATAATAGTTCTTTGACACTGAGTGGTAAGGAAGAGTCTAATGTCCCCTGTAACATCCTTAAACAGGATGATAGACAGGAAATGAAGGAGGTGGTAAACAGAGACCCCTAACCATCCACAGGTAGAAACATAACTAGCTCAGGGATTTCTGGTCTGAATCTAGTTCACATGAATTTGGTATATTTCAAATATACGATAATTTTTCATGTTTGATATGTTGTTACAATTTTAAACACTTTTCTATAGGATATTTTCAATCTTTAGGATTTTTAACATAATTGTTTAGTATGCGTACTTAAAAGATTGTTATTTTTAAGCAAATATGTTTTTCTGATAAATCTCTGTGTAAGATGTCAAGAATTTGAAATTCTAACGCCTCAGACGCTAGGTAGGATGGATAAATGCATGAAGTGGCTATGGGCAAAAATGCTGGGAATGAAGAGAAAAATCTAACTGAGGAGTCCATTCCCTAGAAAAGGTATCCATAGTGATTGAAAGCATAGATTTCTACAACCAAAGTAGCAGCCACAACAAAGTCCCACCTCACTGGCCAAGCAAGACACAGCAGCCAGCTGCTTGGCTTAGTGAATTGTCCATTTGTGACCCTGCCCTGATCTTAACTACTGGTTGTTAAAGCCTGAATTGACCTGTTTGCAGAACACTAGTGACACAGACCTAATTTATCAGTAACCCTAGCACCTAACTACCTGATGGGGAAGGGGTAAGAGGAATGGGCAACCTGAGCAGGAAGAAACATAGTTAAAATATCTTCCTAGTTTCTAGGTAGGCTCATACAGACAGAAGCTAAAATCACAAGCACATTTAGGAGAGCTTATAAGAAGTTATTTTCCTTATATGTACACATTCAAATGCAGAGCTGAGACCTCTCTTCCAAGCCTTTGCTTAATAGTTTATTTTAAAAATTAGAGAAAGAAAAATTAAGAAAAAATTAATTAAAAAATATTAATTCCACTAAGCATCCCCTGGCTCTGACCTTTCCAATTTCATTTCACCTGACTACTACTCCACAGTTTATTAGCAGCAGAAATAGCCATAAAATCTAAATGATTTATTATAATAGAGCTACCTGCTCCATGTAGCACAATTTTTTTCATTTAGTATACTAATTGGGAAAAAAAAGATAAATAAAATCTGTTACAAAATACACCTTAAAAATCAACCTCTGATCAAATGAACATTATGCAGCAAAAGAGCAATATAAGGGCAAGTTTAGAAAAGAAAGTTCCAGAAAGACCAGCACTAGAAGAATCAGCAGCAGAGATGATATATTTTAATTTGATTTTATGCTCTTTGATTTCCTAAATAAGGAACTTTGGCTGTTAATATGTCATGGCTGTGTTTAGCCCTTTTATGACTGTTTAAGATTAGTTGAGAACAATGGTTTTAATTTAGAGTATTTTGAGATGAACCATCGTTTGATGAACTTCTACAAAGAAGATTGCACTTCCCAGCCCTGCTGCCCCCACATTGCAATATACAGCCAGATTTGTGTTTGTGTCTCACCATAATTTTCTTAGGAAAACTTGTATTGCAATACTAATTGCCCACACTGAATTCTAGTGTATATCTACCTCTTCTTTTGCATATATTCAGCAATATTTTTCTTTACTGCAATGTTGGATTTGAAGGCTTCATTAATAGACATGGTAAAATTTCAATGTAGCAAAGAGTGAATATCCCTTCTCAATCGTGTCAAATCAGAAGAAATTACATCACTTGCCATAGTTTTACTCTTATAGTTATTTACACAGAGTTCCAACTAACCAGTGTGCATAGAATTTTCTCTTATGATGGAAATGTCCTATATCTGTGCTGTCCAATATGATAGGGTAGTCCTTAGCCATCTCGCTACTCAACACTTATGTGGCCAGTCTGACTGAGGAATATGATTTTAAATTTTATCTTATTTTAATTAATTTCAACAAATTTAAATAGCCACTGGTGACCAGAGGTTATCATATTGAAGAGCATGGCACTAGACTAAAAGCTTCCTGAGGGATGAGCCCTTGTTCATCCTTGAATGTCCCATTTATTTGTTGCCTAGTAAGTGCCTGAGACATGCTGATTACACTGTAACAATGAATTATGGAAAAACTGTCACTCACTCTTCTTACTCCCTAGATTATTGATCTTTCAATTGTATCACTCAACAACATCCGGAATGGTTACTATAACAATTGCTAAGCACTCAGAATTTGTAGCAAACAGAGTTGGTTTCAGAGACCTTGGTCACTTAATAAATGTTTCTCCTTGGGAGAGTTACTAAAACTCATAATTGTGGTTTGCTCTTCTGCAAAATGGAAAAAAAAATGGATTTAGCATGGTAGTGTTGTTATGATGGTCAAATGAGACTAGTTGTGGAGAGCTTGCACCTGTCTTGTTCTTACTAAACTCAGCTGCTATTACTCCCAACACAGAACTCTGCCACCCAAACAGAACCTACAAGAGCAATGTGCTCACTGTGAATTGAAAACTAGGTAAATGGAAATCACAGTAAAAGTTCCATGCAGACTTGCAGAAACGGGAAAAATTACAAGGAGCCTTCTGAAATTTGGGGGTTTACTTAGGGCCAATGTAGTCATTTAAATGCTTAAAGGTTTAGCAAGGATTTTGTCCTCCCAGGTGTATTGCTGTGATACAGGATTGACCAACAGAATATTGAATTAGGTGCTGAAAAGTGGAATAAGTATAGGTTGGCATGAGCAGACGGACAAGGCACAATTTCTCATAATGAAGAGTAGCAGCGATCTGCTGAATAAACAGCTGGGAAGACAGTCAACAAGCATTGATTGAGTGCCAGAATGTTCCACCGGTCTTTTCAGTAAAGAGATATAACCAGTCCTGCAGCGAATGTCACCAAACCTTTCCCAACCCCACACACTCCAAGCAGTTGTGCCCCATTTCAGACAGGAAGAACAACAGCATCTGTTATTGTATACAAATTGACATGACAAAGAAATCCTGTTTGATGACAAATCTGCAAAAGGAAGTTTGAGAACACCTGTTGAAATGAATTAGAACACCTGGCTTGAGCCCCATAAATTCACTGGGCACTGCAGACGCGTGGAGACAGAAGAATTAAGTGCCCGTTGTTAACTCAACGTGGGTGAACTTTATGATGCTCTGAGCCTGATTGTGAATCATAGGATTGTTTACCATTATGTCAGAAATAGTGGCTAATAATCCAAATGAAGATTTGGTCTTAAATTTTCAGACGTTTCTTTTCCTTTTTTACATGAAAGGAAATTCTAATTTTATTCCTGCTACCTGTTAGATGACTACAACAACGGTGCTATAACTATCTTCAAAATGGTAGAAACGTTTACCTTGACTATTTCAGTCAAGCCATCTTTATAATCAAAATTTCATTCCCAATCAGAGTTAAAGCCAGCCCAGACTTGTGGTATTAGGCAATGGTTAGACTCAGCCACTAGAATTTTTGTCAGCTTTGTATCTGTATCTGACTTTTCCTTTTATCCCCCCACAAAATATCGTGATAGCTATGATATTAGCCAGCAGAATGAAATAGAAAAGCCTTCTTAATAACGTTTCTTAGTTAGACTTTTGAATTTGTCCTTAAAGGACTTTCTTATCTACAAAATTGGATATTTCCGTAGATACTAACCATGGCTTTGTTTTAGAATCACCTGGGGGATATTTTCATTTTAAATATCAACTCTGTGTTCCCTTCTCAGACCTCCTGAATTAATATCTGCAGCAGGAACAAGTCTCAGGAATCCAGAGTTTCTTTAAAGATCCAGTGGGGTAATTTTCTGCCCTAGACCACCCCTGGTGACCAATTCCTCCTCCTATATAACAAAGTTGGCCCCCCATTATGTAAAGATTTATTTATTAACCATTTACTCTGTCTGTAAAATTGCACCAGACCTGCAAAACTCAGTTGTGGAATGTAAGATGTTTTGGTACTGATCTTTTCTTTCTAACCCCTTATAAAATGACTAAACAAAAGTTAAATGATGATTTGTTCTTAATTTAACTAGAGATGGTAGAGACTTCAGACCTTCATTCTGGGGGCAATAATTCAGCTGTGCCAGAAAGAATGGATCAGTTTTATTTTAAAAAATAGATTGAGAAGGAGACTAAAAAAAGCTAAAAAAGAAGTGATCAAAAACAGAACAAAGAAATCTTATATCATGAAAGCCAAGTGAAGAAAGTTTCCAGAATGGGAGAGTTATAAATACTGTTAAAAGCTTCCAGAATGAGGTCTAGGACTATAAATCTGAGAGAAGCCCTTTGAATTTGGCAAAAAAATCATAAAGGAAATAATTATAAGCTGGGCAACAGAATGTCCTAGAAGATTTTTCTCATTAAATTATTATCAGAATTCAGAAAAGGGGAGGGAGAATGAAGTGAGCAAGATTTTGCACTCAGGGTTGTTCTAACTCTCAGTGACCAGAGTGAAAGATCGATGCCTCTGTCTGCTATTTATTAAGGGATAAACACATAAGATCATAACTGAGTGTTTAAGCTATTGTCACATTACAGTGAACAGAGCAGAGAATGGATTAATTTGCTCAATAAATATTTATTGAGGACCTTGTTACATGACAGGAACCAGAGACAGAGTAATGAAAAAGAAATAAAATCCCAGCAGTTCCAGGGTGGGAAGGACTGTTGAGATAATATCGTCCAAGGCAAGGTTTCTCCATGTTTAACATGCATACATAAAAACCTGGTGACCTTGTTAAAATGCAGATCCTGATTCAGTATTTCTGGAGCAAAGCCAAGTGCTCTACATTTCTAGCAAGGTCCTATGTAGTGCCTACACTGCTGGAAGATGTACCACACTTTGAGTACAAGAACAAGGACATCCATCAAAACAGTCTCCAAGATTTGCCTCACTTGAATCACCTTTGCATAATGCAGATGTGTGAGCCTTCTGCTGTAGATTTTGATCTATATACTGTTCTCTCAACTCCATGTATAACTCTAAGGTTGACCCAGCTTTGGGTACCACTGATATCATCCAACCACCTCACTTTACAGGAAAGGAAATTGAAGACCTTTAATCTTTAGTGACCACCTGAATCAAGATTCAGGGCTGCTGATAACTGTTGGGATGATTGAGGACATCTAAATAATAGTATCATGTTCTCCGCACCCAACTTCTGAACAAAATGTAAAAGAAGACAAAGAATAACCATCTTTATTGCTGATGATAGGTTGGAGAATACAGCTTACGTAGAGTACCAGAGGGCCTCCTAAGGTAGGCCAGGATTAGTCAGGCTCAGGCAGCCAGTCAGAGGTACACACGAGGCTGGACCAGGACAGACTTTCTCCAGAAGGGAAGGGTGGGCCCCTGGAGGACAGCAAAAAATGCACACTCCCTGCAGGCAGCTAATTCCCAAAGAATGAAGGCAGAAACTAAACAAAGCATTCCCAGTTTTTCTTTCAAAATCAACCAGTGACATGATACTACTCCTAGAAAGGAGTAAGTGATAAGGCAGAGGGGAGCCAGAATAATCACATCTCCACATAGAAAACAAGATCAGGAATGGGGAAGGCCCATTCCCAGACCACCAACACATCCAGCCCTCTTCCAACTGCATGGCCTTCCTGTAATGCACCAGGCACTAAACCAAGCATGCCAATAACTCAAGATGAGATTTGTGAATTTTACATACTAGCCATGATCTAGAGCAGTGCTTCTCAAACATAATTTTGTACTCAAATTACCCTGAGATCAGATTCTGATTCTGGAAATCTGGGGAGGGCCTTGAGATTCTAGTTCTAGGAAGCTTCCTGGGCGTGCTGATAGCCATACTTTGAGTATCATGGGAAGGGAATCCCCTTATTTAAAAACTCAATTCTGTCCCTGTCTCAGATTTGAAAAGCAAGAATATTTATGGATTGTTCTTATTTTCTGTTTGCTATGGTCTTGCTATTTAAACTTACACCCTGTGCATTGTCACTGGTAGCTAATATTTACAGGTAAAGAACCTTGTTACTAATAAGAAAAATAAAGATCAATTAGTCAAGTCTGCTCCTTTTCTGTTACCAATAAAGTGTTGAGAATCATCAGGGGAAATTTACAAGCTCAGGGTAACATAAGTAGTTGATGTAAAAGCCTGGAATAAAAATTCCTTTCTTCTGAATCCGAGGCTAGTGTCTTTTTCACATAACTGTGCTGTTTGCCATTGGCAGACTGACCATGACGCTGGTTTCCACATGTACTCACATGTCCTCCACGATGCTGTACCGATCAAGTTCTCTCTCTATTGCACTTGGCTCTCTGGAGAACAATAATGTGGTTGTTCTAAACATCTCTCAAATATTGCTGCAACTTCAGTTAGCACAATATCTCCTGTTTCACTCAGGTCAAGGTTACTCAAGTCAAGGTTACAGTTCCTTTCTTTTTATTTTCCTTCATATTAATCCTTTTTGATATGGACAGCTGTAGGGCCAAGATGTATTGAAATTTAACTTGGGGCCTCTCACTTCCTCTCTCTCTCCATCTATCTCGCTAAGTCTAAACTGAGAGGGAGCTAATCTCTGATAAATTACTAACAGTGATAAATGCCCATCAGCCAAAGACCACTAGGAACTCCCATGCCGTTGAGGTCAACCAGGTCAAGTTCATCAATGTGTGCTGCACTGAGGCAGAGCACACATTGGGGGGTGGGGTCTTTTGCTGGTGGGCTTTAGCACCACCAGATACTGTTATGCATCTGGTACAGTGCTTCTCAGGCCACATTCACGCAGGCTAATAGGCCTACATAGGTCATCCTTTATTGATAATCAGAGCATTTTGGGTGGCAGCAGTTTTGCCCAGAGGCGTTCAAAACCAACTAAGTAGGCACTAATCTAATCTATTTGTATAAAGATAATCATACGTATAAATATTGTCTCTCCGAACAAAAAGATGGGGAAACTTAAAAGGAGAATACATGAGGTGTTTCCAAATTTCTGTTTTAATCAGATTTTCAAACACCCTGTACATAGAATGAAAACAGCTCTGTAAAAGGTAAATGTGTGTAATGTGGAACTATTGATCAAATTTAAGTATAGAGATTATGTATGTCTTGTTGAAATGGTTAACTCTACATTAAATACTAATAGACTAATTGATTGTATTCTTTTTAGAACTTAATATTGAATAGGAAACCTGGTTGCAATATTAAGAAATCCAATGAAGAATAATCCGATGGGAGAGGTAATGTATTTATATAATATTTATATAACAGGGAAAATTTGTTCCAATGACTTGAAACTAGGCTCATAGAATTTTAACTAAAGGTTAAGCTTTTAGAGTAATAGGCTGCAAAATAGCTATCCCAGAATTCATGTCTCAAAATTTGGGTTACATTTCAAATTTATGATGCATAATATGTAAGGTGTTGGTAAAAGATAAGTAATATTATTAAATGTACCTCATGTATGTAGAGGGCATTTGTCTATTATAATTTCATCTTTCTATATTCAGTTACTGTAAAAAGTGAATAATTTTCAGAACTTGCCATCAAAATCAAATGATTGTAGATCTGTTTCTGGCCCTTAGTTGCAGCTGGTTCTCCGCCTGTTAAAAGTCAAATATTCACATATTCACCATTCTAAACTGAAATGAGTAGCTGCTATCTTTTGCATAGATCTAGTTTTTAGAGTCCAAATTCCTTTTATAAAGTTATTATTTTCATAAACATTTTTGTGTTTCTAAGCCTCCCTGGTAAGCATTTAAAAAAAATCACAAGTATCATGCTAGATATTAGTGAGAGGCAGGTGGAAAAAAACATCTGGAGGCAAACCTTCAATCTATCAACTACCAAGTGAAGTACAAATTGTGGCCTTAGGGACCCTACAGTACAACCCAATCTTACCACTTTGGCCTGATAGTGAACTTCTCTCCCAGGGGACCCTGACTTCATATAGTACGTTGGTCATGCCTGGGTTGCTGCTGCTTTACATATTTTCTCAGACCATTTCTTTCCGTGTGTGAAATTATTTTTTCTTCTACCTCACATTTTCATTATTGGAGTATCTTTCATTTCATCAAAGACTCTTGTATAAGGAAGGTCATCACATTATGATTTATAATAGCAAAATGAAAAGACACAGTGTCAATAATGAGAATTAGTTGAATTAAGTTATATCCATGTGATGAAATATTATGTAACCATAAAATTATATTATTCTCTTTAGGTTGGCATGTTTTATTCAATTCTGTCTCTGTTTTCCTTTTCCTTTTTGATTGAAGTAATTTTAAACTTACCAAAAAAGTTACAAGAATATCACGTGGAGTTTCTGTATATTCCTCACTTTGCTTGCCTAATGTTAATATCTTCTATAGCTCTAGTACCACTATCTAAGTGAGGAATTAATATTTATATGATGCTGTTATTAAATCTACAGACCATCTCTGAATTTCTCCACTTGCCCTGCTGATATCTTTTTTCTGCTGTAGGATTGAGTCCAGAATCCCATGTTGCAGTTAGTTGTTGTGAGGCCTCAGACCTCTCCAGTCAGAGCCAGTGCCTCAGTCTTTCTTTGTCTTTCATGAACTTGACATTTTGAAAACTATTGGCCAGTTATATTGTAGAATGTCCCTCATTTAGGGTCTGTCTGATGTTTTCTCACAATTAGACAGAGGAAACACACTTGGAGGCGGAGGATGTAGGTATGTCTTATTACTGAAGATTAAACATACTATTTTATAGAAATATAATAGCAAAGGAAAATGCTCAGACTCTAATTTCAATTAAATTAAGTAAATTTAAATAAATTAAGAAAATGTATCCCATATGTTCATAATTTTGAAAAAAATATATGGATACAGGAAAAATAAAATTTGTAAAAAGTCAACAATATTTATCTCTGATGGATACAGTTACAATTATTTTTAATTACTTTAGAAAATATTTATATGCATTTCCCAAATTCTATCTAATGAACCTACCTTGTCTTCATAATCAGAATCAGGAAAACATGCACTGACTTGACTGCTGTCTCTTCTGGGCTACTTCCTAATCCCTATGCCTGGAAATTCTCTCTTCTATTTCTTTTCACCTCATGTATGATCTGTATTGTATATTTCCCACACTAGAGTTGTTTGTGTACTTCTTTGCTAGAATGTAATCTCCTTGAGGCCAGGGAACATGTCTCATTCAATGTTAAATTGTCTATAGCATTTTACAAAGTGCCTTACACATAGAACACATCAAGAACTACTCATTGAATAAATTATTTACTTATCGAATTTCCATTTGGAATATCTCGTCTGGTATCCCACCCACTTTAAGAAAAACAATTGGGAAAGTTTCCCTTTCATTATTACATACAGATGTAGATATACATCTCCAATATTTTCATTTTCTACAATCCAGACAATGTCTTTAAGAGATAAAACAAACAAACAAAACTCAGTTAACGAGTTTTTCTCTGACCATAGCAGAACACATGTTAAACTAAAGAAATGTGTAATTGTTAGCATGACTAGGAAAGACTAAGTCAGCATCAATTTCTCTAATCATCTGCAGCATCCTCTCTACCCTATCTCAGCATGGTCTAGACTACAGAGCTTAGGACTGGACCAGATTTAAAAAAAATAATTCTATTATGAAAAAATATGTCATTTGTATTTGATTTCAGTGTCACAAAAACTCAAGTGACCTGAAAGTTCACCTATCAGAAGAATTTAAACCTCAATTTTAAAACTTATAGAAAAAAAACCATTCAGTTACTTTGAAACCTTATCCCTTCATGTCAGTTTCTTTTATAAACCCACGGACTAAAATCTGGGCACATGTGTCACTGGATCCGGGAGTAATGAAAACGAGGGGGTAGGAGGTTAGCTACTGAGTACCTGTGATACATTAATGACTTAACATACAGAATCATATTTAATTCTTATAAATCCCTGCAAAGTTGGGCTTATTATCCCCATTTACAGGTAAGGAAACTGAGGGGCTCATGAAAATAAATTTTAAAGTTAATTGTAAGTAAAATAATAAAATACAAAACAATGTATTCAATATATTCATAATTTAGACATATAAAGATAAGTAGATGGACAGATAGACACGTAAATACATAGAACAAAAATTGGAAGAAAAGTCCTCAAAGTGGAGACTGCTAGTAAGTGGAAGATTTAGTCATCAGGATGGTAATTATGTGACATGATGGAGGTTTTGGCTGACACTATACAAAGGCAATCATTTTGCAAAATATAAGTGTATCAAATCAACATGTTGTACACCTTAAACTTAGACAATGTTATATGTCAATTATATCTCAATAAACCTGGGGGAAATAAAGATCTGTTTAAATCCAAAACTGAGTGTTTTTTTTCTATAATATGGTTTCTAAATAATGTGATATATCCAAGTATGCTACTATGTGCAAATTGCTAACAGTAAAATTCATTTGTTTCATTAGAGGAGTTACTATGATAGACTGTGGTTGCCAGTTAAATGCCCTATTGCTCAGGGATGAAATGAGTGAAGGGGGCTTCAGAGCGAGGCTCTAGGGAGTGATGGAGATGGGGGACCAGTGTGTGGGGGGGAGGTGATTGCAAAGCTCATGCCTAACCCTGGGAGACTCCTCTGTGCCATCTCCGCCTACTTCAGCATCTGAAATTGTGGGTGCAATGTGGATTCATCTTCTGAGTTTTCAAAGGAAGCCAGAAACTAAGACTTTTATGATAAAAATATTATTCATCAATTTGGGAAACCAATTCAAAATATTTTAAAACACTATAGAAATCAAACATGGTGTTTGTCATGTCTGATTGGCCATTTTATATCCTTGTGAATAATATGTAAAAGATGCCTCACTCTGAATCATTATAAAATCCAATTGTTTATTAAAAAGATGACTAAACTGAACGGACAGGTGCATATTAGGTTAGCATAATATATCTTATTGTGAGAATAAAGAAGTCTAAATGGCTGTTTGGATCTCTGTCCCTGAAATGTTTGATAAGATGGATTTTATCTGCTAGCCAGTGAACTGTGTAAAACCAAGGCCACTCCTAAAATTCAACCATTCCTGGTCACCCTTGGATTTAGAGTTCTTTTCCTTAGTTTATGAACATTAAATGTTGTCTCATTGTACTGCTCACATCAGATCTGTTCTATTCCATTTCAACTATCCATGGAGTCAGATTTTTCTGTACTTCACACCCAAACCTCCCAACCCATTCCCCTCATACAGAAACATCCAAATACTCAAACACACAGACTGTTGTCTTTGTAGAAAGTTAAAGAGACAAATGAGAGATTTATGGAGTAACATGCAAACTATTTTAAGTGTTTGATATTCTTGGTTCTAAAAGGCTTGGCACCATTTGCTGTGGACCTTTATTCACTGGTAGCTTCATCCTCGTACTTCTGCTGCCCAAGCCACATCACTGGATCTTTTCATCTCTTCTTTCCTTCTCCACTTATTATCTCTGTGTTTTGCTCCTTCCTCTACAAACCAAAAAAGTAATTTAATGTCATGCAGAGGTCCCTTAACTCTTTTTTTGGCTTGACCATGCTCTTAGGTTCTGTCTTATAAGCTTATCAAGGTATTTTCCTAAAAAAAGAGTCATCTCTCCAAGAAGAATTCTGATGCCAAGGATAAAATTACCTCCCTCCATCTCTTAAGGTTCAAGAAATAACATGGGGTCTTTTTTTAATTTTGGTTTTAGCTTTCTTCACATATTGTTTGCTCATATCTAATCCACTGCAAAGCAAATCCACGATTCTCAGGATTGCTAAAAAGAAACTAATACTTCTTTCCTCATATTGGATTAATTTTTTTTAAATTTTGGACTAATTTTAATTAGAAAATTTGCAAAGACATTAGCGTTCATGTTCACCCTTTGACTGCCTTCCCCTAATGTTCACAACTTACCAGAAAGACCATAGTATATTTTTCAGAACTACGAAAGTAGCATTGTTACAATACTTTAACCTAAACTACAGACTTTAATTTGGATTTTACCTTTTTTTTCATTAATGTCTTTTATATGTTCCAGGATCCAATTTAGGATATCACTCTCTTGCTTTTAGAGAGTTACTTTTAAGGAAGCAGCTGATTCATGAAATCTACATCAAAATAGGGGCCTTAAAATCAAGTTCACTATTATTTCTGCTTTATGCCTGAAATGACAGCCATCATCACTCATGAGTAGCACTTACAATAATAGGGTGTGTGACTGCCTTGAAATAATGACCCCTCCCTTCTCCCAGGCGCAGTGATTCTGGGCAGGTAAGGGCATCACCTTCCTTCTGAGCAAAGCATTTAGTTGAGCCACACACCAGTTCTCAGGAAGTTATGAGCTTTACTGTAAAGGATTTTTATTATGTATCATAGCTTAGAAGATAAATAGTATATGGGATTTCATTTTAGAAGGAAGGCATGATACCTTGATATTTAAAAAAAACACATTTTAAGAGCTGGTCTTATATTTTCTGACCATTGGAATTTAGCATATTGCTTAGAAAATATAGATTATTAGGGCAATAGATCATCCTCAAATATTTATATTATGTGTCTGGTGTCCTTAAGAAGTTAACCAGAATTTTACAGAAAATAAAGCAAAACAAAACAAAAACTTCCTTCTAAAAGCCTTGAAAACAAACTAAAAGCCAGTTCTATGGTAGGAAACATTTGGAAAGCATTTGGTTAAAACATATGCCTACTCAAAATTTAATATACTAATGTGCACCATATGTCTGAAAAAAGGAAAATCTCTTGCAGTGTTTCCCAAACATAAATTAACTGGAGAACCATTTTTTAAAAAGCATATTAACTTCTCATAAAGAATAAAACTTGAGAAATGTTGGAAACATTTATTTATTGACTCCAAATGGATAGAAATTTGGAAGTATTTAGTTCAAATTTCCACTCTTAGAGCAATCCTCACAGAAGGTTCATCAGCCCCTACCTCCAAAGACATATAGAAGTGTGCCCTTCCACCACCAGAAAGCTCCAGTTATAAGGGAAACAAAAGCAACTTTTTATTCTGTGCCTGAATTGCCCTACTTTCAACATCCTTCAGTCATTCCAAAGTCACTTCTACAAGGTGACATAGAACCTTCCACGTGATGGCCGAGGTTTTCTTTGAGCTCAGTTCTTCTGAATTGCCAGTTCATTGTTCAGATATGTCAAGGACTTTGAACATTTATCATAATTTCTTCCTGGGCTTCTAGCAAAGTCTCTAGTGGTACTGAATATGGCCTTAGTCACACAGTCTTGCTTTCTCCGATTTTTTTTTTTTTTAACGAGGGTGGAAAGATGAGGTAAGGGAGCCGCCCTGAGCCTGAGAATGTAGGCAGGTATAGCCGGTTTGACAACTATCTCACTAATTCTGAGTTGAGGGAAGAAAATTCCTGCGCTGCTCACGTCTGATGGAATCACAGATTTAGGAAGACCTTTCAGAAGCACTGCTTTGTCTTTGAAAAAGTCTGCTGTTATTCACTGAGGGAAAACCCACAGAAAAATGCTGATGCTCTGTGTTGCCAGAATAATCATTTGCCCCAGGGAAGCCAATCAGAGGAGTCAAGAGCTGGGCTGATCAAGCATTTTGACAACATATTTAAACAGAAATAGAGAATTCCCTTACAGGCCATAGACTCCGAATGCCCTTCTGAGGCTGAAATATATTTTTAAATTTTATGCTTTGATAATACTTCAAAAATATAAGAATTACTGTTTAGTCTAATTAAATATAGAAACAATTTCCTTTGAAAATTAAAATATTCTTATTCGGTGTTAATCTCACTTTAGAATGATTTCTCTCTGCAATGAGATAAAAATTAGAAATTAGAAAAAGATACAACACATGTATAAATGCATGTGTTATTTATATTACAAGCAGATGTGGTTGAAGTACAATTTATTCAGAACCGAGAACATTTTTAAAACATTTACAAATGCCTAAAACAGAGAAAATATGGACTTACACTGTGGGATGTGTTCCTGGGGATACTATGAAGTTATTGCTGAATTGTGTGACTCTGGGAGTGGGAGTGATACCAACCAGGGTTCTTGGCCTTCCCCAATCAATAGAAATTGACTAGAGGCCAGATAAGAAATTCAGGCAAGGTTTCACTGGGGTCCCTGCAGACACAGCGGGGAGTGAACACAAGCAACAGTTTCCCTTGCTCACTCGCTCCACGAGGGGGGCTGAGCTGATTCCTTATATAGGGTGAGGGTAGGGATGTGTTGAGGGGTCGGCTGGAGGGGTGGTTTAGGTGGTCTACTCACCTCTTTGGTGGTGTTGAGTGCAGGAGGCACGCACAGTACCCTGCTTTTGCTCCCAACACCCTGTTTCTTCTACCCGCTCTTCAGAAGTATCAGTTGGGTTCTTTGGTCTTTTTGTATCTTTTTGTCCATAATTTGCCCCAACTACACATGCACACAGTTATTTTTAGTCCCTTATAGTCTCTTCGTATTTTGCTGTCCAGGTGCAAGCATTGCAGCACTGCAGCAAAGCATCCCATGTCCCAGGCCTGTCTCAGGAGGAGCATGAAAATAGCAAGATGGGGCCAGAAAGGGGTGAAGGCCCATGTTCTCCTTCCCCAATCAATTCCCTTGAGAACAAAGCAGACAGGAATGCCTCCCTCTACCTACTGTGTGCCCACATCTCACTCTCTCAACCCCTCCCTCCAACCCACTAGGACTCTCTGTCCTTCTGCAACTTCTTCATCTCTTCCAAATTCCCTCTGATGCTTATTGTAACTGTTGTGTTTTATACAAATGAGAATTGGGTGCAGAAAAGAAGCCTCATCCGACATCTACCCCAAACCCATATCTGTGCGCAAACCAGCAGCTGTCATGTCCAGACTCTAGGCATTTATTGAAGGATCAACAGCTTACAGCCATAGCTGGGGTTCAAATCATCTTTGCAACTTTATATCTGGCCCTCCAGGAGTCCTTGTCCAATCTCATCTCTTCAGTTGGTTGTTCCAAACCTCTACCAGATCCTGAAATCCTGTACCTGACGTCTAGCTGCTTGCCCTAAGAAGTTGACTAAATCTTTTCACAAAGGAAATAAAGAATATTAGCAGTGCTTTCTCTCTGTATCCCTCTTTCTTATATCCACACCCATCCTTTCCTCTCTGAAGGACATGGATGCTGCTCCTTTGGGGGGCTGGCCTCTGGTCCCTCCATACCACACCTGGGCATCATTTCTCTTCCACTCCCTTCATGACCTCTTGTCCTTACTGTACTTCTCTCTCCAGTGGACATTTTTTCTTAAGTTCATCACATCCTGAAGCTAAAGAAAACTTCCTCAACATTGCTTCTTTCTCAAAACCACTGTCTTATCTCTTTCTGCCATTTAAATGATGTACCTTTATCGTTCTGTCCTCACTGTTCTCACACCTTCTCCCATGTTCTCCACAGTCCATGCCCATCTCATTCGCATCCTCAGCACTTAACTAAATCTACTCTCTTCACAACAGCAATGCCCCCACCAATGGTCAAATCCAATAGCCTCTTCTCACTTTTACCCAAATTTCACAGCAACTGACCTATTTGAACATTTATTCTATGAGAAAACGTCTCTTCTTTTGTTGTCCACAAAACCATTTTGAATCTGCCTGTGGAATTCTAGACATTGCTGTCTGCTCCAGCCTTGCGGTCCTTTAATTTTGGGATTCCCTGTGACTGTTTTCTTTCTTTCTTTCTTTCTTTCTTTCTTTCTTTCTTTCTTTCTTTCTTTCTTTCTTTCTTTCTTTCTTTTTTCTTCTACATTCACAACGAGTGATCTCATCTCCTCCTATGGCTTAGTTAGAAGTGTTCAGCTGAAAGAGAAAAAAATGAATACTCTACAGGGGGTTGGTTAAATAGGGGTTTCCTTCTTTCCATGCACCAAGATTAAATCATATTGGTGGTTGCTGGTGTTGTTTAGAGCTTCCAGGTGTTAAGGAAAATTTCTCTGTCTTTTCTAATGTTAGACAGTATGACTGGTGCAGCTTGGCCGTCCTTTCCACAGTCTAGATTAGAGATGAATAAAGAAGCAAAAGTGGAAAAAAGTGCAGAACTTCAGCATGAAAGCAAAGACTTTCCCATAAATCCCCATTAGACTTCCCCTTATGTCTCACTGGTCACACCTATTTACAAGGAATTCTGGGGAAGTAGCACTGGAAAAAGGTGTAGAAATGGGTATTGAGTGAATCAGTCTACAGTATATTTAATAACTTCATCAGCCTTAAGACTTCAATGGAAGTGACACCTGCTGTGTAAAATATTACCTGATTCTTTTTGTGTGCATGTGTGGCTCTGTGGATGTAGGTCTTTTGGAGCATGTGTCACATTACACTGTAATTCTGTAATTTTTAGGTGTCCATCATCATGGTCCTTACCCTCAAATCCCCCTATTAGATCATGATCTTCTTAATTGCAGCCAATATTAGATCCATCAGTGGATTTGTGAACCATCAGTGCCTAGCACAATGAAAAGTACATATATGCTTTCAATATTATATATAGCATATAGTATATATAATATTGAAAATAACTTTGAATATTGGATGATAAATATCTTAATTCTAATTATAGCTATTGATTATTATTACTATCTTGATTGTTCAGATCTAGACAATATTTTAACTTAAACTGAAGCAATACATAAATTATTTGACACTAGAGTCCACTATTGGCCCTTCTTAACTCTCAATTTAGTGCTGGTGTGATATTTTGGCAGATTCAAGTATACATATTTTTTTCCATCCATTTTGTATTTGACTTCTCTTTTCCTGTTCTCATCACAACTGCTTTTGTCTTTTTTATCCACCTACTCTTTCCAGCCTGTAGGAATCATACAGCAAATCTGGCATCACTGTGCTGTAAGAACTGTCATTACTGTGATGTAAGAACTGTCTATTACTGCCTCTGTTTGATGGGAATATGTGTTTCTGAATGTTTTTGATATAGGCAGATGTTTGGATTCTCTTCATGGAGAGAAAGAGAAATGAGTGAGATTTCTAGAAAGAAATGGAGGAAGGAAAGAAGTAAGACATTTTTTAACCAGAAATTTGCAAAGCTGATACTCTTTTCAATACTATATTCCATTTAGTTTATACTTCTGTATTCAGCCTACCAAATGCATCACTTTGCAGCATTGTTATGATGATGATGGAAAGCTGTCATCTAATGTCTTATAACATGGGTACCTATGTTTCATCTCTTTTAATATCAACATGACTTGAAAGGAAAGTGTCAGGTACTTCATCCTGTTTTAAGTTTCTGTCAATTCAATATCTTATTCAGGAATATTCATTGCACTTGCCTTTTTTAATTAGCTGAAGTGTTGTTGAAATGAGTGACTATTTAGATTATTCGTTTTAAAATATTAAGCTTAAAATCTTCTAGAGAAATTGGAGAAATAGTAAAGTGTATTTTCAAGAGGAGAGCATTAAAATAAATTATTTTATATTAATAATTGTATACCCTACTTGTTCAGTTTCTTGGGAAAACCCTGATTAATACAGAGGCTCAGCATCAAATTATACAGGATCCCCTTTGTGAACAAGAAGCTTTGAATTTTCTATTGGCCTGACATGTCCACGGAACACTTTCTCCCAAATATTTGCAAGGTTGTTTTCTTCTCATCATTTAAGTCTCTTCTCAAATATCACCTCATTTAAAATGCCCTTTCAGATTTTCTTCAAATATTCCCCCCATACACCAGTTGTTCTCTATTTCATTATTCTATTTTCTTTGTAAGACCCATCTGAATGCAATCAAAAGAGAAAGAAAACCACACTGAGGCTATTTTGCAACTTCCTTCTCTCTTGCCGGCTCCACTACAGGGTCTGTGAACACGTGCTTTCCCAGAATTCCTTGCAGCTGAACAAGCCCCTGTGACCCAGTTCTGTTCAATAAGGGGAAGAGTGCTTAGCGTTCCTGGGAAAGAAGAGCTCTCTTGATCTCAGATGAGATGCTGGGAGCTGTACCATCCATCATAAACACTTGAAAATAAAAAAATCATAAAAACTAAAAGCAATCACACTAAAGACTATGGTTTGGAAAAAGGAAAAACCCTGAGCTCTGGGTCCCTGTTTGGTTGTCTGACCCTACCTGATGCTGCTTTTCTCTGGATTTTTTGTTCTATAAACACTGATCATCCTTACAATTTAAGCCATTGTTGCCCAGGTATTCTGTTATGTGTGACCAAAAGCAATCCTCTAAAAAACGTGGAATGATCTTATTTATTCATTTACTTACTTGATTCTTGTTTCTATTCTGTTTAAACTGTAAGCTCTGTGAATATAGAGATCGTGTTTGTTTATTTCAGTGTGGGATCCTCTATATTTGCAGTAGTGCTTTGTGCATGGGAAACATTCAGTAAATGTGTGCTGAATCCATAGATAACAAGCAAATGATTAACTCATCAATGATTAATGATTACCTTAATTCTGCTTTACATATTCTTAGGGCACAGAGGGGGTGATCAGTGTGGATATTAGAGCTAGGATATTGTAAGAACCCACACACTGAGTGTGCTGGGAACTCATCTCTTAAAAGGAAAAATTCTAGCCTGCTTGTTCTATTAAGTGGTTTCTATAAAATTTTGTCAGGAAGCAAGTTGGTTTTCCAGACCTATCATTTTAAAAACCTGACAAAATCCTGAGTTTGACCAAGGAACCACTATCTATAGAATTGGAAATATCAGAAAATATCATAGTTTTTCCAGCATTTAGGCATATTAATTTTAGTGATTTTATATTTGAACATATTATTGGAAATTCATTCATTTAGACTAGTGCTTTTCAATAGAAATATTATGTGAGCCATATATATAATTTTACATTTAAAAAATGAAAAGAGGAAATTTTGCTACTATATTTTATTTAACCCCAAATATTCAAAATATCATTTTATCATGTTGTATTGGTAAACATGTGATCAATATAAAATCATTCAAAGGTTATTTCACAATGTTTGGACTCAGTGATTTAGTGTGTATTTTACACTTACAGTACAGCTCAACTTGGACTAGTCACATTTCAATTCACAAGTAGCTAGAGGCTTACATATTCAACAGAGCTAATTACAAGGAATTCATTCTGCAAAAGAAGTCTCATTCTATTAAGCCCTCCTGATGCTTATCTGTTTTGATTAAACAAACATATTAATGTGGTTGGCCCCATGTTAAGTACTGACAATGCACAGATAGATAAGCCATCCTTACTCTCCCCACCCTTGCCCCCGAAGGAGCGCACAGTATTGATGAATGATTCACAAAAAAAGGTAATTATAAAAATCATGTGAAAGATTGTAAAGGAAATATGCATAGGGCATTAAGGGAGCACATGGGGGGCACTAGTTAGGAGGAAGGTGGTTAGGACAGGCCTCCTGGAAGACGAGATGCCAACATTTAGCCTTAGGACTGAGGGGAGCTTATCTTGGTGAAAGAAAGGGGATTCCATGCAAGGGATCATCACTGAGATTCAAATAAACCAACAGACTCTAAATGTCCAGTTACCTTAGGAGTTGAATGTTGAGAGGAAAAGAGTGGCTGGAGAGACAGACAAGAAGCCATGTCATGGGGGACTTTGGACAGCTGAACATTTATTTCATAAATTGTTTCTCTACCTTCCTCATCTTCTATTGTATTATGCAGAATGGTTCTACCAGTATTTCACTGGAGAAGGTTCCCACTCCCATGGCTCACTAACCCACTTCTTCCATCCCTGCACCTCTAGGGCTCTAAAAAATGTAGACCCATGCCCCTAACTATTCTCACTTTCACTTTCTTAGTTAACTGTTCTTACCCTCATCATTTTCAATTGTTGTCTCTATGATGACAAATTTAAATGTCCATATTCAACCCTGACCCTTTGTCTACAATATCAGGCAGTGGGAAAATATAATTAAAAACAAAATCTTCTCCTAACCCAGAAAACCTCTTCACAAAGGTAGAAGAGAACAAAACAATTATCTTACTGAATAAGTATTAAATCAGAATGAGATAAGAATTGTAGACAGTCAGCTAAGAAATGGCAAAGACAAAAATAAATCTCACCCCCTTATACAGCCAAGCAGATACAACCCATCACAGACACGTTTTCAACATAAGCTATAACTAGTCCTCAAGTAAGAGGACTTGAAGTACCATTTGTCACTCATAATTCATCCTAACTTTGCCTGGATATCGGGGTGACCATCTGTGTGAGCTAATTAGCATTATCCATCTCTCTTTATGACAGAATGTAGTTATGCAACTTGGAGTGAGGCAGGGCTCACCTAGTTGCAAGTTAGGTTCCTACCCTCCTGATAGAAACTGGGGGATGGATGGGGTGCTGTCTCCCTTAATGCTTGCATTTCAAAGTCTTACAGGTTCAAGAGAAGGACATTTTGGGGTCATAAAGCTGACAAAAAGCACATCTCATCTTCAAAAGGATTTATATACATTTGAACAGATGAGAAAGTACTTGCAAGTTTTCTAAGGTAAATGAGAATTGTTTCATATTTTTAATTTTTATTTGTCCTTACACATGCTTTCTCCATGTTATCACTCCTTGCTTATTTCATCATCTCTTCAAATGAAATACATTTATTTATTTTTTTAAATCAAGTTTAATGCCATATCTCCTATCCAAACTGATTTCTTCATTTCTGCCAATAATTTTTCTTCTTTTCCAATAGCCAAGCTTGAAATCTCAGAGCCAGTTTTGAAATAGCCTTCTTTTCAATCTACCACTAAATTCTCAATTGTCCTCTCTCATTTTTTTCATTTTTTTCACTACCACAACCACAGCCCATGTCATACCTAGACTATGTAAAGGGGTACACACATGGTGTGTTGCTTACATTTCATTTTACTCTCTACTCCTCTGCTCCCCTAACGGATCTTCACAATCATCTAGCCTTACTTGTTCAAAATCTGCCATTGTTTTTTAAGAACTATAAGAAAAAGATCATCCATATTTTGATGTTACTATATCAAGCTAACTTGGTCTTTGTGTATATTTCACACCAAATTAAGTCCTCAGCTCAAGGTCAAGTCTTTCCTACTGATGGTTAAACAGACCATGCTCACTTGTGAACTTCAGGTTTTTAATCCAAATACTTCCTATTTCCTAATTTTCTTTCCTCTTCACTTCTCTAAATACCCCCTCTATCTATCCAACACCACCATGACAGCATTTATCCTGATTTTTTTCTAGTTAATCTGTTCATATTTTCCTCTTCTAAGCAATGTGTTGCCTGAGACATCATTCCATTGTCTCTGGTCCATCTGAGTTCTACAAAGCTTTCTGCAGAGCTTATTTTAACTCATTTTATAACCTCTAGAAGAAGAGCAGAAAAGTAAGTAATCTGCATTTTAGTGGTGTCACCTACAAATTGGCACTTGCCGTCTACTTCTATAAGGATCAAATTATGACCTGCTGCAGCTACTGACCTTCAACACTCCCTGAAAGGAGCTCAGGGTGGAGATCAGGAATGAGGCACTCTGTGCTCTGAGAAAAACTGGCAGAACAGGTCTTCAGATAGTTAGATATTTTCAGGAGACAATTTTAAGAGCCCAATTCTTGCATCTCCTCATATCCAGAAGAGCACTACAATCCTTCATGGTGATGACTGCTCATTGTGACTAGCATTAACCTTCACAAGACTAGCAGAAAGCTTCTGCAAAAAATATGTACTTGATTGCATGTACTCCCCCTTCACCAAAATCACATATATACTAACTTTCCTCCTACCTCTTTGGAGCAGTTTCTCAGAGCTTATCTGAAATGCTGACTCCCAGGCTATAGTCATCATTTTGCCCCAAATAAAACTTAACTCATAGATAGCCTCATCCACCAGAGGGCAGACAGCAGAAGCAAGAAGAACTACAATCCTGCAGCCTGTGGAACAAAAACCACATTCACAGAAAGATAGACAAGATGAAAAGGCAGAGGGCTATGTACCAGATGAAGGAACAAGATAAAACTCCAGAAAAACAACTAAATGAAGTGGAGACAGGCAACCTTCTAGAAAAAAGAATTCAGAACAATGATAGTGAAGGTGATCCAGGACGACGGAAAAAGAATAGAAGCAAAGATCAAGAAGATGCAAGGAATGTGTAACAAAGACCTAGAAGAATTAAAGAACAAACAGAGATGAACAATACAATAACTGAAATGAAAACTACACTAGAAGGAATCAATAGCAGAATAACAGATATAGCAGAACGTATAAGTGACCTGGAAGACAGAATGGTGGAGTTCACTGCCATGGAGCACAATAAAGAAAAAAGAATGAAAAGATGACTAAGATACCTCTGGGACAACACTAAATGCAACAACATTCGCATTATAGGGGTCTCAGAAGGAGAAGAGAGAGAAAGGACCCGAGAAATATTTGAAGAGATTGTAGTCAAAAATGTCCCTAACATGGGAAAGGAAATAGCCACCCAAGTCCAAGAAGTGCAGAGAGTCCCAGGCAGGACAAACCCAAGGAGAAACATGCCGAGACACATAGTAATCAAATTGACAAAAATTAAAGACAAAGAAAAATTATTGAAAGCAACAAGGGAAAAATGACAGAAAACATACAAGGGAACTCCCATAAGGCTAACAGTTGATTTCTCAGGAGAAACTCTACAAGCCAGAAGGGAGTGGCATGTCATATTTAAAGTGATGAAAGGGAAGAATCTACAACCAAGATTACTCTCTCCAGCAAGGATCTCATTGAGATTTGATGGAGAAATCAAAAGCTTTACAGACAAGCAAAATCTAAGAGAATTCAGCACCACCAAACCAGCTCTACAACAAATGCTAAAGGAACTTCTCTAATGGGAAACACAAGAGAAGAAAAGGACCAGCAAAAACAAACCCATTACAATTAAGAAGATGGTAATAGGAACTTACATATTGATAATTACCTTAAATGTGAATGGATTAAATGCTGCAACCAAAAGACACAGTCTCGCTGAATGGATACAAAAACAAGACCCATATATACGCTGTCTACAAGAGACTCACCTCAGACCTAGGGACACATACAGACTGAAAGTGAGGGGATGCGAAAAGATATTCCGTGAAAATGGAAATCAAAAGAAAGCTGGAGTAGCAATACTCATATCAGATAAAATAGACTTTAAAATACAGAATGTTACAAGAGACAAGGAAGGGCACTACATAATGATGAAGAGATCAATCCAAAAAGAGGATATAAAAATTGTAAATATATATGCACCCAACATAGGAGCACCACAATACATAAGTCAATTGCTAACAGCTATAAAAGAGGAAATCGACAGTAACACAATAAGAGTGGGAGACTTTAACACCTCACTTACACCAATGGACAGATCATCCAAACAGAAAATTAATAAGGAAACACAAACTTTAAATGACACAATAGATGAGATAGATGAAATTGATATTTATAGGACATTCCATCCAAAAACAGCAGATTACACCTTCTTCTCAAGTGCACACGGAACATTCTCCAGGATAGATCACATCTTGGGTCACAAATCAAGCCTCAGTAAATTTAAGACAATTGAAATCATATCAAGCATCGTTTCTGACTACAACGCTATGAGATGAGAAATCAATTATAGGGAAAAATTGTAAAAAACACACATACATGAAGGCTAAACAATACACTACTAAATAACCAAGAGATCACTGAAGAAATCAAAGAGGAAATAAAAAAATACCTAGATACAAATGACAATGAAAACACAATGATGCAAAACCTATGGGATACAGCAAAAGCAGTTCTAAGAGGGAAGTTTATAGCCATACAAGCCTACCTCAAGAACAAGAAAAATCTCAAATAAACAATCTAACCTTACACCTAAAGGAACTAGAGAAAGAATAACAAACAAAACACAAAGTTATCAGAAGGAAAGAAATCATAAAGATCAGAGCAGAAAAAAATGAAAAAGAAATGAAAAAAACAATAGCAAAGATCAATAAAACTAAAAGCTGGTTCTTTGAGAAGATAAATAAAATTGATAAACCTTTAGCCAGACTCATCAAGAAAAAGAGGGAGAGGACTCAAATCAATAAAATTAGAAATGAAAAAGGAGAAGTTACAACTGACACTGCAGAAATACAAAGCATCCTAAGAGATGACTACAGGCAACTCTATGCCAATAAAATGGACAACCTAGAAGAAATGGACAAATTCTGAGAAAGGTATAACCTTCCAAGACTGAACCAGGAAGAAATAGAAAATATGAACAGACCAATCGCAAGCAATGAAGTTGAAACTGTGATTAGAAATCTTCCAACAAACAAAAGTCCAGGACCAGATGGCTTCACAGGTGAGTTCTATCAAACACTGAGAGAAGAGCTAACACCCATCTTTCTCAAAAAAAAAAAAAAAAAAAAAAAAAAATTGCAGAGGAAGGAACACTCCCAAACTCATTCTATGAGGCAACCATCACCCTGATACCAAAACCAGACAAAGATACTACAAAAAAGATAATTACAGACCAATATCACTGACGAACATAGATGCAAAAATCCTCAACAAAATACTAGCAAACAGAATCCAACAACACATTAAAAGAATCATACACCATATTCAAGTGGGATTTATCCCAGGGATGCAAGGATTTTTCAATATACACAGATCAATCAATATGATACACCATATTAACAAATTGAAGAATAAAAAGCATATGATCATCTCAATAGATGCAGAAAAAGCTTTCAAAAAAACTCAACACCCATTTATGATAAAAACTCTCCAGAAAGTGGGCAAAAAGGGAACCTACCTCAACATAATAAAGGCCATATATGACAAACCCACAGCAAACATCATTCTCAATGGTGAAAAACTGGAAGCATTTCCTCTAAGATCGGGAACGAGACAAGGATGTCCACTCTCGCCACTATTATTCAACATAGTTTTGGAAGTCCTAGCCACAGCAATCAGAGAAGAAAAAGAAATAAAAGGAATGCAAATTGGAAAAGAAGAAGTAAAATTGTCACTGTTTGCCGATAACATGATATTATACATAGATAATCCTAAAGAAGTCACCAGAAAATGACTAGAACTAATCAATGAATTTGGTGAAGTTGCAGGATACAAAATTAATACACAGAAATCTCTTGCATTCCTATACACTAATGAGGAAAAATCTTAAAGAGAAATTAAGGAAGCACTCCCATTTACAACTGCAACAAAAAGAATAAAATACCTAGGCATAAACCTACCTAGGGAGACAAAAGACCTTTATGCAGAAAACTATAAGACACTGATGAAAAAAATTAAAAATGATACCATCAGATGGAGAGTTATACCATGTTCTTGGACTGGAAGAATCAATATTGTGAAAATGACTATACTACCCAAAGCAATCTACAGATTCAGTGCAATCCCTATCAAATTACCAATGGCATTTTTTGCAGAAGTAGAACAAAAAATCTTAAAATTTGTATGGAGACACAAAAGACCCCCAATAGCCAAAGCAGTCTTGAGGGAAAAAAATGGAACTGGAGGAATCAGACTCCCTGACTTCAGACTAAACTACAAAGCTACCATAACATAGACAGTATGGTACTGGCACAAAAACAGAAATATAGATCAATGGAACAGGAAAGAAAGCCCACAGGTAAACCCATGCACCTATGGTCAACTAATCTATGACAAAGGAAGCAAGATATACAATGGAGAAAAGACAGTCTCTTCAATAAGTGGTGCTGGGAAAACTGGACAGCTACATGTAAAAGAAAGAAATTAGAACACTCCCTAACACCATACACAAAAATAAATTCAAAATTGATTAGAGACCTAAATGTAAGACTGGACACTATAAAAGTCTTACAGGAAAACATAGGAAGAACACTGTTTGGCATAAATCACAGCAAGATCTTCTTTGATCCACCTCCTAGAGTAATGGAAATAAAAACAAAAATAAACAAATGGGACCTTATGAAACTTAAAAGCTTTTGCAAAGCAAAGGAAACTACAAACGAGATGAAAAGACAACTCTCAGAATGGGAGAAAATGTTTGCCAATGAATCAATGGGCAAAGGATTAATATCCAAAATATACAAACAGCACATGCAGCTGAATATTAAAAAAACAAACAACCCAATCCAAAAATGGGCAGAAGACCTAAATAGACATTTCTCCAAAGAAGACAGACAGATGGCCAAGAAGCACATGAAAAGCTGATCAACATCACTAATTATTAGAGAAATGTAAATCAAAACTACAGTGAGTATCACCTCACACCAGTTAGAATGGGCATCATCAGAAAATCTACAAACAACAAATGCTGGAGAGAGTCTGGAGAAAAGGGAACACTCTTGCACTGTTGGTGGGTATGTAAATTGATACAGCCCCTATGGAGAACAGTATGGAGATTCCTTAAAAAACTAAAAATAGAATTACCATATGACCCAGCAATCCCACTACTGTGCATATATCCAGAGAAAAACATAATTCAAAAAGACACACGCACCTCAATGCTCATTGCAGCACTATTTACAATAGCCAGGTCATGGAAGCAACCTAAATACCCATCAACAGACAAATGGATAAAGAAGATGTGGTACATCTATACAATGGAATATTACTCAGCCATAAAAAGGAACGAAATTGGGTCATTTGTAGAGACGTGGATGGATCTAGAGACTGTCATATAGAGTGAAGTAAGTCAGAAAGAGAAGAACAAATATTGTATATTAATGCATATATGTGGAACCTAGAAAAATGGTACAGATAAACCGGTTTGCAGGGCAGAAATTGAGACACAGATGTAGAGAACAAATGTATGGACACCAATGGGGGAAAGTGGTGGGTGAGGGTGCTAGTGGTGGAATGAATTCGGTGATTGGGATTTACATATATACATTAATATGTATAAAATGGAAAGCTAATAAGAACCTGCTGTATAAAATAATAGATAAAATAAAATTCAAAAATTCAAAAAAAGAAAAACTTAACTCACAACTCTCACTTTGTGCATTTTTTTTTCAGTTGATAATGTTTTATGTTTCCTTATCAAACTAGTATGGCCTTTCCCAACCTCTGTATTTATAAGTAACATAACTCATGGACAGCTGAAGTTCACAAAATTGAGTGGTGTTTTTATGGAATTGCCTTCATTAACTTTCCAATAAATCATTTATAATCCTGGTATACCTACTTAAAATGATATTCTCGATTTGAGTATTTACATCAGGCAATAAACCTTCATTAACTATGCAAATGGTTACTTAGCAAAACCAGTGGTAAATAGCAAAAACCAATTCCCATCCTGGACATGTGTGATTTAATCTAAAATCTTGAACTTCTTAAAGAATTCTTTATAAACCCCTATAAAGAAAGCAATTCTTCTTTCTATAATGCATTGACAATGTAAAACACACTTCAGTTCATATAGAGGAACAATAGTGTCTTGATTATTCATGCAGCTTAAATAAAACGAATAAATGAATGTTGTAGCTTAAATCACATTAAGATACCATATATAGAAAAGGCAAGGGACATGCATTACTCTTCTAATTATCCCTTGAATAGTATAGTAAAGTATGTGGTATAAAATAACTGTTCAATTATTTCCTTTTTTCATGAGTAAAAACTGATTGACTTTTAAGATTCAGCTCCTCAACACAGCCTTCCCTTTGCCAACCATCCAAACTGACAGCCGTGTCTTCTTTTTCTTAATACCATAATATTTATATTTGGCATTTGCTATCATTCTGTATTACAGAGGTGCTAAATAAATGAATGGTAAAATAAGTGGAGAAATTCTACATTTAAAAAACTCAACACAATTCTTGTCTATTTTTAACTCTGATTGCGGCAGTTCAAGGATTTAAAGCCAAGCCAGCCTTCAGTGCCAAAGGAATTAGATGACTTGTCATATTCTAAACTGTCTGAGTCCAGCTGCTTCTAGCAGCTGTTAACAGAAGCTTCAAAAAGGTTCATTTCTGACAGATTTGTGTGAATTTATTCCTTGAGAATTGAAAATGTACCAATTAAGACCCAGATTTTAAAAGACAATTGAATAAATGTCAAAGATCAGTCTTGGAGAGACAAGAAAGCAAGAGAACTCAGAACTGCTCTTGCATTGCATTTCATTTGATAATTATTTGTGGCTGTCTTGTGGAGATGCTTATCTCACCCTTTAAGAGGAGATATATCCCACAAACAACAAATCATTAGGAGAGGAAGGTGAGTTTAGACAGCACATAAAATTCTATGCCAACAGTCCCCAGAGAGAGGGGTGTTCGGTAAGATCATGTCCAATTTGATTCTTGTTTGGCCTGGGAGGATATTCTTTGTATTAGGGATTTAACATTAATTAAACATCAGAAACATTTTCCAGTGTAAGCAAACAGCTTTTAAAAAAGATACAAAGTAAACTATATACAGCATACACTAATATTTTTGAAACTTGTGATAAACGTTTCTGAAAGGAAGATAACTCACTAGGATATAAAACTGAAGAGTAAATTTTTCAATAGATCTGAATGGATTTACTGTCAGTAATAAGCCAAAACTAAGCTTTCCCCATGAGCACATGAAAACACCCATTTAATCTGAGCTGCTCAAGACCACCTGTCAGGGATGCCATAAAGAGACTCATTTGAATGATAACGCACAGAAAAGCTGAGAAAGGTAATCAGCACGTATATTTTGGAAAACTAGAGTGAATTTACAATCTCTTCCCAGTTTTACAAAAGACAGCAATGACTTAAAAGTGGTTGGGCAAAATGGCATTCCCCATAAAAGTGTTTTGAGAGCTTTTAAAAACTCACACTTTTTGCTAGAGTTGAGTTCAATAATGTAAAAAATATGTAATATTTATTGAGCTTCTATTATATATCAAGGGTCATGCCAGTCACTGGGGAAATAAAAGACAAGTAACATACAGCAGGAAGAGAGATACAAGGACTACGAAGACTTAAAATACCACGTGATGATTTATGGAAGTATGAAGTGACCCATGAATGCATGGGGGAGTCTGTGCTCTTTGAGAAATAAGAGAACAGATAGCATTTGACCTAGTTAAGCCTTATAGAGTGACTAGGATTTTGAGAGGAAGAAAAAATGAGATAAGTATTCCAGGGAGAGATAAAATAGGATCAAAAGCACAGAGCACTGAAGTGCGTGCATCAGGAAGGTAATTCAATGTGATTTTGGTGAACGGCAGGAGCAGAGGGAGGAGTGAAAATACTGCTGGGAGATGAGGTTGAAAGGCGGTTTGGGGCAGAGTGATCATTGAAATTTAATGAAACAATTGTCAGACGAAGCATGAGGTGTGGAATAGAAATGTAACCTGAGCATTGTTAGGTCCCTCCAACTTGCAGGTACAAATGATACTGTATTAGCATCAACACCCAAACTTAGGTCTCTGGCCCCTCCTCTCTGAGTAACTTCAGGATCATCACCCCACCTGGTGTCTAAACAGTTGTGGAGTCCAGAGCCATGTCCTGGGAAAACTGGACAGCTACAGGTAAAACAATAAGACTAGAACATTTCCTTATAACATATACAAAAATAAACTCAAAATGGTTTAAGACCTGAAACCATAAAACTTTTAGAAAAGAACATAGGCAGAACACTCTTTGACATAAACCATAGCAATATTTTTTTGTTCTGTCTCCTAAGGCAAAATAAATAAAAGCAAAAAAAAGTAAATGAGACCTAATTAAATGTAAAAAGCTTTTGCACACAAAGGAAACCATTGACAAAATGAAAAGACAACCTACTGAATGGGAGAAAAAATTTGCAAATGGTATGATGAATAAGGGGTTAGTATCCAAAATATATAAACAGCCCATACAACTCAATATCAAAAACAAAACAAAATGAACAACCCAGAGAAAAAATGGGCAGAAGACCTGAATAGACTTGTTTTTCCAAGGAAGATATACAAATGGCTAACAGGCACATGAAAAGATACTCAACGTGGCTAATTATTAGAGAAATGCAAAGCAAAACAATAATGAGATATCACCTCACACCTGTCAGAATGGCTATCATGAAAATGTCTACAAATAACAAATGTGGGAGAGGATGTGGAGAAAAGAGAAAGCTTGTACACTGTTGATGGGAATGTAACATCGTATGGCTACTATGGACAACAGTATGGAATTTCCACAAAAAACTAAAAATAGAATTACATATGATCCAGTGATACCACTTCTGGGCTTATATCTGAAGAAAACAAAAACACTAATTCGAAAATATACGTGCAGCCCAGTGTGCACAGAAGCACTACTTGCAATAACCAAGATATGGAAACAACCCACTGTCTATCAACAGACAAACTGGCAAAGTATATACAATGGAATATTACTCAGCCATAAAAAGAATGAAATTCTGCCGTTTGTGGCAATATGGATGGATCTAAAGAATATTATGCTCAGTGAAATGTCAGATAGAAAAATACAAATATTGTATGGTATCACTTATATGTGGAATCTAAAAAATGAAACAAATGAATGTATATAGGAAAACAAACTCAGACTCAGAGATAGAGAAAAACTAGTGGTTACCTGGTATGGAAAGTGAGGAGGGGCAAGATAGGGGTATGGGATTAACAGATACAAACTACTATGTATAAAACAGATAAGCAACTTGGATATATTGTATAGCAGAGGGAATTTTAGCAATTATAATAACTTTTAATAGAGTATAACCTGTCAAAATACTGAATTACTATGCTGCAAGCCTGAAACTAATATAATGTTGTAAATCAACTATAATTCAATAAAAAATATACTATACTATCATAACTGTTTTTCAGGGTGGGATTTTGACCAAGGCATTCCTATCTTAAATGATGTACTATGTGTTATGAAAAGGATCTGACTACATTTTATTTACAAATTTGAATTAAAAATAGAAAAGTTTTTCCTTCACGAATGGTTAAAATTTTTATCAATAATTTTAGTAGCATTGGAAGAGGTAAGTTTCCTTGGATTTTGCCTCTATCTCTGGATGTAACACTAAGCCCTCAGACTCGCGTCATAAAACGAAGCAAGGTTCTGAGCCAGGGATCAGCACACTTTTTCTATAAATGGCCAGTAAGTAAGTATTTTAGGTTTTGTGGGCCATACAGTTGCTATCATAAAAACAGCCATAGTCAATTCATGGGTGTGCTGTAATGAAATTTTGTTTATAAAATATATGTGCCAGGCTATAGTTTGCCAACCCCATCTCCTAGGTAACAAGTAATCTTTCCCTGTTCAATCTATTGCTAGACAGTTTGAGGTAGAAAAGCATTCATGTAAGATTACGAAGATATACAGGGTATAATTTATACATAGATTATTTTGCTTAGAGTGTTTAAAACTGATTGCTAAAAAAAATTTAAAGATAGCTAAGACCTTTATTTTCCTTTTTGTATCCTCATAATTCACAGTTGCATTTTTCACTACCTCACTGAAGCTCTCAGACATTAGACTGGATCATAATGGGAAAGAGAATCTTCTTTAACTGAAATCACAAGTGTGCCAAGAATTAGAGAGTGACTGAACTTCTGGGAATAGATCAGCCTATTGTTATTCTTAAGGCCACCTTGGATATGACACCAATATCTTCCTAAAGCCCAGTAATGATCACAGGAAATTCAGTCACTCAGATGAATGAAAAGGCCACAGAGATCTAGAAACACAGAGGTAAGAGTTAGTACCAGCCTCCCAAGGTTAGTCACCTCTTTGTGGCCATTGCCTGGACTTTTCTGACATCAAAGAGTGAGGTCTCTGTAAATAAAAGCTTAGAGATGAACTAATACTCTGTAAGAAATGTTAAGCTCACAGGAAAATTGGGATGTAGATATAGTACATGTACTTGCAGTCTGAGGCTTTTTTTTTTTTTTTTTTAGTTTATAGACTCTTTTTTAAATTGAAGTATCATTGATTTACAATGTTGTATTAATTTCTGCTGTACTGCAAAGTGATTCATTTATACATATATATACAGTATATTTTTATATTTTCTTTTCCATTATGGTTTATTCAGGATACGGAATATAGTTCCCTGTTCTATACAGCAGGACCTTATTTGGGTTTTTTTAAAATATTTTTATTGGAGTATAATTGCTTTACAATGGTGTGTTAGTTTCTGCTTTATAACAAAGTGAATCAGCTATACATATACATATATCCCCATATCTCCTTCCTCTTGCGTCTCCCTCCCACCCTCCCTATCCCACTCCTCTAGGTGGTCACAAAGCACGGAGCTGATCTCCCTGTGCTATGCGGCTGCTTCCCACTAGCTATCTATTTTACATTTGGTAGTATATATAAGTCCATGCCACTCTCTCACTTCGTCCCAGCTTACCCTTCCCCCTCCCTATGTCCTCATGTCCATTCTCTACTTCTTCAGGACCTTGTTTTTTATCTGTCCTATATATAAAACCTTACCTCTGCTAACCTCAATCTCTCACTCCATCCCTTCCCCAACCCCCTCCCCCTTGGCAACCACCAATCTATTCTCTATGTCAGTGAGTCAGTTTCTGTTTTGTAAATAGGTTCATTTGTGTCATATTTTAGATGCCACATATTGAGGCTTCTTTATAAGAGAAATTGCTAGTGTGTTTTCAGTCCTCGCTAAAAGTATCTCTCAAAATGCAATTTATGTCTCAAAGCAAATGTAGAGCTGAGAGAGACACTACAGGTGATAATACTCAACCCATTGTACACTTGAGTCAACTGAGTCTTGGGCCTGTTAAGGGACTCAAACAATTTCCTGGACACCTTCACAGTTAAGTGAAAGAGGCCTCACTAATACTCTTAGTTAAATGATTGCCATTTTCGATTTTTTTACACTGCATTGCAATGCCTGTGAATGAAGCAATACAAGGGAAGCCTGAGACTCTCTGGGTCCAATTCATGTCCTTCAGTATGAAGTACTGTCCTAGATTCGGGAACACAGTGACATGTAAAAAAGTCCCTTCCCCTGAGGATTCTACACAGGCAATAAACACCAGTGTGGTGCTTACCAAGTGCCAAGCACTCCTTTAGATGCTTTCTGGATTGTAAGCCACTTAATTCTCAGCAAAAACAGCTATGCATAAAGACTTTTCCAATTTGAAAGAAAGTGAACCAAAGAAATGGAAAAAAGTAATTATAAAATAGAAAAAATATGAGTTCCTGAGGGTATTATACCAAATGATTAGCTTTTCAAAGGAACTTAGAGATCTGTAGTCCTGTGCCATTTTTATCAATACTAAGAGTTGGGGGGGAACTTGAGATTTTCATTTTGCCATTCTTCCTTTGATAATGCTCAAAAGAGACAAACATACCCTTTCCTCAACAAATTCACCATTGTCCTGTAATAAAGTTTGTGAGGTTTTTAACAGCAAAAATTACTTATTCATCAAAAGTACATATTTTACTCATCACGTTAAGTTTGCACATGACAAATTTTAAGAAACCTAGGAGGATGGATTTGGGGAAACTTCTTATTTCATAGCAGTGGGCTGTTCTCTACCTAGAAATGAAGAGATGGTTGAGAGTACTTTGCGCTTTTTATCCAAATACCAAATGATACTTACTGATGGTTCTAAAGCCATACATATACCGTCTTCTCTCTTAAAAACATGATTGGAAATTATAATAAAGATATGACTGAGATGGTGAATAATTTTCTACAGTTCACAAAACAACTGAAATATAAGCTCCTTCTCCCACCTTTTACAGTAGTTGTGGTTTCCTCAAACTATTTGGTTTAAAGGATAAATTTGCTAAATAGTCATCATGCTCTTCAGGCCTGGGGTCGTCTTCAATGCTGGTTAAAAAAAAAAAAACTGCTAGAGGCCAAAGGTATATGTAGAATCTAGATTTCTTAGTGAATATCATACAATTCTATCATATGATATTTATATGTAGGTTTTATACACATTTTATACATCATTTAATTAACAAATTTTTACCAAGTCAAAGGACAAATATAACAATGCTTGAGGAAACACTAGAATTTCTATAACACTAGTGTTGCAGTGAATAAAATGTTTTTGAAAGGGTTTAAGCACCACATGAATTCAAAATGCAATAATAAATGGACTTCTGTCAATGTAGTAGTTTAAGATAATTAGAGGTTTTAGCAATAGATTTCCCTCCCCTTCTCTGAACTCAGCCTTCAGACTGATAATCAGATCAGACTATTATGCCAATAGACTTGTTCTGAATAATCATTATTTTTGAGGGGTGAAAGAATCCAAACAAAACTCACTCAGTTCTGGGAATAAGCCTCTTCAGTCGGCTCAGGAAACAACAGTCCTCTCACCACTAAAATAAATCCTTTCCTGTATCCTTCCTTATTGCTAATTCTCGTAAATTGTTAAGAACTTGTCTCACCCCATTTTGTGAGACAAAACTAATTCTGAAAACTAAGAGATCATAGTAGCAGTTAAACAATTTTAAATATATTTAATATATTCCAACACTTTCAGAAATGGAAACATATTAAAATGTAAAATGTAAGAAGCACTGACTCTGGTCAGTCGGCCATTTCTATCTGAAGTGAGCCACAGTTGTGCTTAGTGACACATTTCTCTGTCCATCTGGCCATTTTGCAAGGTTTCATATATTTACTTCTTGCAAATACCTTCTGAAGCTCCGGGGAGTGGGGGGGGACGGGGTGTTGTTTTTTTTGCTACACTCTTCTTCTTCTTTTCTTTTTTGCTAATTCAAATTTTTTCTTGTTTCTTTAACTGTCATTTCTTTCTCCCGTTTCTCTACAAAGTTAACTCTTCACTCTCCTTTATCTCCCCTCTCTTTCTTGGAGAATTCTTGCAATTTCACCTCTCATCCAACATGGATACGATTTCAGCGTTAAAATGTTGTCAGTAAAATGGTATTGCCCTTTAGGTGTCTGGATTCTTCTTTGGCTGCAATTATTTTAATAAATTATTATATTTCTACTCTCTTCCTCTTACAACCAACCCTTTTCCCCCAGCTTTGACCAAATTATTTCGTCTATTGATCTATCGGTAAAATTTCCTTTGATAGATTATTTTTGGACTGTTCATAATGACCATTAAAATTTACCAGTGCAATAGCCACTGTTACAATGACTTTTATAACATATTATTTCAATTGTCACCATTACAGACATGTTTGTAGCAGTTTATATAAATGTTCCTACTATGTGGATGGCTTCAAAAAATCCACATATCTGACCCTAACTTGCCTCCTGTCTTATATCTAAACATTCAACAGTCCCCTAGATACTTTATTTTCTTCTTTGGAAAAAAAAAAGTGTGTTCTTTTTCATTTGAGTTTCTTCTTTGCTAGATGCCTATTCATGTTCTTTGCCCTTTGCCCATCTTTCTATATTATAAATGCATATTATTACCTGCTGGAAGTTTTCTCATGTATGTCCTAAGGCTACCACTGTCAACTCTATCTCACTATATCCAAAAAGGGATTCATCTTCCCACCAACCAGTTGATCCAAATTATTTTCCATTTCTGTGATAGGTACCATCATTTTTATCCCTTCCTTCAGTTCAGAGCACTATTTTCCAATATCACTCGGCCATAAATTCTCTTTGAACCATGGCATTTCTTTACTGGTATCAAACATTTACCACTGATAATTACTTCCTGCAATGGTCAAACAAAATAATTATATTCACAAAAGTGCTCTGGGAATTATCAAGCATTGTGCAAAGGTATTACATTATTATAAATATACTTAATTTTTATAGATATTTTCCATAGATGTTATGCTTCTCCAGCTAGATTATTAGTAACCTAAAGGCAGAAGTGTGTTCCCCAAAATTTTTGATTTAATATCACACACAGGCACTTATAAATATTTGTTGGTTGCATGAATAAGTAATTCAACCTGAAGAGTTAGGAGAAGTAAAGGGAAATTTTATTTTTGAGAAAAGTTTCTATTCAGATGGTAAAAGTACCATTTGGTTTCCTTTTTTTTTTTTTCATTTGATTTCTAAATTGTGATTTCCTTTTGTCTGCTAGATGGTCTCTAAATAATTAATGTTAAACAATTATATGATTGATTAATATAAATAAATAAGAATTTTCTATGCTACCTATTCCCCTCAGAATTGTCTCTTGAATCATTTTATTAGTAGGATTTCCTCATTTATTTCTTGTAATTTAATTGACTAAATTACCTTCAGTGGAATTCTATATAGAAACATATTATATGGAATAATTTGCAACAGTAATTTCCATGAATGGACTGCTAGAGTATTAAAAGGAGTCACTTAATGAAATAAATTCTACATGCTAGAATATCAAAGAAAGTATCCCTACAGAATGAACTTGTACTCTACCATAAGAATAAGTAAATTATTATTTTTTGTAAAAAAAAAAAAGTATTAAGTAAACTGAAAGTAGAATTTAGAACACTTCAGGATTTATCTAGCCATTTCAAAATTCATGTTTAGAAAAAAATGAACCATACACTTTTTAAGCCCATCTATCATTTATTTACTCTTGGGAACTAAATGTGTTAATCCCAAACCATATTATGGTAAGGCATAAACAAAGAACACTCCAAAAACAATTAATTCCCTCCCAGCGATATTAGTCTCTGTGAACAAGGCATAATAATTATATGCACTGAATTAACTGACCTAGAGATTATGTCTTCACATTGTGGGGAAAGAGCAACTTAATTTTTCTGCTATATCAACATAGAAGTCCAGTAGTGATCAAATTGTAAAAGAGTGATTTATGATTCTGAGTCCTACCTTCGTTTTAGGAAGGCAGACTAGTTGACACGTCTACCGCAGGGTGGCTGAAGAACTGGATTACAATCTTGGTGGCCTGACTATACCCTTAACTAACACTTCCCCTGGTTAGAGCAAAGGTAATGACTGAACGAATCATGTAAGACACTTGCAAAGAAATAGTAATAAACCAGCATTTGAATGTCATTTTACAGATTACAAACTGCTTTGACATGTGTGATCTCATTTGAACTACCCTATGAACAGCTGGTATCACTATGTCCTATATAAAATTGAGGAAATGGTGCCTTATGGAGGTGAGATTACTTTTCCAAAGTCACACAAAGAGTAGGTGGAAATGTCAACGTTCATAACCAGTGACTGTAAATTCCATGTTTCTTCTGATAGCAAGCTGCTTCTTAAGGTAAATGAGTGCACACTCAGCAGGGATCATTCATATTCTCTTGATCCAGCTATCCAAATAGTTTCTATAATTCATTCCTTGCTGTGGCTTCCCTGTAATTTGCATATTTTAGCTAATCAGATTTTAGATAGACCATGCATTGATTTGTACTCATGGTTCTTAAACATTTTTCTTCACTTCAGCACCCCAGTCATTCTGTGTCTTTTGATTGCCTTACTTTGATCTTGTTTACTTCTAATTAGGTTGATATTAATAATTGAAGCACTTATCTTGAATAAAGTCTCAAACTTTTTTTTTTCCACAGCCAACAGCATTGACTGATGATACAAATGTATTTGGCATACAAAGCTGCTATCCTAATTTGGCATTCCCACCCAATTTCAATTACACAGGTTTTGATGCTATTTATAATCTTAGAATAACAGTGCTTCAGTCATGGATGATTAGGGCAAGATGAGATATAGAGGCATTTTGAAATGATTGTCTATTTTGAATTCAGGGTTTTTATTCTGTAGCTTCTGAGGAGGTGTTAAGTCACATATTTAATCAATTGCAATGCTATCTTATTCTATTGATTTTGTTCTTGCATTGTGTTTCTTTAATATCAGAGCCTTTTATATTTAGTGGTGTTACATTTTAAATTAAACTTATTCAGTAAGCATTAGTTTTCATCTCGGATGAACTCGTCTTGTTTTTTTAAACGTGTTTTGATCTCCTGTGGTTAGATACTCTGCATACTAACATAATTCTACTGGAAAAACTGTGTGGATGTTTAAAGGATACATTCTAATTCCTATAAACAAATTGCATGGTTTAGACTTGACTCACTAAATGGTTAAATGCATATATCCATAAAAGTTGAATTTTTAAAAAGAATTTTAATCAGAAATATCTTGGAAGTCTTTCAAACTAAGAGTTCCTTATTCTCACTCCACATTTGATTTTTGCATTATGGGTTGGCCTAAATATATTTCCAACAGAACACCTCTCAGAGCCATTAGCCCTCCCCAGAGACCTATGACATTGATGTGAGAATATGTCATCTAATCTTTTCAATTTTCTCCTAGGAAAACTTAGTCATGGCAATATTGGATGAGTTGGCCAAATGCTTCCATTAGTTAGTGTAAGAATCTAGGACCTAGATATCTTTCTACTCCTCACATATTTGTCTTTTTGCTTTTTGGTTATTCCATCTTTTGCCAAACATTAAGGATCCATATAATCTACTTTTAATTGTTAGAAGGTGTTTTGTGTGTTGGAAAAGAAGTAGAATATGAAGTACTAATATTGTCTTATTAATGGAGGAATTACGATTATAAAAAGAGAATTCTTCAATAAGGGCTAACTCAATAGGTCTCTTGCTTTACTTTCATCTCTTACTGTACCATCTTTGGCTAAGCCCTTTCATATGGAAAGCAAAAGTAATGTGATAGAATCATATGGATGGATTAGTAGAGGCCCATGTGACCATAAGAATGCCACATGCCAATGGACTTAGATCTTAGATTGGGATGCTTGACTCAATACTCCTTGATAAGAGGATAGAATTAAACTTGACTAGCAAAATCATAGCAAAAGCAGAACAACCCTGAAGAAGCATTTTAGAAACTTGAAGCAGCTTAAAAAAAAAAAAAAAAAAACAAAAAACGATTCTAATGGTTAAAGAGAATTAAAGGTATTTAGTGAATGAGGGTAGGGGGAGGTGAAAGATGCTAAGAGTCATGCACAGAATAGTTCTACATAAAAAAGAATTCCCTGGTGTTCCAGGAGACTTTCAAATGTCCTGATAGACACTCATGTAGAAAGTCATATGCGATTGAAATTGGTACTGGTCCATTACCACTAATCCTTTTGCTTTAAGTTCCATCCACACTTCTAATTTCCATTATTCCTGTACTTCTTGTATGGGATGGCTTCTGATTTTCTGACTTCTCTTAAATGTGAACTTGTTCGTTATAAAGATATTTGAGAATTTAGTGACTTGAGTATGTTTCTAGTGGAGTTGTGACTGAGCATTTACATATTGAAACCCACATGATAGCATTAACATTACATCATTTTAATGTATACTTTGTAGTACAATTAAAATATTATATTACTTTTTTTCTGAGTACGTAAGTGGCTGATTCTCATGTTAGGATAACAAGGAAGGCATTACAAAGGATGACATCGAGATTACAGTTGAGACCCATTGTCTTATATCAATTAATTCCAATCCCTGGGCACATGGCTGCCACATAACAGAGTCAGCAGGGGTGGATTATGGGGGGAGGACCATGTACACAGGTGATATCTTCATCTAGTTTAATAAAAACAGTATATCATACAAATAATTCTTTATGAAAGCTAAGATATTCAATCACAGATGATCTTCTTGTTCATGATCAGTATGGAGCCCTGGAAATGGTCTAAAAAAGCACTTATTTTGTATGCAATATTTTAAAGCTATGTTAAATAGTTAAGAATTGAAGAGTATGTGCTTTTACTTTCTAAATGCTAGTCCAATGCAGTACATTTTACATTATTAATCAGTGTATGTTATAACATATTAAAGTTATATGCAAACTTTGATCCCTTTAGGGATTCAAATCATTTTCTAAAAAATATATCATGCTAATGGAATGTATTTATATATGTGTGTTTATATATATAAATATTTAAGTACATAAATAGATACATATACCCATTTAGTTATATGTATCTATTTAAAGTCACTAGAAAACATACATACATGTGCGCATACACCTGTACAACTAAATAGAAGAAGACAACCAGGAAGGTGAGGAAGCTCAGAGAATGATATGTTTTAATAAAAATTTAAACAAACAAATTTAGGCAGGTTAACCTAAAGGAGGAAAGAAGTGAGGGTCACACTATTGCTATTTTCAATTATTCTCAGCGAGAGTGGCGTCTACTTTCTTCCAGAACAAGAAAGGAAACATGTTATAGGGAACAACATTTCAGTTCAGTATAAGGAAGAAATTTCTGGCATTCAACACTGCCCCCTCACCAAAACGTATCCACTATTATGTTGAATAAATTGATTGATCTTGCACCCCTAGCTGATACGAAAGCAGTGGGAGGGAATTCTACATGAGTAAAATGGCTAAGTTAGAGTTCTTTCCAAGCCTCTGCTTCTAACTAGCAACTTAAGAAGATTTATCTACAGTTTGTATAAATGGTTTGGTGCAAGTTTCTTTCAATGGAATCATATTAATTCCAGCCAGGCTTACCTTTGATAGTTATTGGATATAAAATGTCCCTGGTCTCTCTGATGGCAAATGACTGCTATGGACCTGGAGAGTGAAATGAGTCTCCTCATCTCCAGCATCCCCTGACAGCCAGAACTGGGAAAAGGTGATGAGTCCACATTGAATTCCTCTTTTAAAAATCTACATTAGATATCCACAATCAGTGTTGTTTCTGTGAATGATGGATAATATTTTACTTCTTTGTTTCCTTTAAGAAGAAGCATTACTATCTAGAAACAGCAAAATGCAAGGAAGGAAAGAAAAATACTTCTGCCACTCCACTCAAAGTGTCATTGCTTATTGAAGGCAATATTCCACTAGGGGAAAAAAATGTGTGTGTGTATTTGTTTAATACTAGGGGATTTTCATGGGGTTTGACATCTTTCCTCATCTCCATGGGGAGCATATGATATGATTTCTTAAGAGAGCAATCTGGAATGGATATTTTAATCTTCCTCAAGAGAGCAAAATTTATAGCATCGCTGATAAAATAATCATCTTAATGGCATCAGCTTTTTCTTTCTCTTATTTTTAACTTATACAACATGTCTCTAAAGACTTTTATGAATGCCTTAAAGTTCTACTTCTTCAGAAATTAGTTAGAAAGGAAAATTATACTCATTTGCTTACTTGAGGAAAATTACACATTGTCCCTTCATAAGAATCTCAATAACCAATTGAATACTAAAGTTTTCACAGTAAGGGTAACAGCTATATTGAGTTTTTAATTTAAAAGTATTTCTAGCAAATGGCGTAGAGCACTTCCCTTCTGGTTTCTGGGAAATGCATACTCCATACATAATTAATTGCTATAAAAGAAGATTAATAACTGACATTCACTGCCACCATCTCTCTCATCTCCTCCAAATATCTCTAGTGTGAAATCAAAATCTATAGATGACTGGGATCAGGTCAACAATGAATGTTCCATGATGGCTTGGCACATAGTAAGTACTACGCTTACACGCACACACTCTGAATGATTGAATTACTCACTCTGTTTGTTAGTGGATCTATAAAGGACTCTGAAGATCTCAACCACATAAGAAAATTTGCCAATCCCTGGACTGAACCTCCACTCCCCTCCTGGTCTGTCAATGACAAAACCAATCAGACACTTTTTGTTATCCTGATGGTGTACATTTTTTTAAATCTCAGGAGCTACATGAATCCAAGGACTGTCCTTGTGGCCAAGGAAAAGAGAGAAGTGTATTTTTCTAGGGACCATTCTCTCCCTTATCCTGCTACCACAGTTCCCCTATGTCAGACATCTGCTGTCCCCGGTCTCACTTATCAGAGGCCACTTATTAGTGGAACCCCATACCTGCCTTTCCAAGCTACCTCCAAATTTCCCCTCCACTAGCTGGAACTCTGGTCCAGTCACCCAAGGAACCAGTAGAAATATGAAACTCTCTTCCTATCCACATTTCCTCCAGAGCTTGGGTTTTACTCGTACTTCCTCCTTCCTTTAAATCTACTTCACACAAAAAAATGAAAGTGTAAATATTATATGACACAGAAAGGTCTGGGTTTTTTTTATAAGAATTCTACCTGCTGTGGTTAATCACCTTGTGCCTATGGGAGATCTTGGTAGCTAAAAATTACTTTTGTGTATGCCATCCAATGTCATATTGTACTCACTGGCTGTTCTAATTTTTATTTTTCTGAGAAAACTCTAATGGTGATGTGAAAAATGTCAAAGTTCGAACTTTATATTTTACATAACCACAGGTGAAAAGTTTCATCAAGTCATCACACCTTTATTTCACATCACGACCTTAATTAACTTCTTAAGCCAGCAAAAGTTGACTACAGATGAGTTCTTCATTCAGTCTAGTGTCAGCAAAAGATCTGATACACAGTAAGTGCTGAATTTAAAATTTTGAAAAAATTAAGTTGAACAAATCCCTTTCAGTTTTCTGATCTGTAAAGTGAGGATTGGAGGAAAATAACACATATGTCTAGTTCGGGGTTTGGTGCATAATAGGACACAGCAAATGTGTAGCGTGCACTCATTCTTTTTGGACCTACCATGTTCTGATGTCTCTGCACCTCGGCTCATATTGTGACCAGGGTTTGAAGAGATTTATCTCCGTTCACCCAGCTGGAACTTTCCCACTCAAATATCACTCCTGTGGCATGCTCTCTCCTAATTTCTCCTGCTCCTCTAGGTTCCCTTTTCTGCTTTCTCCATACTCCCTTCACACTTTATTCATGTTGCTGTCATAGTATGGATCGCTTGTTGGTACAATTAAAAGCATTTCTATAATAGCATCATGACATCACTGAGAACAGGGACTATGTCTTACTAGTTTCCATACTCCCTAAATGCCTTGCACAGACATAGCTATTTTTCGAGTCAGTGAACGAATCAATAAACTAGTTGTCCAGCAAATTAACAAAAATATCAACTTGAAATAAACTAATATTCTCAAAATACCAAAACCTTTAGTTCTTATTTGCTCTGATTGCCAGATAGAGTGTACAGTTTTTATTATTAAAATAAGGATAAAGACATTTACTTTTAATTTGAAGTAAATGACAGACTAAGATTTTTTTTTTCTAAATAATATAATGTGTGTGTGTTCACGTGTGTGTGTAAGCAGAGAGAGCAAGAGACAGGAGAAACATCATCATGTCATTGGATGCTAATATGAAACTCTTCTGTCACATATATGGATGAATCTCAAAACAATAGGTGCCAACAACTCTATATGTAAGGCACATGCTGACCTTCTATGCAAGACATGCTGAGAATTAACCTAAAATCATTCACAACCCTTGGAGATGTATCCTTCTTGAGGGTACAAAAGACCTGGAGCTGTTGGAAAGTGGAGGAATCTTTTGGAGAGAATTTCAGTGTCTTAGGAATGCCACATCTTCTCCCTTGGGGAAAGGGTAGGACCCCTTTTCCTAAACTCAAACACAATGGAAGAAGGAGGAGATTCAAAAGAATTTAGAGCTTTTGGCTTATGGATTTGGGAGGCTCAGTGCACTAATATAAGGCATACATCTGGAAAAAAATCAGTGATGAGAGAGCTAGAGCTTTCCACCATTGGTAAATTAGGCGGCCACACTGGGACCAGTGTGCACCACCCGTGTTTGTCCAGGTAAAGGATATTTAAAGGATTCCTGTGAACTATCCTGAGCCAGTCTGGAGCCATCTTAAAGGGGATTTACCCAAGGCTGGCAATGGATCCCCACTGCCAAGAAAGACTCTCTCTGGGTTAGATTGCCTAAGCTAAGGGGAAACTAATGCCCACTAATCGTTTGGGAGTCAAATACTCCTCTGATTTATTTATTTATTTATTTTATTGAGAGCCGTGTGTGTGTGTGTTGTGCAAAGTCCTTTACTTAAAGCTTTAGTGCTAGATCTATTTCAAAATTCCACATTTTTTAGTATATATAGGTCAAAACACAATATATGTTACATATTATAAGCATACCTATAATCAAACACATTTTTATAATATACATATTTTGCAGACTTTTGCATCTTCCTAGACATAGAAGAGCACTAAATTCATTAATAGGCTGCCTTAGTTCAGAACCAGTTTTGATCTAAATGAATTATGCAAACTCTGAGTTTTCAGAATTGTTTTAAAGTAATGTGGACCTGTGCAGATTACACTCACAACTGAACACAGGGAAAGTTCACTTCTGTGCTACTTTTCATTTTGTCTCCATTTGGGTAAACTTGAAAAAACTTGTTCTCTCAGCCTTGGTTACTATAATTTAAAATAGGAGGATTGGGCTAGATCAGATATCACAAATGCAAATGTCTTCAGCAGACAGGTTATAGAAATGAGTGAAGCAGCCAGCTGCATATGGTACTGTCAATGAAAAAATGTTGCCTGCCATATCAGCAAACAAAGGATGTTGCAGCCATCTAGCCACCACATTACAGCTGCCCCTGATGGTCAGACCTGAGGAAGCTCAGGATAAAAACAGGATGCCCGCCATCTAGCAGTCAGTCACTGCAGCCCCCCTGATGGTGCACCCTGAGGAGACTCAGGATGAGAAGACACAGGATGCTGACCCCAGACAGCTGAGGTTCATATCAAAGGAATGATTTCAGTAAGCCCAGACTTTTGCATCTTCCCAGACATAGAAGAGCACTAAATTCATTAACTTGAGATGTCTGGTTTTCTTTAATTAGCAGTAATCTTTTGATGTTCTAACTACCTGGTTTTTGTTGCAAAAACTCCTATATATCCTGGCTCCTCCCTTACCTCTTAGGAGTAATCTCTCAGAGTTATCTGAGAGACTGCATCCCGGGCTTAAGTCTTCAGTTTTGTTCACTAAATAAAACATAATTCTCAACTTTTAGGTTGTGCTTTTTTTTTTTTTCAGTCAATAGCACCATAGTAAGAGCTGGTGAGGCTGGGGTGGATTGGAACACCTCATCATGTCCAGAGGCATCCACATTCAGGAGAACGTCAATGTCCTCTGAGGATCAAACAGCACATCTGTGGACAGGTTCTCTGACCTGCTGCCTGGGGTGGATAACTTGACCTATGTCCTTCTTCAACTTGTATTCTTCAACATTGCTCTCAAACTCCACACATGATGCTTGTACATCACATAAAGTTATCATCCTTTGAAACAGTCTCCTACTTGCTTTTTCCTCCTTTGTTATTTCCCTACTGAAATCATTACTATCTTTCTTTTCTCATTCATTTATTTTTTTTTTCTATCCAGTAGGATTAAATACTCAGAGCTTCATTTTATGACAATATGAAAAAGCCAGGATTTTGATGAAACTATCCAAAGAATTCCAAAATGGGTCAAAGCAAATTCAAAGGGAAAAAATAATTGAGTCTAAGATTATGAAATCACTTTCCTCCAATTTCAAGCAATGAATTTGTTGGACCATTAAAAGCAAGCTTTGATAAGAAGCCCTCTATTCTACAATATCATAAAAATAATAAAGCATTCCATTTGCACACACTGCAAACTCATCACTCACTGAAAGCACTTGTATCTGCTACACTCCCCTCATCAGATTTTTGACACTTTGAGAGGCAAATTTCACTTATGATGGCCTTAAAAACCCCAAGTATTCAAGGAATGCTCCTTTTCTTATGCTTTCGTACTACTACTTCTCTCTGACATGCCCAGGTCTGCCTTATATTTTCTTCATGTGTGAAGTGATGAAGAAAAGGCAGTTCAGAATTAAATCACCCAACATTTCGTTTCGAAACTTTTTTCCCTACAGTGTGCATTTCTTCCTATGCTGTGGGTGTTTATGTCTGGGTCATGCTCAAACTTTTGGGCCTGTTTACATGCAACTGGCGATCAAGCTAAGTAGTGCAAATCCTTTCCCTTTGCGATGAATACTGAATTTGCTTCTCTCTATGACATTTGGCTAAGGAGAAGGACAGAGCAATTCCATGGTTGAGGGAGAGATCAGGGCAGACGTCTGATGATTCTGAATGAAAAGATATCATTTGGCTAACGATATAAAATCACTCTGACTCTCCACATTTCACAATCCCTTGTGTTCGCCAGTCAACAAAAATAAAAGTTTGTACTTAATACTTGTGGGTTTAGTTATTCATGCACGGATTCATGAGCTAACTTAGTGCTTGGTATTAAGAAGGATCCAATAAGAAATCTTAGGCCATCTCTGATTAGCTTCAGTAAAGCATCTACCACAGTATCTAACACCAAACAGAAACAAAGATAAAACTAAGGATTCTTAAAATGATTCTCACATCCATAGATAAGGGGCGAGGAATAGAGGAGGTACAGACAGTCGTGTGTTCTCACCTCTCCCTTAATCTACCTTTACCTAATGGGCTTTGACAAGAGGTGAGATTTCCATACTGGCTGGGGCTGCAGAACAGGGGGAAACTGTGTGTGTGTGTGTGTGTGTGTGTGTGTGTGTGTGTGTGTGTGTGTGTAGTAAGGAAAGAAAGAGCAATGATTTCTGAAGGACAAGGATTCTTAAAATTTGCATATATCAAATTACATCTGTATTATATTATTTTGATAATGTTGTGACCAGTGTCGGGTAAAACCCTGATCTGATTATGTCTCTAAGTAGAGACTTAGGATACATATTTTCTTCTTCACACTTCATAATTTGATTCTGGGAGGATGAGTGTATACACAAAAAGCTAAATATCAATGCATAGTATAATACAGAGATTTCAAGAGGCAAAACACATATGTGATGGGGGCCTTAAATTTGGGGATTCAGAAAAGAAGTAAAGACCGTGAGGGGTCCTGCATACCTAGGACTTTGGCATCAATTGGTACCAGCTAGTGACTCCCATCCTTCTGTAAAGACACAGTAAAAAAAATAACTGTAGGTCCTGAGGTGTATGTGCTTTATTTATGCCTTTGGATTACTCTCTGCCTCCTGCCGCAGCCTAGGGTTTCCTTTGACCCATGGTTCCCTGGAATCCTGAGTTTGCTGTGGTACCTGTAGTATCTCTTGCCTAAACACTGTTTCAACAGATGAATAGATAAAGAAAGTGTGGTACATATACACGATGGAATATTAGCCATGCAAAAGAATGAAATAATGCCATTTGCAGCAACATGGATGGACCTTGAGATTATCATACTAAGTGAAGTAAGTCAGAAAGAGAAAGACAAATACCATATGATATCACTTATATGTGGAATCTAAAATATGACACAAACGAACTTATCTATGAAACAGAATGGACTCACAGACATAGAGAACAGACTTATGGTTGCCAAGGGGTAGGAGGAGAAGGTGAAGGAAGGAATGGGAGTTTGGGATTAGCAGATACAAACTATCACATATGAAATGGATAAACAACAAGGTCCTACTGTATAGAACAGAGAACTATATTCAATATCCTATGATAAACCATAATGGAAAAGAATATGAAAAATAATATATATATTATATGGATATAATATATATCAGTTATATATGTATATCTGAGTCACTTTGCTGTACAGAAGAAATTAACATTGTAAATCAACTATACTTCAATAAATTTTTTTTTTAATGTGAAAAAAAGTTAATTGTAATGTTCAAAAGATTTCAAAATATACTTCAGCACAGAAACTGTAAAGGAGACTCTTCTAGCTTTTTGGAATGAGGTCATAATTTCAGGGGCTCACCAAGCTATGCAGAGGAAGATGAGAAAAGTTGGAAAAAATTTAGAAGTCACGTCAGCTCACATATGTACTCTGAATTCCGGGAGTGCATGCTTGGGAATGTTCACCCTACATACCCTCTGTAGCTCGGGGATGCCTATTTCTGATTATATATGATCCTGAGCCAGGTCCATGTGGAGATGGAAAAGGCAGCTGTCTACACATTGAAATTTGAAAGGTCCTCCTGCCAGTCTGTCACTATGCCCGGAGCAACAACCACTGTAATCCCTCATCTGAGATAAGGCACTGTGTCCTCAAGAAAACATTGTTAATAAGAAAAGGGAGTGTCTTGTTTATTCATTACAGCTCTGTCTTAATTAGGGATATTCTGGTTGCAAGTAACAAAAGCATCTTTCAAATATGCATAAACTAGTTTATTGTAAAGTAATTGAGATGTCTCTCAATACAAGAGTAGGAACAGCCAGGATCAGAGGTGGGGGCACTACAGAGGAAAGCTATCAGAAACAGAAAACTCTTTTTAAAATATTCTCTCTCTCAATTCCCCCCCACCGCCACTGGGGCTGCACAGTCTCTGTTGTTCTTCTTTGAAATGCTGCCATTTCTCTCTGTCCATGTATCTTTGAGAATATGGCAGCCACACAATGTCAGCCTCAGCTCCTGAGTTTAAATCCCCTCACTCCAGGCAAAAAGTCCAGAAGGAATTAGACCAGCTCTGTCTTAGCTGAATTTTGGAGAGACTGAATCTTGTTGGCTCAGCATTAGTCCTGTGTCTACCTTTGGTTTGACTGATAATGAGCAAGAGTGTAAGAACATTCCCCATATGTGTGCAGCAGCCCAGATTGGTAGGTTTTTGTTTGTTTCATAAAATTATTTACTGAGGTATAGTTGATTTACAATATTGTGTAATTTCAGCTGTATGGCACAGAGATTCAGTTATATATACATGTGTGTACTGTTTTTCAGACTCTTCTCCTATATACGTTATTACAGAATATTGAGTAGAGTTCCCTGTGCTATATAGTAGTTCCTTGTTGGTTATCTATTTTATATATAGTAGTGTGTATATGTTAATCCCAACCTCCTAATTTATCCCTCTCTCACCTCCTTTTCCACTTTGGTAACCATAAATTTATTTTCTGTGTCTGTGAGTCTCTGTTTTAGAAATAAGTTCACTTGTGTCTTCCTTTTGTTCTTTTAGAATCTACATATATCATAAGGTATTTGTCTTTGTCTGATTTACTTCACTTAGTATTATAATCTCTAGGTCCATCCATTGTGCTGCAAATGGCATTATTTCATTCTTTTTGATGGCTGAGTAATATTCCATTGTATATATACATATATATATGCCACATGAAACAGCTTTCACAGAAGTAAGACCTTTGTGAATTGAATAAATTCTTCCAAAGTTATCTACAATAGATTCACTAAAGCCCACTATGCAGGGTGAGGGTCTTAGATTAGCAGAACATGGTCTGGCATAAAGGAGGAAAGATTGCACTTTTTGAAGGGGTAGGAAAGTATGACAATATTGGGGACCTCAGGGTTGGCTTGGCTTGGAAAGAGGTGTTCAGTAGCAGGGCAGCTGCAGCAAGTGAGGGTGAGACCTGTCAAGGGGAAGGAAAGCCCTGAAGACTAACACTGCATGGAGGAGGCCTTGTGGCCTCAAATGACACACTCTCCAACCATTATTGGGTAACTTTCCTCCCTGTACTATTCTTACTCATTGGGAAAAATCAGCAGCTAAATGACTTTCTTGCTCAGGTTACCGGGTAACTTCTAGGGAACATTTGAAAAGGCTTGACTCTTCTAGCAATTTTGCAAGTAAGATGTGAATAATCATCATTCCATGAATTAATAGTTTTCTGGAAAAAATTTCAGTGGCCAAGTATTTTTGAGAATCACAAGGCAAGGCAAAACTAAACAGGAAGTATGGTTGTAGTAAAGCTTCTCAGAGCTTTTAAGATGCTTTTGCTCACTTTTTAACAGTGCACAGCCTTCTTTGACCAGGTCCCTATGTTCTCACAGCATTTTGAGAGGCTGCTTTTCTACAGATCATATTTTGAGAGGCTAACCAGAAATGGTAATGGCTCTTCTACGTATAATAAAGGCAAAAGCCAACTTGGATGCAGATATATGTTACATGGAAAGTACCATGATCCCAGAAAAGGAGAATGGTTTCATGAACAAGTTCAGAAACATTCTCAAGCTCTTGTAGGAGAGACAGCTCATAAGAGGACTGGACAGAAAACCCGGAGGTGATTTGTGGTCCTGTCTCCATCTTATAGTTTACAGGATATTCAACAAAATCACTTCTGTTGTGAGCCTGGGGTCATGGGTCACTCGTAAAATGTCTGTCCTGTTGTAATCACAGTGCTGGCACAGGAATTAAAAACATAGTGTAGGGAATTCCCTGGTGGTCCAGTGGTTAGGACTCGGTGCTTTCACTGCTGTGCCCCAGGTTCAAACCCTGGTCCGGGAACTAAGGTCCTGTAAACCGCATGGCACAGTCAAAACAAACAAACAACAGAAAACATAGTGTATGTGAAAACATCTTGTAAATCAGAAACTACTGTGCTAAATGTTTTCTCCAAGTCTAGCAAGTGCAAGTGTGAAACAGGCTCAGTACTTAATAAATGTTGCTGTTTCACCAATCACTGATACCTTAAGTTGTTATGACGTTGGCACAAGTTATCCTTATGTGAGATCATCATAACTCTCCATAGCTTTTAAAAGAAAATTTGTATAAGCTCAATATAGAATACTAAAGAACACATAAAAACATAGTAATAATTTAGTAATACTAAAGATCATATAAAAACATAGTAATAATTACATTTGGTAATCATACCAAACCAATTATTTTACATATGATTTATCCTGGAATTGATATAAAGAGTTCATAGGTTTCACCTAGCACTAAACTCCACATTTTCCCATGTTTCTATACAAACTTCATAGTAACTAGAAAATATTCTAATGTCTTATGCCATATGATTAAGCCATTTCCCTGATAAACTAACTTTTATTGATTGATTATTATGTGTGAAATCCCAAGATAAATGCTTTATTTGTATTATCTTTAATCCTCACTAAAGTCTTATGAGATCAATATTATTATTATTTCCATTTTATGGATTGCAAAATTGAGGCTCTGAAAAGTTATATAAGATCTTATAAGTTATATAAGATTTCCTAAGATCACACAGGTAGAAAGTGAAAGAGCTAGACTCCAAATTAATGTCAGTTTGGATTCAAATTGTTTCTAATTTTATTTTAAATATTTCTTTAATAAATGCCTTTTCATGTAGTTTTTTATTCTTTTTCCTTGTAATAAATTTCTTTCTAGTATAAATTCCTGGAGATGGTTTTACTGGCTCAAAAAAAGTGCATTACTTTGTATCTCTTGATGCATATCACTGTACTCAAATTACAATTTATTTTAATTCAAGATCCACTGAGCTTTTATTAGTCTTGATTTTATAATCTGTAAGTCAAGTATTTAATTCTCCTTTTCTAAGAGGAAACAACAGAAGGAATATTGACATGTTTTAACTAATAAGAACACTATATACAGTATTTAAACATTACTATACAAATTTCATTCATACATTCAATCAACAAATATTTTGAAAACATACTGTGTGCATGACATCAATTTATAGCAAATGTCTTTATCCCTGGGCATTCTTAAATTGTAATATTCCTTTGTAGATTCCGATGTTTAACCATCTTATTTTGTGAAATTTTCTATCTTTCTACACTTTTCTATTTCTTTCACTCTGATTAAACATTTTTTCCGGGTGGGCGATGGAGTTAGAGAACAGCAGATAGTCTTTTCTAAAAGTAATTCCCATCTAATTAGAGGAAAATTTCTCAATCTATTCTATGGAAAACTCGTTCCATGTAAAGTTCTGTGAAGAAAGGATTCATTGTCAAAGTTTTGGGACTCTGCAAAATGTACCCTCTTTTAGAGTCAATTGACAATTAGCATCTAAAAGCCTCAAGAAAGTCTTTAATAAATAGATATAGTTCCATTTATTTAATCCAGAGTTTCTCAAACATATTTGACCATAAAACTCATTTTCAAGAGCGTCATCTGACAGTAGTGCTACCGGCGAATGCTTACAGCAGCTGCAGCTACAGCCCATTGACTTTAAAAGCCAATTCTAGCATCTCCCTCCCTCCCACCCCTCTAGGTGGTCACAAAGCACCAAGCTGCAAGAGGGAAGAGATATGGGGACATATGTATATGTATAACTGATTCACTTTGTTATAAAGCAGAAACTGATACACCATTGTAAAGCAATTATACTCTAATAAAGATGTTTAAAAAAAAAAAGTCAATTCTATTCCACTGTATAGCAGGAATTGCTGAGAAATCTGGGAACATTGATTCAATTATCCTAATTTCTTTGGGCCTTACTAACCTATAGGGCAAACCAGAGCACATTGATGGAAATAACTCAAATTTCACTCATGCATTGATTCTATTACATGAAGCAGGACCTATTTGTGAAGTGTCCATATAAACACATGTGAGTTCACTTGTGTGTATGTGTGTGTATGTGCACACATGAATTTAATTTTGAGGGAGACAGAAGGGCAGTTTTTAGGAGGTATTTCACATGTATTCACAAATAAGCCCACTTCCACTGAGGTTCTGCTGCTAATAGAGTACCTGTGGTTACTGACACTGGCCCACAGGGATCCAAAGCCTCTCCTCCTGCCCACTGTCACCTTCACAGGGCACCAACTCCCTTGTTATATATCTAGGAGTTGGGAGGAAATGCCTCCCTTGACTTTGGGAATTCTCTGTTAAAGTACACACTGAGCTTAACTATTTTAAGAGGTTTTAGTGAACTAGCTCTTACAGTTATAATTCCGTGCCTTGAATCACTACTTCCTCTGGCCACTAAAATTCTTCAGGGTCTGCTTGTAATAAACGGCTTCTTTACCTGGGATGAGTTCTTTCCCAGAAGCCTCCTCAGTCTTGCAAACGGTCTTCTGTCTGACCAATGGTTCTCCCAGCACTCTTGATGATGTCTAAACTAAAGTGGACACATTTTATGATGTTTTTCAGGTGTTGAAATTTTCATTCATATAACCTTCTGTTGGACCACTCTGCTGCTTCTCTCAGTTTTCTGGCCATGAACTTAGCTGTGCAGAAATTTTCGGCTGAAGCTGAAATCACAAGTCCAAAAATATGTGATAAAAATGGTGGTACCCCCTGTCCATAATAGGATGATTCACCTCCATCTAGATCAGGACTTTGTCCTTAAGGACTCCTAAGCTCATGATTACAAACTCCCTTTAAAACTGACCTCTGATTCTAGGCTAATCTGATTCTGGTTGAACCCTCTTGTATTCATCTGTTGTCCCTGGTTTCAGTTCTCTTTCACTTTGTATCTGAATTCTGTCTTTCCCTTCATCAGATTGCAAACCCAGTCTGGAAAACTCAGTACATTGATCTGCCAAATTTCGTTTTGAATTGCCCATTCTGGTTCACACACTGCCCAGTGGTCTAGGCTTCCTGCTTACCACATACAAGGAAATCAGGTGATTGTTACTTACAAAGCCAATAGCTATATTTTCAATTTCCTTCTTCCTCAACAACTGTCTGCTAGTTTTATATTGCTGATTAGGTATTAGTCCTGAAACTCCGTGGCAATAGTGACTCTCTATTTGCCTTATTCTACTTTCTACATCTCTTAGCGTCTCTTCCTCTATGCTTCCCATCTGTGGTTGCTTCTTGTGGAGTGTCTCCAGTCTTCTTTTCTCCACAGTTCTCCAGTGGAAATCACTTTCATCCTTAATAATTCAGCTCTTGCTGTGTACAGAAGGCTTTAAGATTCACGTCTTCATTTTTAACCTTTGTCCTTTGTTCCAGGACTTGAAAACTTACTCCCCTTTGAGTATTTCTACATGGATGCCTGGTGCCCAAAACCCAGCATGTCTAAAATCAACACTTCATGCTCCCTTCCACATGGCTCTCCTTAAGTGCTCTTGCTAACCATCCATTTCCAAGTCTTAAACTCTCAGACATTTTTGAATCTTCCCCTTTGACTCGTCCTCCACATGCTGTCATTGACTTTACCTCTATTTCATTTTCCCCTATTTTTGTTCCTGCTAGAGCCATAGTTTACACTCTCTTGTCTCTCAGATTAAGATTCTCCCCTATTTGGTCACCCTGCCAACAGTCTTTTCTATACACAAGCCACTTTACATACTACTGTTGAACAAGTTTCCTCAACTGCAGTACTTCTTCTTTGACTATAAAGTCCAAACCTGGCTCTTAATAATCTATCCTATATACCAACATACTTTTCCAAATGTGTTTAGAAATCCTTGTATTTAAAGGCTACAATCCAAATGACTTCTTGCTGTGCTCCACATATGTACCAAGTTTTCAGCCTTGATGGCTTTACTTATGATGTTTCCCTGTATTGGAATGTCCCTTTTCCTTCCAGATCATGTTATCATGTCCAACATAATTTTCCCTATTATACTTATTATTTATATTACCATATTCCTTATTATAATATTTCCTTATGTTTTTCTCCTCAAACACTACCGTTCAGTGAAGCTTTCCATAGGGCAACTATTCAGAAAAAACTTTTGCTTCTATTCACCTCACATAGTACTTTATGGAAACTTCCCTTTAGGTATCTATTTCTCCTACCTTTTATCATAATTATAAGTGTGGTTGTATATTTTCCCTTCTAGAGGTTATGTTATTTGAAGAAAGATTTCATAAAACTAATTTATCTTTGTTTTCTTCACTAAACTTAATGCATTATTCAAGTTGTCCTGTATGTTAACTAGTAATTTTTAAAGATTTTAAAATAGATTGATATGGTAAAAAAGTGTCATGTTTCTGGTAAACTTACTATTTATTAATTAACCAAACTTGCGAGTTTTTGCTGTCACAAAGTTTCTGCTGTGGAGATTGAATTAATGTTGCCTTAAGGATAAAGCTTGACTTAACACATTCAATTATCTGAATTTGTTGCTTGTGATTAAAGAATAAGTATTGTCAAATTGTTTTACAAATTAAATTACTTTCCTAAAGGCCAAAGAATATTATGAACTGAAGAATAAAGTTTAGCAAAGATGATACCAGATTCTTCTAAAGTACCTATGTAACTAAGTGAATTAAAGGATAGAGAGTCAAATACAGGACTCTGCTGAAACTCTGATGAGGAGAGTAGGAGCTGTAGCATCAATTATAAACAAACACCCCATGGCCTAGCCAGAGAAAAAGTCCAGGAAAAAGAGAAACAAAACAAAACAAAAACTTGAGCTCTTCTTTTTCAACTTGGGATTTAATACTGCATGCCTATAACCAACACTATGTAGAAATAGACTTGGAATAATACAAATTGAAAGGAAATAATAACTAATATCTACTTAATGCTTGCTAAGTACTAGGCACTCTTCTAAGTGTCTTGGATATATTCCTCATTTAATTCTCACAACTCTGTATATAGGTACCACTATTAACCTTTTTTCACATTGGAAGAAAACTAAGGCACAGACTAGTTAAGTAATTATTCAGAATCATACAAGATACCTTCTGAAAATACTGAATTTTAATTCAGGCAATTGGGCTCCAGGGCATACAATCATTATACTATACTCTATTGTGCTTTACAGATAGAATTATCTTCCCCAACTTATCATCTGAGAGAACATGCAAGAAAATGAGCAACATTCATTCTGACCCATTTGTTTGTTGAACCAGTATCTGTTGAGCACTTCCATTGTACTAGGTACCATTATGGGCACTGGAATACAGTTAGGAACAAGGTAGGGGAAGATCCTGCCTTGATTGAGACTTCACACAGACAAAAATTAAGTAAAATAATAAAAAGACAATATAACTTTAGAGATATTAGTTCAAAGAAATAAAGTAAAAGAAGTAGAGAACATGTACAGATATGGAGGAAGGGGTCCTCTTTTAGTTAGTTTGGTCTGGAAAAGCATACTGGAGGAGGGGGTCATTTGACCAGGGGATGGAAGGAAACCTGCCACATGAAGATGTGAGTGAGAGATGTGTAAACGCCCTGTTATCAGAAGACAGTAAACCCATGTACCTGAAGTTGAGTGAGCAATGAGTAGAAAGGTAGGGAGGAGACAGATCATATAATTTTTTTTGAAGACCAACGTAATGAGTTTGAGTTTTATTCTAAGTATGATGGGATACCATTACAAAATTTGAACTGGAGAAATGAACTGATCTGTTTCACATTGTAAAAGTTTCCTTGTGGGTACAATGTGGAAAATTAGCTGTAGAGATTTGGGGATACAAAAATGGAAACAAAGAGACTATTTAGGAACTTCTTTCAGTCTTCTAGTCTAGAGAAAATGGAAAAATAGTGGTGGACATGATGAGAGATGATCAGATTCTGTATATATGTTGAAAGCAGAGTCAACAGTGCTCTTTTTGACCCTTCCTCCCTCTCTTCTTGGAATTCCACTAATGCATAAATTGTTTCTCCTAATGATATCCCATAGGCTTTCTTTACTTTTTCATTCTTTTTTCTTTGTTTTCCTCTGATGGGATAATTTCAAGTGAACTGTCTTCAAGTTCACAGATTCTTTCTTCTGCTTTTGAAAGTCTACTATTATGCTCTCTATTATATTTTTCATTTCATTAGTTGTATTCTTCAGCTCCAGAATTTCTGTTTGGTTATTTTTTATCATTTCTATCTCTCTGTTAAACGTCTTGTTTTGTTCATGTATGTTTTCCTTTAATTCATTTAATTGTCTTTCTGTGTTTTCTTGCAGCTCACTGAGATGCCTTAAAGCAACAATTCTGATGTCTTTTTCAGGCAAGTTGCAGATTTTGGAGGTTAGTTCCTGGAAAATCATTGTGTTCCTTTGGTGGTGCCATGTTTTCTTTGTTCTTCAGGTTCCCTGAAGTCTTGTATTGCTACTCACTCATTTGCAGTAGTAGTCACCCCTTCCAGTCTTTACTGACGGGTTTCAGGAGAGAAATACATTCTGTCAGTCCTGCCAGGCTTTCTGAGGCTCACTCAGACCTTTTTCTCTGTATATGTCTGCTCTAGACTTCTTGCTCCTTCTTGTGAGGGAATTTTAAGTTTGTGTGCCTTCTTTGGATCCTGCAAAGCCAAGCTAGGTGCGGAGAACCCCCTGTTTGCTTTCTCTAGTGTTGAATGTTCAAATTTATGTACTTCCTCCCAATCCCACAGAGTCAGGGTGGCTTTCTGTGCATTCTCACCATCTACAAAACTCACACTTGCCCCCCTCAGAAGTATGCACAGGGGACCAGTCACAATGTGTGTGTGTGTATGTGTGTGTGTATTACACAACATGTTGGGAGTGCCCGTAAGTCAAGTGGGAGATCCATAAACAAGGTGTCCAAGCATCTTGAGGCCAAGCTTCCTGATAAGTCCACAAAGCATGCAGTAGAATCTTCATCCCTTTGATGCCCTTCAGGAGGTCTGGCTGCTGTTCTCCCAGACACTTCCTGCTTCCCAGTCATGCATCACACCTCAGTATTCTGAATGGGGCCAGAAAGATGTGGGCCTCTTGCTGATATAAATCCTCTATATCCTTATGAACTTTTATGCTCACAAATTTATTGGACCAAAATAAAATTAAGAACTTCAACTCATGGAAAGACATTAGTAAGAGAGCAAAAAGGCAATCAACAGAGTGGTAGAAAATATTTGCAATGCATATATTTGGCAAAGGCCTCTTATTCAGAATTTAAAATTAATAAGAAGAAGGAATTCAGAGCAATAGGAAAAAGGGGGGTTTAGACTCAAACAGGTATTTCAAAAAGAAGCTATTCAAATATATAAGAATTAAGGATGTTCAACATCATTAATCAGGGAAATGCAAATTAAAGCCCACAATAAATTAACACTTTGTTTTCACACCTGCTAACACAACATCCATTCTCATCCAATAGCCTCAGGCTCTGGGGTCTCTGTTTTGTTCACCAGGCCATCAAGGCCCCTCCACTCAAATTCCAGACTGAGGATCCCTCTGCTCTTTTCCTTCAGACACTATTCATCCATTCACTTTCTTTCTCCAAGGACTGTTTTGTAATTTCTCATCTGCTGATGGTTTCCTATCCCTTCTTCCTGTGGGTTTTATTAGGAGGTAATTATTTTAATACAGTTATTTAATAAGACATCAAACAAGAAACTCTGTGACTTATGTTTCAATTTTTAAAAATTTTTATTTTATATTGGAGTATAGTTGATTAACAATGTGGTGTTAGTTTCGGGTGTACAGCAAAGCGACTCAGTTATACATATACATGTATCTATTCTTTTTCAAGTTATTTTCCCTTCTAGGTGATTACAGCACACTGAATAGTGTTCCTGGAGCTATACAGTAGGTCCCTGTTGGTTATCTATTTTAGATATAGCAGTGTGTATATTTCAATGACAACCTCCCAGTCTATCCCTCTCCTGTGACATCTTTTTAAATCTTTTTTTCTGGTCTCTTAAATTGTACATGTATTTATTTTTTCTTTCTTTTTATAAAATATAAAATTTTATTCTGATTAAAGCATTAGTTTTCATATAAAATGTTCCCATTTGTTAATTCCTACATGATTTAGAATTTCAGCTTTCACTTCTGATGGAGGATTTTATTAGGTTGACTCATATGGATTACCATTTTGTAAGTCTAAATGGTAATATCAGCAATTTCATAGGATTCAGCTTAGGTTGGTTGTTTCCAAGCTGTTCAATTTTTTGTGTATTTTTGTTAGTTTCTGGTTTACTGGATTTTGTTAGACAATAGCTTAAAAAGGTATTATTTTAGGTATAAAATAAGGTTTTAAAAATCATGTGCAAGTATATAAAAACTTTTTTAATAAATGGAACACAGTACTTTGTGTGTGTATGTGTGTGTTTGTGCACATGCGTGTGTGTGAACTGTAGTTATGAAAATTCTTTATATCAGTGTCTGAAAAGTATGATATAATCTACAGATTCCTACCAGTAGAAAACTATTTTTGGCCTGTAGAGTGTTTAAAAAATAAAATTTGAATATCTACAGAGCAAGGTGTGGACTCTCCATTTCAGCCACAATCTATACAATTTGTTATTGTCTTATTACTAATCTAATCCACACACTTATACTATCTGCCAAGATCATGTAAGCACTTGAGTTTTATTCTGTAGTTTATACCTTTTCTCTGGTGATTGTCACTTTTCTGTGTTTTTGCCTTGTTAGATAATTCTTCCATTATTCTTTCAAGCCACTAAAGCAACTAACCTCTTTTTCTATTCCTGTACAAAATTTTATAATTCAAATATCATGCTTCTTTGGTTCATAAAGACCTTCTTATGCTCTAATTGCATCCTTTTGAGAGCCTACATGTCTTTTTTGTTCAAGCTTTCTTCTGTCTTTTCATTTATTTTGCCTCAATGGGAACCACCTGTTCTTATTATTCAGCTTGGCCTTTTCTCTGTTTTTACTGAGTCTTTTAAAAATGGATCTCTTTGCCTTCTCATGAGTTTAGGTTACCTCCACATCCTCATAAAACAGGATGTTGGGGTTTCTTAGGAATGGGCAACACCTGAGAGATACCACAGTCCCTTCCCTGTGAGGCAGTGGATAAAGTCAGCTGACAATATCAGGACCCTTTACACTGAAGCATATGATGAAGACTGTGTGGTGTTTTAGTCTTAATTAAATACTCTTGGGGAGGAGTATCTTTTTCCAACCACATGGAATATTGTGTAGCCCATTAGGGGCAACCATTTCCTGGGCCATTGGCACCAGGAGGACTGCACAGCCTCCTCCAGGACTTGATTTCACAAGAGAGAAGGCACAGCCCTCTCCTCACCCAACTGCTGTCAGGCAGGCAGTGTAATTTCTTGGTCTTCACTCAGGCTCTGCTATCTCCACAAATAATAAAAGCCAAGTTTTGGTAGCAAAGTGATTTCCTCAAGACTCATGTAATAGGGTTATTTTATTTGTTGAGATGCACAGCAAGGAGCTGGCAAAAAAAAAGGTGATGAGTCAGGGACGTGAATTCAAATCATCTCCTTTCCTGGTGGCCAACCTTTCTTTTTCAATCGGGTTCACCCATTTCTTTCTAGTCTTCTAAGGTTGAATATCCTCTAGCATCCCCCAGCCTTCTTTCATCTTGTACATTGTCACTGGAGAATCCTGGTACTTCCCATCCCATCATCACTTATACTCTAATGAATCCCCAAACTATTATCTTTAATTCCCATCTCCTTTCTAAACTCTAGCCTCATATTTCTAACTACACTTTAGGAATCTTCTCCTGGAGGTGAATTCATCAATTTTCCCATTTCTATGACTACCATCAATAATGGACTCCCTTGTTCTTTATCGTCACTATTATAAGGTATTCCTAATGGGAATCTTTCTCTCCAGATTTTCTGTTTATAGCCCATTCATCAACCTGCTATTTGTTTTCAAACTGTCCCATTCCCAGAATTTTCCTTCAAAAATAGAGTGGGATTTCCATTGTAAAACTTAACCCTTCAATGGTTATATTTCCATAGCATAGAGCATCTGGTCCTAGAAATCCATCCCTAATCTACATTTAATGGTTCATCTCCAGTCACTCCTCTAACACAGACATCTCATGCACTAGCTATGCCATGATATTCACACTTCTCCCAAACATACAATGTACTTTTACACCCTCATGCACAGGTTCTTGTATCTGCATTTACTTACCCATTATGCTCTTCTATCCTTTTCTACTTATTCTCCATATTCTTTAAGACTGAGCTCCAATACCACAGCTTCTTTGAAATCTTCTCTGATTTTGCTGAAAATTACCCCTTCTTCTGTCATCTCAAAACATTTTGAGATAGTATATTGTGTACCAGAGTTGTTTTAATGTACTTGTTTCTTTGGATAAATCATAAGTTCTGGAGAAGCTAGATTTCATCTTTTATCATTAATGTAGTGAGTTATTAAATAAATGTTTTGTTCAATGAATTATGAACCACACTATTCTGAATGTTTGGACTTCTCTGATTATGGGGGGAGAGAAACAAATTAGTTTAATCAAAATAGGGAAATACTGACTGACATAATCAAATCAAGAAAAGACAAAAGAGTTTATTACTTCCTTCCTTTTTCCTCTGTGTGGGAATTTTCTCAAGTTGGCTATCCTCATGGACCTGGTATCTTATCACAAACATCACTACAATCATAGTCTCATGTCATAAAGAAAATGGAGCCATTTTCCTCAAGCTCTCATTAGAAAATACAAGTGGAGAACTTCAAGTGACCCAGTTTTGATACATACACAAGCCAGAGACCAGAGGGCAGGGGACTATGATTAGCCTCTTCCAACAAAATCACAGGATAGAAGGTGAAAGAAACAGTTCCTCCAAATAGCCTGCATTTCTAGCATGAGAAAGAATAGAGGTTCCCTTCCACTACACTTCAATGTGTAGATATCAAACACCCAGTAATTGGTCCAAAATGAGTATTAGCCCTTCTCAACAACACTGATTTTATATGTGCTTGAGTTTTCTGTAGCCTAAGGATTTTCCTCGTTTGCAATATGAAAATATTTTATTTACACTTTTTGCCACCTGAATAGACTAACTCTAGAGTCAGAGAACAAATAAAACTCTCAGTTTTGCTATTACTCCATTGCTATGGTGAAGAGAGATGGATATTTCATGAACATAAATTTTTTTTCCTCAACTCTTCTTAAAAGAACATTGCTAAGGCTATTAAAAATTAGTCTCTATGGAGAAATAACCAGTTTCTTAGTGTAACAGAACTTTAGAGGTATGTTAATGTCTGAGATTTCAATTAAATAACCAAGCAAAAATCAAGATTCCTGATTGAATGTACATGCATTATTGATTACACCTGCATCTGTTTTTTAATCAAATATTCTAAGAGAATCACAGAGCACTTCAAATACTGATTGACTCATAATTAATGCTTCTGCATGTAGCATGAAATATAACCTCAATTTTAAAATGTTGTATAAATTATGTATTTGAAATTTTAAAGTACTCATAGCTAGCTAAATGTTATCTTTTCTACCAAAGATTGGAACAGAGACTCTAAAAATTTAACTTTTGTTTTACTTTGGAATGCATGTGCTTAGTTTGGAAAAAGAGTTACCTCCTAAATTTTCTTGATTAAGCAAATATTAAATTTTGTCTTGTATTGCCTGAGTGTGCAGAGTCTGGAGAATCATGCATCTCTCTTGCATTGACTAAGTGTCTATGTAATAGAATTACCTTTGGCTTCATGAAGCAGAAAAACAACTCTAAGCATTTAACCAAGAATGTGTGTGTATTTGAGTTTTCCAAGCAACAAGAAATATGGAAGAGAGACTGATCAGGGCTTACTACAAGGTGCTGAGACCCAGGTTTCTATTCCCACATTTAGCATGCAGCTTTTGTGTGCATGATTCCAGAATAAACTATTAACCTTCAGGAAGAAGAAGGTAGTGATAAAAATAAAGGCATGACACCTATATCAAAGATGTAAAACTTTCCAGAAATCCTCAACAGATGTCTGCTTATATTTCATTAGCTAAAAATTTTTAATATACCTCCCATTAGCTGCAAAGATGGCTTTAAAATATCATTTTATCCTGGACACATACAATCAGTGTTTTCTTAATTTTAAGAAAAAGGAAGGGGGGTTCCAAGATGGTGGATGAGTAGGAGGATGTGGAGTTCATCTCTCTCCACAGATGCATCAGGAATACATCTACAGATGCAACAGTTCTCACAGAGCACCAGCTAAACACCAGCAGAAGACCTTGGACAGTGGAAAGGACTATAAAAATCCCCACATAACTGGGTAGGATGAAAGAAAGAAGGGAGAAACAGGAGGAGAGGAAACGTGACAGGACCTGCACCCTGGGGGAGGGAGGAGCTGAAGCAGTGGAGAGATTCCCGCATCCAGGAAAGCCCCTTCACCAAAGAGGAAATCAGTTGGGACAGAAGGGAAGCATCTGAGGCTATTGGAGGAGGGTGAAGTGATTGATCTGTGGCAGACTGGACAGAGTGAAAACTACACAGATGGTCTGAACTGTGGCTCTACATGCCCTAGATGGGGACATGTATCCAACAGTGTGCATGGGGGCTGGGAGCTAGAGTGTGGGGATTAGAGAACAAACCCAGGGTGAGGACTGCTGTTGGCTGCAGGGAGATGGCCTGAGGGGACAGCAGGGAGGAAATCCACAACAGGAAATGCTTATGGAGGAAAACCAGACTACCATGGAATCAGGGCACTACTGCTGAGTCACACCCAGGGGGTGGAGCCACCATTGTAGCCTCTCTCTTCCCACACGTGGGTGCCTGCCGCTGGGCACTAGAAAAGACTACCACTAGGGCCATATCTCTTGAACTCATGGTCACTGGCTTCCCTGCACACCTGGTGCCACCAGGGCTCCCACAATCCAAGCAGCTGTGCCACCTCTGCACCCTGTCCTCACTGGGGCAGACTCAAGCGCTCCAGGGAAGCCTTGGGAGCAGACTCCTGTGGGTGACCCACACTCAGAGGTGGGGATAAAACCACAGCTGATCCCCAGGGGCAGTGTGACTAAGGAAGAGGATCAAAAATCTTTCCAACAGTTGCACAAGCTGCAGATTAAATCCCAGTGATCAGCTAGGTATACCCTGTGTCTATAGAATATCTGAATGGACAATGAGTGTTCCCACAAATGAAAACAGTCTAACTCTGGCAGCTGTGGAATCTCGGGACAATCACATACAGGAGTGGGTCCAGATCAGTCTGAGCTGTCCCCACCGGGCACACAGGGTGTCCAGAGACCAGGCTAGAGGCATTGGAGGGCCTCCTGGAGAGGCAGAAGTGGACCGCAGGTCACAGCAGGAGCAAGGACACTGACAGCTGAACCCCAGGAAAACATTATTATTACTAGTATTTTTATAATGTTTTGATTCATTCTGTTGTTGTTTTTTTTTTCTTTTTCTTTATTGTTGTTGTTTCTGTTTTCTTTTTTAAGTTTTGTTTTTATTTAGTCTTTTGGGTTTTTTTGACATAATTTTTATATTTCTATATTTCTATTTTTACTTTGCTTTTCTGTTGTTCTGTGTTTTTTTTTCTTTTTTTCCTTTTAATCATTTTTGTTTTGTTTTCTTTGCTTTATTCTTCATTTGGCACTCTGCTTTAGCTTGGTTTTTGTTTTGTGTTTTTGTTACTTTTTTTTTTGATTGTTTGATTTTCTTTTTAGATTATTTTTTTGTCTGGTTGTTCTCTTGTTTTTTGTTTCCTTTAGTTCTGTTTTTGTTTCTTTTGTGTGTGTGTGTGTCTGTGTGTTTCTTTGTTTCTGTTCTTGTTGGTTTGATTTTGCTTTTACCATTTGTCTGTCTAAAGTTTTGTTTGTCTTGTTTTTTCTTTGTTTTTTCTTTAATCGCCTTTATTGCCATAATGAGCAGCATGCATTGTCTTGGTTCCCCGACCAGAAGTCGGGCTTGAGTCTCTGGGGTGGGAACACTGAGTCCAGGATGCTGGACCACCAGAGAATTCCCAGCCCCAAGGAATATTAATCAGTGAGGGCTCTCATGGAGGCCTCTAGCCGAATCCAAGACCCAGCTCCAGCCAACTGCCTGCAGCCCAAGCGCTAGATGCCTCATGCCAAATAACAAGCAAGACAGGAACACAAACCCACCCATCAGTGGACAGGCTGCTTAAAGACATACTAAGCTCACAAACACACCAAACTATACCACCTGACATGGCCCTGCCTATCAGAGGGAAAAGAATCAGCTCCACCCACCAGAATGCAGACACCAGTCTCTCCCACCAGGAAGCCTACACAAGCAATTAGACCAGCCTCATCCACTTGTGGCAGACACCAGAAGCAAGAGGAATTATGACACTGAAGCCAGCAGATAGGAGAGCTCAAATACAGTAAGTAAGACAAAATGAGAAGACAGAAAAATATCCTGCAGATGAAGGAGCAGGGTAAAAACCCATAAGACCAAATAAATGCAGAGGAAATAGACAATCTACCTGAAAAAGAGTTCAGAGTAGTGATAGTGATGATGATACAATAGCTCGGAAATAGAATGGAAGCATGGATTGAGAAAATGCAAGAAATGTTTAACAAGGACCTAGAAGAACTAAAGAACAAACAATCTGTGATGAACAACACAATAACTGAAATTAAAAATACGCTAGAAGGAATCAATAGCAGAATAACTGAGGCAGAAGAACGAATAAGTGACCTGGAAGATAGAATGGAGGAAATAACTGCCACAGAGCAGAAAAAGCAAAAAGAATGAAAACAAAAGAGGACAGTTTCAGAGACCTCTGGGACAACATTAAGCACACCAATATTTACATTATAGGGGTCCCAGAAGAGGAAGAGAAATAGAAAGGGTCTGAGAAAACATTTGAAGAGATTAGAGTCGAAAACCTCTCTAACATGGGAAAGGAAATAATGAAGTCCAGGAAGCAGAGAGAGTCCCATACAGGAAAAACCCAAGGAGAAACATGCCAAAGTATACATTAATCAAATGAACAAAAATTAAATGCAAAGAAAAAATATTAAAAGCAGCAAGGGAAAAGCAACAAATACCATACAAGGGAATCTCCATAAGGATAATAGCTGACTTTTCAGCAGAAACTCTGCAGGCCAGAAGGAAGTGGCAGGATATATTTAAAGTGATGAAAGAGAAAAACCTACAACCAAGATTAGTCTACCCAGCAAGGATCTCATTCAGATATGACAGAGAAATCAAAAGTTTTACAGATAAGCAAAAGTTAAGAGAATTCAGCAACGCAAAACCAGCTTTACAAAAAATGCTAAAGGAACTTCTCTAGGAAGGAAACACAAGAGAAGGAAAAGACCTACAAAAACAAACCCAAAACAATTAAGAATATGATAATAGGAACACACATATTGATAATTACTTTAAATGTAAACAGATTAAGTGCTCCAACCAAAAGACACAGACTAGCTGAATGGATACAAAAACAAAATCCGTATATATGCTGCCTACAAGACACCCAGGGACACATACAGAGTGAAAGTGAGGGGATGGAAAACAGATATTCCATGTAAATGGAAATCAAATGAAAGCTGGAGTAGCAATACTAATATCACAAAAAATAGACTTTAAAATAAAGACTATTACAAGAAACAAGGAAGGACACTACATAATGATTAAAGGACCAATCCAAAAGGAAGACATAACAATTGTAAGTATTTATGCACTCAACATAGGAGCACCTCAAAAGCACCTTAACATAAGGTAAATACTAACAGCAACAAAATGGGAAATCGACAATAACACAATAATAGCAGGGACTTTAACATCCCACTTACACCATTGGACAGATCATCCAGACAGAAAATTAATAAGGAAACACTAGGCTTAACTGACACATTAGACCCGATGGACTTAATTGATATCTTCAGGACATTCCATCCAAAAGCAGCAGAATACACTTTCTTCTCAACTGCACATGGAACATTCTCCAGGACAGATCACATCTTGGGTCACAAATCAAGCCTCAGTAAATTTAAGACAATTGAAATCATATCAAGCATCTTTTCCGACAACAACACTATCAGATTAGATAACAATTACAGGGAAAAAAAACTGTAAAAAACACAAACACATGGAAGCTAAACAATATGCTACTACATAACCAAGAGATCACTGAAGAAATCAAAGAGGAAATCAAAAAATACCTAGAAACAAATGACAATGACAACATAACAACCCAAAACCTATGGGATGCATCACAAACAGTTCTAAGAGGGAAGTTTATAGCAATAAAATCCTACCTTAAGAAACAAGAAAAATCTCAAACAACCTAACCTTACACATAAGCAACTGGAGAAAGAAGAAGAAGAACAACAACAAAAAACCCCAAAGTTAGTAGAAGAAAAGGTAAAGATCAGAGCAGAAATAAATGAAAAAGAAATGAAAAAAACAATAGCAAATATCAATAAAACTAAAAGCTGGTTCTTTGAGAAGATAAACAAAATTGATAAACCATTAGCCAGACTCATCAAGAAAAAAAGCAAGAGGACTCAAATCAATAAAATTAGAAATGAAAAAAGAGAAGATACAACTCACACCGCAAAAATACAGAGGATAAGGAGACAACTACAAGCAATTTTATGCCAATAAAATGGGCAACCTGGAAGAAATGGACAAATTCTTAAAAAGTACAACCTTCCAAGACTGAACCAGGAAAAAATATAAAATATGAACAGATCAATCACAAGCACTGAAATTAAAACTGTGATTAAAAATCTTCCAACAAACAAAAGCCCAGGGCCAGATGGCTTCACGGGTGAATTCTATCAAACATTTAGAGAAGAGCTAACAACCATCCTTCTCAAACTCTTCCAAAAATTGCAGAGATATGAATACTCCCAAACTCATTCTATGAGGCCTCCATCACCCTGATAACAAAACCTGACAAAAAAAGAAAATTACAAACCAATATCACTAATGAACATAGATGCAAAAATCCTCAACAAAATACTAGCAAACTGACTCCAACAGCACATTAAAAGGATCACACACAATGATTAAGTGGGATTTATCCCAGGGATGCAAGGATTCTTCAATATATACAAATCAATCAATGTGATACACCATATTAACAAATTGAAAAATAAAAATGATATGATCATCTCAATATGCAGAAAAAGCTTTCGACAAAATTCAACACGGTTTTATGATAAAAGCTCTCCAGAAAGTGGGCATAGAGGGAACCTACCTCAACATAATAAAAGTCCCATATGACAAATCCACAGCAAACATTATTCTCAACGGTGAAAAACTGAAAGCATTTCTTCTAAGATCAGGAAGAAGACAAGGGTGTCCACTCTTGCCACTGTTATTCGACATAGATTTGGAAGTCCTAGCCATGGCAATCAGAGAAGAAAAAGAAATAAAAGAATAAAATTGGAAAAGAAGAAGTAAAACTGTCACTGTTTGCAGATGACATGATCCTATACATAGAAAATCCTAAGGATGCCACCAGAAAACTAACAGAGCTAATCAATGAATTTAGTAAAATCACAGGATACAAAATTAATACACAGAAATCTCTTGCATTCCTATACACTAACAACAAAAAATCAGAAAGAGAAATTAAGGAAACAATCCCATTCACCACTGCAACAAAAAGAATAAAATACCTAGGAATAAACCTACCTAACAGGCAAAAATCTGTATACAGAGAACTATAAGACACTGATGAAAGAAATCAAAGATGACACAAACAGATGGAAAGATATACCATGTTCTTGGATTGGAAGAATCAACATTGTGAAATGACCATACTACTGAAAGCAATCTACAGATTCAATGCAATCCCTATCAAATTACCAATAACATTTTTTACAGAACTAGAACAAAAATTTTACAATTTGTATGGAAACACAAAAGACCCAGAATAGTCAATGCAATCTTGAGAAAGAAAAATGGAGCTGGAGTAATCAGGCTACCCGACTTCAGACTATACTACAAAGCTGCAGTAATCAAGACAGTATGGTACTGGCACAAAAACAGACAGATAGATCAATGGAACAGGATAGAAAGCCCAGAGATAAACCCATGCACCTACGATCACCTTATCTTTGACAAAGGAGGCAAGAATATACAATTGAGAAATGACAGCCTCTTCAGTAAGTGGTGCTGGGAAAATTGGACAGCTACATGTAAATGAATGAAATTAGAACACTTCCTAACACCATACACAAAAATAAAGTCAAAATGGATTAAAGACCTAAATGTAAGGCCAGACACTATAAAACTCTTAGAGGAAAACATAGGCAGAACAGTATATGACATAAATCACAGCAAGATCCTTTTTGACCCACCTCCTGGAGTAATGGAAATAAAAACAAAAATAAACAAATGAGACCTAAGTAAACTTAAAAGCTTCTGCACAGCAAAGGAAGCCATAAACAAGATGAAAAGACAACCCTCAGAATGGGAGAAAATATTTGCAAATGAAGCAACTGACAAAGGATTAATCTCCAAAATTTACAAGCAGCTCATGCAACTCAATATCAAAAAAACAAACAACCCAATCCAAAAATGGGCAGAAGACCTAAATAGACATTTCTCCAAAGAAGATATACAGATTGCCAACAAATACATGAAAGAATGCTCAATTCTTTTCATTCTTTTTTCTTTATTCTGCTCTGTGGTAGTTATTTCCATTATTTTATCTTCCAGGTCACTTTTCCGTTCTTCTGCCTCAGTTATTCTGCTATTGATTCCTTCTAGAGTATTATTAATTTCAGTTATTGTGCTGTTCATCACTGTTTGTTTGCTTTTTAGTTCTTCTAGGTCCTTGTTAAAAGTTTCTCATATTTTCTCCATTCTATTTCTGAGATTTTGGATCATCTTCACTTTCATTACTCTGAATTCTTTTTCAGGTAGACTGCCTATTTCCTTTTCATTTGTTTGGCCTTGTGGGTTTTTAACTTGCTCCTTCATCTGCAAGATATTTCTCTGTCTTCTCATTTTGTCTGACTTACTGTGTTTGGGGTCTCCTTTCCACAGGCTGCAGGGTCATAGTTCCTCTTACTTCTGGTGTCTGCCCCCAGTGAGTGAGTTTGATCCAGTGGCTTGTCTAGGCTTCCTGGTGTGGGAGACTGATGTCTATGTTCTGTTGCATGGAGCTGGATCTTGTCCTGCTTCCAATGGTGTGTTTGGGGTGTCTGTGGGCTTAGTATGAGTTTAGGCAGCCTCTATGCTAATGGGTAGGGTTGTGTCCCTGTCTTGCTAGTTTTTTGGTGTTAAGCGTCCCGCTTTGGAGCCTGCTGGCTGTTGTGTGGATCTGGGTCTTAGTGTTGAGACGGAGACCTCTGGGAGAGCTCTTGCCCATTAATATTCCCTGGAATCAGGAGTTCTCTGCTGGTCCAACATCCTGGACTCAGCTCTCCCACCTCTGACATTCAGGCCCAACCCCTGGCCAGAGCACCAAGACCCTGCAAGCCACACAGCGTGGAGGAAAAGGGAAAGAAAAAAAAAAAAAGAAAAAGAAAACAAACAGACAAACAAAACCCCAAGACAAATGATAAAAGCAAAACCAATGAGAGAAAAACACACAAAGAAACATACACACAAAAAAAAGAAAAAAAGAAAAAACAAAAAATAGAGCAACCAAACAAATAATCGAACCCAAAAATGAAAACAAGCACTAAAAACTAAACTAACAAAAACAAAAAACCAAAATCAAATCAAAAGCAGAAAGCAAACTAAAAAAACAGCAAAGAAAGCATAAAACAAACACACAAAAATGATAAAAAAAAGTTAAAAACAGAAGAAAGAGATAAACAAAAGGAAAAACCTCAAAATAAGAAACAGTAAAGTTAAAATTGAAAAATATAAAATATCATTAAAAAGAAGATAAAAAACAAAGCAAAACAAGGTAAAAAACAAAAACACGGAAAAAACACAATATAACCAAAAAGTAAAGTAGAAATAGAAAAAAAAGTAAAAGTAAAAACATAAAAAAGAAAACAAAATAAAAAGTGAATTAAAAATTAAAAGAATAATAAAAAAAGTAAAACAACAGAACTAAGCTAAAAAATAATAGTAATAATAATAATATTTCCTGGGGCCTCAGCTGTCAGTGTCCTTACCCCTCAGTGAGCCAAGGCCAATCCCTGGCTGCCCAGGAAGTCCTCCAATACTTCTAGGTAAGTCTCTGGACCTGCTGTGGGCACTGTGGGTCCAGCTCAGACTCTGATCTTGCCTGACTCCTGCGTGTACTTGCCCCCATAGCCCACAGTTGCCATTTGTGGGAAGACTTGTTGTCTATTCAGATATTCCATAGATGCAGGGTTTACCAAGCTGATTACAGGGATTTAATCCACTGCTCCTGCAGCTGCACAGAGAGATTTTCACTTCTCTTCTTTGGTCGCACTGCCCCTGGAGTTCAGTTTTGGCTTTGGCCCCACCTCTACATGTGGGCCACCCTCAAGCGTCTGTTCCCTGCCCAGGCAAGAGGGAACAAAAGCAGTGGCTGACTAGTGCTCACTTGCTCACAGGACCCTAGGTGGCAGCAGCGGCAGCTGTAGCTGTCGTGCCTGCCTCTGGGGTCTGAGAAAACAGCCGCGGCTCACACCCATCTCTGGAGCTTGTGTAGGTGGTGCCCTGCTGTCTGTGAGTGAATGGAGCAAGAAGCTCCTATGGTGGGCCCTCCCCTCCTAGCACACCCCACAACAGTGGTCCCTTGCCTCTCTGGCAGGCCCAGGCTTCTTCCCGAACTCCCTCAGCTGTGGCACACTAGCCCCCTCAGGCTATCTTCACGCAGCCAACCCCAGTCCTCTCCCTGGGGTCTGACCTCTGAAGCCCGAGCCTCAGCTCCCAGCCCCCACCTGCCCCCATAGGCAGGCAAGCATCTCAGGCTGGGAGTGCTGGTCAGCAGACACTGATCCCCTGTGTGAGATCTTCTCTGCTTTGCCCTCCACACCCCTGTTGCTGCACTCCCCTCTGAGGCTCCAAAGCTCCCCCCTGTACCTGCCAGTGAGGGGGCTTCCCACTGGGCAGAAACTTTTCCTCCTTCACAGCTCCCTCCCAGAGGCACAGGTCCTGTACCTATTATCTTGTCTCATTTTTTTTTCTTTTGCTCTACCCATTTATGTGGAGATTTTCTTGCTTTTGTGAAAGTCTTCTGCCAGCATTCAGTAGGTGTTCTGTAAGAGTCATTCCACATGTAGATGTATTTTTGATGTATTTGTGGGAAGGAAGGTGAGCTCCATGTCTTAGTCCTCCACCGTCTTGAAGGTTTTCCCTCATATACTCTTACTGTCCATATTAATTGGCAGTCTCCCATTGGAACATGATTTATATTATGCATAGGCATTAGTATTTAATGTTTCCAAAGTTTATTTCACACATATTAACTAAATTTATCCTCCCAACATCCATGAGGGTTAATTATTTTGTATATCCATTTTAAAAATAAGAAAATTGAAGCTCAGAGGTGCCATGTCAAGTTATGTCATACAACCCATAAGTGGCATAGTCAGGCTGAGAGCCCATGTCTTTGAATTTCAAGTTCAGTTATATTTCCATTAATCAGAGTTGACCTATCTAGAAAGGCAAGCATTTTTTACAACAAAGTGTGTCACTATTTCGTACAATGAACATGAAAAGTGCTGTGCTTTATTAGCATGAAGACAGGTAATGTACTGGTGTCATCTCTATTTCCAGGGTAGTAGAATTGCTATGACAAGAAAAGAATTAAGTAGACAAGGAAATATTAAAGACATTCTTTTTCCTTATTAAAAGTTTGAAGGAGTGTTTCTATTTTTATTTATTTTTGTTTGTTTTAAGGATATGTTTCTAAATCTATCAATTGGAAGCTTTGGGTTAATAATCCTTCTTTGGCTGTTTGAAAGAACAGACTCAGTGGAAATTATTAATATGATCAATAATTAGTTTAAATAAAATACATAGAAAAAGTAACTGTAGTTTTGAAATAACATATTATCTGGCATTGTACCAGCTTTTGAGAGTGATAATTGTTATGAGCTGCTGAAGCTGACTTCAACTTTCATATGGAATTATTTTCTCTCTCATTTCCTTGTGTTATTGAAGATGAATTATGAAAGCCATAATATATTGGAAGTTTGCAATTTGGAACTCATTTGATTTAACTGATAAGAAGCTTTTCACTTCATGAAACATAACTTCACTCAGAACTAGAAAACTGTTGTGCTGTATTAAACAGTGAACAACAGGACAGCAATGTTCATTGGCTTTTGGACTGTAAGTATTTGAATCAGTTCTCTTCCTCATTATTTTTCCATTAGACTTTGCTTGAATTACTCAAAAAACCAAGGTATAAATCCTGATGTAACACTGTGTAACATTTTTCTTATTACTATTTTAGCATTTTTAGAAATTCTCTGTACTATAAAAGACACAATAAAGCTACTCCAGAATGTGTGTTCAACTGATTGGCCATTAAATGTTTGTTCTTAGTTCAATGATGATGTCCCAGTCAAAAATAATTAGATAGGGTGTTTAGTTTTATTGTGATAAAAGAGAAGGGATGACTTTGGGAGGAATCCTATTTAGGTTTGCAATCTGACTTCTTAGGATTCTTAGTCTTTTCTCTAGGGCAGGATCAGGAACTAGTTAATGACATGAACCCTGTGCCCAAGCAACCTTTCTTTGGCCACCTCTTTTCTATGTGAATTGGGGCAAAATACTTAGCTTCTCTGAAACTTGGTTTTCTCACCTGTAAAATAAAGTAACCACTTAAACACATAGAGAGTAGCAATAGTTAAATGATATAACCAAGACAATGTCTAGTCCAGCACCTAGAACATAATAAATATTAAATTCATTAATTTCTTTTCTCTCCACTCCCTTACCTCTCCTCTGTAGCTAGTGGGGCTTCTTGTGAACCTTGTGATGTTCCAAGATTCCCTTTCAAAGAGGGTCTTAATGTCCCAGTTGCTGGCAGATAGGCTTAAGCAGCTGCCCCTTCAAGCTTGCCTCAGCTGCTGTTGGCTGCTTTCAAAAACATCCCACCCTTCCCAGGGCAGCCCACAAAGAATGTTGGACCAATCCTTGCATAAAGAGGTCAGGCCAACTCTGCCTGAATCTTAACAACTCTGGAAGGTCAATAGCTGTAGAGCCTCTCTGTGGGGTCTCTTAGGCTACCACTAAGGCTGAATCCCAGCTTCTCCCTCTGCCCATTGCTGTTGTCTTTCCCTTCTCTCCAGAGGGATTTGTCATAAGGCCATTAATTGATAAACATCTTTCAGTTAACCTGCAACTCACAGTTCGCTCTCCAGAGAACCTTAGCAGCAACCCATCTCCACCTGCTCTTTGCAAGTCTTCAAGGAATATTCAATTCAGACCACTGCGAAGGAAACTCACTTTCATTTCACTTCCCCTTCCCACTGCACACAAGGTCCAGCACCCCAGCCAAGGTGAGAAAAGAGCCAGCAACTAAGGGAGAGCACTGGCTCTTGATAAAAGACCTGGGCTTTACTACTTATCATTTCTCTCGGCTGGAAAGTTTTCTTGCAGGCTGGTCAGACTCTTAATTCTATAGCTAAGAACTACAAAGATTTTAAGACATTGGTATTAAAATCAAATTAACTTCAGTGTTATATGTTGTTCAGAACAGTCTGTTTTTTAATGACATTTGAACAAAACAAAATATTTAATGTCATGATTCTATTGTGTTGGCCAAAAAGTGCCTTCATTTTTGAGTAAAAATAAAAGACACATTTTTCATTTTCACCAAGAACTTTATTGAACAACGTATTCACCCTTTTGTTCCACTACTTTCTGCCATTTTTCAGACAACTTCATAATTCCATCTTCCCAAAACTTTTTATCTTTTTGAGCAAAGAACTGTTCCAGGTGCATTTTACAGTCTTGCAGGGAATTGAAATATTTTCCATGAAGAGAATTTTCTAAAGACTGAAATAAATGGAAATCTGAAGTTGCGATGTCTGGTGAATATGAAGGTTGAGTCAGAACTTCCCGGCCAAGCTGTAACAGTTTTTGCCTGGTCTTCAAAGAAACATACGATCTTATGTTATCCTGATGGAAGATTTTGTGTTTTCTGTTGACTAATTCTGGACACTTTTTGTCAAGTGCTGATTTCAGTTGGTCTAACAGAAAGCAGTACTTGTTGGAATTAATCATTTGGTTTTCCAGAAGGAGCTCATAATAGAGGACTCCCTTCCAATCCCACCATATACACAACATCACCTTCTTCGGATGAAGACTGGCCTTTGGTGTGGTTGGTGGTTGTTCATCTCGCTTGCCCCACGATCTCTTCCATTCCACGTCATTGTACAGTATCCACTTTTCATCACCCCTTACAATTTTTAAAAAAAACAGAACATTTTCATAACGTTTAAGTAGAGAATCGAATATGGAAATACGGTCAAGAAGGTTTTATTCACCTAACTTATGTGGAACCCAAACATCAAAGCGATTAACATAACCAAGCTGGTGCAAGTGATTTTCAACACTTGATTTGGATATTATATGTCAGCTATCTCCCATGTGGTATAACGTTGATTGTTCTCAATTAATGTCTCGATTTGATCGCTTTCAACTTCAACTGGTCTACCTGACCGTGGAGCATTGTCCAGTGAGAAATCTCCAGCACAAAACTTCGCAAACCACGTTTGACATGTTCAATCAGTCACAGCACCTTCTCCATACACTGCACAAATCTTTTTCTTTTTTTTTTGCGTTTCAGTTGTGTTTTTACCTTTCTTGAAACAATAAACATAGTATGCCAAAAATATTGCTTTTTTTCTTCCATCTTCAACATTAAAATGGCTACACAAAAATTCACCAATTTTGATGTCTTTTTTTAAGTGCATGCTGTTATGACAGCAGTCACATACAATCTAACAAAATTGTTTTATGAAGTTAAACACAACTAAATGCTACTAGAGCCATCTTACTGAAAAAAAAAAACAAAAAACGAATGAACATTTTGGCCAGGCCAGTACCATCAATCATTCCTGTAACTATTACCAATAAAAGCACTGGGAACTATATTCAATATTCTGTGACAAACTATAATGGAAAAGAATATGAAAATAAATATATATATGTATAACTGAGTCACTTTCTGTACAGAAGAAATTAACACAATGTTGTAAATCAACTATACTTCAATAAAATTTTCAAAAAAGAGCAATAAGAGTAAAAATAATACCTAAAATTTCAAACATCTTATTAGAGTTTAGAGAACCCAACATATTAAAGTGATATAGAATAGTTAAGAGTATTACCCTGATACTATATGTAAAGAATATGAGTCCCAGACAAGTAAATGGTTCATGAAAGTTCACAGAGCTAATTGGTGAAATTGAGACTAAATTCAGACTTCTAACTTTAACCTTAATGGTTTTTCTCCTCCACTGTGATAAACCTCACATCCCTTACAAAAATCAAGCTTGAGAACGTGAATACCACATAGTCTTAATTTTTCATATTAGACTACTGTAAATATGTATATTAATCCATAGAAGTGCTTGTCCATAGAACACAGCTTTGCAGTATACTAGTTTCAAAGAGTTGAATTTGCCTGCACATAACAACAAATGAATTAATGTACATGTTCTGACAATAATTATTAACCCTGATTACTAAAAGAGACAATATTGCACAGATGGAAAATGTGGCTTTTCCAAGGATACATAAGATATCAACCAAGCATGTGATAGGGCCATCATTTGGGGACAAGTTTAGATTTGTGTTCTAAATAAAGAGACCCATCTACCAGGTAGGGACTGAAGGCTTGGAATTGGAGACCAGGTTTCCTTGTTTCATCATGTATGGACCCCTTGATACAGAACATAAGGAGGCTTCATAGTGATGTGAATGGCAAGTGCTTTGTAGAATGTTCTATATTTAGAAATCACACTGAACACACTGTCAGAATTCTAATGACCTGTTGTACTTTGTGGCTTTACTTTGCTAAGAGGAGTCTGTAATTATTGTTTAGTTGACATATATCAGATATCTTCCCTGACATATGTTTAACACAAATAACAAAAGCATGCAAAGATTTCCATTTCCCTCACATAATCGCTTTGATGGAGTGCCATTTTCCCAGCATTACCAATTAGCCATTCGCATTGTTTGCTGCAATTCATTTGCAAGATGGCAAGAGATTCCAAGGTACTGAATAAGAAATATGTTGTTCAAAATCCATGAAGAGAGTTCTTTATCAATTTACAAATGGAGATTCAGAAGGCTGGGTTGGTAAAGGAAAATTACCCTTCAGCATGTTCATCATTAAGTTATAGCAGGGATTGCTCAGAACGGAGCTATTTCTTACTGTCAGTGTTCCATGTGGGAGCAGAGGCAACAATTATGGCCTGATGGGGACAGACCTGCAGACGCCTTGGATGTGCATCACAGGGCACAATGACAGCTAAAGCGAGCTGGAGTAATACATCTCCCCTGAGAGGACGATTTGGTATTTCCTGAAGTTTGAGATGACTACATGCTTTGTTTGGAAGCATGTGATATTAGTAGAGAACTGTTTTGTAAAATCTTATGGGATGTTCACAATTCTATAAAACTTCTCCAACCTATAGAAACAAGAAATGACATCTCACCAAATTGAATATTTTTATATATACTTGAATACTTCCTTCCAAAAAGGAAGGAAGGAAATGGTTTTCTCATCTTGGGTCTCCATCACATATCTAGTTTATAATTTTCTGTGTTCTAATTTAATAACTTTCGTCTTTTACTTATTTTTCCTTAATCCTATGATTTAAAAATATTTTTAAAATTTATTTTCTCCCTTCTTAGCTGAGTGCCGAATGCACTTATTTTTATTTTTTTCTTGTCATGTAATAAAAGTATATATGGTGCCACATTTTTCCTCTGAAGAAATTCTGCATTCTATCTCATAAGCTTGATATATATGTTCTTAAGATTATGTTTTTTTCTATATATGCCACAATTGCCATTTTATTTTCATCTTTGATTCTAGTTTTCTCAAGAAAAAATTTAAATTTCCAATAGTTGGAAGACTTCCTCCTTAATTTTTATTATTTTGATTTTATTATTATAAGGGTGTGGTGAAATGGTCTATTTCTAGTTTTTTTGGATATTACGTTTTACATGTCCATAAATATGACTAATTTAAATTCATGCTTCATGTATCCCAAGATGTGTCTTTGATTCCAGGATACATATATACTAGGGCCACCAATTAAAATATTCAGAACTACCTTATATTGCTGAAATTTTATCTTAGTTCATTAAAAACTGAGAACAGAATGATAAAACAATTTTATTAATATTGATTTTTGCTAAATTCTTCTTATGTTTCCAATAGGTTTGTAATCTATATTTCAGGGTTATGTCAAATAATACATAAAACTTTAGGATTTTTATGATTTTTGCAAAGTCATTTTGGAGTCATTATAAAATAGATTCATCATAGTTGATACTTTTTATATGCAGCATATATTTTATATATATGTGTATGTGTATATGTATATATATGTATATGTATAAATACATATATTTATACTATATATAATACTGCATATTATATATTATAAACTATAACTTTATTAATATTATTTTTCATTTTGTGTGGTTTGTCTGGTATTTCTTTGTTCTTTTACTGTTTGCATATTTAAATCTCTATGTAGTATAGTTATTACATATAACATAAAATAAACTTTTCTTTTTTGAGTCAAGCTGAGTAGTTTTTTCATATGCTATTTTTCTACTATATGTATTTTTATAACAGATGGGCTTGATGTATTGTAATTTTATGTCAAGCTTTGGCTTACTGCTTCTTTGATTTTTTTTCTCTTTTTATTTTTAAAAAATCTCATCCATTTCTTTAAAACTTGATCTGAGCCCCTCAACTCCTGCAGTGATTTAGAAGGTACATAGCTTGTTTTAAAAATTATATTTGCATTTACTTTTCTTCTCTTAAAATAATTACTTAAACGCATAAGCTATGTTTCTCAACTTAACAGAGCAGTGAATTACATTTTTCCTCTCTACCACTTTACTAATCTCCTGATATTTATTGGTTGGGTTTGTAACTGTTTTCCCCATTCTATTAATACTGATCATCTTTGGACATTTTGAGGCTTTTTACAAAATATTTTAACATTTGTATTCAACATAGTAACCATAATTTCATTTATTTATATTTATTTATTATTCAAAAGGATTCAGTGCTTACCACTAATTCATTCATGCCATAGTTTTATCCCCTCATCAGTTTCTTTTAAATTCGTAATGAATATGGATACTTGATATCTCTTACTGATGTCTCACTTATTTAAAAAAATATATTTATTCATGTTTGCACAAATAAATAATAATTTGACATTGTATGTGTGACACTATTGGTTGCCTAACCAGTATCAACCCCACTTTCTTACTTGCTGCCAAAATTTTAGGGTTTTTTTTTGAAACAGCAATGCACCCAGCTAAATATTAATTTTTCCAACCACCCTTGACAATAGGATGTAAGTATGCTAATAAAATGGTACAGGTGCAGGTTGACTGGGCTTCTCAACCTTGTCTTGAATATGGACACCTGAAGCTGATTTAAGGATCCTGGCTCATGAGGCTACAAGCTTGAAGACAAAAGCTAACAGGCTTAAAGTGTTGGAGGAGAAAACTAGCATCTGTGTCTCTGAGATCATTGTTAACCAGCTGGACCAACCAACCACTCCCTGTCCCTGAAATGCTTGTTATTTGAAGAGGGGAAACTTATTTGTTTAAACCACAGTAATTTGGATTTTCAATTCGTCCTAGCTGAAAGCATTCCTCCTAACTAATGCAGTTTGACAAGCAATACAGGTGGTCCCACCTGATCCACTGTTTGACCAACATTAGGGTAAATGGACCCTCTAAAGAGCAACAGTTCTTCTAGTAATCTTCAAGGTAATTTCAAACTTCTGAAGATAATTTCACTATGCCAATGATTATGTAACCCAATTCTCTACATTTATTCTTAGCTACTGATCCTTGCTTGAACATGTGGCCAGTCTTAAGAACTACTGATCTAGACCTCTGATGTTGAATACACTAGCCATTAGCTTCATATGTCCAATTAAATTTGCATTTATTAACAATAAATACAAGGTGAAAGATTTATACAATCTGAAGAGAAACCAGAGTATGATTATTAGAGAAATGCAAATCAAAACTACAATGAGGTATCACCTCACACTGGTCAGAATGGCCATCATCAAAAAATCTACAAACAATAAATGCTGGAGAGGGTGTGAAGAAAAGGGAACCCTCCTATATGGTTGGTGGGAATATAAATTGGTACAGCCACTGTGGAGAACAGTATGGAGGTTCCTTAAAACACTAAAAATAGAGCTAACATATGATCCAGCAATCCCACTCCTGGACGTATATCTGAAGAAAACCATAATTCGAAAAGATACATGTACCTCAGTGTTCACTGCAGCACTATTTACAATAGCCAGGATATGGAATCAACCTAAATATCCATCAACAGAGGAATGGATAAAGAAGATGTGGTACAAATATACAATGGAATACTACCCAGCCATTAAAAAAAATGAAATAATGCCATTTGCAACAACATGGATGGACCTAGAGATTGTCATACTGAGTGAAGTAAGTCAGACAGACAAAGACAAACATCATATGATATTGCTTATATGTGGAATCTAAAAAAGGGCTACAAATGAACTTATATACAAAACAGGAATAGAGTTATAGATGTAGCAAATAAACTCATGGTTACCGGATGGGGGATAAGGTGGGGGGAGGGATAAATTGGAAGTTTGGGATTGACAGATACACACTGCTATATATAAAATAAATAACTAATAAGGACCTACCGTATAGCACAGGGAAATCTACTCAATACTCTGTAATAGTCTATATGGGAAAAGTATCTAAAAAAGAGTGGATATATGTATATGTATATCAGATTCACTTTGCTGTACACCTGAAACTAACACAACATTGTAAATCAACCATACCCCAATAAAAGTAAATAAATAAAAATTAAAAAAACAATAAATACAAAATTAAAAATTCAGTTTCTCCATTGCACTAGCCACATTTCAATCGCCACAGGTGGTTAGTAGCTGCCATATTAGAAAGAACAAATATAGCACATTTCATCATTACAGAAAGTTCTATTGGACAACGTGGGTCTAGACTTTGCTATACCAAAAAGTGGTCCTTGGATCAGAGACATTAGCATCATCTGGGCTTGCTAGAAATGCAGAATCCAGGTCCCACTGCAGATCTGTGAATCAAAATCTGAATTTTAATAAGTCCTAGGTGATTCATATCAACCCTAGTGTTCAAGGTGCACTGCCCTACATGATTTGGTCCTGCATATACCTTGCTCTCAACATTTAATAATGATCTAACATCTATTGATCTCTAGCAAGTTCCTAAGAACTCTGCCAAGAACTCTACAAAAATCTCAATGAATTCTCACCATAGCCTTGTAACATTTGTATTATTATCATTTCCCTTTTACATATAAGGAAACAAAGGCACAAAGAAGCTACATGATTTTACTTGGATCACTCTTAATATGTCAGGAAGCCAAAATTAAAATTCAGTCACTCTGACTAGAGGACTCACAGTGCTTCACAGTAAGTACCAGGTGGTAGGCTCTTGGAGGGAGGGCTGTGCCCTATTTAATTTTTGAATTTAGAACATAGTACAATATTTGGCATACAACAGGTCCTCAGTTCCTATTTGTGGAATGAAACTTGAATGAATGGAGGGATCTAGGCTTCTTTTGACCCATGTCAGGTGGAACTCCTGGCAACCTTGTCACAGAGCCCATCCTTTCAGTTGAAATGAAGACTTTGTCCATATTTTGCCTAGGTAAAAACAGGACCCTAAAACTACTCCCCAGAGTTATTACCTTAAGCAAATAACAGATCTAGCAAAGGGTCTTCATATTGAGCCCTGAGAAAAGTGAGTGGATAGAATGTGTTTAGGGAAGAGTACCCACCACTAAGAAGGTGTTCAGAGCATGGAAGTAGTCCGAGGACCAAAGCAGTGTGATGACAGCTGCTATAACAAACCAACCTCAGGGGGTATAATGGCTTAAGTGTAATAGAAGTTTATTTCTCATTAATGGAAGTCTAAAACAGGTATTGGTGCCTAGTTCCCTCCAAATGTTTTTTAGGGCTGGTTTTTCTCGACTTTTGCGACTCTGCTATGTTTTCCACGCAGCTTACAAGTTAATTATGTTCACCTTGAACAAGCCATGAAAAATGTCTGAAAAAAAGAAGGATGAAGAAAGCAACTTTCTTTTTAACGCTCTTGGCCTGTGGGCAACATGCATATCTTTGTTTACTTTCCATTGGCATAAGCTAGGTGTCTAGCTCCATCTAGATGTAGGTAGTGTTGGGGTGGGGAGTGCTAGGGAAACACTGGTAATATGATGCAACCCTGAACTGAAGTGAACCTGGCCAGCCACCTAATTATTGAGGTTATATTATATTGTTCCTGAGTCAATCAACACCTCTCCTACTTGGCAGATAGGTAGGGAGAGATGACACCCACAGAAGAGGTATTTATATAAACACAAAGCCAACACTAAATAAATTTAAATGTATGAGAGCCATGGGTGCCACAAATAAAATAGAAAGAATTATATTTTAAAAAGCTTTAAGTCAGATACATATCGATCCATCATTTAACAACATTGTGAACTCAGGCTCATAGGTGACTTACCCCTTCTAAATCTGAAAGTCTCCAGACTTAAATAAAGATGGACTAATGCCTATCCTATGTGTCCAGTGGCAGTGTTTTACGCTAGACTGTCTGGAATAAAAGAAAAGCCAAAAAACCTATTGTATATTTTAATATGGAGCCAAAAAGTCAATCACTAGCAGAAACAGAGTAGAATAAACCAACTGGGATAAAGATACTGTAAGAATTTCAGGAAGAGTATGTAGTACAGAACATAACACTCCATCCTTGGCTGACAAAGGAAGTATTCCCATCACTAACACTGAGTTGGCGTCATACATTTAGAACCATATTAGTAAGAAAAATGTCTGTGGGTGTTAGGGAAGTTTATAAGGTCTATTCATTTCAGACTAACACTTTCTTTGAGTATGACATTCAAGGAGATCAGTTTTTATTCTTCCTGACATTGATCTGACTCCACAGTTAGCTCTAAAAAAAAAAAAAAAAAAAAATTAATGGCAGTTCCTTGTTGGGCTCTTCTTTGGAGAACCAGAAGCAAGTCCAGCAGCTTTGGAGTTTATTTTTGGTAAAGATGAGCACGACAGAGGATGCCTGGACACCTGCAGCATACCTGATGAATTATTTATTCCTGATTATCCTGAGCAGACAGACTTGTTTGCAGTAATATGTCACATGTATAATTTCTTGGGTCCTATGGTTTACTAAACTTAGACATTGCAGGATGAGAGAGTGACATAATCATATTTTCATAACAACAATAATTCCTTAATATTTAGAAATATTAATGTTTTTAATGTTCATGATAAAAGTATTTTTTATCATTCTCTACATTACTCCTATGGTTACATTTCTATTTTATTTATCAACCTTTTAGTAGATGTATCATATAAGATCTGCCAAGGTTTACTTTAACAATATTATTCTTAGAGGTACTCTGGAGGATACATTTTTTTTTTTTTAATAAATTTATTTATTTATTTATTTATTTATTTATTTATTTTGGGCTGAATTGACTCTTCATTGCTGCACGTGGGCTTTCTCTAGTTGTGGCAAGCAGGGGTTACTCTTTGTTGCAGTGCATGGGCTTCTCATTGCGGTGACTTCTCTTGTTGCAGAGCATGGGCTCTAGGTGCGTGGGCTTCAGTAGTTGTGGCAGGTGGGCTCAGTAGTTGTGGCTCATGAGCTTAGTTGCTCCACGGCATGTGGGATCTTCCTGGAGCAGGGCTTGAACCCATGTCCCTTGCATTGGCAGGCAGATTCTTAACCACCGCGCCACCAGGGAAGTTGCACATCTTCTAATTATGGCTATCTCATTACTAACCTAACTTAAATTGACAGCTATGTTTTCCATGAGTTGAAAATAGCAGTATAATAAAAATCATTTTTCACTGTCTGAATATATATGAATCACAATTGAGACACTTGGTAAAAACAAAGTTGTTTTTTTTCCTAAGATACCAATGCTAATTTAGCTTTAATGTATGCTAAGATTTGTTTTGCAAGACTAATGGAAATAATAATCAAGGACCAGCATTTTATTTGACTGAATTCTATGTCATGGCTGATAAATGTGGTACACATTCTTCTGTATTGATTGGAGATCACTGCTATTGAAATTATGTGTATTATTTACTAAAAAATGCCACCCTGTATATATTCCATAACCTTCAATATCTCCACCACTGCCACTTGCTATCAAGAAAGCAGAAACTAACACACTATTGTAAAGCAATTATACTCCATAAAGATGTTAAAAATAAATAAATAAATAAAGTATCAAAAAAAAAAAAAAAAAGAGTGAGCAGAGATACTTGTCTATGGCTTTGCTTTGCTACTTTGATTATATTTACAAGGTTGTACTGGCAGCTTGCTTCAGTGAACTGATGAGTAACTGCCAGGATATTACACAGGAAACATTTGATCTCCATCTTCCATCGACATGTCTCAGGGAATTTGTTATTTGAAATATTAGTGGGTATTGTCAAGGTTATCATTTCTAAATTGGTTTTCTCTCTATCATATTCTTTTTCAATATTCACTTTTTACATGCTCTCTTAAAAAATGTTTGTTATTCATTCAGGAATGTAGAAAATGCTGATAATCAAAATGGAGAAAATTAAAAAAAAAAAAAACCTGAGAAAACTCTACTCATTTTGCCACATTTCCTTCAAGTATTTTTGTTTCTATATCTGTGTATTACATATCTGTATTTCATTTTTTAAGGAATCATTATATTATTTTGTGAGCTGACTTTTTCACTATAGCATTTCAATATCTTTTCATTTTACTAACTATTCTACCACATATAATTTTAATGGCTATGTGGTATTAATTATATGGATGTACCATAGTTTCATAGTTTCTTTATTGTATCTTTTGGATATTATCTTACTAAGTGAAGTAAGTCAGACAGAGAAAGACAAATATATGATATCACTTATTTGTGGAATCTAAAAAAATGATACAAATGAACTTATTTACAAAACAGAAACAGACTCACAGACATAGAAAACATTCCTATGATTACCAAAGGAGAAAAGTGGTAGAGAGATTAAAAATAAAACAGTTCATTATTCAGATATATCTTTGGCAATAATGTTCTCCCAATCTGTGGCTTGTTTTCTCATTCTCTTGATGGAATTTCTTTCAAGTACTTTTGAATGCCCCCAGAGCTGTCAGGATTAATCTGCCCACTCCACAGGGCCTGTGATCCTCATTCAACCGTGTCCTATTTTCCCCCCTACTTGGTCCACCAAGATCTGACTTCCCCAGTCATGTTGTTTCAGCACTTACTAATGATCATTTAAGTCACTTTTCCGCCTTGGCTGTCGATGGGCTGCCAATATTTCATTTTTCAACCATAAGCAGATCACCGTTGTCTTCAGATCCTACCAGGTAAGGTAACACTTGCAGATTTCCCTCGTTGTAGGTCTGTTGTATGCAGATGTTTATGGTTTCAGATATGGTATCAGTCAAATTCCAATTTAAGAAACAGAAGTCCCTTCAAAATTGTTAAGAAGAAAATAATTTAATACAGAGAATAAAGTGCTCTCCTTCTCAGGACTGGAGGAGTAGGAAGTAGGAGGCTGCCACTGGAATTATTTAATTTAAGGGTGTAAAATTGTAACAACAATCCAGGTATCAAAGGAACAGCTGTTATCAATATCCACATTTCCACAATCGGGCATGCTTCTAGAAGCAGCAGCAAAAAAAGGGCTTTAGCCTCACTGATACCTTCTGAATCTCATATGAATGCACCTAATTGGTGGAAACTACTTTTCATCCAAAACCCTGGCTCAAAGTATCTGGGAGATGCGGTTCTTAGTTTTCTAGATTTTGAAATACAGAAACACTTACGAATGGAGTGGGATGGATGTTGACCATATCAATTGTAGTCATGCTATAGGATTAGTTACAATCTATACCCTATGTTTCAAATCCATAATTTTATTTTTGTCCTAGAACACTGCCTGACCCTCTGTAATGGCTACATAAGTGTTAGATGTTTTTTTAATTTTTATTTTATATTGGAGTATAGTTGATTTATAATGTGTTAGTTTCAGGTGTAGAGCAAAGTAATTCAGTTATACATATACATGTATCCATTCTTTTTCAGATTATTTTCCCATATAGGTTATTACAGAATACTGAGTAGAGTTCCCTGTGCTATACAGTAGGTCTTTGTTGGTTACCTATTTTATATATAGTAGTGTGTCTATGTTAATCCGAAACTCCTAATTTATCCCTCCCCCCACCTTTCCCCTATTATTATTGTTGTCACTATTTAAAACTTCTCCTTCTAGATCAAAATATATGAATTATTACCATTAACTCATATAAATTCCTTTAAAACATCTTTAGGTTTTATAAATCCCTAAAGGGTCATGGGGTTCTGGAAGCGGTTGCCAGCAGGTGAACAAGTTGAAGCCACATGTCCCCACTTTGTAGTGGCAGTGGAGGTTCACGATAGACCCCAGACAAGGTGAATGGGGATAGGTAAGCAGTGAGGAGGCAGATGTGCTCTCCATTCCTCACCTGCTCTGGCTCCAGGGAAGCCCTTGGATCCTTTGTGTTTTGCAGTGTAAAAATAAAGGGCAGCTGAGTCCTTTATCCTAAGAGAGGGTTGTGAAAGAGAAGAAATTGAATATGTGCCCTTAGATTTTCTCATTAACTTTCTACCTCCAGGGAGAAATGTAGCTTTAATCTTCTCAATGGGAGTGGGGCAGGTGGAGAAAGGAATTGTCAAAGAGAACTGCAATGCCTGTTTCTAGATGTCGTTTTAACTTTCCTACCAAGTCTGTATTTTTATTTTATGTTGTAATGGCAGAAATTAGGATTGAGCCTGTATACTGCAACACAGGCTCTTTTAAGAGAGTTATATAAAACTTTATTTTATTTTATTTTTTCATAATTTTAAATTTTATTGAAGTATAGTTGTGTTAATAATGTGTTAATTTCTGCTGTACAGCACAGTGACTTAGTTATGCATATGTATATATATATTATTTTTCATATATATTCTTTTTCATATTCTTTTCCATTATGGTTTATCACAGGATATTGAATATATTTCCCTGTGCTATACAGTAGGACCATGTTATTTATCCCTCTTATATATACTAGTTTGCATCTGTTAAACCCAAACTCCCAACCCATCCCTCCTAGACCCCTTTCCTCCTCGGCAACCACAAGCCTGTTCTCTATGACTGTGAGTCTGTTTCTGTTTTGTAGGTATGTTCATTTGTGTCATATTTTAGATTCCACATATAAATGATATCATATGGTATTTGTCTTTCTCTTTCTGACTTACTTTGCTTAGTATGATAGTCTCTATGTCAGTCCATGTTGCTGCTAAAACCTTAGTTTAAAGGTTAACAGTAATTATTTTCACAATATTTATTAGACCAGAATTAGTTGCCACCACATGGTAACTAATTGCTTTAAGATGCAGATGTTAAGAATTCAGAAAGGAAGTGAGGTTCCTCTCATCTTTATTGCTCAGTTCCCTTTGAAAATATGATAACAATAAAGATAGCTTCTGCAAACACTCAAAGTCTGTTCTAATATTTCCTTCTTTATAATTTCATCTCAGTTATACTAATAAAGACATTTTAAGAGTTAAATAAAGAGGACGTTAAAGAAGTAGCTAACAGATTAGTCAGAAATGAGAATAAGAACATTCCCCTTAAACTACACAAAGATCCTGGTTTCTGTTAAGGTCGGCAGTTCTTTTTGTTCATGTTAAAGTCAGCAGTTCTTTTTGTTCATGTTATCTCTCTTACATCATGCCCGCTGAAAGTTAATTTGGCAGAAAAAAGTATGATAGAAATATGAGTCTTATCTTTTGAAGTTCATTAGAGAATGTTTCCCCTGGTAAATTTCCCTCCATCAAACACTGTATCCAAATTATCAACAAAAACACCCTGATTGCTTGATAAACACACTAAGAGTTAGACTCGAGCCCAGGATCCCATCAGCTTTTGCTCTAACCTGCTTCCCCCAGAGACTCTGCACACTGATTGCTAATCTTACAGAGGAAAAAGGGAATAGGAATCCTTAGAGTCAACCCCAGCTTTTAGGTAAGAATGGGTGAGGATGACTGATCAGAATGGCAGGAGATGCAGAACTTTTACCTAGTTCAGTTCACCTTCAAAGTCCTTTACTAGTTGCTACATGAAATGAAGAGAGACTTGGGCTAAACCTCTTGGACTCAGCACATTATTTAACCCACTTTGTGACTATGAGGCTGAGACAGGGGGAGATTCTGAAAATGTATTTCAGACCCTCCTAATAAAAATGTCTGTCTGTGAACTGACCCCTCAATATGCCTTTCTTGGAAGCATTCACCACTGTCATTTTCAGGGATTTTCTTTCTTTCTTCAAGGAACTTAAACGGAATGTATAGGTTAGAAGTTTAAAGCCAATGAACTTTTAAATTTTCTTCACCAAATCATCATAGACTGAAATAGCACAAGAAATGACTTTCAGAAATTATATTGTACCTGATCACAGGACTTAGACATGGGCATAAAAATGGTACAAATTCATGCAGAGGCTGATGCTGGTGGAAGTTCAGATTGAAAACACCTTTTTCGTTATTTACAGAGGAGAAAAAATATTTGTGAAGAAATATTGCTCTATTAAAAGTTATGGTCTTTCAGCAAAAGGGCACAGACACCCCTCCTATTCTAGACAATTTTGCTCATTATCATGCTTTTTATCTCAGTACAGGAGTACTTGGTGCTATTCAATCAGTGACATTTTACCTGAAAACAAGATCTCAGGTTACCATGCAGGAGTAAGACCTGGCTAAAATGGGGCATTCCCAGTAGAGCACACACATGAATGTTGTCCCATAGCCAGGCTGCTTCTTGAGTAAAGCAGGTGATAGGAAACAACTCAAGTGACATTGGCTCAAGGGATTCCTACACAAGTTTAAATAAAATATTTTTGAAAAAAAGATTTATCAAATATGAAGTTAGCATAGGAACCTAAGCAACAAAAATGCATTCACTGTGCCAAGTGCCATATCAGGCACCAAGAGAACATAAGAAAAGTGTCAACGTAGGTTCCAGTTGTGGTGTGAATGTGCTTTGTTGTCCAACAGACCTGGACTTTAAGTCTTGCGTTGATCACTACTTTGTTACTTGTCTTAATCTGTAATCAAGTTCGTTTAGGAAAAAAAGAGGAATTTATTGAAATGTTCAATGCTTCTAGATCTGTTTTTTCATTGCCTTCTAGGTTTTATTTAATAAGACTGGCTTGTGCACATGGTTGAAATCATTGCTGCAAGGGGCAACATTGCTTTATTATCCCTAGTCCCCAGTTTAAAGTCCTGGGAAAAGGGTTTATCATTGCTTGATTTCAAGTCAAGTCCTAATCTCACAGACAGAAGTCTGTGTCTGGGAATGATAGGTGAAATAGTAGGGTAAGGTATTTATAAGAATATAGCATTTTTACAATCCTTATCAAAATTCCAATGCATTTTTACAGAAATAGGTCAAACAATTCCAAAATTTGTATGAAAACACAAAAGACCCCAAGTAGCCAGATAACCATGAGAAAGAAGAACAAAACTGAAGGTTTCATGCTTCCTAATTTCAAATTATATTACAAAGCTATAGTAATCAAAACAATATGGTATTGGCATATAAAACAGACACATATGGAACATAATAGGGAGCCCAGAAATAAAACCACACATATATGGTCAATTAATTAAGACAAAAGAGCCCAAAGTATACAATGGAGAATGGAAAGTCTCTTCAATAAATGGTATTGGGAAAACTGAAAAGCCACATGCAAAAGAATGAATCTGGACCACTATTTTCACCATACACAAAAATTAACTAAAAATGGGTTAAAGACTTGAGTGTAAAGATCTAAGACCATAAAACTCCAAGAAGAAAACATAGGCAGTAAGCTCATAGATATTAGTCATTGCAATGATGCCTTTGGATTTTACACTAAAAGCAAAAAATAAATAAGTGGAACTACATCAAATTAAAAGGTTATGTACAGCAAAGGAATCCAACAAAATGAAAAGGCAATCTCCTGAATGGGAGAATGTACTTGCAAGCCATATACTGATAAGGGGTTAGTATCCAAAATACATGAAGAACTCCTACAACTGGAGAGCAAAAAAAAAAAAAAAAAAAAAAAAAATTAAAAAATAGGCAGAGGATCTGAATGGATATTTTTTCCAAAGAAGACATACACATGGCCAACAGGTACAAGAAATGATGCTCAACATTACTAATCATCAGGGAAATGCAAATCAAAACTACAATGAGATATCACCTCACACCTGTTAGAATGGTTATTATCAAAAAGAAAAGATGTAACAACTGTTGGTGAGGATGTGGAGAAGGGGAAACCCTCATGCACTGTGGGTAAGAATGTAAATTGGTGCAGTCACTATGAAAAACAGTATGGAGGTTTTCCAAAAAATTAAAAGTGGAACTATTACATGATTCAGCAATTGCACTTTGGAGTATTTTTTTAAAGAAAACAAAAACAGTAACTTGAAAAGATATCTGCACTCCCATGTTCATTGCCACATTATTTACAATAGCCAAGAACATGGAAGCAACCTAAGTGTCCATGATGGAGGAATAGATAAAGAAAATGTGGTATTTATACACACAATGAAATATTATTGAGCCATAAAAAAGGAAATCCTGCCATTTTCTACAAAATAGACAAACCTTGAAACCATTATACTAGGTGAAATAAGTCAGACAAAGGAAGACATATACTTCTTTTTGAATCTAAAACAAAAATAGAAACAAAAACACCAGAACTCATAGATAGAGCAAACAGATTGGTGGTTGCCAGAGGCGGGGACAGGGGTTGGGTAAAAAGAGTGAAGGGGATCAAAAGGGGCAAACATTCAGTTATAACATAAATAAGTCCTGGGAATGTTATGACAGCATGGTCACTATAGTTAATCATAATGTATTGCATATTTGAAAGTTGCTAAGCACCAATAAGGGCCTGCTGTATAGCACAGGGAACTCTGCTCAATACTCTGTAATAACTGAAACAGGAAAAAATTTGAAAAAGAATATATACATGTATATGTATAACTGAATCACTTTGCTGTACACCTGAAACTAACACAACATTGTTAACCAGCTATACTCCAATATAATATAAAATATTTTTTTAAAAGAGAGTAAATCTTAAAAGTTCTCATCACAAGAAAAAAAAGTAATTATGTGTAGTTAAAAAAGAAAGAAAAAGAATATGGTATTTTCAATTTGCCCCTCTAGGTTACAGTGACTTCAGTATTAGAAAATGGTACCATGGACTCCTACCTAAAGCCTTTAAGTCAGCTCCCTTTGTTGCAAGTGAGAGAATTCCAAACTCAAACTGACTTAGGCAGAAAGAGTAGGTATTGCCTGACACAACTGAGAAATTCAGTAATTGCCAGGCTTCAGTGGTACAAAGGGTTTAATGTGATACCATCCATTCTCAGTTTCTTTCTCTCCACCTCTTGGCTTCACTTCTTTTTCTGGCTTCTTTTTTTCTTAAATAAATACTTCGCTCCTAGTGTCAAACTGGCTGCAGAAGTCCACTGGAAATAGTGAGCTTCTTTTCTAGTAGCCCCCCCAGAAATCTATATGTTCATTCTGATTAGATTGATTTAAGTCACATTTCAACATGTGAAATAAATAAAGTGGCTAATATAACATGCTTGTTTACACTGACATAAGCTTGAGTCAGGTGCTCAACCATGGAGCACGGGTGTGAATCCCCACACAGAAAACACTGAAAGGTTTATTTATATAGTTTTTATTGAAGTATAGTTGATTTACAATATTGTGTTACTTTCAGGTGCACAGCAAATTGATTCAGATATGTATATATATACTTTTCCATTATAGGTTATTACAAGATATTGAATGCAGTTCCCTGTATTTATTTAAAGAAAACAAGTTACAGTAGGTCTTTGTTGTTTATCTGTTTTATATATAGTAGTGTATATCTCTTAATCCCAAACTCTTAATTTGTCCCTCCCCTCCCCTTCCCCCTTTGGTATCCATACGTTTGTTTTCTATGTCTGTGATTCTGTTTCTGTTTTGTAAATAAGTTCATTTGTACTATTTTCTATATTCCACATATAAGTGATATCATATAATACTTGTCTTTCTCAATTTAAAGGTTTTGAGGTATTGATCTTCATCTAATAACTGAGGTTACTGCCAGCAAATGGTAAAATAGAAGCCAGGAAAGCAAATGACAAATGTTTATAAATAATTCCTTATGCTGAAGGAGTAAAAGACAGAAGGTGAAGTAGTTGCTCTAATAGAACATTTTCTCAGAAGTACAAGTAGCGCCACTTTGATGTCAAGTGACAACGGTCATAACAGGTAGAATAGAGTGTATTCTCTACTCATATTTTCAGAAGACGCTTTAGCTTCAATACATTGAGGGATCAAAAATACAACCTTATTCTGACAAAACAGAGATATGTGGGTTGAGTAGAGTCAGGAAATGAAGTGTTCTGGTAGCATCCACAGTGGAAAGGTGCCCCTAAAACTCTTCACAGAGAATAATAAAGAAGAACATGAGAGGGCTCTTCAAAAACTCATGAGTCACTTCTGATACTCCTGGAAATTAGTGGCTTCAGTCAGATAGTGATAAGAGAGAGTGAAAAATGATTATTACCTTAAAGTTTCTCAGGCTGCATCCATAGGCTGGTGAAACAACAGGAAACTTCAGTTAAAATGACCAAAAACCCACAAATAGAAAATGCATTAGGGTTAAAAGAAAAAATTACAAAGGCAAAAGAGAGAAAGCAAAAAAGAAGCAAAAAAAAAAAAAGGGAGGAAAATTAAATTCTGTCCAGGGAGTTGTACATTGCAGGGTACAGTCATGATGAGGAAAGCAAAAATAAACTTGATATGAATCCTGCTCTTGAGGAATCTATATCTAGAAACCAATATGCCATTTACTTAAATAACTAAAATGAGATGTAAAAAGCAATGAGAATAACACATATTCTTTTTAGAATTTAATGAAATAATAAAAATATGTGAGGCATTTAGTATACTACCTGACACACAAGTGAAGCTCCATAAATGTGGTGATGATTGTTTACAAAAATAGTGAAAACTGTAAGCAAGTTACATTAAAAAAATACTTCCATTTTTACGTGGAAGTAACATTTCCAATATAAGAAAACAGCAGAAGCAGAAGTACAATTGTAAAAATTTCAGAATATTTGTATCATCAATTCGATCAGTTTAACCAGGGTGGAGGGATGGATGAATATGTCTGGTTAGTAGCTTGTAAAAAAGTGACAAGTGGCAAATTAACTCATTGGTAGCAGACACCCAGAATACAGAAAAGTGTACTGTGATGGGTAGTACCTGCTCCGGGTAGTGAAAATTAGAACTGATGACAGGTACACCAAGGATGTACCACCCCAAATAGAGTGCAACACACTGGGTGGTGGATGTACCTGAAAATGGGGACTAGGGAACTGATAAAGGACTTTAAATCAATGCTCAGAAACTTGGTCTTTTTTTCATAAGTAACAGAGAGCTGGCAAAGATTTTTGTGTAAGGAGATGATATTATAAATCTATTTTAGAAGCATAACTCTGGCAGCCTGTGGAAAATAGAGGTACACATTTATTTAGGAAATTATTGCTATGATCCTGCTGGGAGTAGTGATAAGGCTTTAAAAAGGATTATGTCAGCAGCAATGGAAACAGAATGGATAAGAAAGTGATTCCCAAATACAATGAATAAATCATACTGCAAGTGGGGAGTAAGTGAGATGATTAGAAAAAAAATGTTCTGTGATTTCTCATTTGAGTTTTGAGGGAGAGGTAAGAAAAATCATACGAAGAGAAGAAATTTTGGAGAGTAGAAAGAGGAAATTCTGGATTTGACAGTAAAACATCCATTTAGAGTTGTTCAGCAGATATTTAGAAACCTTGGGTCTACAGCTCTAGAAAAACATGAAATCTAGAGATTAAAAACCTGTGAATTTTCCAATTAGTATTAGTTGAAACAGGGAATTGTTTCTATTTGCTTTGAGCCAAATGAAGTATCCAAAATTATTGCACTGGACATAGGAAGGAAGAAGATTTAGAACTACCCTTTCCACAAATATTCTATATAATGGATCCCCTTGAATGGATAACTACAGGCTACAGAAAACAAAAAAATGAATTTATTTTATGGAATTTACAAAGCAGTTGAAATTTGGAACAATTTATACATGAAAGAGAGATAAAAAGCAGTCCTTTGACTTGAAGGGAAGTGAAAAAAATGAAAATAATGCAACATATGTAAGTGATTATTGTTAAGAAGCTTAGTAAAGAAGATGAACTTTCAGCTTTAATTCTTTAAGGCAAAGGTGAATTTTAATTATCAATTCGGTTTCTAGGTGAATGAACAGTAGATTGCAGAGGACTGTAGCTAGAATGAGCAAGCCAAGTCCAATGGACACTGAGTGACTTTGTACATGTGCTTGTAGTGGATGCTTCTGGAAGCCTGGTGACTCGCCTCTGGAGTCTCCATTTGAAATTATAGCATCGATTCACTTAAAATGTTAAAAATATTTATCAACTTCTATTTTTCACCAGGATGGTTTAACTGGTAAAGGACTTATTCTTCCAGTGTTGTAAAGCACAAAACTGGACAAAGTTTATGAGGCACTTGTTTTCATGCATTGGATATGGGCCATTTAGGGCTTTCTGAGTGAATGGAAATAAAATGTATAAGCCCCACATTCACCCAGTCTTTCTACCTGGGGACAGTTTCCCAAAATGCACGAAGGGAGGCAGCCTCAGGCAGTGAGTGGAGGTCTGCATAATGAGGAGGAGGCACCGAGCACAGTCCAGGGTGGGGGTGGTAAGTCGACTTGGGGGGATATAATACAAAGTGGAACTGTCTTCATAGAGGGTTTGCATGTGGATCCCCTGTGAGTTGTTAGATGAGGGCTAGGCTGCACATATTCAGGGAAAGACTCTACAACGCCCAGGACAGAGTGACTGCAGTGGATCTGAGAGCTGAACAAAATACCAGATCAATCTCAGAGAGATAGCAGGGAGCTGTGGCTTGAAGCAAAATCTTAGTTCCCTGCCCAGGAATTGAATCTGAGTAGCCTGGATGAAAACAAGGAATTCTAGCTGCTAGTCCACCAGAGGCTAAAAGTCAGAAGCAAAATTCCACTGGCTCTTGTCCTCATTGAAAAATGCATTTCTCAAGGAGGCAAAAGGTATAAAACCAGATACACAGTTTATTATTAGAGACACAGCACAACAAGTGGGAGAGCACACAGAGAAACAGTTTGTTTAGTTAAGACAGACGCAAGGCAGAGATACACATCTGGAGAGAAAGGGTGTGGGCATTCTCCCTAACGAGGAGGAGTGCAGTAAAGAGGCAGTTAAATCATTTATATAGGGCAGTTCTTCCGGGTCTTTGTTTACCTTTGGCCAATTATCTGGTTTCTTTTTCCACACCTGACCTGCCCTAGGACCCTCCCCAACATGCGTGTGCAACTTTTTTCCAAGATGGATTCCAGACCAAAGACCTATAGGGGACCTTGTCATCACCTATTCTGGGGCGGTGCTCCCTCCTTTTTGACCCCCAAAGAGCCTTTCTGCACATGTGCAGTGTCTCCCTTGCCCCAAGTATGGGAAATATGTGACCTCTTGATCGTTCACTCAAATAGGGTTTGGCCCCTCTCTGTACCAGTCATGACTGTTATCTTAAAGTGCCCACAGGAAGCAAAGTCCAGCTATTTACCCTGTTCCTGTTGTTATTTGCATCTTGAAGTGCAAACAGAAGGCTGGTTGTAAACATCTAGCCTAGAGCCCACCTGCCTCCTTCCTCAGGAAGTGCAAATAGAAGGCCAGTTGTAAATGCCTAGCCTGGATCCCATCTGTCTCCTGTCGCAAGACAATGTATAGGACTAAGAGACACTGGAGCTCTAACCCAGCCAAAGTCCCTCTGGACCTCACTGAGCCTCTTGGGAATCCAGGGGAAAAACCTGGAAAAACCATACCTTATGAGTAAGAATCATACACTGAAGTAGGGGCTACACCCTAGGATGGAGAAAAACTGAAACAGACTTACCCTAACAAAGAGTAAGACAAAAACTGAGAGAATCAAAACCATTTTCTAGTAATTTAATTGCTGTAAGACTAAAATTTAAGGCTATTTAAGGAAAGTTAACATAATCTTGACTCTCTTCTATGAATCATTAAGCAACAAAAGAGGAAAAGGGGATCCGTAATGAGAGAAAATAAGTGTCAATAAAGAGAGATTTTGAGATGACTCAGATGTTAGAATTAGCAGTCAAGCATTTTCAAAGAACTATTATAAACGTGTTCCAGGACCTCTAAAAAAAGATGGGCATAATAAATGAAGAGATGGGCAATCCACAGAGAAAAGAAGCCTATAAAAAAAAAGGCTAAAACAAGTTTAATAAAAGAGGATCAGAGTTGGAAGTCTCACATTCCCTGATTTCAAGACTTGTTATAAATCTGTAAATAGTAATCAAGTACTGTAAATAGTAATCAAGACAGTATGATGTTGGCAAAATAATAAATATATAGATTCATGGAAGAGAAAAAAGATGAACAATTGATTTTCAACAAAATAGTGACTCAAACTCAGAGGAGAAAGGAATCTCTTCAACAAATCATGCTAGAACAAGTAGATTTCCATCACATTATCCACAAATTTAATTTAGAATGAAGCACAGACCAAAGATAGAACTGGAAGCTATAATTATTCTAGATGAAAACATAGGAGATTATCTTTGTGATATTCTTAGAAAGAATACAATACAAGAAAAATAATTATAAATTTGACTTCATCAAAAGTAAAAATCTCTGCTCATTAAAAAGTAGTATTAAGAAAATAAAAAGGCAAGGCACACACTGGGAAAAATATTCTAAATACATATATTTGACAAAAGATTGGTATCCTGAATATGTAAGGAAGTGTTATAACTCAATAACAACAAGATTGACAACTTAATTAAGAAGAAGCAAAGAATTTAAGAAGACACATAACATTGTTTTGTAACATTTGCCAATGTTTTCCAAAAGGCCACGAAACTCACAAAAAGTTGCTCAATATCCTTGTCATCATGAATATACAAAATAAAACCACAATGAAATATTATCTCCTACCCTCTATGGTGGCCAAATTTTGTATTTATTTATTTATTTATTTGTTTGTTTGTTTGTTTGTTTATTTATTTATTTTTATTTTTTAACATCTTTGTTGGAGTATAATTGCTTTACAACGTTGTGTTAGTTTCTGCTGTACAGCACAGTGAATCAGCTACATGTATACATATATCCCCATATCCCCTCTCTCTTGTGACTCCCTCCTCCCCTCCCTATCCCACTGCTCTAGGTGGTCACAAAGCACCCAGTTGATCTCCCTGTGCTTTGCGGCTGCTTCCCACTAGCTATCTATTTTACATTTGGTAGTGTATATATGTAAATGCTACTCTCTCACTTCGTCCCAGTTTACCCTTCCCCCCCTCCATGACCTCAAGTCCATTCTCTACATTTGCAGCTTTATTCCTGTCCTATCCCTCGGTTCATCGGAACATTTTTTTTTTGTTTGTTTTAGATCCCACATACATGTGTTAACATATGGTATTTGTTCTTCTCTTTCTGACTTACTTCACTCTGTATGATAGACTCTAGGTCCATCCACCTCACTACAAGTAACTCTGATTTGTTTCTTTTTATGGCTGAGTAATATTCCATTGTATATATGGACCACATCTTCTTTAACCATTCATCAGTTGATGGACACCTAGGTGGCTTCCATGTCCTGGCTTTTGTAATAGTACTGCAGTGAACACTGTGGTACATGACTCTTTTTGAATTATGGTTCTCTCAGGTTATATGCCCAGTAGTGGGATTGCTGGGTCATATGGTGGTTCTATTTTTAGTTTTTAAGGAACCTCCATACTGTTCTCCATAGTGGCTGTATCAATTTACATTCACACCAACAGTGCAAGGGGGTTCCCTTTTCTCCACACCCTCTCCAGCATTTATTGTTTGTAGATTTTTCATTATGGCTATTCTGAACGGTGTGAGGTGATACCTCATTGTAGTTTTGATTTGCATTTCTCTAATGATTAGTGATGTTGGGCATTCTTTCATGTGTTTGTTGGCAGTCTGTATACGTTCTTAGGAGAAATGTTTGTTTAGTTCTTCTGCTCATTTTTGGATTGGGTTGTTTGATTTCTGATAGTGACCTGCATGAGCTGCTTGTATATTTTGGAAATTAATTCTTTGTCAGTTTCTTTGTTTGCAAATATTTTCTCCTTATCTGAGGGTTGTCTTTTCGTCTTGTTTATGGTTTCCTTTGCTGTGCAAAAGCTTTTCAGTTTCATTAGGTTCCATTTGTTTATTTTTGTTTTTATTTCCATTACTCTAGGAGGTGGGTAAAAAAGGATCTTGCTGTGATTTATGTCATAGAGTGTTCTGCCTATGTTTTCCTCTACGAGTTTAGTAGTGTCTGCCTTACATTTAGGTCTTTAATCCATTTTGAGTTTATTTTTTTGTATGGTGTTATGAAGTGTTCTAAATTCATTCTTTTACATGTAGCTGTCCAGTTTTCCCAACACCACTTATTGAAAAGGCTGTCTTTTCTCCATTGTATATTTTTGCCTCTTTTATCAAAGATAAGGTAACCATATGTGCATTGGCTTATCTCTGGGCTTTCTATCCTGTTCCATTGATCTGTCTTTCTGTTTTTTGTGCCAGGATCCATACTGTCTTGGTTACTGTAGCTTTGTAGTATAGTCTGAAGTCAGGGAGCCTGATTCCTCCAGCTCTGTTTTTCTTTCTCAAGATTGCTTTGGCTATTCGGGGTCTTTTGTGTTTTCCATACAAATTTTAAGATTGTTTGTTCTAGTTCTGTGAAAAATGCCATTGGTAATTTGATAGGGATTGAATTGAATCTGTAGATTGCTTTGGGTAGTATAGTCATTTTCACAACGTTGGTTCTTCCAATCCAAGAACATAGCATATCTCTCCATCTGTGTGTATCATCTTTAATTTCTTTCATCAGTGTCTTATAGTTTTCTGCATACAGATCTTTTGTCTCCTTACGTAGGTTTATACCTAGGTATTTTGTTATTTTTGTTGCAATGGTAAATGGGAGTGTTTCCTTAATTTCTTTTTCAGATGTTTCATTGCTAGTGTATAGGAATGCAAGAGATTTCTGTGCATCAATTTTGTATCCTGCTACTTTACCAAATTCATTGATTAGTTCTAGTAGTTTTCTGGTGGCATCTTTAGGATTCTCTATGTATAGCAACATGTCATCTGCAAACAGTTTACTGTTTTACTTCTTCTTTTCCAATTTGGATTCCTTTTATTTCTTTTTCTTCTCTGATTGCTGTGGCTAAAATTTCCAAAACTATGTTGAATAATAGTGGTGAGAGTGGGCAACCTTGTCTTATTAACGATCTTAAAGGAGATGGTTTCAGTTTTTCACCATTGAGAACAATGTTTCCTGTGGATTTGTCATATACGGCCTTTATTATGTTGACGTAGTTTCCCTCTATATCCACTTTGAGAATTTTTATCATAAATGGGTGTTAAATTTTGTCAAAAGCTTTTTCTGCATCTATTGAGATGATCATATGACTTTTATTCTTTAATTTGTTAATGTGGTGTATCACATTGATTGATTTGCATATATTGAAAAATCCTTGCATCCCTGGGATAAATCCCACTTGATCATTGTGTATGATCCTTTTAATGTGCTGTTGGATTCTGTTTGCTAGTATTTTGTGAGGAGTTTTCATCTATGTTCATCAGTGATATTGGCTTGTCGTTTCCTTTTTTTGTGACATCTTTGTCTGGTTTTAGTATCAGAGTGATGGTGGTTTCATAGAATGAGTTTTGGAGTGTTCCTCCGTCTGCTATATTTTGGAAGACTTTGAGAAGGATAAGTGTTAGCTCTTCTCTAAAGGTTTGATAGAATTCACCTGTTAAGTCTTCTGGTCCTGGGCTTTTGTTTGTTGGAAGATTTTTAATCACAGTTTCAATTTCAGGGCTTGTGATTCATCTATTCATATTTTCTATTTCTTCCTGGTTCAGTCTTGGAAGGTTGTACTTTTCTTAGAATTTGTCCATTTCTTCCAGGTTGTCTATTTTATTGGCATATATTTGCTTGTAGTAGTCTTTCATGATCCTTTGTATTTCTGCAATGTCAGTTGTTACATCTCCTTTTTCATTTCTAATTCTGTTTACTTGCATGTTCTCCCCTTTTTTCTTGATGAGTCTGGCTAGTGGTTTATCAACTTCTCAAAGAACCAGCTTTTAGTTTTATTGATCTTTCCTATTGTTTCCTTCCTTCATTTCTTTTTCATTTATTTCTGATATTATCTTTATGATTTCTTTCCTTCTGCTAACTTTGGGGTTTTTTTGTTCTTTTTTCTCTAATTGTTTTAGGTGTAAGGTTAGGTTGTTTGTTTGAGATTTTTCTTGTTTCTTGAGGTAGGATTGTATTGCTATAAACTTCCCTCAGAACTTCTTTTGCTGTATCCCATAGGTTTTGGGTCATTGTGTTTTCATTGTCATTTGTTTCTTGGTATTTTTTATTTTCTCTTTCATTTCTTCAGTGATCTCTTGGTTATTTAGTAGTGTATTTCAATTTTCTTAAATTTACCAAGACTTGATTTGTGACCCAAGATATGATCTATCCTGGAGAATGTTCCATGAGCACTAGAAAAGAAAAGGTATTCTGTTGTGTTTGGATGGAATGACCTATAAATATCAATTAAGTCCATCTAGTCTAATGTGTCATTTAAGGCTTGTGTTTCCTTATTTATTTTCATTTTGGATGATCTGTCCATTGGTGAAAGTGGGGTGTTAAAGTCCCCTACTGGGCTTTCCTGGTGGCACAGTGGTTGAGAATCTGCCTGCCAAAGCAGGGGACACGGGTTTGAGCCCTGGTCTGGGAAAATCCCACATGCCGCAGAACAACTAGGCCCGTGAGCCACAACTACTGAGTCTGCACGTCTGGAGCTTGTGCTCTGCAACAAGAGAGGCCGCGACAGTGAGAGGCCCACGCACCGCGATGAAGAGTGACCCCCGCTTGCCGCAACTAGAGAAAGCCCTCACACAGAAACGAAGATCCAACACAGCCAAAAATAAATAAATAAATAAATAAATAAATAAATAAAGATACTGCCTTAGTAAAAAATAACCATCCGCACTGAAACATATTCTTAAAAAAAAAAAAAAGTCCCCTACTATTATTGTATTACTGTTGATTTTCCCTTTTATGGCTGTTAGCATTTGCCTTTTGTACTGAGGTGCTCCTATGTTTGGTGCATAAACACTTACTATTGTTATATCTTCTTTTTGGATTGATCCCTTGATCACTATTTAGTGTCCTTTTTTGTCTTTTGTAATTGTCTTTTTTTTTAAGTCTATTTTTTCTGATATGAGAGTTGCTACTCCAGCTTTCTTTTGACTTCCATTTGCATGGAATATCTTTTTCCATCCCCTCACTTTCAGTCTGTATATATCCCTAGGTCTGGAGTGGGTGTCTTGTAGACAGCATATATACAGGTCTTGTTTTTGTATTCATTCAGGTAGCCTGTGTCTTTTGGTTGGAGAATTTAATTCATTTACACTTAAGGTAATTATCAGTATGTATGTTCCTGTTACCATTTTTTAATTGTTTTGGGTTTGTTATTGTAGGTCTTTTCCTTTTTTTATGTTTCCTACCTAGAGATGTTCCTTTAACGTTTGTTGTAAAGCTAGATTGGTGGTGCTGAATTCTCTAAACTTTTGCTTGTCTATAAAGTTTTGATTTCTCCATCAAATCTGAATGAGATCCTTGCTGGGTAGAGTAATCTTGGTTGTAGGATTTTCCCTTTCATCACTTTAAATATGTCCTGCCACTCCCTTCTGGCTTGCAGTGTTTCTGCTGAAAAATCAGCTGTTAACCTTATGGGGATTCCCTTGTATGCTATTTGTTGCTTTTCCCTTGCTGCTCTTAATATTTTTTCTTTGTATTTAATTTTGATAGTTTGATTAATATGTCTTGCCATGTTTCTCCTTGGATTTTTCCTGTATGGGACTCTCTGTGCTTCCTGGACTTGATTAACTATTTCCTTTCACATATTAGGGAAGTTTTCAACTATAATGTCTTCAAATATTTTCTCCATCCCTTTCTTTTTCCCTTCTTCTGTGATCCCTATAATTCAAATGTTCGTGTGTTTAATGTTGTCCCAGTGGTCTCTAAGACTGTCTCAATTCTTTTCATTCTTTTTTCTTTATTCTGCTTTGCTGCAGTTATTTCCACTATTTTATCTTCCGGTCACTTATCCGTTCTTATGCCTCAGTTATTCTGCTATTGATTCCTTCTAGAGTATTTTTAATTTCATTTATTGTGTTGTTCATCATTGTTTGTTTGCTCTTTCGTTCTTCTAAGTCCTTGTTTAACGTTTCTTGTATTTTCTCCATTCTATTTCTGATATTTTGGATCATCTTGACTATCATTAACATGAATTCTTTTTCAGGTAGACTGCATATTTATTCTTCATTTGTTTGGTCTATTGCGTTTTTACCTTGCTACTTCATCTGCTGCATATTTCTCTGTCTTCTCATTTTGTTTAACTTACTGTGTTTGGTGTCTCCTTTTCACAGGCTGCATGTTCATAATTCACGTTATTTTTGGTATCTGCCCCCAGTGGGTGAGGTTGTTTCAGTGGCTTGTGTAGGCTTCCTGGTGGAGGGGACTGGTACCTGTGCTCTTGTGGGTGGGGTTGGATCTTGCCCTTCTGGTGGGCAGGGCCACGTCCAGTGGTGTGTTTTGGGGAGTCTGTGAACTTAGTGTGCCTTTAGGCAGCCTCTCTGCTATTGGGTGGGGTTGTGTTCCTTTCTTGCTAGTTGTTTGGCATGGGGTATCCAGCCCTGGAGCTTGCTGTCTGTTGGGTGGAGCTGGGTCTTAGTGTTGATATGGAGATCTCTGGGAGAGCTCTCTCTGATTGATATTACATGAGGCCTTGAGGTCTCTGGTGGTCCAATGTTCTGGACTCGGATCTCGCATCTCGGAGGCTCAGGTCTGACACCCAGCCAGAGCACCAAGACCCTGCCAGACACAGGGCTTGGAAGAAAAGGAAGGAAAAAAAATGGACAGAACCCTACAAGAAATGGTAAAAGCCAACCTAAAGAGACAAAATCACACAAAGAAACATACACATACACACTCACAAAAGGAGCAAAAAGGAAAAAAAAATTAAAAATAAAAATAATAAAATAAATAAATAAGGAAGAGAGCAACCAAACCAATAAACAAATCCACCCATGATATAAGCACTAAAAACTAAATTAAGATAAACATAAAACCAAAAAGAAATCAGCCACAGAAAGCAAACCCCAAGTCTACAGTTGCTGCCAAAGTCCACTGCCTCAATTTTGGGAACATTAGTTGTCTCTTTAGGTATTCCACAGATGCAGAGTTTGTCAAGTTGATTGTGGGGATTTAATCTGCTACTCCTGAGGCTGCACAGAGAAATTTCTTTCTCTTCTTTGTTCACACAGCTCCTGGGGTTCAGCTTTGGTTTTGGTCCTGCGTGTAGTCCACCCTCAGGACTCTGTTCCCCTCCCAGACAGGAGGGGGTTAAAGGAGGAGCTGCTTAGGGCTCTCTTGCTCCCTCAGGCCAGGGAGAGGGAGGTGTACGGTAGTCATAATTGGAATGCGGGGAGTGTCTGCAGCAGCCAAGGCCCACGTCATGTTGCAACAGCCTGAGGCACGCTGTGTGTTCTCCTGGGGAAGTTGTCCCTGGATCACCAAACCCTTGCAGTGGCATGCTGCACAGGCTCCTGGGGGGATGTGCATAGTGACCTGCACTTCACACAGGATTCTTGGTGGCAGCAGTGGCAGCGTTAGTAGTGTATGCCTGTCTCTGTCGTCCGAGCTGATAGCCACTGCTCATGCCCATCTCTGGAGCCCACTTAGGCGGTGTTCTGCCTTCTGTGGGCACACGGAGCAGGAATCCCCTCTCCTAGCACACCCTGAAACAATGGTCTCTTGCCTCTCCAGCAGGTCTAGACATTTTCCTGGACTCCCTCCCAGCTAGCTGTGGTGCATTAGCCACCTTCAGGCTGTCTTCACACAGCCAACCCCAGTTCTCTCCCTGGGGTCTGACCTCTGAAGCCTGAGCCTCAGTTCCCAGCCTCCACCCACCCCAGGGTGTGAGCAGACAAGCGTCTCAGGTTGGTGAGTGCTGGTCAGCACTGATCCTGTGTGCAGGAATCTCTCCACTTTGCCCTCTCCACCACAGTTGCTGTGCTCTTCTGCATGGCTCTGAAGCTTCTCCTCCACCCACACCCCATCCCTGCCAGTGAAGGGGCTCCCTAACATGTAGAAACTTTTCCCCCTTCACATCTCCCTCCTAGAGATGCAGGTGCTGTTCCTATTCTTTTGTCTCTGCTTTTTTCTTTTTTGTTTTGCCCTACCCCAGTATGTGGGGATTTTCTTGCCTTTTGGAAAGTCTGAGGTCTTCTGCCAGCATTCAGTAGGTGTTCTGTAGGAGTTGTTCCACATGTAGATGTATTTTTGATGTATTTGTGGGGACGAAGGTGATCTCCACTTCTTACTCCTCCACCATCTTGAAGCCTAGTTCAGCCAAAAATTTTAAAATAATAATAACACCACCAAATGTTGGCAAGAATGTGGAAAAGCTGGAATTCTCTTACATTGCTAGTGGGAGTGTTAAATGGTACCACCTCTTTGGAAAACTCTTTAGAAGTTTTCTGATAAATTTAAATATACACCCACCCTACCATCTAGCAATTTTAATCATAGATGTTTACCAACAAGAAGTGAAAGTATGTGTTCACAAAAAGAATAATACAAGAATACTTATAGCAGCTTTATTTAAAATATCCCAAACTGGAAAAAACTCGTCAAACTAATGTCTATCAGTAGAGAATGAAAAAACAATTTGTGGTATATTAATACAACAAAACATTACTCAGCAATAAAATATAATGAACTAATATAAATAATAATGTGGGTATAGCTTAAAAACCTATTGCATGAAAAAAAGAAAAAATACTAATAATGCCATTCAGATGGCATTCAAAAGCAGGCAGAATTAGTCTAGGAACATAGAAATCAGAACAGTGGTTGTTGGCCATGGGGTGAGGATTGACTCAAAGGGAACAGGGAGGAACTTGCTTAGCGATGGAATTGTTCTCTATCTTGCCTGGAATATTGCATACATAGGTTTATGTATCTGTCAGAACTCATGAACTGTATGTTCAAGATCTGCATATGTCACTGTACATAAAGTTTACATACATACACACATGCACAGAAAAGAATGTGTACTGAGTTGCTGCTAGGTGTAAAGCACTATAATGAGAATTGTGGGGGACCCAAAGAACAATGAGACATCCCTGAGAATAAGGAGATGATATATTCACTAAAACATGGTTTGGAGGTCTAAGTAGTGAAGATATTATTAGAAGCCTTAGTGATAATGAGCAGAACCCTGTGGGGCTCCTGGGCACAAAAGACTTTCTGTGTCCCCATTTCTTTGATGACAGGAAATAGGCTTCATTCAGCCTCCATGACCTTCCTTGAGTTCCAACAGCATGTTCAAACAGTTGTTAATTAGGGAAGGGAGGGAATTCAAGATAAGGGAGAAACAAACATTCAAGAGAAACGATAGTGCAGCCTTGGGGCTAGGTCCTGGTTCCCCATCAAGGGATACACATAACGATATCTTTGAGCTGTTTTGTAGATATGAAAACCCACACCAGGTGGAAGAAGTTAACTGTATGCATCCCACAAGTACGTAGACACCAGACAGGTTGGTACCTGAAGGTTGATGATGCTGACTCCTACTTACCTCACCATGAACCAGTCAGAAGGATGTCCACGAGCTGATCACTCCCTCTTTGAACAATTACTATGAAACTTCTCACTACCCTGTCCAAGTGGGAACACACAGTTTTGAGGACATTAGCTCGCTGTGGTCCCCTTTTGCCTGACAAAGTAATAAAATTATTCATTTCTACTTCACCCAAAACTCTGTCTCTGAGATTTAATTTGGTGTCGGGGTACAGAGGCCAGATTCGGCTTCATTAGTAAATCATTCCTTTGCCCTTAGCAAAGGTAGTTTTTATTCTTGTTTTTATTACAACAGTAATATATTTATAAACTAAAACATCTACTCATTAAATAGATAACATAACTACTTAAGTACATTTTGTAAAAATATAAACACTTTAGAACTGCTAAGTTTTACTCATTTACTTTATCTTTTAACCACGTTCTTGTTTTTATTCATGGTAAAGTGCATTGCTTTTTAAAATTCATTATCCATAATATTTTCTGTGCCTGACCTTTTCCCATCTGCAGAATCTCTTTTCTACTTCCTAAAGGTAGCTTCCCTTCCTTCTTTACTTGTCATTGGGGAGAGAACTGATCAGTTCCATCTTAATCAGAGAGTAGGCGTAAACTTGTCTTTTTAGCATTCTCAGTTATACTGTTGAATACCAAGCATCCCTGCTGTGTTCCTTCTGACACCTCCTCTTTTTCTCTTTCCTCTTGGCAAAACAGAAAGCGACAAGAATTTTGCAGCAGCATGAAATCTCTGGTCTGAATGAAAACTCTGTGATTGTCTTTTTCCAACCAACAAGTTCTCTGGAGGACAGCTTCTAAATTGCCTTAAGCTCCCCTCCCAGTAGGTATGCTAGATGCTTACTAATTAATTTGAACTGAATGGGCCTTTAGCAATTCTCATTCACAAAATTAAATCTCTGTGCTCTGTAGATTTGAAAGGACTATGCCTTCCAAGACTGTAACTTTTTACAACGTGGATAAGGTTTGTGAGCAGATATTTTATAAGCAGCAAGTTAAGCCTAGCTATTAACATATTAATATGTTAATATTTAGAACATATTACAAAGAAGAGAATGGGAAATACTAGTTGATGAGAAATTTAGGCATTAAACTGAGCCACTTAATTTTAGTAGATGTTTAGGTACCTATTATATGTATCAACATAATGAAAAGAGCATTTGACAACAGTACGTGAATCTTTTCTGAAAATCTGGAGTTATTTTTATGTAAGTGATCTTCAAGTGTGGGGGAAGAAGATCAGATTCTAAAAGAAGAAAAACTGAATTATTTCAGAAACTGACAAAAATGATGTTAAGAGTGGGTGAATATTACAAAACAGCAAAATGTTAGTTGATCAGGCATGTTTGGATTAATAGCAGTTCTGTGATGCTTATTGAAAAGAAGCTATAGAAAGCACCCATCTATCATTTATCTTCACCCTTACTGAAAGTAATTTTTAGAAAAAGGAATACCAGGAATAGCATAATTGCTGGAACTGAAATACTCCCACTGTAAGTGTTGAATACTTATTTTATTACTTGCAAATGTATCTTTCTGCAACTTTACACGTATCATAACTAATGTACTTGGCCACCCCAGTGGCAGCACACCCCACAGAGGCTGTTTTGTCTCCATGTCTCTGTGGACAAAGAATGTTGCCTGCCATTGCAGTAAACAAAGGATGTTGAAGCCACCAGGCCCTCAGCCACTGCAGGCACGCCAAACAGTGCACCCTGAGGGGAATTTGGGATGAAAAAAAACCAAGTTGCCTGTCAGCAAGCCATCGACCTCTGCAGCCATCCACAGTGGTGCACCCTGAGGAGATTCAGGTTGGAGAAAAACAGGATAATGGTCCTAGATAGATAAGGTGCCTATCAAAGGAATATTTTCAAGAAACCCAGACTCTTGCTTCTTCTCATACATAGAAAAGCACTAAGTTCATTAATTTGAGATGTCTGGTTTTCTTTAATTAGCAGTAATCTTGATGTTCCAACTACCTGGATTTTTTTACAAAAACTCCTATATATCCTGGCTCCTCCATTACCTCCTCAGAACAACCCCTCAGAACTATCTGAGAAGCCATATCTTGGGCTTAAGTCCTCAGTAAATCCACCAAATAAAACATAATTCTCAATTTTTAGGTTGTGCAGTTTTGTTTTGTTTTTTCCAGCTGACATCTCCAAGTGACTTAGCTGACATCAGGTGCTACAGATTGAATGTTCCCCCCACCCCAAATTCATATGAAAAATCTTAATACCCAATGTGATAATATTTGGAGGTGGGGCATTCGGGAGGTAATTAGGTCATGAAGGTAGAGCCTTATGAATAGGATCAGTGTTGATAAATGAAATATTACTGGCATATCAGCAAATAAAGTATGTCATGGTCAGTAGCGATTGAAGCCAGCAGCTGGCGGTGAGCTGATGGGCCCTGAGGGAACACAGGAATGAAAGAATACCTGCCATCTAGCAGTCATCAGACTGCAGCCACTCTCCACGGTGAGCCCTGAGGAAACTCAGGATAGAAAACACAGGATACTGGCCCCAGAGAGCTGAGGTGCATATCAAAGGAAAGATTTCAGTGAGCCCCCAGACTCTTGCATCTTCTCATACATAGAAAAGCACTAAATTCCTTAACTCGAGATTTCTAGTTTTCTTTAATTAACAATAATCCTTTGTTCTTACTACCTGCCCTTTGTTGTAAAACTCCTACATACCCTGGCTCCCCAACTCGCCTCTTCCTCAGAAAAGTTTTTTCAAGGTTACTTGAGATGCTGTCTCCTGGGCTTGAAGTCCTAAAAATTCCCGCCGAAAAAAACATAACTCTCAACTTTTGGGTTGTGAATATTTTTTCAGTTGACAGTGTCTTTATGAAAGAGATGCCATAGAGCTCCACTGACCCTTCTGCCATGTGGGGACACAGACAAAAAAGGCCATCTATGAATTAGAAAGCAGGGTGTCACCAGACACCAAATCTGCTGGTGCCTTGATCTTGGACTTCCCAGCCTCCAGAACCATGAGCAATAAATATGTGATGTTATAAGCCACCCAATCTATGGTGTTCTATTACAGAAGCCCAAAGGGACCAAGGAACAAGCCACACCCACGGTTTCTGTAGTATCTGGAGGTTCTCAACTCTGGTTGTTCATCAGAATTAAGTATGGATATTTTTAAGTACATGGAAAGCTTATCTGAACTTACTGAATCATAATTTTCAGAAGAGGGCCTTTACCCCTGTACTTTATTTAGAGTGGCGTAGGCGATTTTGATGTGTAACCCAGTGTGAGAACTATTGGTGTAGACCAACTCTCCTACTCAAGAATATAAGTGATAAACTAAAACCAGCATAATTTTTCTCTCCCTGTGTTAAATTATATTTGGACCAGGCATGCTTTCCTATCTCTCTGTTAAAGAACACTGTGATTAAGCAAAAATAACCTAGCTACTTGCTCCAGGGAATATATGCTCTTGGAAGATACGTCTGTGAACCAACGAAAAAGGCTTACTTATCAAGACAAACAGTTTACTCATCAAAACTGACTTCAAGACTTTTACCCCAATGTGCCCCCAAGTCCAAAGCTATTATGTGATAAGATCTGCTAAATCCTGAGTATATCTTGCCTTATGGACTGACTTTTAAGTTTCCCAGACCAGGTCGCAATATCTTACAAATAGACTCCCTGACTCCCCCTCTTTTGAGGAACTTCTAAGACCCTGTCAAGGTTGTGTTCACCCTGATGGCAATGTGTCCAATAAGCTTACCTTTGCTCTATCAATAGGTATTTTTGGTGAGTTGAAAGTCACAGTTCAATCATCATCATTCAGTTGCATAAATTATACATTTGATAACAATGGCTACATTTTATAAGAATAAAATATAGAGTTTGAAAGACATAAATCACCTAGGTACAGACTGAGGTGAATTACTTGGGCATTTTTTGCAAAGGTTGCCTTGGTTTCTCCTTTCCACAGATGATTTTGTTCTTGGGTGTGCTCTGGCAATACTGCAAGTTTTGATAATGCAGAACATCCTAGTTTAATACCTTCACCTGAAGAAGCTGACAATTTGTAAGTTTCATTTTCTCCTGTTCAAGCATCATGCTACTCCCAGGAATCCAAAGTCCCTGATTGTTTTCCCTTTGTTAGGGGTTATTCTGTTGCTGTTTCCATCTATTAATATATGTGCTAAACCAATAAGGAAAATATGACCTGTGACCATTAGGCAATTATGACATTTACTTCATCTTAATCTGTATCTCCTACTTAAAAAAAAAAACGTTTCTATTTATTTTACACAGAAGTAACTTTACTGTATCTAAATTCTAAACCTGTATTTGACTTTAGACACAAATTGCAAAAATTTCTGAGAAAATATGTCAGAGCTCATGAACTGATGTTCTAAAATGGAAAATATTCAAGAAAATTAAGAGACTATCAAAAAAAAAAAAAAGTGGTCTGAGAAGAAGGAACATTAGGTTAAATACCCAAAAGACAAATAAGGATATGTGACTGATGAGCTTGGATCTTTAAAGGGCACATATAAAAGACAACTAAGAGTGAATTTGGTAGAGTGGGATGACGTGAGGATCCAGAATAAGCCTACAGTTGTGTCCCCAAAATTAAAATAAAATTATTTTAAAGTTAAATTTGGCTAAAAGGGCCTTTAAAATTACCTATATAGTATGAAGAGGAGAAGGAACTGAGCTTGAAAAACTTGACAAGAGCCGTTACATCCATACTTGGGAGCATGTGGTTAAAGGTCAAAATTCTTAAAAGCTTTTGATTCAACCTCAAACTCCCATATTTAAGATAAAGAAAGTTAGACTTTAAAAATAAATGTCAACATGTGTATTTTTGATTCTCTATTTGAAGTCCTGGGACATGTCTGGTTTGAGGCAATAAGGGAGGAAGTAGTGAGATAAAGCCACACAACAGTTCAGCTCAGGTGGGTCATTTAGCTCTAAGGACTGGGTCCAGCTGCAAGTTCAGACACAACTATGATGCATGACATTGAATAGGCTAGGACTCTATGGTATAATTTTAATAGAATGAGCATTAGATTTATCCATGATACTTATTTCTGTCTTATTTTATGATAATGTCTGGATCTGTAGTTAAGGCAGCAAAGACACTAAGTAAGTTTGGACACCTAAATCTCAACATCAGGTAAAACATTTGCTCATATTTTAATGTATAGACCTCCAGATTTGGGGTATGCAGATATAGACACATAAGATTGGTATAATACAGTGCATAGTGTTTTATAACCTTTTAAACTTTACATATTAAGCTTTGTCAAAAATATTCATCGATAACTTTTAATGTCTGCATAGAGATTGGATTGGATCATAATTGATTTAACTATCAAACTATTGTTAAAACTGTAATGTTTTAGCCCCAAAACTTGCATATAGCTATAATATTTTCATACACTACTAATTATTTTCTCCAGATAAACTCCTAGAAGTAGAAATACTGGGTCCAAGGCTATGCATATTTTTAAGGCTTTTCTCTCATCATTTAAGCTGTTAAAAGTCTTGTTGGCAGGAATTTATTGATGAGAAATTGTATATGTGTAAAAGAATAAAGGCAAATGTCAGTGATTTTACTATTTCACAGTATGATATTTTAATACATTGGGTGTATCAAGTTGGCAACAGATAAGGAAGTGTTGACTGTAATGTCAGAAGATCTGGATTAAATTCCCACAATGTCACCTGTTACTAGAGTCTTTAAGAAATGCATTGATCTCAATCAACCTATTTCATCATCTTTAAAGTTGGATTAATAATACCTGTCATAGCAACCTCTCATGCTTGTTTTAAGAATGAATATGAAACAAAGTACATGGAGAACTTAGAAATACATATCAAGATTTTCACTAAGCTCAGGGCTGAATGGAAGTCACAGCTGGATCTCTGAGTGTGTCTGCAGTACCCACGGGAGCCCAACTACAGCTGAGTAGGTCAGGGAGCTGCATGGTCCTCTGATCAGCTAGACTTCAACACGTACATTATTCAGAGAAGCAGTTACTGCTTAAAGTAAAGGAGCATGTCACTCTTTTTCTATTGTTACATCACAAATTACACTCTATGGTTTAAACAAAAACAATCATTCACTATCATTCACAGTTTCTGAGGGTTAAGAATTCAGAAAAGGTTGTCTGGAGCCTCAGTTGGAACACATGCAGGCTGGAGGCTGGAATATTCTGAAGGTTCCTTCATGTACGTGCCTGGCAGTTGATGCTAGTTCTGAGCTGAAGGCATGGTTGGACTATCGCTTTGAATGTCTATACGTGACCTTGACATGTGCCCTGGTTTTCCTTACAACATGGTGGCTGGGTTAACCTGGGGGCTGGATTCTATGGAGAAACATCAAGAGAGAAAGGGAGAGACAGACACAGAGAGACACAGAGACAGTGAGAAGCAGGAAAAAGCCACCTTGCCTTTATGAACCAGGAAGTAGCTATGGAGATCACATGGCATCATCTCCACCACATGCTACTGGTTGACAGTTTCAAAGGTGCACTCTGGTTCAAGAAGAGGGAACGATGATGGCACCTCTTGATAGAGGTATGTCAGTATCACATTGTAAGGCACCACCTGGGATATAATGTATCTTGGTGAAACCATCTTTGGAAAATACAATGTAACACAGAATATACAAACCGCTAGAACTGTTACTTCTCTCCTCCTCTATAAAGTTGTAAAAGCTACATTCTTCTTCCCAGGAGCCATCTTGTGAAGGTACCAGGGGTCATGTTGTGGGGTGGAAAACTCAAGAAATCTGAGAGATTAGAAAGGCTAAGCATTATTTTAAAAAGCCTTGAAAATTATTAGTATTAACTAAGTTCTAAGCTGGGTTAAATTAATGACTAATATTCTAATATTTTTTAACTACCCAATGTTTAGGACTTGAAAGAATCATTTAGTTATACATAAAATTTAAAATATTGAGTTTCTCAACACCTTCATTCTAGTATAAGTTAAAATTTATTACTCTGCTTTTATTGAATTAAGTTTGTTAAAAAGAATTACTTCAGGTTTAGAGAGAATTCTGCTTACTTGTACTTAATATAGCAAGTTGCCTGATTAGGATTGAATATTAAAATTGTTGAAGTTGGAAAATCTTATTTGGGATTTGAGGAAGACACCTTTGAACTAGGAGAATGGTTGTATTCTGATAGGCATTTATAAATATGCACTGACTAAAGAGGTGCCTTACAGTTACACTGGGGAAGTCCTAAACCCATGACTGCTGATGCCCAGGAGTAAATCCTGAATGTGGTAGATTTGGGGGAAATTTACTGTCAGATGTTATGATTGCCTTATATGATTAAAGAGTGAAGAAGGTGTGGGTTCTTGATATCAGTGCATCCAGTGAGAAAAGGAAGCAAACTTTGGACATAAGGAGAAACAATAGCTCCTCTTTCTCAGGCCAGGAGGCATCTGGAGACTCTTTTCATCTTTTGAGTTGGCAGACAGGAGCCATGCTGGGCCTCTTTTTCTTGTTCAGACCTTTGTCTTTTGTTTTTGTTCTACTTTCTTGTTTTGTTTCATTCTACTTTTTTTGTTTACTTCATTCTGTCTTGCATTTCCTGTACTCTATATTTTGGATATCATATTTATAATTTTCAGAGGTTTTTCTTTTGTATTGTTTCTTTTCATACCATTTTTTTTTCTTATGGATGCAATATTTTCTCTTACCTCTGAAAGATATCGATTACAGTTACTTTGATTTAAGTTTTCTCCAGGCACTTTTTCTGCTTACTTATTTTGTAGCTATCTTTAATGTTGGGGAATTTCAGTTGTCTGGTTACATAGTGTTGGCTACATTGAAGAATGAGACACCAAACTTAATCAGTAGCTCTGTGCTGGTGGACTGGAAGGCTTCCCTGGAGGGTGATAGGGTGAACAGCTGGCTTTTCTCTAACTTCCAATGTAAATGTTGATAAATATTGCCTCCTTCGGTTGATTTTTCCAGAGAAGGATCTGTCAGTATCATCACAGGAAGTTTACAGCTAGTTTAGGAAAGGTAAAGGGAGGTTTTTCACCATTCCATATACACATCTTTACCTAGTCTCTCTATGTACAACGTTGTTCTTTGCCCTTCTGTGTACATACCTCTTTATATATAGATTAATATTGCAGAGGGGAGGTTCAGGAGGGACGGTTATCCATGTGTTTAGGGTGGAAGCCTGAAGGTATAGCAATTCCTTTAAAGTCAGCTCCCCAAACACTCTCATATGCTACATTGCATCAACTTTCTGAGACTTTCTGGGGTTCCATGGAGAAAATTGCCTTGCTTCTCACCGAACCACTCCAGCAACTGCAGGAACATTGGTAAATCGTACATCTTCCTTCACCTGCCTTCTATCATCATACATTGGGATAAGAGGGCTATAGAAGTCACCTCGTTTCATTTGAATTTAGGATTCATATTTCTATCTCCTCCTTAATGCTTTGGGATAATTTTTAAAAGGAGAAGGGAAAAGATATGTTGACTCTACGCTTTGAAATTCTAAATCTGGTTAATATATCAAATATATATTTTAATAGAATTAATATATTAAGCTAGAACATCTAGATTTTAAAGAATAGAAATAATAAAATAAAAAACATCCAGAATCCTATCACTCTGAGATAATCACTCTTAAAGTATTAATATATATTCTTAATTGACATATTATTATTCTATCTTGCTGTTCTAAGGTTAATTTTTTAACCACCCAAGTCCTCAATTTACACCAAGTAAACGCCTTCCACAGCCAGTTTACCATTTAATGGAATGATGTTTCCTTTAGAGTATCAAGTATATCTCTTTATTTACAGCTATTTTTCTGGAAGGCATTTACAAACATTAGAGAGCACTCCATAAAGACTTGGACTCTAAGAATTGATACTTCTTGTCTATACAAATAAATAACTCAAGTCAAAAACAAAAATTCCATACAATAGAGAAAATGATAAGTGTTAGTCATTGATTGCTTCTCTAGAAAGAAAGAAATGATCTGTAGTTTCACCTTCCACAGCTCAGAAACAGTAACACTTGTGAAGCTCTCATGAGCTACCAAATTAATCAGTCATGGTTCATGACATTGAGAAATCCCTTCACAACAGAGGCTGTGTCTTATTTATCCTTATCTCTTTCCTGGCGCCTAGATAGCTACTTGGCACATATTTCATGCTTAAGAAAAGGATATTAAATACCTGAAAAAGTACCTCTGACATAATTTAATAGACTATATTTCTGCATTCAGGTTTCTTTTTCCCTTTGCTGATATCAATTTCAATTTAGACTAAGATATTGGAGAAATTAATTTATTGTGCAGATGGCATCTGCAAGTGAAAATAAAATGTAGTTTCCTTGGCTTTCCTCTGAATAAGGGTGCTTTGCTTCTCTTTCAAGCAAAAAATATATTATTTTATCAGAAATGTGTGAAAGAAGTCTAACTTTTGAAAATATCAAAAGAAAAGTGGTATATTTGGAATATAACAAATTTGGTTAATTTACACTTTTTAATTTAATGATTTATTTATTACTAGAAAATCTATATTGATTGCATTAAAAATACAGATAAGAAACAAAGATAAAAAAAGAAACTTAGAATCATAAGCCCAATAGTCAAAGATAGCCACTGTTTACATCTTTGTTCTACTTCTTATGCATAATATATTTACCAAATTTAAAAGCAAAGAATTGTATGATTTGCTCATACAAATAATTAAAATGTTCAAACACCCCTGGGAGAGTGTAAAGTAATATAGCCACTTTAGAAGCATTCTGTCAGTTCCCCAAAAGGTTAAACAGAGTTGCTATATGACCAGGCAATTCTACTATGATGTATATACCAAAGAGAAATAAAAATATATGGCCACTCAAAAACATGTACATGAATGTTCGTAGTAGCTTTATTCATAATAGCCAAAAGTTTGCCTGGTTTTGGTACCATGGTGATGCTGGCCTTGTAAAATGAGTTCAGAAGCATTCCTTCCCCTGCAATTTTTGAAATAGTTTGAGAGGATTAGTGTTATCTCTCATTTAAAGGTTTAGTAGAATTTATCTGTGAAGGCATCTGGTCCTAGAGTTTTGTTTCTTGGGAGTTGTTACAGTACTGATTCAATTTCAGAATGATAATTAATCTGTTCTTATTTTCTATTTCTATTTCTTCCTGGTTCAGCCTTGGGAGATTGTACGTTTCTAGGAATTTATCCATTTCTTCTAGGTTGTCCATTTTACTGGCTTATACTTGCTCATAGTAATCTCTTACGATTTTTGTATTTCCTCTTAGATTTCTGGTTTTATTTATTTGAGCCCTCTCTTTTTTCCTGATGTATCTGGCTAAAGTTTAATCAATTTTGTTTATCTTTTCAAAGGACCAACTCCTAGTTTCATTGATATTTTCTATTGTTTTTTAGTCTCTTTCATTTATTTCTGCTCTGATCGTTTTAGGTTTTCTACTAATTTTAGATCTTGTTTGTTCTTCTTTTCCTAATTCCTTTAGATGTAACATTAGATTGTTTATTCGGGTTTTTTATTATTTCCTGAGGTGGATGCACTAGTAGGTGGGGCTGGTTCCCAGCCTGGTTGGCTTCCATACTCTGCCTCATGTGGTGGTTGCTGGCCTGCTGGTGGGCAAGGCTGGGTCCTGGCATGGCTTGTGGCACACCTAGGGAGGTTCCCAGGGCTGGTACTAACCTGCTGATGGATGAGCAAGTTCCCACTGATGCCTAATTCTTTATGACCTGTGAGACAAAAATGGTTGTTAAAATTTTACTTGGCTGGATAGAAATCAAAAGATGAATAATATTTTATAACATGCAAAATTATACGAAATTCAAATTTCAGTGTCATATGTAAAGTTTTGTTGATACAACCAAACCCCTTTATTTATATATCATCTGTGGCTGCCTTGATGCTACACAGAGATAAGTAGTTGAGACAGACATTCAATGGTCTGCAAAGTCTAAAATACTTACTCTCCTGCCCTTTACAGAAAACATTTGCTGACCCTTGTTTTAATCTTTTTGTTCCATTGTAATGTCAGCCACAGAGGTTGATATTTCAGAATGGGAAGTAATTCTATTTGGCTCATGCAACCTAAGACTAACTTATTAGAATTGGAAGCCTGTTTTTTAAGTTGTTCAGCTACTGTATCTTGAATAATAAAGAAAAATTCAGGAAAACCAAACAGAAAGGCATCTGCTGACGAATATAACATTTTGTCCACTGTCTTTATGCAAGAGTGTGCTTCAGCCATAAACATCATTCACTTTTTCATGATCTCTTTATCCCAAGATGAGATAATCATTGAAGTATCAGGGTTTTTTAAATCCTCATTTTGAGTGATCTATTTATCTTTAAGAATGACTCATTAGAAGCTAGGAACTATTACTTTTTGTCTCACTGATTTATCTTAATGAATGAGATAAAGTTTAGAGGCCCTGGTTATTGTCAGCAGTCAGTGAGGACTTCAATTTTTGTTTTTATCTCAGAACTTGCAACATATAAAGAATGTAATGTTCACATTTCTTCACCCTCCAAAGTAAGATTATCACCAACAGAACTTGAAAGGAAAGTATCTTCCTTTAAGTTTTGAAAGGACATACTTGGTTTCTCTTCAATATTGGGTGTTTATTACCAAGATGTGTATATAATGCAGTAAAGTACATACTTTTTGTTTGTTTCTGGTAATATCATAGACTCTGAGACTGGGGTATATAACAAGTTCCAGAGATAATGAAAAGAGTAAGTTAGAGATATTGTTACTACCAGAGACCTTCATTTTCTTTGTTCATCTACTACTTTTACTTTCAGGGGAGATAATTTAATTATATCACTTTTTTACTGGGCAATATGAAGTAAAAACACCTGCAAAAAGAACTACATATATGTTAAATTTATGTTAAACTGAGATAATATTCTAGCACTCAATATGTTTGGCCCAGACCGAAGTGAAGAAATAAAAGAGCTAATGGAATCGCTGTACCTAGGAAATCTTTGGTGGTGACTGAAATCTCAGGTATTTTTCTGGAGATGGAATATTATTCTGGTTCATAAATTTAGTAGATAGGAGGACCACTTATGGCTTCCTCCTGGTCATCAATATCAAAACTCCATCCAAAATCATTTGTTCTGTGGGTTAGGGAACCACGAGCTTGATTTTTTTAAAATTGATGAATACACTTTCCAAGTATATACTCCTGAACTTGGGACATCATTATTGGAAAAAATATTTTCCATTTTCCCACCTACTATGAGATAAATTCAGTCACAATCATTTATCACTTAACAACATAAGCCTCCAGTGGACCACTGGGGTCAATGTGTGAAAACTGTTGAAGTATCCCTTCTCTAGATAACAATCTCGTGCCTTTATAAGTTTTTCAGTTTTTGAAGAAGACAGAGTACAGTGGCATAGTCTGTATAAAAGCAATTATAGGAGCCTGTATCAGAGGTTATTTTCTCATTTTCTAATTGTCTCCAGTCTTCTTATAACAAATGAGGCAATGTATCCTTGTCTTAGTAACAAAATTTAATATTTACTATTTCCAGAACTTTCCTGAATATTTTATATACATTCTCTTTATTCTCACAACAACCTTTTGGAGTAGTATTCTTAACCCCACATTACATTTATTTTGAAGAGACCGAGACCCCAAGTCACACAGCAAGTTTAAGGGGAACTCAATATTTGCCCCCAGGCTCTTTGCACTACACTGTTGATATAATGGCTTGTTGGTATGAAAGAAGCACAGCTCCCATCTTTATCAGGCCAGTACAGTTTCCTTGGTTATACAGATCAAATAAAATCTTAGGGAATACTTTAAAATTTCATCTTATCCTTTCTAAGCCATGACCAAATGTCTCTGGTGTTATAATTCCCTAAATCTTGAGAACCGCACCCACTTCTTGCTCTTGTTGGCGGTCACTACCTGACCAGTCCCATTATAATCAATAGCCCTTTGTGGTTACAGTCTCTCCAACCTGTGGAGAAAGGACAAGAAGTCCTCTGACCCCTTCTGGGGCTTCTTTATCAGCCTCTCCTTCTGGCTATTAACTGGGAGGACACACTTTGTAGGAAACATAATGTGAGCTCCAACAGCCAGCCAGGTGATGTCAATAGATCTACTATATAAATTCCTTCTCCCAAAACACTGAATTTATTTGCCTAAATTATGCCAAATGCTGGCTCTTCACAGCAGTCATTATGAACCAGGGATTAGTATAATTGTGCATCAGTTAAAATAGCATGCTGTTAAATTTCTTGAGAGCTGTCCATGATTGTGCTTTAATGTGCATTCCTGATGGGTCTAAAAAAAACAAATGAAGCGTGCTCCAAGTACGTGTTCATGTCTCCCAGACAAAGCATCTCTAAAACGAAGACCACCTCATCTCGTCTACCTTCTGTCAATACTCTGATGATTTGTACAAATCATCCTGGGTCCATTCCCACTCCTTCTGAATATGGATTTTCATAGTGATGCTAAGGTAAGTGCAAATTCCAACTCTAGTTTCTTTTGTGTCTCGTAACTGGAAAGATCATCCTCACTGCCAGAAAAGAAAGATAGAGGGAGGGGTTCAGGTAGCAGGGAAATGGTTAGAAATGTCCTGGTGTATCAAGTATTCCAAACTTAAAGCCTCCTTGAATCCTTCTAAAAGTCCACAATTTAGTGAAACAAATCTTAATTTGATCAACCAGAACCCTGATGTCTTTACTTTTTTTTTTTTTATCGGAGTATATTTGCTTTACACAGCTGTGTCAGTTTCTGCTATACAGCAAAGTGAATCAGCCATACATACATATATCCCCTCTTTATTGGATTTCCTTCCATTTAGGTCACCACAGAGCACCAAGTAGAGTTCCCTGTGCTATACAGTATGTTCTCATTAGTTATCTATTTTATACATAGTAGTGTGTATATGTTAATCCCAATCTCCCAATTCACCCCACCCCATGTTTCCCCCTTGGTATCCATACGTTTGTTCTCTATGACTGTGTCTCTATTTCTGCTTTGCAAATAAGGTCATCTCTACCATTTTTCTAGATTCCACATATATGCGTTAATATATGATATTTGTTTTTCTCTTTCTGATTTACCTCACTCTGTATGACAGTCTCTAGGTCCATCCATGTCTCTACAAATGACACAACTTCCTTTCTTTCTAATGCTGAGTAATATTCCATTGTATATATGTACCACATCTTCTTTATCCATTCCTCTGTTGATGGACATTTAGGTTGCTTCCATGTTCCGGTTATTGTAAATTGTGCTTCCATGAACATTGGGGTGCACGTATCTTTTTGAATTATGGTTTTCCTCCGGGTATATGCCCAGGAGTGGGATTGCTGGGTCATATGGTAGTTCTATTTTTAGTTTTTAAGGAACCTTCATACTGTTCTCCATAGTGGCTGTATCAATTTACATTCTCACCAACAGTGTAAAAGATTTCCCTTTTCTCTCCATCATTTATTGTTTGTACATTTTTTGATGATGGATATTCTGAGTGGTGTGAGGTGATACCTCATCGTAGTTTGATTTGCATTTCCCAACGACTAGTGATGTTGAGCATCTTTTCATGTGTTTATTGGCCAACTGTATGTCTTCTTTGGAGAAATGTCTCTTTAGGTCTTCTGCAAAGTTTTTGATTGGTTTGTTTATTTATTTCTTTGATATTGAGCTGCATGAGCTGTTTGTATACTTTGGAGATTAATCCTCTGTCAGTTGCCTCATTTGCAAATGTTTTCTCCCATTCTGAGGGTTGCCTTTTTGTCTCCTCTTTGGTTTCCTTTACTGTGCAAAAGCTTTTAAGTTTTTTTAGGTCCCTTTTGTCTATTTTTGTTTTTCTTTCCATTATGCTAGGAGGTGGGTCAAAAAAGATCTTGCTGCAATTTATGTCAAAGAGTGTTCTGCCTATGTTTTCCTCTAAGAGTTTTATAGTGTCTGGCCTTATGTTTAGATCTTTAATACATTTTGAGTTTATTTTTGTGTATGGTGTTAAGGAGTGTTCTAATTTCATTCATTTACATGTAGCTGTCCAGTTTTCCCAGCACCACTTATCGAAGAGACTGTCTTTGCTCCATTGTATATTCTTGCATCCATTGTCATGGATTAGGTGACCATAGGTGTGTGGGCTTATCTCTGGGCTTTCTATCCTGTTCCATTGATCTATATTTCTGTTTTTGTGCCAGTACCATACTGTCTTGATTACTATAGTTTTGTAGTATAGTCTGAAGACAGGGAATCTAATTCCTCCAGCTCCGTTTTTTTCCGTCAAGATTGCTTTGGCTATTCGGGGTCTTTTGTGTCTCCATACAAATTTTAAGATTTTTTGTTCTAGTTCTGTAGAAAATGCCATTGGTAATTTGATAGGGATTGCATTGATTCTGTAGATTGCTTTGGGTAATATAGTCATTTTCACAAGGTTGATTCTTCCTATCCAAGAACATGGCATATCTGTCCATCTGTTTGTGTCATCTTTGATTTCTTTCATCAGTATCTTATAGTTTTCTGCATACAGCTTTTTTGCCTCCTTAGGTAGGTTTATACCTAGGTATTTTATTCTTTTTGTTGCAATAATAAATGACATTGTTTCCTTAATTTCTCTTTCTGATCTTGCATTTTTTGTGTATAAGAATGCAAGGGATTTCTGTGTATTAATGTTGTATCCTGCAACATTACTAAATTCATTGATTAGCTCTAGTAGTTTTCTGCTGGCATCTTTAGGATTTTATATGTATAGTATCATGTCATCCACAAACAGTGACAGTTTTACTTTTTCATTTCCAATTTGGATTCCTTTTATTTCTTTTTTTTCTCTGATAGCCATGGCTAGGACTTCCAAAACTATGTTGAATAATAGAGGTGAGAGTGGACACCCTTGTCTTGTTCCTGATCTTAGAGGAAATGCTTTCAGTTTTTCACCACTGAGAATAATGTGTGCTGTGGGTTTGCCATATATGGCCTTTATTATGTTGAGGTAGTTTCCCACTATGCCCACTTTCTGGAGGGTTTTTATCATAAATGAGTGTTGAATTTTGTCAAAAGCTTTTTCTATACCTATTGAGATGATCATATGGTTTTTATTCTTCAGTTTGTTAATATGGTATATCACATTGATTGATTTGCATATATTGAATCCTTGCATCCTGGAAATAAATCCCACTTGATACTTTTAATGTTTTGTTGGATTTGGTTTGTTGGTATTTTGTTGAGGATTTTTTCATCTATGTTCATCAGTGATATCAGCCTGTAATTTTCTTTTTTTGTGTCATCTTTGGTTTTGGTATCAGGGTGATGATGGCCTTGTAGGATGAGTTTGGGAGTGTTCCTTCCTCTGCAATTTTTTGGAAGAGTTTAAGAAGGACGGGTGTTACCTCTTCTCTAAGTTTTAGATGGAATTCACCTGTGAAGCCATCTGGTCCTAGACTTTTGTTTGTTGGAAAGTTTTTAATCACAGTTTCAATTTCATTGCTTGTGATTGGTCTGTTCATATTTTCTACTTCTTCCTGGTTCAGTCTTGGAAGGCAGTACCTTCCTAAGAATCTGTCCATTTCTTCCAGGTTGTCCATGTTATCGGCATATAGTTGCTTGTAGTAGCCTCTTATGATCCTTTGTATTTCTGTGGTGTCCACTGTAACTTCTTTTTCATTTCTAATTTTACTGATTTGAATCCTCTCCTTTTTTTTCTTGATGAGTCTGGCTAAACGCTTGTCAATTTTGTTTATCCTCTCAATGAACCAGCTTTTGGTTTCACTGATCTTTGCTCTTGTTTTCTTTGTTTCTATTTCATTTATTTCTGCTCTGATCTTTATGATTTCTTTCCTTCTACTAACTTTGTTTTTTTTTGTTTTTGTTTTGTTTTTCTTTCTCTAGTTGTTTTAGGTGTAAGTTTAGATAGTTTATTTGAGATTTTTCTTGTTTCTTGAGGTAGGATTTATTGCTATAAAATTCTGTCTTAAAACTACTTTTGTTGCATCCCATAGATGTTGGGTCATCGTGTTTTCATTGTCATTTGTCTCTAGGTATTTTTTTTATTTCCTCTTTGATTTCTTTAGTGATCCATTGGTTATTTAGTAGCATATTGTTTCACCTCCATGTGTTTGCGTTTTTTAGAGTTTTTTTTTTTTTTTCCTGTAATTGATCTCTAATCTCATAGCATCGTGGTTGGAAAAGACACTTGATACGATTTCAATTTTCTTAAATTTACTGAGGCTTGATGTGTGACTCAGATGTGATGTATCCTGGGGAATGTTCCATGTGCACTTGAGAGGAAAGTGTATTCTGCTCTTTTTGCATGAAATGTCCTATAAATAGCAATTAAATCTGTCTGGTCTAATGTGTCATTTAAGGCTTATGTGTCCTTATTAATTTTCTGTCTGGATGATTTATCCATTGGTGTATATGTAGGGTTAAAATCCCCCGCTATTATTGTGGTACTGTTGATTTCACCTTTTATGGCTGTTAGCATTTGCCTTATGTATTGAGTTACTCCTATGTTGGGTGCATAAATATTTACAATTGTTATATCTTCTTGGAATAACCTCTTGATCATTATGTAGTGTTCTTCCTTGTCTCTTGCAATAGTCTTTATTTTAAAGTCTATTTTATCTGATATGAGTATTGTGACTCTAGCTTTCTTTTGATTTCCATTTGCACGGACTGTCTTTTTCCATCCCTTCACTTTCAGTCTGTTTGTGTCCCTAGGTCTGAAGTAAGTGTCTTGTAGAGAGTATATATATGGGTCTTGTTTTTATATCCATTCAGCCAGTCTGTGTCTTTTGGTTGGAGCATTTAATCTGTTTACATTTAAGGTAATTATTGATAGTATGCTCCTATTGCTATTTTCTTCATTGTTTTGGGTTTGTTTTTATGTGTCTTTTTCTTCTCTTGTGTTTCCCTCCTAGAGAAGTTCCTTTAGTGTTTGTTGTAAGGCTGGTTTGGTGGTGCTGAATTCTCTTAGCTTCTGTTTGTCTGTAAAGCTTTTGATTTCTCCATCAAATCTGAATGAGATCCTTGCTGGGTAGAGTAATCTTGGTTGTAGGATTTTCCCTTTCATCACTTTAAATATATCCTACCACTCCCTTCTGGCCTGCAGAGTTTCTGCTGAAAAATCAGCTGAAAACCTTGTGGGGATTTCCTTGTATGTTATTTGTTGCTTTTCCCTTGCTGCTTTTAATATTTTTTCTTTGCATTTAATTTTTGTTCATTTGATTAATGTATATTTTGGCATATTTCTCCTTGGGTTTACCCTGTATGGGACTTTCCGCGCTTCCAGGACTTGACTATTTCCTTTCCCATGTTAGGGAAGTTGTCGACTCTAATCTCTTCAAATATTTTCTCAGGCCCTTTTTCTTTCTATTCTTCTTCTGGAACCTCTATAATTCGAATGTTGGTGCATTTAATGTTGTTCTGGAGGTCTCTGAGACTGTCCTCATTTGTTTTCATTCTTCTTTCTTTATTCTGCTCTGCAGCAGTTATTTCCACCATTCTATCTTCCAGGTCACTTTTCTGTTCTTCTACCTCATTTATTCTGCTATTGATTTCTTCCAGTGTATTTTTCATTTCATTTATTGTATTGTTCATCACTGATTGCTTATTCTTTAGTTCTTCAAAGTCATTGTTAAATATTTCTTGTATCTTTTAGATCTGTGCCTCTATTTTATTTCTGAGATCTTGGATCATCTTTAATATCATTACTCTGAATTCTTTCTTTTTCAGGTAGATTGCCTATTTCCTCTTCATTTATTTGGTCTTATGGGATTTTACCTTGCTCCTTGGTCTGCAGCATATTTCTCTGTCATCTCATTTTGTCTAACTTACTATGTTTATGGTCACCTTTCCACAGGCTGCGGGGTCATAGTTCCTCTTGCTTCTGTTGTCTGCCCCCTAGTAATTGAGGTTGTTCCAGGGGCTCATGTAGGCTTCCTGGTGGGAGGGACTCTTGCCTGAGCTCTGGTGTGTGGAGCTGAGTCTTTTCCCTCTTATGGGCAGGGCAGCATCAGGTGGTGTGCTTTGGGGTGTCTCTGAGCATATTACGTCTTTAGGCAGCCTGTCTGCTGATGGGTGGGTCTGTGTTCCTGTCTTGCTGGTTGTTTAGTGTGAGGTGTCCAGCACTGGATCCTGCAAGTAGTTCGGTGGAGCTGGGTCTTTTTGTCAAGATAGATACCTCTGGGAGAGTGCATGCTGAATAATATTCCCTGGGCCCAGGAATTCTCTGGTGGTCCAGTGCCCTGGATGAAGTTCTCCCACCCCAGAGACCCAGGCCTGACCCCTGGCAGGGGAACCAAGAGCCTACAAGCTGCATAGTATGACCAGAGAAAAAAGAAAAAAGAAACAGGAATACAACCAGACAAACAAAAGACAAATAACAAAAACAAAAACAAGCAAACAGCAAGAACAACAACACACACACACACACACACACACACACACACACAAAGAAAGAAAACAGACATCCAAACACAAGACAAATGATAAGAACAAAGCCAAACAGAAAAAAACAGACCAAAGAAAAAAAGAAAACAATAAAGAATAGAACACACAAACAAACAAAAGAACTCAAAAGTGAAAGAATCAATAAAGGCTAAAGTAAAAAAACAAAAAATGAAAAACAAAACAAAAACAGAAAGCAAACTAAAAAAAAAGCAAAGAAAACATAAAAGAAACACATAAAAAAGATTAAAAAGGGGAAGAAAACAAGAAAAAAAGAATAATTACAAAACACAGAACAACAAAACAGAAACGCAAAACAACAAAAAAGTAAAAATAGAAACAATATTTATTAAAAAATAAAAAAATAAAAAATAATAAAAACAACTGAACAAAATGAAACAAACAAAAAAAGTATAATAGTAATAAGAATATTTTCTTGGTGCATCCTCTGTTAGTGTCCTTGCTCCCACAGTGAGGCACAGCCAACCCCCAATTCCCCAGGAGACCCTCCAAGACCTCTAGATAGGTCCCACATACCTCTGTGGGCACTGTGGTGGCAGCTCAGACTCTGGTCTGGCCCAACTCTCATGTGTACTTTCCCCCAAAGTCCACTGCTGCTAAAGCTAGACTGGTCTCTGTTGTAGGAACACTTTTTGTCTATTCAGATACTCCACAGATGCAGGATTTGATTTACTAAGCCACAGATGCAGAATTTACCAAGCCAATCGTGAGGATTTAATCCATGGCTTGTGCAGCTGCACTGAGATATTTCTGTTCCTTTTCCTTCGTTGCACTGCCCTTGGGTCTCAGCTTTGGTTTTGGCCCCACCTCTGCATGTGAACCACTGTCAGGTGTCTGTTCCCTGACCAGGCGAGAGGGAGTAAAAGCAGCAGCTGATGGGGGCACACTTACTCAGGCTGGGGAGGGGTACAGCAGCCACAACTGGAGTGTACGTGAAGTGCCTGCGGCAGCAGAGACCAGCAGGCAGTTGCAACACACTGGTGCATGCTCACTCTGGTGGGAGACACTCCCAGTGCCCATAGAGGCAGTGGCTGGTGTGTGGGAGCAGTGGCAGCCCTGCCCCTTGTTTGCCACTCAACAGTGGTGCCTCATTTCCTAGGCAGACCACGCTTCCTCTAGGGGCATTCCCGACAGTGGAGCCCCTCACTTCAATCCCCTCTGTTATATCCATGCAACCAACAGCTGTCCTCTCCCTGGATCCACTCTCTTAACCCTATGCTTTAGCACTCAGCCCCTGCCAGCATTGGCATATTCCTGTCTCAGGCAGGGGCACCCAGGGCTGATTCTCAAGGAGGTTTTGGGATGGTTGGTACTCAGGGCCCCAGAGCCTACACAGGTGAAGGTCGTGGCTTGAGTGGTGAGCGAGCCTGCTCAGGTGGGTGCCCCTCACAGCCCTAGGAGGCTGAAGCCAGTGGGTGGGGAAAGGGGTTGCAATGGCAACCCCATCCCTTGTGCACCACTCAACAATGATGCCTTGCTTCTATGGTGTACCGGGCTTCCTCTATAAACTTTCCCGGTTGTAGAGCTCCTTACTCCTGTCCCTGCAGGCTGTATTTGCACAGCCAACAGTTGTCCCTTCCCTGGATCCATGCTCCAAACCCCACTTTCCAGCACCCAGACCCCCTCTGCAACAGGAGACACACAACTCAGGCTGGGGTGTGTAGGGCTGTGACACAGACCATGAGCACAGTTCTCACTTTGTCCTGCCTTCTGCAGACCATCTGCTGTGTTATCCTTTGATCCCCTGAAGTTTTCTTTTTGTCCCAGCTGATTTCCCCATTGTGAGGGAGTTTTTCTGAGTGGGGAGACCTCTCCTCACCTTCAGCTTCCTGCCAGGGTTGCTGGTCCCTTTTTTGATTCCTCTTTTCTTTTTTCTTTCTTTCGTCCTACCTGGTTGTGAGGGGATTTTTCCTGTCCTTTTAGGTGTCTGAAGTCTCCTACTAATGTTCAGCAGGTACTCTTTGAAAATTGTTCTATTTATAGGTGTATTCTTGACGTACTTGTGAGGAGAGATGAATTCCATGTCCTCCTATTCCACCATATTGACTCCTTCCCCTCAGAACCCTGATTTTAACTATGAAAAGTTAATGCAACTGGGAATTCACCTTTTCCTTACATCTTTCTATGTGCCTACGCCATTGTACTGCCTGGCATACAGCTGTGAAAGCACTGGATTCAAGCTGAACGTGTTTCCTTCTACAGAGTCACATAGTTGTAGCATAGCAGTTAGGAGATCTTTGAGCCAAAGAACAATAGACCTACCTCAATGGACTCCAATAAGGAGACACTATTTTCTTATACAAAAAAAAATCTGTAGTAAGGAATTTCGGTGTTGTTCCAAGATCACCAGGGACTGAGGCTCTTCCATTTCTACCATACTCTGCATGATGGCTCAGCTTTCTTCTTGCCTCTCCTGGTCAAAATATGCCTACTGCAGTTCCAAGCATCACGATAGCCAATAATGCATCTGGTCCAAGGAAAGGGATATTTATTCAACATTTCTATTATGGATGAAAACACTTTCCACAGGCCAAGCAGACAGCCCTTCAATTCCCATAGCAGGTTCTGGCTACAATGGGGTGAGATGCCTGGCCATAACCTTCTCACAGATAGAGCAGCCAAAATGAGTACCTGGCATTTTAATCTTTGGCCAAAAATATCCTTATGAACATAGAAACAGAGAGGTAGTCATGGGTAAGTAACCCAGTATATTTGACAAAATATGGAACTCAGTTTTGTTAGTTGTCTAGAATCAGAATATCTGAGTATATTGCTTTTTCTATGTAGAATACAAAGGGTCACCAGAATTGCCTATTTATCCTGTTATTCTTCCATATCACAATCCCTCCAAAATAACCTAGTGTGGTGCCAAGTTCATGGCCTGAAGTCATGATTTCATTACATGTGTCATCCTCAAACAATAGCAGAAGGGGTTGATACCTTAATTTCTAATTTACTCCCCACAACCAAATGCTTAGTTTCCCATTACTACATGGGAGGACCTCATGCTCCCCATTTTGTTCCACCCAAATCCGTGTCAAGTCTGAAGTCTATTCCTGAAAACCTCACTACCAGGCATCAGTAGCTTACAAAAAGACTGGGAGGAAGAGACAAAACCTAGGTGCCTTTGGTATAGGACATTTATTATAAGAGTGCTCAAAATGAGACAGGAGGGAAAGGGCAGGACACAAACACTAGATAATGAAGAAGGGGCACAGCTATTGGGATGTGATAAAGACGGGCTGGAACAAGCTGAAACCAAGGTGGCTTTGAGAATAGTCTCATCATTGACATTTAGTTCATTATATCTTCATTATAATACTAAAAATCACTCCCCCTTATGCCATGACTGTCCTGAGGAGGACCATAAAAGGCCAAAAAGTGGGCAGTGACCCAATTCCTGGGAAATCCCCACCCTACCCTGAAATAGCAAGAATACTCCCCCCACTCCTTAACCTATGAAATTACTTAACTCATAAAAATCTGTGACCCCATGCCCTGGGGCCACTCTCACTTTCTGAAATGGTCTGCATTCTGCCTATGGAATGTGTATCTCTCTAAATAAACTTGCTTTCCCTTTACTCTGGTTTGCTCTTGAATTCTTTCCTGCACAAAGCCAAGAATCCTCACTTGGCAGTCCATCCTAAGGACTCCTGCAAGTCCCAGGACATGACATTTCCCTCTTCTGCCACAAAAAGAGTGTTTCTATGTCTCTGTAGCCATGCTTGTTGTTCTGGGTTTGGGTTTCAGTTTTTATAAGAGCAAATATTATCTTAGTGATTTTCTGCACCAGACTATTCAGAGTTAAATCAAATGGTCTGCCTCCTCTTTGTTTATTTAATAATTATATATTCTAAGAATGATCATTTTTTCACTGTTAAGTATGGAGCATATCACTAAGCAGAGCTTCATCTTGGCCATGTCAGGAGGAATTGGCCTTTTCCAAGAGCAGATGCCAGTAGACATGTTTGAATCAGATATATAGTCCTTGATCCCATCATTTGTGGCTAGGCCAGCATGGTAACTTTTATTCAACCCAGGTGGCATGATCCTCAGCTGTTTCTTGTTAAAACAATACTTACTAGAAGAATACAGTGGATTTCAAATGTGCTTTAGACTTTATTTCTGAATCACTCCAAAGCATCAACAGCAGCCATTTGGAGAATGCCTGCTTCATGCCAGTCAACTTACTAAGTGTGTTGCGTATTTAATCAGCAGAGAAGTAGTAATGTCTGCATAGTACAGATGAAGAAACACAGTCTCCAGTATCGTACAATAGATAAACCTATCTATATTCACTGCATTAATTGACTTTGAATAGCTTGAAAGAAGATGGGCATTAATTGACTTTGGATAGCTTGAAAGAAGATGGTGAAAAGTCAAAGGAAAGCCCTTTAACCTTGATCACCTTTTAAATCAGAGGTATGTAAAAAGAAATAAACATAGGGAGAGAGCAAAATATTAACCAGGTCTTAAATGTTTATGGCTAATATTTCTCCAAGCAGTCTTTAATGATTAAGGAAAATAAAGTAAGTGTAAGATATGTCTGAACTTTAAGTAATCATCTTCATCTGAATAGAATTCTACTTAAAGTCTCAGCTAAACTCATTCTATAGTTCTAAACTCGTTCTATAACTAAAACTCATTTTGTTTTAGTTGTTTTTTTAACTCTTGCTTTCCCCATCTGCTATATTAGAGGGAAACTAACTCTATCGTGACAACTGTGTGCCAGGCATGAGGCCACTTGCTTTATGTACACTATGTCACCGAATTTTATTAATAGTCTTACATTTCTCTTATTTGAAATGTGCAACTCCCCGTTGATTAAAAGAGTAGGTCACAATGACATACATCTTGTGAGAATTCCTTAACATATGCATTTAAATATTATATCATACCATTTACCTGAGAACCTTAGACTATCTCTGAAATATCTCCAGATTTATAAATTATGGTTTTCCAGAAGTGATTCTAGGTTTTTCTCATTGTTACCATGAGCACATGTAATGTTTCCCCTGGTTATAACTATCCCCTAAATGGAACATTACGAACTAACTTGGGGAATGATTTTAATCTATACTCTGATGTTGTGGATATGCCCCTCGTTTCTAATTTGTATTCAGATATTCACATCAGGAAGCAAGAGTCTAATTGATTGTTCTGAAGACAGAGTGAAGACCGCATGAAAATAATTGGAAATCTTGGACTCAGCCTTGTATACATAATGCATTTTTCCCTAGTTAAGATTTTTTTGAATTTGTGGTTGTGCAGTCAAAATGAATATTATTAAACTAGCAATGCATTATTATGGATACTTTGAAGTACATAAACATGTACGTTTAAAACACCAAAAAATTAAGTATTAGGGACTTGCTTTATGGTATTAGCTTAAATTCAACTTCACTCAAAATTTACATTTTTCATTGTTAGACAGGTAAATACAGACGACTTGTGTTCAAATTCTGACTCTCCTCTTATGAGCTTGTTTAACTTCCTGCCCAAGCTCTTTAAGTTTCTTTTCTAATCTAGAAAAGTCCATAATAATTCCAAGTATTATCTGTGAGGATTATGAGATAACATAAGTGAAAATGTCTAGCCCAAGATAGGCTTTGGCAAATGTTTTTATGTCTCACTTCTGCAAAATATTAGCTTGTCTAAATGCTATACAAGTTATGTAAATCACCAAGATCGAGGGAAATTAGCGTTCATGGAAAAAACAATCCTAACTATTTCCTTTTCACTCTCTACAGGTAAAACTGTTGGATTCTAAAAGTAAAGGTAAAGGCAGATTTTAATAACCAAGTGGCAAGACAGAACTGTTAGTCTGTTTTCTCCTTAAGTACCTAGGTGTTTAAGTCCCTTAAGGGTAGAAGGACTAACTTTCCAACAGCCACTCCAGACATCCTCCCTTGTAAAATATCCATCCCTGATATTGTTCCCCGATCCTTGCCTCCAAATCTAATGTCTACCTCACAGTCTAAGTGGAGTTTTCTTTCTACACTGAAAATGCACCATGTTCTCATCCCCATGCTTTTGCAATGTGTCACCCACTCTCCTATGACCTAATACCTCACATCTCAATCTAGATAATACCTGCCTAGAAAGCCTTACCTGAACATCATACTCTGCCCAAAGAGAATAAAAGTACTTGCAATTCTATCCTCACTGAGGGGAGTAGATGATCAATAAAGAGGAGTACACAAGGAGTACTCAGTGCTTGTTGACTGAGTCCATTGGCTTCTTTTCCTCCTGTATCAGAAAAGGGAGTGTGCTAAGTCAGCAACCCAATTTGAAGCCTTCTGAGGATTCATGAATGTGATTTTACTAGCTCATCTTTGTATTTTGGAGTCTAACCTACATGTCAGGTCCACGGGCACAAATAAGTTCAGAATGGCAAAGAGAGAAGTTGGAAAAACAACTCTATCTACATTATGAATTTATGCCTGATTGCACTCTTGGGTTTAAAAAAATCGTGGCTTAAGTAGCTGCAAAGGACAGTGGACTATTAGAATTTCTGAACGTAGAACCTTATAGGTCAGTTCCCGTCACACTTCTGGTGTGTTATTTGGCACTAGTCCTTGAGGTTGACCTTAGAAAATTATTAAGAAATTCTGATTCAGCAATTTAAACTTTTCTCCTATAGGTCTAATAATAAGAAACAAATACAATGATAAAATTCAAAGCATGTTGGATAGTGTAATTAAATATTATGATTACATTAAAAGTAAATAAATATTAACTTGAAAACCACATGTAGTAATGTCCTATGTTTATTCATATTATATTCAGGAGCAGAAAGAAAACACAGCTTCTTTATTTTCAATTAACATATGTGATGTTCATGTAAGCCCCCACCTTCTGGGTAGCTGGGTGGTGGAAGCAAAGCAAAAAACAATAAATTTGTTTTAATATGATAACATCGTTTCGTTACAATAAATTGGAAGTATTTTAAACTTCTATGTTCTCTTTTGGGTCATTCAGCTCTCTCAGATCTACCTCTTCCCCTGCTTCTCTGTAGATCTGAGGGCTCCTCTCCAAGCCAGACCTGAGGAGACTGAAAAATCATGACACTTAAGCCCCCGAGTTGGTCACCTGCTCAGGTCCCATCTAGGGCTCTGGAATCTATTCACAGGGTGATACATTTTAATGGAATTTACAATATTAATACATATTAACCACAACTGGTGAAGACCACTGGCTGTTTCCAGTCTGATTTCCTCTGTCACAGATCCCCTCTTGTTTGGTGGCATTGGCACAGCCATGGGAGTTTTGGAATCAGCTTATGGGGACATTTAACAGGGAATCCATATAGTCTAAATTTAGTAGTTGGCAGTCATTTCTCTGTAAGTTAAATTATTGCTGGCAGTCTTGAAATGTTTCTAGGAATAATGTAGTCAGTTTAAAGAGTATTTAAGGAGACCTGAAATGTCCTGAAATGTCAAAACACATGTACGATAGAAACTTGATAAAGGGTTTTCCAGATTTGACAGCCAAGGTGAAAAACCTACATGGCATTACTAATTATAAGTTGTGAAGCCGAAAGGAACTTTTTTGCAACTGATACTATATTTTAAGAAATTAATTGTAAATTGATGATTTTTTAAAAACCAATTACTATTAACCATGCCAGAGGAAAGTTACTTTCCTAATCTTTCTATGGAGTGGTACTAAAACTCATCATATCAAGAAGCAGTTAAAATATAAGCAAGGAATAATGTAGGGATGAAAAGTATGATAAAGGTGAGTCAGGAAGCTCATGAATAATAACGAGTTATATCTTTTTCCTCCTATACATTTTTTAGAGCATTTGATAGCTTTTGAAAATTTAAATGTTCTTTGGTACGTTCTTTTCCATTCTGAATATACACGTTCATTTTCATTCTTAATATTTTTACTTGTAATTTTTTTTTCTTTTTTTTCGGTAAAGTTTCAAAAGTTAAGTTTCAGGCACCACAAAACCAAACGCTGGAATCCCACCTCTCCCTGACCCACCCCGGGCGCGGCTGATGTGAACTTGTAGCCGCAGTAGGGATGGAGGCCTCCCATGTCCGCGGTGTCTTCCTGAGCGGCGCAGCTCTGAGCGTGAACTGGGGTGAATGGCCCCACGTGCTGTTGGAACCTGCTGACCCCACGGCAGGGATCCTTGGTCTCAATTTGTTCTCTTTGCTTCAACCCCAACCCTCTGCTCCACCAGCCATCGCTAAGTCCCTCCACATCTATCAGGGGAGGCTGATGATGCCTTGGCTTCCCTTTTCACAGCGCACACCAGCCGAGGGGTAGCGGGAGCGAGGCTTAGGATTCTCTCCAATGACTGCCTTTCACCGATACCACGAAGTTCCTGCGCACAGTGGAACGGACTCCCGACTGGGGCTTCTCCTCGAGGTTGTGGTGCCCAGAGAAACATACAGAAGGGTGCTTCTCAAATCACCTTTAACAAGCTATAGGTTTCTAAAGACCACCATCTCATCATTTAGCCCAAATGGTGAAATCCCAACATGTAACCTAGTTTCCATTTCCTCAATCCATTCAGACCAGGATTTTACTTACTTTATAACTTCCCTTACATAAAATTCTATGTTCTACATCTATGTCTTGACTTGACAGAGGAGAAGCCATACTCACACACCATGGAATCCGAACTGATTTTCTAACGCAAGTTTTGAAAATCTGATTTTGGGTGCCTGAAACAGAATATGAATGATTTCCTTCTCTTTTCATTTTTGCTGGGATAAATCGTAATCTACCCCCAACCCGTCAGCCATGAGAAATAATGGATCTCATGCTGATTAAGGAAAAGGTCATGTACACAGAGAGACAAAGGAGCAAAACAGGTATTACTTGATTTGCCCAGTCTTCTCCCCCTCCCTCGTTTCATATAGTAGATAAAAAATAAACAAAATAATTTCAGAAATAATATTTCAGAGCTAATTGGAAATGAAAACGGGAAAGAAGAAAACCTATCAAATTATAAGTACCCAGCTTTCTTTCATTTGCTTATATTTATTTTACGGTCTTTCCACGGACTCACCCCTTTCGTGAGGGAAGCACAGAGGGGAGAACATAGTGTTGACTCCACTGCAGGCGGTGACTTAGGAAGGGCATCCAGTGACACAGCCGTGATGCTGAAGTCCTGCTCCTAGAAGAGCCCAGAAGGTTCTCCTTAAGTTGGGATTCTGTTTTTAATGGTGACAAGGCAAAGATAAGAATGAATGTCCATTTAGATAACTTATATTTTAATCTGTTTCATCCTCCTTCAGTAACTGGAGGGAATCTATGCAGTATGAATTTTTAATTTCATAATTCCTGGTAGCTTTTCTGACAGACAGGGCATAACCTGAATTTCCTTTATTCTTGCTTATATTTGGCCAACTATGTCACACAGGAGAAATATGTTGCTGATAAATATGCCAACCTAAAACACAATACCGATCATTAAGTCTATTAGTTGAAATATGAACGCAACCCTTAAAATACTGAAAGATGATTTTCCTTCCCTTGTCCACCTGTTTCATTCTTCCATCGACAATTCCATCGTGATCACTGAAGCATTCGATGCTGCCGATATCTCCTTTTCCTTATGTTTTCCACTAATACTCCTAAGTTGCTCAGATCATAATGTTCTAAACAACTCCACTCATTTTAAATTGGAAGAAACTGAGGCTCTAAAAGGAAAAAAGATATTTTCTGAAAACAGACAGCTGTTACCCTCAGACTTCATCCTTTATAATATGCAATACCCTCCTTCTTTATTTGGCTACAAATAATTGCATCATCTCCATTACATAAGGCTGACTGGGTAGAATCACAGAATTTCAGGTCTTGAGAGATACTTCAATGAAAGTACTATTCAATGTCTTTATTTTACAAGTAAAGAAACTAAAATCCAAAGTGAAATATCTTACTCAAAGTCACACACCTAAATGGTAACAGATACAAGATTCCCATATAGGACACTTCATATAAAAATGGTTGAAATATAGACTAAAAAAAAAATACAATCTAGGACAAGGGAAAGAAATATTTGTCACTGGGCAAAACAAAAATTTTAACTTAAGAGCAAAACAAAAATTATAACTTAAGAGCATTAAGATTCTGTACAGCATGTGGACAAAATAAATTGCTTTGTACAAGTTTTCATGTATGAAAATATGCTCAGGAAAGCCATTTTTAAAAAGGGCCTCAAACAAATTCCAGATGAACAGAAGAGTAAATTTTGAATGTGATAAAACTAAAATTTTATTTTAAAAGTAGGAAACAGAAATTGCTAATTTTCAATCTCTGTATAAAGAATTTCTAATTTTAAGGCCAATTGGTAAAACAAGAAAAAAAATAAATGAATTTGACCACACAAAAATATAAAACATCTCTGACTGTAGAAACACTATGCAGTATATACCAACAAGATGTATGTATGCAATATATACAATATATACAAACAAGATAGCAGAAGAAAGAATAAAAACAAAATAATTGCCAGTCACGAAGAGAATAAAACTCAAGCAACAAGACTGGAAAATATATTTGTAAAAACACTGTAGATATTTAATATCTTTAACATTTATAAAGAAAAGAAAAACAGAGACACTCTTCTGAGTTGAATTGTGTCCCTCTGAAAAAGATGTGTTGCAGTTCTAATTCCTATGAACTCAGAATGTGGCTTTTATTTGGACATAGGGTCTTTACAGAGGTAATCAAGTTAAAATGTAAGATCATTAGGGTGGGCCCTAATCCAATATTACTGGTGTCTCTATAAAAGGGGAAATTTGGACACAGAGACAGACGTGCATACAAGAAGAATGCCTTATGAATGTGTAGGCACAGATCCGGGCAGTGCAGCTATAAGCCAAGATTGCCAGCAAACCCCCAGAAGTGAGGAGACAGGTCTGGAACAGATTCTCCCTCACTGCCCTCAGGAACCAACCCTGCCAACACCTGGATCTCAGACTTCTAGCCTCCAGAACAGTGTCAGTAATTTCTGCTCTGTAATCTACCTGGTCTCTGATACTTTGTTAGGGCAGCAGACCTCTCCAAACCCCAGATCATAAATGGGCGAGGGACACAAGCTGATAAATTTGGAAAATAGCCTATACAAATGGTATTAACCATTAAACTTTAATCATTGCAAAACATATTAAAGTGTTTTGCAATGATTAAAATTTGCTAATAATTTTAAAGTGCATATTTAAGTAACACAATTTTCTTTTTCATAAAATAAATTGGCAATTAAAATGCTAATATTGAATGCTCTTGGGTATCTATGAGGGAACAATTTTTCATTATGAATCATGAGACAAAAATAATATCCTTACTTCTTGACTGGGTGTTTACCACTTCTCTAAATACCCCTTTTATAGAGATAGGGAGACAAAGGTTGAAGTACACAACGTTACTTAAAAGAGCAAATAACTCAAAAACTTGAATTTCCAAAAATAGGGAGTGATTTAAAGAAATTAAAGTCTCTTTATAGGAGGGATTAATTTATAGAGATTAAAAAATAATATTAAACAAAAGTTTTTAATACTACTGGGGAAAACTCATTATTTAATTTTAAAAAAGAGAGAAAAACTGATGATTACATGTGAATTCACAATTCTAAGCCTGGCTATGTAATATTTTATTTGAAGAAAATAGGTGAAGGTTATTTTTAAATGTGAAAAGTGTCTACGTTAAGGTATGGAGGATTATTATTATTATTATTTAACAGGTAAGGAAGCCCCTCAGTCTTCCCTGTGAAATGTGTACAAAGGGAAGAAAAAGAATCAAAATGGAAAGTATGTTAGTTTCCTAGAGCTATCATAAGAAATTACCATAAATCAGAGGCTTAAAAGAACAGAAATTAATTTTTTCACAGTTCCAGAGGCCAGAAGTCCAAAGTCAAGATTTTGGCAGAACAATGCTCCCTCTGAAGGCTCCAGTGGGGGATCCTTCCTTGTCTCTTCCAGCATCTGTGGCTTCTGGTTTTGTTGGCTTATATCAGGCCATCTCCAGTGTACCCCCACCTTCACATGGCTTTCTTCCCTGTGTCTCTGTGTCCTCATCTCTACTTAGAAGGAAACCACTCTTTGGATGTAGGCCCTGCTCAAAATCCAGGATAATTTTATCTCAAGGTCCTTAACCTGTGAAGACCCTCTTTCCAAATAGGGTCACATTCTGAGGTTCCAGGTGGATGTAAATTTTGGGAAGACACTTTTCAACCCATTACCTAACAGAGAAAAAGAGAAAAAAAATCTTTTTTAAAAACGTGGTACCTTTGTGTTGAGATTATGCATGATACATTTTCCTCAGTGTCGTTATATCATTTCAAAGGTTGCAATTTTCCTTGTACTGTAAGAATAATTTTAGATAGGTAAGATCATGAGTCTCAGGTAAATGTACAATAAACATGTCATATGTTTTATTTGTCTTTTTTTTTTAAATTTTATTTATTTATTTATTTATTTATGGCTGTGTTGGGTCTTCGTTTCTGTGCGAGGGCTTTTCTCTCTAGTTGCGGCAAGTGGGGGCCACTCTTCATCGCGGTGCACGGGCCTCTCACTATCGCGGCCTCTCTTGTTGCAGAGCACAGCCTCCAGACGCGCAGGCTCAGTAGATGTGGCTCACGGGCCTAGTTGCTCCGTGGCATGTGGGATCTTCCCAGACCAGGGCTCGAACCCGTGTCCCCTGCATTGGCAGGCAGATTCTCAACCACTGCGCCACCAGGGAAGCCCTATTTGTCATTTTTTAAAATTTCTTTTTTATTGGAGTATAGTTGATTTACAATGTTGTGTTAGTTTCAGTTGTACAGCAAAATGATTGTTATACATACCTGTATATCTATTTTTTTTTCAGATTCTTTTCCCTTATAGGTTATTACAGAATATTGAGCATAGTTCCCTGTGCTATAATACAGTAGGTCCTTGATGGTTATCTATTTTATATATAGCAGCGTGTATATGTTAATCTGAAACTCCTAATTTATCCCTCCCTGTCACCACCACCTTTCCCCTTTGGTAACCATAAGTTTGTTTTCTATGTCTGTGGGTCTATTTCTGTTTTGTACATAACTTTATTTGTATTAATTTTTTTTTTTTAAGATTCCACATATAAGTGATATCATATGATAATTTGTCTTTGTCTGATTTACATTACTTAGTATGATAATCTCTTCATCCATCCATATTGCTGCAAATGGCATTATTTCCTTCTTTTCTATGGCTGAGTAATATCCCATTGTATAAATATACCACATCTTCTTTATACATTCATCTGCCAATGGGGTCATTTGATGAAGAATCAGGAAGATGTTAAAACTGGTTCAAAGATACTTCCAAGCTTGAGGGCAGGTGACACTGCCTTCAATCTGGTTAAAATGGGGGAGAGAAGAGCAGACAAAACACAGAAGCCAGCACTAAGGTGTTCTGGAGATTTGGTGGCTACATCATCGATGGTCCAGAGCTAGCCTATGTCTTTCCCCTGAAAAAGCCTTTCTGAGCTCCTCAGTCTAAGAGGCCAAATTACCTCACCTGTCTGCCAACAGGGGAGAAAATCTAGGCAGGGGCAGCTGAATATTTTCACATGGTTGTTAAAAACTTTGTGCTACGATGAAATACTACGCAGCCAGGGTTGGCAAATTACAGCCCAAGGGCCAAATCCAGCCCACTGCCTGCTTTCATAAATAAAGTTTTATTGGAACATACACACACACACACACACACACAACTAGTTCAAAGGGCATTTGAGAAGCTTAATATTAGTGAGCAATATCAAAATAAGATTATTTACATATGAAACTAGTTAAATTTCAAAGGACCATAAACTATAACCTTTGGAATTTTCTATTCTATCAGGCAGAAATTATCTGCATCTCCATAGGATAAAAATCTTGCAGCTAACATATAACTTTGCTAAGTCTCAGGCCTTTAACCAGTGATAAACAATAAATTGAACTAAATATATTCCTGTCATACAGTGGTGAGAGAAGAGGAATAGAATAAATTCTGTAATGAAAAGAAATGCATTTTTAAAATGGAAAAATATTGCACACTGAATATTTCAAAAGTTAGTTATCATTACATTCTCAGAAAAATAGGTCATAAAATAGTAAAGAGATATGATTGGAAGTATTTATTATTCATTCATTTTAAATATAACTAATGGCCCCATATGTAATTTTAATACTAAGGATCTTATGTGATTGTTATATTAGACTAAAACTCTTGAGATAATTTTGAGTAACAAAAAATATATTGGGATGTGTCATTAATTTCATTTCAATACGACTAAATTCAAACTAATTTACATATCAAGTTTTTTGGGTATAATTAAAATTGAAATGTCATGTACATTATTTCTGAAATAATTAACTGTTATAAAAATAAAGCCATTAACTCTATTATATGCTATTTTAAATATACATATAAAATTGATTATATGTATATTCATTTATACATATATGTATATTCATCAAAATTCATTTACATTTATATGTATATTTATCAAAATTCATTTACTATTTTAAAATATACATATATATATTTGTGTATAGTTTATATGTACATATATAACCATACATATATCACTATAATGTAGTTTTAAAAACTATATATGTAGTTTTAAAACTATAGTTTTTTAAAAGATGGGACAGAATTTTTTTTTTTCTTAAAGGGAATCTTTTTTGTAATGCAAAATGAATTGTAAAATGATCAGGAATTTTCCAGTCAAGCAAACAAATCTGTCACTTTCCTATCAGGCAGGAGTCCCTAGGATGATGATGAGTCCCTTTGGATGAAGCAAGAAGTCTCAAAAGGGGAGCAAGTTCTTCCATGATCTGCCCATTTTGCCTCCTCTTGCCCCTTCATGCTGTTCTGTCCAGCTACACTCAACCTCTTTTGCTCCACAAGGTCCATATGCTCCTTCACCACCAGGCTTTTGAACACACTATTTGTGGCCTTACCTTCCCCCTTGCACTTGGCTGACTTCTGGGACAGAATTTTTTAATTGTTAAAAAGTTTTCTATACACAATAACACCAAAAGTAAAAAATACATTAAAAACAACAACAACAACAAAGTAGCCATGGAAATGTTTCAAAATAATTTTAGATACATACATGTGTTTCACTAAAGGCTACAAGAACTTTCTCAGATAAAAATTGTTAGAATCTTTTGCTACCAGAAGAATATCCATGTGATTTTTTTTTATAAATACATTTTTCTGGATCTATTACAATTACATCCACCAATTATGCCAATTTGGCAACATATGCATCAGTTTCCTGTTAAGCACTTAAAATTCAAGGATGAATCGCAGGTAGGGATCCAGAAAGAAGCCAAAAAAATTAATTTCAAAGAAACTCACTGGAATATATATCAAAAGGATTTCAAAACTTCTAAATATTCCCTACTTCATTTAAATGCAACCAAATAATAATTGAGTACCTTCTCTGAACCTGTACTTCGCTGGATGCTTTAGGAGAAACAAAAGTCATACTTTTAGAGGTTTCAGGTTTCCCTACTAGAAAATTCCCTTAGCCTGAAAATGCTGATAATTACAATAACTTTTCTGTACAGCAACTGGAAAGTTGTTTCTTTGTTGATTGGTAATCTGAGAGCCCTACTGATATGTCAGGACTATTGCATCATCAAGGCTGAGATCAAAAAGAAAGAATAAAGCACATTCACCCATTTAGCAAATAATTAGTCCACGAGTTGCCAGACGCTTTGATAGTGAATTGAGGCCAAGCCCTCTATTTTAATATGCTGGCTGTCATATTGGTGATAAAAATCTATTCATGTGAAACAATTGAAAAACTATGAAAGAGTATATAAACAAGTATTCTTTGTAATCCGGTGCTAAAACATTGAAGCAACTCTTGACATCTTTTTCTCACATCCCACATCCAATCCATCAGGAAATCCTGTGTGCTCTTTCAAAATACATACCCAAATCCAAATGCCGGTCATGACCTTTCTTGTCTGAGCACCACCATCCCTCACCTGGGTCCAGCATTTGGCACCTATGTGGTCACCCAGTGTCCATCTTTACCTTCCTGTAGCCTATTATCAACACGGCTGTGAGAGCAATCTGCTTAAAATTTAAATCAGGTCGTAAAACCCCCCGGATTAAAACCTGCCAACAACCTCTTACTTCATTCACAACAAAAGCAAATATCTCTACAATGGCCTGCAAAGCCCTACTTGGTCTAGCCCTGGCCGGTCTCTGACTTGTCTTCCTTGGTTTCCCCTCCCTCCACTGGACCAGTCATTCAGTACACTTCATTTTTTCAAGTGTAACAAGCCTACTCGCACCTCAACATTTGGTACTTGTTTTGCCCTCTGCCTTGAATGCTATTCAGTGAGCGTGCTTCTCTCTCTAACTTCCTTCTAGATCTCTACTTAGACATCAATTTACTGAAGACTCCCTCACCGAGTTCTATATATAAAATAATAATCGACCTCTTTCTACCTCGCCCTGTTCGTTGTTCCTCACAGGAGTTAATCACCATTGGTTGCACGAGGTATTGACTCTTTTTTTCCTTCTTTGTGGTTTGCAAAAAGATGAAGAGCATTCTGGACAGAGAGAAGAGGAATAGCAAAGACTTAGTCAGTAGAGCTACCTGTGTCCTGGGCCGGTGGAGCTGGGAGGGAGAAAGAGAGAAATTGACTGAGGGGGAAGGGAGGGGTTTAAATGAAAAGACAAGGAGGAGGAGGCATGATGAGAAGCTTGACTTTCATTCTAGCTGTGCTGGGTGTTTTACATACTTGATTTACAAGGTATAAATGGTGTTACTGAAAGATCACCTTACCATGTGGTTTTCCACATGGATGGAATGGAGTGTGCTGGATATTTTCCGGCTTTCCTTGCCCACTTTCTTCCTTGTCTATCCTGGGAGGCTGACTGTTATAGACAGTATCAATCAGACCCTCTAGCCTTCTGGATTCCCCTTAGATTTGGCCAATGGAAGGACTCAGAAGGAGAGATCAGTTAGGGGAACTTTTTCCTCCAACAACATACTGAGCTGAGGTTCGGCAGCCCCCATGTTCCTCTACTAAAGGCCTCAGCTATTGCCAGGAGGATGCCTCCTATAGTCCCTGCTGGCACTGGGTTCCAGTAACCACTCTGTTGCCTTGCCCACTCGGACACTGCGCTGGCCTAGACATGTTTCATCATTCCTCGTTGGTTCCTTCACCACATTCACACCTCATTGCATACCATCCCTTTCCTGCCAGGATCCTGAGAGCAGGTAAGTGGAGAATGAGTTAGGAAGCAACTGGCAGTCCAGAAGAGAGGTGGCTTAGACTAGCATGGTGTCAGCAGAGATAAAGATGGGTGTGAGATATATTTTGGAGGTAGAATTGGAGGCCTTTACAGTTAGACTATCACTAGAAGACAAGAAAGAAGAATAAATAAGAACTCCAATGTTTGTGCTTGAGCTTCTGGTTGGACTGTGGAGTCATATAAAGAGAGGAAAACCAGGATGGTGTCAGACAGTATGGAGGAGGAAAATATGGAGAATTCCTTTTGACATGGAGGTGAAATTGCCTTTTTGGCAGAGAACTTGATTAGGGGCTTGGGTGCCACGGAGACACTAGGACTGGATAAAGGTGTGGACGTTGTGGGCATAGAGGGGATGTTTAATATCAGACAAACAGAAACGGATAACCTTAGAAAAAAGCATGGATTTAAATGAAAAAGTCTCCAGGACATAGTCCCTTCCAAAGGTGGGAAACTCAAACCTTTAGAAATTGGGTGGAGAAGGATTCAGCAAAGATAACCGAGAAACATGTACTGTGGAGGTAGGGAGGAGAGAATCAGAGTGCAGAGTTCCAAAGGCATGGAGGCATGAAAGTGATTTCATTGGAAGTATTTTTACTTTAGGTGTGGAGTGGAGGTTAAACTAAACAAAGACGTTTTCATTAGCATCCTGTTCAGCTCATTAGAGACCTACTGTGAGGATGAAGGAGAGAACACCACCTAGTTTAAAAAAAAAGTTATTTTGTGTTCATTTATTTATTTATTATTATTTACTTTTCACAGCTGAGGATATATTTTTTCTTAGCACCATGTAGGCTGGCTGTACTACTCACTGGTAGGATAAAGGGGGTCAGTACTTTGCCCCAGCCACTATATGTTTATTTATAAATATCTATTACCACCACATCTTAATTGAAGTATAGGGCATATTATGCTTTACCAGCAGAATAACAATAGCCACAAAATAAATTACAGATGTTCAAGATGGCATAACACTGAATGTGCTGTCATCAAAAATCTTATTTAAAAAGTTTTGAGTCTATCCAGAGACCTTTGTTTTTTTTCCATTGTCTCACTTTAAAATGACTATTCCAAATTTGCATTTATAAAATTTTATATGTTTTAACTATAATAGTTATACAATCTCTTTCTTCGATGCAGTCTATCAAATATTTTGATTAGAAAAAGAATTCCATTGCTATAAGGTGAATATACAGATCATTTTGGGAAAAAAGTGGCACATTTATTCTTTTCTTTTTTCTATTTGCAATTAAATTATTCCAAAAAATTTTTCAACATGAATACTTTCATCACCTTTTCTGTTGCAAATAATAGATAACTAATCAATAACATGGTCCTGCCTCAGTATTAAGATAGAATTTAACTATATAGTCAAGAAAAACTTGATAAAAATGAAACAAATTTGATTTGTAGAATGCATTTTTAATTTTAAACTGCATTTTATTATAAATATCATATGAGACTTTACTAGTAATCTTATTTTTCAGATGAGATTTTTTAAAAGACATTCCTCAAAGTTGTGTAAATAACACAATTTATATAAAATCATCTGTGGGCTAGCTCTAATTTTTCCATTCTATATTTTGTTTTTTGATGTGCCAATTGCCTTAGTCCTTAAAAGAATGAAACAAAATTGGAATGCAAGCTAACTAATTAAGATTTATTACCTAATATGAAAATGAATGCTTTGATCCAAGACATGGACAGATGGCTATTGTAGTAATTAATTAAAACATGAATCTGTTTTTTACATTTAGATAAAAAACATCCCCAAATAATCCCTTTTTACTTAAAGATACCTGTATGGCTCAAACATCCTTTCCAGCTTCAAAACTGTACTTAAATATACCAGAATGTAAACAGATTAAAAGTGGATAACTCCATCTGGGTTATAGATTATTCAAAATAGAACATTGCAATGGAACAAAACCAGATATCAGAATAAGAACAAAGATAGAAGAGATTCGATTTCACACCAAACTTTACCCACTCTCTCTTGGAAAAGTCAGATTTTGCTTTTGTTACTTTCTTTATAAGTAAAATAAATGGGAATCTGCTTTTTTCTATTTCAGGAAGAGGTTTTTGTTTTGTTTCATCTTGTTTTTGTTTTGTTTTGTTTTGTTTGAGAAAGAAGGCTTTTTTTGGATTGTTTTGGTTTCATTAACCTGCGGAAATGTGAAGTGTAAGTACAGCTTAAATTAGTAAGATGCGTGATGACATATATTTGACTGAACACCTTCCGGAAAGATCCAGGTTTGATGGACTGTACACTTTAATTTTAATAAGGTCTCAAACTTCCACAGTATGGATTTGGTTTTTCCATGGGGAAAAATGACTTGATATTCCCTGATACAAATATAAACTCTGTGGATCACTGGTATAGGAGTAACTATTATTTTTGAACAGTTCATCAACTTGTACAGAAATTGGGAGAGAATTTCCAATCTGGTCACTCTGGTGACATAACTTGGAAATGACATGTACCTTGTATCAATATTTTATTTATTTATTTTTGCAACCTAAGCACACCTTTACTTTTGTCTTCTACCATCTATTTAAAATGTATTCAATGGAGAAAGTTTTCTCTGCTGGGGGAAAAAATTTCTGGCAGGATCTATGACTTTTCTGGTGACTTGCAGGTAAAAGAAAATCCTATGGTCACTGTAAACTGTAAACAATCTTGACTCAGATTGTACTGTCAAGACTGATATATTAAACAATATTTCCATCTGGATTCAAAAAGAATGGAGTTTTCCCAACCTCCCAGCTGGAGCATGTAGCAGGCACTTTGCCTGCCTTCAGGGTAAGGCCGTGGAGTGGACTGTGCTTACTCTCATTTTTCTAACTTTTTTTAGATATATATCAGATTTACAGAAAAGTTGCAAGAATAATACAAAAAATTCCTTTATGCCCTTCACTCAGATTTCACAAAGGCTAAAAAGAATATTTTACCATATATGTTATTCTACTTTCTCTATCTATATATAATTTCTTCCTGAACTATTTGAGAATAACTTGTAGCCATCATGCCTCTTTATCCTCAAATGTGTCAGTATGTATTTTCTAAAAACAGGAACTCTACTCAATACTCTGTAATGACCTATATGGGAAAAGAATCTAAAACAGAGTGGTTATATGTATATGTATAACTGATTCACTTTGCTGTACAGCAGAAACTAACATGACATTGTACATCAACTATATTCCAATAAAAATTAAAACAATCAAACAAACAAACAAAGGCTGTTCTTGACTCACAGACATAGAGAACAGACTTGTGGTTGCCAAGGGGAAGGGGAGGTGGGGGAGGAATGAATTGGGAGTTTGGGATTAGCAGATGCAGACTAGTATATATAGAACAGATAAACAACAAGGTCTTATTGTATAGCACAGGGAACTATATTCAATATCCTGTGATAAAATGGAAAAGAATATGAAAAAGAATGTATATATTTATATATGTATATATATATATATATATATAACTGAATTACTTTGCTATACAGCAGAAATGAACACAACATGGTATATCTACTATACATCAATAAAATATTTTTTAAATGCTGTTCTCTTATATAACTTCAGTATTATTTTCAAAATCAGGATAATAGTATTGATACAACACTATAACCTGCTCTCAGACCTTATTCAGATTTTGCTAATTGACCCTGTAACATCCTTTATAGCAAAAGAAAATCCCAGGTCTATTTAGTTGTCATGTTTCTTTAGTCTTCTTCTGAGGCTCCCCCAAAATCCCATAATTTAGGGCTAGGGCTACTCAACTCCTAGAGCAATGACTACTTTAGATCCTAACAAAATTCCCAAAAAAGAATCAAGCTTAGCCATCATTAAAATAAATGGGTACACTTCTGGCTACAAAGTGTCCATGCCTCTCTTCTTCTTATAGACTTATAGACTCTCCCCCCACGAAGAAAAACCATAGTTCTACTCAGTTCCTACACCAGCTTATCCTGGATCTTAAGTGAAGTGAAGTCTGATCCCTCGGGTTCAGATCTAGTGATCTGTGAACTAAAAAAAGAGGGAAGTTATTAAGTTTTCTTTGCTTTTCCACAGACATCAACCCTCAATATGCAATGGCATCGCAAGGACAAAATATTTCCAGTGAGACTTCCCACCAGAATAGAAACATGCCAATCATCAATCAACTGAAAATTATTTTCATAAGGTCCTGATTAGAAATCTGTTCTGTGACTCTTGGATCCACCTTCTGGAAGGTTCTTTCTTGTCCATTTTCCTCCTTGACCACAACAGCAGTGATCATTGGGGGTACGTTATTTTGGGGCATGACATTTTGAGGCTTCTAGAACTTTCACAGCATGACTCTTGCTGATGCAAAAGTGGGGCCCTTGAAGTTGTTTTGGTGCTGGAATAGTTACAGGTTTTGTTGTTTTGCTTAGACTTGTGATTTCTTTAACAAACTAATTCTCTAAAAAGTTTAGTAGGCTTTCACTCTATTTGCTTTCAGTTTCTGGTGCCAGTAGGCACACTGAAAGCATTTTTCTTAGACATGATTCATGAATCTGATTTATTGGTTTGCTTCCTTGCCCCCGTATCTTTTTCTCTCAACATAATTATAGCTGCTTCAGGACCACCACTATGAAACATGTCACTTTTCCACTGTTGGATTGCAAATAAGGCATCAACTCCACATTTTCTTTTTGCATTTCCACTGACAATTTCTCTTTCCTTATACATAGAGATTCTATGGACCATATTTCCATCTTTTGCCTATTTCATTAATGAAGTCCTTGGAGTACTAGTTAAATGTCACCTCATAAAAGTATTTTTCCTAACAAACAACCTAAAATAGATTCCCACTGAGTTTGCTCTATGACCCTATTTCTCTTTCTCAGCATTTACACACTCTGAATTTTTGGTTTTTCACTTTTAACCTTGCAAGTTTGCTGCCTCCCCACAAGATATATGGAGCATGAGAGAAGTGGCAAGCACCGTGTCCAGCATACAGGAGGTGCTCAATATTTACATGCTGGATTAGTACTGGATAAATGAGCAAGAAAATGCTTCCAGTAAAACATGTGGCACTGTGTTCCAGAATTATAGTTTTTAATGTCTTTTGAGCCATTACTTTTTAAATGGTTCACAAGAACAGCACATTCCAAAAAAAAAAAAAAAAAAAGGGAAGAAAAGTCTAGCTAATCTCAAAGTTGTACATTTATTTTCTGAGTCATGCTGGAACACTTGACATGGGGCAGGACACCCTCTTGGGAAAGGCAAGTCATTAAGCCATTGAGTACCTTGCCCCTACAATCTTCCTGGGAAACGTTCCAAATGGAACTCAAGAGTCTCCTTAACTTGCTCCTTCTAGTTTACCACCTCTCCCTGTTATCTGAGTGGAATGTGAAATAATAGTGCTTTACTGTCAACACTATAAGGAACCCAGGAGTGGCCTTCCTGCATATGGAAAGTTGGCAGAAACATATGAACTTCTTAACCTCACAGTTTTTAGGATACTGTCAGAATCAGTAATGGAGCAAACCTCCTAGCCATCCAAGAAGATACCAAATTGAGAAATCATATAGTACTTCTATGAGAATACAAATACATACTGAAGTCTGCTATGCTTTAGCAAGTTAAGTAGAACAGAAAGGTTAGTATAATATTAACATAATGTAATACTCTTCTTTTTTCCAACGAAGACATACACATAGCCAACACGTACCTGAAAAGATGCTCGACATCACTAATCATCAGGGAGATGCAAGTCAAAACCACAATGAGACATCGCCTCAAACCTGTTAGAATGGTTGTTATCAAGAAGACAAGAAATAGCAAATGTTACTGATGATGCGGAGGGAAGAAAACACTGGTATACTATCGGTGCGAGTGTAAATTGGTGCAGCCACTATGGAAAACAGAATGAAGGTTCCTCAAAACATTGAAAATAAAACTACTATATGATCCAGCAATCCCACCTCTGGGTACATAGCCAAAGGAAGTGCAGACAGGATTATCTGCACCCCATGTTTATTGTATGGGGTTATTCACAGTAGCCAAGGTACAGAAAAAATCCAAGTGATGTGGTATACATATGTATAATATGTATTATGTATGTACAATAACAATGTAATGTTATTCAGCCATGTGCAGGAAGGAAATTCTGACATTTGCAACAATGTGGATGGACTTTGAAGGCATTGTACTAATTGAAATAAGTCAGACAGAGGAAACGAAATACTGCATGGTATTACTTATATGTGAAATACAAAAACAACAAAAAAATTCCAGTGTATAGAAACAGTAGAAAAGTAGTTAGCAGGGGCTGGGTGGGTGAGGGAAAGGTTGTGAAAAGGATACATAGTTTCAGCTATAAGATGAATAAGAGATGAACAAGATCTGAGGATCTAATGTATAACATGGTGACTCTAGTTGATAACATGTATTGTATAAATGAACTTAAATGTTCTCAACAAAAACAAAAACAAATGCAAACAAACAAAATATTTTATGACATTTAAAAACTGGAAATACCATCTAGAGAGAAATGGATACAACGTGATATATTTGTATACTTGAAAACTACAGAACCATTGAAAATTTAAAAAGTAATGACCTGCTGCATGTAATGTGGACAAATCTCACAGACATCATGTTGAATGAAAGAATCCAGACATAAGAGTACTTATGTGAAGTTCAAATACAAGCGAAAATAATCTATGGTGACAGAAGATGGAGTATTTGGGGTTATTGAATAGGAAGTGTTCTGTAGTCATGTTCTAAATATTAGGTTGTGTGTAAAATTCACTGAGCTGAACACAACATTTACTCACATTTCTATAGATATGACATACCTTAATGAAAAAATATATTTAATCCATGGATGACAGAATATATATGTTAACCAAACATTTCTTGTTAATGCTGGTTTCAGATTAATTTATATTGTCTCAAGCCATTTCTATCTATATTTCATAAATGTTTTCATTTTCTCCCCTTTCTACCCCAGTTAAGTGTAGGACACCTACTTATTAACTGTCATTCTGCTATTTCATTACTCAGTTCTATTTTCTCTGGGAACTTCTTTCCAATTCTGAACAACCTAAGGAGCATTTAGAGTTTTGAATCATCTGAATAAATTTACCTAAACCAAGGCATCACTTTGAAGTTCAAAATCCATTTGAACCACCAAGCAGTTCTGTGCCAACCAAGGAGTATGATTTAAATTACAGCAGAAATGGCGATGAAATTCATAGTGCAGCAATGTGTTAGAGAGGAAATGAATCTAATAATATCTTTTCCTCTCTTTTTCCAGAAGTACCAGATTAAAATGATCGCTAATGCCTTTGTTACCCAGATACGCACACCTCAAAGGGGTGGAGGAAGCCATGGATGTTAGCAAAGGCTTTTCTTATGAATGAGAATGTTGTGTGTTTTGCCTTACTTAATTGAAGACAAATATATAGAAGCGAGAAATATGAATACCATTCAAGAAGGTTACAAAAAATAAAATTTTGAAGCATAGATTAGATTATAACCCATATTTTAGGGCAAAATAGTTGTCTTGGATTGGGCTGCCATAACAAGTTACCATAGATTGGGTGGTTTAAAAAATAGAAATTTATTTCTCACAGGTCTGGAGGCTGGAAGTCTGAGATCAGGATGCTGGCATATTGCTCTCTCTGCCTCACAGCCCTGTGATTGGGGAGAGTAAGAAAGATCTCTGTCCCTCTTCTTACAAAGGCACCAACCTGTCTGATTAGGACTCTACCCATATGACCTTGTTTAGCCTTAATTAACTCCTAAAAGTCCTGTCTCGAAATATAGTACTTTGGGGGTTAGGAACTCAACATATGAATTTTAGGGGGACATAATTCAGTCCATGGCAATAGTTTAGTAGTTAAAAGTGGGAACTTTGGAGTTATAATAACATATTATAATAATATAACTATAATATATAATAATAATCAAGTTCAAATCTCCAATCCACCACTTCCTAATTGTGTGACCTTAAACCCTCTATGGTATACTTTTCTTATCTATAAATCAGATAATAGTACTAACTCCATAGAATTATTGTGATAATTACATAAATACAGACATACAGAGCAGATGGTAATTTTTTCAAGATATAATTGGTATATAGCATTGGATTTTTTTAGCTGTGCAATATGATTTGATATAAGTATATATTGCAAACTGATTACCATAATAAGTTTAGCCAACATCCTTCTTCACACAGTTACATTTTTTCTTATGGTGAGAACTTGTAAGATCTAGTAAGATCTACTCTCTTAGCAACTATCAAATGTCAGTATACAATAAAATATTGTTAACTATAGTCACCATACTGTAGATTACATCCCCAGGACTTATTTATCTTGTAACGGAAAGTCTGTACCTTTTGACCCCTTTCACCCATTTTGCGCCCCCCCAACCCTGCCACTGGCAACCACCAATCCGTTCTATGTATCTATGAATTTGGGTTTCTTTAGATTCCATGTGTAAATAAGATAATATAGTATTTATCTTTGTCAGATATTTCATTTAACATAATTCCTTCAAGGTGCATCTATGTTGTTGAAAACAGCACGATTTCCTTCTTTCATGGATTAATAATATTTCATTATGTATGTATGTATGTATGTGTGTGTGTAGGTTGTTTCCATGTCTTGGCTGCTGGAAATAATGCTGCAGTGAACACAGGGGGTACAGATATCTTTCTGGGATAGATGGTAATTTTAAAATAAATATTAGCTATTATTATTACTAGGTCATATTGCAATAGTAATTCTCCTCCACATAGGATAATATTTTTAAAAATAGATTTGATGAGTCAATGTACTATTGAATAGATTTTTTTTTCTAAAAAATTACCTGGTAAAAATGCAGCAAAGCTAATGTAGTAGTGGTTCTCAATTTCATGTCACACAAGCAGCATCTGGAAATTTGATATAAACACAAATTCTTGAGTCCCATCCCAGAAAGAATAAAGCAGACCTTTGGGCGTGAGGCTCAGTAATCAGTGTTTTAACAAGCCCCCCAGGTAATTTTTTTTTCACACGCACACTAATGCTTGAGAATCACTGCGAAACAAGTAAGGCAGCCTTGTGAAGGAAGCAGACTTCACAGAGTGGCAATCTTTGGTGAATCTTTGGCCTGGAACACTGAGCCTTCTGTTACTTTCACTGTTGAATAAATCGAATTAAAATGCATGTTATACTGTAAATACGAAAACAGTAAACTATAAAATAATTGACATAATTTTATGCCAGTAATGAATAGGAGAAATGTAGAAGCCTACAGGCAAAAATAATAATAATAAGGTAGGTTTATTTAGTACAAAGGTTTTTTAAGTTAAGTCTACTTCAGAGACAGCAGTGCGAATTCTGGTATCTCTGCTGATATCTCCAGGATTTGTCTTTTTCTAAAAAAAGGAAAATTCACATGAGGAGCTATACTGCTCTAGAATTTATGGAAGCCATTTATGTTCTAGGCTAAGCCCTTGAGAGCAGCTTCATTTGATAACACAATTGTGCAAGTACCTGTTTGAGAACCAGAGACGCTTTTGCATAATCTTACTTTATCTCTGCCTTTGGCTTTGCAAATGTGCGGTCGCTCTGTTTTAAAATGGCACTATGTCATTTTTCAGTTGGAGTTCATATTGACTGGAAGTATGAAATGAGAGATACCTGGCTGGAGTCCAAGTTATCATCCATAGCAACATCTCCAAGGCATTAGAAATGCTTAAAAAGGAGTCAACGCCATAAGCCTGTTTCACAGATGAGGAGATGAAATGGATCAAAGACTTCCTCTGATTTGTCACAACTGAACATGGAAGTCAAGGAGAAGTGGGTCAATGTACATGTGAGTCCTATCCAGAAAACTCTTCACCATTCATTCAACTTCAGTATTTATTTCTTTATTCACTACTCATGCATAGCCTAAGGCCATGGTCACAAAAGAACATTCTTTCAGAAATTAGGGGTGGGAAGCAGATGAGTGAGTAGGTAAAAAGAAGGACGAAGCGTTAAGGGGAAAGAAAGTGAAGGTGAGTGGAAATCTTTAACATCAAACATGCTTAATAATTTAGAATTCACGAAATGCTTTATTTTGGGTGTTTGTGATGGAATCTTCAGGTCATAAACTAATTGACTAAACTAGTAGTCATAAACTAGTAGTGAAATAGGACTGGGGGGGTGGACAGGGGAGAAACAAAGACCACAAAAATAAAACCCAACTCCCTTCCTTCTCCCCCCAGACTCAGATAAACTGCCCCCCACCCCCTGCTTACCTCCATGAGTGTGCTTGGGATCTTCAATGAACTGTGCTTTTTGCTTCCTTTCTGCATGACTAGGGTAAATAGATAGAAGTTTAAGAGATTTTCGAGGTCTAATTTCCATAACTTCATCCGCTGAATCTGAAGGCATCCATCTTTTTCTCCATTTGCTAAAATTTGGTGCATTTGAGTTTATGTGAATAGGCTGGCCATGCCTGTAGAGCTCTTGTGTTTTTATTGATGACATGAAATATAAAGAATAAGCTATTTCCAAAAAAAAAAATAATATTTTTTCCACTGATCCAATAACTAAATATTAATAACTAAACTAAAACAGTTCTCAAAAGAGTAGATGGTGCCAGTTCAGCTTGACCCTGGTACCTATGAGTCCACGAAACTTACCCAGGTAGCAGGAAAAGTGCTTCCAAACAGTTTCTTGTGCTTTTCCTTTAACCTCAACTTCTAATACCTATAGCCCCAGCCAAGTGGTCATAAACTAGTAGTTTATGCAATCGTCACCCATCCAATGAGGCAGGGCCAAGCGAAGCCAAATATTATGCTAGGGAGAAAGCGAATATACAAGAAAGACTGGGTTATTACTTTGCTAAGCAGAATATCAAGGCACAGGATCATCAACTTGCCTCCCTCCACCAGCATCTCAGGGGCATCTAATTGGGTTCCTACAATATCTGCCTTCGTGCTTGAGTTACCCACTGTCTTCCTGTTACTATTCATTCCGTGACTGGTTTACAGTGACTACTTCAATTGTACAGGTAATGAGGTACTCCACAGGTGTTTAATTAGTATTTTATTGCAAGTGGAACTGAGGTTAATGGCTTATCAAAGGCGTTTTAAGTCAGTAGTTGACTAAAAATAGAACATGGCTTTAGACACATGTGCATTATATTTAAACATTCGTGCTGGAGTTTGAGTTATTTTGCAATGTTAGTGGGCTTATCATCCTAACCATCCTAGTGCTAAAGTTCTTGAAACATTAGACTTTTTTCAAGATTCACTAACCAGCATTTTCACATAAGTCAGAATGGTTTGCTTTAATTTACAGCTTTACACAAAAACATTATTTAGATATTAACTCACAAGGAAGCAATTTATAGTTGAAGTAAAATCACTCATAGCCTACCAGTTTACAGTAGACCATTTAATTTTAACTAACTCTTTAGTTACCATACCAAAGGGCTTAAAAATGGGTCTCTCAGTTTTTAAATACAAAGAAATTTTACATGTCAAGAACAATCCCTTGTGAAACTCAAACTCCTTTTGAAAATTTTACTATTTAAAAATACTATTATGGTAGTCAACTCATTCCTAAAGAAGCCACTTTGCCCCTTAACATTGCAGACTCTACCATAAATATTTCTATTTTGAAAGTTAGATTTCCATTTTATTATATAAAATATAATTTTAAGCAGAAGTTTTAATTTTATTAAAAATGTCAAATGAGATTTTGTATGTAGAAAGTAAAAGAATTTTGAGGAAAAGAAGTTTTAATTATACAATTTAATTAGTGTTGAGCAAAACAAAATTCACAACCTAAAAGCTGAGAGTTATGTTTTATTTGGTAAGACTTTTTAGGACTTCATGCTCTGGAGGCAGCATCTCAAGCAACCCTGAGAGAACTGCTCTGAGGAGGAGGCGAGTTGGGGAGCCAGGATATAGAGGAGTTTTGAAACAAAGGGCAGGTAGTCTAAACGTCAAAAGATTATTGTTAATTAAAGAAACCAGATAACTCAAGTTAAGGAATTTAGCGCCTTTCTATTTATGGGAAGATGCAAGAGTCTGGGCTTACTGAAATCATTCCTTTGATATGCACCTCAGCTCTCTGGGGCCAGTATCCTGTGTTTTCTATCCTGAGTTTCCTCAGGGCTCACCGTGGAGAGTGGCTGCAGTCTGATGGCTGCTAGATGACAGGCATTCTTTCCTTCCTGAGTTCCCTCAGGGCTCACCAGCTCACATCAGTGGTGACTCCAATTGTTGATGGCTGTGACATCCTTTGTTTACTGATATGGCAGCAATATTCCATTTACCATTAACAATCAATAATTTACAAAATATTCTACTTTAAATTTCAATAGTCAGCAATCAGAAAAACCTTAACTGCTCAAAACAAATTTTTAGAAAATGAGTCCATTTCTGCTCAAAATAATTTGGTTTTATTGGAAGACTATTATTTAATACACAGTTTTTAATATACATTATACATTCAATGCCATATATTTGATATGACTGCTTCTGTTGCCTGTGAGTTTTGATCAATTTTTAAAAGAAATGCCAGCAAAGTGATTACTCATGCAGCTCTGGATTCAGGCTGCCTGGGATTGATTCTTGGTTTCCCATTGAACTACTTGAAATGAAGTGCAAGTTAGTTTTTGGTTCTCTTGTCTGTAAAATGGGATGTATTAATTATCTATTCCTATGTAACAAGTTACCACAAATCCAGTGGTGTTGATCAGGCGCTATTCTCTTCAAAGCTTATTCAAGTGGTTGGCAGAATTCATTTTCTTGAGGTTGTAAGACTGAAACCCTCAGATCTTAAGACTCCCTCTCCCCACAGGCAGTACACAGATGGCTGCTTCAAAGCAAGAAGAGAGAGTCCCTCCTACCTCCAGTCTCTTCTCTCAGGGAAAGCATGGCCATCTTTTAAAGGACTCACCTGATAAGGTCAGGCCGACCTAGGATAGTCTCCCTTTTCATCAACTCAACATCAACTGATTAGGGACCTTAATTTCACCTGCAAAATTCCTTCACCTTTGCCCTATTCTATGGGTTAGAGGCAAGCTGCAGGTTCCAACTGTACTCAATGAAAAGAGCTAGGTACCAGGAGAAGAGAATTACAGGGTACATCTTATAATTTTAACTACCATATTGGAATGATAATGGTACATACCTCTTTGGGTTGATTTTTTAACACTTATTTGTGTAAAGTACTTAGAGTAGTGCATGACACACAATAACAATAATTTATTACTTTTTTTAGTTTGATAGTCATTTTTTCAGAAGCTTTGAGCAATTAAAATGGTGGTCATACAGGGGAAGCCTACAAGCTGACATGGAGGTGGCAGGTTGAAAGGGAGCCTCATGTGTTCACTGTGCTCCATTGATATCTTGGTGGTTAAGTGTGTTCTGTTATCTTGCATGTAGCACTAATGGAACCAAATGACAAATTTCCATGGGGTCATTACATTGCCCTGTTACCCAGTCCAAGCTCACTCTGCTTGCTGCACGACAGGCCAATAAATCGGGAGACAAGGTTTTGAGGCAAGAAATAAGACTTTATTCGGAAAGCTGGCAGACCGAGAAGATGGCAGACTAATGTCTCCAAAAAACCATCTTACTGGGGTCAGGATGCCAGTTTCTTTTATAGAACAGAAAGGGGGAGGAGGTGAGGAAGTAAAGTAAAAAGGCCATTTATCTTGCAAAACATCTCCTCGAATGGCTTGCATCAGCAAGTGGATGTGTTAATTTCTTCTTTTCTGCAGTCATTCACAGGTGGGCAGGGTCAGATTGTCTCCCTTCCAGCTGAACAAAGGCAGTTTAGTTTACCATTCAGGCAGTGGGGCAGGGTTCCCTGAGGCAGGCTATTATGTATGATTATAATAACAAAAGCAATGAAAAGCAAAGGTTAAAGTCAAAGAAACAGATCCAACATGGCGTCAAAATTGACTCTTCCCTGTTCAGTCCCATAAGGCCCCATGATCTATCATATTTCAAACATTAAGTATTTTTCCTACTGGATATTGAGAAACTAAGGGAAAGTGGAGGTGAGGTAGGTGAGTTATTACACGGGTTACTCTATAGTCTCCACATTTACATTCTCCTCATTGCTTTAATGAAGGATCCAGAAATTTTTTTCTAAGGAAATAATTTTTGCTCAAATGAATGGTAAACGGTACTTCATTAACCAAAGAAAGTATCTTTAAGAAAATATTTCTGATGATCTTGCCCTTTCCTCTACCCTCAGCATGCCACAGAAAAATCTTTGAATCATCCACAGAAATGCTGTTTAACTAGAATAGAATGAGCAAGATATGGTAATATTATCTTTTTGCTTTGAAAAATGGGAAAGCTTTCTTTCTTCCCTTGACGCCCCAGACTGTGGTGAGGTGGAGAGAGAGGGAGTGTGAAGGGTAACATTCTGGTACTACATGAATTCAGGGTAAATAAAAATTTTATTTTCCTGAACGTGCTTGAAAACAAAATGATCATCTATCTTCCTCCACCGTATTCAGCTCTCCATTCAATCCCTAGAGGACTCACAGAAAATTAAGGCTACACCAAAACACAGTCCCTATTATTTTTTAGTAACAGTCGCCAAGAGAAGTTTATAGCTTTTTCTCATTAATTCTCAGAAAACCCCAGTGGAAAAAGGGAATTCTTAAAATCAAAATGGAGAGAGTTTAGTGATTCCAAAATGTAATTTAGATAGAAAATACACCTTTCTTTGTTTTGATAAGTCATTGATATTTCAGCTTAATTTACTAAATGTTTTAAGAGAACTTCAAGGGTATTCTCACTTAAATATGCACATTAAAACAACTCATTATGTTCTTCTTCTGGCATATAAGTAATTGTTGCTCCCCTTTCACATTTCTCACAAGGCTCTCTTTCCTAAGATTTCTTGAAGAATAATTTGTTTGCATATGCTGCCAAAGCAATTGATTAGTTTCATATTCTGGTCAAAAATATTATTAATGAGTTCACTTTTTAAATTGCAAAGCAGGCATACATGTTGAAGTGACACAGAGAAACTGTTTTGTTGATTGTCATTTTCTCCTTTTTCACTGAATTTTGTGGTATTTCTTAAACCTTATCTCAGCTTTTTTTCATCATTTCAGATTTTTTTTATTACTTGATATCTACTAACAGTGTGAGTTTTATTTCTTGATTGCATAATTTTCGTAATCATTTTCTTGATTTAATTGTTTCTGCATGTAGGGAAATATTTTAAAAGAAAGAATTAGTTTATGTATACATGTACACCCTCATATACACATAGCCACATAATATTATGTTTATATTTGGGGAGAAGATTTATGTGTGTGTGTAACCACCCATGTGGTATGTTTTCAAGTCTTTTGAGACCACCTGATCCCGTATTTACAACATCCAATCCATTCTCTTATGTGTAAAATTGCATATTCAGAGTCTCAGTTTTTTAGCTTAAAGTATTGATTTCATTGAAAAGCAAGTCCAGGTGTAAATTCCAATATGGTAATTGTTTGACAGGCAATTACTCTGCTAACGTCTCCCTCAATACTTAGGAAGTTACACACACACAACTTGAAAGCAGATCACTTCTTTAAGTGGGGCTGACCATCCACTCAATCACAGAATCATGGTGACATTTCCATTAGATTTAAAGTCCATGGAACTGGACTGAAAACCCAATAAGCTGAAGAACCTGTGATATGCCAGTAACTTTATTGTTTTAAAATATTTTAAAAGATCCTGTCTACTTCCTTCTTTTCTGAATTCTTGTTTAGATAAAAAAACAAACAAAAGAAAAAGAAGGAAGCCATCTTTTCACCTCATGGCTACACATTTAAGGAACCAGTGGACTCTTCCCTTTTTTATAATCCTACCAATCTTCTCTTCTATACCATTGAGAGATAGAAATGCTTGGGAAAAAAAGAAAAAACAAGACAAAACAACAACAAAACAAGGAGACTGAACTAGATGGGGAGTCAACTGGAATTGGCAGATTGCTTAATGGGAATCACAGTTACTGTCTGTCATGCAAGGTAGACTTGGCAGAAAGAGGAAAAGTTCCTAAACTTAGGGCATTCTGAGAATTAAAGTTATTATATACTTCTTTCATTTACCCTAATGTATCATGGTTCAGAAAATGAGTCTAAGTGAAGACCCCATTTAGTCCAACACAGATGCCGGAGAAGAAGGCTTTTTGGACACAGAGAATTGGCTGAGTTGGCATTTCCCCAAGTACATATGTTCTAAAAAAAGACCATGTATATTGGATATTGCATAAAAGTACAGATAAAGGATCCTGTGCTCAAGTTACTGAAAAAATAGGTTAACTTTAACAAGTGGTTTCTTTTTTAACATTTATTTTATTGAAGTATGGTTGATTTACAATGTGTTGATTTCTGCTGTACAGCAAAGTGACTCAGTTATGCATATATGTATTCTTTTTAAAATATATTCTTTTCCATTATGGTTTATCACAGGATATTGAATATAGTTCCTTGTGCTATATAGTAGGACCTTGCTGTTTATCCATTCTATATATAATAGTTTGCATCGGCTAATCCCAAGTTCCCAATCCATCTCTCTCCTACCCTCCCTCCCTCTTGGCAACCATAAATTTGTTTTCTGTGTCTGTGCATCTGTTTCTGTTTTGTAAATAAGTTCATTTGTGTCATATTTTAGATTCCACATATAAGTGGTATCATATGGTGTTTGTCTTTCTCTTTCTGACTTACCACACTTAGTATGATAATTTCTAGAGATCCTGTCTACTTCCCTCTTTTTTGGGAAGAGGGAAGTAGAAAATGTTGTAAAAAGGGGTTTTCTTAACTCGAGTTCTCAGGATTTTTTATGCCAATGTTCATTGTAAAGAGGATCATGGGGATAGCCAGCTGCATGGTTTGCAGCATTTACAAAAAGTATACCATAAACTGTACCCCTTCCTACCCTAGAACACCTTGTGGGATGAGGATTCTCAAAAGAAGATATAATTATTAAAACTACATATGTCAGCCTAACCTTAACCTGTAAATCTGAGAACCTGTACAAGTCAGACCCTTAAAAATAAGGATTTGTTGCAAGAATGAATGAAATGGGACAGGCAGGCCAGTGGTAAATGAGGCAGACTGGCAACAAACCACTTTTTTTTCGTGGCTTGCATGGTAAGCCTCTCTTCTCTCACTTCTAACTGGTCAACCCTTTCCCACAGCCTTATCTGTCCCCTCTAGTTCCTGGTCTAAATTCAGGAGGAGCCAGTGAGCATGGCTGGATTAATTAGCATATCCCCACATTGAGCTGTGCTCTCAGCACCTTGCCAGTGCTCTGTTCTCTGACGTCTGCGTGGGGTCACCTTTGTCCAAAGGACCTACCCAATGTCCAGTTAGAGTCCCTTGGCCTGTCCTGTTTTCCTGACCTAGGGGCTACTGGAAAATAAAATTGAGCAAGACTGAAACCCTGATGCACAATTCCATATTTATGAAATAAAATCACAGAATTAAGGGGAAAAAACAAGCATCATTCTAAAAATACAGAAGAGAAGCAAATCCCTGAAAATGACCTTCTGAAAGAAGCACATGTGTAGAAAAACACTGGGCGATCTCAAGATTCCAGAAGATCTTATTTGTCTTGGTAAAAGCAGAAATCTGTAAGAAGTAAAAAAGTCTAAGCGGGGGAAGAAGCAGGATGAGATAAAGAGAGGCAGGGTGTCAAAGAAAAAAGACAATGGCATAATTCAAATATACAGAACAAGGAGTAAAAAGCAGAATCAATGCTATAGAAATTTAAATATTTGATGTGAAAGTCAAAAGTACAAAGTGATGAAAATAGGAAAAGATGTTATTTATGTAAGAAGACATTGGCTCAAACCCAAGCCCTCTCAAATCTTCCCACTATGCCCTCTGGGATTCATGCTCAATTACCAGCATCTTCTCTATAATCATTCCTTACTGAATTTTTTCCTGAGGGTGACACCTAACTTAACAAATCTCTCAGGTCAAGGCTGTATTTCATTTCATTCACCATGTATCCCAGTGCATAGAGATAAGCCAAGTGTCTCTTTGTTCTCCATTGCTGTTTCCAAACCATCTTTAGTTCTTTTTCTTTCACAAATCTCAACCTCTTTGAAAGACATGTTTTGGAACTCTGCCATTTGCTACCCTCTGTTATGTTTCATCTACATTTTTTTGTGCAAAAGAGTGTCTTTCCCTCCACCAGTATTTCTGCAATTATTCTTGATGCTCTCAACACTCATTTGGATAATTCCTTTTGGCCTTCAAGTTCTTTGACCTTCCAAGTTCCAGTGATTTTTTTTTTTGTATCCCACCTTGGCTAAGCACATGGTCATTGCCTTGATTTGTTTATAGCAACTGCCCCGCCTTCAAAATCACAATAAGTATCCCTTTTTCTGATGATTGCTTCTAATTTTTCCAGTTCACTCAACCTCGAATCTCCATGCCAAGAACACTGAGAGCTCCAATCCGCTAACCCAGCTACATTTTCAATATTAGTAATGCTTCTCATCTCATCTACCACTCCACTCCATACTCTGCCCATACTCCAGAACCCCTGACTCTTTATCCACCCAAACTTTCCCCTCCTCTAGTCTCCACTATCCATCCCTTTGTACAAATAAATAACCATGCAGCAATTTTTAAAATTTCTTTTTCTCAAACCCCATAGTCAACCCATCAGCAAGTCTTGTCAACCCTACCTCCAAACTGTATCCCAAATCCATGCACTGCTCTCTGTTGCCTACCATCTCCTGGTTCAAACAATCATTACTTCTCACCTGAACTGCAGTACCTTATGAGATACCCTAATTGCATCTCCTGCTTCTTTCCTATCTCTTTATAATCATTTGTGATATACTAACAAGGGTAAATGTTTAGAGAACGTAGACTGAATCATATATTTCCACTTTGTAAAACCTTTCAATGGCTTTCCATTTCAAACTCTGTCTGCAAGTCCGATTAGCTCCTTTGTGAGTTGGACCCATCCTATCTCTCAGACCTCAGCTCCTAGCAAATGATGTCATATTCACTGTGCCTGAGACCTTCTGGCTTTCTTAACGCCTGGTGTTACATAACACCTGAGTTAAATGTTTAACATATATCGATTTACTGAGAATTTGTTATGTCTTGATAAAAGAAATTTTCACATGTTGAGATGTAGGGAAGTTATTCTGGCTTATACATGAGTTAACTCGAATTTTATGCTAACTAAAATAGCCTGTTTGTGGCCTATTATACATACATTGTACATCTGCTTTAATTATTAAAAAAAGTAAAGAAAGCCCATGTTAAAAATAAAGATTAAATACCCCTCTTTCTGGGATGCCAATGCTGGTCCTCTGTGGATGATAAGACTCCCTTCCCAGGTTCCAAGGCCATGCTGGACATGCTGTATGTGCACGTGCTGGTCTGTTTTTTTGAAACTTTGAAGAAATGTTTCCCTGACTTGTTTAATGTTCTTTGTTCTGACAAGATATAAAACTGTGCTGAAAACCCTGCTGGAGCAGCTTCTCAGAGTAATTTGGGAAGCGGGCTTCTGGGTTAGTCCTTAGTTTGGTACACATAAAACTCTTTCTATTCTTATTATAGATTGTTTATTGATGATTTTCATTAACAGTTCAATATGCTGTGTTCAGTGAGATGAAGAATGAATGACAAGAAAAAGCTACTGCTTTTTGGAGACTCACAACCTAGTGGATTCACAGAACACCTAACTTTTAATTCAATTGTTCTCAAAATGTGGTCCTCAGACCAGCAGCATCAGAATCTCCAGTTACTTGTGAAAAAAGGAATTCCTTGGGCTTCACCCTAGACCTACTAAATCAGAAATTTGGGGGTTGGCCTAGCTGTGGGTGTTTTAACATCCCTCCAGGTGATTCTGATGCATGCTAAAGTTTGGGAACCACCACCTTCTTTCCTGGTCAGCTGAATCTGCTAATTAGATCCAATTTTCTCAGCTAACTGGAAATTACTGGCTGTTTAAATATGTTCCCTTTCTCCTTCCTTAGTTAAGACTTCTCAGAAAGTCATAGATACTGCACAGTGGCTCAAATAGTCTAAAAAGTCTCAGTCTCCTCTCTGAATCCCTAGGGAAGAACACAGACGTTCACAAATAATTCTGCAAAGTGACTGATTACCACGCAAGAGAGGCCGTGCAGGAGAGGCGAGTCATCCCACTTAGCCTCAGCACACTGGCTGCTAGAAGGAAAAAAGGAAGAATTTTTTAAAAAGCCCAGAACCCAGAGGAGAGCTAGATGCTTTCTGTTTCTAAGAAAAAGCATGGTTCTTTATACAATATAGGTGAATTGATCTCATGACAAAAAGCTCATTCTTGTAGTTTGTTCACTCTTAGTGAATAGCTGTGGAAAGGAAAAAAGTAAGAGAAAATATAATTTTTATGGCCACAAGTAACTCTACTGGAAAATTTGCTAGAATGTTGACACAGCAAACTCTAATAATCAATATTTATCATATTGAATATATATTGCACTTCCTTTAAAGAGACTTCCACGTGCTTTATGCTGTTATGACAGGAATAGGTGTGATGATGCAACTTTCTGTCTCTTTATAACACTTACATGTCAGTAATGCTACCATCAGTTTTCCAAATCATAAAGTTAGGGTGGTTTTGGGCCTGCAACCCTACAGTTGCCCAGCCTCCAGACTGAAGAAAGAGCCCAGAGACAGCGACAGAGATATGGATGGTTTATTGGACAAGAGATCTTACAAAGGGTCCTGGAGCAATACCCCACCATTTGCAGCAGACAATGGGCAGGACATAGCAACAATCTTAGCTACTCAGGGGAGAAGGAGGCTACCATTTATAGGGGGAATTGATGTCCGGTGGGCTCATCAGTTCCCAGGGACTAATTAAGCCCTATAATTAAGAGGATTGGGTAGTATTGTGAGTGAAGCAGGGACTGGCTGAGCAGGGGATGTACAGAGAGCAAGAGAACAGCCTTCTTGAATGGCCTGACTACACAGGTGATATGCCACTCTCTTCGGTCTTATGATTTTAAGAAAAGAAAGAGGGGAAGAGGATGGAAGAAAAGAGAGAAACTGAGGTCAAGCTCTCAGCTCCAGGGCCCAATAAAACTTACCTTAAAACAAAATAAAATTCAAATTAAAAATACTTCTCAATGAAGTAAATAGAACCAATCTCAGGATTTTCTTGTTCTATGTTTTTAGAGCCAAAACACATTTAAACTAAAAAGGCCACAAACAATACAACGCTAGGAAATTCAGATATAAGCACTTTTGCTGAATTTGCAAACCAACCATTTTAAAGAATAAGTCTTTAAAATCTATTTATAAATTAAACTTAGTATTGTGCTAGTTTCTTATTCTATTACTTTCAACATCCATGTAATTCTGAGAAATGTGTTTCATTCCAGTTTTGAATATTTACCTGCTGTGTGTCCAAATGGTCCAGAAGAAGACACTTAGCCATAATTACCAACCTCTGTCCCACTGATGGGCTGTCACGGACATGTTATTGCTCTTGGTGAGTTCTGTTCTTTCATGTCTAAAACGTGTTTGTGATGAAGCCAAAGTAATTACACAATTTCAATCCCAAATTGTTCCAAGTTTCTGGTAAATTAGAGTGTTGAGAATGTACAAGTTTTATTCATTCACTCATGGATGTTGAATGTACTGTTAATACTACATGAAATCCAGTTTAACAAGATGCATAATTATTCAACCAAAAAATAATATACAGATAATGAAAGTCCTTTGATCTACATATAATATATAAGATATTTCAATCCTTTGGGATAACATATTTGTAAAAGTATGCATTAATATACATAGCAATTTGTGGCAAATTAACAATTATTTATAATTTCGTATTTTACAACATCTCATTGAAATACCTTGATTCTTTGATAAAGTTATCTAAAAATGAAACATAGTACAGAAAACCCAAAATTCTAAAAGATGGAATTTCTGTAGTAAATACAATAATATATAAAAAATAATAATTCTTAGTGAAGTCTATAAGGATTATAAAAAGAAGGAAATATAATCAAACGTTGAATGAGGAGATAATGATTTAAATAGGTATCTTGTAAAGAAAGCAAATAGAAAACCACTGTCTTACAACAAAGAAAGAAGAATATGGGAAGGCCACTATAAAATTGTTAGGTAGTTAGTCAGACATTCGCAGCTAGGAGGTGACAGCAGCGAAAAGAAAAGTGGGAGTAGTTGAGTCACACCCCAACCATCTGCGGACCCTCCCCTGACCCCACCCAGAATGGACGAAACTATGGTCGCGTGGTGGGCAAACTTATCCTGATAAAGAGGGGGGACAGTAACACAAGGGAACTTCCCCAGGCTGCGCATGCCTGGACCAGATAGGTGTATAACCTATAGTAAACCCAAACTCATTATACCATCATTATAATAAAATCTACATGTGGTTTTGCTCCCCCTGCCCTGTGGGCGTTTCTTGGCGAATCAAGGGTGAGAGCATGCGCAATAGTGAACTTGTCACATAGCTTGGGACTGGCAATCAAGTAATGACCTCTGTCACTCACCCCGCCGCCCCGCAAAATGCTCCTTAAAATTGACCTTAAGCCTGTACAGGAATGCTGCTTTCACTTCGCGGAAACAGCCCTCTCTGTCTCTCTCTAAGAGTGTACCTATGCTTAAATAAACTTTGCTTTGCACTTGCGCCTGAAGTGGTAGTCTGCAATTCTTTGCTTGCTACCTCAAGGACCAAGATTGCTGGTCCGGGTCTCCTTGGTTGAAGCTATTGTGACACAACGCACACCAACCCGGTAACAAAATCAGAAACGCTGTGAATTTATTCTTTTAAAAAGAAATCTCTTTTGCAACTCTCTCACTAAAGAACCCTGATCCAAGGTCATATTGGCTACCAACAGTATGACAAAGACAATTTTATGTGCAACCCTAACACCACTAAAAGAGAAAACAGGAGAGAAGCTGAGTTTATGTCTCACTGTAGGGAAAAGTCAAGGTAGGTCAGGACTACCTTGAGAAGAAGCAAGGATCTTTTCACAGGTTTCAAAGGTATTGCTGAAATGGAAAAGGAGCCATATCAAACTTTCAGATGTTCGATTTCAATAAAAGAAAAAAAACTATAATTAAATGGAACAAGTTGAATCTGTGAAAAGGCATAAACCCCAAAGGATACTCAAAATGGAAAAATAAATGCAATGTGTTTAAGCAATTATTTATCATGCAAAAGGAATGGCACCAATAAAAATGTATAATTATATTGATTTTTAATAAGTCTGGGAATATTTGAGTCTGTTTCTACTGTTAAGCGTATTTTCACTCAAAGTATAAACCTTTCGTTATCAATCGTTTAAAGGAATAAGAACAGGGAGCTCTAAGCTGTCAACTCCTGGGAATGAACAGAGAGGACTGGTCAATATAGTAAACGCATGTACTAACCCATGGCCAGTCTGCACTAGAGGTGATACGATGACAGATGAAAAGTGGAGCTAGCGATGTGTTCCAAAATGATGGTCTACACAAATGTTCTCAAGAGAAGAGGTCATTTTGCCCTCAACCTTTTGTCTCCTGGAAATAAAACCCCTAAATTATTGGTAATGAAATGTTCACTAGTCAAGCATAAGTTTTCAATTGCACTAACAATCCAGGTCAATAGGAAAGAGAAGACAGTGGATATGTAATACTGGCTAAGTAAAATTCCTTAACACAATCATGGGAAAGAGAACAGGATCTGCAAGCCTAAAGCTCAGTGGAAATGTCTAGGCTCAGAGTCCCACTGATGCAGCAGTGAAGCTGAGCTATAAGAAATTGCCCAGTTTGAAGCACTCCTGGTGAGGTTTGGAACATACAATTAGCTCTATATGCCAACCAAGAATCAATCAATCATCCAGAACCTGCAACCTCAGCTTCCATGAGACAAGAATCTTTTACTTTTTCCTGGCTTGGAAGATGGTTGTATCCTAAGGAAAATGCAAAAGGTATCCGATGAAATTGTTGTAACCCAAGCAGGCATAAGAAGCAGTTTCAGAAGGCGTGTGTTCACCGAAAATGAGAAAAGAATAAAAAAGACAATTAGAAACAGATCTATATGCACTGTGTTGATAATTTTGTACTAGATTAAGTGTAAGTTCATAGCTTTAAAAAAATTAAATTTAAACAGTCTTTTGTCTGTTTCTTTAAGTGACTAAAGCAATTAGATCTCATAGTATACTTAACAATTTTAATTACGTGTTTGGGAAATCTGATTAAATAAATGTCATAATGGTTAAATAACTGGAAAATTTTCCTTTTTTCAACTTATAATACATTAGTTTTTTAAGTATTCAGAATAATATTATTTAATTGATTTACAATATTAAAACATTGAGCACTAAGTAAATTACAAATAGTTTAAACTTGTCTCTGCATGTACAAGAGCCTATTGGGTATTAAAGTTAATAAGGACAAAACCTACTGAGTACTTATATGTGCTGATACTGTTTCCAATGCCGTACCACATTTTCTCTCGCAGCGTATCCTGATCTCTGCACTATAAGTTTTATTCTGTTGTGTTTTACAGATGAGGACCCTCCAGCACAAAAAGATGAGTAACTTGTTCTGGGTTGCAAATTATGCAATCCCAAACATGGCAATTTCACCTGTTCCCACTCTTAACTACTATGATGGGGCACCCCCAGTCACACGCACATGTACTGAGCAGCACTGAGTATGAATTCTTCTCAGTAGTGCTGAATGTATACATGCGAACCTTGGTCAGTCTACATGAAGACAGAGCATTTACACAAGTGGCAAATGGGCCTCACAGTAAGATGCTCTTAGTATCTCCTGCCTCTGCTCCGCTGACTGCAGCGAAGCAAGACTTCACTTGAAATTCAAATCTTTGGAAGGAAGGCTCTGAAGAAAATGTTTGCCCAGCCCCATAATTCATATTTTGAATGACAGTAATAATGTATGAAATAAACATTTTTGAGTTCAAAATCATTTCAACACATTAAAAAATGTTTCTACCTTCATTCAAAATACCAAGAAATACAGAGACATAGGTATTTCTAAATCGTTTAATGTTCTTTCCAGAGTTCAGCTCCCTTCATTTAATTGTACCTTTATACTTGCAAACAAGGTGAAAAGGGATATGCAATGAGTCAAGACTACAATTCTGGAAAGGACCGATTTTGCCCTGCCTTTCGGCATCAGCCAAGAGCACAAGTTTCCATATTATTTTTACAGTCTCTTTGTGTTTAATAATCAGCTGTGTCCAAACTCCCTTATGACAGCAATAACGATGTGTCTTCCCAGACAAGAAGTCATTCTTTCTGTTGGGCTCTGCTCTCATCAGAGGGCACTAGAGCTCCCCCTTCCCGTCTCCTGACTATCTTAATTGAGGTTTCTCTTCGTTAACTTTTACGCTTATTATCAACTTAAACCCAACTTAATTCTCTCATTTCTTTCCACTTTCCTTTTACCAGTAATCCTAACTCTTTCTATATCAGTCAACAGTCTTGCTTTCATTCTGCCTGTGACATATAGCGCTTAAACTCTTTGAGCCTGATCTTACTGAATTGGAAAATCCTGCCACGTACAAGCTTCTTAGAAACTTGGGATAGTCAGCTCTTCTTGGATAAACTATTTGCCACTCCTCTCTTCATAACCTCCCATGGTTTATAAGTTTATACGAGAGAACATCCAGGTTTCTGCGTCTGCTACTCAAAGTAGGCTAACCACATCCTAAATTGACAGTGGGAAGACTGTACAGGGTTAGGACTTGGACTCTGAAGAATGACTACCTCATCTTAGATCTCAGCTAGTGCTGTGAACTTGAGAACATTGCTTCACTCCTCTTTGACAACACTTCATCCCTTTAAATAATCATACTCTAATCATTCTTCAAAATTTCCTCCCCCTTGAAGCCTTGTCTATATTACAGAGGATGAATTCTTCCTCCTCTGAAATCATTTAAGAAGTAAATGTATTTTCTGTGTCACTCAGGTGGCTTTTAACAGATTATCCATTCTGTTGGTAATGGTTAAGAAAAGGTAGTCTGTCTCTCTAGACAGAATTGAAGCTTCTTGAGGACAGGAAGCAGTCTTTTCTGTGTTTTATGCATAACTATTTGTTAGTTTATTGAAGTTCAGCAACAAGCTATAAATACAGAGAGGATGTTTACTTGTAAACAGGGGATGTATTTCTGACATCAGTTTTGTCAACTTCATCCTTTATATTTTTTTTCCAGATTTGTTAAATTTATTAAGATATGCAGGGGCAAATAACAGCTACTTTTCTTTGTGAGATTATGTTCCTAAAATTTTTTTTTCATAAAATTAGCCACAGCTACCAGCATAACTATGACCTTTGCCTCCATACAGTCCAGAAAGTATGCAGCTAACTCACTTCCTGATTTAAAGCCAACATTAGTGTCAATACCAGTAAAAATATGTGTGCGCACATGCACACACACAATCAGAACTAGCTTGTAAACAGCAATTAGTTTTGAACAACCTTCTGTTTTATTCCAAGGGTATTCCTTTTGGCACCTCCTGCATCTGATCACGAATTGGCTTAAATTGAAAAAGCATCTTTTAAATGTGGGGAAAAATATAACTGTTGACCATATTATCATTTTTTTCTCTCTCACAATATTATGCTCTCAAGTAAGAGTTAAATATTTATTATGCACTTCTTTTAGTGCCCTGCAGGTTTATCTTACCAGGTTATAAAAATGAAAAAATTATTTGAAGCAGTGAGGAATGTGCTGACAATTGGATACACTTGAATGTCAAATATTAATATTCTGAATAATTATCTTAGGTTATTTTAGTATATTTTGCCAGGTTGCACTTCTTTGGAGATAGTTCTATGGGAATTAATTTCAAAGCTATATGGGCAGCTAGATCTATGAAGTCCTTAAATCTAGTAAATCACAAAAGATGAATTATATTTCATGGAACTTAACATCTTTCAATCAGCTTTTGTTATTTCCGAGAGTGTCTAAAGAATGTTGCAAAATAAGTTGTGTATTAATAATAGTACTCAATACTTAGGTAGGGTCTGCTGTGCAGTAGGCATTGTTCTAAGAGTAGACCTTGTTCTAAATCTATGTATTAACATAGTTAATAGTCAATATTATGTTTCCTGTGTTACAAATAAACAAATTAAATAACATGGCCAAGATCATAGTGCTATTTGTATTGCCCCAATTTTATTATTTCATATATTTAATGAATATTTAGCAACACTGACCATGTATGAGTCACTTGACATATTTTTACATATTTTTCCTTTTGACTTGATTCTCTCAATTTTTTTTTTCTTTTCTGTTTATATTGTATTTATATTGTATATATTGTGGAAGCTGTAAAAATTTTGGAATGCAACAAATGTATATGTATACACACACATGCATACACATTCACTAAACAAAACACTCCTAAGGCTGATTTTGAAATGCAGACAATTTATGTGGCTTACTACCCACTTTTCCCCACATGCTACAGTATTATCATCTCCTCAGCATCCCTGCCATCACACACTTATGTATTTGTTCATTGTGTGTCTGCAATGTCCTTCCTTCTCTATTTATTTGAATCCTATCCTTAAAGTCCCATCTTCTCCATGAAGTTTACTCAAATATTTCAACCCCCTTATTCTCTCTCCTCTGAAATCCTGCACTTATCATTATTACATGGTCACTGCAGGGGTCATGATATGTACTTCTAAATTCCATAAGACACTTAACACTAAAAGACCTCACAATGAATATCACTTAGATGGTTGCTTGATCAATAAGCACAGTTATTCTTCTATTTTCTCATATTTCCTTTTCATGTAAATTATTATTAAGAACATATAAGTTATTAGTAGTAAAGAGTAATCAGAGAGAAAAGACCATGTCCTAGGTCTATGGTCAATAAGATTAGCATACTCTTATTATCTTCTTCCAAGGACACCAAATTAACATAATTATTTGTTAAAAGATATTCAGCCAAAATATATACTGAGTTGGTAAACTATTTTACTGTTATATAAATTATTTCCTCTACATATACACAACAGGTTTTATAAATATGGATTTTACTTTTTAAGAAAATGTTTTCCCAAATTGCACCTTTACAGAGGTGCAATTGCTTTTCTCCTAGGTGAGTCATCTTTATATAATGATTCATAATCTATTTTTACAGAGTCCCTTAAAATCAGAATCTCTTTTATAAGAACAATTTTTAGGGGTGAAAACACTTTTGTGCATTTACCATCAATTTTAAGTAACTTCAAAGTGGTTGTTGAGATATGTAGGTTTGACCTCATCCTTAGAGATGGAAAGATCAAAGGAAAACAAAACAAACTTTTGTGCTAATGGTCCTGCCAAGTATTAAACTGTTACAACACCATAGGATCTTAACATAAATGGGTTCTGAAGATGTCCCTTTACAGGAAAATACTCTAGAACCTACTAGAAAGGGAAGAGTTGAGGATCCTAATATGAAGTATCCAGCAATAACCAAACATTTTCTTGTGTAAAATAGTGTCCAGAACTTCTGCTCCTTTGTTTGTACTAGTGATAGGACCATGTCATTTATGTTTCCATTCCAATCTTGAGCTGCGTGGTATATAAAGCAGGGGTTGGCAAACTTAGGTTTATGGGCCAAATTCCTTCCTCCCCCCACCTGTTTTTGTAAACACAGTTTCATTTTATTAGAACACAGACACATCCATTCATTTTCATATTGTCTATGCCTACTATCAGGATATAGCAGCACAGCTGAGTAGTTTCAACAAACACCATATGGACCACAGCTTCTAAAATTTTTTCTATCTGGTCCTTTATAGAAAAGGTTTGCACAACTTTAAAGGATATTATGTAAAATACTAATCTTAAGGTGACCTGATGAATATGTGCCATCTCTATCCTTATCAATAGATTTGAAGAATCAGTGAAAAGGATGATGTACTGAAAATACACATTTGTAATGTGTTAACCAGCAAGTCTTATCAAGTACATGTAGTCGCTGTTGTAATTTCCACTATTATTACTATTGGTGAACCTTATTGAACATTTATGATATGCCAAGCACTTTGTATGTAGTATCTTATTTACACCACACAAAGAACCTTGCGAAGTAGGTACTATTATAATCTCAATTTTTGAAATGATAAAATTGAAGAGTAATTTGCTCAAAGTTACACACTTAGGAATAGGTAGGGCAAGAGTTGGAAACATCTATTCAACTCTACAACTCATATTTTAAACAACTGTGTTCACTGAACACCACCAGGGACTAGGGAGAAAAATAAAGGAAAATAGTAGACCCAGCCTCTGCCCACCCCTGCAGCAAGCTTCTAAGCATGTTGCAGGCAAAATATACACATCATCAACATCTATAAAGCGTTTGTGGTGGGTGCTGTCCTCAGAACTTTACAAGTATTATCTCATTTAATCTCCAAAACAGTCTTTTGATCTGAGCTCTGTTATCTACCACTTTCTACAGATGAGGCAGGAAGGTTAGGTCATCAGTTAAGACCACACAGTTAGAGTAACTGCAGGGTGGTTGCTTAATCACACTACATAGGTCCACCCAACATTCAACAAGCAAAATGCACACAATTGAAGCTTTCAGACAATGCTTAAGTTCCTTACTCTTAAATTTGACCAGATATCCAGGAAATAGACATTTAAGGAAATATTGTAACAAGAAAATATAAAGGAAATAATCAAAGAGACTGAAGAAAGCTTTAAAAATACCTACAAATGGGGACTTCCCTGGTGGTCCAGTGGAAGAATCCACCTTCCAATGCAGGGGACGCAGGTTTGATCCCTGGTTGGGGAACTAAGATCCCACATGCCAAGGGGCAACTGAGCCCGCATGCCACAACTAGAGAGAAGCCCTTGTGCCACAAACAAAGGTCCCGCGTGCTGCAACTAAGACCTGATGCAGCCAAAAATAATAAATAAATAAATAAATATTTTTTAAAAACCCCTACAAATGCCATATTTGGGAAAATAAGAAAAGATGTTTTATCTATGAAACACAAACAAGATGCTAGTGTTTAGAAGGAGGGACGGTAAAAGCACAAGAGATAGGTTTTAGAAAATAAAAATATGAGAGCACAACATATACAATAGAAGGAGAGAAAATAAACAGCAATAACAAAAATGAAGTCATGACAATGATAGAAAATGGTAATAGTAAGAGCCGATTTAAAAACTCAACATGGATTAGACATGCCAGAAATTATCAAGTAAATAATTTAAGACAATCTTTTAGAACTTAAGGATATGAGTTTCCAAAGTGAACAGGGCCCACTGGTGGCCAGCACATTGAATACAAAAGTATAAATAAACATCATTACAATTAACAAAATCAGGCACACAGAGAACTCAAACACTTTCAGAGAGAGGAAAAAATGAGTTTATACTTAAGATACTTTATACCAGAACAGCTTATGACTTCAGAAGCTTGAAGAAAATGGAGCAAAGTGTTCTTTATTTTATGCAGGAATTGTAAATTCTGTGGGTGTGCTAAAGCTTTCTGCTAGGATTTTCATATTGTCAGTTTCTCTTTGTGTAACTACGGATTCTGCCTTGGCTATTTTGATCCTATTTTCTTTGCTATATAACATTTTATCTGTAGTTTCTTAGTGGTTTATTGTACCCTTTTTCCAATATGTACTCTTTTGTCCCGTTTTAATCTTGTACATTGAATTCTTCTTTCATATTAGTAAGGTCACCTCTATTCTGCATTTTTGTACATTGACCTTTTAGAGCTTTTGCCGCCTCATGATTTTCAACAGTCTGGTTACTTCATTTTAGAAATGTGTTTTATAAATACTGAAGATACTTAAATGTATTTGACCATATATTTTTCTATCAGTATCAGTAATTAAAGTGCTCACGATCTTTCACACACTCTCTCCAAGTCTTTCAATGAAAATGATGAGAACTTTAATTTCATAATAAAGAGTTCACATTACCTTCTATTAAAGAAAATAAACAACCTTTGAAAATTTTTCATCACGTGAGAAAAAGATCCCATAATTGGTTTAGAATAATAATTCGGGAATTTATGAGGATAGATTGTACGTTTGGGAACTGTGTGTTAGTGATAATTCTAGCTAAGGAGCTATTATAATTGTTTAAGGGAGAGATGATAATTGCTCGGTCTAAGGCAGTTAAAGATTGAGAGATGACTAATTAGATTTAAGAGGCCCAAGGAAGTAGAGATGAGAGGTTGTCCAGGATCTTAGGGTCTTGATTTTGAGTAACTGGGGGGATGATAATGACATTAATTATCACAGGAAGTGAAAGAGAAAGAGAAGGTTTTTCTGTATATCAATTTGAAGTGTCTCAGGAATCAGAACTCTACCTTAGAGTTGCAAATAGGGCTAGTAATGAGTTAGTCTTAAAGTAAAACTTTCCCCTAATTCTGCCTTGACCTAGAACCTGGATTCTATAATTAGACTTCTACTTGACTGATCCTATGATGAAGTACCCATCTGCGAACCAGTCCCTCTTAGATTTTTCTCCACTCCCAAGGATCGAGATGTTTCCTCTAATCCCCACAGTCCATTGTAAAGTTTATGCTACCCATTAATCCCCTTATCCTATGGATCTCTTGTTTTCTCCTGCCCAGTATCTGTTAAAATCCTTGCAGGCAAACGACAGGCACCAACTCTGGCTAACTCATTCAGTAAAGTAACAATAACAGGTACTACAAAGACTTTTCTATAAAGCTAGAAAACCAAGTTTAGAAAAGAGCTGGATCTCAAGCAAGGATGGACAGTGAGAACCAAGTCCCAAGGCCAAGGAAAGGTCTAGTTAAGACTCAAATTCTGGGTCTGCCGCCATGATCCTATGAACCATGGCAGCCACTAAAACAGACATTTGAAACCACCACACCCACAGATTTGATGCCACTACTGGTACTGTGAATAACACCTAAGTGGATCAGCTTCTGTCCCTTGAGGGCCTAACTCCCTGAAGGAAGCATTCTGTTGGCTGTACCAAAGTCACCTGCTCACACCCTTGATGTCAGGTATGGAAACAGAGGCTGTCACCTTTCTTTGGCTTCCTTAGTGAGGAGAAGGCATTGTGTCCCACCAAATTATTCAACAAATGTTTATTGAGTATATACTGGATGCCAGTTCTAGGCATTGGGAAATAGTAATGAACAAGTAAAAATACAGTAAAACAAGTAAAAATTCTCATCCCCCCCCACCCCCCATAGACTTGTAGGGTAAAGGGACAAGAGGGTTTCTGGCATGCCTTTGCCTGAAACTTTTTTCCCCCAATCTACTGTAAATTAGTTTTGCAAAGATCCAAACTCTAGACAATGACTGACTGATTTTCCAAATCTATGTTTCCTTAAGAATTTAGGTCAGCTGCAGAGCTGGAGATACTATGTAATAATAGATATGTCCTAAAAGTTTGGAAAGCCTGAAAAGCAGCTATTTAATGTCTCAGCTCTGCACTTTCCACAAGGGCAGCCCTCTAAGCCTGAAGTCTCCCTCCAATCCATGCTTCTAACTTGTAGTACACAATCAAAATTTGCACCAGCCAAGGTTATTCCTTGTGGATCTCTGATAATTTTTTGGTTCTAATTTTACATGCACAAGCAAATCCTGAAATATTGTACAAATGACTAATCCTTATCTATGTAGGTTCAAATCTAGACCTTCCTATAGGAAAAAATCCCATCTGCGGCCATATCTCACCCAATGTCCCAGTTGGGAAAAAAAAATGTAGCTGGTTTCTTAGTTAATTCAGAACACCCAGTATCTTTTACACAGATATAAGGGATAAACACCTAAAATGTTTGGTGCAAGAATTTCTAATCCCAGCCCATTGAAGCCCAATGGCGGATGCTGATGAGTTTGATTCTGAAGTCTAGAATTAGCAACAAAACAACCCACAGAAACAATATAATGAATGAGGTCAAGTATAAATTAAATCATAGCAAGAATGCTTCAGATACCAAATGGTTGGGCAGCTTCTGGAGACACGACTATGCACCTAAACAGCATGTATATCTTATTTATGTGGGGGAAAGTACTCCAACTTTGAAACAACTCAATTTACAAATGAATTTTGGACAGGCAGTCTACCATAATGTCACCATTCCTTGTTTCAAGACTGGTTTTCAAAAAGTTCTTGCCCTTACTAGCTCATGATCATTTCCTTCAGATTTTCAGATTGATGGGCTTTCTGGAAGCAAAGATTCATAAAACATGTCACCAAAATGAAGATAATGGTTTTATTAGTATTAGCATTCCTTTGTTCCTCTCTGTAAAGAAGGACCTGACTCCCACACCCTTCAAAAGGAGAAAATAGGCCTTGTCCTGTTGTAAATGCCAAAATGACAGCAGAGGCCCAAACTCTGAGGCAACCATGTTGCAAAAGAAAATATCAGTCTCCTGATAGGAAACCTACATGAACCAGAATTGTGGCACCCTTTAATTGCCAAAGATGTTTCTATACAACTCACAAATGTTCCATTGTGGTAAGATATTACTTTAAAAACCTTTTCAAACTACTAAAAGTAAGGTAGAATGCAAAGCTAATTTACTGATTTTTTTCAATATATAATTATAGAGAGACAACTATAGGCTAGGAACAGCTCTGCTAGCTGTACATCACTAAAACCGGACCAAGCCCTTGGTTCTCTGTAACTGATAATCTTATGGGAAAGTAGTGATTAAAGGAAAAACAAAATATATAGATTATAATGTCATATATTTAGGTCTGTGGGGGACTAGATAAAGCAGACTTCAAGGACAAGGAGCTGTGAGTTGGGTATAGCACAGTAAAATAGGGTGGGCATGGAAGGTGGCTCAGACAAGATGAAATTGGGACAGTGACCATGCCATGAAGGAGAAAACAAGGGAGCAAGCCAAGTGGGTATCCAAGGGGGCAGGGGTAGGACATGTGAAAGCATCCTGGCAGCCATGTGTTTGGTGGGTGTGACACTAGGAGGTGTTGAGGGCGGCTGCTGTAGCTCTAGCAGAGGGAGAGAATGAGCAGGGGGAGAGGCAGGAGCTGCAGCTGGAGAAGTGACAAGGCCAGACCACCCAGGGCTGTGTAGCCACAGTAAGGACGTGGGGTTTATTCTAAATGAGATGGGAAATGATATAGGGGAGTTTCAACAGGTGAGCAAACAGTCTGACTTTACTTTAAAAGGGACCACTCTAATGCCTCTGGGCAGGGATGAGAAAGAGCCCTACAGGTGTAAGAATATGGTAAATACTGGCTGATCTCACTGATGTGTGGAATCTAAGATGCCAAACTCCTAGAAACAGAGAGCAGAGCGGTGGGTACCAGAGGAATTAGGGTGATGTTGATCAAAAGTGCAAACTTCCCTCTGTATGACAGACTCTAGTGGGAAGCAGCTGCATAGCACAGGGAGATCAGCTCGGTGCTTTGTGACCATCTAGAGAGGTGGGATAGGGAGGATGGGAGGGAGACACAAGAGGGAGGAGATATGAGGATATATGTATATGTAAAGCTGATTCACTTTGTTATAAAGCAGAAACTAACACACCATTGTAAAGCAATTATACTCCAATAAAGATGTTTAAAAAAAAAAAGTGCAAACTTCCAGTTAGATGATGAATGAGTTCTGGAGAGCTAAGGCATAGCATAGTAATTGTAGTCAACAATACTGTATTATATCCTTCAAAGTTGCTAAGAGATAGATCTGAAATGTTCTCAACACACACACACACAAAATTGATAATTATATGATATGATGGAGGTGTCAGCTAATGCTATGGTGGTAACCAAACTGCAGTATATAAATGTATCAAATCAACACGTTGTACACCTTAAAATAACACAATATGTCAATGAAATGTCAATTACACCTCAATTTAAAAATATGTAAGAATATGCCTATAGAACAATGTTATTATTTGTGTATCAGTAAATTGTCATTGTTTCTGATCTTTTATTTTGTTGAACTTCCCTTTTACACATTTTTGAAATGAGGAGCCCTAAAGCTTTTATGATACTCCATTGATACCAAAAATACAATTTTTTTTTTCTCCGAACTGCCACTGATGTAATTATTTTCTACCCTCCCAGAATTCTAGTGTTCAAATTCTAGCTCTGATCTGATTTTAATTTAGCATGGCTGAAAAAAATAACCAAAAATTTCTGCTGTGTGAAAACTATACCTCTAAATATTGTATATCTCAAAAATCTTGATGGCGACAAGGAAGCATTTTCTTCGCATTCAACTAAAAATTAGCATCAGAAATATTGATGACTTGTGGTCTGAGAGGGAAAGAAAAAAGGATCAATAGGTAAAGAAGATATATTTTCTAAACCCTTCAGCCACCCTCTGATTAGTGTACCTGGGAGGGCACCTCTGTCTTTGGTGTGGGATCCTCTCTTCAATAATCAGGAATCTGTCTGGGACTTTTCCTGCTCAGCTCCCAGGATGGACTCTCTTGGGCTGGACTTGTCCTTGGCTTTCTGCTGCCCACAGTGGCCATGGCGATTGGTTCATAGTTGGGCACACATACTAGTCAGGACAGCCCAAGCAGACCTCAGGGATTACAGGAAGCTGGGGGAAAGGATGCTCTCTTTCCATGAGACACAGAAGTGTGAGTGTATGACTAGACTTGTTGCAATAAGGCAGAGCCCCTTTGAGAAAAGAACCAATCCAGAAAGAGAGGAACTGAGAACTCAAAGACAGAAACCAGACCTTGGAGGCATTACTTGAATCTTTGCCGTAAGTTCCACCTAAGGCCTGTCTTCCTCAATTTCTCACTTTATCTAGGCCACAAGACTCATTTATGCTAGATTGAGTTGGGTTTTCTGTTACTTAAAACTAAAATTTGGTAATGGGTATATATTGATTTGACATAATCTTGAAATGTACTTAAAAATATCTTACATATTTCAAAAATATATGACACAAGATATTAGAATGCTGTTCTCCTAAATAGTAGGCAATATGTCTTCTCATCTAGTGAATGGAAAACTATGTATTAACAAATGTAAAATAAAATTAGCAATTTCTATCCAAGCACACAAAGAAGTAGGAGCTTTAGCAACCTGGACTAGGGTGGAGAACAGGCACCTGAGTGGGACACAAGTGGAAGGGGTTGGCGTGGGCTTCAGGGCACAGGACCAAGGGGAAACCTGGACCAAGTAGACAGTCCAACAGAAGCATCAAGTCACAGAGGCAAGTTATTAAGTCAGAATAGAAGCAAGAGGCCAAAGACCATGAGGTCTCCCAGACCACTGAAGAAGGTTTAAAACTGGTGTTCAAAAGGCCAGACTTAAAGGGGGTGCCTGATGTCTTGGGGATGAGCTGCATGCTTTTAATAGGTCACCTCTGGAGTCAGCACAGGAGGAAAGGGAATTATGAAGGCACTGAAGAACAAGAATACACTTGACAAAATAAAATATTCAGTTATGTATCCAGACCAAGTACAAAACCCAGAATTCAGTAGACTTTCAAATCCCCAAGGCAACATTACTTTGAAAGTAGGAATATCATCATGTGGAAAACACTCGCTATTGATGAAATTGTAATTCTCTGTGACCTGCCACTGAATCCCTGAAAGCAGTCAAAGTACAAGAGGAAAATTGCATTTCTCTGCTTCTCTCCCACCCAACTCCTCCCACCTAACAGAGAGTGTGTTTGGGATTGACCACTTCACATTAAAACGTAAAGATGACCTCAACTTCCTGTAAACATACGTGAGATTAAGGGGAGAGGTGAATATGTTAAAAGTATCTCTAATCATTATAGAAATACAAATCCAAACTGTAATGAGGTATCACCTCACACTGGTCAGAATCGTATGATCAAAAAGTCTACAAATAATAACTGCTGGAGAGGGTGAGGAGAAAAGGGAACCCTACACTTCTGGTGGGAATGAAAATTGGTGAAGTCAATATGGAGAACAGTATGGAGGTTCCTTAAAAAACTAAAAATAGAGCTACCATATGATCCCACTCATGGGCATATATCTGGAAAAGAAAAAACTCTAATTTGAAAAGATACATGTACCCCAATGTTCATAGCAGCACTAGTTACAATAAGCAAGACATGGAAGCAACCTAAATGTCCATTGACAGATGAATGGGTAAAGAAAATGTGGTACATATATACAATGGAATATATCCAGCCATAAAAAAGAATGAAATAATGCCATTTACAGCAACATGGATGGACCTAACAATGATCATACTAAGTGAAATAAGTCAGACAGAGAAAGACAAATACAATATGATATCACTTCTTTGTGGAATTTTAAAAAATGATACAAATGAACTTATTTACAAAACAGAAACAGACGCAGAGACATAGAAAACTAATTTGTGGTTACCAAGGGTAAAGTGGTGGGAGGGATAAATTAGGAGGTTCAGATTAACAAATACACGCTACTGTATATAAAATAGATAAACAACAAGGTCCTACTGTATAGCACAGGGAACTATATTCAATATCGTGTGATAAGTCATAATGGAAAAGAATCTGAAAAAGAATATTTATATATATATATATATATATATATATATATATATATATATATGTATAACTGAATCACTTTTCTGTACACCTGAAAGTAACACAACATTGTAAATCAACTATACTTCAAGAAAAAAATAGGCCAATAATTTTTTTAAAATTATTGGTTACATAGAGAGAACTTGGAGAGTCCACTTGTCCCACAGCTTCAGGTCAAAAGCTAGACTCAGACAGAATTATGAGATGTTGTTCTCAAAGGGCATCCTTGACCAGTAGCATCAGCATCACCTGGTAACTTGTTAGGTGGAACTACTGAATCCAAAACTCCAGGGAGGGGGCTCAGCACGCTGTGGTTTAGCAAGCCCCCAGGGGATTCAGATTTACAAGCAAGTTTCTGACCTGCTGCCTTAGCCCAGCCACCTCTCAGCTGGAGTCACTGAGCCTTTCCTCTGACAGCTCAACCGTAACCATTTTCTGAGCACATATCCGGTAAGAGAAGACAGAGGAAAGCGTCTCGCTGTGATGGCAAATGTCCTCAGGCATTTACAAATGAAAAAAAAAGAAACATTAACAAATTTAAAAAAAAAAGAAGAAAAAGAAAAATATGGATGGGGATCTTACTAAGGAAAGAAAAAGTTAAGTTTTTTCCCCGGAATATTTTTTCTTCATGAAAAGCAAATGTTTCTGACAGCCAGTCACAAAAACATTTGGCAATGTGGTTGCTACATAAATGCCTATATTGGGTAAAGATTCAAACGTGCATTTGTTAACATTTTTGTTTTTAATTTTAGGCAGAAATATATTTGAAGCATGTATTGGTGATTTACACTAGAACATGAATACTAACTGCACAATACTAATCATAGAATCTTCTTATTGGGAAGGATATTAATGATCATGGATTCTAATCTCTTAGCCACTGCAGAAACTCCTTTTCCATAATCCAGACTGAGAAATCCGCAAGGCTCTGGTTGAATATTTATAGTGAGAAGAGACACCGTTGAGTCAGACTAACGATCAGAAGGTCTTTTGAGTAGAACTAATAATCAGAATTTTTTTAACGTTGGCTGATAAAACTACCTTGATTTATCATTTTGTCAGCAATAGTCCTTTTTGAGGCACCTCTCAGAGCCTGGTCACAAGTGGAATTTCATACAAGATGGTATTAAAACAAGGGTCCTGTTTGTGTATCTCCCATTGCTATGATTCACTTTACTTTCACATAATTTAGCCACAAATGGTCACAACTTTCGGGTGCATATGTGGCTGCTTGAGGGTTGCTGGTATTTTGGAAGCTCTAATAAGCCTCCTGACACTAGCGTTCTTTCTTGAAACCATATTTTAGTGCAGCTGTCATCTGTCATCATTAAATGCAGCATATTAGTTATATGTGAAATTTCCAGATAAATTAAAAAAATTTCCCCATTAGTAACAACACTAAAAAGAAGTATAATGCAGACTAACACCCTGAAATGAGCAGGCCTCTTATAAAAAGACTTTAGTATGCAGAGCTGATCTTGGGGCAAGAGGTGGACCAATTTGCTTAAGCATTTTGTAAGTAAAATGTCCAAGACCTTGAGTCGGCTCCCTAAGATTCAATATCAGTGAGAGCTAAGTGAGTGAATTCATTCATTCATTTATTTATTCATTCATCCATCTATCAAGGACCAAACACAGACCTAGATGCTAGGGGCACAACAGTAAACAAGGTTCCTGCCCTTGGCTCCTGGCCAAGTCTGCCGGCAGAGAAGGACTCCAAGAATGTACTTGAATGGCAACAAGTCTGATGCTTTAAGGACCAAAGTACACAAGAGACGAGATGATTTTAGCACACCAGCTTCCTTGGCATAGCGGCTGTTTTGTGGAGCAATAATGAAGCACGGGAGTATGAATAAGAGTTTTAGTTTTGGTACTCACTGTGAAGCAGCACTCTGGTGCTGGCAGGGGCTGGGACCAGCAAGAATATCCCTACTGCAATGGAGAAACATAATCCCACATAGTATGCCATTGACCAGCTTCCATGCTGTTTGAGAGGAAGGAACTGATGGCAACAATGGATCAATTATTTTACTGTCTGCTTAGTGTCCGAAACCTCCTGAAACTTAGTGTCTAACCTCCTTTTGAACAGAATAAGCTTCTGGATTTTTTGTACAATGGGAGTATGTGGGCAGATGTCTCAAGAGAGAGAATTAATGGATATACTGCTACTAAATAAGCCAAGGACTAATTGAAAATAATTTAAGTGGTTATATATTTATAAAAGCAGGTGAATTGGTAAGGTTGATCATGGAGGTTATTGCTACAACATCAATGCCTGCCATGTACATTGCTGTGCTATGAGCTATGTATACATTATATCTGACCCTCCCAGCAATTCTGCATGATAGATCACACTTCTCTTTATTTAATAACTGTACAACATGACACAGTTATCTAATAGAAACTTATTATAAACCACTGTTGGTATAGCTTAACAGTTCTGGGCTTCCTCTTATTAAACCAAGGGGTTTACATTGCACATAGTGCAGCCATAATAAATAGAAGCTACCCAAAAGAAATCAATGACTTTTTTTAATCACTTGGGTCTTCACTGTGAAAACAATTAATATTATAGCAGCATAGTATTATCTTATGGAGTTCACATATTCATAGAGATTTGAAATTGTTTATTTGATGGGCAGATTTAGCCCTCTCCTCTCAAAAATAATTTTTTCTCTTTCTGTGTCAAAACCAAGAATCCACAGGAAGCTGAATGGACCAGGTGACCCATCATTTGCATAATGACCTTCTTTGGTTATACCACATTCCGCATTTCTTCTTGTCAATGTTCACTGCTCCCTGGAGAAGGAATCCAGTTTTTCCTTCGTATATTTGATGCATAGATCCTGGACTTTGGGAGCACACATATGAAATTATGAAGTAGAGAAAGCTTGGAATGTTAGAATAAATCTGCTCATGCCTTGGAATATGATTGTTTATAGTAATGGCAAATAACACAGAAAGGGGATCGTGTATAAAATTATGTGAGAAAGATCATTTCCTTGAATTAATCTTGAAACAGAGTGAAATCTTTTCTTATGGAATAGCTCTACATCATTAGTATATCAAGGTCCAAAACTCTAGAATTTAGAGGCATCTCTGCATTCACTTCCTATACCAGGGGCCTAAATGGCCATGACTCTAGAGAGGATCCTGGTATAAGTTAAAAAACAAAACACAAACAAAAAACCCTCCAACTTTTGTGCTAGACTATTTTTGTATACATGTAACTCAATTTTGCTTTGAGATCTCTCTTTTTTCAATATCATAAGACATTTCTGCATCTGTCTGTGTGCTCTTCTTGCCCAAGTGTCTTGTCTCAATCCACCCTCACTTCCACCAGATACATCAACAACTCTATTAAATGTAGGACTCTAATTCAAGACATTTTAGACAAAATCCTCAAGTAGCTTCATCTTTTCTCTGCAAAGTAAACTTTATGGGCTTGGGCTGTATGACAGCTTTTTTTTTTTTTTTTCCATCTACTTCTGAGAACACAAAATGACAGTGGCTGAGACTTTTCTGAATTCTGACCATCATTTAGACGACAGGTTACCATACGGTGGACTATAACACTTCCCATCAAGACTATTCCAGTGAAAACACTGTAAAAACAGGATTAGTAGACTAGACCATGCAGAGATCAAACATGTATGTCCTTATAAGCAAGCCATATTTCTATAAATTCTGAGAAGACTGAGACCAGTTGAAATCATTGAAATATATTACCTTAGGATATTAGGAGGCTTCAATCTGAATTTTACAAAAAAGTTATTTAAGAAGTATAATTTAAATAGTATATTTATATGCAATGACACTAATTCTTCTATAATGTATTGATGGAATATTTTTTTTTCCTTGTATATTTATTGAAAACCTAGTGTGTTTTAGGCATTGTTTGTGGTTCTGAGGAAATAGAACAAATAAGAAAGACAATGTTCATTATCTCAAGAAATTTATATTCTTGTGGGAAGAAAATCTAATTAAAATATATGAACTTTAAACTTTAGATGGTGATAAGGTCTATGAAGGAAATGAAAATGGGTAACAATATAGAGAGGGGCCAGAACTGGGAGGAAGAGCCTAGTATGAAGTAGAGTTGTCAGGGTGGCTTCTCTGAGGAACTGTAGCTCAGACCTGATTCCATTTTAAACTCTAAACATTTAACTAGAACTTGATGTGAACTTAAAAACATTTTGATAAAAGAAAGGCTTAGAAAAAACAAAGTAGACAAATGACAGCTGCAAAACTCAAAGGGAATAAAGGGAATTTAAAAGATGCATTTATGTTAAGTAACAGTGAAAGTTTGAGATGTGTTTTTTAAAGCAGACTTCATTGTATTGATAAGCGTCCCCTGGACGTGATTGGGAGCTCTAGTGAGTACGTTATTACAGGAAGATACACTCTGTGCACTTAAAATGATGGAAGGAAGATAAACAGCAGAAGTCATTAAAAATCACCTATCTATATTTTTGGCCAGGATGACCCATATTTTCTGTTCAAAACAGCTCCACATAGGAAAATAGGATTTGTCATGCTGGATTAGAGCACTGCTCTATTACATGTGCAATGTTGATTCCAGCAAGAGTCAAATAGTTCTTGCATCAGACACAAGCAAACATTTCCAAAACAGGTTGTCAGACTTTCTGTGCTTTCAACAGCAGCCGAAAGTCCATCTGGAGCTACACTTCACTGACTCCCATTTTAGATGGAAGATATTTTATTCGAGAACTTTAAAAGTTGCTAAGAAAGTAGATCTTAAAAGTTCTCATCACAGAAAAAGAATTTTGTAACTATGTATGGTGACAGATGTTAACTAGACTTATTGTGGGGATCATTTCACAATGTATACAATTATTGAATCATTATGCTGTACACATGAAGCTAATATAATGTTATATGTCAGTTATACCTCAGAAAAAAGACATTTAAACACCTTATTTTATGAGGATCTGTGTACAGGATGAGAGACCACGTGGACCCAAATGAGCCATGGGTCAAACATGATAAAACAAAGGAAATTAAAAGTGATTTCAAACCAAATGAAAATTAAAACTCCACAGAACGCAAGTGATAGGATGTATTGACAGGTGTTTAGAAAAAAAAATATAGCACTAAATGCTTTTATATGAAAACAACAGAATTCTAAAATCACAGATTATGCTTCCACCTTAAGAAGATAGAAAAGTGTAAAATTAAATCCAAAATATGTAGAAGGAAGGAAATAAAAATAAGAGTGCAAGTTAATTACTTAGAAAATGACAGCAATATGGAAAAATCAATAAAATATAAAGGTTTTTTAAAGATTAGTAAAATTTATAAACCTGCAATAGATTTATCATAAAAATATAGGCATAATATCAAGAATGAATGAAGCCACATGGCTTTGGGAGCTAAAAAAATGGATAATGAGGAAATATTACAAGGATAATAAGGAAATATTATGAGCCACTTTATACCAATAAAATTGACAACTTAAAAGAAATGAACAAATCCTTTGACAGGCACAAATTTCTAAAACTGATCCTGAAAGAAACAGAACATCTGAATATCCCTATATAATTAAAGAAATTGGATTGTAACTGAAATCCCCGTCAGAAGGAAAACCGCAACCCTCACTATTAATTCTATCAAAAATATAACAAAGTTATAACAATCCTAAAACTCTTTTAGAAAATATAAAAGGAGAGAACTTCCCAAGCTATTTTTTGAGGCCAGCATTATCCTAATACCAAAACCAGATGAAGACATTAGAAGACAAAACTATCACAAACGAATATGCCTTATTAATCCACTTTACTGTTATTATGCCCATTTTACTAAGGAAACTATGGCTTAGAGACCACAGAGCTAGTAAGTGGCGGAGTGGTGGCTAGAACTCAAGCATCCATACTTTTCGTTACTAAACACATGCCTACAAGGAATTGCCCACATTTTCTACCAGAAGCTGTGATTTCTAGTCCCTGTCAGATTCTAGACCTGACCACCTGTAAAATTACTACTTCAACAAATATTGGCACCTTGATACACTTCGTAGGATAATTGTTTTGATTGGATATAGGAGTGCTTAGGGTTCCCTAAAAAACCCAGAAGTCTTACCATAAACACATATTTAATTGCAGTTACAGATTCTAGCATCCCTTATTTTGATTACCAGTTTTTAAAGGCATTGGAAGATTAAAAGTTTTACATGCAAAAAATGCAAGTATTTTAACAATCCTTGGCAAGAATAATAGAAACCAGACTTGGAGAAAAATTTAGAGAGCAACTAGCTTATCCACTCTATTCAATAATCCCCTGAGGCAATTCTGCTCTAACATTTAAAGCAGGTAGCTTTGTTTCATCACTGTCGATTCTGAAATTTTAATGAATCACAGTTTTAATCAAAAAGTGAAGGTTATCTGAACTGTTAGCTTTATCCCATGTCTTGAATATGCCGACATGTTTCTTACCACCTGGTCTGTACACATGAACAGTGAAGAAATGAAGATCACCTTAAAATTGTCAAGGAAATATAATTCATAACATTTTCCATGCCTGTTACATGATTTGATATTCAGCTCTGTGAATTTGCCAGACTGGTTACAGTTTGCTCCATTTTACAGAAAAATAAACAGAGACCCAGAGATATTAAATGACTTGTTTGTCCAGGATCACATAACCAAGAAGGAGAAAAAATATGGCAGAACTCAGTCTTTTTAACGTTAAAATTCTTATTCAGCAATGTATACTTTTTGTCTCAATTTGATATAAAAATGTCTCAAGTGTTTCTTTTCTAATAAATAAATTATTCTGGGTATGGTTGCAGAGGGCTCATAATTTACATTTCAAACACTGAACATGAAGTAAGGCATCAACAGAGGAAGGTTATCATGTTAACTGACACTTCCTCAGAATCCATGACAGAGTCAGCATTAACTCTAGTATCTAAGCAGTCAGTGAAAGGGTAAATTTCTGGTTACTGCTCTTATGTTTAGAAAAAGTCTGGTGTAAGATAATGCTTGTTACATTGCTGTATTTCTGACTTTTAAGGTTAAGTATTATGAACCAACTTTTGAATTTGAGTTATGAGTAACAGGTTACATACTTTCTAACTGCCAGAAACACTAAAGGTACAGATGTATAATTTTATTGTTTGTAAAGACATCAACATACACTAAGAGTATACATATCGGCAAAGAAGTAACCATTTTTCTACAAAAGAAGAACTATGAAGTGGAAATATCTCTGCAAGATCTAGATGCATGGAGAAAATAGTATTAGTATTTTCTACCTAAAATTAACAGCTTTTACAAAAGTCCTAAAAAAAATTAGGCTAAGTGAAATAAGCCAGACACAAAAGGACAAACATTGCATGATTCCACTGACATGAAATATTTAGGTAGATTCATACAGACAGAAGTAGATTAGAGGTTGCCAAGGGTTGAGGGGGTGGGTAGGGAATGGGGAGTTATTGCTTATGGTCAACAGAGTTTCTGTTTGCAGTGATGAAGATATTTAAAAAATAGATAATGGTGAGAGTTTACAACATTGTGAATGTACTTAATGCCAATAAATTGTGTACTGAAAAATGAAAAAAAAAAAAGATGTCCTGAATAAATTACAAAACAATTTTCTAAAAGATAACGTAACACAAGTTGGCTAGATGTACACCATTTTTTGATACCCCACTCAGTGATTTTTTTGTTTTTTTAATATTCCTGGAAGCAAGCTGGGAGAACCTATCTGGTTACAGCTGAATCTCAGAAATAACCAATCAGGCAAAAGGAGTCTTTCTATGCAAATCCAACCTATTCCAGACACATGAAACATTGATCACTTCTGTAGCGTTTAAATGAGTAGTTTAAAAACTATAAAAGTGTATTTAATAACTTGATTTAACCATTCATTATTTAATTATTAAAACAATAATAACCCATTCATTCAAGTAGTAAATATTTTTGAGGATTATTATATGGAAGGCACTATAAGAGAATCAAAGATGTACAGGATATTTATCTTAGCCTCAAAAGAGTTTACAAAAGGAGAAGAGATTTGTCAATTTACGTCAGTTACCATAACATAAGACAGGATATGATTAGAGGTGATGTACAGCAGAGGGAGAGGCCCCTTGATCAATGGTGGGCAGGGCAGGCTTGTTGAACTACTTTGACATTGCATCTTTTAGGATAAGCAGATTTCACTAGACAAAAATAGAAGGGAATCCAGAAGATGGCATTTTAAAAAAAGATTTGACTGAAAAAGGTGAAATAGCAATAAGGCATTTTTGAAGAATAGACAGCATAATAATTTCCTGGACCATTATTCATAAGGTAATAAATATACTATATAATATATAATAATAAAATCACATAATTATTTGTTAAATGTACGATTTACCGTAAAACATAATGATTTTTTGGCAGATTTTACTAATTTAAATTCATGTCCTGACCCAACTTTTTTACAAGCAGGGCATTAAATCTGTACCTGAAAAATGTAATTATAATTTTAATTACAAAGTCTTACTCAAATAGTATGTGGTTCACTACAGATGCTGTGTATATAAGCAGTCAGATGTGTCAAATCACGGTCTTTCTACTACTGCTGCAACCCTGACAGACCTACAAAGTGTCTTCAAACTGTGAAAGCTTCCAATTTCCTCATAAATGTGCTCAAATTAGAAGTATTTCAAAGAAAGCAGCAATTTTATCAAGGATAAATGAATATGAATCAAGATACATTCTATCTTCAAATTCCACAAAACAAATGTTTATCTTGATTAAAAAGAATCAAACTCTGCAGTCATTTTTCATGGTGAAGATAAATACTCATATTACATTTTGACATTAAAGGAAAATACAAAATTACTGGGGACCATTACTAGGCATATAAGTGAACATAAGCTAGTTTAGGTCTGAAACCTCTGTGCAATCCCTTGGTACCTCCTAACTTTGATGGGCATTTCTCCCCACCAGGAGCAGAATGCAGCACTGGGTCTTATCCACGCCTGCCCTGGCCCCTCCTTTATCATGACATTTATGAATCTGAGCTTCTGACCTAAGACTCAACATTCTTTTTTTTTTTTTTTTTTAGATTCATGTATATGTATGGCTGAATCACTTTGCTGTACACCTGAAACTAACACAGCATTGTTAATCAACTATTGTCCAATATAAAATAAAAAGTTTTAAAAAAACAGACTCAATGTTCCCTCATTCTACCCTCTCTCCCTTTCTCTACTAGAAGAAAATGATAATGAGGATTATAATACAGCCTTCTCTCTCCTGAGTTACTCATTCCAATTAAAAATGCCTTAGACCTCAAGTTCAACCTTTCGTGTCATAGACCCCTTTAGCATTCTGATGGAGTCCATGAACCCCTTCCCAGAATAATATTTTTAAATGCAGAGTGTTACAAGGAAACTAGTTATATTGAAATCCTATTATTAAAATAAAAATGTGATATAATAATGCATGTTTCTTTATTAACCTATTAAATAGCAATATCTGGTGAGATGTCTAATAATGCCATATTTTCAAAGAAATGATGAGTGTAAATGATATTTTTGAAATACTGCAATAAATTTAATATGCCAGAAAAATACTACACTGCTTCTGGTGATAAAGTCACCGATATTGCTAATTCTACTGTGGTTTGTTGCCTATATTCAAAATTAATGAAACTGTTAACTTTGAGTGAGATGTTAGTGAAAGTGAAGATGTAGTTTTGTTCTTCCACCCCAGTTCCTGGATTCCTCTAATCCACTCTCTGCACCCCAGGTCAACCCTTGCTTTAATGATGTAAAATGAGGCATTTGTGCACTATGACAGTTGAGAAGCAGCAAAGTGTCTTCTGAAGACATGAGTTTTATAATCAGTGAGACTCAAATTTCAACCCAGGATATGCCATTTACCAAGTCCCATTACCCAGTGAGTAAAGGACTTGTCACCCTGTGGTTGTCCCCTGTCCCCTCCATTTGAAGCCAACTCCTGGACATGGTCAAGAGTTCTACCAGGATTTCTCCAATCTCGTGTAACCTGGCATAGACCACAGCTTCTAGAACTATCTCAGCTGAGTCTAAAGAACATGACCTTCTCTTGTGCTCCCCTCATGTGGTACCTTATCTCTCTCCTTCGACACTTCTGTCTGTGACTTGTGTATGTATATAGAGGACAACTTGTCCTTTAAAATGTAAAAGGTGGTTTGTTTGTCACCCCACATGCAGTCTAATAACTGAATGTGTAAGAGCTCTGCGTAGTTACCGAGGTCATGTTCTCTCACAGTTTCTTCTGCCCAGTCTCTCTTGCTGGTGACCTTCTAGCCCCTTGTGTATCTCATCCTCTCTCCCTCTTTTCAGTGGAGAGACTGAAAGTGGAGAACTGGTCACTTTTTCACAATCCTCCTCTTTCACCCACCCTCCTCAAAAGAGAATATCAACAATGCCCACAGGACATTTTGTGAGCTGACTCGACGATGCTTTAGGGCAATGGAGGGGCTGACGTCAGCAGTTTGCTCCCCACTCCCACTTTCAGTCCTCTCCTGGCAGCTCTGCTTTCCCAGACCTTAGCAACCTTGGGCTCTGCTACAAAACTCTTTCCCTTTCCTGGTACTGGGCTGAGTAATTTAGCTCTTTACCACCTAATGTGTAAAGAGTTTATTTTTGTAGATCCAAAGACTTTCATGTCTCCACTAGCAAAGGGACCATCTCTTCCTTTAACAGCAAAGAAGAATCGGCAGAGACATTTCTGTTCCCCTTCCTCCACCAGCCTCTGAGTGGGAAAAAGAGCCCTAGGGAGATTTCTTCTCTCACTGATGCAAATTTTGCCACTCATCTTGTAGTGAGAGGTAGAGTAAGTTTCGGTTTTAAATAACGGATTGCTCCGTGGCGCTGGCGTGACAGCTATTCGGTGTAGCATTTATCTCTCTCACTGTAGTACCAGCTCCTGGAGGAGTGAGTTAGGGACTTTGCAATACACAAGCTCCTCACTGCATAGCAAGATGCTTTGCACATAGGATTTCTTGTGGGGGGTGGGAGAGGGATGAACGAATGGATGAATGGATGGATGACGAGAGAGGATATTGCAGTATTGCAGATTCTCTGTATGCACTTAAATGTTTCATTAGTGGTATGTGAGAGCAGTAGTTTGGATGAGCAGAGTCCAAGTGATTTATAAGCCAGTAATGTGGTCTGTATGAGCTCCTAAGTGAATCACCTCTTAATATTTGTATTTAAATGGTACGTATGTATGGAGAGCTATTAGGAAAAATAATCAAGATGTAAAATCATACTGAACCCTTGTAGTACAAAGGATCTAAATAGAGCTCCCTGCTTTCTGATGAAGTATAACAAAGTGATCAAGTTCATGGGATTTAGAGTAAAGCAAATCCAGATACAAATCCTGACCTGTCATATACAAGGCATATAACTTTGCCAAATTCCTTAGCCCCATTTTTTTCACCAGTAAAATAAGTATCATTAAAGAAGAGGATTTGGGGAGAATTAAAAGAGAGATAGTGTATATAATGCCCCTAGGTCACTTAACATAATGTTTGCTATATTAATCAGGAAAACATAATAAGCTACTTATAATAATTGCCATGACTATTACTATTAAAAAGAAGTAATAATAACTAGACCACATGATGCTGTGGAATGTCCTGGGTACCAATCTAAGATTTTCTTTAGCTTCAGCTCACAAAATTTGTTAATCCTTCTGGTACTCTTTGAAGTCAAATGTAATGTTTTAATTTTCCCTTGTTAAAATTATCTTCAGCTGTGTTCAGGAGGCACAAACCAAGCCAGAGGAGATCTCTGTAGTTCAATGAGATCAAAAGAAAAAAAAATTCCATTATGTTATTAGCGAACAGAGTTGTCAGATCAACCCTAATGTAATCCAATCCATGGCACACTTACACATACTTTAGTCTAAATTGTGAAGGGGAGCTGATTGTACAGTTCATTAGAGCTTTTATTGCCTACCATTGGGAACATGTATAGACAAATTATTTCAATGATTCCTTTAACTGTCTCAAAATATCAGAAAAATGTTGGAACTTTCTCATACTATTCTATGAAAAATGATTTAATTCGGTGAGTGGGCTGTGCTTTGATAACAGGCTGTTCAAAACATCACTGACTTTCAACACTGCTGTGTGATTTGCACTGGGAATCAGCCATCTTTTCTCTTCCAGTGTTTGTGATTGCCAGAGCTGTAGTGATTAGTATTTATGGGCCTGATTGAGGTTTCTCTGGGCTTCAGGGTGCTAACTACCTCCACTTTGTCCCTTTGTGCAAAGGTCTTATCAACAACTGTGTGGACCCTTTTAGCTCCATATAAATCCTGAGTCCTGTGAGAAACAGAACTTCATCAAAGTGCAAATTGGATCCCATGCTGTTCTGTCTCCTCACATTTATGAGTAATCAATGTCCATGTAGTCATGTTCTCTAATGCATGGTGTCTGCCCCATTACATAAAATGGAGAATATTTTGTATGAATGTTAATAGCATTTATCAAATTATTTCTGGTTTCACAGAGCTAGAAAGGCAATTTTTTTTAATTAATTAATTTATTTTTGGCTGTGTTGGGTCTTCGTTTCTTGCGAGGGCTTTCTCTAGTTGCGGCAAGTGGGGCCACTCTTCATCACGGTGCGCGGGTCTCTCACTATCGCGGTCTCTCTTGTTGTGGAGCACAGGCTCCAGACGCGCAGGCTCAGTAGTTGTGGCTCACGGGCCTAGTTACTCCGCGGCATGTGGGATCTTCCCAAACCAGGGCTCGAACCCGTGTCCCCTGCATCAGCAGGCAGATTCTCAACCACTGCGCCACCAGGGAAGCCCAGAAAGGCAATTTTTAAACACAGAAAAAGAAAAATTTATCATTGCCAATACACACAATTCCTTTCCTACCAGGAACATAAAAAACCTATATTCCTAAATAAATATAGTCTTAAGTGTATCCATCTTCAGGAAATCTCTGTATCAAAGTGTAGAAGAAATGGAATAAAGGAAAGAAGCTGTATTTGGAAGGTAGATGAAAACTTCTGTAAGCGGCCAGCTGCTTCCTGTTAACAGTTTTTCTACCAGACTTTCTGCTGTTTTTCTTTTCCTTTAGGAGCAATATCGAATTTGATTCTTTTCTAGCCCAATAGATATCCCTACATTTTATGAGGCCAGGATCAGCCTGATACTAAAACCAGACAGAGCATGACAAGAAAACTACAGACCAATATCTTTGATGATCATAAATGCAAAAATTCTTAACATCCAATAAGCACTTGGTGAAAGAGGGTTCGAGAGTAGAGAGATCAGAACTGGATTTGAGGGATGGACCACAGAGAATGTGGGAAGAAATCTGCCCAACGGCTAAAAAATGAAGAAAAGGGTCTTCCATCTTGGCCCATGGACAGATGAGAAATAAGATGAGGCAGTGAGAAGCAGTGTGAGTTTACACATCCCTTTACATGGTTTTCCATTAAGTGTTCATGTTTCCATGGGAACAAACAAGAGATGGCAAATGGGAATAGGTGAAGCTATATAGCCTATGCATTAACATAGGTTATCTCAGTAAACAACAGAATTATATTTGATAATATACAACATATAATGCTGAAATGCATCACAGTATCATGGTTTGTCAATAAGTGTAAATTTTTTTAAATAAGAACAGCCCAAATCCATTTCACCCAGGCCATCAATATTTGCTAAAATTAGATATCCATTGGTTGCTGATAGAGTTCCTAGCTACCCCCTTTCCCATACTGCCTCTCTAAAAATGATGTATTTAAATATTCAGATGAAGTCTTTAAGGTTAGGGAATAAGGAGAATGAATACATTTGGGGGATAGACTCAGATTTGTTTGAAACAGACTCAATTTCAAATATTTAATCCTGTAGTCACTCCATGAATTACAATGTGAGTTGGCAAAATATAATCAGCCAGATGATTCAAAGACACAGAAATGAGTGGAGGTGGGAGGAGGTGGAGGCAAGAATAGTCAAATAGTTAAGCTACTGGGGTTTTGGGCGGGGCTGAGCAGCAGACAATGTGAGACTGCACATCTCCCTGTCCACTCACCATGTTTCTTTTCCTTCCTCACTTACTCCCTTTCCTTCACTTTGGGTCCTTTCTTTTCTTACTTTTTTCTAGTATCTTTTTATTTCTTCCTTATTTCCTGTCACTTTCTTCTTTTTTTCTCTTTTTTCTACTTTTCATTAGAGTTTCCATTTTTTATGAGACCTAAGAAACCCGAGTTTTAAATTTAGAATTAATAAAATTTAACTTTCAATTTTTTTTATTTGTTTAGTAGAATTTTCTCTTTGATCTTAAGGATTTTAAGAAACATAGAGGAATGAATGCCTATGTTCCAATTAATTGTGGTATTGATTTTATAAGCTGAATATCAAAAGAGATACCAAGGTGATTCGTATGTTTGACAGTGTATCCTACTGCAGGAAACTTAAGTCCCCTCTACCAAGGAGATGTTTATCTCTTTTGCCTCTTCTGTTGGACTAATGTGATATGATATCCTTTATATGTTTATTATAGGTATGGATCAAAAAGAACCATGCCAGAAGGAAAAAAAAAAACCCAGAATTTGGGGAGGTTTTTTTTCACTGGAGGAAGGTAGATCATCTGTCTGACCCTAGTGGAAGGGAAGCTGGGGAAGACAACTGGATGCATTCTATCTTGGGGAGGCAACATTCAGTAAGGCTATGGAAATGTGGAGACATGTTTAAAAGATTTTAGACATCTCTGAATGACAGATGGTCATCACACCTCTGCAAAAATATCATTCTTATTTGTAGACATATCTAGAACAAAAAGAAAAAATTAACCATCCACTAAGTTTTTTTTTCATACAGATCACCCATAGTTCTTTGGTTCTCAGGTATTTCCTTGGGAAGAAGTTCTGAAGCAAGCTTAATTTTAAAAATGTAAAGTTAACGGTGTTCACATGTTTTAGTTGTAGTTGTTTGGAAATGAAATCAAAGTAAACTTCTAAAATTATGTTCTTCAAAGAGTCAAAGTTTCTCTGGGATTAGTTGAAAAAAATCTGTTTGACAGTGATATGGTTAATGAAGCATGCTGCTTTCTACACTTTTAGAGCTGAGCTTTTCATAGACTCAAGGCACAGTGTTAAACTTTATGTGCTTTCTTTTAATATAGGTTTCTGAGATTTCATATTTTATTTGTAAAACTTTATCAAATGCTGTTATTTCCAGGTAGCTTGTTTTAGAAGCCATCCTTCATCAATGAAGAGATACTATTTTGTCTTGGCTAATTAATCTAATCTGTATCTCATCTTTTCTCTCTTTCCTACAGATGGGTTTGAGCTACAAAAAGTTAAATAACCAGAAAAAGGGGAGAACATTATCATCCAGATATTGTGATCATGAGATTATACCAGCAAAATCTTATTTTGCTAGTATATCTGCAACATCTGACAAGCAGAGTATATTTCCTGACTTGCCCATTTATACACTGTAGTCTAGTTTTGACTCCATCATTCGATGAATAACATTGAACAAATCATTTAAATTTTATATGTTGTATTTTTCCACAGTGGCAACAGGTAAAACTGATAATACATGACTCATCCTTCCCAAGAATATTGATAAGATGGAATTGATAGCATATGTCCTTGTTCTGTAGGATTTTTCTAGGAAATGTATGAGATAAATATTAAACTGTGGTCATCTTTGAATTGGAGAAGAAGATCCAATCTTATTTTTTAAAATCGTCTTCCATATCTTGCTTTTTAAATATTTTTATTGAAATATAGTTGATTTACAATGTTCTGGTGTACAGCAAAGTGATTCAGATATGTGTATATATACATATATATATTCTTTTTCGTTATAGGTTATTACAAGATACCAATCTGCTGTGTTTCCTTCACCTTTGCATACTTTCCCTCTTTATTAGGTAACAGTACTCTCCTGTTTGGGGAGATATTCTCTTCCTCTGCTTCTCCTGTGTGATTCTGGAAGGACTTTCATACACAGAATCTCATTCCCCTGGCCAAGGGTGTGAACATATACTTCAGCCAAGCTCACTACAGTTTTCCACATCATTGACTCTAGTCATGCATCTAAGAGTTTGAGATATAATTGACGCTAGGTCAATGAGTCCCTCCCTGAGACTCATGTACACTGAAAGAGACAGTCTTTCTTTCCTTCAGGGCAATGCTTCTCTCAAAATTTAGCATACTTCAGTATTAACTGGACAGTATGTTAAGGTACAGATTGAGGATAAGAAGCCCAGGTCCAGAGCTTCTGAGTCAGTAGGTCTGGGATGTGACCATGACATTTGCATTTCTAATAAGTTCCTAGGTGTTGCTAATGCTGCTGGTCCAGCATCAGCAACTTTGAGAACCACTTCTCTGGAGTCACTTAGTTAAGATGATATCAGCCTAAAACCACCAGTGACTGCTTCCCTTGCTATGTGGATAAAGTTTGCTCATTTTTAAAATGGTATGTGATAAAGTCAAAGCCCAAGAGGTAGAGAAGAAGAGAACAATGAAGATATGAGATAGAGAATGGTGAGCTCACCATTTAGGCTCTGGATCCAGTTGACCCATTGACTGGTTCCATCTCTATTTTTCCCCAGTTATATGAATCAATAAATGTTCTATCCATCTGATTCTAATTTGAGGTGGCCTTCTATTTTTTGAAAACAAAAATTTCATGTGGTCTGTTTCCAACAATAAAGGAAAATTTATTTTGATGGCATTATTTAATGATCTAAGTTTCATTTAAGAAAAGCACCACCCCCCCAAAATGGACAGTACTGTGGCCATGTTTAATTCTGCAGGAAGAAGATGTAAATATTTTGTACCAAAGTTTTTAAAACAGTTTTCCCATTTTCATGTGTCATACATTAGAATATATTAGTACAGAGGATCAGTGCATTGGTGATTGGTTCCTTAAGAAATAGCTACACATAATTATTTGAATTACCATTAAAAATGATATTTAATTTCAGCACAGCTTTTTCTCTGTTCATCATTCTCAGTTGGGTTTTAAAATAGTTCATCAACAGAGTTCAAATTATAATAATATAGGGGCAGCATAATATTTCACATATTTGGAAAATACCCACAATTATTTTGTATGTTTGCACTATCTGCTTTACTGATTCCTGAGTGGCTCAAACCACAGAACCTATTCAGAAGTTTAAATTCATTTTCAAAAATAAAAGTGGAACAACAGAAGCGAGTGGTGCTGGGAAGATGCTGGAGAAGGCTTTTGATGATCCTGCTAGGTAATTAACACAATAAGTAATGCCTTCCTTGCATGATCTCTCAATTCCTCCACACAGCCAAAATCAAAGTGTTTTCATCTTTTATTTCACCCCCATTTCTAAGGATCTTTTCTTTATACATCACTGAAAAGTCCTTCATGTCTCATTAATGCTTTAAGTACAAAACTAGTTCTGGTGATGATATAATTTTTCCCAAGACTAAATTAGGTTTCATAAGGAGCATTACAAAGTCAAAAGGCAGAACTCACGCTGTTCTACTATTTTACTTGTTTTTATATGAATGAAGAAACATGGAGTTTCAGAAGCTTGGTTCTTTTGTATTCTTTTCCTTTTTCAAATCAAATTTTTATAGTTGACTTAGCATTTATTGGACCAAAAATAGCAGAAGAGGTCAGTTTTAGACTTTTTATTGTTGCCCAAATTTCAAAAAGATACATAGAGTTTCATTCAGTAGAGAACATTTGTATGTGTAGCCAAGGAAAGGACCATCTAAATTTTAGTAAAAATTTTCTGTGTATTTGCACCATATGAAACTCCACTTATTAAAACCCAATTTTTATCGGTTTCTTGTTTTCTTGGGATTTTGATTAATCAGAATTATCTCATTCTATGGACATTGCAGATTACTAAACGTGACCACTGGGATATTCAACAAAATTTTGCATGTTCTTTTTTTAGTTGTCTGTGCTCTAAAATGTTGTCTATTCATCAGAAAGCATATACTAAACATCTGTTTGGAACAACCATTACATTAAGCACAACTAAGGACACAAAATTTTCTCTTTCAAAAAAGTTCTAATTAACTATGAAGAGAGTATACATTATACACACCGACACACACACACTCTGTATGTATACACACACATATACATACACATGCATATATACATATAGAACTTTTTTAGTATTTTTATAATATTGTTTAATTTCTATTTTAATTGCCCATCCAATATTATGGGCAAATAATGTCATATTAGTCAATTCTTGGTATACATAGTCATTTCTATTTCAAAATTAGTTAACTGAGGATTTATCTCTTCCCTGATTGCTTTCTGGGAGGTAACTAATTCCCAGGACCTATTTAGCCTTCCTTGGAGCATTGTGTGGTGAGAGGAGGGAAGAAGCGTATTTGGACCTCATCATTGGCATCTGTCTATACTGGCACGTGCTGATGTGATACTCATTCTCCTGTCTGGTCTTGGGCAGGACCATCCCTCTATCTACTGAGATGCCCGTCTCACTGTCAATCTCCAGTCCATTTCATTTTGTCCAATTCATCCAAACTTAGAGGCCACTCTTGCTATTTCTTTGTCCCTGTCTGGTACCTAGGAGACTTTTGTTCTCTCTACGTCACTTTAGGACTGTGGGAGACTTGGAGTCATATCAATTTAGTATGTCCAAGTGTGAACTCTTGGTTTTATCTCAAACCTGCTTTTTCTGATTCTTCCACATCTCGGTGAATGACATGACCACCAACCTAGCTTCTCAGGGAAAGATCTAAAAGTCTTCCCTAAATGTAAGTTGGTGTAGCCACTTTGGAAAACAGTATGGAAGTTCCTCAGAAAACTAAAAATAGAATTACCATATGATCCAACAATCCCACTCCTGGGCATATATCCAGACAAAACTATAATTCAAAAAGATACATGCACCCCCTATGTTCATAGCAGCACTATTCACAATAGCCAAGACATGGAAACAACCTAAAGGTCCATTGACAAATGAATGGATAACGAAGACATGGTACATATATACAATGGAATATATTGTATATATGTACAGTACATATATACAATGCTCAGCCATAAAAAAAGAATGAAATAATGCCATTTGCAGCACATGGAAGCAACTAGAGATTATCATACTAAGTAAAGTAGGTCAGAAAGAGAAAGACAAATATCATATGATATCACTTATATGTGGAATCTAAAATACAACACAAATGAACCTATCTATGAAACAGAAACAGAATCATGGACATAGAGAACAGACTGGTGGTTGTCAAGGGAGAGGAGGTTGGGGGAGGGATGGAGTGGGAGGTTGGGGTTTGCAGATGTAAGCTTTTATACATAGAATAGATAAACAACAAGGTCCTACTGTATAGTGCAGAGAACTATATTCAACATCCTATGATAAACCATAATGGAAAAGAATATAAAAAAGAGAATATATGTGTGAGTATGCGTGTGTGTGTGTGCGCATGTGTGTGTATAACTGAATCACTTTGCTGTACAGCAGTAATTAACACAACATTGTAAAACAACTATACTTCAATTTAAAAGAACGATAAAAGTCTTCCCTAATCACATGTGCAAGTCTTTTTCTTCCTACTTCTCATTATCTCCCAGTTCTCAGTTACTGCCGTGATCTGAGCATCCATTATCTCTCATCTGTTCCACTGCAATAGCTTGCTTACTGGTTCTCTTTCTTCATCTTGATTTTTCTTCAACCCATTTTCCATACAGCAGTTAAAGTGATAATAGTTGCTCAATGCCTTCCCACTGCACTGAAAATAAAAAACCTAAGTTCTGTACCATGGTCATCTTAGTCCACATGGATTTGTCCTCTGCTGCTTCTCCAAAATTACCTTGGTCTACCCCCCATCACATCACACCCCACCCCACTATACTCTGACCAGTTTATTTTTCTTTCAGCTATTTTCTCACATCAAGAATATTCATGACTCCCTTTTGTACAGATTATTTTCTTTTCCTAAAATTCCCTTCCCTCCTTTATTCACCTGGCTGATTTTTTAATATCTTTCCCATAACTTCCCCATAAAAGGCTTTCATGCTTAGGCTATTCAGCTGGATCCCCTTTCCCTTATCTCCTTTACTCTCCCTCATTCCAGCCTGTTTGAACTACAAAACTATGTCCATTTTTTATCCCTATATTTCTGTAACTGTTCTCAGTACTCATCAATAGAGGAGGCACTCAAAAGGATCTGTTGAATTAGGTACCAAATGGGCTGGGACAGAAAAAAGTTACATCTAGCACGTTAAAAAAAAAAAAAAAAAGTTTTTTCCAGACTAAAAATACACATTTCTGAAAGGAGACCCAAGTCTGACTTTTTGCCTCAAATATCAGCGGTACCTGGCACAGTCTAATATAGAGCAGACCCTTGATAAATTTCTATTTGAATAACAAGATTGGACATGAAAGAGACTCCTATCTCCAAAGTTCCAAAAAGACCATGTGTGTCTGTGTCTGCATGTGTGCACAGGTTTGCACGTGTCTGTGTTCTCACCATTGATGACATCAGATTATTAAAACCATAGGTAACAAATGAATGTTGAAACCCTCCCACTGCAAGAAGCCCAGAGAATCCTGGAAGATGCAGATTTCCATTTCCATCTCCTAAAATGAGATGATGTGTGTTTACCTCCAGATTCTATCTGGAAATTGGGAACACTCTCCTTTCTCCCGCTGCCCCAGGCAGTACTTGGAGGATAATTTGAAAACTAGAGGAGAGTCTATTCTGTCTATCTAGAAGCCTTTATACACATACAACATCCTTGGGTCGTAGATTTTCCAGAGCAGTCATGATGTCAAATAGAAGATCCCATTATCTCCCTAAGCACACTTGTAAATATCTGACTAGGCATCCTACTGGTTGGGTCAGAAAATATGGACACTGGCCCTACACAGAACTACTCTGAGGGCAAGCTGCCCACCCTTAGCAACCTGCAGCATTGGGTGTCAGGAGTGGGAAAAAAGCTTCAAAGAATTGTTTGGACCATCTGTATTCCCTCCACTCTGCCTTCACTGCACCTGACACCACCTTAATATGAGGAGAAAAGTATTCTGTCATTAAAAGTCCCTGCACCCTTTTTAAATTATATCTTCTGGAACTGCATGTACCACCTACTAAATTAAGTGGAGACTATATACAGCACTTGTCATTATCACTCAGTACATAGCAAAGGCTCAATGAATTTTGGTTTGATTAATATGTTAACTTAGTTGAACGTGACCCCCCAAAAGTAGTAGACATTTAGTAACTTCTCAGAGGTCTTAAAGTTGCTTTACCTGATAATTTAATATTCATAAGGAAGATTGAGTCTTAGTTTTACTGTACAGTTGCCCCTTGAACAACATTGGTTTGAACTGCATGGGTCCACTTATACAGGGATTTTCTTCAATAATTACTACATGATCCATGGTTGGTTGCATCCGTGGATGTGGATGTGGAAAGCTGACTGTAAAGTTATACACGGATTTTTGACTTTGCAGAGGTTCAGAGCCCCTAACCCCTACATTGTTCAAGAATCAACTGTAATTCACAGGTGTCTTTCAAAACTGTATTAAAATAGAAAAAAAAATGTTATTTTTATTAATTCAACTATATCATCATCTTAATTATTCTATAATCCTTTTAAGCACTGTTCATATGCATGTCATATGCATATGTAAAATATTCTGACAAATAATCAAAAGGAGGTTTCTTCTACAATGGAGTTATTTCCATTTTAAATTAATATTTATTTCCAAGGAAAGATATCTCATGCCGTATTAATTCATGAATCAAAAGCATAAATTAGACAGAGTTGGTTAAATGCTAAAGAGATTGAAAGTGGCAATTATCAATGGTAATTGCAACAGTAAGAATAAAGCTTTCTTCCTTTGCACAAATATCTCTTTACTGGGAACATACCTGTGAATTTAACATGCCAAACACTAAATACTGTAAAGAGAAATACAACATACTACAAAATCAGAAACAGATTTTTAAATGTCAAAGTCATTTACAGCTTGCTTGACTTTTCTGCTACTTTATTTTCTTTGTCTCTGTAGGAAACTGGTGGGCTAAGAAAGGAGAGATCTATGGCTAGCAGTTTTTAAAAAGAGAATGTTATCACTTGAAATGAAAAAACTAACTTGAAATGAAAAAACTAACACTTAACGGCCTGGCCACAGAGAGTGGCTCTCCCTGGAAACATGGCTTTCATAAGTAAATACATCTTTGAACTAGCCTGTTGTGAATTTTCCAGTGTCAAATGTGTATTAGAGACCTAAACACTAAAACATGTTTCTTACAATGCAAAGTACATCAGTGCAACTAGTTACCAAATCACATAGTTGATATATTATGCTATTAAATTTCTACATTGTATTTGTAAACATACTGAATAGAGATGATCTAAGAGAATACATGAGAAGTAAAATATAACTATTCATACAATTGATGCAACTTTTCTCCAGGTTTAACTGATTAGAAAATGTGTGTTTTTTTTTTTTTTAACATTTAAGTAATTACAATTATAAAGAGCTAAAGGGAATCGTGATTATACTGAGAGGCATCACTTAGAGAGCACAGTACAGAAATACTTAAATTAGAACACCAGAAAAGCTCAAAATTAATGAGTTAAGGGTTTACTTTAAGAAGTTAGAAAAAATTTCCAGAATAAATACAAAGAAATTAGAAAGAAGATAACAAAGATGAGAGCATTAACTACACAGAAAATAAAGTCGCAGAAGAGAGTACCAAAAAAACCAAATCTGTTTCTTTGAAAAGGAAAAGGAAATAGAGAAATCTCTGATAAATTTGTTCAAGAAAGAAAAAGAGAGAATGCATAAATTAAAGGGTAAATAATATTAGGGAGAAAAAGTGAGAAATAAATGCAGATCCAGAAAAATTAAAAGAATGTTAGTAATAATATGAATAATATAAACCAATATCTTCTAATAATATGAAAACATGAAATGGGCAAATATATATTTTTTTATTGCTTACATACGCTGCATATATTTTCTCCTCATTTACCTCATCTGTTCATTTTCCTTACTGTGTCAATTGTGTCTTTTGATGAGCAATGTTCTAAATTTCATGTAGCAAAATTTAGCAAACCTATTTATTTCATGGTTAATGCTTCCTCTGTCTTACTATTTATTTCTTCTTGAGTCACTTTGTGTTTTATATATATATATCTCATATAATTTATATAATTATATAATATTTAATATATGTATATATAAAAAACACAAAATGACTATACACACTATTTCATAAAACAGTCGTTTGTGAGATAATATATATAGTTGAATCTGCAGATGTGAAACCCGTGGATAAGGAGTGCCAACTCTCATCATTGAACTATGCTATTTTATAAGTAAAAGGGACCTGAGTATCTGCGGATTTGGTTATCGGTGGGGGCTCCTGGAACCAATCCCCCATGGATACTGAGGGACGACTGTAATAAATATTGAATGGATAATGTGTTATTTAACGAGGATTTTTAGGAGAAAAGGTTCTGTGGACACACATGGAACCACTGTATACAACATGTACAGTTGTATACAATGTTGTGTATGTTGTATAAAATGAACCATTATATACAAGTGTACATTGTATACAGCTGTACATTGTGTACAACTGTACATGCTGATCCCCACAATGAGTATGTGGCCAGGTGAGTGAAGACTGAGCCAGCCTGGGCTTTGCCAGGTGTTACTACTACTCTAGGACTTCCCAGGGGCCTAACTGTGACTTGGGGGTCTTTAAAATGGTGGATGTAACACAAGATATATCTTAAATTCTGTATAACTGACACTTTTTCTCCTTATAATCTCAGAAGAAACACAGACTTAGCTTGTTTCATAGGGGGTGGAGGTTACAGACAGGGGACCAGGGAACAGATGATGGAGGGAAAAGTTATTTCCAGCCACTCTACTTCTAACTAATGAGGCTCTTATTGCTAGTTCTCAGGAGAAATCCCACTTTATTGGGTTTACACATCAATGACTTTTTAAACATTTCCTTTATATATCTTACAAAATGATGTACGATAGTGTTCACAGCTGAAGGTGGAGAAGGTTTTCCCCTTCTTTCAATCACCCCATTCCTGACAGCGCTAGACTGATTTTCCCTCCTTCATTGGCCACTCTGGGGAGGGAATGTGTGTGTGTCCTTTAGGACTTTCCTTTCTGATACAATAGCACCTGATGGAGTGATGCTTCTCTATCTTGAAACATTTCATAAAATGTAGTTTATGAGATGATACCCACTCTCTTTTTCCTTTTTTTCCTTTTGAATATGGAATCGACCTCCACCCAAAGAAAAATAAATGTCCTAGATCATAATCCTTTTGATAAGCAATCATGGTGAAACAACATACAAAGTCCCTATAAATTACTGTGAAGAAGTGGGAAAAAAATCTTTCCCTACATAGATTATAATACATTCCCTATAAGTCAAAAGAGTTTAACCAATAAAAAGGACATATAATAGCAAGCATTATAGTACATAAGACATATATATTAAACAAGGTATTGAGTGCATGAGCTAATCGATCATTGACAAATTATTCCTTTATTCAATCTTAATTTCCAATATCTATATGTAATGAACCAAAAATGTATTTTCTGTTCATCCTATTATTTATTCCTTGCCCTTATCCTATACTCCTCTGTATCTGGTAAAGAGTGGAAGCTGACCTTGACAGCCTAATTTCATCACCTCCTGTATCAGTTGTCTTTCTGCAGGATCAGCCAATGAGGGTCACTGATGAGAGTTCGGAAAGCTTGAGCAAGGGAGAAGCCTCAGTGTTTCTTTCCCTTCCTCTCTGCTTCAGGTGGCAAATTTGGCCACACAGTGTCTTTTCATAACTCCAGCTTCCACCAGACAGGCCAGTCATGCTCCCAGCTACCACCAGGAAAATGCCAGTCCCCAGATCCCAGTAACCCACTTCTTCACTCTGTCCTGTCAGTCTAGGGCTTATGGCAGCTTCCTACTTTTGCTCATCCCTGGACTGACTCAGCATCCTTTATTGCTTTCTCTGCTCCTCCATCACCTATGTAACCAAGTCCTTTCACTATAGTCCTCCTGTTGCAAATACTTAGAGACGTTCCCATTTTTTCTGGTTGACTATCAACTAACAAACAATTCCATTTTATGGGTTTAAAGAGAATTTTTGAGCATGCATTTTAAAAACCTGGAGAAGGCTTTTTATTGTTTAGGATACAATGAGATGGGACTCAAACATGGTGAAGCAGGAGAGGGTCTGAGCCCTGTCTTCAAGATCTTTCCTACTTCTTTCTTATGTATGTTTCCTAATGACACCTGAAGAAAGAAGCATTGTTCAATGTGCTACATTGGGACTATTTCCCCTTTTTTCCAGGAAACACGAGACGTAGTAATCAGTTTCAACTAGAACCCATGAAGAGCACATAAATGGCACATACTTTGGATTGAACAGGAAGAAAACCAGGTCTGTGTGCTCACAGTATCACTCAATCTGAGACACATTGTCTTGGCTGAGTTACATGATCACAAGGACAGTGCTTCCCTCCTGTGCTCTAAACACAAAATAATAATACTTCATATATGCAAGCAAAGACTGGAATGCTAAAGACATATGGACCAAATGTGTGGTCCTTCCTATTGCTCAGTTCAGGCCGAGGTGAGTAGGGCACACCTGCAGGCCAAGAGAAGCCACAGTGTAGGAGGATACCATCCTCTGTCATCTGTCAAATCCATTCTACAAATAGCCACTCAGTCCCCAGTGTGGGCAAAGGAAGATGCCAATCACTATTTTTTGAAGGTCAACTCAGGGCCTTTAGATAATAAATAGAAGCAAACATGCTCTTTAAAGTTGTAAAAATGAGAAAAATCTGATTATTATAGTTTATTAGAAGATAATGAATACATATGCTATAGAGTAGGTCCTGTACTATACAGTAGTCCTTGTTGTTTATCTATTTTATATATGGTAGTGTGTATCAGTTAAGCCCAAACTCCCAATTTATCCCTCCTCTCCTTTGCGCTTTGGTAACCATAAGTTTGTTTTCTATGTCTGTGAGTCTGTTTCTGTTTTTTAAATAAGTTTATTTGTATCATTTTTTAGATTCCACATATAAGTGATAACATATGATATTTGTCTTTCTCTGTCTGATTTACTTCACTTAGTATGATAATCTCTAGGTCCAGCCATGTTGCTGAAAATGGCATTATTTCTTTTATTCGGGCTGAGTAATATTCCATTGTGTGTGTGTGTGTGTTTGTGTGTGTGTGTATATATATATATATATATATATATATATATATATATATACACACACACTGGATCTTCTTTATCCATTCCTCTGTCAGTGGACATTTGGGTTGCTTCCATGTCTTGGCTATTGTGAATAGTGCTGCTATGAACATTGGGATACATTTATCTTTTCAAATTAAGAGTTTTCTCCAGATATATGCCCAGGATATGATTGCTGGATAATATGATAGCTCTATTTTTAGTTTTTAAGTAACCTCCATACTGTTTTCCATAGTGGCTGCAAAGGTAGAAAATTTTAAAACAGTAGAATCTGGGCCTACTATCTAGACCCACACGCCACAGTGTGAAAATTCATTCCAACAATGTTCGTTCATTTACATACTGAATCAACTTAATCCCATTAAGTATTGTTAAAAGCAATGTTAGCCATCTGGCATTTTTATGTATTATCATTTATTACTTCTTCAGTCTTCAGCATCTGAAGAATGTTTCAAAAGTGTCTTAATATCTGTAGCAGAGACACTGCTGGTGCCCTGCCCACATTGCCTCATCTGTGCCATTTCAGTGGCCATCAGCCTCTCATCCAGCTACTGGAACCTGCTTTTCTTTGTCTATGAATTTTTTCTTGACACTGGAACCTGTTTCTTACACCCTTGTGTCAGGTAAGAACAGCCAGGAAATTCATGGCCCCAGGAGCAGCCCTCAACCAATAAACATCCTTCTTTGGTGGCTTTATCTGAGGGATGATATGGAGAGTCCCTAGTACATAAGAACTAGTTGTCTGATGCTTTGCTTGGTAATGTGCCCTTCATTGTCTGCCTTTGCTGCCCTGAATCACTGCCCTACTCCCTTCTCAGGGTCCCCTTCACTGCCGAAACCAGCTAGTATTTGCACTCAAAACCTTGTCTCAGGGAATCCAAACAGATAAACCCAAATTATGTCTCAGTCCTCTGGGGGCACATCAGCCAACCACAGCAAGGTGAATTAGACTCATGTATAGTTTCTAGGGGAGAACTAAGTGAATAGATGCTTCTTCTGATAAAGCTGCAGTGATTACTGGAGAAAACAATCATTAAGGAAACACTTCACCATTCTATGCTCCATTTTCTCACAATTTCAGCACATCTGGCGTATCTAACCAGGGTACCTTTGGGCACAACTCCATTAAAAAAAGCCCTACCCTGGAAATCCAGATAATAGAGGGCCCAGAAATGAAGGCTATGGATATCTCACCATTGTCATTATAATCCACCATGCTCACTAACATCAGCTTTGCTTCTTCATTTATTAGATTACCATTTAAGATGCCAGTGAATTATTAAAAGATTGCATCCTTTCCCAACCAGGATGATGATGATATTTTTGTTTCTCTGACTATAGATAACTAAAATTAAAATTAGTTGCAAATTAGTGCCAATTTAGCTTACTTTTCAGCATCTCAAGCAGCAAACTGTGAAATGGTTGTGATAAAAGTGTGTTTATTCTTTCTGAGTAATGGCATCAGGTTGCTGTTTGGGGGAGATAAATGTGTGATCTTTCCAGATACAGTTTTGCAGCTCATTTTAATAGACTTTACACAAAGAGCACTGGTTTCCAAAAATAGGAGTATGTGTGTATATCAGGACGGTACTTGCATCGTCAGCATCAGCCCCTCAGTCTTTTTGTTACTTATCATCTTCCCCACCTCACAAGCCTTTACACAGTAGGGTGAAGAGTAGTTCTTTACTGTGAGAGTGACTCACCTTTTGAGTTCAGATTGCGAGTTCAGTTTAGACAAATGAAAAGAACCAAAATGTGAGCTTATTGAGGGAAACAATCTATTTCCATCTCTTTTTGGCAAAACATAAGCAAGGTCTGAATTAAGAAAGCATTACTGAGTTGAAAAAAATCATAACAATGGTAAATTGGTGTTTTTGGTGCTATTTGTCAGAAGTTCTCATTGGTCAAAGAGAGAGAAACCAAATCATGTCTACAAACAAATGATGTGAATGTTTAAAACAAGTGCCATCACAGTGTTTAATGATCAAAGTCAAAAAGAACATTGTCAGGAGAGGGAAATAAAGACTACCAGTAGTGAACTCGAAAGGTATTTGAAGCCACTCTCCATCCTCTGTTAGTGTTTTTACAACTCGGTAATATAAAGGAAGCAGGAGCTTAGAACCTGGGGTGAAACAAGAAAACAAGCACCTTATACCAACAAGGCGAAGAGGCAGAGATTCCACTGTCACAGAGAACACCACGTTGCTTAATTTCAATTTAAAGGGTGACTTGAATGCCTGGCCTTATGGAAATTTAATGCTTTGTTATGGTTCATCTGAACTCGTCAGTTGGCCCCAAGCTGCGATAATCAACTTTTCAATGTCAGACTCATTTACTCCTCGAAGAATCCTGAAATAGCCATTCTCTCCCCAGGACTTTCCCCAGGAATTGGCAGCAATCTGCAGAAAAACAAAAATTAAAAAAAACACAAAACTGAATAATACTTGGATATTTTTTAATCCAAACTGTAAAGTTACAGGGGACTCCTATGTAGCTTTATATGCTTCTGATTCATTATAGATTGTGATTATTAAGAACCTACACATTTTGAAAAGAAGAATAAAACAATTATATTATTCATTAATTACATTAATATGCATATATACTCATGTTCATGATAACCAAAATTGATGAATTCCCCCAGAGTACAATAGTAACATATGCATGAGAGTTTGAAATGCCACATCAGAAGATGACACAAGCTGCAGTTACAGAGTGTCTATTATGTGACTGGTCCTGTGCTAAGCACGGGAGGAACCATGATAAAAAATATCCTGTGTTCAGGGAGCTTATGGTCTAATGAAGGATGGTCAACGTAAGGCAAGTACTAAGGTAGAAATATGCACATGGAGAGGCATCTCACTTATCTGAATGGTTCAGGGAAGTTGTCATGAAGAAATACCACATGTGATGCATATTAAAGCCTAGGAGTAAATTAACCAGATTAAAAAAATGGAGGAAGGGAGATTCAGGTAAACAGTAAAAACATAAATATCAAAGCATGAAGCAGCATGAAGCAGAGAAATGAAGCAACAAAACTGTTATCATTAGATCATAAAACAGAAGCAGGTTGGTAGTTTATGAGGCTAGAAGGGGAGGAGAGGAAATCCATACTGAGAAAATAATGGTGAAAATGATGACAAGTTGTTGAGTTCCTTCCAGCAGGAATGCAGGTGGACAAATTTATATTTTGATTACATTATTCTGTATGAACTGAGATGGATGAATTTAAAAGGGTAGGAAAAAAACCCCACAGGGATGTAAACAGGTCTTTGCAGGAAACCGTCTTCAGCAGGAAACCCCTTTTCTTGTCACTTTAGCAAAGCTATATTTTAACTAAACTTAAACAGTCCACCCCCATGTTCTGCTCATCTCTGACCCAAGCACAGTTTTCAAATCTTTTGATCACACACTACCTTGCCTAATCTGTTGGTTCTTCCCATAGATCAAAGAAGTAGAAATGAAGAATAAATAATTAACAGATGACCAGATCTCTTCCCTAGCTTCCCCTTCAGTGATCTCCAGAACAAACTGTGTGAACAAGACAGCAACTAAAGAAAGATCACAAGAAGTGGACAAGCCTGCAGGCAGTAGGGGATGGCAAGGACTCTGACCTCCTATCCCAATGATTAACTGAGATTACTTCCCCTTTTCCCTTTAAAACTTTCATGGCCAAGCAGAATCTTTGGAGTTGGTTTTTGGGAGACACAAGTCCGCCTTCTCCCCAGATTTCTAACTTTCTAATTAAAAGCAATTTTCCCTTCCACCTTTATTTCTGGACTCTCAGTTCTGTTGCATTAATCTATTTGTCTGTTTTTATGCCAGTATCATACTGTTTTGATCACTATAAATTTATAGTATAACTTGAAATCAGGAAATGTGATACTCCTTGCTTTGTTTTTCTTTCAAAGGACTGCTTTGGCTACTTGGGGTCTTTTTTGTTTCCATATAAATTTTAGGATTTTTTTTTCAATTTCTGTAAAAAATGCCATTGGAATCTTGATAGGAATTGCATTGAAGCTATAGATGTTTTTGGTAGTATTGAAATTTTAACAATATTAATTCTTCCCCTTCATGAACACAGGATACCTTTCCATTTATTTGTGACATTTTTGATATCTTTCATCAATGTCTTATAGTTTTCAGAGTAGAGATCTTTCACCTCCTTGGTTAAGTTTATTCCAAAGTTTTTTCTTTTTTTTTTCGATGCTATTTTACATGGGATTGTTTGTTTTCTTTATTTCTTTTTCAGATAATCTGTTGCTGGTGTCTAAAAAGGCTACTGATTTTTGCATGATAGTTTTGTTATCCTGTAATTTTACTGAATTAATTGATTTGATCTAACAACTTTTGGGTGAAGTCTTTAGGATTTTCCAAACAGGTATACCTTGGAGATTTTGCAGGTTCAGTTCCAGACTACTGCAATAAAATGAATATCGCAATAAAGTGAGTCACATAAATTTTTTGGTTTCCCAGTGCATATAAAAGTTATGTTTACACTATACTGTAGTCTTTTAAGTGTACAATAGCATTACATCTAAAAAAAATGTGCATACTTTAATTAAGAATACTTTATTGCTAAAAAATGCTAACCATCATCTGATTATTTAGCAAGTTGAAATATTTTTGCTGGTAGAAGGTTTAAAATATTGCAAGAGTTACCAAAATGTGACACAGAGACACAAAGTGAGCAAATGCTGTTGGAAAAATGGTGCCAATAGACTGCTCAATATGGTCTATTGCCACAAATCTTCAATTTCTACAACAAAACAAAACAAAAAAACCAATATTTGTAAAGTGCAATGAAACACGGTATACCTATATAAACTGCAAATAGAGACAATTTTACTTCTTCTTTTCCAATTCTGATGGTTTTTATTTCTTTTTCTTGCCAGATGGCTCTGGAAAGGACTTCCAGTACTATGTTGAATAGGAGTGGTGAGAATGGGCACCATTGTCTTGTTTCTCATCTTAGAGGAAAAGCTTTCAACTTTTCACCATTAAGTATAATGTTATCTGTGAGGTATATTCCTTCTATACTTGTTAAGAGTTTTTATTATTAACAAATGTAGAATTTTGTCAAATGTTTTTACTGAATCTATTAAGATTACTATATCATTTTTTCTTTCATTCTATTAATGTGATGTTTCACATTGATTGGTTTGTGTGTGTTGAACCATCCTTGCATACCAGGTATAAATCACATGTGATCATGGTGAATGGTTCTTTTAATGTGCTGCTAAATCAAATTTGCTGGCAATAAAATGCTGTTTTAATTACTGTAGATTTATATAGTCTTCAAACCTGGTAGTGTACATCCTCCAACTTTGTTCTTCTTTACTGTGGCTATCTTGGGTACTCTAGGTCTTTTGCACTTCCATTTAAAGTTTAGAATCACCTTTTCAGTATAATCCTCTCTCCCCCTCCAAAAAAAAAAAAAAAATCTCTTCTGGGACATAGATTAGGATGTTACTAAATTAATAGATCAATTTGGGAAAGTTAATCTAGAGACTTCCAGGTCATCAATATTGTATAATTCTCCTTTTAGCTAGGTCTTCTTTAATTTCTCGTAACACTAAAAATCTTACACATTTTTCATTGACATACTCCCTAGGTTTTTATTTATTTATTTATTTATTTTTGGCTGTATTGGGTCTTCGTTGCTGTGCACGGGCTTTTCTCTAGTTGTGTCGTGTGGGGGCTACTCTTCGTTGTGGTGCACGGGCTTCTCATTGCGGTGGCTTCTCTTGTTGCGGAGCACGGGCTCTAAGCACGCGGGCTTCAGTAGTTGTGGCTCGTGGGCTCTAGAGTGCAGACTCAGTAGCTGTGGTGCACGGGCTTAGTTGCTCCGCAGCATGTGAATCTTCCCAGACCAGGGCTCGAACCCGTGTCCCCTGCATTGACAGGTGGATTCTCAAGCACTGCAGCACCAGGGAAGTACTTCCCTAGGTTTTTAAATAGTTACATCATTTTTTTTTGTATTAGGACTTTAATTGGGCACAAAGATTATTTTCTTCACAACAGTTACATTAATAGAAGGCTTTAAGCTGAAATTAGTCATTAAACCTAAGTCACTTGTAATTTCAAAAAACCAAGAAACAAATATAGACCAAAAATAATTATTTTCTCTTCAAAATATTTATAAAACTGGAAAGACTATCATACATAGAAAATTCTAATACTTCAAAGTAAGGCTATGTTTTCCCTGGAAACTTGCTAAATTTTTCCTCATAGATGTAGCAGGAGTGTGGTATAGCAGTAACTGGACAGAGGACAATTGCAGCTTATGCCCCTAACTAGATATTTCTTATATTTTGTCTAAGCCATCCAAGTTTTGGTACTGTGCTACAGCAGCCCTAGCAAACTGATACACCTCTGTATTCCCTAGGGTTCATTTTTGATGTTGCCTACTAAATATCCCAGTAAGGGTTCATATAGCTCTTTAAAAAGCCAGACCATGACCTAGAGACTCTGTTCAGCTTATCTCCTCCCAGCACCTTCATTTAATAGAGACAGCAATGCACTTTCCTTTTAGAAATAGTTCTGTAATTTGTTCTCAGTTTTTCAAAAATAAAAAATATATTGTTGAGGGACTTCCCTGGCAGTCCAGTGGTTAACATTCCACACTTCCACTGCAGGGGGCACAGGTTCAATCCCTGGTTGGGCAACTAAGATCCCATGTGCCGCACAGTGCAGCCAAAAGAAAAAAAAAAAAAAATCTGGGAACTGAAAGAGCTAAGCAAAGTCCCAGAAGGCAAGAGAGAGAGGTAATATGAAAGAGAGGTTGAGAGACATAGAGGATAATATGAGAAGGACAATCATCTGTTTAATAGAAATGTCCAAAAGTAAAGGAAAGAAAGATGGTATATTCAGCTATAATAACTGAGACCTTTATAATAGTCATCAATATTGTGAATCCTCAGAATTAGAACACAAAAAGCCCCAATTCTTACACAAAATTTAACACTACAGATACTACAGTAATATAATCGGACTTATTTTGGTAATGTCAGGTCTACTTTCAGATCAGAAATTTCCTGCAGAGTAATATTTCTCTCTCCTGGAATTTTAATTTCTGTAAGTAAAGACAGCAAGATGTTTCTCTCACCACTATAGATATAAGTAGAAATAATTATGAACTAGATGCAATACATGTAAGAAAAGGCAGTAAGTTCATTATGAATTACAGTAATTATGACCCTTAGTAAAATGACATATCCCATCCAAAGAATTTCACACAAATATAAGAGTCTAAAATATATCCTAATTTTTAGGTACTGGCAATCAAATCTGCTATTTTAGGATCCAAAATGAATTATAAAATACTTTCACCAGTAAGGATTGTATTAAACAAATTTTCTTTTTAGCACTTCACTCTGATTCTCCCTTGTCCCTTCTAAAACTATGATTTTTTTAAATGTTTATTTATTTATTTATTTCTTATTAGTCATCCATTTTACACACATCAGTGTATACATGTCAATTCCAGTCTCCTGATTCATCACACCCCCACCCCCACCCCCCACCTCTTTCCCCCCTTGGTGTCCATATGTTGTTCTCTGCTTCTGTGTCTCAATTTCTGCTCTGCAAACCAGTTCATCTGTAGCATTTTCTACGTTCCACATATTTGTGTTAATATATATTTGTTTTTCAATTTGTGATTTACTTCACTCTGTATGACAGTCTCTAGATGCATCCACGTCTCTACAAATGACCCAATTTCGTTGTTTTTTAAGGCTGAGTAATATTCCATTGTATATATGTACCACATCTTCTTTATCCATTCATCTGTCGATGAGCATTTAGGTTGCTTCTATGACTTGGCTATTGTAAACAGTGCTGCCATGAACATTGGGTTGCATGTGTCTTTTTGAATTATGGTTTTCTCTGGGTGCTGGGTCATATGGTAATTCTATTTTTAGATTTTTAAGGAGCCTCCATACTGTTCTCCATAGTAGCTGTATCAATTTACATTCCCACCAACAGTGCAAGAGGGTTCCCTTTTCTCCACACCCTCTCCAGCATTTGTTGTTTGTAGATTTTCTGATGATGCCCTTTCTAACTGGTGTGAGATGATGCCTCATTGTAATTTTGATTTGCATTTCTCTAATAATTAGTGATGTTGAGCAGCTTTTCAGGTGCTTCTTGGCCATTTAAATGTCTTCTTTGGAGAAATATCTACTTAGGTCTTCTGCCCATTTTTGGATTGGGTTGTTTGTTTTTTTAATATTGAGCTGCAAGTGCTGTTTATATATTTTGGAGATTAATCCTTTGTCCATTGATTCATTTGCAAATATTTTCTCCCATTCTGAGGGTTGTCTTTTCATCTTGTTTATGGTTTCCTTTGCTGTGCAAAATCTTTGAAGTTTCATTAGGTCCCATTTGTTTATTTTTTGTTTTTATTTCCATTACTCTAGGAGGTGAATCAAAAAAGATCTTGCTGAGATTTATGTCAAAGAGTGTTCTTCCTATGGTTTCTGCTAAGAGTTTTATAGTGTCCAGTCTTACATTTAGGTCTCTAATCCATTTTGAGTTCATTTTTGTGTATGGTGTTAGGGAGTGTTCTAATTTCATTCTTTCACATGTAGCTCTCCAGTTTTCCCAGCACCACTTATTGAAGAGACTGTCTTTTCTCCATTGTATATTCTTGCCTCCTTTGTCATAGATTAGTTGACCATAGGTGCGTGGGTTTACCTCTGAATTTTCTATCTTGTTCCACTGATCTATAGTTCTGTTTTTGTGCCAGTACCATATTGTCTTGATTACTGTAGCTCTGTAATCTAGTCTGAAGTCAGGGAGTCTGATTCCTCCAGCTCCGTTTTTTCCCTCAAGACTGCTTTGGCTCTTTGCGGTCTTTTGTGTCTCCATACAACTTTTAAGATTTGTTGTTCTAGTTCTGTAAAAAATGCCATTGGTAATTTGATAGGGATTGCATTGAATCTGTAGATTGCTTTGTAGTCATTTTCACAATATTGATTCGTCCAACCAAAGAACATGGTATATCTCTCCATCTGTTTGTATCATCTTTAATTTCTTTCATCAGTGTCTTATACTTTTCTGCATATAGGTCTTTTGTCTCCCTAGGTAGGTTTATACCTAGGTATTTTCTTCTTTTTGTTGCAGTGGTAAATGGGAGTGTTTCCTTAATTTCTCTTTCAGATTTTTCATCATTAGTGTATAGGAATGCAAGAGATTTCTGTGCATAAATTTTGTATCCTGCAACTTTACCAAATTCATTAATTAGCTCTAGCAGTTTTCTGGTGGTATCTTTAGGATCCTCTATGTATAGTGTCATGTCATCTGCAAACAGTGACAGTTTTACTTCTTCTTTTCCAATCTGTATTCCTTTTATTTCTTTTTCTTCTCTGATTGCTGTGGCTAGGACTTCCAAAACTATGTTAAATAATAGAGGTGAGACTGGACATTCTTGTCTTGTTCCTGATCTTAGAGGAAATGCTTCCAGTTTTTCACCATTGAGAATGATGTTTGCTGTGGGTTTGTCATATATGGCCTTTATTATGTTGAAGTAGTTTCCCTCTATGCCCACTTTCTGCAGAGTTTTTATTATAAATGGGTGTTGAATTTTGTCCAAAGCTTTTTCTGCATCTATTAAGATGATCATATGGTTTTTATTCTTCAATTTGTTAATATGGTGTATCACATTGATTGATTTGCGTATATTGAAGATTCCTTGCATCTCTGGGATAAATGTAACTTGATCATGGTGTATGATCCTTTTAATGTGTTGTTGGAGTCTGTTTGTTAGTATTTTGTTGAGGATTTTTGCATCTATATTCATCAGTGACATTGGTCTGTAATTTTCTTTTTTGTAGTATCTTTGTCTGGTTTTGGTATCAGAGTGATGGTGGCCTCATAGAAGGAGTTTGGGAGTTTTCCTTCTTTTACAATATTTTGGAAGAGTTTGAGAAGGACGGGTGTTAGCTCTTCTCTAAATGTTTGATAGAATTCACCTGTGAAGCCATCTGGTCCTAGACTTTTGTTTGTTGGAAGATTTTTAATCACAGTTTCAATTTCATTACTCGTGATGGGCCTGTTCATATTTTCTATTTCTTCCTGGTTCAGTCTTGGAAGGTTATACCTTTCCAAGAATTTGTCCATTTCTTTCAGGTTGTCCATTTTATTGGCATAGAGTTTCTTATAGTAGTCTCTTAGGATGCTTCATATTTCTGTGGTGTCTGTTGTAACTTCTCATTTTTCATTTCTAATTTTATTGATTTAGGTCCTCTCCCTTTTTCTTGATGAGTCTACCTAATGATTTATCAATTTTGTTTATCTTCTCAAATAAACAGCTTTTAGTTGTATTGATCTTTGCTATAGTTTCCTTCATTTCTTTTTCATTTATTTCTGATCTGATCTTTAGGATTTCTTTCCTTCTGCTAACTTTGGGTTCTGTTTGTTCTTCTTTCTCTAGTTCCTTTAGGTGTAACGTTAGATTTTTTATTTGAGATTTTTCTTGTTTCATGAGGTAGGCTTGTATAGCTATAAGCTTCCCTCTTAGAACTGCTTTTGCTGCATCCCATAGGTTTTGGATTGTCCTGTTTTCATTGTCATTTGCCTCTAGGTATTTTTTGATTTCCTCTTTGATTTCTTCATTGATCTCTTGGCTATTTAGTAACGTATTGTTTAGCCTCCATGTGTTTGTGTTTTTTACGTTTTTTTCCCTGTAATTGATTTCTAATCTCATAGCATTGTGGCCATAAAAGATGCTTGATAATGTTTCAATTTTCTTCAGTTTATTGAGGCTTGACTTGTGCCGCAAGATGTGATCTATCCTGGAGAATGCTCTGTGCGCACTTGAGAAGAAAGTGTAATCTGCTGTTTTTGGTTGGAATGTCCTATAAATATCAATTAAATCTAGCTGGTCTATTGTGTCATTTAAAGCTTGTGTTTCCTTATTAATTTTCTGTTTGGCTGATCTGTCCATTGATGTAAGTGAGGTGTTAAAGTCCCCCACTATTATTGTGTTACTGTCGATTTCCTCTTTTAGAACTGTTAGCAGTTGCCTTATGTATTGAGGTGTTCCTATGTTGAGTGCATATATATTTATAATTTTTATATCTTCTTCTTGGATTGATCCCTTGATCATTACATAGTGTCCTTTCTTGTCTCTTGTACCATTCTTTATTTTAAAGTCTATTTTATCTGATATGAGTGTTGCTACTCCAGCTTTCTTTTGATTTCCATTTGCATGGAATATTTTTTTCCATCCCCTCACTTTCAGCCTGTATGTGTCCCTTGGTCTGAAGTGGGTGTCTTGTAGACAGCATATATATGGATCTTGTTTTTGTATCCATTCAGCAAGCCTGTGTCTTTTGGTTGGAGCATTTAATCCATTCACATTTAAGGTAATTATTGATATGTATGTTCCTATTACCATTTTCTTAATTTTGTGGAGTTCTTTTTTGTAGGTCCTTTTCTTCTCCTGTGTTTCCCACTTAGAGAAGTTCCTTTAGCATTTTTTGTAGAGCTGGGTTGGTAGTGCTGAATCCTCTTAGCTTTTCCTTGTCTGTAAAGCTTTTGATTTCTCCATCGAATCTGAATGAGATCCTTGTTGGGCAGAGTAATCTTGGTTGTAGGTTCTTCCCTTTCATCACTTTAAGTATATCATGCCACTCCCTTCTGGCTTGTAGAGTTTCTGCTGAGAAATCAGATGTTAACCTTATGGGAGTTCCCTTGTATGTTATTTATTGTTTTTCCCTTGATGCTTTCAATAATTTTTCTTTGCCTTTAATTTTTACCAGTTTGATTACTATGTGTCTCGGCGTGTTTCTCCTTGGGTTTATCCTTATGGGACTCTTTGCACTTCCTGGACTTGGGTGGCTATTTCCTTTCCCATGTTAGGGGAAGTTTTTGACTATAATCTCTTCAAATATTTTCTCTGGTCCTTTCTCTCTCTCTTCTCCTTCTGGGACCCCTATAATGTGAATGTTGTTGTGTTTAATGTTGTTCCAGAGGTCTCTGAGGCTGTCTTCATTTCTTTTCATTCTTTTTTCTTTATTCTGTTCCACAGCAGTGAATTTCACCATTCTGTCTTCCAGGTCACTTATCCGTTCTTCTGCCTTAGTTATTCTTCTATTGATTCCTTCTAGTGTATTTTTCATTTCAGTTATTGTATTGTTCATCTCGTTTGCTTGTTCTTTAACTCTTCTAGATTTTTGTTAAACATTTCTTACATCTTCTCAATCTTTGCCTCCATTCTTTTTCCAAGGTCCTGGATCATCTTCACTATCATTATTCTGAATTCTTTTTCTGGAAGATTTCCTATCTCCATTTCATTTAGTTGTTTTCTGGGGTTTTATCTTGTTCCTTCATCTGGTACATAGCCCTCTGCCTTTATATCTTTTCTATCTTTATGTGAATGTGGTTTTTGTTCCACAGTCTGCAGGATTGTAGTTCTTCTTGCATTTTCTGTCTGCCCTCTGGTGGATGAGGCTATCTAAGAGGCTTGTGTAAGTTTCCTGATGGGAGGGACCAGTCTAGTTACATCATTTTAGGTCATGTTTATTTTTAATTTCCCATTGCTTCTTGTTACTATATAGAACTATAATTTGTTTTTTATATTGATCTAATATGAAGAAAGCTTGTTAAATATGCTTATTGTTTTTAATAGTTTATTTCTATATATATGTTTTGATTTTCCATATTCATAATCATGTCATCTGCAAATAACATCAGTTATATTTCTTTCCACACTCCCCTTTATTTTTTGTTTGTTTGTTTGTTTTACTGCACTAGGTGGTACCTTCAGTAAAATGTTAATAAAAATGTTGACAATGAATGTTTTATTTTTCAGTGATGAGGGAAAAGCGTTCAGTATTTTACCATTAATTATGATGTTAGCTCTAGGGTTTTTGTGGATAAAGTTTATAAGGTGAAGGAAGGTAGGTTCTATTCCTAATTTGCTGAGGTTTTAGGTCATAAATGACTTCTGTGGTCAGCAGAATTCTAAAATGAACCCAAAATTCCTCCTCCCTTGTGTAGTTTCCCCATATAATCCTTTCCATTTGAGTGTGGGAAGGACCTGAGAATATAATGGGATATTACTTCTGTGATTAGGTTACGTTATCTCACAAAGTTGAACAGATTTTGAAGATGTGATTCAAATTCCCAATCAACTGACTGCGAGTTAATTAAAAGGGAGATTATTCTGCCTAAGCTAATCATGTGAACCCTGTAGAAGAGAGTCTAGAAATCAGAAATTGTTTTTTCCTAATGATCTTGAAGTTACCGTGTTTGGAAAGGATTTATGAGAGTACCTATGAGGGGGCTGGTGGCAAAAAAACTGTTATTATTGCATCTTCTGTACCAATTAAGATAATCATGTTTATTTTTCCATCTTTAGTCTGGCAATGTGATGAACTATATTCATTGCTTTTACATGTAAAACCAACTTTGCACTCCTGCAATAAACCTCACTTGATCATAATATATTGTCCTTTTAATATATTTTACAGTTGTGATATTTTGTGTAGAATTTTGTGTTCATAAGAGATATTGCCCAGTAGTTTTCTTTTCTTATGTTGTCCCTGTCAAGTTTTGGTATTGGTGTCATGCTGGTTCATGAAGTGTGTTGGGAACTGTTTTTTCTCTATTTCCTAAAAGATATTGACATAAAATTGATTTCATTTGTTATTTAAATGTTTGGAAAAATTTACCAGTGAAGCCATTAGAGACTGGTGTTTTTTGTAAGTTTCTTTTCTTTAATACAGAATCAGCTTCTCAAATAGTATTATAACTAGACTTTTCTATTTTCACCTTGTGTGAGTTTTGATGCTTTGCTTTCCAAGGAGTTTATTCATTTCATCTATATTTTCAAATATATTGGCATAATGCTTGCATAGCATCTTATATTACCTACTTAATATCTATTGAAACTGAAGAAAGTCCTCTTTTTTCATTTCTATGTTAAATTTTTTTTCTCTCTTGGTTTCTTTATGAGTCTTCCTAGGAATTTAATCTTTTAAAAGAATCAAATCTTTGCCCTCTTGATATTCTCTATTGTATGTCCACTTTTTTTCATTGATTTCTGCCCTTCTCCTTTTCATTCCCTTCATTCTAATTTTTGGAGGTTTGAGTTCTTTATCTAGCTTACTGGATTACTATTTTCAACTTTTCCTTTTTTAATATATGCATTGATTTTAACCTTTCTTTTTTTCCACATACATGCATCTTCTATTACATTAAGTACTGCTTTAGCTAAGTAACACAAGTTTTGACATAGCATACTCTGTAAAATTTCAATCCTTTCAGTTTGTTGAACTTACCTTATGACCCAGCATATGGTCAACATTGGCAACTATTCCATATGCACTAAAAGAATATATATTCATTAATAGTTGTATCTAGTATTCTATGAATTTTAATTACATTAAGCTAGCTAATAGTTTTTTTTAATCTTCTATATCTTTATCTATATTTTAGCTGCTTACTCTATGAAATAATAAGTGGGATGTGTTGAAATATACAACCAAATTGTGGATTTGTCTTTCTCTTTTCTTCTGTAACTTTTGCTTTATATTTTTGATGCTGTGTTATCTTAGCTTTTGTTTGAATGAAAATGTTTCTGATTTGCCTTCTTTGAAGAAAGTTGCCGCTGGATATAAAATTCTAGTTTCCTCTACTTAGAGTTTATTGAGCTTCCGAATTTAGGTTGGCGTCTTTCCATTTTGGAAAACTTTTGGCTGTCAGTTCTTCAAATATTTGTTCTGCTTCATTCTCTCTCTCATCCTTCTGAGAATACAGTTACATGTATGTTAAAACATTTGATTGTGTCCCACCCGTCTCTTCCCAGTGTTCTGGATTTTTCATATATTTTCCTCTGTGTACTGCAACTTGGATATATTTTATTGCATTTATTTAAGATATCTAATTCTGCCTGCTATTTAACCCATATGTTGAGTTCTTAATTTCAGGCATTGCACTCACACCAACAATAATTCTTTTCTTTTTGTATATTGAAATAATTTGTTGAAATTCTCTATCTTTTCATTCATATTTAAAAAAAATTTTTACAACGGTTATTACATCTATTGCTTCTATTGATAGTTTTTTCCCTTGGTTATTGGTCACATTTTTCTGCTACATGTCTCAAAATGTTTAAATGCATGCTGGATACTTTGCCATAATAATTACAGTTATCCCTTGGTATCTGTGGGGGATTGGTTCCAGGAAATCTCTCTTTCCCTGCACCAAAATCCACAGATGCTCAAGTTTGCCAACTAAAAACTGACACCTGACATCTGCCTCTACAAGGATGAAGTCATTAGCCACTTCAGTCTCTGAGCTTCAACACACCTGAAAGGAGCTCAGGGTGGAGATCAGGAATGAGGCACCCTGTGCTCTGGGAAAAACTGGCAGAACAGACCTTCAGATAATTAGATATTTTCAGAAGAAGATTTTATGAGCCCAAATTCTTGCATCTTCTCATATCTAGAAAAGCCCTAAAATCCTGAACGGAGACATCTGCTCCTTGTGACTAGCAGTAACCTTCATGAAACTAACAGCAACCTTCTGCAAAAATGTGTGCTTGATTACATGTATTCCCCCATCACCAAAATCATATATATACAGACCTCTACCCTATCTCTTCCGAGCAGTTCTTCAGAGCTATCTGAGATGCTGTCTCCTGAGCGATTGTCCCTATTTTGCCCCAAATAAAACTTAACTCACAAACCTCACATTGTGCAATTTTTTTAGTTGACAAGTTCCTTATATAAAATGGCATAATATTTGCATATAACCTATACACATCCTCTCGTATGCTTTAAGCCATCTCTGGGTTACTTATAATACCTAATGCAATGTAAATGTTATGTAAATAGTTGTAAATGCAATGTAAGTGGTATGTAAATAGTTGCCCATGTACAGCAAATACAAGTTTTGCTTTTTGGAAATTTCTGGAACTTCAAAAATATTTTTGATCCACAGTTGGTTGAATCTGTGGATGCAGAACCCTCAGATATGGAGGGCGGACTACATAGAGATTGACACTGAGATTATTTTCCAAAGGTTAGCCTTCTCCTAGAGAGATACGGTAAGGGACTAATCCCCTCAATTTATTAAAGAACTGAGTAGGATCAGGGCTAGAGAAAAGTTTTGGTTAAACTTAATTGTACCTGGTTTCAAATATTTCAGGGCTGTACCTACCATGTGTGTGTTTCAGGCTCTCTTCAGGCTTCTCCTACCCCGGATTTGGCAATGCTGTAGATGATTTCACTCTGCCATCCCCCCACCCTTAACTACTCACATTATTCTGCATTCAGAAATATTCCAGGAAGCTCAAATAATATATTCTCTTTCACATATCATAAATGTTAACTGTTGAATACTAATTTTATTGACTATCTCAAGCTATTTTAATAAGGAAAATTATATTTAAGAAAGCTCAGTTCAAATACAAAGAAACATCATTCTGCTGAAAAGCATAACACCTCCATATGTCAACAAGACAAACACGAGTGGTGACCCCATACTTGGGTGATTGATTTTTGTGAGTGCCTTGTGGAGAAATCTAATTAACAAGAGTCACTTGAGTGAGCACATGCCCTAATATTTAGTGTTTTATAAGTTATAATATGCCCTCAAATGCATACATTCAAGTTCAAATTCTATGATGAATATCATTACCTAAACTTTATTTCTGGAGGAAAAAAGGTATATAATATAAGGACCTGGGATAATTTTCTTTATTGTAACTGAATATTTGAGGTAATATATTCCAATCTTCTTCAAACTTTCTTATGTATAACTTTCTATTATTTTTTAGACTAGATATTAGTTTTTTCTCAGTAAAGAATCATGTGTATGTTATAGTTGGCAAAAACAAAAACAAAACTATATATATATATATATATTTGATACTAATATTACAAAAGCATCACCCATAGCAAAAAAAATGTAAGAATACAAAGTTGATTGACACATATGAGAGAACTCTAATCACTTCTTTAATTTTAATATAGGTGATAGAACAAAATTATTCTGTTGATTCTCAATTTGAAAAAAAAAATACTGATTCATCTGTTACAATTTGAAATAAGAGGAGTTGAAAAATATTACTATAATATAAATGATTATAATGAATTTTTCTGTTGGAGAAAATACAAATATTACAAATGATATTACAGTGACTTAGGATATGACTAAATAATACAAAGCTGGGAATACGGACACAGATGATTCTAAAATACTCACTTCACAGTAGAAATTTAATTGGAAAGTATTACATACCCAAAATTTTTCTTTCCGCCCCTGTGCTCCTCTCAGTGTGCCCCATCTAAAAACAACAATAAAAAATATTGACATGGTTAAAAATGTTTGAGTTGCATCTTGATAAGATTCAAATTATTATCAGAATTGTATCTTTTCTTTTCTCTTTGCCTCACTGTGTTTTATTATTGAACTGTCATCATTGCCTACAGAAATGTGCATGTATCATTTTCTTTTTAACCAAAACTTCATTGACTTGTTCAGAATATACTCATCTATGTCCAAATGGCTTGAAATCAAACTCATTGACCAAAGGATATAAGTCCTAGGGCATCTGGGATGCAGGGGTTTTAAAGTACTTAAAGATGCCTCCCCTCTTCATATCTCACCTTCTGAAACTCTGCTAAAAATCTCCAAGACTACTTATAAAAAACATAATGTAAATAAAGATAACTGTTGTAGAAAAGAGCATCTATGTAAAAATATTCATATGCATATATTATTCTAGAAAATGGTTGTATGCCTAATGTGACATTTCTATATATACATGTACATATGGAAATCAAATTCTATATTCTCAGTACTGAGCCAGTCTCAATGTGGCAGGTAACAGTTCATAAAATATACAGACCTACAATACCTCGTTTTTTTTCTCTTGACTAAACCCAGTGACATAGATGTTACTAACATGTTCTATTTACTAATGAAATATCAAGACCTGTCCAAGATCACAGAGTGTTGTTGAGCCAGGACTCCAAATCTCATGTTCTTAATATGCTATATTGCTTCTCTTATAAATATACAGTCCCCAACTACAGTGTGTCCTGAATGACATCAGTTTTATGTGGAGAAAGTATATTGACCACCACTTTCATGCACTCTGGTGGATTATGAGAAAATAATCCTGCCCACATCAATTCATTCCTAATACCCCAAATCTCAACGTCAGAGTGGTATGTCATTGTACAAAAGAACATTCTGGAAGAGGTACAAATTTGTTGTTCAAATATTTTCAACATGTCCATTTGCCAGAAAGCTGTTTTTCATAGGGTATAAAATAGAATGATGGCACCACAGCATAGAAGTATTGCTTAAAGATGACAGGCTTATTGTAAGGATCTTGGGACATTCAAGAGAGTATGCAATAATGCATTTGGATCCTTTGGTATGAGAGTGAGGGAAGAAAAAAGTGATTTGGGAAGTAGCAAAACACTAAAGAACAATTTTTCTTTATTTTGTTCCTGATGGAGACTAGGACTGGTAATTGCACTGATTGCCATGTCTTTTTTTTTTTTTTGGCTGTGTTGGGTCTCCGTTTCTGTGCGAGGGCTTTCTCTAGTTGCAGCGAGCGGGGGCCACTCTTCATTGTGGTGCGTGGGCCTCTCACCATCGCGGCCTCTCTTTGTTGCGGAGCACAGACTCCAGACGCGCAGGCTCAGTAGCTGTGGCTCACGGGCCCAGTTGCTCCGCGGCATGTGGGATCCTCCCAGACCAGGGATCGAACCCGTGTCCCCTGCATTGGCAGGCAGATTCTCAACCACTGTGCCACCAGGGAAGCCCTGCCATGTCTTTTTTAGTTATCTGATGCACAGAGCAGTGGACTGAAACGCTTTAGGGTTTCAAATATTCTAGGTGATTTAACATGTAAGTTCAAACTGGTTCAGTTTTCAAAATCATTTTGCAGTTTTGTAATTGTACCTACCTCCTTGTAACTTTTCTAAAAAAGCTATCGCCATTGAAAAAATTTACCAATCATACTATGTGCCCCCAAATCTACTAAGGTCATTGTGTACTTCAAGCAGTGATCATATCTGAAACCTTGAGTTGCTCATTTTTTACTCATGGCTATTATGACAATTTCAGGAAGCCTGTACCACTCAAGCAAACTTCCTTTCAGGCAGTCTGAACACTAGTTACTTTAGCTATTTACATGAAATACAAAATATCAATACAAGACTAAATCAGAAGAATTTAAGGAATCTTATGACTCCAAAACAATACAGGCAAGAGAGGATCCCCATATCTGAGATCCCACTAGACATGGTGAGAAGTTGAGATCCGTCTTGCTTGAGGCACTAAGGAGCCTCATAAGAAAGAACTCCCAATCAAGAAAGAGGTATTCAGACATGACAAGCTCGATCCAGTAATTAAGCCCCCATCAAAAGCGAGGAAGAGCCATTGAGAGTATGATTTGTTCCCTGCCACTCAGATACATCCAAACTTAGCTCCACACTGAACTCAGCTAAGTTTGGAGTTGGGGAAGAAGCAAGTCAGACTTGTTATTAAAACTTGATAGAGCTATTTCACTAAAAACTGTATATTCCATAAAACACTTTAATGATAATCAAATAGAGGGTAATACCAAAAGTGGATAAAGGTTTCGTTCCCACTTTGTGAGATACTTCTACCTCCCTGGGCTCCACTGCATTGAGAATGGTGCATGGGAAGACAAAGTAGTATAACAGAGGGAACTGGAAGACATACAGGCAAAATACACTCTGAAGTAAGTATTGCATTTATTATTAAGTCTATTTTAGATACCACTAGGCACTCTCAGAAATATTGAGACATTGTTTTGGCGGCATGAAGATCCACAACTGCATAAGGGGTTAAGATTTACCAAAATGATGACTACACATAATTCCATTAACAGCAGATCAAAGACTAACTACAGTGGACCCTTGAACAATATGGGTTTGAACTGTGCGGGTCCACTTATACAGGGGTTTCTTTAACTAAATACATACTACAGTACTATAGGGTCTGCAGTTGGTTGAATCCGTGGATGAGGACTATGGGTGCTGAGGGTGGACTATAAAGTTACATGCAGGATTCCAAATGTGTGGGGTCGGTGCCCCTAACCCCAGCGTTGTTCAAGGGTCAACTGTAATTCTAAGGAAACATTTCCTCACAAAGGAGGAGAGGCACTTCAGAATGTAGTTATATAATTTTTCTTATTGTAGTATTATCAAGTAAGTTAAAAGTGGACTAAACTCTTTATTTTGGAGATATCTAGGAAATACAAATGATCACTTTTGTTCAAATGGCCATATTTTTCATATGTTCCTATATATTTTGTTATGATTATCTAAATAATATTTTTAATGATATAATAGCATTACTATCTTGCAAATCTATCAACTCTTTGGAGTTGCTATAAATTTCTTTTCAAGAAGTAATGCTGTTTATTATAACCTTAAGATGCATTATTTTGAGCACCATTTTTAACCCAGGGAGAATGCCAGCATTAATATTATTATAAACATTCTCAAAATGGATAGAAAAAGTTAATCAAGGCTTCAAATAAAGGTGAGGGAGGAAAAGGAAAATAAGTCTGCTGAAACTGATAGTTTCAGGGGCTTGGATGCTTGTGAAAAAAATTATAAACAAAGGATGTTGACCTTTATGCAAAATTCAGTTGGAAAGAAAATACCACAGCTCATCACAGAAGCTAATGTTCAGTTCCCCTATGTTACAACCTCTGTGTCAAATGGCAAGCAAGTTTCATCCATCAGAGGGTCTAATGTTTGCACTGTGACCTTCAGCTATCTTTTGTTTCCTCTATCTTCTGTAGATTCTTCCTCGGATGGTAATCAAATATCCCATAAAGTCGCAAAGGGGTGTTGTAGAAAAATAGGTGAGTGGGTTATTTTCTAAATACCCCAAGTTCTGAACGACTGGGAAAAATCACTTGACCCCAGGTAATTTTTCATTGGTTTAACAGTGAATTCATGTAATTAAAACCTTTATCCAAACAAAGATAAATGTTAACTAGTACAAAACAAGAAGACTACTATTATTCATTTACAGAGAGAGTCCCTCTATTTTTGACCTATGAAGGGCATTTTTCCCATATATATACTTTCCTGAATTGTGGTACTGGACTTTTCCCATTGTACCAACAGGTTGAAAATTTTAGAAATATGTATATATTTTCACAAATATCTTCTTGTCAGGCAGTGGGTGTCTTTGAGGACATGAGGATTTTCATTACAGTCATACTTGCTCTAAGCCTATGTACACACTTAGTTCCTTCCATTATACCTCTTCATTTAGGACTATTCAAAAACATTTGTTTAGAAGAACCAGAACCTTAGCCGTCTTCTGCCGAGATTGTTTCCTTAACCTTGTTCATCTAAAACAACTGTACAGGGACTTCCCTGGTGGCCCAATGGTTAAGAATCCGTCTGCCAATGCAGGGGACACGGGCTCAGTCCCTGGCTCCGGGAAGATCCCACATGCCGCAGAGCAACTAAGCCCGTGCGCCACAACTACTGAGCCTGTGCTCTAGAGCCTGTGCTCTGCAAAAGAGAAGCCACCTCAACGAAGAGTAGACCCCACTTGCCGCAACTAGAGAAAGCCCACGCACAGCAACGAAGACCTAAAACAGCCATAAATAAATAAATAAGTAAATAATTTAAGAAAAATAAAACTACTCTACTATAGGTTCACCAGCTGGAGAAACCTTAATAGCAGCTGTTCTTGCCTCGAGGGATTCAACTGCCTATGAACTTATACTATTCTTTTCATTTTTTCTACCTCATTAAATTAAATAATTTCCACTATTTGTTAAGACCCATTAATACCTCTTTTTCCTTACAATTTAGTGACTCCTGGGGAAATGCTGGTATTGGAAAACTCCAGGCAGCTCGCAGCTCATTACCATATTACCTGATGATGCCTGAGGAGCGATGGTTCCTACACTGGGTCTATTGCTACAACTCTCACTTCAAGCACATGATCACTTAAGCTCTTCCTTCTGGATTATTCTTATATGCTCATTTTTAAGTGGTTCTGGAAACACTACTCTTTTGCATAATATTAAAAGTTTTTCTTGGAGATATCATAAATTCTGCAAAGTAAACATTAAAGAATGATGTAAGATTTTGTATGGCTAAGGTTATTCCCTTTGAAAAGGATGTTGTTCTTTTCAGACAATGGTGCTAAACAATACTAGACTTCTTAAAACCCTATTTTAAGCTCTGCCTAGATAGTAAAATCATTGAAACTGAATAAGTACTTTGTATAAGACTTTAAATGATAATTTTTTTTCTCTTCCTTGGTTTTGTTTGATTTTGCCACTGAGGTCAATTTAGACAATGTGGTCGTATTAGATATGGTAAATAAGAGAAAAGTGAATATACAATTTTCTTAAAGTAATATTGATATTCCTATAAGTATCCCTTTTAATAATGAAAGTACAACATCTCTTGTGTACTTCATCCATTTATTTCTGCCTTTATTCAGCAAACTACTCTTTAGTACAAAGAAAATGTATCTTCTGCCTTCAAGAAGCTGATAATCTAATGGGAATGACAGTGGGAAATAAAAACACAAACAAGTATAAAAATAATTTGAATTCTATAATTGCTACCTTTATAAAAGCATGTTTCACAATTTTTCTATGAGTTACAGATGAGGAAATTAACTGTGGAGGGCAAAGACACCTCCCTTCACAGAGTGGAGTAGAAATTCTTCAGGTGGAAATGGGAGTGTAGAATTGTAGGTACAGTAAGTGCAAAGTCACAAGAGAGCCATGAAAACCTCATCTCAGCCTATTCTTAGAGCAGGACTTGGTTCAGTGTGACTGGAGAACAGAGGTGGGAGTGGCTGGAAATAAAGTTAGAAAAGCAGATTTGGCTCAGCCCGTAAAGAGCACTCAAGGCTACCAAGCTTGGCATTTATAAAGTGGTGATAAAGAGTCATCCACATATGGGATGTGACATGATCCAGATAGTTTTTCACAGAGACAGCTCTGGTGTTAGCATGGGGATAGATTCCAAGAGGGAGGAGATTGAAAGCTTAAGATGAATATTTTCATTAAAGCAAGACATAATGAAATGCTGAATAAGAATGTAAACTCTCTCAAGCAAATGTTGATTCTTTTAACAGCTGTGTCTCCAATATCTGGGATAGTGACTATCACACAGGCAACCCTCCATAGATATTTTTTGAGCAAGTACACTGTCAATGGGAATGAAAAGGAGGGCACAGATTTGAGAGCTATTTTGGAGATAAAAGGGAGGAATTTATTGGCTAATTTATTTTGACTGAAAGGAAGAAGAAGGAGTCAAGGTTAACTGCAGGATTTCAAGGTTGAATGAGTAGGGAGGTACATCAAATGTGGCAAATCTTGGGGTACACTTCACACTATAGAGAGATGTGTTCCTGATGACCAGGTTGATTGAGCATCACCAAGACTGTAATTACAGAGTTGTTTCATCTTCTTTTGAGTGGTTCTACATATAAACCTTTACACTCATGGATTTTCAGGGTTTCTGACAGGTAAACCACTGAAAGAACCAAGGAAAGCTGATAATTAGAAATAATTGTGAAAGAGACTTTCTGCAGAGTGAGGAATTCTTCTGTGACAAGAACAGTTGCTTTCTAACTCACATGTCAAGATCATATTTGCTTAGGAATCAACTTCTTTAAAGCAGATCTCACCTCCAGCTAAGAATTTGGAATTACAAGAAGAAAAATAATTATTTTATATTGATGGTACGTAGATTACACTGTAGCCCAATCATCTAGATCAAAATGTTGCAATGCTTCTGGTGATCTGTTACTTCTGGGGTCGCAGCATGTACCCAATAGACTGACAAGAGGAATTCAAACTCATGTTTTCTGGGCAGACCAATTCCGTATTAGTGAATATAGATCCAGACAGATAAAAAGAAAAGTTTCTAAACAGTGGACATGTAAAGAAACTTGATGCAGTACAGACAACTAGAACAGGAAATTTTGGAGGAAAACAGGGAACAGATACATAAGAGAGCCTGATATGAAACTCCAACCCTTCTTATTAAGGAAATGAAAGTCAGATAGGATACAAGTATAAAGAAACCACCAGATGAGTTTCAAGTCAATAACAATGATATGACTACTCTGGATATAGGACTTCACTTCTAAAGGTGAGACAGCAGATAGATGATTAGGTCCCTTTAACACAAAGATTTGAAAGATAACTGCAGTAATAATGAAGCAGAGATACACAGGCTTTTTTGGTCTTATGAATGTTCTAGCAGAGACACTTAGTAACTTTATTCAAAAAAATACTCAGGCTTGGTGAGCGTGGCAGTGTTGAATATGACAAGAGCCATCACAAAGTGCTAATTAATGCTAGATCAGAGAGGAATGAAAATAGACAGCATGGGAAAGCAAAATAAAATGAGGGTCTTACCCATTCCCCTTCACTTTCTACTGAAACAAAATGTACATTAAGCCAGGGTGCACTGAATCTAAGACTGGGTACTTTTATTGATGCATTCTGCCAAGGAGCTACAAACTTTATCATTGATTGAAGAAATAGATGGAGATTTCTGAAAGGTAACTATTTTGTATGAAAATGTCAGAGAAGATTGTGTGTATTGTGCACTCCTCATTTAATCATCCAAACAACACTGTTTATTGAACTGCTGACATATTGCTTACACTACCCTCTCTTAATATTTCAGGAAGCAAAAAGATTGCTGAGTATACTATCACATTTAATTTGACCTATAAAAAGGATTAAGGAGGAAATTGATGACAAGGTTGTACCCAGTTTATGCTCTGGTCAGAATGATCTGCTGTGAAACTGGGAGAAGTATCCCAGAATATGTGTTAAGATGTCCACACCATGTGAAATGTACTGGGGAGATATTGCAGGACCAAAACTATCCATCATCATCAATGACAAAGAACTAGGGTAATATCTAATGATGACACACCATGAGGGAAAACTTCAGCCCTTGATGTTAGGAATAGAAATGGTTTTCTATTTTCTTATAAAATCTTAGCACTGAAAGGAGACTTCAGGGGTTGGAGTATATGACTCACAGGCTAAATCTGGCCCACAGCCTGTTTGTTTGTTTGTTATTTTTTTTTAATTGAAGTATAGTTGATTTACAATGTTGTGTTAGTTTCAGATGTACAGCAAAGTGACTCAGTTATGGAACAGTCAAGCTCATTCTTCTACATATTATCTATATCTACAAATGGCAGAGTTGAATAGTCAAGACCATACAGTTCCCCAAATTAATCTGACTCTAATCTAATTTCTTTGCTACATAGATAAGGCAACTAAAGCCCCAAGAGGTTAAGTAACAGTTCAAAATTATATGGTAAGTGACTAAATTGTCACTAGTATCTAAGGAGCAACCTATAACATTAGCGACAAAAAGTAGGACCAGGAGAAGGCAGAAATGGATGGAGTCATTTCCAGCTGTGAAGAGGAAGGGCATGATCAGCCTTGAGTAATTTGCAGAAGATACCTAGAAGAAGAAGAGAGAAGAGAAAGAGATAATGCCAGGGTTTACCTTTTGTGTCTTCATAGATGAGTCATGAAAGGTTTGGAAGGGGAAGGATTGTAGGCAACCATGGAAAGATAAAGCTGGTGATGGTTAACAAGATGGACTAAAATGAAAAAGTGTGGGGCAGGCAGAACCGCTTGGTCATGATAACAATATTCCAATAAGGAACAATATTCCATTAAGGGTTGCATTCATCACATCCAACCAACTCATTTATATCCAAAAATGTAATGAACCTAATGATTAGAATCATGGGGATGGAAAAGAATAATATTTGATACATTTATTTAGAGGATCAAAGTAAATCAAATTTGTCACTTAATATCACAAAGAGTACTCATTCATCATCTGTGAAATTCATTTTTTCTGCAACCTTTCCCCTTTTAGTGTAACATAGACTTGGCCCTACCTTCTCTTTGGTCATATTGAAGGAGTCCATCATATCCTACATGTTTCTGTTCAGAGAAGACATCATAAATCGCCATAGCAACACAAGCCTTTTAAGAAAATCTCCCAGTTCATTCATTCATCAGAATTGTCCTGTAGATTATGTTTTCTGGAGAGTAAGATAAAATCCTGACCCTAGATGCCAACATGGTAAGCTTGTATTATATACTTTCTAAAAATGTGCTGTGATTATCCTGAAAGTGCTCTCTCTTTCAAGGGACAACCAATCTACACTTCTTCCTGACAAAAGAAGTCAGAAGCCACTCTACTTCCTATTCCCGATGTCCCCCCAACACCACCACACGTCAGGAAATTCACAAGCATACGCTTTACCTAACCTCCATTGTGAATTCTATCATATTTGAAATTTAAGGACAACACCTACCACAGAAGGTATTCACTTTAAAAACAGAATCACCAAAAGTAATGTATTAAGCTGAATTTCGAAGATAACCCTGCACCAGGGACTAATAAATCTCCATCACACAGGCCTCCCAAATCTTAAGTATCCACAGACATTAAAACTCATCTTAGCAAGAAAGTAAAGTATACTTTCCCAATAACTGAAATCCATACTTTTTGATATTATTACTAATAACAGTAAATATTTATTGAATGCTTCCATATATCAAGCATACAAGTACTGTGTATGCATGATCCCATTTATTCCTCACAAGCATCATTTTATCCCCAGGTTACAAAAGGCTAAACACATCTCAGTAAAAGGCAGCAAGAGATTTTTGATACAGATTGTCTGACTTCAACACACATACTCGTAACACTGTGTTGTGTCCCAGGGGTCTACTAAACAAGATTAGTATTGAAGTGGCTTGAGCTTAGCATCGATTCTGCAACTAGACAGCATGGGAATCTCTGGAAAATCTCTATCACTATACCCTCTTCTTTTACATTAGGTTATTGGGTAGATAAAATCCGGGTCCTTTACAGATCTTAGATGGATTAGATATTTTAAGTTTGAAAAGTAGTATATTCTTTAATCAATTTAATTAAATTATCCTTTTAATACTTCTTTTATTTTTAATAGTATTTACTACTAAAATACCTCAACCTGGTAATGAAAGTGAAATAAAATAACAGCTTAGCAGTCAAATAGCTTCATACTTAAAAGTTGCATTTAAGAAAGATATAGAAATCTTAGGATATAGGGAAGAGAAAAAAGTTTTATAAAAATGAAATCCTTGAAAAATAGCATTTCTCTAAAGAAAAATAAGTGCAGGGTACTTAATAATAGTCTTTAAAAAGTAAGAAAGTTTATGTTATCTTCTTTATAAATAAAACATTCAAGTTCCAATTAAGTTGCTCTGAGTTTGTTTGTTTTAATCTCATTAGGAAAATAACTAGATAAATATTGAAAAATGAGAGCAATGCAGCAATGTGAATACCATGTGATATTAAAATAAAGTGGTAGAAATTGAATGATAGACTGTGTGTATTTTGAACAGGGCACTCAGAGTCAAACCATAATAAATTTATGTAAGAATTTAATAAGCTATAAAAAAAATGCATTTCAAAGAGTAAGGAAGGAATGGATTATTCATTATGTGGTCTTGGTGTTTTTAGCTCAGAGTCTGGAGGAAAAAATTAGATCATCACCACACATCATCACGCAAATATCTTCCAGGTAGATCTTTGACTTAATTACTTTAGAAATAGAACTTTAAAAATTTAGAATAAAAGTTAAAGTATTGCCCAGGTCAAAACCATTAAAAATAAATTTATGAAGCCAACAATAAACTGGGGTTTAGTCTTAAAAACGAAGACTCTGTTAGAAAAGCGAATAAAGGGCAAGAATAATGAGTTCACAGTAGAGGAAATGCAAAGGCTTAATTAACATGCTAGTAACCTTTACTCCAGGGTCATTTCCTACTCTAGTCCTGATTGTACATCCTCTAATGCACCTGCACGCTCTTAGGTGAGGTTCCCCTCCTATATGCTCTCTAACACTTTGATTCCATCTGTGCAAAGCCAATGCACTTACATTATATGGGTTTTTTGTTTGTTTGTTTGTTTTTGTTTGTTTTAATTCTTGTAGATCAGTCAAGATGGCAGAGGAGAGAGACCCTGAGCTCACCTCCTCTCACATTGTATGTTTACAGGGTTGTTCTCACTACTAGATCAAAAACACTTCCAGGCCAGGCCAGTGTATGAACATGGTTTCCCAGAGCTCAGGTCTGCCACAATGTGTCAGGGGAAGAAAGATTACTTTTCCTTTTTGAATGTTATTCAGTTTGTGCTACTTGCTTTATAGCAGAAACTGTACAGTGGATCTAGTCTATTGAAATCCCATTTCTATTATTTGGTGACAGTTTCTGCTCTCAGATTTACCCACATCTCAAAGTAGAATGACCCAGAACTAGGAGACTGAATTGAACTGAACATCACAGAATAGGGGGCAGAGAAATGCCACCTGGACACTTGGAACTTTCACTGTAAACCAAACAATGTTGTTGCAAAGGCATATAAATTCATACAGAGATGATGGAGGACAAGGGGTGAGGGTAAACCCAGAGATGCTGAAGCAGTCAGACCAGGTGAGGCCCCAGGACAGGTTAGTAAATTATCATTAATAGCAGAATACCCCGAGACTGGGCTACCTCTTAGTCTCAGTTTTCACTAGATTCCTCCTCACTCTACACTCAACCCATTTACCCTTTCCAATTTCTTAAGTAGGTCATATTCTCTCTCACTGTGAGATTGTCCATTTGCTGCTCACTTTTCCTGGGACATGCTCTTCTCTTGCCATGTACCTTTAATAATTCCTATCTGCTTTACTTCACCTCCACAGCAGGTGCTACCTCTTCCCACAAGTCTTCTCTGGCCCCAGAATTGGAGTTATGTGCCTTTCTATATGACTCACACCCTCACTACTCAATTTAAATTCCTATCCTATTTCCATCTCCACACTTAAGACATTGTGCATCAGCACTGCTTGCTCCTCTCTCTCCCGCTCTGTCTCCTTCTCTGCCTCCCTTCTCTCCCTCTCTCTCTCCCTTTCTATCTCTCTCTCCCACTTGCTTGAAAACAGGAGCAGGATATTTTTGTTATTGGTATTCTTAATGTCTAGCACACTACATGACTGACGCATATTACATACCGAAAAAAAGTTTCTTATTGAAAAATTAGGCAAAGGTCTTTATGTACAGATTAAAGATGTGTGGTCAAAGCAAGTGAGAATAGAATTTTTAGATAGGAAAAAAAGGATATATTTATTTTTACCCTAAGGACACTTTTGCTAAAAGAAAAAATATAGCAGTTTCTTGAGAAAACCTAGGTGATAAATAAACATTGAGTGAATCTTGACACTGAACCATCCTTGTTCCTATATATATGTGTGTGTGTGTGTGTGTGTGTATATATATATATATATATGTTATATATATAATATTTATATAGAAATGTAGTATGGTTAAAATAGTTATTTTGAAGTCAGAAGAACATAAAAAGTTTTCTAAAACACTCTGTCTCTTATTTCTAGTAAAATGGAATAATAATTCCCATCTTATAAGGTTTTTTGAACAGGAGGATTGTGTGACAGTGCTACTTCAGTGATTATGGATATATTTGGTACCAAATGCATTTATTAATTGATTCAATCTTGTAAAGCAGTAATTTTTAGAATTTCCCAATGAAGATTCTCTAAAAACTGAACACAGTCACAGAGAGCCTTGGAGATGCAGATCAAGTCAGCTCTCCACAAACTCAAATTTGTGTCTCTGTTTGTTTTTTTTTCTTTAAAATTTATGCAAATTTGGAATTCTGCTCCAAACTATAGCTCTATTTGTTCTCATGTTATAATGTCACTGCCAAATCTTTTATACTTCCCAGCCTCATTTGCAGCTGGGTAGAGACATGTGAATGAGTTTTAGCCAAATGAATGTGGACTGGTTAGTGCCGTTTCTGAGTCAAGACTTTAAAAGAAGTGAATTTAAGAAGCCCTCCTCATGCTCTTCTTCATTTTCCAGAGGCAGAATAAAATCAAAACATGTGACCCTAAGAGATGGCAGAGCAACAAGATAGAAGGAGTTTGGAGTCCCTGAAACTGTATGGAAGAAAGCGACCCCAAATCTAGGATCTCCCATCTTGAACTAGTATATGAATAAGAAATAAACTTTTATTAAGATATTTGAATTATTAAATATTTTGAGTTTATTTATTGCAGCAGCTAGTGTTATTCAAAGCAGTGCACCCCAAAACCCAAATTAAATGTTTTTGCATTGTCTATACTAATTATCCCATATTTATTTTCATTTTCTAAATAAGTGTAGTTGAAAGGTTCATTCTACTGTCTTGGACTTCGCGCATTAAAAACCTCTAATTAAAACTTCTGCTTAGAACTTATCAATTTGCCAAGGGTTAAACATAACATAGCATGAAATTTCAGGCTTACCATTAAGTGGTTATTCGGAAAGAAGAAGGAAAAAAAGATGAATGGGGAAAAACAAGGGGTGGCCCCAATAAAGCTATGTTAAATAATTTGTAATCTCACCAAATAATGATTTATGCTCCTGGAGTCCTTGCTGTTTATATGTTTAGACAATATGGGGAAAATATATGAGAAATTTAACTCTGAAGCATTATTCTTTTAATTTTTATTGAAATATAGTAGATTTACAATGTTGTGTTAGTACAGTAAAGTGATTCAGTTACACACACATATATATAAATAAATTCTTTTTTTACGTTATTCAAACCAAATTTAATAAGTAGAAAAACCAGAATGTGAAACTCATGCTAATTTTTTTGTTTAGCATTCTTTCACTACAACACATGAAGAACAAAAGCAAACAAGAGAAATCAAAAACCTACAAGCAAACAAAATCAGAGAATATTTATGAAAAAAAGTACAATATTCACAGTTGTAAGTCATTTTCCTGATTTTATGCTACTTACTAGTAACTAAGAAGATCTATGATTGATTTTGTATCAGCTTTTGACAAACTATGAGCCTAGAGTGGCCACTTATTTTTGTAAATAAAGTTTTACTGGGACTTGGCCACATCTAATTCATTTACTTATTATCTGTGGCTTCTCTGGAGTTCTAATGACACAGTTTATTTGCAGCAGGAATTTATGTCTTGTCAAGCCTAAAATATTTTTTAAAATTTTTATTGGCATATTGATTTACCATGTTGTGTTAGTTTCAGGTGTACAGCAAAGTGAATCAGTTATACATATACATATACCCACCCTTCTTTTTTTTTTTAGATTTTTTTCCCACATAGGCCATTACAGAGAATGCTGTACATATACAGCAGGTTCTTATTAGTTATCTATTTTATATATGGTAGTGTGTATATGTCAGTCCCAATCTCCCAATTTATCTCTCCCTCCCATTCCCTGGTAACCATAAGTTTGTTTTCTGCATTCATAACTCTACTTCTATTTTGTAAATAAGTTCAGTTGTACCCTTTTTTAAGATTCCACATATAAGCAATATTATATGATATTTGTCTGTGTCTGACTTACTTCACTCAGTATGGTAATCTCTAGGTTCATTTGTTGCTGCAGATGGCATTATTTTGTTCTTTTTTATGGTTAATATTCCTTTGTATATATGTACCACATCATCTTTATCCATTCCTCTATTGATGGCCACTTATATATATTCTTTTTTTAATTCTCTTCCATCATAGGTTATTACAAGACAAAGCATTATTTTTATAGTCTCTTGGGGGCAACTATCTTTAAATGGATAGATTGATAGATAGATGATAGCTACATACATAGATAGACGTAGATAGATAGATGATAGATAGACAGGTATCAAAGATTTAGGATCTAAAAGCAGACAATGAATACTACAAGATAATTAGACACTAACATAAAAAATTATGACTTAGTCACTCTCTACCACTGTATTCATAATCTTTAAAATATTACCTCATTATTACATGATGACTTTTCTCTCATAAACAATAAAAATATTAAAAATCTAAAAGGTAAGAAAAATAAGTTAGACAATCATAAAAATCATGGAGATTAGAATCACCATGTTCTCTAGTCCAATGATTTTTCTATTTTCTTTGAATCCATCAACCCTCTTTTCATCAGGTTTATTAAGCTTTCGCCATCTTAGCAACACTTAGGTCAATACTCATACCCTAAACCCCTTGTTTTTCTGACTCTTCATTGCACCCATCTGGAAAACTGTCCGTCTTAGATGAACTCAACTACCCACTTCTCTTTGCATCCACCCAAGTGGCTGACTACAACTGCAGAAAGCACATACAAGAGGGAAGAATGGTACCATTAGCAACACGAGGCAATTCCTGTAGGTAGGTTCCTGGGGCAACTCCCTCACCTAAACATCCAGAGGACGATTGCAAACCACCTCTATTCTCAAATTTCTGATCATGTATCCTCCCACCACCTCTTCCCTCTACAGATAACCTTACCTCCTGCTTCCTGGAGATTAAAAAAAAGAAGCAATCTGATAGGAATTTTCCTCAACCTACCACTACCTTAAATGCTAAAAGTTTCATTTAACCTCCTCTCTTCCTTCTCTCCTGATAAAATAGACTTGTAACTCAGTCTTTCTCTAAGACCAGTGTCTTCACAGACTCTGCATCCCAACCTTACAGTTTCCCAGTTTTCTCGAAATCTTACACTAGCCACTTTGGGGATGAATTGGGAGATTGGGATTGACATATATACACTAATATGTATAAAATAGATAACTAATAAGAACCTGCTGTATAAAAAAATAGATAAATAAAATTTAAAAATAAATAAATAAAAATTAAAATAAAAAAAAAAACCTCACTGGCCTCTCCTTCTTTTTGTAGACTCATCATTTTCTAGCCAGTCATGAAATACTGGATTTTCCCATGGCTTAACCTCAATGTCTTCTTTTTTTCTTATTCTGTTCAGTACCATCCATCTTCAACCCTTGTCTCTACTATGATCTTGAGATCAGTATATCTACCTGTCTTCTCTGACATCTATCTGCATTTTTATGTCTCAAAGACATCTTGAAATTACCAGACCCAATAGTGAATGCCTTCCCCACTTTGTTGTCCACCTCGATTCCAAATCCATATCCCTTCTTCCAGCTTTTCTCTTTAAATATTTCTTGATCCACCCATATCTCCCCAACTCTTTCACTATCTTACCAGGTCCAGGCTGTTGTCTTTTACTAGAATTACCACCATTTGCCTTTTATATCACATTCTTTATAGTTAAAGCAATCTTTTAAAAAATACAAAGAAAGATCATGTCACTTTCCTATTTAAATCTCTTCAGTGACTTCTCTTTGCTCTTAAGATCCTTAATGAAATACTTAACATCCTTGACTAAATTCTGTAAACTGGTCTACAAGTCCTTGCCTTCCAAGATTCAGCAAACACAGCATTCTTTGCATTCATATAGTGTTTTGTATCCTTCTGACCACAGGACTTTTACACAAGCTGCTCCCTTTGCCTGCTGCTAAACAACCTGTAAATCTCAGCTCATACTTTTCTTCCTCAAGGACATTTGTTGGATCCTCAAGTCTAGATCAAGTACTTTTTTTCTTTTATTTATTTATTTATATTTATTTGGTTGCACCAGGTCTTAGTTGCGTTAGACGGGCTCCTTAGTTGCAGCACATGGGCTCCTTGGTTGTGGCATGTGAACTCAGTTGCAGCATGCATGTGGGATCTAGTTCCCTGACCAGGGATCAAACCTGGGCCCCCTGCATTGGGAGCGCAGAGTCTTATCCACTGCACCACCAGGGAAGTCCCTAGATCAAGTATTGAACATCCTCTTACCACTTTCTACCCTGCCTTTATGAAATGTGGCATGACTTTACATTTTTGTGTGTTTTGGGTTAATATCTAGTTGCACTGTGATGGCAAGGACTTTTTTTTTTCTCATCATGCCTACTACTCAGCACAGCACCAGGAACAACATGGGTTTTCTTTTAATATTTGTTGAATATATAGAAAAGAGAAATATATAATTCATTCTATCTGTGCCCAATTTTAAGTCACAATGGATTTGCATCACAGTTTACAGAAATCTCTGACTTGAATTCTTAATGATTAACTCAAACCAAATAAATGTCTTCACAGTCATTTATTGTAAACATGTCCAATTTCTATCACTTTGCAACATTTTAGATTTATTTTGAGGTGTTCAGTTTAATTTTAAAAACTGCAATTCTCATTCACAATCTACTTGAAAACATTTTTGTTATTCTTTCCTCTGTTCTTCTCAGACTGTCTTAATGTTTACTTTCCTTTTGGCCTCCATTTCCCAGTTGTTTATCTTCTCTCTCTCTGAGTCACTACTCATTATTTATGCATTAAAAATTTGATATTGTTGACACCAGACACACACACTCAACAAACTTTAGCACCAAAACTCTGGCCTTTTATAAAATACAATTGTATTTGCCTAACAGCTATATGTCAATTTGTAGAATATAAATTTGATGAAGATCAGGATCTGTGTCTATTTTGCTTCCTGATGTATCCCTAGCTTCTAAAACAACATCTGGAAGATAGAGGTACTCAATAAATGTTTGCTGAATAAATAAACTTTCACATAAAACGTTATTGAATGATGGCAAAAATATGTCCTAAAATGATTTCATTGTTCTCTTCTGTAAAAATATACTCTATCCTCAATAAAATTCTGTCATACAAGCAGGATTGACAGTGATTTATCCCCATTATTTCCCTTAATTTTCTAAAATGTCTGACTGCTAGTTTTTTTTTTTTTTTTTTCCATTTAAGTCGTAGTGGTGATTCCTGGAATCATATGCAAAAGTAAATGGCTTTAATGCACTGCTTTATAAACTTCTGAGTGAGGGTTTCAAGAAAGCTCAGAAACTTTGGTGGACAGGGACACAAGATGAACTGCAATGTATAAAGAGATGTGGAATAGAACCATAACATAAAGAACATTGGCCACGATGAGAATCTTATATACCATATGACACTCTTTTTTCCCCCACATTTTAGCATCTCAAAAATTGAAATCAGTCTAACAATCAATGGATTTGTTTAGTATAATTGGTAATATTTTATTCTTATTATTGGTATATAAAATAATGCCATGTTTCAAAACATCTGGCATTTTTAATTCAATTAAATGCTTTTATGACTTCAGTATCCACAACAGGGGTAGACAGAGGTTGTGGAAAGAGAAGAGAGAGGAGTGAACTAAAATTATGAGGAACAAAGAAAAGCATTACAAACGTTTATCTACCTATCACTATTCTGTGTTTTATATATGTAAAGCCCTATATGTATGGAAATATATGCCAGAAGCAGTTGTGAATGTCTCTACCTTATTCCCTAAACTCCTTAAGAGTAGGACTATGTATTAATCCTCCTTGTATTCCCCAGTGATGAGCATTCAATAGAAGTTTAAATTTATTTGTTCAAATAAGTTAAATCTAATAGCTTTGTCTTTAACAGAATGGACAGCAAATAGAATTTGTTGCGATGAATTTGTAAAGTACTTCTATGAAGTACATTAAGCTCTCCAATAAGGAACATTAACTTACTTGGACTATTTGATTCCTCTCTAATTCACTGATGCATTACTTTTCTGAATACAGTAATTACCAAATCAGGAATTACTAATAGAGAAATGAATTAAAATCTACTGCTCCAGGGCATTTAACAATGCCTAGGGGACCTAAAATATTTCTGAAAAATAAACAAATTCTCCGGAAGTTGCTTGCCTACGAGTAGAATTAGCCTTGTTAATTATCACACATGTGAGGTAAATTTATAAATGTCTCAATCTTCTAGGAGTTTATAAAAGTGAACACATTACTGCAACTGACACACTGTACATGGAAAATATACAAACAGTGCAGAGTGATTAAATAGAAACACATTCATATCTTGTTCAACCTCAGCATGAATAACTTTAGAAGTAGAATGAAGAAAACATGACCAGCATGTTTAAATACATGATAGAGATGATAAAGGATCAGTTCTGATAAATCAAGGAAGGTACCACATCAATGTTGCCATTCCAGAGTTCTCTGAATGATAGGAAAAATTATTTCAATCACCAAGTGTGTGGGAAATTTTTTTTCCAAATCATGGATATTACTAGAGAAAACAAAAATTGATAATGAAACATACATAGGAAGGAGAGGTTTAGAAGAAATAGGACTTTCAAACTGAAGGGAAACAGAACTCAGGTGGAACTGAATTCCCAGTTCCAGTGGCAGTATAAAGGCATTTTTATTCCATTTGCCTTCCTGAAAGGTCACTGAACAGCTAAGAAGGGGAAAACAAAATAAAAGAAAACAAGTTTTAAAACCTCAGTAGTACCTTCCTTCTACCTTTAGTAAACCAGGCAAACAGTCACAATCCACCACCACCCCCAAAAAAAACAACTTTGAGGAATAATGGAAAAAAAACACATTTTGTTCTGTATAAAAGCAAAAGTAGATTCTGAGAACAAGACTCACCGCAACATTCTCCCTCCCCCTCTAGACCTGAATAGGAATTTTTTCCCTTTAAAAGTATGTAAGACAATCCAGAACTACTCCCTCAATTTGTTTACAACAAAGGCTGTGAGCAAGGCTAGGTGATCAGACTGTCAGTCCCTCCCTATCCCACCCTGGGGGGATCAGCTGAAGAAGAAGTCACACTGGGAGCCCATTGGGCTGCCCAAGTCCTGGCCAAGCCACCAGGGGCAATGGCTGAAAGATGAAGGTGAAGCAAAAAGGAAAGGCAAAGGGTAGCACATGGCAGCAAAGACGGCAGGAGGGCATTTATTGTGAGTCCCACAAAACTCTCTGGGCTGAGAAATAGGGGCAGAGTTGATCAGATGAGCGTGGGTCCAAGAATTACAAACCAATGGAAGCTGAGCAGCTGCTTTATTGAAAGATGAGTATCAGGCTAGAACTAGTATAGAGTATGCTGAAACAAATTCATTATTTGAATAGAAAAAGCATGAGGTGTATGAAGGACCAGCATTGTATGCTTTGGCTACTTCAGCCAATAAGATAGACACCTGCTCTCACGGAGCTTCCTTCTAGTAAGGCAGACAGACAATACACAATCATCAAAAGCTAATTAAATTAGTATGTTAGAAAGTGATCATTGTTATGGAAACAATTTTAAATAAATCAAATGAGGGAGATCAGAGGTGCTGAAGCAGAGGACAGGTGGCAGTATTAAGTAGGACAGTCAGGGATGCCACGCTGAGAAGATGAGATCTGTGCAAAGACTAGATGGAGACACAGACACTAAGGAATCAGATGTCTGATAAAGGAGCAGTGTAGGCACAGGGAAAGACTCTGGGTGTGGGTGTCTGAAACATAATGGAGCAGGAGATCAGGAAGAACAAGGTACAGGTGAACAGAAATTGAGATCAGATCACTTTCTAACTTTGTATCATAGGGTTCTGAGCAAAGGAGTGATGAAATCTGATTAATGCTCTAAAAGAACACACGGATTTCTCTGTTGAGAATAGACTGTCCAGGACAAACTTAAATGCAAGAGGAGCTGTTAGAAGCTTCTCCAGTAACCCATGTACAAAATGATGGGTAATGGTGGTTCAGGCAAGGGTGGAGATAATTTAGATGGTGAAAAGTGGTTGGATTCTGGATACAAGTTATAAGAACCAGAGGAGTTTCCAACATCTTAAAAGTGAGTGGCAAGGAGAATAGAGGATGATTCTAAAGTTTCCAGTGAGAGCACACGGAAGGATGGTATGGTCATCAGCTAAGAAGGAGACAGTAGATGCTGTGTAGCAAGTGTAAGGGGAGAGATCAGGGGTTCCGTTTTGGAAGCACTGAATGTGAGCCATCCATTAGGTACCCAGGTGGAGGTGTCCAGGAGGCCGTGGAATGGATGAGTCTGGAGGTCAGGATCAGATCTGGGCTGGAGATATAAATTCAGCCAGTGTCAGGGTTCGATGGGACTCAAAGCCAGGATGAGCTCAGAGACCGATGACTTCAGAGACCGATGACTTATTCAGGGAATAAGTGAGGGGAGAAGGGACTAAGACCTCAGTCTGGGGCTCTCCAACATGAAGTATGGAAGTACAGGAAAAGGAAAAAGAAGAACAAAGAACCTTGAAAAGTCACGGCAGTAAGGAAAATCCAGAAAGAGGGGACAGGTAGGTCTATATTCTGACAGATGAATATAACAATGGGGACGTCGCTGAGAACCTTGACCCAGATATTGTTGTGAAGAGGAGGAAGGAAGTAAAAAAAGTGATTGGAGAGGTTTAAGAAAAAATGGGCAGAAAAGAAATGAAGAAAGTGAGTACAGATGAGTCTCGTTAAGAATTTACTATATGGAAAGAACATAAATGGAATGTAGAGGAAGTGAAGATGAGAGAAAGTTTTTTTGTTGTTTTGTTTGTTTTTCATAATATCTGAGAAATAATCGCACGTTTGTATGGTGGGAAAAATAAAATTGATTACAGAGAAGAAAACGGGAAAATTGCCTCTGAATATTCTTGAATATGGGGAGAGGTTGAGGTCTACACTATAGCAAGAGGGGTTTAGATAGGATCAGAGAAGGTTCAACTCTGTGAAAAGTGGGAAGAAAGGGAGGAGTACTTATGGGAAGAGTGTGTGATGCTGGGAGCTGTTTTCTGATTGCTTGAATTTCTTTGGTGAAATACAATGCAAGGTAAGAGCACAAGGTCAAATTATTGGTTATTCAAGATAAAAGGAAAAATTTTGAGATCATCACCTGAAGAATGGGACAGTAAGCATTTCATCTGAAGTGGAATGAGACATGAGAAAGAGTTTGGAGACTGGGCAGAGTCAGAATGAGATTGAAAAAGTGGTCCCCAAAGACCACACTCTCTGAGTAGGGTCTATTTGTGAGATGACTTACTCTTGAAATGCAACCGAATTTTGAACCTCTTTCTTGCTCTTGCAGAGCTGAATGTATTTGACTCACAAATTTGATAAATTTAATTTCTACAATTCTCACATAAATATAAAAAATAATCTTACTTCGAATGAAAGGTGACCCTACCCTCTCTTCTTGCTTAATCTCTACCATTTGTTATTCCATCCAAAACCTTCTCCCCAAATCCTGATACACTGTGGTTTTGTAGCCTTTCCTCTATTATTCCATATGCAGAATCTATTCCAATAATCAATGTCCCTTGCCCATAGAACAGATTCTTAGGATGGATTCCCAAGTAAGTGAGAGACAGAATTACCTTTCCCAAAATATTGAGTTACTTTTTCACCAGACTTTAAAATACTGAGTAACTAATGTCAATGCTTTTATAATTTTTAATTTGTATGAGAGTCTTTCATACCAAGAGGAATTCCAGCACCTAAATGCACACTACATACTCTTATTTTCAGTTTTATTTTCCAAAAGCATTCAATGAAGATTTTTAAGAAAGTGACTTACCCAGTGAGTTTGACTGCATGTGTACGAAGCTTTCGATATTTTTCTGATTCTTCATTTGTGCCAGTAACATGTCTATATATCCCTGTCTTATAATTGAAGAAATCCTCACGGACTTGCATTATGGCTAAAATACAACACAACAGGATACATGACACAGTTTTAAACCATTATCTTTAAACACTTCCAGAAATTTTCACAGAACAGTCAATGAGAAAATTTCCAGGGGTAGAATCTAAGAAGGAATTTTGCAATTCAGCCTAATTTTCTTTCCTACTTAATTGGCTGCAATATTTTCTTGTTCTCTTATAAACATAACTTTTAGCTACTTAGAATATTACTTAAGGTCACATTATACATTTAGAATGCCATCTATTTTTTTAATAGATCTTTAATGGAGTATAATTGCTTCACAATACCGTGTTAGTTTCTGTTGCACAAAAAAGTGAATCAGCCATATACATATACATGTCCCCATATGCCCTCCCTCTTGACCCTCCCTCCCATCCTCCCTATCCCACCCCTCTAAGTCATGGCAAAGCACTGAGCTGATCTCCCTGTGCTATGCTGCTACTTCCCACCAGCCAACTATTTTATATTTGGTAGTGTATATATGTCGATGCTACTCTCACTTCACCCCAGCTTTGCCCTCCCACCCCATGTCATCAAGTCCATTCTCTATGTCTACCTCTTTGTCCCTGTCCTGCAACTAGGTTCATCAGTACCATCTTTTTTTTTAGATTCCATATATATGCATTAGCATACGGTATTCGTTTTTCTCTTTCTGACTTACTTCACTTTGTATGACAGACTCTAGGTCCATCCACCTCACTACAAATAACTCAATTTCATTTCTTTTTATGGCTGAGTAATATTCCTTTGTATATATGTGCCACATCTTTTTCATCCATTCATCTGTTGATGGACATCTAGGTTGGCTCCATGTCTTGGCCATTGTAAATAGTGCTGCAATGAACATTGTGGTGCATGTCTCCTTTTGAATTATGGTTTTCTCAGGGTATATACCCAGCAGTGAGATTGCTGGTCATATGGTAGTTCTATTTTTAGTTTTTTAAGGAACCCCCATACTGTTTTCCATAGTGGTTGTATCAATTTACATTCCCACCAACAGTGTAGGAGTGTTCCCTTTTCACCACACTCATTCCAGCATTTATTCTTTCTAGTTTTTTTGATAATGGTCATTCTGACTGGTGTGAGATGATACCTCATTGTAGTTTTGATTTGCATTTCTCTAATAATTAGTGATGTTGAGCATCTTTTCATGTGCCTCATGACCATCTGTATGTCTTCCTTGGTGAAATGCCTATGTAAATCTTCTGCCCACTTTTTAACTGGATTGTTTGGTTTTTTGATATTGAGCTCCATGGGCTGTTTGTATATTTTGGAGATTAATCCTTTGTCAGTTGCCTCATTTGCAAATATTTTCTCCCATTCTGAGGGTTGTCTTTTTGTCTTGTTTATGGTTTCCTTTGCTGTGCAAAAGCTTTTAAGTTTAATTAAGTCTCATTTGTTTATTTTTGTTTTTATTTCCATTACTCTAGGATGTGGGTCAAAAAAGATCTTGCTGTGGTTTACGTCAAAGAGTGTTTTTCCTATGTTTTCCTCTAAGAATTTTATAGTGTCTGGTCTTACATTTAAATATTTAATCCATTTGGAGTTTATTTTTGTTTATGGTGTTAGGGGGTGTTCTAATTTCATTCTTTTACATGTAGCTGTCCAGTTTTCCCAGCACCACTTATTGAAGAGGCTGTCTTTTCTCCATTGTATGTTCTTGCCTCCTTTGTCATAAATTAGGTGTCCATATGTGTGTGGGTTTACCTCTGGGCAGTCTATCCTGTACCATTGGTCTATATTTCTGTTTTTGGGCCAGTACCATATTGTCTTGATTACTGTAGCTTTGTGGTATAGTTTGAAGTCAGGGAGCCTGATTCCTCCAGCTCCATTTTTCGTTCTCAACATTGCTTTGGCAATTCGGGGTCTTTTCTGTTTCCATACGAATTGTAAGATTTTTTGTCCTAATTCTGTGAAGAATGCCATTGGTAGTTTGACAGGGATTGCATTGAATCTGTAGATTGCTTTGGGTAGTATAGTCATTTTCACAATACTGATTCCTCCAATCCAAGAACATGGTATATTTCTCCATCTTTTTATGTCATCTTTGATTTCTTTCATCAGTGTTTTATAGTTTTCTGAGTACAATTCTTTCACCTCCTTAGGCAGGTTTATTCATAGGTTTTATTCTTTCTGTTGCAATGGTAAATGGGATTGTTTCCTTAATTTCTCTTTCTGATTTTTCACTGTTGGTGTGTAGGAATGCAGAGATTTCTGTGCATTAATTTTGTATCCTGCAACCTTACCAAATTCATTGATTAGTTCTAGCAGTTTTCTGGTGGCATCTTTAGGATTTTCTCTGTATAGTATCATGTCATCAGCAAATAGTGACAGTTTTACTTCCTCTTTTCCAATTTTTATTTCTTTTTCTTCTCTGATTGCCATGGCTAGGACTTCCAAAACTATGTTGAATAATAGTGGTGAGAGTGGACATCCTTGTCTTGTTCCTGATCCTAGTGGAAATACTTTCAGTTTTTCACCATTGAGTATGATGCTTGCTGTGGGTTTGCCATATATGGCCTTTATTATGTTGAGGTAGGTTCCCTCTATGCTCATTTTCTAGAGAGTTTTTATGGTAAATGGTATTGAATTTTGTCAAAAGCTTTTTCTACATCTATTGAGATGATCATATGATTTTTATTCCTTAATTTGTTAATGTGGTGTATCACATTGATTGCCTTGTGTATATTGAAGAATCCTTGCATCCCTGGGATAAATTCCACTTGATCATGGTGTATGATCCTTTTAATGTGCTATTGGATACTGTTTGCTAGTATTTTGTTGAGGATTTTTGCATCTATGTTCATCAGTGATATTGGTCTATAATTTTCTTTTTTGTGATATCTTCTTCTGGTTTTGGTGTCAGGGTGATGGTGGCTTCATTGAATGAATTTGGGAGTGTTTCTCCCTCTGCAATTTTTTTGGAAGAGTTTGAGAAGTGTCATTGTTAGCTCGTCTCTAAATGTTTGATAGAATTTGCCTGTGAAGCCATCTGGTCCTGGACTTTTGTTTGTTGGAAGATTTTTAATTATGGTTTCAATTTCATTACTTGTTATTGGTCTGTTTATATTTTCTAATTCTTCCTGGTTCAGTCTTGGAAAATCGTACCTTTCCAAGAACTTGTCCATTTCTCCATGGTTGTCCATTTTATTGGCATATAGTTGTTTATAGTAGTCTCCTATAATCCTCTGTATTTCTACAGTGTCAGTAGTGATTTCTCCTTTTTCATTTCTAATTTTATTGATTTGCATCCTCTCCCTTTTTTTCTTAATGAGTCTGGCTAAGGGTCTATCAATTTTGTTTATCTTCTCAAAGAACCAGCTTTTAGTTTTATTGATCTTTGCTATTGTTTTCTTCATTTCTATTTCATTTATTTTTGCTCTGATCTTTATTCTTTCCTTCTATTGACTTTGGGTTTTCTTTGTTCTTCTTTCCCTAGTTGTTTTAAGTGTAGGGTTACATTGTTTATTTGTGATTTTTCTTGTTTCTTGAGGTGAGATTGAATTGCTATAAACTTCCCTCATAGAACTGCTTTTGCTGCGTCCCATAGGTTTTGGGTCATCATGTTGTCATTGTCATTCGTTTCTATGTATTTTTTAATTTCTTCTTTGATTTCTTCAGTGATCTCTTGGTTATTTAGTAGTGCACTATTTAACCTCCATGTATTTGTGTTTTTTACAGTTTTTTCCTGCAGTTGATTTCCAATTTCATAAAGTTGTGGTCAGAAAAGATGCTTGATATGATTTCAATTTTCTTAAATTTACCAGGGCTTGATTTTTGACCCAAGATGTGATCTATCTTGGAGAATGTTCCATGTGCACTTGAGAAGAAAGTGTATTCTGCAACTTTTGGGTGGAATGTTCTCTAAATATCTATTAGTTCTATCTGGTCTATTGTGTCATTTAAAGCTTGTGTTTCCTTATTTATTTTCTGTTTGGATGATCTGTCCATTGGTGTAAGTGGGGTGTTAATGTCCCCTATTATTGTGTTACTGTCGATTTCTTCTTTCATGGTTGTTAGCATTTGCCTTATGTATTGTGGTGCTCCTATGTTGGGTGCATAAATATTTATAGTTGTTATATCTTCTTCTTGGATTGATCCTTTGATCATTATGTAGTGTCCCTCCTTATCTCTTGTAACAGTCTTTATTTTAAAGTCTATTTTATCTGATATGAGTATTGCTACTCCAGCTTTCTTTTGATTTCCATTTGCATGGAATATTTTTTCCATCCCTTCCTTTCAGTCTGTATGTGTCCCTAGGTCTGCAGTGGGTCTCTTGTAGACAGCATATATATGGGTTTTGTTTTTGTATCCCTTCAGCCAGTCTGTGTCTTTTGGTTGGGGCATTTAATCCATTTACATTCAAGGTTATTATCGATATGTATGTTCCTATTACAATTTTCTTAATTGTTTGGGGTTTGTTTTTGTGGGTCTTTTCCTTCTCTTGTGTTTCCCGCTTAGAGAAGTTTCTTTATCATTTGTTGTAAAGCTGGTTTGGTGGTGCTGAATTCTCTTAGCTTTTGTTTGTCTGAAAAGTTTTTGACTTCTCCATGGAATCTGAAGGAGATCCTTGCTGGGTAGAGTAATCGTGGTTGTAGATTTTTCTCTTTCATCACTTTAAGTGTATCTTGCCACTCCCTTCTGGCCTGCAGAGTTTCCACTGAAAAATCAGCTGTTATCCTTATGGGGATTCCTTTGTATGTTATTTTTTTGTTTTTCTCTTGCTGCTTTTAATATTTTTCCTTGGAATTTAATTTTTGTGAGTTTGATTAATGTGTGTCTTGCTGTGTTTTTCCTAGGGTTTATCCTGTATGTAACTCTGTGTGCTTCCTGGACTTGGGTGACTCTTTCTTTTCCCATGTTAAGGAAGATTTCCACTATAATCTCTTCAAATATTTTCTCAGACCCTTTCTTTTTCTCTTCTTCTGGGACCCCTATAATTCAAATGTTGGTGCATTTAGTGTTGTCCCAGAGGTCTCTGAGCTTGTCTTCAATTCTTTTCATTCTTTTAACTTTATTCTGCTCCTCGGCAGTTATTTCCACCATTTTGTCTTCCAGCTCACTTATTTGTTCTTCTGACTCAGTTATTCTGTTATTGATTCCTTCTAGTGTATTTTTCATTTCAGTTATTGTGTTGTTCATCTCTGTTTGTTTGTTCTTTAGTTCTTCTAGATCTTTGTTAAGCATTCCTTGTATTTTCTCAATCCATGCTTCCATTCTATTTCCAAGATTCTGGATCATCTTTACTATCATTACTTTGAATTCTTTTTCAGGTAGATTGCCTATTTCTCTTCATTTACTTGGTCTTATAGGTTTTTACCTTGCTCCTTCATCTGTGACATATTTTTTGCCGTCTAATTTTTTTTTTTTTTAATGAGTGGGATTGTGTTTCTGTCTTACTGGCTGTTTGGTCCGAGGCTTCCAGCACTGGAGTTTCTAGGCTGTTGGGTAGAGCTGGGTCTTGGTGCTGAGATGAGGTACTCTGTGAGACCTCTCTCCAATGAATATTCCCTGGTGTCGGAGGTTCTCTGTTAGTCCAGTGGTTCAGACTCGGAGCTCCCACCACAGGAGCTTCTCCCCAACCACAGGCTCGCAAATCAAGATTCTGCAAGCTGTGTTGTGTGGCAAAAAAAAAAAAAAAAGAGAGAGAGAGAAAAATAACAAAGTAAAAAATAAAATTACATAAAATTACATTAGGAAACAACAGGTATGTTTGAAAGACTAAAATAAAAATATAGATGAATCAATAACTGGAAGTTACATCAGTACCACAATAGTAAAAAAGAGGAGGAGGGAATGGAAAAACAAAAAAGGGTGGGGGGAGAAAGGCCTTGGCTCTGGAAAGTGTGGCCTAAGCAATGGGTGAGGTTTGGGTATTGGGCGGGGCCAATGCTCAGGACCCACAGGGCTGGAAAAGGCCCTGGGGGCTGTGGGGGGTGGGGCTTAGGCTCAAGGAAAAAAAGGGGCCGAGGCATGCTACCCAGCCCAGTCTCAGAGGGAGAGGACCTGACCTGGGAGACTAGCAGACTTCCTGGGCTCGAGAGGGCAGGGCAAATGCCCTCCTCTCCTCTCCTGCTCCTCTGATCTGTGGTCTGGGAGGGCCCCTCCCACCTGCCTCTCCTGATCTCCCCAGCCTCCCTCCTATGCCCCCAGGACCAATGCAGCTGGTGAGGGGAGGGTGGGGGAAGGGGGGTTTTGAGGGCAGGGGACTGGGCAGGGAGCTCAGCAGGCTCCTCATGCCCGAGTGGGCCAGGCAATTGCCCTCTGCTTCTCCTGCAGGACCTCTCTCACCTGCCTCTCCAGATCTCCCCAGCCTCCCTCCTAAGCACCCAGGACCCAAGAGACCTGGATGGGGCTTTGGATGGGGGGGTGGAAGCGGCTTCAGAACTCAGCAGGCTTCACTGCCCAAGTGGGCCAGGTGATCGCCCTCAGCTCCTCTCCCGCTCTTCCCAGAGAGTCCCTCCCACCTGCTTCTCCTGATCTCCCTGGTCTCAGGCGGACTGATCTTGTCTGGCCTCTACTTCTCCTCTGCCTATGGTCCCCCTACATCCTACCGGTTCATTTTGGAGTTCCTCCCATCTCCCTAAGGGTCAGAGTCCCTGACCAGTGAACGGCAGACGCCCTAGTTGTGAGGAGACGCTAACTCTGCATCTTCCCACACCACCATCTTGACTCCTCGCCCCACCATCATTTTTATTTTTCCTCTTGCACACCTTTTACTTTTTATTTTATTTTATTTTATTTTTAATTTTTGAATTTTAATTTATTTTTTTATACAGCAGGTTCTTATTAGTCATCAATTTTATCACATCAGTGTATACATCTCAATCCCAATCGCTCAATTCATCACACACACCCCACCCTCCACTGCTTTCTGCCTTGGTGTCCATACATTGGTTCTCTACATCTGTGTCTCAATTTCTGCCCTGCAAACCAGTTCATCTGTACCATTTTTCTAAGTTCCACATATATGCATTAATATACGATATTTGTTTTTCTCTGATTTATTTCACTCTGTATGACAGTCTCTAGATCTATCCATGTCTCAACAAAGGACCCAATTTTGTTCCTTTTTACAACATCTTCTTTATCCAATCGTCTGTCGATGGGCATTTAGGTTGCTTCCATGACCTGGCTATTGTAAATAGTGCTGCGATGAACATTGGGGTGCATGTGTCTTTTTGAAATACTGTTTTCTCTGGGTGCTGGGTCATATGGTAATTCTATTTTTAGTTTTTTAAGGAACCTCCATACTGTTCTCCATAGTAGCTGTATCAATTTACATTCCCACCAACAGTGCAAGAGGGTTCCATTTTCTCCATACCCTCTCCAGCATTTGTTGTTTGTAGATTTTCTGATGATGCCCTTTCTAACTGGTGTGAGGTGATTCCTCATTGTAATTTTGATTTACATTTCTCTAATAATTAGTGATGTTGAGCAGCTTTTCATGTGCTTCTTGGCCATCTGTATGTCTTCTTTGGAGAAAATGTCTATTTAGGTCTTCTGCCCATTTTTGGATTTGGTTGTTTGTTTTTTTAATATTGAGCTGCAAGTGCTGTTTATATATTTTGGAGATTAATCCTTTGTCCATTGATTCATTTGCAAATATTCTCTCCCATTCTGAGAGTTGTCTTTTCATCTTGTTTATGGTTTCCTTTGCTGTGCAAAATCTTTGAAGTTTCATTAGGTCCCATTTGTTTATTTTTGTTTTTATTTCCATTACTCTAGGAGGTGGAACAAAAAATATCTTGCGTGATTTCTGTCAAAGAGTGTTCTTCCTATTTTCCTCTAAGAGTTTTATAGTGTCTGGTCTTACATTTAAGTCTCGAATCCATTCTGAGTTTATTTTTGTATATGGTATTAAGGAGTGTTCTAATTTCATTCTTTTACATGTAGCTGTCCAGTTTTCCCAGCACCACTTATTGAAGAGACTGTCTTTTCTCCATTGTATATCCTTGCCTCCTTTGTAATAGATTAGTTGACCTTGGGGCGTGGGTTTATCTCTGGGCTTTCTATCCTATTCCATTGATCTATATTTCTGTTTTTGTGCCAGTACCATATTGTCTTAATTACTGTAGCTTTCTTCTATAGTCTGAAGTCAGGGAGTCTGATTCCTCCAGCTCCGCTTTTTTCCCTCAAGACTGCATTGGCTATTTGGGGTCTTTTGTGTCTCCATACAAATTTTAAATTGTTTGTTCGAGTTCTGTAAAAAATGCCTTTGGTAATTTGATAGAGATTGCATTGAATCTGTAGATTGCTTTGGGTAGTATAGTCATTTTCACAATATTCATTCTTCCAAACCAAGAATGTCGTATATCTCTCCATCTGCTGGTATCATCTTTAAATACTTTAGGCAGTGTCTTATAGTTTTCTGCACACAGGTATTTTGTCTTTCTAGGTGGTTTATTCCTACATATTTTATTCTTTTGTTGCAATGGTAAATGGGAGTGTTTCCTTAATTTCTCTTCCAGATTTTTCATCATTATTATCAGTATATAGGAATGCAAGAGATTTCTGTGCATTAATTTTGTATCCTGCAACTTTACCAAATTCATTGATTAGCTCTAGTAGTTTTCTGGTGGCATCTTTAGGATTCTCTATCTATACTATCATGTCATCTGCAAACAGTGACACTTTACTTCTTCTTTTCCAATTTGTATTCCTTTCATTTCTTTTTCTTCTCTGATTGTTGTGGCTAGGACTTCCAAAACTATGTTGAATAATAGTGGTGAGAGTGGACATCCTTGTCTTGTTCCTGATCTTAGAGGAAATGCTTTCAGTTTTTCATCATTGAGAATAATGTTTGCTGTGAGTTAGTCACATATGGCCTTTATTATGTTGAGGTAGGTTTCCTCTATGCCCACTTTCTGGAGAGCTTTTATCATAAATTGTTGTTGAATTTTGTCAAAAGCTTTTTCTGCATCTATAGAGATGATCATATGGTTTTTATTCTTCAATTTGTTGATATGCATATCACATTGATTGATTTGCATATATTGAAGAATCCTTGCATCCCTGGGATAAATCCCACTTGATCATGGTGTATGATCCTTTTAATGGGTTGTTGGATTCTGCTTGCTAGTATTTTGTTGAGGATTTTTGCATCTATATTCATCAGTGACATTGGTCTGTAATTTTCTTTTTTTATAGTATCTTTGTCTGGTTTTGGTATCAGGGTGATGGCGGCCTCATAGAATAAGTTTGGGAGTGTTCCTTCCTCTGGAATTTTTTGGAAGAGCTTGAGGAGGATGGGTGTTAGCTCTTCTCTAAACGTTTGATAGAATTCACCTTTGAAGCCATCTGGACCTGGAATTTTGTTTGTTGGAAGATTTTTAAACACAGTTTCAATTTCATTACTTGTGATTGGTCTGTTCATATTTTCTTTTCTTCATTGTTCAGTCTTGGAAGGTTATACCTTTCTAAGAATTTGTCCATTTCTTCCAGGTTGTCCATTTTATTGGCATGGGGTTGCTTGTAGTAGTCTCTTAGGATGCTTTGTATTTCTGTGGTGTCTGTTGTAACTTCTCCTTTTTCATTTCTAATTTTATTGATTTGAGTCCTCTCCCTCTTTTTCTTGATGAGTCTGGCTAAAGGTTTATCAATTTTATTTATCTTCTCAAAGAACCAGCTTTTAGTTTTATTGATCTTTGTTATTGTTTTCTTTGTTTCTATTTCATTTATTTCTGCTCTGATCTTTATGATTTCTTTCCTTCTGCTAACTCTGCATTTTGTTTATTCTTCTTTCTCTAGTTCCTTTAGGTGTAAGGTTAGATTGTTTATTTGAGATTTTTCCTGTTTCTTGAGGTAGGCTTGTATAGCTATAACTTCCCTTTTAGAACTGCTTTTGCTGCATCCCAAAAGTTTTGGATCATCATGTTTTCATTGTCATTTGTCTCTAGGTATTTTTTGATTTCCTCTTTGATTTCTTCAGTGATCTCTTGGTTATTTAGTAACGTATTGTTTAGCCTCCATGTGTTTGTGTTTTTTACGGTTTTTTCCCTGTAATTGATTTCTAATCTCATAGCATTGTGGTCATAAAAGATGCTTGATATGATTTCAATTGTCTTAAATTTACTGAGGCTTGATTTGTGACCCAAGATGTGATCTATCCTGGAGAATGTTCCATGTGCAGTTGAGAAGAAAGTGTAATCTGCTGTTTTTGGTTGGAATGTCCTATAAATATCAACTAAATCTATCTGGTCTATTGTGTTATTTAAAGCTTGTGTTTCCTTATTAATTTTCTGTTTGGATGATCTGTCCATTGGTGTAAGTGAGGTGTTGAAGCCCCCCACCATTACTGTGTTACTGTTGATTTCTTCTTTTATATCTGTTAGCAGTTACCTTATTTATTGAGGTGCTCCTATGTTGGCTGCATATATATTTATGATTTTTATATCTTCTTCTTGGATTGATCCCTTGATCATTATGTAGAGTCCTTCCTTGTCTCTTGTAACATTCTTTATTTTAAAGTCTATTTTATCTGAGTATTGTTACAACAGCTTTCTTTTGATTTCCATTTGCATGGAATATCTTTTTCCATCCCCTCACTTTCAGTCTGTATGTGTCCCTAAGTCTGAAGTGCGTCTATTGTAGACAGCATATATATGGGTCTTGTTTTGTATCCATGCAGCAAGCCTGTGTCTTTTGGATGGAGCATTCAACCCATTCACGTTTAAGGTAATTATCAATATATATGTTCCTATTACCATATTCTTAATTGTTTTGGGTTTGTTTTTGTAGGCTCTTTTCTTCTGTTGTGTTTCCCACTTAGAGAAGTTCCTTTAGCATTTGTTGTAGAGTTGGTTTGATGGTGCTGAATTCTCTTAGCTTTTCTTGTCTGTAAAGCTTTTGATTTCTCCATTGAATCTGAATGAGATCCTTGCTGGGTAGAGTTATCATGGTTGTAAGTTCTTCCCTTTCATCCCTTTACGTATACCATGCCACTCCCTTCTGACTTGTAGAGTTTCTGCTGCGAAATCAGCTGCTAACCTTATGGGAATTCCCTTGTATGTTATTTGTCATTTTTCCCTTGATGCTTTCAATAATTTTTCTTTGTCCTTAATTTTTGCCAATTAGATTACTATGTGTCTCGGCATGTTTCTCCTTGGGTTTCTCCTGCATGGGAGTCTCTGCACTTCCCAGACTTGGGTGGCTCTTTCCTTTCCCATGTTATGGATATTTTCAACTATAATCTCTTCAAATATTTTCTCAGGTGCTTTCTCTCTCTCTTCTCCTTCTGGGACCCCTATAATGCAAATGTTGTTGCATTTAATGTTGTCCCAGAGGTCTCTGAGGCTGTCTTCATTTCTTTTCATTCTTTTTTCTTTATTCTGTTCCACAGCAGTGAATTCTACCATTCTGTCTTCCAGGTCACTTATCCATTCTTCTGCCTCAGTTATTCTGCTATTGATTCCTTCTAGTGTATTTTTCATTTCAGTTATTGTATTGTTCATCTCTGTTTGTTCTTTAATTCTTCTAGATCTTTGTTAAACATTTCTTGCATCTTCTCAATCTTTGCCTCCTTTCTTTTTCCGAGGTCCTGGATCATCTGCACTATCATTATTCTGAATTCTTTTTCTGGGAGGTTGCTTATCTCCACTTCATTTAGTTGTTTTTCTGGGGTTTTATCTTGTTCCTTCATCTGATACATAGTCCTCTGCCTTTACATATTGTCTGTCTTTCTGTGAATGTGGTTTTTGTTCCACAGGCTGCAGGATTATAGTTCTTCTTGCTTCTTCTGTCTGCCCTCTGTTGGATGAGGCTATCTAAGAGGCTTGTGCATGTTTCCTGAAGGGAGGGACTGATGGTGGGTAGAGCTGGCTGTTTCTCTGCTGGGCAAGGCTCGCAAAACTTTAATCCACTTGACTGCTGATGGGTGGGGTGGGGTTCCCTCCCTGTTGGTTGTTTGGCCTGAGGCAACCCAACACTGGAGCCTACCTGGGCTCTTTGGTGGGGCTAATGACAGACTCTGGGAGGGCTCACGCCAAGAAGTACTTCCCAGAACTTCTGCTGCCAGTGTCCTTGTCCCCACAGTGAGCCACAGCCACCCCCCACGTCTGCAGTAGACCATCCAACACTAGCAGGTAGGTCTGGTTCAGTTTCCCCTGGGGTCACTGCTCCTTTCCCTGGGTCCTGATGCACACACTACTTTATGTGTGTCCTCCAAGAGTAGAGTCTCTGTTTCCCTCAGTCCTGTCGAAGTCCTGCAATCAAATCCTACCAGCCTTCAAAGTCTGATTCTCTAGGAATTCCTCCTCCCATTTCTGGACCCCCAGGTTGGGAAGCCTGACGTGGGGCTCAGAACCTTCACTACAGTGAGTGCACTTCTGTTGTATAAGTGTTCTCCACTTTGTGAGTCACCCACCCAGCAGTTATGGGATTTGATTTTATTGTGACTGCACCCCTCCTACCATCTCATTGTGTCTTCTTCTTTGTCTTTGGATGTGGGGTATCTTTTTTGGTGAATTCCAGTGTCTTCCTATCGATGATTGTTCAGCAGTTAGTTGTGATTCTTGTGTTCTCACAAGAGGGAGTGAGAGCACGTCCTTCCACTCTGCCATCTTGAACCACCTGACATCTATTTTTAATTGACAGAGGCACAATTACCAGGAACTGAGACCTTGCAGGAAGCTCACTACACTTGGCTGATGATCAGTATTTCTTGGGTTTCTTGGGCTTCTCCACAAGTCTCTTTAATTTCCAATTAAGCTAGCAGCAAAGCGTGAACCTAGCAAACAGGGTTTACAGTAATTGTACTTCATCCTTGGAAGTCAATACAAAACTTTCCTTGGTGAGTTTGAATAAAAAGCAAACCCTTGGCAAGAGAATACTCTGACAAGATTGCATCCCTCCAGCTCTGAAGAACTAAGCCAATAGTGTATTATTTAGAAAGGAAGAGCTTATACTTTATTAAACTCTCCTTCCTTCCCTCACCTAGATTATTTCTTTTTTGTATTGTGTGCTGTTTTATTGAAGGGCTTGGGCAATTCAGGGTGAACACTTTAAACTTCTCCTTTCAAAGACTAGAATTGAAAATATTTTTAGTTGGGCTAGTTAAGTATACCTTGAAAACTGTGCACAATGCTTGTCTTAGTTTGATGTGCATTTTAAATAAAATAAGAAATAATTTTTGATAGATCCTAAAATGAAACTTCTCTTCCAAAGTCAAATATTACTTTTGATTCCACTTTTTATTTCATTTTTTAATGTTTCATGCCTTTTCTGTTGCTGTCTAAATATGCTCAAAAGAGGTTAAATCTCCTTTATTTACTTTAAAACACCTTCCCATAGGATTTCAAGAATTTATATAACTGTACTCTATGCAGATCTTTTCTTTTGTTCTCTTTACAGCACCTAAACTTATTTTTAATTCTATAGATTTCAGAAGAATGCACACAGTATTATTTATTCAGAATTCTATTGCCTTTTACATTCTTTTGTACCAAGCGGGAGAAAGCCCTGTACATTAGCCCAGGCAACAATATGTAGACAACCACATTGCATTGACAGCAAGATGAGGCAACCAGCATTTACAAAAGTGTGAAATATTGTTAGTGGTTTTCTCTTCCATAGAATCATTGACTCCATTAGCTTTTCTCAATTCTAAGCACTGTGAATAAAATATACTCTTCAATGTGGAAAAATACCACTGTCAACGAAAGAAACATGAGTGAGACACCATGACAATTAACTTGAAGATGGAGCCTTCCTTGAGTTTCTGACACCAAAATAGACTTGATGAACCCATCAACATATAAGTACATAAACTACTGTAGTGCAATTATACTTTTGGAGAATAGCAGCAAACTTATTACACAGAATTATGACACACCTGAGGGTAAGATGGTGAGCTCTATCTCATGTTCCTGGCTCAGGCTGGCAGGAGGAAGGTTCTCAACAAATATTTGTTACATAGATGTTGAATAATCTGAATTTCAACATTATTATTTACAAATTTTATTTCTTTATTTTTGATTCATTATGTAAAATTCATGAACACTTACATATTTGACCATAAAATAAACCTAAGGTGTTCTCAATTTTAAGTCATTATGATGCAAGTTTCTTTTGACTGATTAAAAGAAAGAGAGAGAGAGAAACTTGAAACAGTAATATAACGATTGTAGATTCAGAGAGGTTTAAATAACTTGACCAAAGTCATTTAAGTTGCAAACGTCAAAACTGGAATTTCAAATTCAGCCTTGACTTCAAATGCCTGTGTTCCTTCAAATTTGTCACACAACTCCACTTAACGAAGCATATATTTAAATTACACATGAATTCCCCTGCTATTTTACCAGCCTTCAAAACTTACACAACTGTAAGGAGGAAAAAAATTCTCTTTATTTGTTTCAGGTTTTGTGTATTGTCCCAGGATTTTAAAAGTTAAATTCAGGGCATGGTTAGAGTAAGCTTTGGTTTCCCAATAAATGTTAAGTGATGATAAAGATCAATAAAAATCCTTCCAGCACAGTTTTAAAATCTGTGGTTCCTGCAAATGTTGAACCAATACTAATTAGGCCAGCATTCAGAAAAATAAAAATACATATTGTCCAATCGTTCCTTGGGTATATATCAGATGTTTTCAATTTAATTTTGTTATGTTTAACCAAATTCTTTAATTTATTTTTTTATCAATTCCACTGCATTGAGAATATATTATGGGCCTTTCAGTATTCACACCCTGAATTTCTATTTTAGGCCTCACTGGTTTTGTTTTTCCAAGCATTTCAAGGCAATGTTTAGCATAGAAAATATACACTGTGAACCTATTTTTATTCATGCCATTGGTGCAAAATCAAATAGGTAAGCAGAGGAACTATGTATCAGAAATAATATCTTCATATCAAAATCAATGGACAGAAAGTCAGTATATTTTTCCTTATTTACTGTTAGTTTACTATACATAACACATTTACAAAATTGATCAAAATAGAAAGCATGTTATAAAACACAAAAATTATACTGGCTTATTTGATTTCTTTTGAGTTTATAGAAAAAGTAAAGTGTCCATTTTGTTTCTACTGCTAAACCTTGACTTTTTTTTCAATCCATTACCTAATCCATTTAAACCGAAGTGAGAAAATTTCTAACACTATGTATGAGTCCTAAATATAAGTAAACAATTAAATGAACTCTATCAGTTAGTATTTCCTGTTCGAATGTCTTTTGGATCCATGATCACTTTGGATACACTTAGCAGACTTTCATCCAATGTGTCATTAACATTTGTTTAAGAATTCAATTTATGAATGAGTCTATCTTCTTCAAATAAAAGGTCAGCTAATTAGGTTATTAGGTGAGTGTATCTCCTATAATTACCTTGGTCTTACAACCACTGAATCCTTAAGAATAATCTAAAAGTAAAAAAATTCTATCACTTATTAAGCTCTTTATACAGGAGCTAAAATGTAATAATGTTGTTTATTAAAGGAATAAATAAGACACAACCATACTTCATCCAAGCTTACCTTGAACTGGTCCATTTTGCATGATTTCTTTCATTATCTCAGTTTCCTGGAAGGAAAAATATCAGTGAGCACAATTACTGTTATCAGAGCACACTAAACTTATTGTTTGGTGTGTAATGTTAGGTGCTGTACAATCAGTTTAGGAATTATGTAACCCAGTGTGCCTTGACCACTTGCAATTTACTCTTAATTATCTTTTGAAATATTCACATGTGAATTGCCACATTGATGAAGTTGCTAAAGACAAGACACACACACGTTTCATTGACTCTTACCACTGACAATAATTTTGGAATGAAGAAAAATACAAAGATTTTTACGGTCACAAAGGAAAAATAATTCAGTTAAAACTCTGTTTTATCAGTAGAGATTAGTGTCATCTCCATTCTTAGGATCACAAAAGCAATCCCAGAAGATTGTTTAGTGAGGTTCCTCAGTTTTAGTATACAAATATTTCTCTGTTGTTTTCCCCTGTGTAATGCAACCCTTAGGAAAGAGGCAGGTCATTCATTCATTTATTCATATAAATGTGAATACATTGATCAGAGTAAAGACAAGAAACTAGGACAGAAACAAATATTGACCTTGCATCTGTCCTGAAGATATTTGCATTTTGGTGGAATAGACAGGCACTAACAAAACTAATTGCATTATGATATACTAAGTTTTATTACAGAGACAAGCACAAAATGCCATGGATGCAAACAAGAAAGGGACATTGGTTCTGCCTAGGAGTCAAGAAAAAACTTCTCAAAGAAGATGAAGTTTTGACCTACTTCCTTGACATGGAAGTAGGTGGGATAACCATTTGGGTGAGAGGAATCATCACCTGGCTAAGTAGAGAAGCATGAAGGTCATGGTGCATCTGGGGAGCAGACAGCAGGTCAATTTGTCAGGAGCATTATGGGCAGGTGGGGGGACGGGTTAGAACCTGGTCGGAAATGAGTCTGTGAAAGCAGTAGGTCAGAACCAAATCATGAAGCCCTGTATGTCATGGTAAGAATGCCAAAGTGTATTCTACAGGTATCTGGAAGCCATTGAAGTTTCAAATATTCTGAAAATGAGAATGTCTGGGTGACACTGATACAATGGAGTACAATTTTCCTAGGCTTTTAACATGACAAGCTGGAATTCAAGAGAATCTTTTTTCCATTATGACTGTGTCCACTTCAATTATTCTGTGGAGTAAGGCAAAGGATTGATAAAATGAGCTACTATCACAAAAAAGTCAGTGAAAAAGGTTTTGCTGTAGCTTTTATCTGTCAAGTATTTATATATATATGTGTATATATATATATATATATATACATATATATATATATAATTATAAAACTCTATATGCATGTGCATTTTTGAATTTAAGGCAATCATTTGGACTGCTAATATTACAAAGATCAAAAATTATACCCAAATTGGAGGTCTTTAATAGACATCTTAAGAATATCAAAAATTATACCTGAAAGCATAGCATTATTTTAGAATATACTAGTTTTTAAATAGTTTTAATAACAGTAGTATATATTTTCGAGAAAGTTAATCTTTGCTAATTCTTGCGATTCAGACTTACATTGGAAGAGACCCTGTATGGAGGAGAACATTGGTAGATCCTATTGGATTTCTCGATGCTGTTGGGACAGGGCTTGGTGGCATGTCGCTTTCCCCGCCTATCAGACCTACTTGTCATGGCGCAGCCATTATTGGTAGCATTTTGATCGTTGAAAAGTGGATAGCATGCATGGGATACCAGTCTATGAGGAATAAGCAAAGATGTAAAAGTAATACTTAGGAAAATGCCATAATTACCTATCTATATGCAATTTTACTGAATACAACATTTGTAAATTATTCTGGCTATGTACATGTAAGTTTAATGACATTGAACATAGTCGTTCAATCATATTAACTATTCCCCACCCCATTCCTATTCCTTCATTATAATTTTTTTTCATGTAAAGGCATTTTATTTTAAATATAGCAGTGTGTACATGTCAATCTCAAACTCCCAATCTATCCCTCCCCTGTACCCCTTTCCCCCAGTAACCATAAGTTCCTTCTCTAAGTCTGTGAGTCTGTTCCTGTTTTATAAATAAGTTCATTTATATCATTTTTTTAATATTCTAAAATCTTGCTCAAATCCATTCTAATAAATAAATTTATCTACTGAATAGAATTTTCCAAAGATGAAAATAGTTCATCAATTAAATCTGTGGTAATATTAATAGGGGAAGGACTCCTTAAGTCTGCATCTATAATTATCATGTAGAAGAGCCAAATTTAATGTGAAAGAGAATGAACTTTATCATACTCAGATGGAATATTCTGATAAATTATGTAAATTTTAGAATTAAGGGTTTTTTTTACATTTTTATTAAGTTATAGATACCTTCTCATAAGACTTCTATTATTATGTGTCTGTAGTTCATGATACTTTGGAAAGAATTGTATATACTAATATAGTATTAAAGTTAATAAGGTAGAAAGTTATCAGATATATACATTATAAAAACAACAAAATAATTTTGATTTCTGATTTTGAAATTGAACATTGAAAAGTACAAATTATTTGGATCCAAATCTAACATAATACATTGAATATAGAAGCAGGTAGTAAGGAAAATAAAACAACGGAATTGATTTCATGGATAGTCAATGTTGAGCTGGCCATGGAATTATCTGGTAGAATTGCCTCAAGAAAATTCAGTAGTGTTCAACAAAGTAAGAGAATCTGAGCAAAGGAGCATGATGGAAAAAAAACCATTTCCAAAAAAGGTCTCAACTTGGGGATAATGAGGACTATGGATTGAAGTGTGTCAGCCCAAATTCATGTGTTGAAGCCCTAACCGCCATGTGATGGTATCAGGAGATGGGGGTATTTGGGAGAAAATTAGCTTTAAATGAAGTCATGAGGGTGGGGCCCTCATGCTGGGATCAGTGCCCTTATAACAGGAAAAGACACTAAAGCTCTCTCTCTGCCAGGTGACGACATGACGAGAAGACAAGCCAGGAGGAGGGTTCTCACCAGGAACTGAACTGACTAACACCCCAGTCTTGGACTTCTCAGTCTCCAGAACTGTGGGAAACAAGTGCCTGTTGTTCAGGCCACACAGTCTATGACATTTTGTTATGTTAACCTGAGCAGACTAATACAATAAGATTTCATTGACTCTCATGTTAAGTTATATTTTTAAGCTCTTAAAAGGCTTTAATTTTTATTATAGTACAAAACAGAGGCCAACCAAGCACTACTACACCAGGAAGGTATTAGCCCAAGTTGTCCATTCTAAGCACCATCTTATTAGGCAAAACATAAGAGAAAAAATTTAAAGGACTTTATATAAAATTCCTAACACCCACTCTCTCATAGCACTTAACTTCTCTGTAGCAGACCCAGGTCACTCAGTGGAGTAGGAAAGAACACAGGGGCAGCACATATGTTTACTACTAGTTATCAGCTGCAGTTTCCTTAGGCAGATAACTCAGCTTTTAAGTAGATTAGTTCTTATAGGTGACACGAGGATGCTGTGTGGGTATCAGACTACATGAGCATAAAGAAATGTAACCTGTCTCTTCTCATCAGATGGGATGGATGGTGACAATGATGTTCATGAGTTGTGGCAACTATATAGGACATCTTTATGTTATTCCTCTGACTCTTAACCTAACTTTTACCTGGGATTATCTATTCATCTACCTGGGGAACTAAAGTTCTCAACAGAGGTATCAACAATATCAACTACTCTCCTCCCTCCGTGGCAGCTCAGTAGAACAATTTGGGTCAGAGCCACAAGAAGACAGTGCTTACTTGACTCTTCATTAATTTAGCTAGAAATGTATACATTCTTCAAACAATAGTTTCCAATAGCTTATAATCTCAATAGATACCAAATATAGTATATATTTAAATATAATCCATGTGTTTATATAGATGTAGCATATATATTTGTAAATTTTTTGGAAAACTCTTAATATATATGTTTTCTTATTCTAACCTAAGCCACAATCTTAAGAATCCTAGAGACGTGTGTTGGGCAGCTATTTACCCACGTTTTCTCAGGTACCACCAAGCCCTATCAATGCTTCCACTGTTGCATCCATGGCGGTTCTTGGCACAGCAAGAGATCAAATTCTGAGGGGATAGGTTGGCTGTGTATTGACCTTTGGACTGAATCGCTATGCGGTCAGCTGCTACACCTGTTTCAAAGAGAATATTGATTAAAAGTCAAGTGACACATGGTATTGCCAAGAATTTACATAGTGCTTTTTGTTTGAATATTAAACTAGTCTTGGAAACTTAATGTAACTAAAAATCAAGGCCAAATGTGATGAATATATCTGTGTATTCCAACAAGTTCAACTGTGTCATCATTTCAGTTACAGTTTTTGTCCAGTTTTGGCATTGCTTCATTGTCTTACCAACTTCAAAGACTTCTCTAGTTCCTTGTTCCTTTCATGTTCTATATACTTCTGAATTTTTCATTAAGAAATTTGCCAAGTGAAACTCCTTGAGGGCACGAGCCATATCTTACATTTATATCTCCAGTACCTAAAACAGTGTTATATATAATCATGGCTTAAAATATATTTTTGAAGTGAATGTAACTAAACTCAGTAAATCAGAAAAACTGATCATAGAAATATTAATTGGAAATTCATCCATGTTAATCTGATATATTGGAATAAATTAAATCTTTGGTTTTTAAACTAATTGAGACTAACATGAATCTACATTATAAACTATCAAAAAGCTACATAGCACATTTTTATGCTTACAATTTTCTTGAACATTATGATCCTAATCTTATCTTAGTAGGCGTGGAATTCACCTTGTTTTATATATATATATACATATATATATGTATATATATACCTTTTGTGATTGAACCTTCTATTTGTTTAAATAATTCCCTAGCATGGTTTTTGTTAATCAGTTTGTTCCTTTCCCCAACACACATTTGTTGACCAACTACTAGGTGACAGGCATTGGACTAAGCAGTAGAAATTGCAACACTGAACAAAAACCAAAAAAGTCATCATACAGACCTCATAGAATAATAGACTAGGGAAACTAATCAACCAGTAGCAGAAAACTACTATGTGAGCATTTTGATCATGCTACCATGATAATATGTGTGTCGAGATTACAAGAAAATTGGAGTCAGTGATATTCTGGTACAGATTTTTTGTTGTTGTTGGAGACCTGATATAGTCTTGTTCTTAATCTCTTACTTTTGATGAAAGGCAACAAAGTCATAACCTTCCTTCTATCTATGCACTTTTCTCAGAAGTTATTGTTTTCATTCATCAAAATTATCTGTGTACTGAAACCCCTCAAGATGCTAGTTTAGAATTATTCTAAAATAATTCATTTTAAAATAATTCCTTTACATATGTATTTCTGCATATACATGGTTTTTATGTAACGACAGCATATGTACAATTCTGTAGTGTAATTGCTGGCACATTTTAGACACTCAGTGTGTGTTGAATCTATATCCTCCTACTTCCTTCTCAATTCCCATCTATTTTGTGCTAGATACATTTCATAGGAGCAAATGCCATTATACCACCATCTCTCTTAGTCTCAAGAAAATAATTCCCTGTTTCATAAAAGAAAATAGAAATTCTTCGATGCTTCAACTTTCAGTACAAGGGCTCAGAATCAAGTATATTTTTTAAATGTTAGTGTAACTATTCTTGGTTCAGAAAAGACTTTCACAAATAATACTGAAGGAGTCAGAAGCCTGGCTTCTGGGATCACTTCTGAGACTTCTCGCCTTTCAATTTGGGTAGGTCACTTCCCCTCTTTGTGCCTCTTTTACAAAACCAAAGGCTTGTAAAAGGAGACCTCTAACATCCCTTCCAGCCCCATGAATCTGTAGATTTCAACTAAAGGATGAGGGTTTAAATTCTGATGATCTTCAATACTTTGCTTTTTTACAGACATTTCTGAATCGCAGTGAAGGTTTAATACAAATTCACTTGAAATACTTGGAAAAGGTCAGAAGATTTAAGAATGACTCAGTTCAGCAAATTGCTTTCCACTCTGTCTCTGAAAACTCATTGGGCTTTACCTCTGAGACTCACACTATTATTTTCCCTGATTATTTTATTCTGTCTCCAAGTTTGCTCTGCAGTATGTATTGCCCTCACCATTTCAAACTCCTTCACCTCTTAACTTCTGACATCTTGCTTGAATTTTATTTGGCTGCATAACAATATTTTTATATGTGTGTATATTTTTTAATTGTATTTATCACATTTTATAGTTTTTAGCTTCTTTGAAGGACTTTTCTTATTTTAACTACAACTTCCTGACATAATTTTCTAGGTCTTTAAGAGACCCTAGAATATTCTTTTCTTTACTTAATACACTAAAAAAAAAAAAAGAAAGAAAAATAGCATCAGCCTGATTTGATGTATTGAATACACAGGATATAAAACTGTGTCATCTGTTATGTAGAGAGACAAATCCAGACTTAGCCCTGTGCTGAGGCCATCTATGGGGCTGTGACCTGGGGATACTAGAGTACACAGGCCAAATCAGCCTAGTAAATTACTCTCAGTATTTTACCACCAATGTCTTTCCTAAGACATGTTCAGAAATACTAGTCTAACTTAAAGTAAAATTCTTATATATCCCCTAGGAGGTGTAATACATTAACCACATGAACATAAAATGACAAATGATTTATCTGATTAAATCTGTCCCCACCCAACTAGAATAGGGCTCAAAGAGGTCAAGAGAACGTTTATGCTGGGGGAATAGGCATTAGTGTAGAGGTAACAGATGGAGATGCTCCAGAGGTGAGTTCAGCCAAATGCCTCTTTTCTAGAACGAACTAGCTCATACTATGAAGTGATGATATTTAGACAAAGGATCAGCACTCCTCTGTGCCAAGGAGTGCCACCCTTCAGAGCTTATGAACTTATTTCATGATGCTTTCAGTACTTAGTCTGTTTTTGAGCACTCTTTTGGAATTATTTTTAAGCCTAGACCACAGTTTTATGAAACTGATCTTTGATAGTAGACAATCAATGTCATATTAGGCTTAATTGCTGTAATACAACCGACACGCTTTTGAGGATAATTTGGAGACCAAATCTTGGGATTAACCTGAATATCGATTTACTGGACTTGTGAAAATATATTAAAGTTTCTGCAACAGAGGTATGTATTCCTCACACAGTTGAAGTAAGAGCAACCCTAATTTGGAAACTACTCTTATTAGAAGATCAATTATATCACTTTAGAGTCAGAATCTACATGTTCACTTTTATCTAAAATGAGATAAAACCCATTTAATCCATTATTATTAGTTCTGAATTCTTACTTTACATCAAATCTATTAGTTTAATAATTAAATATATTCTTGCAGATCTTATCAAGAAAGAAGAATATAAGAATTATATGTCTGTGTGATATGCATATTAGGATTACAAATAGTACTATGGGTAAAGAGGAAATTTATACTCTTCTTATTATCTGGCCTTAACTCTCAGAGAACAAATAAATTTTGGTAACTTTTCTTTGTTGTTCTTTTGATCTACTCTCTATTTAAAATTAGATGCTAAAAATAAAAGCCAATTTTCAGAGTAAAAACTTATTTTTATATCATTTTCAGGCTGCTTTCTCTGGCCAGAGTAAGATTTTAAATTGACCAAATGTTAATATTTAACTGTTCTAAATTAAAACCCCTTTTAATTACTATGCCAAGATCTAGAGTCAAAGGGAGATTTATAAGGAAATAATTAAAATGATTTTATTACTTGCAGTGGAAAAAGCCCAGGATGCAGCACAATTTTTTTGATCCAATGGGCCATGGGTCCATCCAGGCCATTTGTAAGAAGAAATAAAGAATTCTGGAAGATCAGTTGTTTCAGGTAAAGAAGCCTAAAGAAGAAATAGAGGCAGAGGTGTCAGCGTTTTTCAAATATATTCCAAAAACCATTATAAGAAAACACCATGCCCTTTTACAATGTTTGTCACTGTTTTTTATTTTGTACATTCAGTTTTCTGAATGGCATCCCTGAAAAGGGTTATTTGTGTAAGATATCTATTTCACTCTATGTTTAAAAATGGCAATTCAATGTGGGGAATCACAATATATATAGTACAAAATCGTAAGAACAAACATAGAATGTGGTACCGTATGATGCAATAATTTCAGCCATTGTTTCTGTCATCTTGAATCAGAGTTTTGGTCATCCCTGTGGAAGACCACATGATGTTATTTAAATTTGGCTTCACAAACAATGTTTACTTTTATATCCCTCCTACATTGGAGAGTGTGTGCACTTCGGATGTGAAATTAATTTGGAAATAATGCATTTGTGACAAATATGCATTAACTCACTTGGAGCCCCAAGAAACTCCAATTTTGTACCAGCTATTGGGAAACAAAACTGGGATAAATTGATGGATAACTATAAAATCCTTGAAGAATAAAAAGAACTTCAGAAAGCATGTAATGCCAAAAGTACAATGAATGCCAAGATGTCTTCAGAGTCTATGTTAGGTCCTGATAGTCAGTTTCAGCTGCTCTCTTTCCAAGAAGGCAAATTAAACGTATGGACCTTGCTCTGTTCATGTCACTCAAAGAAAGCCTAAAGCCCTATACCCTCTTTTTTTCTTTCAAACTCCTAAAGAGTAATAAGTTTCACTTCCATAAATAATCAGTATTCCACAAAATAAGAATGTGTTTATTAATTTTCTATCACTTACGCATACACATACATTCACACACACATACATTCACACACACACATAATTTTTGAGAGTACTTTAACGTTTTAAAAGTGTTTTATTTTCTCAATAGCTTTATGTGATATATTATTCACTCTATTTTACGAATGAGGAAACAAACCTCTAAAAGGTAAATGACATACTAAGTCCTCTCACTTAAATAAGAAATACCCCTGAGACCAGACCCAGGTATTAGATTTCTTAACACTGTGTTTCATTCATCATTTAGCCACTTTATCAGAAATAAATGGATACTTTGCAACAGAAGTAAAATGTCTACTGAAAATTTTTATGATTGTTCATTGAACAAGTCAGGCTACTGATCCAATATCTTGCCCTGCAAAATTACTTCTGACAAGTATAAAACAGCTTGAGAGACTAAAGGAAAATTTAAAATGTACACTTCTGCTTGAAAAGATATCCATCCAAAATATTTATAAATTTGAATTTCTATGAAAGAGTTCAGTTTTGATTCAAAAAGCTATTATCATCTGATAAGAAAGTGATTAAATCCTGAGTTTCATTACTAAAAACACTGCTATTTAGGTGATGGAAGAAAAGTGCCAGATCTTTAAGCAGATCATGGTAGAGTATCTACATGATAACTTAAAGAATGGTATTATAGAAATCCTAGAAATTCAGGTGATTTTAGATTCCTGTGCCATCAGATTGACCATAGAATTGGAGCAGAATAAATTTACTGCTCTGAGTAGATAGTTTCAGACACATAGACCAATTCTCCAAAGGAGCCTTTCTACCTGGGACAGAGATACACATACCCTATACATTACTCATACTTACCCATTGTATTATTATTGGTTAATCAGTGTGCTTTTAGGAATTTATAGTATTAAGTTGCCTCATGTTCCAGAAAAATAGCTAGAGTGTCACTATTATTTTAATTTATCACTTTATAATTCTAATTTAATAGCAGAACTAGGATATTTCCCTTCTGCTCTGTGGAGACAGTAAAGATATAAATATGACTTCAGACAGACCTCATCAGGATTAAGCTATTCAGAATCTGACGTCCCCATTCCAAAGTCGACCAGAGAACTTTGCACATGGAGGTATTCCATAAATATCTGACAATAATGAGGAGATACATATCTAGCTGGCACATGGAGGTATTCCATAAATATCTGATAATAATGAGATACATATCTAGCTGGTAGATTTCATCACTTTAAAATATCATTTTCCCCCCAAAGGCACATTAAGTTAAATTATAATAACAGCATGATTTTTTTTCTTATGATTTATCATTTAAAAATAAAAATCTATGAATGGATAACCCTTCTCCATAAGATAAGGCAATAGAGAAACAACAGGCAAAATGCCGTATTCATTGAAAACATATTTACCAACCCACTAAACCAGATCAATTCATCAAGCTCACCTGTTGGATCTGTCATGATTTTTACCAATTAATTAATATTGTGTTTCCTAAAAATAAACCCATAGGATTTGAGGCCCAGTAAGCACATATTACCTTGCAATTTTGTCTACCTTATGATACCAGATGATCTGATATAATAAACTCAGGGCAAATTTTACATCTTATTACTCCATAATTATTTCATTCCCCTATAAAGTAAGAGTGTTTTTAAGGGCTTATAAATAAAAGTAAACACCACAGAATAACAGTTTTAGGAATTGGTAATAGAAATCTGGCTTCAATAAATGATTTTTTTTTTTTTTTTTTTTGTCAAAGGATAGCTTCATAAAGCAAAAAAGTCAAGCGAGTCAGCTGACAGAGACAAAAATTCCAAAATGACAGTAGCTTAAGATAGAAATTTAATTTTAAAAAGTTTTACACTATTACATATGGGCATTTTTAATTATTTCCATAGTAATGTTGCAAATTTTCAGTCATAATCTAATTCTATTTCAAAATTAATATTAGTCAAATTTGAATAGTCTCCCTGTTTTAATATTTCAATTTAGATGTTAAAGATACTGTGAACAAATGTAAGAATTAGATTCAATGGTGAACACTGGAGAATTTTTTACAATAATTCCTGCATTTTAATCGAATCAAAATCTCTAAAAGTAATGGAAACCTAGTTACAGAGCAGCTTGAGAACAAACCAATCAAATTCTGGACATTCTTATTAAAAGCCCATATCTACACAATACACACTCAGTGAATCACTCCCTTCATCCCTAGTTGCATTTACTCCCACTTAAATTTGGATAATGAGTGACCTGAGAATCAGAAGAAGGCAACAGAGAACATCATTCTCTTCTGACCTTCACAATCCAAGGTCAGTGGCCATGCATACCAAGAAATATCTTCTAAGCTACTTGATATTGGAGGGGAAAAGGCTAACTTTTTGGTTGCTAACGGCAAAATGAATTTTTCATCTTCAATAATATTTGCCTTGATGCCGTAACTCTGAAAGAGTTATGCTTTGATACTTTGCTAGTTTCTGTTTTTTTAAGCAATCTAATTTCTTGTACATATCAATAATCAGTGACCACGCTACGGCAGATGGTGCCGGTTCTCCAGGGTTCCTGCTTTGAATAGGTTTTCCTTTTATTCGTAGTGATAATTTTAGCTCAGTCCCTGCAAGCTCAGAAAAATGACTATATTTCCTGGTCCCCCTTGGCTCCCAGGTGTGGCCACATTACTAAATTCTGGCCCATGGAGTATAAGCAGAAGTGTCACTGGAAGCTTCTGAGAACTTTTCCTTAAGAGACGTTTGGCACTTGATTTTACTCCTTTTTATTGATCTTTTAAAAATTTTTCCTGCTGGCAGGAATTTGGGTATAGATGGACATGCAGCAGCTTCTTGAACCATTATATGACCTCGGATATAAAGGCTCCGGAAAATAGAACAAGGAGGAAGAGGCCTGGGTATCCAACACCAAGGAGTGCAATTCTACCACCCACCTCCAGTTTTGTTGGTAAGAAATCAATTTCTATTTAAGTCACTATCATTTTGGACTTTTGTCACTCTCTGATGAGCCCAATCAAAGCTAAAACAGCACGCAGAACTGATATTAAAGATGCTATGGTAGGGCAATACCATATTTCATTGAACCCAGGACATCATCAAATGTAAGAAGCCTCCCAATTTCAGAGTTGTAAAAAAAGTGAAGAAAATGTGCCTCTGGAGATTGATGAACTGATATTTCCTAAAACGACTTCCCTAGAACACTAGTTCTGAGAAATTGTAATAGATAATTACAAAAGGAGGAGTTGATTAATCAAACAGTTCTGAGAAATTGGTTTTAACAATTAAATAGATTTTTGTCCTCAATGCAGCAGTTTTTATAAACTACCTAAGTGCTGCTGAGAGTCTCTAAGAAACAAAAATAATGATTTGTGATTTTTAATGTGCATGACCCAATGCAAAGTATTTTACTTACTTTCCTTTGATTTCGCATCAGTTTTATTGTGAAGCAGATCAGAGGACTAGTGTTTCATGGAATGCACTTTGGCAAGAATCATAATATGGACTAGATAGACCCAAATTTGGGGAGTCCATGTAACCAAGCCAGACCATATGAGGCCTTCCAAAATAGACCCCCATGTCCTCCGCCTGCCTTTTGTCTGTAGAAAAACTTTAGTCAAAGAATAAATTTAATCAGAGAAGTGAGAAAATGCAGAAAGAAAGGGAAACAGTCAAGCAAGACAAAATAAGAACACTTTAACCATTAAACTAAGTCAAGGACCTTTAGTTCTTTCTCAAGGACTATAGGTAATATTCTGAGCCATGTCCTTTGAGCTGTTTTGTAGATACTGAAACCCTTACCAGATGGAAGAAGTTAACTGTATGCTGCCCACAAGCACTTAGACCCCAGATCGGTTGGAGCTAGCAGGTTGATGATGCTGACTCCCAATTACCTCACCACCAACCAATGAGAAGAATGTCCACGAGCTGACCACGCCCTGCTCCTTAAACACTGTAAGACTCCTCACTACCCACTCCAGGGCGGGACACACGGTTTTGAGGACATTAGCCCGCTGTGGCCCCCTTTGCCTGGCAAAGCAATAAAGCTATTCTTTTCTACTTCACCCAAAACTCTGTCTCTGTATTTCTATTCGGCACTGGTGAACAGATATCAACACACAGGCTCCTTATATCAACACACCAAATCACCTCAGGAATCTACTTTTTAACAGCCCCAAGTTTTTGTTCCAAGAGAAGGGAAAAAATGAATTTTCACATTTCTTTTTGAAGATATGTCCTGCAGTGATCAATTCAGCCCCATGGCATTGGTCAAGTCGTGTTCAATTACATCACAGTGCTATGCATCAGACTTTGACTAGTAAAGAAAATAAACTGACAACTCGGAAACCGATTTGACAGATGAGACATTCATTCTGCCATAAGTTCAGTTGGATAAGGAGTGAGGCCAGTGCGTATTTCCTAAAGTTTGCTGAAGGGTTTGAGGTTCTATTTTGAGAAGGAGAGAAAGAAAGGAGAGAGCCTGGAGGAGACATGAGTAAATGTTTCGATGCTATTTGAATTTTGAGACTCTTAATTCAGAGACAAATGATTCTGTCCCTGGTTCTTTACCCACTGAGCAGAGGAGATTCTGAAATGAGCTGAGGGAAGGATGTACTTAAACAGAATCCACCATAACATCTGGCTGTGATGCTCTTTTGCAGCATCACTGGTGCCTACTGTATGCTGTACAATTATTATAAAAGCCTGACACCATTTGCCTCATGTTCATATGTGTGGAGCTAAACATCAATTTTATGGAAAAGAACAGTCATTTTTGTTCAATATTATATTAAGAATATAACTATAGAACTGTGTTTTTCACTTTTCTAATCAGTGTTTTGGTTTCTACAAGATGCTTTACACAGGTGACACACATTATTGATATTAAGTAGGTTAGTTAATTAAATTAAATTTTAATTAAATAATTAAATTAAAACTAATTAAATAAAAAATTTCAATAACCTATGACAGGTAAAAACAAAAATTGGTAGTAGTAACTCTGATTTTTTCCAAAGGTAGCTTTCATCCCTCAGTACTTACTATCACTAAAATATATTTCACAGAGGAAAAAACAAATTCTTCCTAGAGAAATAGATCCAGTCAATCAAATACTATGTCTTATCTAGATAATGATAAAGTATCCAGATGATGAAATAAATTTCCCTTTCTCATCTCAATGATCAGTGGTTTTAAAAGTTATTACATAATACATAAAATACAATTTTACTTTAACTTCCAACGAACAATAGAAAAAGATGTTATTTTTTCTTTGTTGGTAATGCCAACTTAGACACTAAAATCATCTGTATTGGGTGACTGGTAAAAGATGTACTAGTAAACTATGAGGCTGACAAAAAAAAATTTAGAACATTTTTACATACATCAATCTGATACCGTATAATACAGTAAAGCTACAGGTTTTAAATGCTATACCAGCCTTCTTAATGTTTTAATAATTTCTAAATATTGATAGCTCCACCTAAGATGTGATACTTATCTGTAATAGCTTTGTTAACTTTATTGTTCTCCTGGGGAAATTAACAACAAAACTATTAAAAACATATCTTTTTAACTAAGCCAAGTAGAAAAATGAACTCTGAATTTCCCCACCTCTGTTTGAAAATAGTATGTTTTATTCAAAATATTTGCAATATTTATAATATAATATAACACAGGGAAGCCTCTTGAAGTTATCTCCCAAATTCAAATGCCTGGAAAAACAATCAGGTACAGAACTGTTGCTTTGATTAGATTTGATTTGACATGATTTGATTTGATTTGATTTGATTTGATTTAGGAGCATAGTAGAAGAACTTTCAGATTACCAAAAATATATAATCTCCATCAGGGCCAATAAACCCAGAGCTACACCTTTCTTTATGAAAGAAAATGCTCCAAATGATGAAGTCCTGGGTAATTTAGCTGTTACAGAATTCACCTGTTTCAGAAACTTGCTAGTTTCCCAAGCTTAATCCAAGGGAGAAAGAACCACTTTGTATATTATATAATAACATTTCTTTAATGCTCTACTATACAGTCTGTGTGCTAAACCACTCCTTAGTCATCATTTCATGGACTTCTTACAGCCCTGTGAGCTGGGTACCACTGCTACCACCATTTCAGCCAGACTAAGAGCCAAGCACACAGGATGCAGAGCTCATGTCCTTCTCGGTATGTGAAATGGGGCCACATGACTAAACGCACTGCCTACATGTGCCTATTAACAGACTTCAACTGTGATGCTTCTGCTGGCTCCAAAGGACCTCAGCCCATGCCAATTTTGCATACAGTCATAATAATTGTTTTCTTTCTGAGACATTAAGTTCTGTTTTACCCCTGAATATACTTCTGCTCTCTCCGGCACTTTTCTTTCAATATTTTAGCTTATGTTAGCAGCTCCTAAAGTGTGTTCTGAGGAATCTAAATCTTGGGAAGTATTAACAGTCATTATAAACAAGCAAAGAAGAAAAGGTTCTCTGATGTCATGAGTTTAGGAAACACTGGGTAGAAAAAAAAGGTCAATGGAGGAAGAGTTCTCAGTGTCCTCAGTATACTAATGAATAGTGTGACTCTTCGGAAGAAAGATACAATACACCATTTCACAAATGTATTTGACCACAGATGGGACACCTTTATTCCAAATCTTGCAGGATTGGTGGCCCATGGCACAAATGTTGAGAAATATTGAAATAAGATTTTAACCGTGTAATCAACTGTTTTGTACCATAAGGAGACAAAAGGCTCAAGTGACAGAATTTAAAGTTCCTGTAGGGAGCTACATCAGTCCCATTGTGAATCTATGCAAACAAATACACAGTCCCAATGGACTGACAGAGAATCGTCTAATCATTCTTAAAGTTTTTAGTGTACAACAGTTTGGAACAGAGCTGCCCAATCAAGGCATTGCTATGAACAATCTCAAGAAAACACTTTTAGGAAAAAGTTAGGCAAAGATTGATCAGCTGGCATTTTTGACTTGACACTAGACATAATTTTAAAGTGGGTGAAGCAAATCTTCATACAAAACAAGGAGCTGTATGGTCCAGGCAGGACCCTCTTGACCTTCTTTCTTTCCCTTTTTCTCACTTCCTCTCATCCAGTCTGCTTGTACCCAGAGAAAACAGTAAGTTTTTGTTTCCTTTTGTCTGCCCTCACATAGGACTGCCATCCAGGAAAGGCTCCCAATATTCTTAAGTTAGTTTTTTCTAATCTCCCATGATCAACATATTTCTATTCCTCATTACTATGAATCACACTCCACAGAAAATCATTTGAATTGAACTAACTCATCCAGATTAAACAGATTTTTTCATATCATATAATCATGGAACTCTTTGTGTAAGACCTGTTGATATTCTTCTAACGTACGTTCAGCAGACACATTACGGGACTAGTGACTGAAGTCAAGCAATGTAGCCAGGAAACCAGCCAGAGGAGAGCTTTCCCAGGAACTGAGAATGACTCATGGCTCATCTTTCCTACCCAAGATAAAGAGTTTGGTGAATCTCAGTTCTCATCCAGGTAATGTGTTCAAGGAAAGGGAGATGTTTTAGGCTGGAGATGCAGTGAATTTTCTCAGAAAAATAATTCCCTCTGTTGGCAACTGCCTACCCTAAGTGTATATATATACCATCCTATGTTGAAAACGGTATTTAAAAAAATTGGGGAAAAGTTGGGGGCAGGGGAATTATCCAGAAGCATACCCACACAAAATAATTCATTTTCACTGTATTCAGAGGCAATTTGATATATTGAGGGTATTTTCTATGTAGTCACCAGGCAAAGAATTAATCTATTTTTAAAGCTCTTCCTGTGGCTACCAGTTTAACTCAGTTCATATAGACCCCACATTCTTCATTGAAGTTCTTGTTGTATTTCTGATTTTCTGATATCTGACCAGGTATTAGGACAACTCCAACACTCAGAAACTTTTTAAAAGGACCTCAGCCCTCAAGCTACTGTGCCCTAGAAATGGGAAGCTATTTCCTTGTGGGTAACAGAACTCTTACAGATCAGCCAAATTTTCCTTATTGCTTTTCTGGAATTACTTAGCAACTTTATTACATTAATTCATAGCACTAAGTAATTTAAATTCTCCCAGAGTACTAATCATTAAGATTTTTCATTTAAATATCACCATAGTCACTTTTATGCAAACAAATCCCTAGGAGCCAATAAATGATTTAGAATTAGATTGCCTTTTTATATGCTACAGTGAGTGGCAACCTGGGAATGAAACATACCTCATTTTCTCTATAATATAAAATACACTAAATTGCAAAAAATAAAGCTTCAAAAGGAAATGTTAGAAAGAATCCAGAAAAAATGTATATTGACACCAAAATGAGTATTTGGCTAACTGGGACCCTCACTAAAAGCAAGAGAAAGAATAATCCTTATAAAGAGGGTGAATTTATTATTTTCCTAAACACTTCTGTCTCTTTTTTTCCAGATAAGGACAAAATTGAAAAAGAAAGCAGCCAGAAAAATAACTCTTTTCCAGTTGATCTTATAAGTAAGTCAATAAAAGCTATGAATCTGAGCCACACCTCTAAAGATGTTATGTCTTACTGATTGTGGAAAAATTCCAAAAATATATCTAAGTTGATCATTTCATAAAGTTAGCTCTGGTTCCAAGATTAAAAGGCTTTTTGCTATTTTGAACCTGAACTGGCCAAAGCTAACTGATTATACCGGAAGTCTAGGAACCATTTGGGGGGCAGATCTTTTAAAGTCCTGGCTCTGCCATTTAAGTAATTCTGTGATGGCTTTTCTCTCCTCTCTATCTCCATCTCCGTGTGAGTTGGCCTCTCTCTGTGCCAATGTTCTTGTCTTTAAAATGTGGAGAATTACAGTACCCACTACATCAAGCTGGGAATTAGATGAGATAATGTATGAAAGTGCTGATAAGAGTGTTTGGCACACAACTAATCAATACATGGCAGCTATTATGATCTTTTCTGGTACTAGTCATAATTTAGCAGGTCCTGCTACTGGAATTTGAAGTGGAATAATAAGTCAGGGGATTACATCTTCTGAAAGCAAATCACATTAAACATTTAATGAGGAACTTGTGGATTTACAACTCATCCAACAGCAAACAACAGCCCTGCTTGCTCTGAGATGCTGAGAGCTTCCGGGCAGCCAGGACCTTACATCTTCATTGCAGAGGGAAGAGGAAGTTCTCCAGCAGCCAGGGAACCCCTCTCTGCCCTGGACATTTTTTAAATTTAATTTTTATTTTATATTGGAGTATAGTTAATTTACAGTGCTGTGTTAGTTTCAGATATACAGCAAAGTGATTCATTTATCCATATACATATATCCATTCTTTTTCAGATTCTTTCCCATATAGATTATTGCAGAATATTGAGTATAGTTCCCTGAGCTATAGAGTAGGTCTTTGTTGATAATCTATTTTGTATATAGTAGTGTGCATATGTTAATCCCAAACTCCTAATTTATTCCTCCCTCCAAAAGTTTGTTTTTGAAGTAAATCAGACAGAGAAAGACAAATATCATATGATATCACTTATATGTGGAATCTAAAAAAAAATGATACAAATGGCTTGGGCATTTGTAGCAGGCCTTGAATACAATCAAAATCTCAACTGAAAGACACCACAAATGGGATGGTAAAACTGCAGCTCTAAGTTAGATATCTGTGATAACTAGACAGGTGGAAGATTCTTTATGCAAGATACCTATTATCAGAAGATAACACCTCTTGAAAATGAAAGGGAAAACCAATACAATAGTATTACAAAACACGAGGGTGTTACGAAACATGGCAATTTCACGAAGGAGTTTGCCAGCTCATCAGGGAAATTTGAAGGTGTTCTTTAAATGGAAAATGTGAGGATTTTTGAGGATAAACTTCTGCTAGTCATCATAGCATACCTGTCTGCAGTTACTGGCATTTATTTTATCTTCATTTCATAATGGAGTACCCAAGAGCTATCAAAACTCTGTTTTGATGAATTCACAAAATAACTAAGTTTACTTAAAAAAAGAAAGATAAGGACAACTAATGACTTGCTTAAGCATTGGGTCACCAAAAAGCCAATCATCAGAAACATGAATTTCTCTGCAATGATTAGCAATGTAAATGAACACAATCATTCCTGAAGAGAGGAAACTATATCTAATTAATATTAGTGAACTTTCAAAGTCCACATGAAAATTTGGGGGGATGTAACAACCATTTTGGGGAAAGGTTTTTTTAATTTATATGACAAAATTATCTCGGAAAGCACAAAACTCACTATTTTAGTTATTTAAAATTGCTTTATATGCACCTACGAACACACTTATACAAACACACACATACATGAGTCAAACAGAGAGGATACTTACTGCCACTTCATTCATACTCAGAAGCAAGGGGCTGGGTGGCAGGGTGCCAAGGCGATATTTGAAACCCTCCTCCAAAGTCATTCCCCAGAATTGGCTGTAGTTCTGGGCTGTCCATCTGCCTTACAAATGAAAGAGAAAAATAGGTACAGGTTACATGATGTCACTTTTATCATTACATGCTCATTTATATTTCTGAAATTATATAGAAGCAAATCTGACAAAATTGGAACTGTTACTGAAAGCTAGATATTCATTGTATTAATGATGCATTATTGATTACTCTAATAGGGAAGCATATCACTCTTCTTAAAGTAGGTCTATGTCAATTATTTTAATGACTCAAATGAGGAACCTAAGGCTGTATTAATATAGACTAAATTTAAGAATATTGAATCTCCACATACAGTAAAGAGATTTTAGTGATAATAAGGCCAATATATGCAGTTTCTTCTAAATGTCATTAAATGTATTTTAGAAAGAAGCTTGAATGTTCAGAAATGTACTTATAGGTTAAATAGGGTAATCTGTTTCATTTATCTTTTAGATTTGAAAAGAAGCTGACCATGTAAAAACAAGTATCCATGAAAAATTGAGGATAAAATAGTTATACTTAAAAAGATTACAGCAACGCTAATTAATTTTATTGAAATATTTTATTTAAATATTGAAATATTCTATTATATATTAAATGAGTTAATTTGTGGTAAATGCTCAATAATATTAGTCATTATTAATATAATAAAAATTCAATTGATGTAAAATTAAATAACAAAAAAGTACATTTTTTTAAAGACATATTTTGTGCACTTACATAAAAAAGTAAGCTTTGTTATCAAAATCTAATGTTGAGATTTCAAGACAATAATTCCTTAAGAGATGATAGGAGATGAAAAATGAGAAAGATAAAAGTAATTTAATCATTGTTTGTTTGAATTAGCTACAACTTAAAGACAATATATTTTCAGTACTTAAGGCAAATCTAAACTCTACCTTGTTGTGTTTATCACCAAAATTGTTTACAGTGTGAAAGTCTCTTATGAATAATTGAAGATATGACTCAATTTTCAATAATATGCCTGGCAAGTTAATGCTTTTCTTTTACAAGATCTGTTAGTTCATAAAGCTTTAAGCAGCTCTGAGCCACAATTTTTAAATGTAATCTCCATCATCCAAGGAATTTCAATAAAGAAACTTTTGAATATATTAGACATTACAGGTTTATTTAAGAGACTACCAGGATCAGCCTTAGGCAAAATCATGCCAGAGTAAAGTATGTTTTTGGTGCCCTACACTAGTAGTTTTCAAACATTGAGACATTTTTGGTGCATTTAATTAATCATTCAATTTAGTGAATAGGAATCAGTATTTTAAAAGATAAAATAGAATATAAGAGAAACAATAGGAAATATTAGAGTTTATTGGACAGAGTGAGGGTAAGTACTATTTATATACATTTAAGTATATGTACAAGTGCACGTGTGTGTGTGTGTGTGTGTGTGTACTAGGTCATAAAGTTAAATGTATGATTTACTATAATTTATGCTCAAAAAAGCATGAAAAGCACCACTGCTCTGTATCATCCTTTTTGACCTAGGCTCATCACTGTTTTTTTAAGTTGAAGTATAGTTGATTTACAGTGTTGTGTTAATTTCTGCTGTACAGCAAAGTGATTCAGTTTTATATATATATATATATATATATATATATATATATATTCTCTTTCATATTCTTTTCCATTATGGTTTATCACAGGATACTGAATATAGTTCCTGTGCTATACAGTAGGACCTTGTTTTTTATCCATCCTATATATACTAGTTTGCATCTGCTAATCCCAAACTCTCAATCCATCCTTCTCCTACCCCACCTCTCCCTTGGCAACAACCAGTCTGTTCTCTATGTCTGTCATCACTTTCCTTTTAACCCAAATTAGCATTTACTGAACATTCTTAATTTATCTATCACATTCTTCAGTAAACACTGGGAACATAGAAATAAATTTCTCTACCTTCAAAAACTCATACTCTAAAAAGCCTACAAAGAGAGAAACGACTTCAGTATGTGTAATTTATTAGCTGTAGGTCAAGGTCTGATCAGAGTAGAGGACTGAAACATAACTCTTCCTGAAGGAGTTAGAAGAATTTTTTACAGAAAGTGACTTTTTAGTGCTCAGCCTGGAAGGATGAGAATGAGTTAGACAGCCAGATGTGAGAGAAGAGAGAATTTATTCTAAATAAAGGCAACTCTGGAGCAAAGCAAGTTTGAAATTGGGAATAACATTTAGGGAATAGCAGATAAGTAGAACACTTAAACTATGAGAGCGACCAGAGAGACAGGGTCTGGAAAGAGTGTAAAACATGAGGCAGTAAAGCATTTGGGACAGATTGTTATTTATGCTGAGGAGTATATTTATATTCTAAAGCAATGGAGTGTCATTGAAGACTTTCTAAGAACCTGAGTGGCAGAATCAAAGCTTTGTTTTAGAAGGATAACCATGAAAGTATAAAGGATTGGTTGGAGTTTGGTCAGACTGGAAACAGAGAGAAAAGTCAGGTCATTCAAACTAGGCTTGATAAAGAAATGCACTAGAATATAGCATAAGAATAAAGGAAATAAATTTCTAAAATAAACTTTGTGGGGATTACAAGCGTCTAGTGACTGAGAGTGAAGAGGAAAGAAGCCTCAAACTAACTTCAGATTTTCTGGCTTAGTTGACATGATAGTGGGGGATGCCAGTAACCAAGGACAAGTCAAAAGGTTAATCCTTTTGGTTTGGGGTATTTTTGACTTTGAGAAATTAGTAAGAAATCAAAGTCAACTTATTCAATAGATAGTCCATAGACTTTGAGTTCATAAGAAAAATCAGGGTTAGAGATAGGATGGATTAAAAATGGGTACAAATTCTTTGTGGCTCTTTCCATCAAGAGATGGAGTCCATTTTTCCAACCGTTGAATGTGAGCTGGCCTGGTAACTTGCTTTGCCCAGTAGAAAGCAGTGAAATTGACAATGTGCAAATTTCAGGCTTTGGCCTCAAGTGAGGCCATTTCCACCCTCCACTCATGTCCTGCTTGAACACTGTCATTATGTAAAGAAACCAAGGCTGTCCTGCTGGAGACACATGGGCCCCCCAACAACCAGCACCAACCACCAGACATGGGCAGGGGGCCACCTGGACAATGCAGCCCCAGCTGAGGCCCTAGATGTCTGTGGACACTTGAGTAACCCCAGGAGAGACCAGGAAAAGAGCCTCAGGTAAGTCCATCCCAAATTGCCGGTATGAACAAATAAAAAGCTTGTGCTTTCAGGGCGCTAAATTCTGAAGTGGTTTGTTTCACAGCACCAGGTAAACTGAGACTGTTCTCTCTCCCCCTTTTTTCCACTAACTTGCTGATTATTATTTTTGCTACTAATCTGCCACTTATAACTGCCCTATCACTAGAAATCCTTTCACAAACTTATGATATGTGGATTCCTCAGCTAGATTGTAAATTCCTCTAAGAAATTATTTATTTGTATCCTCAGCAGTGCCAAAAGGGAAACGCATGTTTTGTTAATATTAATTGCATTACAACATAATACAGGGAATAAATAAGCACTGAAGTGGGCTATGCAGAATGAATAAAGATTTGGATCTAAATATTACCAAGATGCCAGAAATAAATGTTTTAAAGCAAAGGCTGTATATATTTGTATGTAGGCTATTTTAAAAAGCGCCTAAAATAGACATTGAATGCTATAATATGACTCTGTTTTCATACATGAAAACAACTTGAACAGCAGGAACAGTAAATATCTGAGAATTAGAACTTTCTTTTAAATTCAAGGACTTTCTACACTCCCTCCTGTTGTTCCCTGGTAAATAATTTTAGCTTTACTCCTTTTCTTCATACTTTGTCTCTTTTACTTAACTTTTTTCTGTGATCTGTGTATATTTTCTTTTGCTGCAATTTTACTTCACTGTTTTTTTTTTCAAGTCATCTATGTTTGCTACTAAAAGGCAAATCCCATGCCTCTTAAGTAGTCCTAGAGTACTCTCAGAATAAACAAATGATGGAAAGAAAATTCTTTCTTCCAAGGAAGGCAGCATTCCCAACAGATCTGTACTCTTATATGACTTTCCTTCCACATTGCTTTAGACTGCGGTTTCTCCTGGGTTCTGTGACAGCGGAAAGCTTGGCTGCTTATGTTGGCTTCTTGGAAGTGTGTGCTTGTTAGCTCAAGCGTTTGAATCCTTTTAGGAACCTGAGCTAGATAATCTCTCATGATGACACATGCTCTCATGTCCTTTCAATGATTTAAATATCACTTAACCATAGAAAATAATTGTTTTTCCCTAGAAATACTTAAAATGTCATCATATTATCACCTAAAATATTGTCAAAACACATACACACACACAGGAGTTGAGAATGGTTCAATAATATTAATATCAACAAATGTGACTTCCAAGTGTCTTTCGTGTCTTCCAAGAAAATACTCCAGGTGCATAGAAAATTAGTGTCCCCACTGTCCTGGGAAACATATGTCTTAAGTGTAGCAAGAAATGATATTTCTACGTTTTAAAAATGCATTTCAGGATGACTTCACTTTTATAGTTGCTTGACAATAGGTCTTCTCAGGTGAAATCTTTTCCTGAAGGTGGAAAATGTTTTTGAGGGTGTATAGAGATTTGATCAGTGACAGTGGAGAAATCCTGAAGCAGAAAAGAGCTGGCCCATCCCTTCTCCCTTCAGCTCAGTAAAGAAAGCCAGTGTCAGCACCTACACCTAATTCCCTCTATGTAAGTCGAAAAGTGACTTAATTTATTAATCTCTCAGAGAGCATCAAACAGTTATTTGCTTTAAGTGTCAATCAGCTCAAGCTTCCGTTTATTAGCGAAGTAAAATGGCTCAACCAGTCTTTTGACTCAACCGTGAGTGAAATTGGCTAGATATCAGTCATGTAAATGACGCTGTCTAGATGGACTGGTCGTTTGGAGGATCATCGAGATAAAATACTGCTTTCTGAAGGTCAGAGTCTACCCAGGTTAGCTGAGCATGTGATTGGCTGGGACAGGGAAGCAGCGGAAGAAAAGATGATAAAAATGAATGAACCTGTTTGCCTACTTCCTGATTTCGCCTGAATACTTATTTAAACTAAAGCTCCCCCTACTAGCCTCACTCACAGCTTGACACTGCTCCTTCCTAAACAATTTAAGACCATGCTCTATATTTCCCCTTTGTGCATTTTAATTTTTAATCGTTTAATGTTCACCTCTGTTCATTCCAATTTCACATGCCTTTCTACCGCCCTCCCCATTTCTCACCCACTCTTTTTTTTGTTTTTGAAAGAATGATCATTTTTAGAAGGAAATGATAGGAAATACATTGTTTGAAACCTGAGGGGTAATGGGGGGGGGAGGTACCAAAAAGCCTAGAAAGCAAGATTTCTCTCACCCATAGTCTCCTTTATTGACATGTTCAATTAATCCTGGTTGAACAAGGCATACATGCTGGGAACATTTCCATTGCTGTCCTGAGCATGTGCTGTAAAGATACAAAAATTATGAAAGTGGCCTGGCCTTTAGGAAGTGTACTTATAAAATTAGTAACCAGAGTTGCACCTTGTTATGGCATAAAAGATATTTTTGACTAATGTTAACCATATGACTAATTCTTGGCAAAAATAAATCACAACACATGCATTAGCTACCACTCAATATCTTCCACTTCAGGCAATTAATAAATGAAATGATCACACAGTCATTGGAGTTTGAAAACATAAGACAATGGAGACAGTAGATTCAACACATTTGTAATTGTAAATTTTCTGCAGGATAATCAATTTCAAGGCAGCTTTGTTTTATATATAGTTACTGTGTTCAAGAACACGTGATTTTCCTGTAGTACATCAGAATGTTTAAAATTAAGAGGTTTGTGAAAGCAAGCCCACTGTCACAAACACCAAACTCAAACGTTAAAAGAAATATCCATGATTAGCTTTTAAACATTTATTAAAAGTAAATATGCTTATAAAAAACTATGGGTACATAATATCTTATGACTTATGATTCTATCTGTATTTAAATATATGCTTTGTTTCACAAATGTTCCTTTTATTTCAAGAAAACATACACAGACAGTAGAATTCAGTTCTGTGCAGCTTAAATTCATTACCAGAAATTGCAGTTTTCTTTAATTACTGATCCTTCTTCATAACGTTGACCATCTCTGTGGCAACCTGTCAACATACCATGTAAACAAATCAAAATTCTAAATTGAGTAATAAGTAAACTAAAATTGTATTTAGTTTTTTCAAGTATGCAAAAAAATTTGGTGCCCATCTGAAAAAAATCCACATAGGGTTTGTGTCAAGGTTTGTATATCGAATTCTTATGGGCTTGTTCCATAAGCTTCTATCTTTACATTGTGTATTTGTTCCAACTGAGAGGATTTGTAAAGCATAAAAACTAAATTACTGAGGTATTAATCACTAAACGCACTCAAAAAAATAATTAATGTATTTAAGTAGGTAAGCAGTAAAACAGTGTTTGAATTAATTTATGGCATTTCTTATCTTGAAAATCTAATCAACTCTCATATGTAAATATGATTAATTACATATGCTTAGAGGAAGGAGCTCAAAGTGTTGGACCAAAATATAAAGCTATTTCAGTGAATTCACCTTACAAAGATAAACTCTATTTTCTCTTCAAAATTTAGATCAGGAGAAAAATTTATACAGTTGTAGTCCTTTGTGTTCCAAGTCCAAATGTTTCTCAACCATTAACCAAAACTCGTTGCTATTTTACCAGACTCTATAAACTACTCCAAAGAGATGAATGGTGAATTATCATTATATGAAAACCAATCAGTAAGATATGGTGAAAATAATACCCTGGCTACAAATTAAATCCCTTTTGAAAATATAACTCACATAAATTTAAATTCATGCTGAATTAGCAAAAGTAGCAAAATTCGCTCCTTTGTCATGTGAAAACTTTTTTGACGGAGACATGTCACTGATAGATCACAACAATGGCCCTTAGTTACATAAAATCAATTCTAACTTTTTATTCATACAATCATAGGAGGAAATCTACATGTTTAGAAAGCATTCCAAGGGACCTGGCTTAACCACCAGCCACAATGTCACAAAAGCCACTTACAAATTAGCTATCTTCCGATTTTTCCAAAAATTGTTTCACAGGAAATATTTTACAACTGCCTCTCTTCAGCATGCACTGTGTTCTCACAGTTCAATCTTTTGCTTAATGAATCTAAAAACCTCCTTGTATTTGCATCTATCCACCTCTTTTCCACGGATTTTTGACATTCCACTCTCACGAGAAGAGAGAAGGAAACCACCTCTCTCCTGGACCACAGGGGAGGGGAAAGATTTAACTTTAAATCAAGTTCAGAGTTTTAATTACTACCCAGGATTAAACACTTTTTGTAAATGAATTTCTATGTTTGTAACTTACAAAGACCCCGGAATTTTTACTACCTAGGAAAGCAACAGAAAATTCGTGCAACAATTCAAGTTTTATTCAAAGTCAAGGGAAGTACTTCCTTGACTAGTTCTAAAGGAGATGAGGGGCAAAATCAAAGCTGATTTTTAAAAATTTATACTGAAGTATAGTTGATTTACAATGTTGGGTTAAGTTCTTCTGTACAGCAAAGTGATTCAGTTATACATATACATGTTCTCAAACCTGGTTTTTAATCAAAACCGATGAATGTTGCTTGTCCAGCATACCAGTTATATAGATAAAGGGATGAGAAATCACAAAGGTCCTAAGGAAAAAAAGGCTGTCCCTTCTCTAACCTGTACCCCAGCTTTTAATTTTGAAGTAAAGAGAATGTTATCACCGTGCCCACCCAAGATCATTAGTACTATATCTAGTGTTAGCAAAAGTTACATTTATTGGTCTTCCTTCCTTAATATCAAGTCAGAGTTGACTATAAGAAACAACGTTTGCTGTAATCTCACTTGAGAGTTGGCCTCTTGAACAAAAACCATAATCTGTTCATCTGAGTCTGGCCAAGGTGCTGACAAAGTGAAGCATCAACTTCTACACAATACAGAAATGCAGTCCACTCCCTTCTTCCACTCTTCCCAACTCCAGTGTATCCCTCATCCCTTGAACAGCATTTAGAGAGATCTTTTAAAATCTACATTGTGTCACTCCTTGCTTAAAATCCTCAAATTCCCCATCAAATTTAAAATCAAACCAAACTTCTTACAATGACCTATAAGACCTTATCCAAAATCTCTCTTCCATAATCTTTGTCCTCATCACTCCTGTTGTGCTGGCTAAAGGGTTTCCATGATACTGATGAGGATGGAGAGAAGTGGATGAACATAATTTGGAGACAAAGCAAATGGGACTAGCTCTTGGATTGAGTTTAGAGAATGAGGAAAAAGAGGAATCAAGGGTGTCTCACTAGGATTTTGGCCTGAGCCATAGAGAGGCAGTGAAGCTAATATTGAAATAAGGAACAGGCTTACGGCAAGAAATCAAGAGTTCTGTTTCGCATATTTTAGATTTAGATTAAGTCTAGGTTAGCCATCCTAATGGAGAATATCAAGTAGAGTAGTAATGGAAATTCAGAGTTAAGTCATGATTGGAGCATGAATTTGAGAGCCAGCAACATACATATCTTTAAAGCCTTGAGACTACATAAGAGGCGGCTTGAGAGAGGGTTTGTAGGTAAGAGAAAGACGTCCAGGACTGAGCTCAAACTCTGTAGCTAACAGACATTCAGAAGAGGAAACAGGGAAGGAGTGAACCATGAGGAAGAAGGAAATTCAGGTGAGGGTAGAGTCTTGAAAAGTAAGAGAAGAAAGTATTCCATACAAGCAAAAGTGGTCACCTACACAGAGTACCACTGAGGGATCAAGAAAAGAACAGACATCTTAATATTGCACTTGGAAACATGGAAGTCTTCAATAACCCTGCCAAGACAGAGCTCGGTAAAGTAGCAGGAAACAAGGTCTTGTAGGAATGAGCTGATGAGAGGCTTGGAAGTCAGGAAGTGAAATGTTTCCTTCAGATATTTTTGCCATTAAAGGAAAGAAGGAAATGGGATAATAGTTGGTTAAGGACATGGAGTTGAGGGAGGGCTTTTTCAAAGTTGGGAGCTACAACTACCTACTAACCTCCTACAAGAGAATATCTTGTAAATGATGTTTGCTCACTTTCTTAGTTATTTCCTTGGGGAAAGTTCCTAAAAGTGGAAATTCTGGGTCCAAATTGATGTTTGGACATCTTTAAGGCATTTAATTCATATTGTCATTTTTTTTTTTTTCTTTTCAGAATGATTTTACAGATTTACATTCACCAGCAACTGAATGAATGAGTTATCCTGTGTCACCCTAATGCATAGACTGTAACTTTGGTTCCCATGTTAGGTACCACCTCATCATGGAAACAGAGTCAGGGTTAGAAACTAACCTTTGATGTTGTCTAGCTCCATCTCCCAAGCAATGCCTGAATCCTCTTTTGGATTCTACTAGTTTTAAATGAAAAATATTTCTTTTAAAATGCTAATTTGAGAACATGATTGACGTTTAAAGGTAGCAGAAAAATTGGGGGAGTTAAAAAAAACATTTTTGTAAATCAATAGTTTTGTAAATTGATTGATCCAGGAGAGAAAGGGAGAAATGATGCTTCAGGAGCGAAAGAGGGAGAGGAGAGAGGAGAGAAAAGGAGAGAGAGTGAGGGAGGGAGGGACAATTGTAAGGGTGGTTATTTTGAAAAGATAAGAGGCAGTGGGATTTAGAGCTCAAGAGGCGGAATCTACTCCATGGAAACAGTAACCAATATGGGGGTACTTTGAAAATTATGATGATGGAGAGATGAGAAAATTCCTGGTGGTTTTATTTCCTCAAGGAAAAATGTATAAAACACTTCAGAGTGAGTTAATCAAACTGATTACACCTTGACATGATAGATAGATAGATAGATAGATAGATAGATAGATAGATAGATAGATAGATAGATAGATAGATAGATAGATGATAGATAGATGATAGATAGATAGATAGATGATAGTAATGGTTGTTGAAATTAAAGGAGTATTGCAACTTTAACAGCCATTAATACAAAAATAGGGCAAATCAGATATTTGGAAAGTGAAATCAGTCTCTTGATTTGAGAAAAGATGACAATATGATGTAACTTATTTTAAAATAACTTCATCATAAAGTGTTCTAATAACTGTACTGGTCTCAATGTCACTTCAGGGAAGGCAGTTGCCTGCTCTAATCAGGACTCTGCATCCCAGGGGCAGTCAGTAGCACTGATCCTGAAAGGCCAGACTCCAGGCAAGCTGCTACAAGGGGTTCCATTATCCATCTTTTAATGAACACTAGAGTAGCAGTATAATGAGTATCAGAAATGGGCTTTCACTGGCAAAATTAGTGGCTTGTTAATCAGCATGATGGATATAAGTAATCAGCTCTTATCGGTTAAATTAACAGCAATAAATTGATATAGATTAGCTAAAACATTTAAAAATCACATCCCACTCTCATACTCCACAGTTTTTATTTATCTCTTAAGGTCAAAAGCCTTCACTCTTAGACCTGGTGCCCTAGGATTGATCTGTACAAGGTCCTGTGTCCAGCCACTGGGTAGGAGGATTTATCATAACCTGACACCCTCTGTAATATTATCACATGGGAAAATTCCAGTAAATTTTTCAAGCAAGGTAGATGTGGGAACATCTAACAGGATGGAGACCTGAGACTTCAGGAAACTTACAGAGGTTTATGGATTAGTGTATATCTCCCTACCAGTATATATTTTTGTAACAGTATGCACGACAGAATTTGGACTGTGATTTATCTTCATTGTAATGTGGTTAAGGAAGTTGTGAAGGGATAAATAATCCTCATTCAATTCAAATGTGTCAGTGGTTTACATCCATTTTTTACCAATGTGAACATAAGAGTTGTGTGTAATCAAATTAGCTTAGGTCTGTTCACAGCACATGGTCCACTAGACTCTTTTCTTAAGATCTGCTACACCAAGAGATTCTGTCTGGAAAATCCACTCTGGTTCTGTTTCAAACTCTGTCACTTGTTTTCTGTATCTGACATTTGAAATCCTCCAATGACTGGAAGTAACCAGCAGAGATGGGACAAAACCCAGAAGGAAGATGTTTACTCATATGTCCAGACCAATTTACACAAAAGGTACATATCTATTTATTTATTTTTTGACATATTTATATTTTTAAACCTTAAGATAATATACATAGTTTTAAGTCCCAGGTTGAAAAAGAAATGCAGTATAAGAAACTAGACAATAACATGTAACTAGATACTTGAAAAATATTTAATAAATTAGTGAATGAACTAGACAATACCATGTAAGTAGATAACTGAAAAATATTTAATAAATCAGTGAATAACTGAAAAATATTTAACAAATCAGTGATGCTTTACTAGCATCTCAGAGGAAAGTCTCTTTATATGGCAAAAAAATTAGTATAAATAGTATATCATTTCTATTTATTTTAGTTAATTTTGTAAAATTTTTAAATATCATGTAGTGTTATTTTCTTTTAACCAGCTACTTTCCTAAGGAAGATAAACCAAAAAAAAAAATCACTTTCATGAGTGCAAATATAGTTTACTGTGAACATTTGCTGCTAAACAAAATGATGAATTGCTTCCCTCCATCATGAATGGAATAAAAACTATGCTGGGAACATAAGTTCTACCTAAAACATGACCCTAAATTAAAGTCTTAGGAAAATCCTAGCTTTCAAGCAAAAATGGACATGAAAGAAGCAGCAATTTCTTTTCCAAATGGGTTACATGACTCAAATAAGAAAAGCTCAAATACGTTTTAGCACATCAAAAGCACCACAGCTAATCCATAATATTTATCCTCAACTTCCAGGAAGATGACCCTATTCGTACTTAACATCTCTCAATGAGTTCTCATAACTAAGATAAAATCTTAAACTCATGATGTGGCCTATAAATCCTGGCAAAATCTGACCTCTACTCACCTCTCAAACCTCATCTTATGTCACCCCCAACCCTCCACTGATCATGACTCTCCGGAAGTGGTGGCCTCCATCCAATTCCTGGGCAGCACCAAGCTCCTGGCTCCCAGATCCCTTTCTGGTCACCTCACTCTTCAGAGTCTTCAGGTCACCTCACTCCTCAAAGTCTCCCACCCAAGCTAATGTTATGTATTATTTTACATGTTAATGTTATATTCTGGTATACTTTCTCACCACACCCTAAATGTTTCCTTCAGAGAATTTAACACAATTTGCAATTGTACAGTGAATTTGTTAAATATCTTGTAACCCCCACATATAACTTGACTGTCACTTCCATGAGGATAATATCTTGTCTTTTTTCTTCCCCATGGTTGCCCCCAGCAAAAGCACAATGACTGGCATGGTGGAGGTAGTCAATGAATATTTTTTGATGAATGGCTAGGTCTGCTATTTCTAAGAGACTATCTGCCACTTTTCATGGTGAAATAAATGTTTGCTGAACTGTTTACTGGTAAAGACAAAGGCCCGGCATTAATTTTTTTTTTTATTGAAATTAGTTGATTTACAATGTTATGTTAATTTCTGCTGTACAGCAAAGTGATTCAGTTATACATATATATATTCTTTTCCATATGGTTCATCACAGAACATTGAATATAATTCCCTGTACTATACAGTAGGAGCTTATTGTTTATCCATCCTATACCTAAAAGCTTATAATACGTGTGTGTTTTAAGGAACACTTCCTCAATTTTACAAACAAGATGACATTACTGAGAATGAAGGCAACAGTCAGCATCTGGATCTTGCTAGAAGGATACCAAATCCTAGCTTATCCTACATTGTCTTCTAATTGTAATCTCCACTCACCATCACCCATTTACAGTCATGTGACATAGCTCCGAGGAAACCTGCATTGCTGCCTGTATAAGTGGAGCAATAGAATTTTATTTTGTGTTTTTGGCAAATTTTGGATATATCGATTGCTCAGATTCTATAGCCATTTTACTATAATTAGACCAATACAGGAAATACCACCATTTTCCTTATGAATTATTTGTATTTATTCGCTCAGTCTTAGACTTTTAAAACTACCCTATATGGAGCACTCTTTTGTTTTTAATAGTTTAAAACCCCAGATTGGCAAAATGAAACAAAACAAAAACACACATGGTGACTCTATTTGGTATTACTTAGGCAGAGAGGGTGGCCAACTTTATTTTGCCTTTGCACTGGTTTAAATGGCATTGCTATAACATAGGTTCTAATGCTGCGAGGTCCAATAGTCTCATGAAATAGTAAGTAAACTGTTACATAACTCTGCAGAGGATCAGGCCTGTGAACTTGATGAGATTCTCTAAGAGGTTACACTCAAAAACGTGTGAGCGATTTTTTTCTTGTCAATACATTTTACAAAAAAAGAAATAAAGAATTTTAAGTAACTTTTATATAAGTTGAGTGAGTATTCAAAACAGAATCTAGACCAGCCTTCGTGGCCGTCACAGCAGAATTTCCCTGAAGGCACTAGTCTGACGCGTGTACCCGGCATCTAAACCAAAGCACATTAACAATCCTAAGAAATTTATTCTGGTGATCGAAATATTCATTTTTCATTTCAACTTAAGAAAGGAAGGGAGGAAGGAAGGGAGGGAGGAAAGAGAAAGAGAAAGAGAAAGAAGGTTGGACAGATCTTGTTATGAACTAGAATAATGCTTGAACACATTCCCAAAGCCTACCTTCTGGATACCAAGGCTTTGTGTGAGGAGGCCATTCCTTCTTTTCACGGCAAAATGACTTGTAATCAGGACAGCAATCAGAATTCTCCCTTTCACAGAATTTATCACAGTAACACAGTGCATTTGTCTCATAGAACTGAGTCACACAGGCATCATCTCTGTCTTCACAACAACCAAAACTTCTACAGTATTGCCCTTTGAAAATGGCTCTTTTGAATCGAGTACCTTCCAAAATGGTGTGATTCCTAGTGAAATTAGCTCCGGGGTCCACTTCTCTTTGAGATAAATACTGTCTCTCCATCCAAATTTCTCTGGTGAGATAAGCAAGGATTAAAATCTTATATCCAGTCCACATTCTCCAGAGGTCAGGTGTGGCTCCCACTTGCTATTATATTCAATACCCTTGGCCTTGGGGCTTCTCCTTGGAGCCTGAATTCTAATCATCAAGACAACTCAGCCTGAATCCTGAAACTGATCCTTTACTTGAACTGAGTGTATTTCTTGTAGTTAAACATTAATCAAGAATTTCAATGTTTGTCCAAGATAAGGTAAGTGTTAGAAATAGACCATTGTCATTCCTCCAATGTTTAAATTTTATATTTAATATAATGGGAAAAAATGCCCATCGTCATAAAAATAAATACCTAAAAATCTTAGGTATAGATGATATATTGAATATTGCTTGCTTCCAAAATAATCTAGATTCTTAAATCAAAAACCTCTCTGGAATACACATGGCCCAAATTATGGCTGTAATAACTACTGGCAAGGTGTAGGGAATTCAAAAGTCAAAAACAATTTTTCATCACCTACTTGCACTGCAACTAAAATCCAGGCTCTCCTGAGGTTGTCTGCTAGGATCTGTCATAACAATAACACATGCCCAGTCACACACTGGCTTGATTTCCCATGTGTACCGCAGTCACCTACCAGAAACATTTTGATTTCAAGGCTTAGTGGAGCCTAATTCAGCTAGAAATTCCCTGACGGTGACCTTAGTTTTCTCTACCTGAATCTCTACTTGACATCAATGCAGGAATCTGCAGTATCTGAAAGGCAGTTTATAGTCAAGAAAAGTCAATCCTGTGTGCTAAAGAGCTACGGGGGGGCGGGGGGCAGGGGGCGGGTAGGGGGTAATTGTGAAGGAAACTCAAAGGTCAAGATGTCTTTCGTGTTTCTGTAAAGCTGTGCAGTTTGCTATACCGTATTTATTCATTAACTATAATAACTCCCTTTGGATTGGGGATAAATAACCAGCAGACGATGATTCAGCAAGAGTGGCCAGGTTGCCTAGAGGAAAGGACTTGTCTTGACAATCAGAAAACCTGGACTCTTGTCCCTGAGCTTACTGTTGAATTGGCTTTATGATCTTGGGTTCACAATTTTCTTCTCTGGTCCCCAGTTATTTTCCTACAAAATGAGTGTCTTCCTCTCCAAAGTTAATCCATATTGCCAACTATTCGAACTAGTTTCCCGACTTTGCTCTGTAAATTATTTGACTCACACTCTTATCTTCATTGTTTCCCTTTCTTCTGGCACCTTCCTCTCAGGCTATAAACCAGTGCAAGTCTCTTTATCTTTTATTGTTTTACTTTTACATCATCATGGTGTCAATTTCCATAATCCCACTGTCTCTCCAATCCCAAAACTGCTGGCTCCACTTCCTTGCCACCAGCTGAGTCACTAAACTACTGCAAAGTACTGTCTCCAGTCCCACCGACCATCACTAACATCGATTCCCATTGATCTGTGTCCATCTTGATCACACCTGAATCCTCTGCAGCATTTAACCCTGTGTAGTGAGCTAGTCAAGAACAGGAGCCAAAGAGTTAGACTAATGAAGTTCAAATCCTAGTTTCACCACTGACTAACAGCACGTCTTTGAGAAAGTGGCTTAGTCTCTCTATACTTTAATTTCATCATCTGCAACATTTAGATAACAATATTTATTATCATATCAGGTAGGTGGGAAATTTAAATGACATAATACATAAAGTACTTAGCACATCATTCATGCTGAATAAATGTTAGTTATCATTCAAAAGTACAATCTCCACCTAAAATCTCTTTCCTCCTTTAAGTCCGACACTTTCATGCTCTCCTGCTTCACGTCCCATTTTTCATAAGGCTCCCAATTTATCTGCTTACTCTTGGACTCACTTCCTTTTCTTCTCTGTGGTCATTTAAAGTGTTCTCATCAACATCCTCAATCCTTTCCCTCCCTGGTCCTCACATATCATCTTTCTTCAAAACACCAAGCATTGAATCAACCTAAAAGCCATGGGCTACAAGACTCTGTATGAGGTGGACCTCCAAACCTGGTATCTCTCTGGCCTCAATTTAAACTATTTTACCCCTCAATCTTATTGGTCTGGTCATCACACTAACCTTGCCCTTCCTCATCATGCCAGGCACACTCCTATTTTAGGACCCTTGCACTTGCTGTTCCTTCTGCCTGAACCATGCTTCCCTGATATACACATGGATCAATCGCTCATCTCTTTCAAGCCTTTTTTCAAATGACACCTTCCCAGAGAGACCTTGCCTACATTTCCTACCTAAAATGACACCCCATCTCCAGCCCCAGCTCACTCTATCCCCATTCTCTGTGCCTATTACTAATATATTAACATTATATTCATATCAGTCTTATTTATTTTCTGTATTTCCTCTCCAGAAAGCTTTACAAAATCATAGAATTTTGTCTATGTATAATTTGTCTGTTGACCATTTTATCTTCATCACTTAGTTCCTGACACATATTAGGCACTCAAAAAGCATTTATTCAATAAATATATGAAACCTACAGTTTGCATTTTCTACCCCTGTACTATGCCTATCGGGTACTGTTGGAGATGATCCACCAGCTCGTAGAATTGCTACCACCACAAATTTTTGTTTTTAATAAATTGCTCAGTTGTCTTTTTTTTTTTTACTATTTGAAATGCATCCTATTTATTTATTTATTTATTTATTTATTTATGGCTGTGTTGGGTCTTCGTTTCTGTGCGAGGGCTTTCTCTAGTTGTGGCAAGCAGGGGCCACTCTCCATCGCGGTGCGCAGGCCTCTCACTATCGCGGCCTCTCTTGTTGCAGAGCGCAAGCTCCAGACGCACAGGCTCAGTAATTGTGGCTCACGGGCCTAGCCACTCCGTGGCATGTGGGATCTCCCCAGACCAGGGCTCGAACCCATGTCCCCTGCATTGGCAGGCAGATTCTCCACCACTGCGCCACCAGGGAAGCCCCACCACAAATTTTTTGACTTTGGTCTCAGCTAAGCTCTTAAGTGCTGCTCATATTGCTTTAACTTGTTCCCTTTGGAGCCATTACAAACCTTGATTTCCTAACTTCCTAGAGAGCGTCACTTTCTAGGGAAGACATTCTCTCAGAGGTTACCAAGAAAACAAAGACAGCAAATGCCTTCCTGTCATCAAACTCATAAACCAATCTACATTTGCAGCCATCCTCCCCATCTTCCTTCCAGACTCAGAAGATGAGGTGTCATCCTGTTCCTGGGGAATTCTTCCATCTATGATTTTTAGTCTTCCACCATTTCTCTTAGTCCTTCACTTATCTCTTGGTTCGTATACATCTTCAACCCTTTTCTCATCCAATGACTTCAGCCCCTGAGTAGGATTCAGCAGACGCTATTGACACTCTGTCCATATTCCCATCATCCATACCTTTTTAGGACAAGCTGGCTGAAATTGCATCCCTATGAGTTAGTGATCAGAGCTCCCTCCTTCCCCGGTCCCACTGCAGAATAGTCTAGAAGTGCTAAGAATTAACACCCTCCCTGTAACCCAGAAGAAGCCCTTTAAATAATGCATGGAAGAGTTGATGTATAAGTACCCCACTCTCCTTATTCTTTGATGGGTTGTCTCTGATACCCACATACACATAACTCTCACCCTGAGGTAAGAGTGGGAGCCCCACAGTCAGAAGGGATTGACAGTGGTGCCCTAACTTACTTGTTTACAGCACATGGTTAAATATTACCGTTTAAGTGTATCTACTGATTATACTATCTCACTTCAATCATTTCACTGTCTCAAAATTGACGAAAGCTTTCAAATATCCCTGCAAAGAAACTTCACATTGCAAGTGACATATTTGACACAAATTCTACTACTAATATATTCCTTTAGACTAGTAGTTTTCAATAGGGGATGACTTTGCCTCCCAAGAGAAGTTTAGCAACGTCTGGAGACTGTTTTGATTGTCTGGACCACAAGCATCTGGTGGATGGAGGCTAGGGATGCTGCAGAGCTTCCTAGAATGCACAAGACAGAACACACAACAAAGAATTATCTGGCCAAAATTGTCCATAATGACACTGGTAATGAACGCTGATTGACACATTACAAACATTTTTAAACAACTAACAAGAAATCAGATAAAAAATAAAATGCTCATATCTACTTGCAATTTGGATTTACATGAAGGTTGATCAGATGAATCTCCAATAAATGATTCTTCAACATAATAATCAATAACTGTAATACATAAATACTGGGGTGGATTTTCAAAAACTGGAGGTGTAATGTATGCATAACTAGAAAGGTTAGATTGACCATGCCACACCCTCTTTCAACATGACCATTTTCCTTGGATGAGCTTCATTTCCAATGAGAAGAAAGTGCTGCATTTCCTCTTCTTGTGATTTTTACTACCTTCATTACACAGGAACAATGGAGGAAATCAGCACCTTTGGATGTTTCCTAGGAAAGAATGAAGTCAATCAAATAATTTGTCTTAACACTAGATCTTAGCTAGATGCTACAAAAAAGGACTGGACACTGGAAATTTTAGTCACGTTTATCCAATTGTCCCCTCTCATCCACAGTTTTCCTTTCCGTGGTTTTAGTTCCCCACAGTCAATCGTGGTCTGAAAAAATTAAACGGAAAATTCCAGAAATAAACAATTCGTAAGTTTTAAATCGTGCACTGTTCTGAGTAGCATAATGAAATCTCACGCTGACTAGCTCCATCCCACTCAATATATGAATCATCACTCTTTCTGGCGTGCCCAGGTTGTATGTGCTACCCACCCATTCATCACTTAGTGACCATCTCAGTTATCAGATCGACTGTTGGGATATCCCAGTCCTTGTGTTCCAGGAACCCTTATCTTACTTATAATGAGCCCAAAGCACAAGAGTAGTGATACTGGCAATTCAGATATTCTCTTACTGTGCCTAATTTATAAATTGAACTTTATCATAGGTATGTATGTATAGGAAAAAACATAGTATTATACGTACAGGTTGGTACTATCCAAGGTTTCAGGCATTCACTGGGGCTTTTAGAATGTATGCCCTGTGGATAAGAGGGTAGTACTATAATTGGAAGTTTTCAGATATATTTAAATAGGCAAAAATAGGGAGAGAGGGAGAGAAAGAGAGAGAACTCAAATTTTAGAGTAAAGAATTTCAATGAGACATAAAGAAAACTTTTGCCTACAAGGTGTAGTTGTTTTTGGATTAGGTTTCTAAGAGGGACTGGAAGATTTTATACATTGTAATTACAATATATGTCTGTATATGTACATATATATGTCTATTTAATACACAATACACATTGTGTGTTAGAGAGTGCACATAATCTCTTTGGATCTTGCAGTAGTCCATAATGGTAGAAATTATATTTATTAGCCCTATTTTCATTTTTACAGATGAAGAACTAAGACTCAAGTGACTATGCAAGTTCACAGCCAATGATGAAACTGTTGACCCCAAGATCAGGGCACACATCCCTGCCCCATCCAGCCTTCCTGTTTAAGTATTCACCTGGTCATCTTGACTAAACCCTGCCCTTAGCCCATGACATGGATAATCTATCCAGATTCTTTCCAACCCAATGATTCCTGAGGTGGGGAGAATATGAGAGGGGGTGGAGATCTAGCAAAGGATCATGGGGTTTTTCACTGACTGGTTCTACATTGTAAAAACAGTCAAGTGAAATCCTATTCCCCTGTGGAAGTTTACCAGTTAATGCAGACTTGGTCTCTAATTATACATTACTGAGAAAATTGAAAAAAAAAAAGTAAAAAATTAGTAGATCCATGAAATGGAAAAGAGAATCTTACAATAGCTCCCTAACGAGTAATAGTTCAGGATGCTGGGCCCAGGTCTAGGCATGTAGCAATTTGTCTCAAAATCTTCTCACCTCTCACAGTAATTAAACAGATACTTTGGGTTTACTTTCCCCTTGTCTTTTACTTTTTTTGAAATAGCAATGTCAACATCTTTTTCCATTAAAAAAAATTTTTTTCCAACACAGAATTGCATGCACAGCTATTTATGTAGCATGCATTTGCAGATTAAGAGAGTCTAGTGGGAATATTTCATTTATACCAATAGGCACCAAAGCAAACCTCTAATGGGCCAAGAGAATGCATCCAATTTGGGCCTGGAAGGAAAAGAGAGGCCCTGACCAAGGCCACATTTTACCTCCCACCTGGTCTCCACTCTGGTTCAAAGACATCCTACAGAGATTATGCTGCCCATTCTTTGTCTTGATGTAAATAGGGGAGGAACCTATGAAATCTCATAATGATAAGACCCAAAAAGAAAGAAAAAAAAAAAATCAAAGAAAATGAAAGAAAATGCAGGAAGACAAAGGCGATCATAAAAGACTACAACAGAGAAAAAGCTAACAGAAAAAAAGTTATTAGAGGAAAAAGTTTGCATATGAGTGAGAACAAAATTTTCTTTCACATCAAAATTCTAATTTCAATATATTTAAACAGGATACAATAGGGGATGCAAACAGTTATCCTCTAGAGCTAATAAAAATTTTTTTAATTAATGCTTTATTTCACATGAGGCAGTTGAAAATAAGAAATAGGCCTGCTATCTAATTCTCTTAGCATGCTTTTAGCAGAGCAATGCTTTGAGAAAAGGCAGTTTTAGTCACTCATTATTTTATTCAAAAAATAATAATATATGTATAAAACTTCAAATGTACTCCAGGCACTACTATATTTGGGGGATACACAGATTAATAAAACCTAATCCTAATCCTTACAGAACAACCCAATATATCCCGGGAACCCAGCTTGTAAAAACATCTTTGCAAGGAGTCTTGATAAGTGTTATTACAGAGACCGTCAGAGGGTTTAATAAGAGCGCAAAGAATGCAGTGGCCAATCCTTCCTGGTGGAATTAGGAAGGATGTTACTAAGGAAATGACATTTCATTTGAGGCTTAAAGTTAGTAAGTAGGATATTTGTCATGTAAAGTAGATATAATTCTAGACTGAGAAACAGAACATAACACAAGACACATTTGAAAAATTGGTAGGGGCCAGATACTTTTGGATCTTGAATGACAAGGACACACCAAGTACAGACTTCACTTTAAAAATAAGAAGGAATATTAGTCAGTTGTTTTCCCTCACCCCCAAACTTTTTTAAGTAACAACATACATTTTCCTTTAGGGATCTGCTCTTCCTCCAAGCCATGGAGTCTTGGTGAAGGTGACCATCATAGGTCTTCATCTCACCACTTCTGGAGATCTCATGTGACATAAACTGAGCCCGTCACTCTCTCCTGAGAACTGAATCTTGAGTGGAGTGACTGGTATGAGTTATTCAGAGACTGGCACCCCCACGACTGGCCAGGAGGTACTGACCAAGATCCTTGGTTAGTCAGCTTTTCTTTAATTTCTGTGAATACCAATATCCTTCAAAAAATTCTTTTGGGGAGACCTTCGATTAACCATAGTCAGTATCTGTCATTTTTAACTAATGAATCCTTGGGACAGGAAGTTATTCCAAATTCATAACAAGACAAGGATATGGTCAGAATGGCATTTTTTGATAGATCATCAGGCTAGCAGAACAGAGGATGGATCAGATGAGGATGAGACTGGAGACTGGGAAACTATTGCAGGAGTCTCAGCAAGGATGATGAGAACTTGGCCTTGAAAAGTGGTTCTGAAATAGAGTAAAATAAGAGAGATATGAAGCAGGTAATACTTATAAAATGTTTCACTGAATGTGGAGATAAAGGAATAGGGGTCACCCAGGGTGAGTTCCAGGGTTCTTGCACTTATGACTAACTAGTAGCAGTAGCTACAGAAGAAGAAGTTTGGGGCAAAAGTTAGCTCAGTTTGGAATCTATTGTTTGATTTTCTGGTGGGTTCTCCAGATGGGGATGTCTAATGAGAAACTGACTTCCATCTTTGCTAGAGTTTAGAATTGCAAGTCATCAACATATAGTAAGAGCCATGAACATGAATGACAGTGCCCATGGTCAGCCAGGGCTAAGGCAGGACTCTGGAAGGAAGCTATTTGAATAGTCTAAATGTGTTTGTAAATGTGTTTGCAAGGAATTTTATTTTAGAACCTCATGGGCTATACTGAAAGTTTTTTTATAATTTTTTTCATAATCTATATGAAAATTCCAAATATTCCTCAGATATTTGTTTTATGAGAGACATCATGGTATATCAGAATGATTCTTAGCTTTGGATTCAAGTCAAAAGTAGATTGAAATTCCTTACCAGCCATGTGACATGAGTCAAGTTATTTTATCTTCTTACGGGTTTGGTTAACTCACATATCAAAATAGGAAGCATAATACCAATCTTATAGAGTTGTTTTGAGGATTAAATAAAGTAATCTGTGAGAAAGTACTGGAAACATTCAGAAGCTCCTTTCCTTGCAAAGGAATGATTAGTTCACAAAATGCTGATCTTAAGCCAATGTATTTAAAATCCAAAGGGACTCCACTGTTTCAGCTTGTGGTCCTAATGCATTCTCCTAAAATGACTTAAAACTAAACCTAATCTTATCTTCTTTGTTGATTTGTATTTATTTGGAAATCTTTTTCAAAACCTAACTGTTTCATCTATATGAAAATGTGTGAATAAGGCCAGCCACTTTCTCAATGATCTCTGCACAAGTGAAAGGGGCATTCCTAGAATATGGCAATAGCGTTTACTGCCTCATCACTACTTTTAATTTGCAAAATGTGAAAAAGCTCTGAGCCTGTGGAATCTCCACTAGCTTGAGGTAATCATCCTAAACGTACAATTCCAGTACACCTAATGTTTAAAAGCCCTTTCATTTACAAACCCATCACCTCCCTCTGAACTCCTAACCCAGTGGTTTGCACACCAGCTGCAGAATAGAATCACCGGGGAAGTAAAAATTATAAAAAATAAAAGTAAACCAGTCTCCAGGTCTTATCCCAAGAAATGATGATTTCATTGGTACAGTATGAAATATGGTAAAACTCAAAAACAGCTGCTGGAACCACACACTCAAAAGCTGTTTCATTTTTTCAATCACTTTTTCTCATCTCTTGTCTATTAATTTCAATGTTACAGACCCAGGGCCTTCCCTCAAGTATTTCATGATTTGTGATATGTCCTCTGTATTCATTGAAAAATGAGTCATTCCATATATTTGTGCAATACTCATCCATTTCTTTATCACTTTTAATTTATAAAAATTATCTCTACTTTCCATCCCATCATGTCTTTTTCATTTCGGCACTTATTTTGTACTTATCTACCAGAATGGGGTTTATCATGATCATAAATTATCTCAAAACTAACATATGAGTGGCAAATTTCCTGTCTATGACTCAAGAAACACAATGACCAAAAATGACCTAACATTACTACTAACCCCATCTATTGGTGATGGGTGCTTTTAATTGCAGCGTAATTTCATTCACAGAGTGAGAGTCCATGAATTGAAAATTTATAAGTGGAAACGCTTCTGTGAAATAATGCCATTTTCAGCAACATGGATGTAACTAGAGATGATCATACTAACTAAAGTAAGTCAGAAAGAGAAAGAAGAATACCATATATATCATTTATATATGGAATCTAAAATATGACACAAATGAGCCTATCTATGAAACAGAAACAGACTCAGACATAGAGAACAGATTTGTCGTTGCCAAGGGGGTTGGGGGAGGGATGGAGTGGGAGGCTGGGGTTAGCAGATGTAAGCTTTTAGATATAGAATGAATAAACAACAAGGTCCTACTGTATAGCACTGGGAACTATATTCAATATCCTGTGATAACTATAATGGAAAAGAATATAAAAAAAGAATGTATATATATGTATAACTGAATCACTTTTCTGTACAGCAGAAATTAACACAACATTGTAAATCAATTATACTTCAACTTAAAAAAAAGAAAAGTTTCTGTACCAGATATATAATAGCCACTCAATATATATTAGTTTCTTCTCTAGATTATGCCCTTGCTCCACCCCTCCCTTTCCTATCATTCATCTTTGGATAAAAATGTGCATTAGGAAGACCTTAAATTGTCTAACCTTAAATTCTAAACTCTTGTGGGCTATTAATATTCGGCAATCTATTTCTTCTTTTTTTAGAATAGAACGGAGTTTGTATTCATAAGCGGGGATCCTGAGGGTATTCACTTCCCATTTACTCACAGAAACAGTGGTAACAACCCATTCGAAAATGATGATGTTCAATCAGACCAGAATGAGGCAAATGAGATAAAACACTGTGTGAGATGGTTGTGTGTGGGTTGAGGGAGGGATGACGGTTCTAGGCAAGGATAGGGTTCCCTGTTTCTCATCATAAATAGGCACCTTTTTGTGTGTTTTACAGGCATCGTATGTTGTGGGTCCTTCCCTCCCCAGCGTGAGGCAGGAACCACAGCTGATTGGAAAACCTGAATCATTTTGAGCAGCTGCTCTAGTGAAAACCAGGAGAGAGAAAGAAAAGTGTTTCCATTATCACAAACAAACAAAGGGGAGATTGGAGATGAAGGACTACCTCTAAAATATTTCAAAGCTCCAAGAACAAAAAAAAAAAAAAAAGGAAAAAAAAAGAAAGAAAGAAACAGGAACACATCCCTTCCACAATACAGAGGGATATAAATAGCACACCTGAAATGATCTCATTCAAAGCAGTGTGTTCAAGAAAAGAAAGTGTTGGGTTTGGAATTAAAGAGGACCAAACTTGGGTTTCGACTTTAGCCCTCATATTTTGGTGTATTTTTTTTAGAAGTCACTTAATACTTCTGCAAATCAGTTTCTAAGTGAAATGACAATAAATAGACCAGTTCAGCATATTTTTCTCCCATGCAGGCTGTCTGTGTGAAGGACATCAACAGTAAAGACCATGAGCCAAGCTGAACCTTCTTCCATGTTTCTGCCCCTCCTGCAACATGGTGCAAATCTGATGCCCATACGTTTTTACTGCTGGACTCAGAGTCAGTCTAAGCAACTAATGACCATCTGAAGCTGTATTGGCCTCTGTACGCCAACACTGAATTAAATCTTGGAGACAGAGTTTTGGGTGAAGTAGAAAAGAATAGCCTTATTGCTTTGCCAGGCAAAGAGGGCCACAGTGGACTAATGTCCTCAAAACTGTGTGTCCCAACCTAGAGGGGGCAGTGAGGAGTTTTATAGTAATGGTTCAAAGAGGGCATGATCCACTTCTGAACATTTTTCTGATTGGTTGATGGTGAGGTAAGTGGGAGTCAGAATCATCAACCTTCTGGTTCCAACCAGTCTGGGGTCTACGTGCTTGTGGGCAGCATACAGTTAACTTCTCCCACCTGGTGGGGGTTTCAGTATCTGTAAAAAAGCCCAAAGATATTGTTATGTGTATCCCTTGAGGGGGAACCTGGACCCTGCCCCAAGGCTGCATTATTGTTTCTTGACTCCTCCTCCATTGTCTCTGCATCCCCTCTCTTCCCTGATTAATAAATGCTTGAACCTGCCCATTGGAACTCAGGGAAGGTCATGGAGGCTGTATGAATCCTATTTCCTGTAATCAAGAAACAGGGGACACAGAATGCCTTTTGCGCCCAGGAGCCCCACAGGGTACTGCTCGGTATCACATCTGATGAATTTGTATCAGATTCTGTCTTATATTTTTATACCCCCAAAGCAACAAAATCTTCAGCATTATAAAGTCTAGTTCAGTCGTGTAAAATTTACACCACCAAATAGCTCTCCTAGCTTCTGTGTCTAAAATAATGACATTCAGCTTATTTTATAGCTGTCCACAATAATATATTGGTACTTATGTTCAAAGGTTCCTTTTAGATAATTTTTCCAAACAACTCTTAGTTTGAGTTTGAGACATCACTTAGATAAAAACTAGTTGCAGATTTTTAATAGTAATTTTTTGGCTTGCCTGCCCTTCTATGCGGTGGAAGTTGGTTATTCCACTTACATTCAGGCACCCAGATGCCTACAGTATCATGAAGAAGGGAAAAAGAGAAAATTGCTTTATACTGTATGACAATATTGAGATTGACTTATGAAATTTTAAAAGTAAAGGGTAAAGTTTTCTGGAATTCTATTGCTTTCTCTAAAGGATCAACCAACCAACAGAGACCATTCCCAGGAAAATGATATGCTCAGATGATTTTAGATCAGATTATTTAGGAATCTCATTCCTCACATGGCTTCATTTATTGGCTATGATGCCTTTTGAAATCTATATCTCCATCTAGATTTTGCTTCAAATTCCTCACCCACATTTTAACTGTATACTGGATACGTCCACTTAAACATCTCTCAGTGATCTTAAACTCAATATTTGTAAAACTAAATTTACCTTCTGCCTTTTCCATTCCCCTCTCTTTTTGCCTCCATTCCCACCCACAACACACACACACAAACACACCAAAATACACACACACCCACGCACACACACACACACACTCTTTCTATGTTCCAATATTTGTCAGAATAGGCTAGCCTTATTCTGTATGAACAAACAGTCCCAAAATCTCAAAGCATAACATATAAAGTTTATTTCCAGCTCACACAAAGTCCTCTCTTGACTGGGCAACAATCCAGAGCAGCTGCCTTCCATGGCATGACTCAGGTTTCTCAGCTGCTTTGATTCTGTGGCTCTACCATCTCCACATATGGCCTCCCTGCTTCTTGCCAAAGAGGAAGAAAGAGAGGAGAGGATGGCTCCAAGCTTTCTGTGGCTTCATCCCAGAAGTAGCAGTCATCACCTCCACTCACATCTCATTAGCTGGTGATGGTTACACGGTCTCTCCTCACTGCAGGGGTGTTGCCAAGTCTAGTTGTCCACATGGCAGAAAAAAGGAACAGGAAATAAAAACCACACAGCATCGTCTTTAACTGAATGTCCAATTTCAGATTCCCAGGCCAGAAACTATGACTTCATCCCTTTTTCTCCATCACCCCCACACTCCATCCATGCATAAGTGAATACCATTAATTTTGCTTTCTCTATATCTCCTTAATCAGTCCACTTTTCTTTATTCCCCCACTTAGTAAATTCAAACTCATGCCACCTCTGTCTTTGATGACCACAGCCACTTTCTCACAGGGCTCCCTGCCGCCAGTATTCTCTCCGTTCTATTCTCTACACAGCAACCATGGTGATCCTTTAAAAATACCAACACAATCATGTTGACTTAAACTCCGGCTTAAAATCCTTCAGTAGCTCCCCGTTGCTTTAAAACAAAATGCCCAAACCTGCAAATATGATTTATAAGACCCTGTATTACTTGGTATGTGCTTACCTCTCTAACTGCACCTTTTACAAATTCACTCCTTGTAGTGGGTGCGGTGCTGTGCTGCTCGGAGCCCCTTCAAGTCCCAGGCCCTTCTCTCGAGTCACTAGAAGGTAGCCAGATAACAGTTCATGGCTGAAACCCTTTTCCAGAATTGCCTTCTACCAAAGGAAGCTACGTCACCCTAGTTTACTCCTTCACTGCCACCCCCATTCCCTGGGCAACATTATCCAAGGTCAGTGGAAGATACAAACACCCTCTCCTTGCTTTAATCTGTGATACATTTAAAGAGCCATCCTGGTTCTAGAACTCACTATGTGGGAGCCCGAGATCCCTGTTGTAACTTCATCACATCCCAACTTTTCCCGCTGCCCAGTCCTGCCTCCCTCCCCCCCAGACAGGTGCTGTCAACTGAACACACTTTCCAATAACCTCCTACACTGACATCTCTGTCCTCGACTCCATTTCTGGGGGAACCTAAAACGTGCCTCAAACTCTGTGCTGCAGCCACTTGAAATACTCACAGCACCTAGAAAGTCCTTCTAGACCTTTGCTCATGTGATGTCTGAGGCCTGGAATGCCAATCCCACCACCTTGATTTTGCCTGATCTACTCATCCTTAAGGACGTGAAGATCACATCAAGTCAACAAAGAACATCACAATCGAAAGAGGCCCTCTCATCAAGTCCATACTGAGTTAGGGGATATATATATTTCCTTCTGCCCTCAAAACCCTACCTACTGTATAGCACAGGGAACTTTACTCAATATTCTGTAATAACCTATGTGGGAAAAGAATCTGAAAAAAAATGAATATATGCATATGTATAACTGAACCACTATGCTGTACACCTGAAGCTAACACAACACTACAAATCAACTATACTCCAATAAAATTAATTTTTAAAAAAATGAAATTACCCAGACTCTGAGCAATGCAATCTTATCAAATTGCACTGTAGTCCCCTGTGAAGTGGGGTCCTGAGTACTCTCAGATATACAGTGAAAACCATTTGGAGTGACAGGATGGACCTACCATAAAATCTGTGACCCCATCTATTGGCTCTGGGCTTGAAGCTCAAATACATTGTTTTTTTTAATTCTGAACATAGCCCTTGCTAGCACTCTGGGCCCTTAGCACCTTCTTCTGACCTGGGAACCTCTGAATCCTCAGAACTTTGCATGGGGGCCTTGGGGAGACAGAGATCTCCCTGGATTCCTCCTATTGCACCTCCACCCCGTCACTTATAGGGCATGTGGATGTGGCAGCAAGCTGAAGGCTAGGATTTGTCCAGAGATCTTCAGCCTCTCCCATGTTACATCTTTCCCTTCTCTTCTCTCACCAACCTCAGGGGTAGCAGCTGGCTTTCTCCATCTTCCCCCAGTACCCTGAGATTTTCTCTGCTTCTTCAGTGAAGTCTTCCACTTATCTTTGGATATGCTAAGGACATAGAGCAGGACCCTAGGGAGTCTTCTGGTCCAGACCCCTCCCCCATATCCTCTGCTTTAGCTCCTCTCTGAGGTACCCAGATAATAGTACCTGATGCACATTTCCAGAGTTGTTTTACAGATACCAAACCCCGAGCAATTAACTACTTGATGATCATGAGCACATAGCCGCTAGACCTACTGGAGCCCGAGGATTGATAATGTTAACCCTTGTTACCTCACTATGAACCAATCAGAGAACTGTGCACTAGCTGACCACGTACCATGGGACGCCCTTCCCTCACCTGGCCTTTAAAAATTCTTGCTGAAACCCATCAGGGAATTCATATATTTTGAGCACTTAGCTGCCCTGGACTCCTTGCTTGGCACCTGCAATAAACACTGCACTTTCCTTCATATCGACCCAGTGTCAGTAGATTGGCTTTACTGTGCATGGGTGAATGGACCCAAGTTTGGTTTGGTAACAAAGGAAAATAAAGCAATTTAGAAAATCATTTTCTCTCTCTGTTGCAGAGCTACCAACTACCTACAAAGGTCAAGAAAGCCAGCTTTAAAATTTAAGACCAATCAGTGACCTCTTTTTTAAGCAATTTCTTCCTTTGTTCCTTGAAACAAGAAGCCTGGAGGCTCAGCTTGAGCTGCAGAAGAGCCGCAAGGAAACACGTTCAGGAAGGATATGAAAATGTGTGGGTTTCATATTTGCAAAAAAATGTCCCACGTCACATTTATTCATGTGTCTGCTGCTCCAGAGTGTAAGTGTCCTGTCAGCAGTAAGTATTTTTATTTGTCTTTGCAAATTCAGTGACTAATAAAGTGCATAGTACATGGCAGGTGTGCAAACATTATTTGTTGAAAGACATTCAGAATATCTCCACCTCTGACTTCAGGTCTATTACAATATTTCTCCTGTTCTGAAGAGCTCCATCTTCTATCTCTTTAAACTCTTGCTTCTTCTCTTTTTTTAATTTTTTTTGAAAGTTAGGAACTGCTTATAATTTTATTTTTTATTGGAGTATAGTTGATTAACAATGTTGTGTTAATTTAAGGTGTACAGCAAAGTGATTCAGTTATACATACACTTGTATCTATGCTTTTTCAAATTCTTTTCCCATTCCCTGTGCTATACATTAGATCCCTGTTGGTTATCTATTTTAAATATAGCAGTGTGTATATGTCAACCCCAAACTCCCAGTCTATCCCTCCCCCCCATTTTTCCCCCCTATCACCATAAATTCATTCTCTAAGTCTGTGAATCTGTTTTTGTTTAGTAAATAAGCTAATTTGTATAATTTTTTTTAGATTCTGCATATAAGCAGTATTTGTCTTTGTCTGACTTACCTTCATTTAGTATCTCTAGGTCCATCCATATTGCTGCAAATATTGCCTCTTCTCTTTTAATTTCAGTTAAAATGTATACTCTGAGATACTGGTCTCCTCCATTTTCACCAGTAATCCACACATTTGGATTAATAAGAAAAACAGGCTAGATCCATGTATATATAGTACATATTTGCACTTGTGGTATACATTCAATGTATTTATTTTTTGTTTATTAATAATTTATTATTTAATCTTCTTTAACTATTGCCCAGACTCTAATCTCCTAAAGACAGAAAATTATTTTTTATATCACTTGTCTTTGACTGGTATAATTTTTTTCTGCATACAATAAAAATAATGTTAACCAACACACAGAAATATATAAGTAAAGAAGATAGACTTTAGAATCGTAAATAACTTCAAGATATTGATTCCAATTAGGAGTTGAGGCACACATGAATTTCTAAGCCTGGCTAAGGCTACATAGCTATAACAATCAAAATAATAGATAACATTTTTTGAACTATTACTCTAAACCAGACCATGTATTAATAATTTTACATGTACTACTTCACAGCATCTTAGAACGTTACTACTGGAAAGGTTACTATTTTACAGGTGAGTTTAAATAACTTGTTCAAAGTCACGCAGTTGCTAAGTGTCAAAATCATAATTCAGATTAAGACATTTTAGTCTATAATCCATGATTTTAAATATTACAATACAACACTGACTACTTTCTGCATATCTGAGGAATCTTTCTGTTATTTCTATGAAACACACTTTCTACTCTACACACTAGTTTTCTAATGTGATGAAAGGGTTATGGTTGTTACGCAGTGAGGCAATTTAAATGGACTCTAAGAGTATGGTGCTTGAACCCCAGTTTGAGTCCTCTGCTTTAAACCCAGGCAATCTCTTCTTAGGGTGTGTTTTAATGAAAGTTCCCCCAAAATGTTCCAATTTATTCTAACAAACCACCCTCCTTAATAAGTCTAAGCTAAGCTAAAAGTAACATGGAAAACCTATATCTGAATATAATTAGAACATGGACATACTTATTAATACTTATTAGGAGTAAAGGCTGCTGCAGGAAACATATGTACAAGGAAATCTTTGAAAAGAGATCTTTTGTCTCTAAGTGCTGCTGCGGCCACCCAAGCAGCTGCGACTGTGAGTTTTAATATCACTATCAGTCAGTTAAACTTCTTTTGGTTACATGTAACAGAATGCAACTTGAACTAATGAAGGTAAAAATAAGAACATCATTGGAAGGGCACATGGAGAGCTAATGTAAGCAGGGAGGCAGGTGCCGCTTAGGAGTCAGTGGGACCAGTGGCTGCAAAGCCAGAGGGAATTCAGATGAGTCCCTCTCACCTATATTTCCCTCCATGCCTTTCCTTCTTTTGACTCTCATTGCAAATCACATTTCTGTGTTTATCTGTATTCAGTGTGGAAAAGGACCCTGAAAGCTTCTGAGACAATTCAACATCCAGCCACCTACATAGGAGGTGAAATTAATTCTCTCATGTCAAAATCCAAATTTATGGGGAAGAAACGTATTAGTCCAGCCTGAAACATGTGCTCATTATGACCAACTAGATGTGGATTGAGCTATATTCTTGAGCTGGGGTTTTGTTTCTGTACAATTGAACTGGGAGCTGGGGGCGTCATCACAGTTGTATGTGCAGCAATGCCCCTGCAAGAACCATGTAGGTAGAAGGCTGGGAGTTCCTAGAAAAAAAGAGTATGGGGCTTCCCTGGTGGTGCAGTTGCTGAGAGTCTGCCTGCCAATGCAGGGGACACGGGTTCAAGCCCTGGTCTGGGAAGATCCCACGTGCCACGGAGTGGCTGGGCCCGTGAGCCACAATTACTGAGCCTGCACGTCTGGAGCCTGTGCTCCGCAACAAGAGAGGCCGCGATAGTGAGAGGCCCGCGCACCGCTATGAAGAGTGGCCCCCGCTTGCCGCAACTAGAGAAAGCCCTTGCACAGAAACGAAGACCCAACACAGCCATAAATCAATAAATAAACAAATACTTAAAAAAAAAAAGTAAAAGTCTATTAAAAAAAAAAAAAAGAGTATGTGTTGGGTAACTTAATAGATGTTCACCTCAAACAAGAAAGGTGGAAAGCATAGCTATAATTCTCAAACTTGTTTGTGTATGTCATAGACTTTGAAGAATAAAAGAATCACAACCTCAAACACCCATGAATGAGCATAAACATGGTGTACACCTTCCTGTATCTGATGCAGAGATTGGCTGAGTATGAGTGACGCTAAAGGAAAAATAAAGGACAAAGACCCTTAATGGGACTTGTTCTTGGTAATCCGAAGGAAGGCACAAGAAAACTAATCTTTATTGTGTAGGGTACAATATCAGCTCTTTTCACTTATCTCATTTAATCCTCACAGCAATATTTTTATGTATGAAGTGGTCTATAGTTTCTCCATTTAGCAGATGTGAAATTACCTAAAAGAGGTAATAACTTTCCTAAAATCAATTTTTTTTATTATAACTTTATTTATTTATTTATTTTTGGCTGTGTTGGGTCTTCGTTGCTGTGTGCCGGCTTTCTCTAGTTGCGGCAAGCGGGGGCTACTCTTCGTTGCAGTGCGCGGGCTTCTCATTGTGGTGGCTTCTCTTGTTGTGGAGCACTGGCTCTGGGCATGCAGGCTTCAGTAGTTGTGATTCACGGGCTCAGTAGTTGTGGCTCACGGGCTCTAGAGCACAGGCTCAGAGAAATGAACACAGAAATGCATTTTAAAATAAGAAAGGAAACAAAAATTCAAGCTCTGAAGAATTTGGGTAGCAAAATATAAAATACAAATAATATAGTAAATTATATAGACGGAGAAAACATCAGGGAAAGAAGGAAAGGAGAAAAGCCTTAGTTAATGAAAAAGCTCATGATCTGGGAGTATAAAGGCAAGGCTGACTGTGTAGTGATGGAATCTGTAAGAAAGACATGCTTGGTAACTAGCTCAGGATTTCCGCTGACCATTGCCTAGGAAAATCATGTCACATAAGTCAGGACTTGGACAGCCAGCCTGGTTAATGAATAGTCTGCTAGTGAACTCTGAAGCTCTGACCACAGTTCCCTGGGCCTAGTGGCCAGGGTTAACAACCTCATTCAATCATTTTGCTTAGTGAAACATTATCTGGTACATATTAACCAGAGAATCTCTGAGTATAAATTCCAGGAAGATTCTGAGCTATCACTCAGGGAGGGAAGGGGTAGAATCCTCACTTCACAGACGAAGAAACTGAGGCCCAAACAGAAACATTGACTCAGCCACACTCACACCAAGCATCAGGGGTAGAGCCACTGTCCTACCTCCTACCAGCACACTGAGAAGGGAAAAGGCTGAGCCTAAGGCAGGGCCAGTGTGTCCCCAAATAGAGGACGAGTCCATGCTGGCAGGGGAAGGGCCCTGGATCTGAGGTCAGAGGGCACAGTCCTCAAACCAGCCACTTCAAGTATAAAGCCAGTTATCAAAACACAGCTCAGAGCCTCCAGAGGTCCTCAGCCTTAATGAAATAGTCATGTTCAACTGTTGTTCGGTTCTGAGAATAGTCTAATGTTCTTATTTTAGGAAAAACAATTGGACAGAAGATTTCAGTTCACCAAGGCTGATCTCCTCCCCAGCACAGGGACTGTGGCCATATGGTGTTCTAGTCTTTCAATTCCCTCCTGTGATGGAGACTTTTTACTCCTCTTTTCTGAAACTTTTTTAATTAAAATTTTTAACCTTTTTTTAAAATTGAAGTATACTTGATTTACAATGTTTCAGATGTACAGCAAAGTATACATATACATTTTTTTCAGTTTATTTTCCATTATAGGTTACTACGAGATATTGAATGTAGCTCCCTGTGCTTTACAATAGGACTTGTTGACTATCTATTTTATATATAGTAGAGTGTATCCGTTAATCCCAATCCCCTAATTTATCTCTCCCCTCCCCACCTTTCCCCTTTGGTAACCATAAGTTTGTTTTCTATGTCTGTGAGTCTGTTTCTGTTTTGTACCTAAGTTCATTTGTATCATTTTTTTAGATTCCACATATAAGTGATATCATATGATATTTGTCTTTGTCTGGCTTACTTCACTTAGGATGATAATTTCTAAGTCCATCCTTGTTGCTACAAATGGAATTATTTCATTCTTTTTATGGCTGAGTAGTATTCCACTTTGTGTATGTACCACATCTTCTTTATCCATTCATCTGTCAATGGACACTTAGGTTGCTTCCATGTCTTGGCTATTGTGAATAGTACTGCTTTGAAACTTTTAATAATACAATGATGCATGAAACCGTGAATGCTCTTGCACTGGCACTAACTCAGCCCTCCAGTTCCACACTGAGTAAGCCAGAACGTAGTTTAGTTTCAATTCAGGTTGATTCATAGCCTTCAGCTCATTCTCCCAAATTTTTTGACTCGGTATGTAATTCAGTTAAAATGAGAGACAGAGAGGTAGAATGAGAGACTGTCATTTGTTGCAAGTTCAGGTTATTCCAGGTTCACTTTGGATGCAAATGTTTGGTTTTAGCTTTGGTTTGGTTTTGCTTTTCTAATGTCACTCGTCCTTAAATAGGTTCTGCAAAGAAAGGGCTGAAGTTTAAATACCAGGAAGACTCAGAAACCCTTTCCATGGTTCCTAGAATGCACCCTTCTCACCTGTGCCCCCAATGCCTTTACACCTGCAGTGCCCTCTCTGCTAATCCATCCATCCTCCTTGGCCTTGGTGGACCATACTTCATCCTTCAGTCTCAGCCTCACTTCCATTCCTCAGTGAAACCACACCCCATTCCACTGCTAAGCACTCCATGGTAACTTCTGTCTTTCTGCGAGTCTGCAAGCAACCGGAGAGTCCAGAGGGAACTGCAGCCCAGCTCGGCACACTGTTTGGCACAGAGCAGAGGCTCGACAACAAAAAAAAAAATTGTAAAATAGTAGAATGAATCAACTGATTAATAAACCCCAAACCCATCCTCCTTGAAAGCTGCTTTTGCTACCTTAGTTAGCCAGAAATCTTTCCTTAGGTGAAGAATATTTGACCCCAAGGAGGTCTAGTAATGATGTGAGTTTAGTCATGTTAATTAACATCTTTGTGCCTCAGTTTTCTCATCTGTAAAATGAAAATAACAATAGTAAATGATGACATAATACAAATAAAGAAGTTACAGTAATTCTTGGGGTATAATAAGAACTCATTTAATTTGAACTATTCTTATTATTGTGAAGGTAGTAGTATATCGATGGATGATTATATGGGTGATATACTTAGGGTGGGTGGATTATGGATTGTGAAACAGCAGCACACCACCCAGCTCTTTTTTCATTCTCAGCAGGCCCCAGGCATCTAGATTATTCCAGTTCCCATACATTCTCCAAGAGATTTGAAACAGAAATCAGTCCTTTGAGTAGCCCCACAAAAGTCAGAATGTTGGCTATAGGTCCAGTATTCTCTTTCCATCTCCAGGGAGAAGCCAGGAGTTGAGAGTTTCCCTCTCAACAACGTGGCACTACCCCAAGGGTAGGGATTGTTATAAGTAGGAGACATGAATTTTCCTACTGGCTTTGATGCACCCCGTTTTGTGCTTGCCTGGAGTGTGGGAGCCTCTTAACTGGCTTCTGGATCTCTCACAAAGAGAACTGGTCCTGTATTGTTATTGAATCGGTGTCTCCATGGCAGGAAGGAGGAAATAGGGCTTCCTACTGTAACGGAGACAGACCATATGAGGCCTTCCAAAATAGACCCCCATGTCCTCCGCCTGCCTTTTGTCTGTAGAAAAACTTTAGTCAAAGAATAAATTTAATCAGAGAAGTGAGAAAATGCAGAAAGAAAGGGAAACAGTCAAGCAAGACAAGAATACTTTAGCCATTAAACAAAGTCAAGGACCTTCAGTTCCTCCTCAAGGACTATAGATAATATTCTGAGCCATGTCTTTTGAGTTGTTTGCAGATACTGAAACCCTCACCAGGTGGAAGAAGTTAACTGTGTGCTGCTCCAGGCCGGTTGGAACCAGAAAGCTGATGATGCTGACTCCCGATTACCTCACCACCAACCAATCAGAAGAATGTCCACGAGCTGATCACACACCTCACAAACACCCTCGCTCATCCTGTCTTTATAAATCTTTCCCTGAAAGCCTTAGAGAGTTTGGGTCTTTTAAGCACTAGCTGCCTGGACTCTGCTTGGCGCCTGCAATAAAGCTACTCTTTTCTAATTCGCCCAGAACTCTGTCTCCGAGATTCAATTTGGCGTCGGTGCACAGAGGCTGGGTTTTGGCATCGCCACTCCGCCATCTTGCTGACTTCCCCCCACCCCATTGTGTCTCTTTCTAAGAGCTAAGTAATTCTTACTAGAAGACCCTGAGCAGATTCCCTCTTAAATTTCATGGACCAGAATTAAGTCTCTTCTTACACCATCAATGACAGTGGGTTCCAATGGCACTAGGAACTAGGACAAGTAAGTTTTAATTTCAGAAGCAAAATATTGGGAGAACTTTTCTGCAGAAAAAAAATAGTGGTTTTGAGAAATTGGGAGGAAGGAAAGATGCAGTAGAACACAAAAGGTGTCAACATTTCAGGAAGACTATGTTTTGTGAAGCCTGTACCTATATAAGCAATTTGAGTCAGCAGAAATCAGCCTGTCAGCACCAGGTAGAGGTCCAATCTTGCATGATTCTGGGAAAGAAATAACACATAAGGCAGCCAGAATGATCCATTCACCAGACCAGTTTCCTAAAACTGGGGCCTGGCTGCAGAACCATGGGACAACCCTCTAGGCATAAATGTCTATGCATCTTAGAGGACCTAGCTGCCCCAAGTATGATGTAGATGGTTGAGATACCCTGAATGGGAGATGCAGGGTCTAGCTAGAGCCCATGATGTTTCCTACCCAAACTCAGGATGCCCCATTTGGGTGGTGGTGTTGACCTGTACGCATTCCAGCAACTAAAGAGGGGTCCAGACATTTTTGAAGAAAGCACTTCAAAGCTCAGCCACCCCTAAACTGCAGATTCCAGAGCATCAGCCCCAGTTGCCCAGGGATAAGGGGAGTACAGGGGATCTGGGTTGATTTAGACAATCAGAGAGAACGGTCCTTGGGGAGGAGGAATAAGAGCACAGAGGAAAGTGTTGTCGAAGAGCTAACTTGCAATACATCAGGGCAGGAGTCATAACAGGTTTCATCTTGAACGTGAACTACAGCCATTGGATTATGGCTGCCTGGACCTCTGAGTGGGAGATTCTGAACCCAAACCTAGACTCCGTAGCTCAAGACCATGATCAGGAAAGGATTCTTCATGAGTACTGGATGGGGGTTGGGGAAACTGATGTCAGATGTTTTCCACTCTGGCTGAGAAGAGTTGTCTCAACCCCTTACACCTTAGATCTCTATAAAAGCTTACATAAACCATCATATTGGTACTCATTGGTTTGTATTGAAATGTTCAGGAGGAAGTTTAGATTATTCTAGGGCCACCAGAATGGAAAAAAAAGAATGCTTATAACTCAGCTGCTAGTGATGAAGTACAGTGCATCTATTAGTGTGTGGATAGGTATGTGAGGGAGAGAATGTGTGTGTGTGTGAGTGTGCATGTGCGTGTGTGTGTGTGTGTTGTGATGTATGTTTGTAAGCTGAGAAGCGCTCAGAAACTGGAGAATTGTGATTGGATTAAAAATGAAAGATTGATTTGCACCCCATCTGCTTTTGTTCCCTGCCTACCCTACTCCCATCCCCGAATCTGGTGATACTGCTAACAGGCTGTGACACTGCTAATGCCCAGGGCCTAAGATGTTGGCTTAATCAGCTTTCCTGTCCTGAGAGCTGACTAGGAAGTGTCTGCCAGAAGAACCTTCACTGAAGTTGTGTGTGGACTGGCCCTGACAGCCAAGGACACTCTTCTCAGGAAATATTTGAAACTCACTCCCCAGGGCAATTCAACAAAGCATAACCTTATCAGGTGTACAAAGCATATTTTCTTAGCTAAATTCTGTCTCCAGGCATATATGGGAGTAGGATGCAAGCTGAAAGGACTATTCAGTCAGCTGCAGGTTTCCATTTATATTTCCTATTAATTGTAGAGATAAATCACTTACTACTCAGGAAACGGCCTGACATGAAATACTGGTAATAAGCCTAAAAAGGTATCTTATAAAACAAACGTGACTTTGGGTTTCACAACTGACAGGCAACCTCAGCTTTGGATATTCTGCTCCATTTAAATCTTCTAAAGGAAGCACACCTCTCACATAGCCAGTCAATAGAAACAGAAAAGTTTTTTGGGCATTTTTCCAGATAGTCAAGTGCATTATTTTTAACATCTTTATTGGCGTATAATTGCTTTACAATGGTGTGTTAGTTTCTGCTGTATAACAAAGTGAATCAGCTATTCATATACATATATCCCCATATCTCCTCCTTCTTGCATCTCCCTCCCACCCTCCCTATCCTACCCCTCTAGGCGGACATAGGACACCCTATGCTATGCGACTGCTTCCCACTAGCTATCTATTTTACATTTGGTAGTGTATATATGTCCATGCCACTCTCTCACTTCATCCCACAGCACTTTTCACTGTTTCTCCCCATACTCTGAGACAGAGTGAAAAGCACAGGTCCCCTTCACCATAGCTTATCATTCAATTCATAACCACAAATTGAGACTCCCAAATGGTTCAAGTCTAAGGTCAAGTCTCCCCCATCCCCTTTGCTGTGTAGATTAGCCCTGGGGCTTGAGATCACAGTTGCACCAGGACCTGAATATGGCAAATTTTCTAGCATAGAGGTCCCTAGAGTTAAGAGATCAGCCCCTCAGGGAAGCGTCAGGTCAGAGCCTAGGATGAGTTTCAAATTCAGGTTGCTAATCTGAAGGGGGCCTGGCGATGAGGGAGAACATGACAGAAGAATGTTTTTCAGTCCCATCCCCATTATTATCCAAAATTTTGCCTCTCTATTGGTACTGCCATGAAGCATGCTTTCAGCTAAATATTGCACAGGGATTTCTTGTTTTCCTTTGGGTTGAATCTTTCACTGTTTTCATTTTAGATATTCTGTTCAGTATCAGAGTCACCATCTGTAGCCCCCTGGAAAAATTTTGTCTTTTATTTACATTATTTACTAAGCTTCCTCTGCCTGATGTATAGTTTCATTTTTTTAAAATTTATTCCCAGAGTTTTCAGTTAAGGAAAGTCTAGACTCAGGTGCCTAAGTGATATTGAACAATTCCAAATAAATCCATTAGAAAACATTTATAAAAATAAACTGCGTTCATTAAAGTATAAAATAAAGAAAAAGGATTTCTAGTCAAATATATTGAGAATAATATGTTCTAAAGCATGAGGGAAATATAATTTTATGACATACCACAGGAATATGTGGAAAGTCCCCAAAATGTAATATATATATATTTTCTTAACAAATTCAGTAATATTTCCTAATTATTATTTAATTATTCTAAGGCCTCTAGACTTGGTCTAAGCAAAACAATCTTTCCTTCTTACAAACCAAGTGACCTTCCCACACAGTTTATTTAATTTCTAATAGATAAATATTATTTCAAATGTGAAAATCCAGGGCAGTCGAGTTAAAGAAAGATTTTTGTTCCTAGTCCTAATTGCAGAATTGTCTGCTTGTTTAATAAATAAACTCCTGAGAATTCCCCTTATTCCTTAAGCTTTCCATTAACTCTTCCTTCTTGTATGTTCTTCAGAGACTATAAAGAACAATATTCAAGAGACTTCCCATTTTTTCCAAATTAAAATTTCGTAAGAAAATAATGAGTGCTATTAGAAATGTATCGTGAAAAGTCAAAAAACAAAACCAAAAACTTTACAAAGAAAGAAATCAGGGCTGAGTAAAGGTTGATAGTCCAGCTTTAGAATGACAACCCCAGTTTCCTTTCCTCTTGAGTTGAATCAACTGTGAGACACATTCAACCTTGTGTCCTAGAGCCTCCCCCCCAGGGGGGTTGAGCTCCAGGGGGATGAGCTCCAGTCATCCACTGTAGTAACTGGCCTTCTGATGGATTCTTTACTGGTTCCTTCCCTCCCCTGACTCACTGCCTCACTCCATTACCAGGGATGCCTATGGTCACCTCCCAGGTAAACTCATCACACTAAATACTTGTCCTCAAATCTGCTTGCCACAGAACCCAAATAAAGACACAGCCTCAGCATCTGTCTATACCGACTACCTACTCCCACCTCCTTCCTCCTCACAAGAATCAGTTGTGCTCCTAAGCTGCTCAGGACACTGATGCTAGTACCAACCAACCTGAAAATCACTCCGTTCTCCATGTTCTCCCTGCAACCAACTTGCCCATCCTGTTTTCATGGTCTCAACACTCTGATCTTTGCTGAGAAGCTGAACAGATTGGACTATGATGTTTGGATACAGGTTGTTTTGGTAGAAATAACATAGTAGGAAAGCCAAAAGGCCTTGTGCTAGGTTTATCCATCACTACCTTATTTGACCTCAGTCAAATAATCCTTCAGATTCAAGGCTTTCATCGATGATATGAAAACAATAACACCTAAGTGACAACTGCACTGCGTTAGAGGGTCTAGAAGTCTCTGAGAATTGGAAAACTTAAGGTGAATAGGACACCATATTCAAACAAACTTCCTGTCTTATAAGTTGCCTTCAAAGATGCTAAAGCCTGAGGTTTCAAAGCTCATATCTCCAAGTAGAGAGATACTCAGTGACATAAGAGCCCTAACACATTGCTGGTGGGAATAAAAATGAGGACATGCATTCTAAAGAATAGCAGTCTGGGAGCATTTCATCAAATTAAGCACATACAGACTTAAACAATTCTAAACCTGGGTATATATTCCAGAGAAATTCTCACAAAAGTCCACAGGAGGTTACATGCAACAATACACATCACAGCTGTTCCTGGTAGAGGGATGCATCCTGAGAGCTCACTGTGGGGCAGGTGGGCAGGTGAGATGTGAAGACAGCACCCCAGGTAGCTGTGAGGAAACAATACACTAAGTATTTATAGAACAATGTGGATAGAGCTTAAAAACCATGTGTTAAGTGGAAAAAGAAAAGAAACAAAATATAAACTATAATGTCATTTACTTTTATTAAATACATATGCAGAGAAAAACAGTGCACATCTTCAAAACATATATAGGTAAAGAATATTTATCAAACACAAGAATGTGTGCTTATAGCAGAAGGGAAGATAGAAATTGTTATAAAAGTTAATCAAGCAATCATCCAATCAACAAGTACCCAGAAGAGGGGGTCTTGCCCAAACTTATAATAGCAATGAACTAGGGAGTGTGATCAACTCAATCTTTTATTCTCAAAGTCAAAAAAGAATGGACAAACGATTGAATAAATGACTTGTTCTTGGAATCTGATTATCTGGATGTTAATTCTGTCTCTACCACTTACTAGCTTGATTTAACCTTTTGGAGCCTATTCTTACAAATATAAAATATGAATAATACTATTACCTGTCTCACAGGCTCATTGTGAAGGTTAAGTCAAATTCATGGTGCCTGACACATGATCAGAGCACACGGAATACTAGAGATGGTTATCAATAATCTAAAGTGATGCCTCACACAATTTAGCAGGTAGAGATTTTTGTTTGGGGGAGAAGAGAGAGCAGAAAGCTTTACTAAGGCTTCACTGCTCCTCACGCACTAATGGAGGCGATGATGAGAACTTTGTATTTCCAGATGCCAACTGATGACTGGCAATGGAGCTTTCCAAAATGGCCTGTGGAGGATGAGGAGGCCAGTGGCTCTTCTGTGGGCAACTCTCCCTGCTTTGCCCTGGGCAGGATGATGGGGGTGATGGAGCAGTGGTCTGAGGGAGCCATGGCTCAGACAGAGCTGGCTCCCAGGGGAGCATGGGTTGTGTGCAAGGGTATAGTCTCTACTGAGAGTCCTCTGCTACCAGGAGCTCACTGTCCCAGAGCTATTGTGGACTCTTCCTTAGTGTGTTGTCCCAGTAGAAGGCTAGAAAAAGGAAGCCACTTAGGGAAGTTGAGCACAGGATACTGAGGATGGCAGTTGGGAAAGAAAGAGACCACGGCCAATATGGTGGGCATTGGGCCTGCTGGAGGTTGGCTCCGGGATTGTCACCAACAGTGTGGTTCGCTCTATGGTTTTGGCTGCTCCCAAGATTATGGGTACAAACTAACTCTGAAGTAGCCTTTGCAAGAATCATGTGGTGATGTTCAGAGAGACAGTGATGTTAGAAACATTCCAGCAACACCACCTCAGCATGACTGTCTGTCCCATCAAGCACAGAACCCAAACAGAACAGGAAAATAGCATGCATTTTGTGAAAATACCAAGTTTCTCACATTCAAGAGCTCCCCCAATAAACTCCTGAAAGCAGACAGGGGTTCCTTTTTAAAAAGTTGGTGTTCTTTTTTTTTATATGAAAAAGAAATTAAGCAGAAGGGGAATAAAACTTGATTCAGGGAGTAATGTGTGCATTAAATAAAACTGGTGTTGAAAAATCGTCACACCCATCCTTCTTTTTCCCTGTGATTCTTCTTTATTTGGCTTCTAAACAGAGGGGCATGTTAGTATTGCTGTCAGCTTAATAGAAGGCATTCAAGGCTCTAACAGTGGTGGGAGAAAGTGTAGGTAAATGTCTCCTATGCCAGGTATTAGTGAGTACTTCCATGTTATATGCCTGCAGGAAACTTTTTTTTAGTTCCACTGCAGCTCATAAAGGAAACACTAAGACTGAAAAAAAGTAGTAATAAAAGTTAAATCTAGCAAGTGATTAGCACCAGCACTCCAAAAAACTTCAGCCCAGTCTGGGTTTTCACTTCTGCTCCATCTTCATTGCTGCAAAATAAGAGAAAATAGTAGTCAGGTTAATGGAGATATAGAATTTTAAAAAATATGCCCCATTCATATTCAGGTATAGCATCTCATATAAAAAATGGTTTGGAGTAGGAAGTTTTTGTTTATTTTTTCCTCAGTAGCTGTTTTCTTGTTATACAGTTAATGGCAGGATAAAGACACACAGCTGTACCTTCAAATCAGACCCTGATCTCTCGAGAGCTCAGCAGAGCAGTTCTGTCCTCCTGAGAGGGGTGACCATGGCTTTGAGGGGCTGATGCCACCTTAAGGAACAGCCCTGCCATATCCCACCCACACCTCCTCACCCTTCAATCGCTTGGTTAACTTTTCCTTTAGCACTGAGTGCATCATTCCGTAAAATGTAACCTCTAAAACATGGAGGAGGTAAAGTGAACTGGGATTGGATTAAGTCCCAGCTTTTGCAAAAGGGAACATTACAAAAGTGAGAGGCAGCAAATGAACCTCTTGCTATGGAGTACGGAGTGGAGTGGTTCCACTGATTTCTTTATCCATCAATCTCTATTTGATAGGGTTACACTGTCTGGAGCAGACAAGATAAACTTAACTGACTGGAGATTGGTATTAGCAGATTATACCAGTCGAGAAAGAAGTATAAAAGAAAATATCAGAGAGGAGGGCAAAAGAGAAATTTAGTTCTAAAACTGTACTCTAATAGAACAATGTGATGAAATGACACCAGTGGAGGGAAATGACCATAACTTTGTATTTCCAGGTGCCGATGCATGGCTGTCAAAGGAGCATTTCATCCCAAAATGGCTGGTGGAAATTGAGGGAGGTCAGTGTCTCTTCTTTGGGCAACTCTCTCTGTTTTTTGTGTTTTTTAAAATTTTTATTGGAGTATAGTTGATTTACAATGTTGTGTTGGTTTAAGGTGTACAGCAAAGTGAATCAGTTATACATATACATATATCCACGCTTTTTTAGATTCTTTTCGCATATAAGTCATTACAGAGTAATGGGTACAGTTCCCTGTGCTACACAGTAGGTCCTTATTCATCATCTACTTTATATATAGTAGTGTATATATGTCAATCCCCAACTCCCAATTTATCCCTCCCCCCTCCCATTTCCCCCCGGTAACCATAGGTTTGTTTTCCACATCCGAGACTCTATTTCTGTTTTGTAAATAAGTTGTTTTTTGTTTGGTTGGTTGGTTGTTGGTTGTTTTGTCCTGGGCTGGATCACAGGGTGAAGAAGCAATCGTCTGAGAGAGCTGTGGCTCAAAGTTGGCTCCAAGGTGGACATTGGGTATGTGCAATGCGTAAGGAAAGCAGACAGGAAAACTGCACGTGGCATAGCCAAGTGGCTGAGCAGGATGGTGAAATAGGACACGCCCTGCATCATGGAAGAGGAGCTGCATTTGTTAGATTAGAAGGAGGAGGTGGAGGAAAAGTTGCTAAAACAAGAAGTGGCTTCACTCTTGCACTGATTTGTTCTAGCCACAGAAAATCAACAGTCATGAAATAAGTGAGTTGTAACTTTCATCATCTGGAATTCTCTGCAGGTTTCAAATGAAAGGAGAAAAAGCCTCAATGACATCTCCTTTTCTTTCTAATAAATAAAAACTAGCATGTTTTTGATTTTCCTGAGAGTAGCAACATTTGGTAGTTACTCTCACAAAAGACTTAAAGAAATCATCTTCTTTGGCTAACCTTTATGAAGGGCTATTTATTTTACATATCAATACTAAGCACTTTGCATGCATGAATGCAAATCTTAACCATAATCCTTTGATCTCATATTACAGAGAATGAAATTGAGGCTCCAAAGATTAAATATCATGCCCAAGGCCACAGAATTTGAAACTAAACCCTCCTTTGTTCAATGTTTCTTGTTTTTTTTTGTTGTTGTTCATGCAGTCATTAGTTTGTTTCATCCATATTAAAACATGTATCACGTCTGGCTTATAAATGGTAAACTCTCTGTCACCAGAAGAGTTTCAACAGAAGATTTATAAGGCTATACGGGATTATAACATTCAATAAAATATTGGACTAAATGCCCTCTCAATTATCTTTCAAATGTAAGATGTTATAATTATAGGAATAATTAAATGAGACTGAAGAGGAATAAGTATCTCATCCTTTAACACCAGGCTGGCAAACTGAACACTATTTCTCAGCTCTTCCTGAACGCGATGCAAGGTCAAAGTAATGTTTGCCACCACGATTCAGCACCTGGTTTGAAATGACATGATGCTATGACAGGTAGAGTCATGATTTTGGACCTTTTGTGGCCTTTCTACTTTCCTTTGCCAATCTGAGTATAGGTAAAGAGCTGAATAACTTGGGAAAATCAAATGTCTACATTTAAGAAAGATGGAGATCATCAATAAAATAAATAAATCATTATTTTCAGACTAGACCGCTGGCAGTGAAGGCTCAGTATTATATCCTATCACCAGTTGAACAACAGAGTTATTTTGGATAAGAAAATATAAATAAGAAAGACCTTAAGACATTTACAAAATCATAATTTTGACGGGAGTCACATTCCAAAATTTGTTTTGCTTAGAGTTAACTTTGGGTAATAAGTGATGTAGTTGTGAAACTTTAATCCAATATTACAGAAAGAACATTATTAAAGAATGTGCTGTGTAAATTGACTTTTCCTTCCCTTTTAATACATAACCAACTCTGAATATTCTTATCTGCCAATTGAAAGCAGAATGATCTACATATATGTTTCTGTAAAGATGAAACCAGAGCAAATTGTCATTTCCAGAAAATGTGTATCATAATTTATTGACAGCTACATATTCATTTTTTTCTGAAAGATTTTAAATATATGTTGGACACTTACATAACTAATAACTATGGTGTAAAAATACAAGATCTAGTATCAGAATTTATTATCCATAAGCCAGAAGTGATAAGATGTTCATTAGCTAAGGTCCTGCAAAGGTAGGATGGTAGGTGGAGAATGTGGATATAATTAACTCTAGGAAAGACAATATTGAATCTGGGGTCAAAAACATTTAATATCTGGGTTACCTGAGCTCCACATAGTTATTAACGCTGATTCTATTATTTTGTTTGTTTATTTTTAAAAACTAGCACACACAGGAATGTCTGTCCTTCTACTTTCTGACTTCTGCTCAGCTTTTTACCGTGATTCACTACAATATAAAAACCAAGATTAAGGTCTTGAAAAGACTTTGAAGGAGAAACCCCCAAACTGTCAAACCCCCATGTCTCCTACAGTATTCTTAAAGGAGTCCCTAGAAAAGAAAAATCAGTGAGACTCTTTCTTTTTAGCGGCTATTTCAGGGTCAGACTGTCTGAGATTTCAGTTCTGCCCCATGTCAGCCAGGTGTAAGGACAAAGAGAAATGTTCAAAGAGAGGCTTAATTCCCCTTGTTGAAAATAAGTGAAGAGATTTCCCTCCCTTGTTCCTAGAGCAATTTATTTTAGAAAACTTGTCTTTATAAGTACATTCTCCTCTCTTTGAAATGGTGATAAATCCTTGTGAAAACTAGATGGGCATTTTGTCAGCTTTAAGACTCAGGAAAGTCTCAAGGACTTGAGAACCATCTCCTTTGAAAGTAAACATCCGAGGGAGATAGCAGCCTTATCTCCAAGTTTCTCCTAGTTTCTGAGGGAGGGTGGGAGCCTAACTTTAGCTGACACCTGGCTCTAAGCTATAAAACTACCTCTTGTCATAAAGATATGAGAAGTTTCTTTTTCCTTTGGGTAAAGCCAATGAACTAACACAGATGCCCCCCCCCCCAATTAACAGGTGATTTAGGATGAACTGTGTGTAATAAATGGTACTTGTCAAGTCCTCTTACTTGAGGATAAATTGAATTATTGTTTATCTTGAGAACATATACATAATGGGTTATACCTACTCGGCTATATGAAGGGTGAGATTTCTTCTCTCTTTGCATTCTCTTAGTGTTTGTGATAGACATCACATTCTGGTTTGAATGCTTAGTCAATAATATAAGTGTTTTCTTTCTCTACCACCTTTGTGAAGAGGACTCCTGGGTTGGCAAAAATATATTTTTTTTAAATTTTATTTCCTCAACACAGGCTGTGGGCTTACAATATGGGAAGGTCATCTTGATGGGGTCCACTGCTGCTAAATCTGGTTGTCAAAATGTCCTTCTCTTTATTGTTTCCTTGCCCACCTGGATGGCTGGGCAAGGTAGCTACTCATTCAGGTATTCATATGAGGTTTCTTTATAAGACAGATTTACCCTGACCCTCTAGCAAGTTGTCTATCAAAGCATATGAATCTTCTTTTCATCAGCAGTTAAAAATATCCAGATACCAAGTTCTTCCCTATGGTTGCAACCTTGAATGTTGCAATCCAATATTTACCAAAGCTTGATTTTGGTAAATAATATTTATGGGAAATTGCCTGAAGAGAATAGAGTGGGCCCATTCCTCTTGGTAATTTCATTTTTACCCCAGAAAATGAGAGTTGCTTCCATGGACAAATAACTTATTTTTCTCTTTTCTGTGTTCTAATCTGGAGAATACAGATAAAGGAATGAGACACCTGTCCCATAAAATTAGAACTCGAGTCATCAATGGAGGTTCTGGAATTCAAAATAAATAAATAAAATGAACACAAAAACTTATATTTTTGTTTTTGTTTTGCAGTTTATATACACTGCAGGAGCAAATCAGGAGCAAATCAATCCTAGGCGGTCACCTTGCCAGCAGAATTGTTATCTTGGGAACACTTAAGTGTTTATTAAAAATCTGCAAAGAGGAGGAATAAGAAAACAGGAGAAGAATTTGCCTAGTATGTGTTCCATGGGCAGGTAGTGAATGATTAGCTCTCCAGTTGTGTTAATATTAAGTGGATATGAAAGGTCAGAACCAAATGCATTTAATCATGTTTGTGAAAATCAATTGACCCTCAGTTAAAAATAAAATAGTCCTAGGACTGAGTGTAGCAGGTGATGTGAAGAGTGGCAGGTCGGTTTATATCTCATCCCCAGTATGACTTTCACATTTAAACCTGTAGAGAGAGAAGTGGGTATAGAGACTGGTTGTGGATCCAAGTTGCTGAATTCACCAGATGTGATGAATACAATCAGAAATGATGGTTGCTAATAGAATTTAATTTTTTCTAAGTAACTATAATCAGAAAGCATTTATCTCAGGCAGAGAGTCTGCTTTAAATTAGATGGCGTTATATGTACACCTACTTGGAGATTACTGCATTGGTGTCAACAGTTGTTGGTGGGAATGTAAATTGGTGCAGCCCCTATGGCAAACAGTATGGAGGGTCCTCAAAAAACTAAAAATAGAGTTACCATGCAATCCAGCAATCCCATCCCTGGGCATATAGCTGGAAAAAACTAATTCAAAAAGATACCTGTGCCCCTATGCTCATAGCAGCACTATTCACAATAGCCAAGACATGGAAACAACCTAAATGTCCATCAACAGAGAAATGGATAAAGAAGATGTGGTATATATATATATATATATATATATATATATATATATATATATATATATATACACACACACACACACACACACACACACACACACAATGGAATACTAGTCAGCCATAAAAAAGAATGAAATAATGCCATTTACAGCAACATGGATGGAACTAGAGATTATTATACTAAGTAAAGTAAGTCAGAAAGAGACAAACACCATATGATATCACTTATATGTGGAATCTAAAATACAACACAAATGAACATCTCTATGACACAGAAACAGACTCACAGACATAGAGAACAGACTTGTGGTTGTCAAGGGGTTGGGGGAAGGGAAGAAGGTTTGGGAGTCTGGGATTAGCAGATGCAAACTATTATATATAGGATGGATGAACAACAAGGTCCTACTGTAGAGCACAGGGAACTATATTCAATATCCTGTGATAAACCATAATGGAAAAGAATATGAGAAAGAATATATATATGTATAGCTGAATCACTTTGCTGTACAGCAGAAATTAGCACAACATTTTAAATCAACTATACTTCAATAAAATTTAAAAAATAAATGCAAGCATACTCAAAAGAAAAGAAATATATGAAAGTGATCTTTCTTTGAAAATTGATCAACCAGCTGATCACAATGGTTAAGTCCATTGTTTAGGGGTCTCTCTTTCTTCTATGAGGGTTAATCAGTGGCCAAGCATTTTATAAAGTGCCAAATAAAATGCTAAATAAAACATTCTTTGGAAGTACTAGCCCCCAGACCCAACTCGCACCAAATGCTATGCCTGGCCCCAGCCTAAGTATTTTCCAAACCTGTGTAGAATGTCAAAGGAAACATAAAGCATTAGGTTTTATTAACTCAATTACAGTGAATCTCTGCATAGAACAGATCTCTCAGAAGTAATCTACCATAGATTAAAGTACAGGTTAAACTTTTATGACATTAGACAGGAAGAATTTGTGACCCAAATTTTTATTAATTCAAAGCATTCCCTGGAATACCGTTTCTTATGATCCTCCTGCTTTTACTTTCAAATTTTTGTTTCCAAGGTTGATTTGATTGACTTTTCTAGACTGCCAATGAAGGAGCTAGAATTTGAGGATCTCAATTCCTGTTGTACATGTAAATCACCGGTGGAGATTTTAAACCTGCATTTGCCCACCTCCAGAGATTCTTTTTTTTTTTTTACACTTTTATTTTTGAGCTTAACAGTTTATTTTGATTTTGACTTTTAAAAAATACCTCTATGCATTGCTTTAAAAAAAAAACAGTGCTTTTAAGAGCAACAGAGCAATAATGAGATATCTTTTTCCATTTCAATTTCTCTGATTTCTAAAGAGAATCTGAAAATTATCAAGGGACCAGTAGAGACATTTTTTGTTTTTTTTTTTTTTTTTGATTGATAGTTTTTTGTTTTATTGGAGTACAGTTGCTTTACAGTATTGTGTCAGTTTATACTGTATAGCAAAGTGAATCAGCTATACGTATACATATATCCCCTCTTTTTTGGATTTCCTTGTCATTTAGGTCACCACAGAGCACTGAGTAGAGTTCCCTGAGCTATACAGTTGGTTCTCATTAGGTATCTATTTTATACATAGTATTAATAGTGTACATATGTCAATCCCAATCTCCCAGTTCATTCCAGCACCCCCTTCCCCTTGGTATCTATATATTTGTTCTCTATGTCTGTGTCTCTATTTCTGCTTTGTAAATAAGATCATCTATACCAATTTTTTCAGATTCCACATATATGCATTAATATATGATATTTGTTTTTCTTTCTGACTTACTTCACTCTGTATGACAGTCTCTAGGTCTATCCATATCTCTACAAATGATCCAATTTCGTTCCTTTTTATGGCTGAGTAGTATTCCATTGTATATATGTACCACATCTTTATCCATTCCTCTGCTGATGGACATTTAGGTTGCTTCCATGACCTGGCTATTGTAAATAGTGCTGCAATGAACATTGGGGTGCATGTGTCTTTTTGAATTAAGGTTTTTTATATGCCCAGTAGTGGGATTGCTGAGTCATATGGTAGTTCTATTTTAAGTTTTTTGATTTCATTTTCCTAGAGTGGAACCCTGCTCTTAGGGCTTTTAAAAAGTCCCTGGAGATTCTAAGGTTTAGCCAGAGCTGAGAACCACTGACCTAGATGAGAAGTCAAATTGTTGTTTTCAGTTAGTTGTCTTTAAATGGACTTCATAAATCATAGGACTTGTAAAAATGATGATCATATTAAATCAGATAAATCTGAGGTCTCTGTTTTTAAATGAATTACTGAGCTATTTGAAAAACTAGTGTCTACAAAGAGCAGGATCAAATGCAAGAAACAGGAGTCTGGCAGTAAGAAAGGGAGACTGCTATCTTTAGGAAATGAGAGAAAACCAAGAGGGAAATTCTCAGATCTGATCAAGGTTCTTCCATGAGTGTTTATTTGCACTGGATTTGTAACTAACTTTACGCCTTAGTTCATATGGTTGTAAGACGAGAATTGCTTTATAAAAACAGGTAGTTTTCTTGTTTGGTGCTTTATAAAAACAGGTAGTTTTCTTATTTTGTGGGTAAATAAATATCAAAAAGAGGGTTTGGGAAAAATACATGGGTAAATATTACAGTCTGATCACATATCATAAGGAATTGTAAAAAGTTGTTAAATTGCTCCCAAATGTGCTAGCGTAACTAAGAAGTAAAACCCAGCATACTAGGTGGATAAAATGGTAGTTTAATTATTTATGTTTCTTTTATTTATTTTAGTTTGATATATATTTATTTATTTTTATTGAAGTATAGCTGATTTACAATGTGTGTTAGTTTCAGGTGTATAGCAAAGTGATTCAGCTATATATATATATATATATATATATATATATATTCTTTTTCAGATTCTTTTTCATTAGAGGTTATTACAAGATATTGAATATAGTTCCCTGTGCTATACAGTAGGACCTTGTTGTTTATCTATTTTACACATAGTAGTGTGTATCTGTTAATCCCAAACTCCCAATTTGTCCCCCCTCTTTCCCCTTTGGTAACCTTGTTGGTTTTCTATACCTATGAGTCTGTTTCTGTTTTGCAAATAAGTTCATTTGTGTCAAATTTTAGATTCCACATATAAGTGATATCATATGATATTTGACTTTCTCTCTATGACTTACTTCACTCAGTATGACAACCTCTAGGTCCATCCATGTTGCTGCAAATGGCATTATTTTCTTCTTTTTTATGGCTGAGTAATATTCCATTTTGTGATATGTGTGTGTGTGTGTGTGTGTGTGTGTGTGCGTATACATTTCTTTTAATACTAAGAGTAACTCACTATCTCTCACAATTGTTAAACTTCAAACTGTAGGGGTTTTTATGGTGTTTCTTTATATATTCTAAACATGAGAGTTGAAATCATTTTTTCACAATCTTATCCACTAGCTTAATGTTAAGTTTTATCTCTAGGATTGTGATAACTGGTGCCCAAAAAATGCAAATACTACATCTACCCTGTTCTTCTCAGCAATGGAGTCTTTCACATTACCTAAGATTCTCTTAATTCAGCATTTATTATCTGAACCAGATGCTTTTGTTATTTAAACAACCAACTGACTTTCTGTTATTGTGTAGAAACATTCTTATTTCTATCTGTAGTCTCTGTAAGCTTGAGCCAAAATTGTGATGTTTGAAAGAGACCATTTGATTATTTTTTAACATTCATCGAAAATGTACAAAATTTATTCAAACTTTCTCCTTTTTTTGGAACTACATATTTGTCCAATTGTTTTACTATTACACAATTTGCCACCATCACAGTGAAAGAGCTGGCACATTTGACAGAGTTAATCTCCTTAATATATAAAGGGAGTTTACAACTCAATAATAAAAATATTACTAGACCAGTAGATAAATGCTTAACATGATGCAAAAGCAAAATAGACAAGAATAACCAAAAAAGACAGAATTTTTAAATGCAAATAAAAATCAAAGATAATTTCCTCTTTTACACTTCAAATATTTTAAAGCATGATTTTAAAGGGGAAAAAGATTTAAATAGTATAGATAGAGATTTAGACAAAGATAGCTGGATAGAGGAAAGTAGATTGTTTAAGAGCATAGGTCCCAGGCAGTCATATCTGGATTCCATTCCTGACTGTACAGACACTTGTCAGCTATTTGACTTTAGGCAATAAATGGATTTCTCTTGGCCCCAGTTTCCTCATCTGTAAAATGGGAACAATAATACTTAACTTACAATGTTTTGTGAAGATTAAGTGAAATAATGCATCTAAAGTGCATAACATGGTAACATATAATAAACTCTCAATAAATTGGCAATTATAATAATTCTCAATGCTGACAGATATATAGTACACAGAAACAGGTATTATAACAAGTTTCTGGTAAGGTGAATTACTACAGCTGTTCAGCAATGCAACTTGGCTACATGTATCAAAAGTTTCCCATATGTCCATACTCATTACACCAATAATCCTTGTTTTAAAAATAATCAGAGATATGGTCAAGGATACAAATTCACCCCTATTCATAACATGCCTTTATATTTTAATGACTAAAATTATAGCAGAGAGACACATCAGTCCTGTATGATATGTTTCAAAATTTGCAGAAATAGGGATGTCACTTTATGAAATACACCCTAAATTCTGGAAAATATGCTTGGGAAAAAATTCAGATTTCATTTAGAATTTTATTTGGAATTTTATTTTCTCATTGCTCTTTTGTATTATTATTATTTTTTTCTAAACTTGGAGGCTACAAAACTGAGCAGGCCTCATTTGTGAGGGTATCTGGAATGAATGAATGAGCTCACTTTTTACCTTCTTAAGGATAAGTCCTTTAAAAAGCATTTTTTTCCCCACATTTACCACTTTGAAGGGATATAGAAGAAGAAAACATTGTTCAATTATCTTGCTCTTAACACAAAATTTAATTTTTTTTACAAAACTTTTTCTTGTCTCTTTGGCATAGCATTTATAAAAATAAAAAGGTTTTTTGCATTTATTTTTATCTGTCAGCTCAAAATGTGGAAGTGGTTAAACATTTGCATGAAATTCAGAGGTATGTTTGAGATGGCACACTCTGGCCTGTATGCTACCTGCCATATGCAAAATTCCCTGGGGGATGGGAAACTGAGCTACCATGAGGTCCTGAGACCTCTGACTCAGAAGACACATATAAGTGTTATTGGATATCCATTGACCCTCTAGAAAAAGAAGACAACAGTGGTTTCACATAAGAATCCAAAGAGAAAATCACGAAGACAGAAGAGATAGAAGTTAGTTTGTGACCAAGGTGCTACACACATGGGGACCTCTAGTACCACTTCCACATTGAGAAGCAGCAAGAATTTACTCATGTGACTATCAGAGTAGGCCAGTTCATTCTTTCTTTTTTTAAAAAAAAACTGATTTTATTAATATTTTTTTAAAACAAGATTGGCTTATTTCTACAACCTAATATCACATGGAAACAGATAACCAGATCTCCAATTGTATCTTCCATTTACCTCTTCGGAATCAAGAGTTTCGTGTTCCGGAATAGCCATCATTGGATGACTCAACTTCACAGAAAAGACGCCCAGGAAGTAAACAGGGATAGAAGTAAGGAGAGATAAATGTTTAAATTTCATTTAAGTTGACAGTTGAATGATGATGTAAGTATATTATTGCTGATCATATTCTACCAATGTAAACATTAAGATTTGATTGTTATTAAAAACAAAGGAAGATACTCTTAACATAGAAAAAAATTTTAGCAGATGGTGAATCCTTGGAGCCTAAGACCACATCTTATTTATCTCTGTGTCCCACATAAGCTCTAACAGTGTTTGGCACACAGCAGAGACAGTTATTAAATGTTTATTGAATGAATGAATTGTTAAAACACACTGGCAGTTATCAGAGAGAGGAAACAAAGTTAAATTTATGTTGCCACTCTCACAATAGCTCTCAAACCGAAAAGCTCCAAAGCAAAGGAGACAAATCATGCTTAGACCTGCAATGCAGATGCATCTGTACATAGTGAACGCTTAAGTGAAATGTAAAACATTGTGCATTATTGTGAACATTAAGAATCTCAAAACACAAGGACTTCATAAACATTGTAATCTTACCAGATGACACTATTATCATGCAGTTTACAACACAGTGACACTTTAACAGAGGGAGGTTCTTTTGTATATAGGAATTTTTATTATTGCATGGGTCTTCTGAGCACTATACATACACTTAAACCTATTCAGACAGAAGAAAAGTCATAGATATGCAAGCAAAAGAGACAGAATGAAGGACACAGACAAGGAGAAAACAATCATTTATAATAAATCTGCTTACCCCCTTTATTTTTTAACCATCTCTCCTCACTCCAACATTAGAGTAACCACAATACCTGATTTTCTTGGAGCATTCCCAGTTTCTACAATTATTCTGGGCAAATTCGGGCTGTGGAAATAATTGGCCCCCTTTTACTCTCAACCTGGTCCTGATTTGATCAATAAATCATCGGATCAGTGATCAGCCCCTGATGCTCCAGGGCGATTCAGGGGGTCCCAGCAATGCACCCTTGGCCCTAGGAGGACATCACCAGAGGCTGCTGGGGAGGCCAAGGAGGTCCCATCTCACTTTCCCTCTGTTCCAGCTGATTTTCAAGAAAGGAGCCTGCTTTTATTTACAGCTACAGCTTCATTAAATGCCAACCATTAAATTGTGTCCCAACTATGAAATTCTCAGTGTCATAACATCAGGGATCCCAGCTTCCTGAGACCATTACTTTAAGTAGAAGCATGATCTGTCCCCAAGCCAACTAGAGATCCAAATAGTTTTCCAAAAATCAGCTGAAAGCACCTACTTTCTCCTGTTCATCAGGGTCCCCTGAGATTGTAAACCTGGCTTAGGATCAGATGCTATGTACCTCTTCAAACTTCAGACCAAGACAATTGGTCCTAGAGACAGCAAAATCTTTAGCATACCTAGGCTAAATGGTATGATAATTCTATGAATCATTGAAGTTTGTACCATGACAAATCCCCATTCTCCTAGTCTCCTAAGATAGAGTAGGATAAACATCCTAAAATTTGAAAATGTTGTTGCACCAATAAAATATTCAACTGAGATTGGAAAAGCAATTGAGTAATTACATGATGTCTATTTTACATTCTATCCCATCTTTCCAATACAGGTATTCATTCATTTAAATCCATTTTATTCTAATCTTGAATTTCAAAAACTATGTATTAACTACCCTAACCAACAAAAGAGAACAGCAAATGACTGATCCTAATTAATTGGTAATCCCCAAATCATTTATATTTGGCTTTGGAATGCTTTCCTCTGTTTATGATCTTGGGTCCCAATAGGTTTGCTTTCTTATTATCCTCAAGGTGACCAAAAACATTACATAAAATGTGCTACTGTTAATGGAGTTAGTCATAGTAATTTATTGTGTAGCCACATGATAAATTCGTTATATGTATTTGTTTATTTAGTGTTGACAGCAACCTAGTGAGGTGAGCGCTAATTTTACCCTGATTCACAAATGAGGAAACAAAAGCCCCAAGAGTCAGGATAACTTCTTCGAGGTCCAGAGCTCGTTAAGTGGCAGAGTCATGATTGGAATCCAGAGTGACAGTCTCTGGAGACTGTTTTTTCAAAGCAGTAGGAAGGGGTAACATGTCACTGAGAGACGGGAGCGGGGAGACAGAGGGAGGGAGTGGTGTGTGCGCCATTTTGCAAAAGGGAAAGCCGTGCGCTAAAGGCAAGAGTGTCAGAGTCAGAAGCAGTTTGGAGTGGTTGGTGTAGCTGGTGTCTCCATTCAGGAGACACAGACAATGAAGCTCATATGTCAGACGAGGAGTCTAGGATTCATTCTCTAGGCAGTGAGAAACCACTGAATCTCCAAGCAAGAAGGGGACACGTGCGATCAGACTTTCATGTCAAATAATGTCACCCTGGCTGATGTGCAGAATATGGATGGGGGAGGGGGGTTGGAGGATATGTAAGTAATCAGAGAGACAGGATAAAGAAGAAGGTCTAAATGAAAGTGTTGCCTTAGAGAATAGAATCAATTCAAGTTTTCCTGGGTGACTCTAGGCCCCCCTACTCTCTAGGGTGAGTGAAGGAGCATCAGGCAGACACATTGATATTTTGTTGATTAGGGAAGAAAAATTACGAAATGTTCCAGAGGAATACTGTTGAAGTTGGTACGTGTGCAGAATGCAGAGGTTTTGTAAAACATGAGGTCTGGAGATGTCACATGGGGAGAACAAATATGGCGGGAACATCCTCTCACAGTCAGAATGAGAATGATGACACTAAAACGTTGAAATAAATTCCATATAGGTGGGTGGCTTGTTATCCAGAGTCAGTGGATACAGGAAGACAGAGAGAGTCCTCCAAGCCTGTTTACTTGGTGGTGAGTGTTCTAGAGGACAAATTACTATTTTGTCTCAAAAAAAAAAAAAAAAACCCTGAAAAGTTACAAATTTTATCATCAGAACATTATTCAACATAGATGGATCGATGAAATGGAAAGCTTGAGTGAAATGAGACAAAACATCCTTTCATCCTGGATGGAAACTCCAGTCCCAGATATCGTATAACATTCATCAGAAAACTCCAGTCCCAGATACTGTATAATATTCATCAGACCTTTGCTCACTCACCACTGTGGGCTAATCAACAAGCCGAATTTGAATGATATCTTCGGTTGAGTTTTATTACATTCTTTATCACAGCTGCCACCACACAAATATAAAGCCTTGTGGAGTGTTTGTTACCAGTGTGGGGCTTTCTCATAAATGTCACTGCATCTCCAGAGCTAACTTCTCTGATAAAGACAGATAAAATTACCTCCAACCAACTGGAGAGAACCCTACAACTAGAAAAAAAGAAAATATGCCGAATGTGGTGAAATCAATTAAGTCTTAATCTACCCGAGGAATGGCATTCAGAGCTGTAACTTTGTGAAACAGCTCTCCCTCCTGTGCAAAGATGAAGTAGATTTTCTTGCCTGCCAAAAATGATGAAGTGTTACAAGAAACGTTCCCATTTTTAAATCACTGAGGGTGCTACACCTGCTATTCAGAATTCACTCCTCGGGATTGCTTTATAGCTGAACCACATCCTCTTGTAAACCTCCTTTGCTCCATGTGTCTTCAGGAAGCTGTTCCCCCTACTCTGTCTCCCACTGAGGTTTGTGAACCACTCAAGCTAGAGTGTAACCTTCTTAAGAACATCTCTCAGAAATAGACGTGACAATTACTGCAGCGATACCTACATAAAGCACTGTGTTTCCTGAGTACAGTATTGTCATCGTGAGACTGTGAGCCACTGCACATCATGTACATTCGATGCTATTCACTTTTAGGTCAATTGTACCTGGCACAGGGACCACTCAGCACAGGAGACGCAGAATGTGTATTGAATAAATAAATTAATAATGAGAGAGAGAAGGAATGAAATAGAGAAAAGAGAAATCTGCATTAGTGAAGACTTAGAATTGCTTACTGCATTCCCCAAAGTCTCTTCATTGGTAAGAAATTTTGCAAACTAGAGACGTTTCAACCAGCACTATGGCACGTGTGTGTTCTGTTTAAGTCCCTCATGATTCTTCTGCTTAAAGTCAGACAGAGGAAGACAAATATCATATGATATCCCTTATATGTGGAATCTAAAAAAGTGATATAAATGAACTTATATACGAAACAGAAACAGACCCACAGACATAGAAAACAAACTTATGGTTACCAAAGAGGAAAGGGGGGAGGGTAAATTGGGAATTTGGGATTAACAGATACACACTACTCTATATAAAATAGATAAACAACAAGGACCTACTGTATAGCACAGGGGACTATATTCAATATCTTTTAATAGCCTATAATGGAAAAGAATCTGAAAAAGAATATATATATATATATATATATATATATATATACATATATATATATATATATGTGTATGTATAACTGAATCACTTTGCTGCACACCTGAAACTAACACATTGTATATTAATTATACTTTAATTTTAAAAAAAGAAAAAATAATAAATAAAAAGAGCTGAATTTAGTTGTCAATGTTTGAGTCCACAGATTCTACTTGCAGGCTTGTGTCTCTTTCTCTTGAACTGCTCAAGGGTCCTGCAACCCTAGGCCTGCAATCGTCTTGATATGCACATGACTGCCCCTGTTAGATGAAGCTAATCTCCAGGTCAACACAGTGCCCACCACTCCCAGTAAGGGAGGTCAAGGGTCAGAAGTCACCTATGATCATACATAAACGTCTGGTTTACTTCACTCACCTAGGGGATCTGCCTGGCCAAACAAAACACTTGAGTTTTTAATCCCTGATTTACAACACATCCCAGCCCATAGGAAGCACCTGGAGAGTCCCGTAAATTTCAGATTCTGACGCAGCCGGTCTGGGGAGGGTCCTGAGCGTCTGAATTTCTAATGGGTCTCAGCTGAGATCAACAATACCATAAACTGAGGAGCGAGACCACAGCCCAGATTTTTGTATGAACTGATGGAATTGATGTTTTTCAAATATTTATTTATTCACAACTGAAATTAGCTGTATTCAAAATGTCCTCATCAATTAAGTTACACTGTGCTTGTGTAATTAAATACTTTACCACAACGCTTTTTTATTGAGTACGTGCTCATGTACCAGACACTTTACTGGATGTTAGAGATATGACAGTGAGCGAACAGGCATCCTCCCTGCTCTTGGAGACCGCAGTGCAGTGGGAGAGGAAGATATTAACTATATAATCAGGAATATACAGAAACAAACACAATATAATGTGTTCTGAAGGACAAGTTCAGAGTGCTAGGAGGGTTCATCACAGACAAATCAGACCTGGTCTAGAAATAGGAAGGAATCTCTTCCCAAGAGGCTGAAATCTACAGGATAATTCTCTTCATAGAGATAAGAGGGACACAGTTCATGTGGTGTAAGTAGCTGAAAAGAAGTTACTCACCGTTGGGCTGATGGGAAAATAAGGAGAAAATTCAGAGTGAATGGACCAAATGAGTGAGAAAATCAGAAACCCAGGCTAGAGAATTACCGTGCAGGGATTTTGCCTGCATCAGCTCCACTTCAGAAGTCAAGGAGTAAGCCCTTGAAAATGCTCATTAAATGAATCAAGGCTGTTTAATATGTCTGTCTCATTGCCCAGAAAGACTGCAAGCTGCCAGAGGACAGGGTCCATAATATGCTAACACTAGCTGGTTGATTTTACTGCTCAAGATTCTATGCCTGGTTGCAGCAACATGGATAGACCTAGAGATGATCATACTAAGTGAGCCAGAGAGAGACATATATCATATTATATCACTTATATGTGGAATCTAAAAAAAATGATACAAATGAATTTATATACAAAACAGAAATGGATCCACAGACATAGAAAACAAACTTACGGTTACCAAAGCGGAAAGAGGGTGGGGGAGAGATAAATTTGGAGTTTGGGATTTACATATCCACCTACTATATATAAAATAGATAAACAACAGGGACCTACTGTATAGCACAGGGAACTATACTCAATGTCTTGTAATAACCTATAAGGGAGAAGAATCTGCAAAATAATATATATATACAAATATATATATATACACACACATATATATATAACTGAATCACTTTACTGTACACCTGAAACTAACACAACATTGTATTAAATCAATTATACTTTAATTTTAAAAAAAAGTCAGGAGATTAGACTATGTGCATTAAAAAAAAAAAAAGATTCTATTCCTGGAACAAAACATGGGCAGTGCTCTGAGTTTGTCCTTAATGAGGGCAGTTCATGATATGTGCTATGAGGACACACCTGCTTTCATGATGATCAGAAACATACCACTCCTATCCATATGTCTTAAAGATTTCATCTGCATTAGCTTGGGATGTTTTTTTAAATTACAAAACAACTTCAGTAGCTTGAATATTTATTTTTAGAATTTAAAGGTACAGCATTTATTTTGGGTGATGCCCAAAGGTTTACACATTTGTCTATGTCACTACCTTCCAATGTAAACTGGGAAAAACCACTTTGTCTCAGTTTTCTCATCTTTAAATTCTGGGTGCTAACTAGGTGATTGCCAGTTCCTTCTGTCCTTGGATGAAGCAAAAATCTCTTTATTGATGAATGATGCTGTCTCCGAAAAAAAGAGTTCTTCCTTTTTGGAATCTCCTGCACTGAACCACAGCTGAGGTAGAAGTTACACCTACAGGGAGGGTAAAAATGACCTCTCCATGGAATGTTACCTGGGATCCTTAATATCAATTCTTAGCTGTGCCACTTTCTCCGTGTGTGAAGTTTTATAAACACTATGAAGTTTCACAGCATTCCTTTGTGTATTCCCTGAGTATTCTCAAATGCTGAGGTGGAATTTGGTACATGTTAATTGTTTTAAAAACCCACAGGTAACTCCCTGTTAAGTCCTGATCATTAATATCATTACATGGATGTCTAAGGACCAGTTGAGTCTTACACCAGTAAGAAAACAGGAATTTTCTGCTCTGATCTTTGTAATAGGTCTTTTGAGATATGGCTGTAAATTCCCCAATTATACTATTTTTTATTCTTGGCCTTTTCTTTCCACCCTAGGAGGCCCAGACTCGGGACACATTTGAATTCCCTCTTCCTCCAAAGACCACCTTCAAAAGGGCAGCAGGATGGAATTTTTTCTTCTATGTGTTCATCCTGTTTTGAAGGCAAACACCACCTCCCCATGTTTACTCACATTTTTCATCTAAAGTTGCTTCTTTCTTAATTGAAAAACCACTCCCCCTGGGGGATTAACCGCCTCATTCACTTTCTTCATTGCACAGCTCCCGGGTTGGAATGGAAATGAAGCAAAATCTACCTTCTAACAACACTTTAGGACTCAAAATAAATTCCAGAACCTGAAGTTGGAATTGACAAGGAAGCATATTTGCTGTTCTCTTTCTTTCCTCTATCCTTTAAAGGCACAATTAGTTCCTTAGTACTACAGGCAAAACATCCTTTTCAGTTGTTCTCAGAATCTAGTACTAACTCTAGTACAATCATAAACCAAATGTCTCCTTCACAAAAGATGATGTTGGCAGAATTTTTCTCCCTCTGTTCTCTCTCTTCTATAGAACAGAAGGGGTATTAGCCATTTTATTCCAATGTGACATACAATCCCTGCCCTGCCTTAGCCCCACCCCAGCTATTCCTAATTTGTAACTAGTTGCAAGAAACTTACCCTAGAACCCAGGAGTGTGTCAAGAGATGTCAACTGGTGTATCATAAAAATTTGGAAGTGTTTCTGAAGATGAAGAACAGGCATGACTGTGATGGGGTCAGTCTGTGCCCCCATCACCTCCAGAGACCCTGGACCAGACCCCACTCTGTTCTCCCCTAAAACAACACCCCCAGCAGCATCTTTGAGGGAGAGGATATGTGAATCGTTGGTAGGCAAATGAGCTGAGGACAGTAAGCCTACAGGTCAAGTGGAAGGCTGCCTCCTGCATGGTGTCTGCCCGTCCTGTCTCCCTGGACTTGGACCCTGTTCCTCCATCCCCACATCTCCCTCTGCATTATTCCAAGCCACATTTCAGGAACGATGTAAGCACCTCCTAACACTCTTATCATGTCAGTTATATGCCTTTGAGCTTTCAGTACACGCATGTTCTCTGCCCCACCACTGGTCCCTGCCCCAACTATATTGTCCTGCCAGGCACTGCAACTTGGTCTTAGATGGCAGCCATTCCTGAGGGATTCCGACAGCCTTGCTTTCTGGAGCCTTGTTGTAATCTAAGATCTCCCCTCTGGAGACTGTCTTCTTTGACTCCCTGCTACGTCCCTGCTAGAACCACATCCTAACAACAAGGTATCTCTTTATCCAAATTAAAAATCATGAAATAGGTGGGGTATTTACTGGTTGCCAAAAACCCATGGAAAAACTCTATGTTTACTTACGTTATGTTAGTAGGTTTCAGCCATTCCAAAGAGTGAGTGAGATCTTTTGAAAATCAGGGTAAAAATGCTACCAAGTTTGTCTAAGATTTTTATCACCTAAAATTTGATGCACTGTTAAAATATCATATAAATATAGAAGCATAAAATATGTTCTCAGTCATACAGGGCCTGAGAATATTTGCCAAGTAAAGACCCACCTTAAAACTTTCTTGGATCAAGGACTCAAATAAGAAGATAAATAAACACAGAAGGAAGCAGCAAGAAATATAGGAAGGTAAGGTAATAAAACACCCTGAGCAAGTGTATCATTGCCATAAAAAAAAGCCACAAAAAGCTATGGAAAAGAAAGAGAGAAATTATAACCATAAAATCCCAGAAATAAAAATCTAGAATTGGACAATATCAACATGATGAAAGATAATGGAAGGGACCAAATGAACTTGTCTTCCTGGGAGAAAACATAGATATTGACAGGGGTGTATAAAAGTGAATATGAGCCCTAAGTTAAGGGCAATCATAACAACAAAATAGGATGAATAAATTCTACGCTAATAAACCCATATCTCTTGGATGGAAAACTGGAAAGAAGAGATAAGAAATTATAGTAATGGAAAATGTAAAATAATATGGCAGAATTAACGTCATGTAATAAAATAATCTCAGACACGAAGAGAAGTCTCTTGTGATAAAATAAAAAATCAAGATGGGAGAATATATGCTCAATAAGAGACACACACAAACAAGAAGTCATATAAAAATTGAAAAAAAGGAGGAAAAGATGCATCTGTCCAATATGAGCCAAAATAAAACTAAAAGTGCAGGCTTATTATCTTTAAAATGGAATTCAAGAAAAAAATTTATAAGGGACCAAAAATAATTATATACCGGTAAAAAAAAAAATCACTGAACAGGAAGATGTGACCATCATAAACATGCATTCCTAATAATATAGTCCCAAAGTTCTAATATGTCCCAATGATTGAGCTGTAATTCTTTGAGGAGTGATCTTACACATCGTTTGAATGTCTCAAGAACTAAGGAAGCGTTTCAGTGTCCAATGGGAGCTAAGTGAACTCTTTTAAACAACCTGAGGAAAGGTCCAATCCCACTGTGATATCCTTCTTGTGCAAAAGAGATTTCTATTTGATTCACAGGACATATGGACCATATGGCTTATATGAGGACAAATGGGTATCATTATTTGATGGCCGTTAATCAAGTGTCTAGTTGTACTTTGATCAGTCACACATGGGTAAACTTCAACAAATTTAGCAATCGGAAACAATTTTATGGTCATATTTTAGTAATAGAAGTAAAACAGTAGTCACATTAAGCAAAAGGAAGCAACATAGGAAAATTTTGCCCTGAAGTTTCAAAATAAGAAACTCTTTAACTATGTAAATGCCACATATCACATATGGCTTTTGTTGCATGGAGTAAGTAGAAAGGTAAAAGAAATTAAAGCAATGAGACCAACAATTAGGTTGAACTATGTGAAACTGATAAAACTGATGTTTTCCTACATCAAGAACTATTGAATAAGGCAATTTCATAGGGATCAACCTCATATAAAAGATAGTTGCTTATCTAACCTTCTTTTTATGCTATTCCTTTCCTTAAATATCTTTTAAGAAATACATATTTAAATATCTTTTAAATATATGTATGTATTTTGTATATATGTATGTGCCGAAGTGAGCACAAAATACATACATACAAAATACATATATTTTAAAGACTCACTTGCAAAGATAAATGCTTCCATCAGGGATTTCATTTATTTCAGAGCCTGCAGCTGCCTCCTTCTACAGACCATCGCCCTCAGCTGAGAAGAGCATCCCAACGCTGAGTTCCTTGACCCTGTACCCACACCGAGACCCACAGCTGATGATGACTGGTAAGGTGTATCCTTTGCCTCAAGGGTGGGTGACCTTGCAATTTATGCTCCAGAGCCCTCTCCCTGTGAATTAGGCAATGGCTAGCCTGTCTGCGATCACTCTTCCTCTTCTCCTTGCCCTTCCCAATCTTGATGTACACCCTCCCTTACAGGACGTTTTTCTGGAGAGCCATGCCCTCAGCAAATCACAAATACGGGAAACACTGTCTCAGGCTCAACTTCTAAGGAACCTGGTCTAAGACATCAGGCAGTGGGGATGGGACAGGTGGCAGCTGAGTGCTGTGAAACACCAGGGGCTCATTTTTCCTTAGTGCCTCCATCTGAACAAGGCGCAAACAATGCCTACGAAACACAAGCATGGTCTATCAATTCTAAGGGGCCAGCGTGTTATTTTACAAGAGCTTTAAAACGAATCTTTCTCCAAATATACTTTCCTTGCTAAAAATGCCATCCAGCCTGCATCCTACTGCACATCTCTTTCGAATTAGCAAATTCTTAATTTTTAAGGTGATTTTATTAAAAGCATTACAATGAAAACTTTCAGCTAGATGGCAATACGTGAGCTTAGGGACAGATACATAAAAAATGGATTGTTCTTCTTTCCTGGAAGAAATATACAAGTCAACTGCTTGTGATTATATTAAGTACATTTTTAAATGATAACTGACAATGAGATAACCCAAAACATGCCTGGTTTCAAATGCCAGCCTGTCATTAAGGCACCTATGGTGTTTAGATGTTCTTTTTGCCCTCTAGTGGAGAACCTAACAAAATATAATTAATACTTAATTTTTCAGAACTGCTTCTCTTAAAATACCTGCTCACTGGCATTCTTTTTTATTTTTTTAATGTTAAAAGTCCAATTAATTTGCATTTAGCCATTTTAAACAGAATGTTCTTCCTGAACATATACAAATTCATCCATTTAGAAAACAATTTGGCATAGGCCAACAGGGGTCAGGTTTTGGTTTCCTGAAAAATCTCAAACATTAAAAACCAATTTTGAGTTTATAGAGCTTCTTCTCCTATTCCACCCACCTCAAATGTTCTCTTCTAAAGCATCTTAATAGTTATCCAATTCCCATTAACGCCAAAAGTTGTCAGAGAAGTTTTAGAATTAAGAGCAAGGCAGTTTATCTCCATGATGATAGAAAATAAATTACCTTGGTTTATTTACACAGAAGGTTTTCTAATTATGTAGACAGAACACAAACAGACATAATTAATGAGGAGGATAAAAAGAGGTTTTGCTTCCAAAAGTCAAGATGACTTTTTTCAATAAATGTGGCTACCTCAGTACATTCTTGTCAGAGTTTTAGATAAACAGTGGCTCTCTTAGCCACTAACTTTTGGAACTGTGGCTGCCCAAGAAGGTGGTTCACAATAAACCCAGGCTCTGGCAATCACTCACACCGGCCCTTGGGTGTGTCACTTGGCATCTTTAGTCTTCAGTTTCCTCATCTGGAAACTGAAGGAAGCCGGGTGGCCCCGGTGGTTATTTAGTTCCTGTCCTGATGTCTCCGTCCTGTCCTGTCATTTAACCAGAAGGAAGCCTGTGATTCCAGAGAGGAGATGTCCAACAGGGTGGTGATACAGCTTCAGCAATAGATTTTTTTTTTTTGGGAGGGGAGGCAGTTTCTTAAGAAAAATTTGTCAAGTACCAGCTTTTAAGCCCGTTCTGTGGAATCCTGTACACATTATTTACACTTTCTGAGCCTCAGTTTCTTCATATGTAAAATAAAGGGGATAAAACCTACTTTATGATTGTTTTGAAACTGAAATAAAATACTGTCTATAAAGGAAGTGGCCTGTGGTCTACTTTTTATAAATATCAATTCCTCTTGCACAAAATCTTGGGGATGCCTCATCTCACTCCCTGATTTCTTCTCACAAGTTCGATGAGGCCAGTGAGGAAGAGCTGTCCAGCAGTCTTACTTCTTGCTAACTTTAAACCATATTTCCCGATCCCAGTGGTTTCCTCAATACTCTGGCCTGCTTTCATTTTCTCAAGCTCATCCTGTTCCTTTTCTTTCCTGACTGGAAAACTTTACCCATGCTGTTCCCTCTGCCTAGATGCCCAGCCTGGCCCCAACCTTTGCTTCCTTCTAAACCTCAGATGAGACATCATTTCCTTACTAAGTCTCTCCCAATTCATCAGATGAGATCAGGACCTCTGTTCTATGCACTCATAACTACTTGTCTTCTGCATGGCAGGTGTCACAACGATCATTTATAATGATTTTTTTTTTTTGCTTATTTGTTATTTCTGTTTTTCCCAAATAGAGAAGAGGTACCTGGCAAAGGCCCTTGCTTTCCAATGCATGACCGTCACAGACACAGCTCTTTGCAAACAAGGGGCACTCAATAAATCTTTGTTAAATGAATATAGTGTGCTTTGTCAACTGCCAGACTCCAGGGTTCCTAGACTTTGTGTTGAAATTAAAAAGTTGCAAGGTCTATGCTCTTTGTTATTGGTGGGGAATTAGGCTATTTGTTGGACAAGGATTCTGTAAACTTGAACCCAGTCACATAACTTAGTGTTCATTTTCTCCTTCTGAAGCTATGCCCAGTTATAAACTGCTTAGCTCAAAGGAGTGTTGCTTTATTCTTTATATGTTTGTAGAAGATTTTTCACATCTTTAGATCTAAATATTTACAGCTTACATTAGAAAAGCAAGTTTTTATTTTGAAGCCCCTTCAGCATTTGAACCAGTTGGTGAAAGTTAGAATTACTTTAGATTTTTCCCTTCTCCAGCTGAGTCATAATCTGCTTTAACTTCTGTTGATTGATTTTGTTAAAATATCAAAAGAAACCTCAGAAAAGAAATCTCATGTCAGAGGAGCTACTAAAAAATTTAACTCATGTTGGAAATATGCCTTTAATATTAATATTTTAATTCATTTATTGAATTTCTATAGGTTCACAGGGTCAGTTCTCCAAGTAGCTATGCAATGATTGTACCAGTTAAGATATTCTCAATAATGGTAAAAATATAAACTTCACAAATGGGTTAAATTTGAATATTAAGAAGTAGGAGATAAAAATAGGGGAAAAAGGAATGAGAAAAGTCAACATTAAAGGGTGAAATATCCAAAACGTTTAAAGAAAGGATGGTCATGACCTAGGAAGCAGGCTAAAGCCAATTTATGGAGAGACCTGTCCCTCTGACCATCCTGGATATAAAAGTTTCTTTCCTTCCTTGGCTTCCTACCTCATTCAAAGTCCGTGCACCTATGCCCTAATACTCTGTTATGTGAAAATGAAAGTCAGTAGGACCCAATTTCCCCAAAAATGTGACTGTCTATTACTATTGTTTGGGTTTTTTTTTCCCTCCTATTTCCGAAACTGCATACTTCTCATTCATAATACATTTTCTAGGTAGATTCCTCAGTATTCTAATACATGTCTCACCCTTGGCTTATTATAAGTGGAGTGATCCTTTATGTAGAAAAGACAAATAATGGATGGAATTGGGCTGAAAACACTACCATTTTGCTCACTGAACTCTCATTTTTTCATCACAGACAAGTTATATTTCCTTTTTATTCTTAATCTACAATCTCAAAAGCAGCTACTTGGAAAACAACCTAATAAAACAGATCAGTAAATATTCTGTTGACATATCATAAGGATAAAACACATTTCAAGTAAAATACTTCATCTTTCTTAGCAAAAACATAATTCTAATATAAAAGATTGTTATATTTTAAAATCTCTTTTTATGTAAAAGGCACTTTAATTTCTTAAAAAGTAAATCATAAGAAAGTGCATGTTGGTAGCTGTGGTATTTTTTCAAAGAGAAATGACTTTTAATGATTGAAGTAGTGCACTGGAAAAAAGATATGTACCTCTGATTCAATAAGTCCAAGAATACTGGATGTATAAACACTTAACGCAATTGTAAATGCTACAAGCACATAGGGACAATTTTGTCTAAGAACTCAACCTTACATTTTACAACTTACTCTAATAAAAAAAAGAAAGATCCTGTGACCTAAGTTAGTATATGTACTATTTAACAGTTGTGTTTCCTTTTACTTACTAGGGGTTTTATGAGAAAAAAAATCAATTATAATCAAAAACACTTATAAACATGTCAGTATAAACAGTTTTTCTTTGTAAAGTTATTTTTCATAATGAAGTTCATTTTTTCCTGAATCATTACAGAACTTAAAAAGCAAAAGAGGAAATTTTTGCTATCATGGAGGAAGCATAGACTTTTAAATAGAGTAAATACTTTAAGATCACTCAGGCCAGTGGAAGTTCTGAGTTTAGAAGTTCCAACTAAGTCCCATTAATTTGCATTTTTCTAAGATCTCCAGGTAATTCTGATGCAGTCAGCCCAGTTTATCTGCAAGAGTAAGAGTTTTGGAACCAAACCCAATACGCTACTATTACTGATGAGAAAAAAGAAACCCACAGAAGGTTAGGTTGTTTATTTGAGGTGTTTCTTGTTTCTTAAGGTAGGATTGTATTGCTATAAACTTCCTTCTTAGAACTGCTTTTACTGCATCCCATAGGTTTTGGGTCGTCGTGTTTTCATTGTCATTTGTTTCTAGGTATTTTTTGATTTCCTCTTTGATTTCTTCAGTGATCTCTTGGTTATTAAGTAGTGTATTGTTTAGCCTCCATGTGGTTGTATTTTTTACAGATTTTTTCCCTGTAATTGATATCTAGTCTCATAGTGTTGTGGTCAGAAAAGATACTTGATATGATTTAAATTTTCTTAAATTTACCAAGGCTTGATTTGTGACCCAAGATATGATCTATCCTGGAGAATGTTCCATGAGCCCTTGAGAAGAAAGTGTATTCTATTGTTTTTGGATGGAATGTCCTATAAATATCAATTAAGTCCATCTTGTTTAATGTGTCATTTAAAACTTGTGTTTCCCTATTTATTTTCATTTTGGATGACCTGTCCATTGGTGGGAATGTAAATTGATACAACCACTATGGAGAACAGTATGGAGGTTCCTTAAAAAACTAAAAATAGAACTACCATACGACCCAGCAATCCGACTACTGGGCATATACCCTGAGAAAACCATAATTCAAAAAGAGTCATGTACCAAAATGTTCATTGCAGCTCTATTTACAATAGCCAGGACATGCAAGCAACTTAAGTGTCCATCAACAGATGAATGGATAAAGAAGATGTGGCACATATATACAATGGAATATTACTCAGCCATAAAAAGAAACAAAATTGAGTTACTTGTAGTGAGGTGGATGGACCTAGAGTCTGTCATACAGAGTGAAGTAAGTCAGAAAGAGAAAAACAAATACCGCATGCTAACACATATATATGGAATCTAAAAAAAAAAAAAAATAAGGTCATGAAGAACCTAGGGGCAAGATAGGAATAAAGATGCAGACCTACTAGAGAATGGAACTGAGGATATGGGGAGGGGGAAGGGTAAGCTGGGACAAAGTGAGAGAGTGGTAGTGTATATATGGACATATATACACTACCGAACCAAATGTAAAATAGATAACTAGTGGGAAGAAGTCACACAGCACAGGGAGATCAGCTCGGTGCTTTGTGACCAGCTAGAAGTGTGGGATAGGGAGGGTGGGAGAGAGGGAGATGCAAGAGGGAAGAGATATGGGGATATATGTATATGTATAACTGATTCACTTTGTTATAAAGCAGAAACTAACCAAATAAATAAATAAATAAATAAATAAATAAATAAATAAATAAAGCTAATTAAAAAAAGAAACCCACAGAAAAAGAGTGAAGTATGTGACCCAATAGCATTTATGTAAATTTAATTATAGACACACAAAATAATAATGCAACTTTTGAAAGAAAATATACTAAAAAACAGAAACAAAAAAACACTTCAGTATAGTTGCTTAGAGGAAGAAGGAAAGCAAAGTGAAAAATCAGAATGAAAGAGAATACATATGTGAATAAATTTGGAGGGATTAAAAGTAATGAATGGGTTCTAATAAAAGAAAAAAGGCAATTTTAGATGAGAGTATTGTCCTACTAGCTATGTTGATGGATTATTTCTTTACTCCAGCACCAAAATTCTACAAATAATAGCATGTTGAAAAATATATAAAACTGGGTACTTAAGGTGGAATGTGAAAGTTCCTTTTACCAGTTGATCATGATAACAATTCTATGCTAGAGATTCTATTTTTATTGCTATTTTATAGGTAAGGAAACTAAAGAAAGAGTTTGAATTACTTTTCCATATACAGGCATAAAACAATTCATTTATTCAACAAAATTGTCCGTAACTGATGTCTTATTATAAAGTCTGCAGACGAACTTTAAGCTGTATTTCACTATAGGTATACACACTGATCAAATCAAGACACCTGCTAATGAGAATCCTCAGTAAAAATAACTGAAACCATATCATTTTAAAATATTTATTGATTGATTAAAATGGTTTGTTACATTAATACACCTATAAAATATTTACTTACAAAAAAGTTTTTTTTAAATAAAATTATTTCAAAAAATAGAAAAAGACATTGGTATACTTAAAAAAAAAATGTCTGGGAAAGATCAAGATGAATGGTTATCCTATGTAGGAGTATACATTTTCCTCTCTCTGTGGGAGACCTTAAAGTCTTTCCCTGACATCTAGCAATGGTGACAGCAGCCTGGGGGTCTGCACTAGGAGTGGGAGCAGCAGTGGTCATGACCTTGGGGAGACAGCAGTGAGCAGTGGCTTGAAGTGAGATCTTAGTACCCTGCCCAGGAATTGAACCTGGGCAGCCTGGGTGAAAAACAGGAATCCTAACTGCTAGTCCACCAGGGGACAGTGGCTGGAACTAGAGCCACCCTGGCTCTTGTCCCCCTTGAAAACAAGAATTTTTCAAGGAGACAGAAGCTGTAAAAATAGGCAAAAGTTTATTATTAGAGGCACATCACAACATGTGGGAGAGCACACAAAGAAGCAGTTTATTTAAGACAGAAGTAAGGCAGAAATACACATCCAGAGAAGAGTGCAGGTGTCCTCCTGAATGAGGAGTGCACTAGGGAGGTGATTTAAATCACTTATATAGAGCAGTTCTTCTGGGTCTTTGTTTTCCTCTGGCCAATCATCTCACTTAGTTTCCCACATCTGCCCTGGCCCAGGGACCTCTCTGATACTTGTGTGCATCTTTTAGCCAAGATGGATGCCAGTGGGGGGGGGATCCTCTGGGAGATTGGCAGCACCCAGAGGGATAACATCCCCTCCTTTTTTGACCCCCAAGGAGCCTTTCTGCACATGTGCCGTCAGGGAGGTCCCCTTGACCCCAAGAATGATAGATGTGGTCATCTTATCTCTTTACTCTAGCAGAGCTCAGCTCCTGCCATTAAATTTTTCCTTGAAGTTTCAGTTGGAGACAAGCCCCAATTTACTCAGCTTGACAAATTCCAGCTGCTCATCCCCAGAGCCCATCTACCTCCTATCTCAGTCAGGGCTGAGAAGTGTTCTGGACAGGAAGAATAGAGGTGGGAGATGAATAACTACCTCTCTCCTGCTCTGAAGGGAAAGCTAGAGTGGAAGGGACTTTTCAGAGGCTACTCCAGAGATAAGCACTGAAATATTCAAATTGAAAGTGCTGGAACCAGCCCTTACTGGGGAACCAATGGGAGGGCATGTACGTAAAGAAACCATCCATACATACTCCTCCACATACAGAAGCAGACCAGAAATAAAATGGTAAGTGGTCACAAACAAGGCTCAAGGATTTTTACAAAACTAAAGGTGAAATAAAATGGCTGGACAGTCACAAACTCAGCCCCTTAAATAATATCATTTTTGGAAACCGAAAAAGAAGATATCCTCAGAATGTCTGTGAATTTTCTCCTGGGGCTTCAAAGCTGTCTCTCTGTCAATAAAAATCTTATTCTTCCTTGTCAAACCTCTCAAGCTTTCACTGTAAATAGAGCCTTCCATAGTAGGAAATCCCAGCCTTTCTCCTGCCAGCAGATCAGGAAAGCCATCTGATGGTGACAGCTTAGTTCTGTCTCCTCCCAGTTCTAATCATCATCTGGCATGTGTTTTCTTGTTTGTTGCTGGTACAAATTGGCAGAGTAGAGACTCAGGGGAAACAAGGATAAGAAATAACATCCTTTCTCCACAGCCTATGGTTGTGCTAAATAAAAGGTCTAAAAAAAATGTAGGTGGGATAAGAAAAGAGGAAAAGGTGCACAAGGCTGAGTACTTCAGTTGGAATGTGAAAGTGGGCCAGAAGAGTTAGAATGTGGGGTAGACTAAAAAGACAGGGCTACCTCAGAGATTGTGAGAGTGGAAGACAGAATAAATGAGGCAGAGGCTGGAGAAAAGGTTAGACGTTTGGGAGAGCGATAAACTCCCCACAGATGCACGTTATATGCATGTAGGTTTTCTCACCTGAGGGTCAAGAAAGTAGCTGAGACCCCACGGTGATGTATTAATGGGGCCAGAGAAGAGTAGTTTTTCTAAATGAACTGAATTCTTAAAAACAGAGAGTGGATGGCACTAGACCTAAACGCAAAAGATGTGTTGTGGGTGGTACTTTATTAGCTTTGAAGATAAACATTTTTTTTTTTTTTTTTTTTTTTAAACATTTTTAAATGCGTTGCAAAATGGAGGAAAAATTGACAAATGACTCTAGATGAGAGACAATTTTAAGATAGTAACCCCACACACCCAGACACAAATTCCTTGATACCCTTTATTGTTTCAGCAGTTATAGGTAGCAAAGCATAATTATCAAAAATAAAGAAAATTCTCTTTATTTCTGATAGCCAAAGTTTTGGTTTTCAGGATCCCGGACTTCAAATTTAGATCAGAAACATGGTATGTATGGATATATATTTTATAAATCATGGAACCACATGTGTCATCTCAGACCCTGACATTTTAATACCAGCCTCTCAACTTTAAAGAACCTGTCCCTGCTTCTCTTGGCCTGAGGGCTCTTTCTGGGGAGGAATGCTCCCCTCCCCCACCTCAGATTGTCCAACTCTGAGTTGTCTGCTCTCCACTGGCTCCCAGAATCCCTTGGGAAACTCAAGCTCCAGTTACCTACAGTGGCACCTTGCTTGGTGATATACCCTTTATTTTACCCTTGTCTCAGTCTCCACTCCCTTAATTGCTATTCCTTGGAACCTTCCAAATTAACTACTAATATATGAATCCTTTTCTCAGGGAAATCCAAACCAAGATATGACTGATTCTCATTATTTGCAGTAGTTCTGACCTATAAAATAACTACAACCATGGAATTAGCAAATCCTGAACCATGGCTCTGAGACGAAATACAGGATTGGGTTCCTGTGAGCTTCTAATTATATTTTCATCAGCCAATCAGACATCACTTTGTTTACCTTGTCTTCTGTTTAAAGACATCTGATTTAATATATATTATTGATTCATTAACACTGAACTCACAGCTAACAGCACCATAACTCATGCCTGAAGGAAGCTTACCTGACATGCACATTTTCTCTGTAAGGCACATCACAACATTCTTGCATTTGAAACACTAGACAGCACTGCAGCACTAGGCTTAGGGGCCATTTAAAATAGCAAAATCGCCAACAAAAACACACAGTAATTCCAAACACGTGGGACCAGATGGTCCGTGAAAAGAACCATTACTTATAACGTAAGAAAAACAAAACAAAACATCGCCTTGTTCACCTCAGCTGGGAACATGTGCACAGGTCAATCAAGTTTTCCACAGTTCCCACATGTCCACACATCACCACAGAAGTGCAATGAGTACTGACTTTTTAGTGAGTAGGCAAATTCACAAATATGGAATCTTGTGGAGTTCCCTATGACAAAGGGGGCAGGAACAGAAGAGGAGAGAATATGTAGAGTATCTAAGCTGATGGTTCTGAGATGGCCTCAGAATTTATCTGCTCCCAGCATGTAGGTAACAATAGCAATACATGCTATAGATGCTCCCATACATGCTATAGATGTTCAGGATTAGCTGACCTAGATCCAATGAAGTCATGTCGTGCAGGTGAAGAAAGAAGGATGCAGTGATGTATTATAGGATTGATGGTCATGTACCAGACAGAACTGAGGACACCCCAAAGGATATCAGCATCCACATATAGCAGAGGAAGGTCAGAGACCTCCTGCCTCCACCTATGCTTCTATGCCAAGGAGCTCCATAAGCTCGCAGGAAATTGGATGCAGCCCTCAAAAAAGGGAGATCCTCAATTGACTGAAATTGTACTGCATGTACTCATAAATCCATAAATTGACTCAGATTCAGTTTCTGCTTTAAATAGAAATAATCCAAAATATTCAAGCATCTTGTGCTCCTAGTGAATAAGTTGGGTCATTTTAGGATCTGTTCATCATTAACACATATTTGTTGCTCTACCTATAATGTGAAAAATACCGTATTAAGCATGTCATGTCCTAGATAGACACGAAAACAATCACAACAAATAAATACATTGTAACCTTTAATACGCATGAGATACCTTGGTACAGGCAAGGGTTATAGAAATTGAAAGGAGAAAAATATCACTTTGAGTGTTGATACAGGAGGAAACTTCACAGAGGAGGAAGAATTATTGGACTAGGTCATAAAGTATGAGAACGGTTTGCATAAGTAAGGTGAAAAGCAGGAAGGTATTTTATGTGAGGAGAATGCGTGAGCAAGTTGAACACTAAGAAGGTCCCAAGGCATGCCTGGAGGAAAGTAAGTAGATTAGTTAAGGAAAGTGGAATAATAATAAAAAGTAGTAAGAGATAACATGACAGGCATAACAAAAGAAGAATCCATTCAACTTGGTGAGTGACTAGCTATCAGGACAAAGCAGAAAAAGCATACTAGATGAATCGAGTTTCGCCTCTGAGACTGAGTATCATGGTATTAATGACAGAAGCAGGGAAGCCAGAACAGAATTGGTTTGAGACAACATGAATGATGAGTCTGAGTTGACAACATGGCACCCTGGGGGAACTGACAAGCAAGCATCTGAAGGTATAAAACTGGATCTCAGAGGAGAAGCAGAATTGGACATGTATATTTGAGGATTATCAGTACAATAAGATCATCCCAGAAGCCTGTGAGTAGGTGAATATCTGAAGTGAGGCAGTTAGAGAGAAGAGGTAGAGGAGGACATGTCCACCAAAAAAACAAAGAAGGAACAGTCAGGGAGTTGAAATGTACATATTATCCCAAGAGCAGAATGATGACAGAGATTCAAGAGTGAATGATCAATGGTGTCAATTGCTAAAAGGCATAAAAGAGATAGAAGACTCAGAAAATTCAGCTGAGTGCATTGACAAGCAGTTTACCCTTGAGAGAGAAATTTCAGTAGAGTGGTTGAGGTGAAGGACAAAATGCCTTCAAGAATGAATTAAAGAGTGAGTTTACAGAAGACGGATGGCTACTGATCACTTTGAGAGAAAGTCTTGAAATTACTAGGTTTGTAGCATCAGCAAGGAAAAGGAAGGGGAAGTATTCATTTTATTTTGTGTTTTGAAGTTTCTGCATACAAAGAGGATGGGTTCAATGGAAAAACAACAAATGAAGATGTAAGACAGTGATAGCAATGACAATTCAGGAAGGCTTATTAATACGAAGACCTAAATCTTATATGGTTCTTGTTATGTCCCAGGCACTATTCTAAGTGCTTTATACATATTAGTCCATCTTAATCTCATAATATTCTATTAAGACAGTACTATTATCATCCTCACTTGCCCACTATCACCATCTGGAAGGAGTGGGGTCAAGAAATGAAATCAGATGGACTGACTAAAGACACCATGCTCTTATCCACTGGGCTATGTTAGTTATAAGGGTTAAAGAAGGAAATAAGAGTAATGACTCCCTTCATGAGACAGGGGAAAGAGAGGAAATACTGGTTTAACCACAATAACAGGGAAAGCACCTGAGCATCTTCATATATGATAGGACATCATATGAAGTTCATCATATGAACTAATGAAAGTAAGAGAAGAGAGCAGGGATTAGTGTAAGTATTTAGGACAAGAGAGGAACACACAGTACAGATGCAACAGAAGAACAAAACCTGTCAAACATCTTCTGTAGCCCCAGTTGATAAGGGAGCCTCAGAGGCAGTTATGTAAGGTCAAGTTCAGTGTGGATCTCTGGGGGAGGGGAGGGAAGGGAAGGTTTGAGTTTGGAGATGAGCCCAGCAGATAAAGCTGCGAAGTGAGATCTGGGAAGGATGTTAGGATATTGGAGAGAAGTTAATTTAAATGACAGTTATGTTTTACAATTTCAGACAAGAAGCTAGTTTCAGTACAAAAGAAACACAAACCTTGATAACTTGGTATGCTATTGGCTGAATATTTACAACACAGTGTTTGTAAACATTGATATCAAATTGAGTAAAATTCATACATTTTAATAGGAGCAATTAAAATACAAAACTAAGCAACTGAATCTTCCATCAAGAAATGTTGTCTAACTACAACATCATCATCATCATCATTATTATTATTTCAGATGTGAAAGCATCAATAAATCTCAGACACTGAGAGCTGAAATCTATTGTGAAGTTTGTGTAGACTGAAAATAGTTGTCTAGCCTCAAATGGCTTTTATATATTGTTCTTCACAGCCTGACCAAGCAAAGGCTAAATTATGAATGAAATACTGACTCTACCTTTGCTGAATGTCTCCAGAAAACACCACTAAAAATGTCAAAAGAAGAGCTATTTGAAGCAATTGATATCTATAAAATACAATTATAATCCTATCATAGATGATAATTTATATAAGAAAATGGTTGTTATTATCAGAATTTTTAACTCTATTTAATAGCTAAATGGATGTCATAGATGTTGGCTAGTACTAAAAGAGGGAGAATTACAGATAATATAAAATCATTTTAAAATATCATACTCTCCCTGAAATACTTTTTTCTAGACCTAGAATGAGAAGCAACCAAAGGTCATACAAATGTCATCCTGAACTTTGCCTAAAAACATTTGTTTTGCAGAAAACAGATGCTCTAAAAATTTAATTCAGGGTTGACAACTCAGTCATGATAAGTGTTATTAAATATAAAAAGATAGTTTTTCCTCATATAATTATGTTCACTTTTTAGATGATTCTTTGTGTTTAGACTGGGTTTATGAACATTTTTTTAATGCTTTAAGGCCCAAGGAATATTGTTCAACTACATATGCCCTTGATTGATTTCCAAGTATAGAGGTGTATTTCATTACATATAGAGGATTTGCAGAACAAATGTTTTAAAACAAGATTTTGCATTTTAGAAAAAGATTTAATCGCAGGTTGATTTTGACTAGTCAATTCTTTTAGAAAAGTTTCAAGGTCTGAGAGTCTGTGTTAAGCCAGAAGGTCTTTATGGTGATGCTCAGAAGAGCAAAGGATGCTTATACATAAGCCTCATGTGCTATTGGCTGCTTGCTTCTAATAGAATATTTATGGTTACATTCCAAAGCCAACTATAAGTATTTTTGCTTTTTAAAAAATATATATACATATTTTTTAGGTACTGAACACCTCATTACTTGTTACATATCCCATCACTATACATTATGAAGCAGACAGATACATTTTAAAATAAAATATTAATATTATATTGCAGATATCTGCAGAAATTCTAATTATTTCTTTGCCCACTGACTGCAATTATAAATGCTTCCTCATCAAGTCATTGTCATTTTAAGAAGCTTTTTAAGAACGTTGAACTAAGACTAGAAGGTAAATTAATAATGGCATCTTTTAAGGTTTTGAAACATGTCTTGGCATTTCCACCTTGGGATTAGAACATGAAACAGTGAGCAATGCGCATTAGGAAATGACTTTTAAAGGAAACATAAATATTTCATAATTCCCCAAGGTTAATTATTATCTTTTTTTAAGGACATGTGTCTTCACACAAATATTTAACATTCTTAATATATTTAAACATTCTTAATATATGTTTCCTCCACATATAAGTTTCAAAATTAAGCATGAAGAAGGTTCACAGCACAGGGCATTCTCACCTTATTATATGCGTTGTGACTAGACAGGGTGTGAGAATTCTCCTGTTCATCACTCAGGGAGAAGGAGGACAAGTGACTGAAGGGTCCTGGGGTAAGACAGTCAGCGTGTGGGAGGGTCTGTGGATGCATCAGAGACTTAGCAGGAGGATGGAGTTTAGTTTGATATAAAGGATGGAGAGAAACAGGCTTGGGAGGGACAGGCACATCCTGGGAAGAAGAAAGGCATAAAGAGGATGTTAGTGGGCAAAGGTCAAGCTCACCTGGAATTAAGTCTAAGTATTATAGACGTTGCATCAGAATCTTTCACTAGTTGGAAGAAAACCTCCCGTCATATTCTGGATCCTCACAAGACTCCTGCATTATCTGTCTCTTCCAGTAATTCCCGTTGGTTGCCCATCTCCAGCCTCTCCTGCAGAATTGATCAAGTGCCCACAGAGTCTTCCAACAGGGCCATGTTTGTTTGTTTAAGGAAGGAGAGAGCTCATCCCAAAGTGGGGAGGATGGGACTAGAAGAATGTTCATTGAAGAGGTAGTAACAGTGGAAATTAATTTAAAGGTGCTTGTGATTTGGTCTAGAAGAAACTGGGTGCAGAAAGGGGGAGGGCATCATAGAGGGTATCAACTCATTGTATAATTCATGGTGCCACGAGTTTCTGGTTGGGCTGAGTATGGGGAAGGGCTCAGGAAGAGGTGAGTCTAGAAAGAATGAACGAAGGTGTCCATTCCAGGCAGTGTGTTACTTTGGAAAGAAACTGGAGAACAAACAGACGTGCTCAAATGTAGAGGGGAAAGGTAATGAGGTCTTAACTAGAGATGGTCTTTCCATCCCCTGGAAAGGGATGCCTGCCTGAGGAAGTCTTTGAGAAAGTAAGAGCTACTAGATGAGGCCTTGAATTATGTGAACAGAACAAGGAAATCACAAGAGGGAAGTCCTGAATCTACAAAGAAAACTCACAAGAAAGGCCTATATATATATATACGCATCATAAAAGAAAAGGGCTACTATTTTGCAGATCTTTTTTAAGCACCTCTTATATTCCTGAAATTTTTAATGTAAGATAATAAATTGACAGTGATTATCCTACAGTAAAACCTCTTAGGGGATAAACCTTCTAAAATAAAACCTGTTTTATTCACCTTTGAGACCTCAGCATCAAGCATAATGCCTAATAGAGCAGATGTTTAATGCAGTAACAATTGAATTTTCAAAGGAATATAATATTTTCAATGAGGTCAAGAATGCCATTAGTAATGAATGAATGTGTTTGGCTTTGTGTGAAATGGAAATTCAGTACAAAATAATGCACATTGCTCAAAATGACATTCAGCTAAACAGGTAAATTCAACTTTTAAGACTATACAATTAATATTTCTTTTCATGTAAGCTGAATTGATTTTGCCAAAGCCATGTATTTTTAAGCCACTGACGGGTTTTCTAAAATTTATGCTGAATGTATTTGCTGTATCAGTAGATGCCCCCACAATGGGTTCAAACTTACTTTAAAAACTTACTTCAAAACTTACTTTAAAAAACTCTTGGAAAATTTTAAGCAGGTTAGAAAGTTAAATTCTCGGGTTTTTAAGTTTGTAAAACTGAGGGGTTTTAACCTTATGTACCTTGAAAATGTGACTAAAAGTGTTTTATTTTATTAGTTTCTTGTTTGTGCTTCAAGTGTTTATTTTATATATCAAGCAATTACAAATATACATTCTCATTTCACACACACAGACTACAAACATACACTTATTAAAAAGATAGCATCCTATATACAGTGTTCTGCATCTTATTTGTTTGAGGCTTTTTTTTTTTCCACTTGATTACAGTTTTGGAACATTTCTATATCAGTACATGAAAGCTATGGATTCCCTATAACACACATTACTGAGTTATCTCACTGATGATAATCATCATTCAGTGATTCTCTTGGAAGTCCCAGGTATATCACCTAAAATATTAAATCACCTAACACAGTCATAAATTTATCTCTTCTTTGCCAGTTTTTATACTTTTCAGGACTTTCTTTTGTCTAATCTCATTGGCTATTGCCTCTAACATTATTATTATTAAATAATAGTCACGTTAATGTGCAATATAATGGAAGGGTTGTAGTATTTGCCTACTAAAGATGGCTTTTAGATTAAAATGTATTCTAATTGTGTTTTATTTCTCAATCAACTATTTCATTATTTTATCAACAACTAATTAATCAGTGTGGAAAAGGATTAATATGAAAATTGAGTAGTAAGCACAAAGACTAGCTGTGTAAGAAAAAGACAGCATTGTTATTGATAGTTGACAGTGCCTAGGAAGAGGAGCTGAACAGTCTCTGGTTTATAGTCTGGCTTCAGCTTTTTTTGTTTTCCTTGAATGTTTTTTAAAAATTTATTTATTTATCTTTATTGAAGTATAGTTGATTTACAATATCGTGTTAGTTTGGGAGGACAGCAAAATGATTCAGTTATACATACATATATCTATTTTTTTCAGATTCTTTTCCCTTATAGGTTATTACAAAACACTGAGTATAGTTCCCTGTGCTATAATGTAGGTCCTAGCTGTTTATCTCTTTTATATACAGTAGTGTGTATATGTTAATGTCAAACTCCTAATTTATCCCTCCCCCCACCTTGTCCCTTTGGTAAAGTTTGTTTTCTATATCTGTGGGTCTGTTTCTCTTTTGTATATAAGTTCATTTGTATCATTTTTCTCGGATGGTTCAAGAATCCATTGTGAGAATGTCAGGAGGCAGCCTGTAGTGATCTAGAGGAATCCAAGAGTTCCTTATAGGGAGCAATCTAACCAAGGTCTAACCAATCCAGAGGGAAAAGTTTGAAGAGGGTGTGCTGCTCTGTGTTCTACGCTTCTAAGCTCTCTGGGCTAACCTCCATCTCTCAGGAGTCAGTCAAACCTGAACACTTCTGTAGGGTCAGATGGTATCAGCTATTCCAGGCAGCTGGGCAGGGAGGAGAGAGCAGAATTTTATCAGCATTTGCACAGGCCAAAGAGAGCTAAGAATCTTGGACAAGCTCACTTGAGCACTGACTGTGGTCAGGACTGTACAAAGCAGAAAGGACCCTTGGTGGTGACAGCCTCTACAGGTATGTCACTGGCGGCACGTTTTCCAATCTGTGCTGCTCGTCTTCTATGCTTTGTGTAGGTTGTTATCCTGCGATTCTTTTTACCGTCGTCCTGGGAATTTGCTTCGCTTTTCTCTTGTGTTTGATCTCCTGTTTCCGGTAGCCCATGTTTTTTTCTTTTCCATGTTTCTTCTCATTCACTGGGCCTTAAAAGAGCTTCCTGGGATAATGGAATTTGGGAAGCCAATTTTTGACACCTTGCATGTTGAAAATTTTGCTCTGTCCTTGCATAATTTTTTGGACTAAATCATTTAATTTTTTTGGATTAAATCATTTAATATTTAAAATTAAATCCAAAATTCTAAGTTGCAAAATAATTTCCTTCAGAATTTTGAAAGTATTGTTACACTGTAATAGTGTTATTAAACTGTTACTATTTTACACACCTTTTTCAAAAACATATTTTTTATGTATGATTTCTACAGCTTTTCTGTTTTACTGTTATTTTTGTCAATTCTTATCAGTTCCTTTCTTTTACTTTTCTTATGTGCAGGAGATCTTACTGTTCTTTAATTTTCCAAATTGAATATTTAATTGATTTATTTTTATTCTCTTATTCATTAAACATATTTAGAGTTATAAATTTTCTTCCAAGGGCTATTTTAACTATATTCCATAAGTTATAATAGATGATTTTTTCATTGTCTTTTTCTCCAAATAGAAATTTTATTTTGAATTTCCCCTTTAATAAAATAATTTGTTAAAGAGCAAATTTTTCAACATACAGATGGCAGGGACTTTTTGTGTTTTCTAAATTTGTTATTAATTTATAAATTTTTTGTGATCAGAGAAATTTCTCTGTATTATTTTTATCTTGGCAGTTAATAGTTTTTTTTATTGAGGTAGAGTTGATTTACAATATTATATAAATTTTAGGTGTACAACATTGTGATTCACAATTTTAAAGATTATACTACATTTATAGTTATTATAAAATATTGGCTATATTCCCTGTGCTCAACAATGTATCTTTGTAGCTTATTTATTTTATACATAGTAGTTTGTACTCTTAATCCCCTACCCGTATCTTGTATGACTTTTATCATGGCAACTAAAAGCTTTTCCTTTGGGGCCTAATCTCAATACATGGTTGGGTTTTGTGAAGAGTCCACAGATATGCAAAAGAATAGTTTTTGTTTTGGCTTGGTTTTTTTGCAGGATACAGAGCCCAACTACATATATATTAATTCAATTTACTTTAGAGGATCTATTTATACCTACTGTCCTATGTAATCTATCAAAAACTATAAAATGAGTTAAAGTATTTTACCACAAATATATTTTCACTTTTTCTCATCCTATCTCTTGCTTTTGCCTTATGAGCATTGATGTTATATTTTAATGTTTAGATACTCTAATGATTGTATTTTCCATGTAAAGTTTATCCTTTAGCATATAAGGGGGTCTTGTTTGTCTTGTTTAAGGAAATTTTGGTCTGAATTCAACTTTCCCATTCTGAACATTATAACCTCTCCTTTCTTTTTGTTTGTAGCACCTAGAACACTTTGTTATCCTCAGCTGTTCTCAATCACTTGGTTTAACAGTCCCAGCTTAAAGACTGCTTTTGTTTGTTATCTAATCTAGGAAGCTTTTCTTTTCCCTTTTTTAAAAATGTATTTATCTCCATAGTAAAGGAATCTTTCCTAGACCATAAATTTTTGCAAGAGGTTCATATGAGGAAGGGACCACTGCCTGAGATTGTCTTTGTGCTCCAAAGATACAGGCTTTGGGGTGTGAGTCTGTTTAGTCTTTATTTTTCCTCAAACAATGAAGACTGTCAGCTATACAGTATTTTACATAGCAACTTATCTGTGTCCAGGCTGTCACAGAAAGAGAGAGCCTCCTGCAAATATGACTTCTTCTGTGTTTCACTCTATAGCCTTACCTCCTCTGCTTCCTAGAACAAAATCAGTTCAGGGATCTTCTGTTGCCAACATATGCACCCATTCAAACACAAGGGATTGGGGGTTTGCATGTTAAGGTGTATCCCACACATCCAAGATGGGTATTTTCCCAAAGAACAGTGATTTCATTAAATTCACTTATTTTAGAGAATAAAATATATTCTGACTTATTTCTGGCTTATTTTTCCTTTAAGTCTGAAAAAATGATTTTATTAAAGTCACTTATTTTAGAAAATAAAATATGTGCTGAATTATTTTTCCAAAAAGTCTGAAAAAAAAGTCACTCAAATATTTCATATTTAGAACTCAAATGCTATAAATTGAGAATATTTTTAAATTTATACTTTGATCCAGCTGCATAATAAAATTCCAATATAATGAAATTTGCTTATTCTTACTATTTCAAATCTTCAGTGGCATTTTCTATGCATTTTCTAATGGTATTTGATACAAAGGAATGAATTTCAGTTCACCCTTCTTTTGTTTTCTATGTATTATATTATGATGTTTACTATAGCAGGAAGAACACATGTACCCCCAATTAAATTGTGTTTTCAATTTTTCCCTTATTAAGATTCCTCATAAAAGACTCCCAACATTTACTTAAGCAAAACTTTAAAAATTTTAATATTGAGTACTCTTTGTCTTTAAACATTCCTGAAAATTGAACATCATTTCCAAGCCCCAGATGCCTACTTTGGAAATGCCTTACGAATTATGATGTCATAATACAATTTTTAGTTAAAATTCAAGGCAAAAATATAAGGTTAGGGTTAGGTATGTTAATAATGAAAGTAGTTATGAAACAGAAACAGACTCACAGACATAGAGAACAGACTTGTGTTTGCCAAGGGTGGGAGGCGGGGGAGAGGAATGCATTGGGAGTTTGGGATTAGAAGATACAAACTATTATATGTAGGATGGATGAACAACAAGGTCCTACTGTATATAGAACAGGGAACTATATTCAATATGCTGTGATAAACCATAATGAAAAAGAATATGAAGAAGAATATAGTGTATAACTGAATCACTTTGCTGTACAGCAGAAATTAACACAAAATTGTAAATCAACTATACTTCAATAAAATTTAAAAAAATAATGAAAGCAGATATAAAATCTTATTGCAAATAATTTCAAAAATTTCAAAAACTTAGCCTACTTCTTGTCAAATTCCAGTAAGTTAACACTGATAAATATACAACTTATATTAATGGCTGATAACATGCTTATCTAGACCTAGGTGTTATGTGATGACCTCTGTCATTTCTTATTGTTTATGTCTATATGAATAGGGGAATATTCAATCTAGATTATTTTGCAGGAGTTTTTTTAGTAAAGTTATCTTCTCACTCTCTGAAGATTATTTTAGTCAAAAATAATTGAAATGATAAGTCATATACCCAGTTGGGCACATGAATGGCGATAGGGTGCAACAGGCTTAAGGAATAGCCAACTGAGGACTCTTTGCACCAAGTTTGAGAGCCACGACCCTTTTTTTTCCCCTCAGGACTATACTTATTAGATTCTTGTAGTTGAAAGACTCTCAGTGATGGTGGAAAGTAGGGGATGGGGCAAGAGAACCTTACTGAGGAAATCTAACCTAGAATATACATGAGCTGTGTCTAGCATTCAGAACTACAAAAGAGACCAATGTAAAATCATATACATCAGGAAAGCTTAAAATCTTTTTTACTGCTTTAGGTTAGGAGTTGGCCAACTTTTTCTGTAAAGGCCCCGATACTGTATTTCTTTTTTAACATCTTTATTGGAGTATGATTGCTTTACAATGGTGTGTTAGTTTCTGTTGTATAACAAAGTGAATCAGCTATACATATACATATATCCCCATATCTCCTCCCTCTTGCATCTCCCTCCCATCCTCCCTATCCCACCCCTCTAGGTGGTCACAAAGCACTGTGCTGAACTCCCTGTGCTATGCGGCTGATTCCCACTAGCTATCTATTTTACATTTGGTAGTGTATATAGTCCATGCCACTCTCTCACTTCGCCCCAGCTTACTTTTCCCACTCCCCGTGTCCTCAAGTCCATTCTCTACATCTGCATCGTTATTCCTGCCCTGCCCCTAGGTTCTTCAGAACCATTTTTTTTTTTTTAGATTCCATATTTATGTGTTAGCATACAGTATTTGTTTTTCTCTTTCTGACTTACTTCACTCTGTATGACAGACTTTAACTCCATCCACCTCACTACAAATAACTCAATTTTGTTTCTTTTTATGGTGAGTAATATTCCATTGTATATATGTGCCACATCTTCTTTATCTATTCATCTGTCAATGGACACTTAAGTTGCTTGCATGTCCTGGCTACTGTAAATAGAGCTGCAATGAACATTGTGGTACATGACTCTTTTTGAATTATGGTTTTCTCAGGGTATATGCCCAGTAGTGGGATTGCTGGGTCGTATGGTAGTTCTATTTTTAGTTTTTTAAGGAACCTCCATACTGTTCTCCATAGTCGCTGTATCAATTTACATTCCCACCAATGGACAGGTCATCCAAAATGAAAATAAATAGGGAAACACAAGCTTTAAATGACACATTAAACAAGATGGACTTAATTGATATTTATAGGACATTCCATCCAAAAACAACAGAATACACTTTATTCTCAAGTGCTCATGGTACATTCTCCAGGATAGATCATATCTTCAGTCACAAATCAAGCCCTGGTAAATTTAAGAAAATTGAAATCATATCAAGTATCTTTTCTTACCACAACACTATGAGACTAGATATCAATTACAGGAAAAAATCTGTAAAAAATACAAACACATGAAGGCTAAACAATACACTACTAAATAACCAAGAGATCACTGAAGAAATCAAAGAGAAAATCAAAAAATACCTAGAAACAAATGACAATGAAAACACGATGACCCAAAACCTATGGGATGCAGCAAAAGCAGTTCTAAGAGGGAAGTTTATAGCAATACAATCCTACCTCAAGAAACAAGAAACATCTCAAATAAACAACTTAACCTTACACCTAAAACAATTAGAGAAAGAAGAACAATAAAAACCCGGATACTGTATTTTGTAGGCTTTGCAAACCATATATTCTGTCACAATTACTACTTCTATGATAGCGTGAAAGCAGCCTCAGATAATATATAAATGAATAAGCATGACTGTGTGCCAATAATGCTTTATGGAAGAGGTGGTGAATCAGATCTGACCCACAGGCTATAGCTTCTAAACCTAAAGGTTTGAAAACAACACACATTAATAAAATCTTTTTTATGTTTGACCTGCACCCTACCTCCCTTCCAATGAATTATCTTGAGGTTGGTACATTTTTCTTTGGAGATCACTATTCGAAATGATTCCTGAAAATGAACATCATTCTACCCTGCTTTGGTATTCAATAGATGAATCTCATAAGGTCCTCGTTTTTGAGGGAAGAACAGGAATCGTAAAATTCTCTTGTATGTGTTTTTATCAGTGAGATATGTAACATAGTTGTTTCCCATAAAATCCTTACAGTGCTTTTCACTTACTTGAGAATTGTCTTTTTCAATATAAAAATACTTAGAACAAATTTTTAAAAGAAAAGAAGCTTTATTTAAGAGCTTTGTTTTTAAAATGGAATTGACAATTTGGCTTGATTATCATATCCTGCAAAACTTCAAGAACACACGAAGTTATGAAGCAAATAATATCTTTGTTCATTACAGAAAGATTACCAAAAACATGCAGAGAATAAATTCATTTAGCTTTATTTGTTAAAAGAACTACAGAGCCAGTAGAATTAGATATTGACAGAGACATCATAAAAGTAATGCTATAGCAATAACTGATGCATTCATCACTCTAGAAGAAGCCCACTTTCTACTCAACCATCAAGTCAAATTGTTTAACCATAAAAGCTGTTTCCATTGCAACACCAAAGGGCATTGGAATGCATATGGGCTCTTCATTAAAGCCTGCACATCTGAGGCTCTTTTGTTCTACCTGTTTTTTTAAAGTTACCTCCTTTTCTGTGGTTTGGTAGTGAAAGGTGAAAATCCATTTTCCCCTTGCTCTCACTGTCCCCTCTGCACACCACACACAGTTATCTGTGCCTTTTGAAACAGAGCACCACTGCGTGAGATTACTGGAGCCTTTAACTCCATCCTTTCTTCCCGCTTCTCACCTCTTTGGGAAAACGACACTTCTTTTTTTTTTTTAACAACACATTTTTAAATGCAGCACTTATATTCAGCTTTTCTTTCCTGCCTGGAGACTATAGTAATCCAAAATCAGAATTTTAGCATTTCTGCTAAAGTTTTAATTTAAAACAACACCCCGTCCATAAAGTCAAGGACGATCACAATGTATTTCTTAAAGAGTGCTTCCTTCAGCCAGAGGTAACAACATTTTACAGACATGATCACAGAAACTCCAAATTACTAAGAAGAGATTCTAATCATCTACATTTCACTAAGATCAAGCCAAGATAAGTTAGGTCTCTTAATTTTGAACATATGGCATAACTTCTTGCTTATCAGTCCTAATTTTAAAGCATCCATGTGCATTTTAAAAACAGACATACTTAAAGCAACACATCTATTTCAGATCCTGACTTGAACCAAAAAATTTGAACTTGTTAAATATGAAAAAGGTAGCATACACTTACCTACTCCAAATTCCCTATCAAAAAAAAATTAAAGAACTAAAACATAATTGTGAAGATAGGATTTGGATTATTTAGTTCTGAAAGTTTGTGGTTGTCTGAAAGCAAGTTTCACAGAGCAGATAACATAGATAAAGTGTGAAGATATTTGACTGAGACATGCTCAAGGGAAAAGAAAGAGTAAGTATTTCATAATCAATCACAGTGGGCACTAGAGCATGAAAATGCTGAGTTTTATGTTTTTCTATACATACAGTTTAATTCTCATCCTACATTCTGACATGGATGCATTTGGGGGAAAAGGCGCAATTTAAGTTGAAGAAGTTAGAAAGTAACACAGAAAAGAGGCTTCTCTGATTTCTCATCATGGTGGGAAGAAAGAAGAGAATGTATCTTGTGACCCTTTAGTAGGAAGTCAACTCCTTTCTTCCAAAATTATAGTGCTCCTAAAAGAAATGATAACAACAGTAAACATTTAAAAATTTGCATTCCCTTTAAAGTGTCCAGAGCTCTTTCACAGTGACTGTTTCATTTAATCATGAATGGGTATGAGTATGGGTACCATTAGAAATGAGATTAGTAGCCCCATTTTTCGAGGATGAAACTGAAGTTCAGAGAGTTGACTGATCTTCTCAGGATCACACCAAGCCCATGTTCTTTCCATTGCATTCTATCATAATGTTTCTCTCCTTTTCAGGAAACAGGAAAGTTACTGCTGGAGCAGTAGGCTCCAGTAACCAATAGTCAAGGTAGGGTCTCTTAATGGATTAGGCAACTAGAGGGCCAGGTCATGGAGTGTGTAGCCTGAGTGTGAAGTAGACAGGTCAGAGCAAGAAAGTACAGAGGGTTGCAGAGAAGGTTAAGAGTAGCAGGAAGGAGACAGAGACCGAGGTTCAGATATTTAGAACCCACTAGAATCTAAGCTCCATGGGATCAAGGATATTGTCTGCTCTGTTTCCTGAGCAAGGACCCATATCTTTTTTGGCACAAACATAAATGACTGGATGCTAAGAAGAGACAGAAGGGAAGTGAATGTGGAGAGAAGTAGCAACACCATCCATCAGGGACACCATCTACAGCAAGGACTACAAGTCCAGGAATACTTTCCAGTCCTTTCTCCCCTACACTCCTGTGCTCTGTGGTCCTTCCACCAACATGGGCAGCTAAGGCTTAATACCATCTTCATATCTCAGAGTAGGATTTTGGTGGTGACTGTTAAAACTGAATTTCAAAGAGAAATTCAGTACATTTAATGTACAAGATACATTAAATGTAGCCTCCATATTGTTCATGTTAACAAAGCGTTATAATTTTAAAGAAAAATGATCTTGTGGTTTTTTAATATCCCGAGGTTTTGTTCCTTTGAATATACTATTGTTTTACCAAGAAATTTAAGTGAAAGTGTTGATGTTCAGCAACTAAATTATGTTTCCTGTACACAGCCTGTCACCTAGTCTAAAATCACCTTTCAGAGAGATCTAGAAAGGCAAAAATTATCCCCAAAGTTCATTACAAGGATTATCCCATAGTCTTTTGTGATTATGAAACAAAGGAATCAAAGCATGGTGTCTGCTACACTTAAAGAATGCAGAAACAAGAAATCCAGACACAGCCAAGACTTCACTTTCATTATAGAAAGCATCTTTGTTTAAATTTTAGGTTGCCTACTTAGCCTTCCTATTCAGGATATTTGCAATGGAAATAGTTGTCAGGTTTGCCAATGTAAAAGAAGGAAAAAAGTAATTTAAGTAGCAAATACCAGGACCTGATACAGGCTGTTATATATGTGTGTCTTTTATATGAACACACACACACACACACATATATAAATTTATATATCTATATATAAATTTAATTTTGAAAAGAAATCATTTCTCTCCCAGGGATTTTAGTTTAAGGAAAAGCAAAGCAAAGTATAGTTATTCAAAGGGAAATAATGACAATGAATCATATTGATGATTTCTTATTACTCCACAAATAGGAAGTAAATAAGACATGATTTTTTTAAAAAGGAAAAAATCAAAATAAAAGAAAATATTCCCTACCCCAAATTTCTCAATCAAAAATAAAAGAATCAAAGTAAACTCTATGGGTGTAGAACTAGTCTTATTTGTCATGATTTTGACCTAGACAATAGATTATAAGATTTTCCATCTCTCCAAAGTTATGACCTGATTAATACTTGCGCTTTTTTTTTTTTTTTTGGATCATCTAAGGATGTGAAATATCAGAAGGGTTCCAGTAATATTTAAGGGCATGAACACAGAATTTCAGGGTAAGGAGGTACCTTCGAAAGTACTTCATACAACACACTCATTTTGCAGATGTGTAATTAAATCCAGGATCAGGAATGACTTAGTCCAACAGCACGCATTTTAAGAGTTAACATCAGACTGCCTGACTTTTTAAAATTTCTCTTTCAGTTAATTGTCCTGACACCTAACAATTGGGGAAATACAAGAAAGAGAAATGTCTAGAAAAGTGGTGAAGCCATAATTTTGCTGACGTAGAGCCAAGGAAAATGTATGTCCCTTGTCAAACAGGGCTATCATTATGAGTAGAGGCTCCATGGAATGTGGAAATTCTCGTAAATGGAGGCTTACTTACCTCCTTTGTGTAAATCAAATAGGGAAAAGTTCTTAGTTCAAACACAAAAGAAGGCACCTAATCAATGTTGGTTGAAAGGAAATGCCCCTGGCAGGGGTAGCTTTGAGCATCATTAGTCATAGAATTCTTGGAGCTGGAAGGGAGGCAAGAGGTGGGCTAGCCCAGGCTCTCTCAACCCCAACATTAGTGACATTTGGGGTAGGCTAAGTCTTTGCTGTGGGGGACTGTCCTGGATACTGTAGGATGTTTAGCAGCATCCTTGGCCTCTACCCACTGGGTGCCAGCAGCATGCCCAGCCCCAGTCATGACAGTAATGTCTGGGGCAAAGTCATGCCAGTTGAGAACCACTGGTCCCCTCATTTCACAAATGCACTGAGTAGAACTGGTTAACTACACAATCACAACTAGAACACACACTTCAGAGCTTTTTCTGAAAAACCAACCTGCCCTAGGTCCCCTTTGGTTCAATTATGTATCATAATGAATAAGGGCATCAGATCTTGCATGAACGTGGTTTCTGAAATGTGAAGTGAAACTAGCCTGACTTTATTATATGCTGCAAAGGGCCAGTCCATCTATCAAATGCAATTCATGAGGGCCTAATACTTCCCAAAAGCCATTAAGCCACAGATTGAGAAAAACACCTCTATTTTTCTGAGCCTACCCTATGGGATAAATATCATATATACTTGCTTTTACTTGAGCAGGTAAAATATGCTAAGCCTCTCAGCTCTACTGGACAAAGATAACTGACAATCTGGTTCCTGGTAAGTTGTTTCTTACCAAATGCATTTTCTGTTTTCAAGGAAAAGTAAGGTAAAAAATATTAAAGATCTAAAGGTTCATAAAACAAATTTGTATTCGGATGGCTGGGCTACAGTAGATTAAATTTCACTTAGGATGTCTAGATTTGGAGGTTAGAACATTATTTTTAAAAACTCTAAAAACCTACCAGCTCTCCCATCTCAAAGGAATCACTAGTTTTGAACTTACAAATTTACTACAGATTGTTCTTTTCACACAGCCTTTGAGATAAAGAAAAATACATTTTTAATCCTGGCTTTTTTTCCCCATATATTTATTTTAAATCACTTGCTTCACTAACTTGATTTCAGTTTTCACAGGTTGGACTTCTAAAGTTTTCTTTGGTTTCTTTAATGGAACTTAAAAAATAGTTTATTTACCAGTTTTAGCTCTCTGTTTCATTCTGTCCTATGCACCCACTTGATTGCCCTTCTCATTTGGATTTTTTGTTTTCTCTGCCAAAATGACAAACTCAGTTATTTTATCTTAGATCACAGTGAGGAAGAGAAAGTTTCCAAATCTCTTCATATGACTCAGCTTCAAACTTCTATATCTTGCTGTGACCTTTACATTTGTCATCATGCAAAGCTGGCCTAATCTCACCCACACTTTAAAATATCTAACAATCTCTCCAATGGTTAGAGATTATAACATTTATTCTAGACACTTCAATCTTAGCATTTATATTCAAAGAATACATCCAGTTTTTTACTACATCCTCCTTTAAATATATTCTACCTAGATTCCATTTCTCATAGGTCAAAGAAAGTGTTCATTAGAGAAAAGAAAACCACAAGCCCCTCACCCTGGTTGCATTTCCTATGTACATTTATTGATAACTAGCCCCCAAATTATGTTAAGGAACTTGTAGAATTGAATCTGTTTAGAGGGGGATGGAGGAGATCATTGTAGACAATGTCCTGGGAGAGGTGCCACATACAGTATAAAAGACAAAACTATACCAAAGCCATGTTGTTGTCACCATACAGTTCTATTCACAGGCTGACATTGACTCAAAGTTCAAGAAGTTTTGAGAAATAGACTCCTCTGAAGTAAAACATAAGAACACACCTTTTTTCTTGCCAACAAATAAAATGAACTTTCTAAGCTTTGAATAATAGTTATTTTGGCTATTACTTAAAATTATTTTTACACAGCTACCTTATCCTCTTAAAATTCTGTTGTCTAATACTTTTCAGGTGAAACCAATAGAGAATTTTAAACTCTATTTTAAATTTTAATTTTAACAAAACCTTATTTTAAGTACTATTTGTCTTGCCTTTCCCTGGCTTTTCTCACACAGATATAAAGAAAAAAAAAAACCTTACTTTAAAACCATAATATACAAAAAGTTTTAAATAAAAATAAAATAAAACAAATTTTTTTTTTAATTTTAAAAAATTGAAGAAAAGAAACTTAGCCTTTCAAATAGAAGTAATAAAAGTTTAGATATAATGACCACAGCTTTTTATTTCATAAACTTCAACCCTATTAGATGTAGATCAAAATGAAAATAAAGATTGAATTCAACCAAAACAAAAAAAAAGGAATATAATTTACATGAGAGGTTCTAAATATGGTAATCATCACCTCTCATAAATAAAGATATCTGGGGACATCATGAGTTAACAAAACATAAGACATATTTATATAAAGCTTTCAGATTATCATTGTTTCCCAATAGACTGTGGTACAGTCAGACACTACATATTCACCAATTTGTTAAACAACTAATGCTTCAAAGCTTAACTAATCATTAGAATTCAGTTGCTTAACTAATTATTAGAATTATTCCATCTATTATGATAGAAGTGGCAAATAGGTCTTCTTTGTGTGTCTGTTTTAAAGCAAGTAAAAAGACTCCCTCTTTTGAGAGCACCAGAATCACAATTAACTGCTGATCCATCATTGACAGGAAAACACTGGAACTCATCAAAAAAGATACCCCACATCCAGAGAAAAAGGAGAAGCCACAATGAGATGGTAGGAGGGGCACAATCACAATAAAATCAAATCCCATAACTGCTGGTTAGGTGACTCACAAACTGGAGAACATTTATATCACAGAAGCCCACCCACTGGAGTGAAGGTTCTGAGCCCCACATCAGGCTTCCCAACCTGAGGGTCCAGCAATGGAAGAAGGAATTCCTAGAGAATCAGACTTTGAAGGCTAGCGGGATTTGATTGCAGGACTTCAACAGGACTGGGAGAAACAGAGATTCTACTCTTGGAGGGCACACACAAAGTAGTGTGTGCATCGGGACCCAGGGGAAAGAGCAGTGACCCCATAGGAGACTGAACCAGACCTACCTGCTAGTGTTGGAGAGTCTCCTGAAGAGGCTGTCTTTCACCATGAGGACAAGGGCACTGACAGCAGAAGTTCTGGGAAGTAATCCTTGGCGGGAGCCCTCCCAGAATCCACCATTAGCCCCATCAAAGAGCCGGGTATGATCCAGTGTTGGGTCACCTCAGTCCAAACAACCAACAGGGAGTGAATCCAGACCCACCCGTCAGCAGACAAGAAGATTAAACTTTTACTGAGTTCTGCCCACCAGAGCAACACCCAGCTCTACCCACCACCAGTCCCTCCCATCAGGAAACTTACAAAAGCCTCTTAGATAGCCTCATCCACCAGAGGGCACATAGCAAGAGCAAGATGAACTACAATCCTACAGCCTTTGGAACAAAAACCACATTCACAGAAAGATAGACAAGATGAAAAGGCAGAGGGCTATGTACCAGATGAAGGAACAAGATAAAACCCCAGAAAAACAACTAAATGAAGTGGAGATAGGAAAAGTTCCAGAAAAAGAATTCAGAATAATGATAGTGAAGATAATCCAGGACCTCAGAAAAAAAATGGAGGCAAAGATTTAGAAGAGGCAAGAAATGTTTAACAAAGACCTAGAAGAATTAAAGAACAAACACCTAGAAGAATTAAAGAACAAACAAACAGAGATGAACAATACAATAACTGAAATGAAAAATACACTAGAAGGAATCAATAGCAGAATAACTGAGGCAGAAGAACGGATAAGTGAACTGGAAGACAGAATGGTGGAATTCACTGCCGCAGAACAGATTAAAGAAAAAAAAAAAATGAAAAGAAATGAAGACAGCCTAAGAGACCTCTGGGACAACAATAAATGCAACAACATTCGCATTATAAGAGTCCCAGAAGGAGGAGAGAGAGAGAAAGGACCCGAGAAAATATTTGAAGAGATTATAGTTAAAAACTTCCCTAACATGGGAAAGGAAATAGCCACCCAATCACCCAACCCCCGGAAGTGCAGACAGTCCCAGGCAGGATAAACCCAAGGAGAACCACGCCAAGACACATAGTAATCAAATTGACAAAAATTAAATGCAAAGAATAATTATTGAAAGCAACAAGGGAAAATGACAAATAACATACAAGGGAACTCCCATAAGGTTGACAACTGATTTTCATCTACAAGCCAGAAGGGAGTGGCATGATATATTTAAAGTGATGAAAGGGAAGAACCTGCAACCAAGATTACTCTACCCGGCAAGGATCTCATTCAGATTCGACAGAGAAATAAAAAGCTTTACAGAGAGGCAACAGCTAAGAGAATTCAGCACCACCAAACCAGCTCTACAACAAATGCTAAAGTAACTTCTCTAAACGGGAAACACAACAGAAGAAAAGGACCTTAAAAAAAAAACACATTACAAATAAATATTGGTAATAGACATACATGCCGATAATTACCTTAAACGTGAACGGATTAAATGCTCCAACCAAAAGACACAGGCTCGCTGAATGGATACAAAAACAAGACCCATACATATGCTGTCTACAAGAGACCCACTTCAGACCTAGGGACACATATAGACTGAAAGTGAGGGGATGGAAAAAAATATTCCATGCAAATGGGAATCAAAAGAAAGCTGGAGTAGCAATTCTCATATCAGATACACTAGACGTTAAAATAAAGAATGTTACAAGAGACAAAGAAGGACACTACATAATGATCAAGGGATCAATCCAAGAAGAAGATATAACAATTATAAATATATATGCACCCAACATAGGAGCACTTCAATACATAAGGCAACTGCTAACAGCTATAAAAGGGGAAATCAACAGTAACACAATAATAGTGGGGGATTTTAACACCTCACTTATATCAGTGGACAGATCATCCAAACAGGAAATTAATAAGGAACCACAGGCTTTAAATAACACAATAGACAAAATAGATTTCATTGATATTTACAGGGCATTCTGCCCAAAAACAGCAGATTACACTCTCTTCTCAAGTGCACATGGAACATTCTCCAGGATAGATCATATCTTGGGTCACAAATCAAGGCTCAATAAAGTTAAGAAAATTGAAATCATATCAAGCATCTTTGCTCACCACCATGCTATGAGATTAGAAATCAATTAGGGGGAAAAAAACATAAAAAACACAAACACATGGAGGCTAAACAATACGTTACTAAATAACCAAGAGATCACTGAAGATATCAATGAGGAAATCAAAAATTACCTAGAGACAAATTACAATGAAAACACGATAATCCAAACTGTATGGGATGCAGCAAAAGCAGTTCTAAAAGGGAAGTTTACAGCAATAATATCCTACCTCAAGAAACAAGAAAAATCTAAAATAAACAACCTAACCTTACACCTAAAGCAACTAGAGAAAGAAGAAAAAAAAAACCCACAAAATTACTAGAAGGAAAGAAATCATAAAGATTAGAGCAGAAATAAATGAAAAAGAAACAAAGAAAGCAATAGGAAAGATCAGTAAAACTAAAAGCAGGTTCTTTGAGAAGATAAACAAAATTGATAAACCATTAGTTAGACTCATCAAGAAAAAGAGGGAGAGGACTCAAATCAATAAAATTAGAAATGAAAAAGGAGAAGTTACAACAGACACCACAGAAATACAAAGCATCCTATGAGACTACTACAAGCAATTCTATGACAATAAAAAGACAAGCTGGAAGATATTTTCAAATTCTTATAAAGGTATAACCTTCCAAGACTGAATCAGGAAAAAATAGAAAATATAAACAGACCAATCACAAGCACTGAAATTGAAACTGTGATTAAAAATCTTCCAACAAAAAAAAGTCCAGGACCAGATGGCTTCACAGGTGAATTATATCAAACATTTAGAGAAGAGCTAACACCCATCCTTCTCAAACTCTTCCAAAAAATTGCAAAAGAAGGAAAACTCCCAAACTCATTCTGTGAGGCCACCATCACCCTGATACCAAAACCAGAAAAAGATACTACAAAAAAAGAAAATTACAGACTAATATCACTGATGAATATAGATGCAAAAAACCTCAACAAAATACTACCAAACAGAATCCAACAACACATTAAAAGGATCACACACCATCATCAAGTGGGATTTATCCCAGGGATGCAAGGATTCTTCAATATACGCAAATCAATCAATGTGATACACCATATTAACAAACTGAAGAATAAAAACCATATGATCTTTTCAATAGATGCAGAAAAAGCTTTTGACAAAATTCAACACCCATTTATGATAAAAACTCTCCAGAAAGTGGGCATAGAGGGAACCTACCTCAACATAATAAAGGCCATATATGACAAACCCACAGCCAACATCGTTCTCACTGGTGATAAACTGAAAGCATTTCCTCTAAGATTAGGAACAAGACAAGGATGTCCACTCTTGCCACTATTATTCAACATAGTTTTGGAAGTCCTAGCCACAGCAATCAGAGAAGAAAAAGAAATAAAAGGAATACAGATTGGAAAAGAAGAAGTAAAACTGTCACTTTTTGCAGATGACATGATACTATACATAGAGAATCCTAAAGATGCTACCAGAAAAATACTAGAGGTAATCAGTGAATTTGGTAAAGTTGCAGGATACAAAATTAATGCACAGAAATCTCTTGCATTCCTATACACTAATGATGAAAAATCTGAAAGAGAAATTATGGAAACACTCTCATTTACCATTGCAACAAAAAGAGTAAAATACCTAGGAATAAACCTACCTAGGGAGACAAAAGACCTGTATGCAGACAAGTATAAGACACTGATGAAAGAAATTAAAGATGATACAAACAGCTGGACAGATATACCGTATTCTTGGAATGGAAGAATCAGCACTGTGAAAATGACTATATTACCCAAAACAATCTACAGATTCAATGCAATCCATATCAAATTACTAATGGCATTTTTCACAGAACTAGAACAAAAAATCTTAAAATTTGTATGGAAAACAAAAAAGTCCCTGAATTGCCAAAGCAGTCTTGAGGGAAAAAAATGGAGCTGGGGGAATCAGACTCCCTAACTTCAGACTATACTACAAAGCTACAGTAATCAAGACAGTATGGTACTGGCACAAAAACAGAAATATAGATCAATGGAACAGGATAGAAAGTCCAGAGATAAACCCACGCACCTGTGGTCAACTAATCTATGACAAAGGAAGCAAGGATATACAATGGAGAAAAGACAGTCTCTTCAATAAGTGGTGCTGGGAAAACTGGACAGCTACACGTGAAAGAATGAAAATAGAACACTTCCTAACACCATACACAAAAATAAACTCAAAATGGAGAGACCTAAATATGAGCAGACACTATAAAACTCTTAGAGGAAAACATAGGAAGAACACTCTTTGACATAAATCACAGCAAGATCTTTTTTGATCCACCTCCTAGAGTAATGGAAATAAAAACAAAAACAAACAAATGGTACCTAATGAAACTTAAAAGCTTTTGCTAAACAAAGGAAACTACAAACAAGATGAAAAGAAAGCCCTCACAATGGGAGAAAATATTTGCAAACGAATCAATAGACAAAGGATTAATCTCTAAAATATATAAACAGCACATGCAGCTCAATATTAAGAAAACAAACAACCCAATCCAAAAATGGGCAGAAGACCTAAATAGACATCTTTCCAAAGAAGACATACAGATGGCCAAGAAGCGCATGAAAAGCTGCTCAACATCACTAATTATTAGAGAAATGCAAATCAAAGCTACAGTGAGGTATCCCCTCACACCAGTCAGAATGGGCGTCATCAGAAAATCTACAAACAACATATGCTGGAAAGGGTGTGGAGAAAAGGGAACCCTCTTGCACTGTTGGTGGGAATGTAAATTGATACAGCCACTATGGAGAACAGTATGGAGGTTACTTAAAAAACTAAAAATAGAACTACCTTACAACCTAGCAATCCCACTACTGGGCATATACCCAGAGAAAACCATAATTCAAAAAGACACATGCACCCCAATGTTCATTGTAGCACTATTTACAATAGCCAGGTCATGGAAGCAACCTAAATGCCCATCGACAGATGAATGGATAAAGATGATGTGGTACATATATACAATGCAATATTACTCAGCTATAAAAAGGAAAAAAATTGGGTCATTTGTAGAGAGGTGGATGGACCTAGAGACTGTCATACGGAGTGAAGTAAGTCAGATAAAGAAAAACAAATATCGTATATTAACACATATATGTGGAACCTAGAAAAATGGTACAGATGAACCGGTTTGTAAGGCAGAAATGGAGACACAGATATAGAGAACAAATGTATGGACACCAAGAGGGGAAAGTGTTGAGGGGGGGTGATGAATTGGGAGATTGGGATTGGCATATATACACTAATATGTATAAAATGGACAACTAATTAGAACCTGCTATATAAAAAATTAAAGAAAATTCTAAAATAAAAAAAATAAATAAATAAAGCAAGTAAAAATCTAAGGTTCTTAAACCTACGTAAAGCAGTGGAAGAGGGACAGGAGAAGAAATCTCCCTTAGCAATGTGGAAACCTGCAACCCTTAGTTCCTGTCTTCCTTGGTACATACACAAGGTCAAGAGAAATCTTAAAGCAATAATAATAAAAATAATGATAAATAAATAAATAAATAAATAAATAAATAAATAAGATAAAAGCCTAAGTTTGATGAGGATCTCCTATATGATTATATCCTGGAAGAAAAAGTAAATATTGTCTCTATAGGACAATTTCTTTAACATTAAAAAGTTTATTGTGTTGATAAATTATCTATTACATATCATATATAACCTGCATATGATAAATTGTCTATTACTTATTACATATAGAGGAAGGGAAGAAGGGAAGAAGGAAGGAAGGCAGGAAGGAGGACGGAGGGAGGGACAGAGGGAGTAAGGGGAAAAGACGAAGAGAAAAACTCACAAGGATTTCATTACTTGAATAATCAAAAACAACCTGGTAACAGTTGGAGAAGCCAAATCTCTGGTCTTAACTCTTCCAAAAGAAATGTAACCCTGCAAGCAATTTCGGTTCTCTTCCCTCAAAACTATTCAGCAAACCACTTAATCATTTCTAGATCTAAAAAGGTTAAACAATCTGAAAAAAATTCTTAATAAAAGTTTAATAAAAGGTATAAAAGGTATAATAATAAATACCTTAATAAAAGGTATCTTAACAAAGATAATTTTATGACAAAAGAGATTGAGCCATCTTGATTGAGAAACAAATGTTGAAAAAGTAGCAACTTGTGGCAAAGCCAGAAGTCATTCATAATAAAAGGCAATATTATCTAGTTCACCTTTTAACAAAGGTGTTTACTCTATAATTGTAACACATGGGTGATAAGGAAGTGCAGGTGAAGGTCACAGTAAAAATATAATTTGATGTATATGTGTCCATGCCACTCTCTCACTTTGTCACAGCTACATATATACACTACCAAATGTAAAATAGATAGCTAGTGGGAAGCAGCCGCATAGCACAGGGAGATCAGCTCGGTGCTTTGTGACCACCTAGAGGGGTGGGATAGGGAGGGCGGGAGGGAGGGAGGGAGACGCAAGAGGGAAGAGATATGGGAACATATGTATATGTATAACTGATTCACTTTGTTATAAAGCAGAAACTAACACACCATTGTAAAGCAATTATACTCCAATAAAGATGTTAAATATATATATATATATATATATATATATATATATATATATATAATTTGATGAATAATTAGATAGAAATCTGAAAGTCACCTGCATTGTCATCAAAGTTGAATGTCAGACAGATAGTTTGGTAGGGAAGTCAGATGTCTAAGAAAACTCAGAAGAAAAGAATGTAAATACTACAATAAAGGAAATTCCCTATAATTACCCTTTTACATTCTCTGTGGTGTGAAGGAAACTCGTTAAATGGTCATTTTCACACAAAAACATGCTCTTTTCCCTACTGAAGCAAATTAGGGGGAAAATAAAATGTAAGAGGCATACATGCTGGAAAGCACTATTTCTCATTTTAAAAAAAGAAAAAAGGAAAACATTTCCAGGAAAATCAGATGAAACTACAATACAACCCCCTTTCAATTCTGTCCACAATATTTTTATACATTTCTCTAGGGCTTCAAGAAAGAAATGACATACCTAATATCATGGGTTGAATTACTAATTTATAAAGAATGAGAGAAAAATATTTTATACCACATTTTATATAATTGAGGTTAGCAATTGCTTTTTCTACTAAGTTGAGACTCTTCAGTGCAGAAATCACTTTTGTCTAATTAAATACATTAAATGACCAGAAAGCAATCAATATATTTTGCAAACTCACGAGTAGTCAGATAAACAAAACGCCATTCCTCTTTTTAGTATCTTCATTTTAATTAGTGAATTGATTTTCTAAGCCTCTATTCCTTCTGGATGTCCATTTGTCCAATCAATTCTATTAGTTATTTTCCAACTGTGCCTTTAGTTATCAATAGGACTATGCTTCAAAGTATATCACCATAGCTTTATATCCGTAGGTGGAGTGTGGGGATACTTTGTAAGAACTCAAAAGGACCACAAATTGATATAATAATGGATTGAAAGATAATTTCAGAGAAGCATAAGCTTCATTCTGCAGTGTCTTTGTTTAAAAATCCATCTAATATAGAAAGATGAGAGGAGACCTTCAAGATGGCAGAAGAGGAAGACGTGGAGATCACCTTCCTCCCCACAAATACATCAAAACTACATCTACATGTGGAACAACTCCTACAGAACACCTACTGAACGCTGGCAGAAGATCTCAGACTTCCCAAAAGGCAAGAAACTCCCCACATACCTGGGTAGGGCAAAAGAAAAAGGAAAAAACATAGACAAAAGAATAGGGATGGGACCTGCACCTCTGGGAGGGAGCTGTGAAGGAGGAAAAGTTTCCACACACTAGGAAGCCCCTTCACTGGCAGAGACAGGGTCTGGGTGGGGTGAAACTTCGGAGCCACAGAGGAGAGTGCAGCAACAGGGTACAGAGAACAAAGCAGAGAGATTCCCGTACAGAGGATCAGTGCTGACCAGCATTCACCAGCCTGAGAGGCTTGTCTGCTCACCTGCAGGGGCAGGAGGGGGCTGGGAACTGAGGCTCCAGCTTCAGAGTTTAGATCCCAAGGAGAGAACTGGGGTTGGCTGCGTGAACACAGCCTGAAGGGGGCTAGTGCACCACAGCTAGCCAGGAAGGAGTCCGGGAAAAAGTCTGGAACTGCCTAAGAGGCAAGAGACCATTGTTTCAGGGTGTACGAGGAGAGAGGATTCAGAGCACTGCCTAAATGAGCTCCAGAGACAGGCACGAGCCATGGCTATCAGCGCGGACCCCAGGGATGGGCATGAAATGCTAAGGCTGTGGCGGCAGCCACCAAGAAGCCTGTGTGCAAGCACAGTTCACTATCCACACCTCCCCTCCCAGGAGCCTGTGCAGCCCGCCACTGTCAAGGTCCCGTGATCCAGGGACAATTTCCCCAGGAGAACACATGGCATGCCTCAGGCTGGTGTAACGTCATGCTGGCCTCTGCTGCAGAAGGCTGGCCCCGCATTCCATAAACCTTCCTCTCCCGGGCCTGAATGAGCCAGAGCCCCCTAATCAGCTGCTACTTTAACCCCATCCTGTCTGGGCAGGAACAGATGTCCTCAGGCGACCTACAGGCAGAGTCTGGGCCAAATCCAAAGCTGAACCCCAGGAGCTGTGCGAACAAAGAAGAGAAAGGGAAATTTCTCCCAGCAGCCTCAGGAGCAGCAGATTAAACCTCCAAAATCAACTTGATGTACCCTGCATCTGTGGAATACCTGACTAGACAAAGAATCATCCCAAAATTGAGGCAGTGGACTTTGTGATCAACTGTAGACTTGGGGTTTGCTTTCTGCATCTAATTTGTTTCTGGTTTTACGTTTATCTTAGTTTAGTATTTAGAGTTTATTATAATTAGTAGATTAGTTTATTGATTTGGTTGCTCTCTTCCTCCTTTCTATATATATATATTTTTTTCCTTTTTCTCTTTTTCTGAGTGTGTATGTGTATGCTTCTTTGTGTGATTTTGTCTGTATAGCTTAGCTTTTACCATTTGTCTTAGGGTTCTGTCTGTCCGTTTTTTTTTTTCTTTGTATAGGTTTTAGCGCTTGTTATCATTGGTGGATTTGTTTTTTGGTTTGGTTGCTCCCTTCGTTCTTTCTTTCCTTTTTTTAAATTACTTTTACATTTTTTTAAATTTTAATAATTATTTTTTATTTTAATAACTTTATTTTATTTCTTTCTATCTTTCTTCCTTTTTTTCTCCCTTTTCTTCTGAGCCGTGTGGCTGGCAGGGTCTTGGTGCTCCGGGCAGGTGTCAGGCCTGTGCCACTGAGGTGGGAGAGCTGAGTTCAGGACATTGGTCCACCAGAGACCTCCTAGCTCCAAATAATATCAGATGGCAAAAGCTCTCACAGACATCTCTGTCTCAACACTAAGACCAAGCTCCACTCAATGACCAGCAAGCTACAGTGCTGGACACCCTATGCCAAACAACTAGCAAGACAGGAACACAACCCCATCCATTAGCAGAGAGGCTGCCTAAAATCATAATAAGATCACAGACACCCCAAAACACACCACCAGAAGTGGTCCTGTCCCCCAGAAAGACAAGATCCAGCCTCATCCACCAGAACACAGGCACAAGTTCCCTCCACCAGGAAGTCTCCACAAACCACTGAAGCAACCTTAACCACTGGGAGCAGACACCAAAAACAACAGAACTACGAACAAACAGTTGGCAAAAAGGAGACTCCAAACACAGTAAGTTAAGCAAAATGAGAAGACAGAGAAACACACAGCAGATGAAGGAGCAAGATAAAAACCCAACAGACGAAACAACTGAAGAGTAAAGAGGCAGTGTACCTGAAAAAGAATTCAGAGGAAGGATAGTAAAGATGATCCAACATCTTGGAAATACAATGGAGAAAATACAAGAAACATTTAACAAGGACCTAGAAGAACAGAGAGCAAACAAACAATGATGAACAAAACAATAAATGAAATTAAAAACTCTCTAGAAGGAATCAATAGCAGAATAACTGAGGCAGAAGAACGGATAAGTGACTGGGAAGAAAAAACAGTGAAAATAACTACTGCAGAGCACAATAAAGAGAAAAGAATGAAAAGAATTGAGGACAGTCTTAGAGACATCTGGGACAACTTTAAACTCACCAACATTCAAATTATAGGGGTCCCAGAAAAAGAAGAGAAAAAGAAAGGGACTGAGAAAATATTTGATTAGAGTTGAAAATTTCCCTAATATGGGAAAGGAAATAGTCAATCAAGTCCAGGAAGCACAGAGAGTCCCATACAGGAAAAATCCAGGGAGAAACATGCCAGACACATATTAATCAAACTATCAAAAATTAAATATAATGAAAAAATATTAAAAGAAGGAAGGAAAAAAAAAAACAAATAACATACAAGGAAATCAGCAGAAACTCTGCAAGCCAGAAGGGAGTAGCAGGACATATTTAAAGTGATGAAAGGGAAAAACCTACAAACAAGATTACTCTACCCAGCAAGGATCTCATTCAGATTTGACAGAGAAATCAAAAGCTTTTCAGACAGGCAAAAGCTAAGAGAATTCAGCCCCACCAAACCAGCTTTACAACAAATGCTAAAGGAACTTCTCTAGGCAGGAAGCACAAGAGAAGGAAAAGACCAAAAGAACAAACCCAGAACAATTAAGAAAATGGTAATAGGAACATACATATAGATAATTACCTTAAATGTAAATGGTTTAATGCTCCAACCAAAAGATATAGACTGGCTGAATGGATACAAAATAAGACCCATATATATGCTGTCTACAAGACACCCACTTCAGTCCTAGGGACACATACAGACTGAAAGTGAGGGGATGGAAAAATATATTCCATGCAAATGGAAATCAAAAGAAAGCTAGAGTAGCAATTCTCATATCAGACAAAATAGACTTTAAAACAAAGACTATTACAAGAGACAAAGAAGGACACCACATAATGATCAAGGGATCATTCCAAGAAGAAGATATAACAATTCTAAATATTTATGCACCCAACATAGGAGCACCTCAATCCATAAGGCAAATGCTAACAGCCAAAATGGGAAATCAACAGTAACACAATCATAGTAGGGGACTTTAACACACCACTTTCACCAATGGACAGATCATCCAAAATGAAAAAAAATAAGGAAACACAAGCTTTAAATGACACATTAAACAAGATGGACTTAATTGATATTTATAGGACATTCCATCCAAAAACAACAGAATACACTCTCTTCACAAGTGCTCATGGAACATTCTTCAGGATAGATCATATCTTGGGTCACAAATCAAGCCTTAGTAAATATAAGAAAATTGAAATGGTATCAACTATCTTTTCTGACCACAATACTATGAGACTACTTGTCAATTATAGGAAAATATCTGTAAAAAATACAAAGACGTGGAGGCTAAACAATACACTACTTAATATCCAAGAGATCACTGAACAAATCAAAGGGGAAGTCAAAAAATACCTAGAAACAAATGACAATGAAAACACGATGACCCAAAACCTATGGGATGCAGCAAAAGCAGTTCTAAGAGGGAAGTTTATAGCAATACAATCCTATCTCAAGAAACAAGAAACATCTCAAATAAACAACCTAACCCTACACCTAAAGCAATTAGAGAAAGAAGAACAAAAAAAACCCAGAGTTAGCAGAAGGAAAGAAATCACAAAGATCAGATCAGAAATAAATGAAAAAGAAATGAAGAAAATGATAGCAAAGATCAATAAAACTAAAAGCTGGTTCTTTGAGAAGATAATCAAAATTGATAAACCATTAGCCAGACTCATCAAGAAAAAAAGGGAGAAGACTCAAATCAATAGAATTAGAAATGAAAAAGGAGAAGTAACAACTGACACTGCAGAAATACAAAAGATCATGAGAGATTACTACAAGCCACTGTATGCCAATAAAATGGACAACCTGGAAAAAATGGACAAATTCTTAGAAAAGCACAACATTCCAAGACTGAACCAGGCAAAAATAGAAAATATAAACAGACCAATCACAAGCACTAAAATAGAAACTGTGATTAAAAATCTTCCAACAAACAAAAGCCCAGGACCAGATGGCTTCACAGGTGAATTCTATCAAGCATTTAGAAAAGAGCTAACACTTATCCTTCTCAAACTCTTCCAAAATATAGCAGAAGGAGGAACACTCCCAAACTCATTCTACAAGACCACCATCACCCTGATACCAAAACAAGATGAAGATGTCACAAAGAAAGAAAACTACAGGCCAATATCACTGATGAACATAGATGTAAAAATCCTCAACAAAATACTAGCAAACAGAATCCAACAGCACATTAAAAGGATCATACACCATGATCAAGTGGGCTTTATCCCAGGAATGCAAGGATTTTTCAATATACGCAAATCAACCAATGGAATAAACCATATTAACAAATTGAAGGAGAAGAATCATATGATCATCTCAATAGATGCAGAAAAAGCTTTCGACAAAATTCAACAGCATTTATGATAAAACCCCTCCAGAAAGTAGGCATAGAGGGAACTTATCTCAACCTAATTAAGGCCGTATATTGACGTATATGACAAACCCACAGCCAACATCTTTCTCGATGGTGAAAAACTGAAGCCATTTCCTCTAAGATCAGGAACAAGACAAGGTTGTCCACTATCACCACTATTATTCAACATAGTTTTGGAAGTTTTAGCCACAGCAATCAGAGAAGAAAAAGAAATAAAAGGAATACAAATCAGAAAAGAAGAAGTAAAGCTGTCACTGTTTGCAGATGACATGATACTATACATGGATAATCCTAAAGATACCACAAGAAAACTGCTAGAGCTAATCAATGAATTTGGCAAAGTAGAAGGGTACAAAATTTATGTACAGAAATCTCTTGCATTCCTATACACTAATGATGAAATATCTGAAAGAGAAATTAAGGAAACACTCCCGTTTATCATTGCAACAAAAAGAATAAAATACCTAGGAATAAACCTACCTATGGAGACAAAAGACCTGTATGCAAAAAACGATAAGACACTGATGAAATGATGATACAAACAGATGGAGAGATATACCATGTTTTTGGATTGGAAGAATCAACATTGTGAAAATGACTATACTACTCAGAGCAATCTACAGATTCAATGCAATCCCTATCAAATTACCAATGGCATTTTTCACAGAAGTAGAACAAAAAATTTCACAATTTCTATGGAAACACAGAATACCTCGAATAGGCAAAGCAATCTTGAGAAAGAAAAACAGAGCTGGAAGAATCAGGCTCCCTGGCTTCAGACTATATTACAAAGCTATAGTAATCAAGACAGTATGGTACTGGCACAAAAACAGAAATATAGATCAATGGAACAGGATAGAAAGCCCAGAGATAAACCCACACACATATGGTCACCTTACTTTTGATAAAGGATGCAAGAATATACAATGGAGAAAAGATAGCCTCTTCAATAAGTGGCACTGGGAAAACTGGACAGCTACATGTAAAAGAAAGAAATTACAACACTCCCTAACACCATACACAAAAATAAATGCAAAATGGATTAAAGACCTAAATGTAAGTCCAGACACTATAAAACTCTTAGAGGAAAACATAGGGAGAACACTCTATGACATAAATCACAGCAAGATCCTTTTTAACCCACCTTCTAGAGAAATGGAAATAAAAACACAAATAAACAAATGGGACCTAATGAAACTCAAAAGTTTTGCACAGCAAAGGAAACCATAAACAAGACGAAAAGACAACCCTCAGAATGGGAGAAAATATTTGCAAATGAAGCAACTGACAAAGGATTAATCTCCAAAATTATAAGCAGGACATGCAGCTCAATATCAAAAAAATAAACAACCCAATCCAAAAATGGGCAGAAGACCTACATAGACATTTCTCCAAAGAAGATATACAGATGGCCAACAAACACATGAAAGGATACTCAACATCACTAATCATTAGAGAAAGGCAAATCAAAACTACAGTGAGGTATCACTTCACACCAGTCAGAATGGCTATCATCAAAAAATCTACAAACAGTAAATTCTGGAGAGGTTGTGGAGAAAAAGGGACCCTCTTTCACTGTTGGTGGGAATGTAAATTGATACAACCACTATGGAGAACAGTATGGAGTTTCCTTAAAAAACTAAAAGTGGAACTACCATACGACCCAGCAATCCCACTACTGGGCATATACCCTGAGAAAACCATAATTCAAAAAGAGTCATGTACCACAATGTTCATTGCAGCTCTATTTACAATAGCCAGGGCATGGAAGCAACCTAAATGTCCATCAACACATGAATGGATAAAGAAGATGTGGTACATGTATACAATGGAATATTACTCAGCCATAAAAAGAAACGAAATTGAGTTATTTGTAGTGAGGTGGATGGACCTAGAGTCTGTCATACAGAGTGAAGTAAGTTAGAAAGAGAAAAACAAATACTGTATGTTAACACATATTATGGAATCTAAAAAAAAAAAAACATGGTTCTGATGAACCTAGGGTCAGGACAGGAATAAAGACACAGACGTAGAGAATGGACTTGAGGACATGGGGAGGGGGAAGGGTAAGCTGGGACGAAGTGAGAAAGTGGCATGGAGTTTTATATACTACCAAATGTAAAGTAGATAGCTAGTGGGAAGCAGCCACATAGCACAGGGAGATCAGCTCAGTGTTTTGTGACCACCTAGAGTGGTGGGATAGGGAGGGTGGGAGGGAGATGCAAGAGAGAGGAGTTATGGGGATATATGTATATGTATAGCTGATTCACATTGTTATAAAGCAAAAACTAAGACACCTTTGTAAAGCAATTATACTCCAGTAAAGATGTTAAATTAAAAAAAAAATAGAATGATGTTTCCTGGCCTATGCCATTTTGATGTAAAAGTTGTTGATTAATAAGTCTCAATTACTTGATTAAGCATTTGGTTTCAAACTTTGCTTTTAGTACTCAGAGGCTATCTCCAGGCAACTTTTCTGTTCATTTTAAATTCAAAAGTCTGCCTGGTTGTACCTTCTTATGCTACAGTAAATGCATTTTTGTCTGGTCTCATCATCTTTGGTGTGTAACATTTTGTAACAGAGAGTTTTGAAATCATATTTTATGGCAGTGAAGCTGCTAGGGCAAATTTATGGACTTAACAATCCTATCCAACATCTCCTGTCATGTGGGACTGTCCCCAGGACAGGGCAGATCAGTGAATGTGAGCTGTTTCAGTTTGGCTCAACTGTCAGGCTAAAGAATTTTCCATTACATGGGTGGGTGGTGAGATCAACTGAGTTTGGAACCATTCAATTTATTCTGTGGCAGCAGCAAAAGAGAACAAAATAGCAACCAGAACTGAATTTGAGTTAAGTTCTGATGAAGTACCCATGCTGAGATCATACATTTTTATTACACAATTCATTATTTAAGGAGCTTTCAGTATCTATGCTTGTGAGTTGTCTTTTGTTTCTGCCTCCATTGTAGATTCTGGCCACAATGAAGTGGTGGTTATAGCTCCATGTAGAGGCCAATTGATAGTATATGCAGCTTCCCGGTTTCCTAGTATATTCATTTTTCCTCTCCTGCAAGGTCAATGAATAAGACCAGGGAAGGTCTGGAATTAACTTTTAAGTCCTCTGCTAGACTTCTTTCAATTCTGACAGTCTGCTGACACAGAAGTTGGGATACACACAGAATAAACTAATTGAACGAAAATATAAATAAGTCTGTGTGCCACCAAAATACTTGCAAAAGAACTCAAATTTTCTACAAATTATCTGAAAACACATAGGTTTATCGTGTACATAAACAGAGCTTTAAACTTGCTGTATAGTCAGGAAAAGCTGTGAAAAGAACTGGCAACTCCTTTTAATGAAAAGAATTTCCTACACCTGAAAATGGAGTTTATCATTCCAGAGGACAGTAGATTGTGATAAATTATAGGTAGATTAACTTGACACCCTACAAAGAATCTTGTTTAAGATAAAATGCATAAATTTAAAATTATACTAGTACAAAAGAACAAAATTTTTATTCTACAGCATTAGATCATATTTGAAGAATATGTTGCATGGATAATATGTGAAATTTATTTTAACTGTTGGCATTTTTGTCATGTAACACTAGATTACTTTTATAAATTTTTATAATAATCCCATACTGTCTAAAATGTCACATTAAGCCTCTAAAATATCAGTGTCATATAAGCCATAGATATCTAATGAATATTTTTATTGATGATGGAAATATGCTTTCCAAACAGGAATTTCCATTTCTTTTATGTGCAGATTTAGTGAACACACCTTATATATCAATAAGATTTCCCTATTTAATTTAATTAATTGAGGGCTCCATTTTATTCTATAAAATGAGAATAATTGCCTCTAATTATCATTTTCAATGGTATTAGTGTCTCCTAAAAATGTTTAACTTATTGAAATCCTATCAGTCTTCAGAAAGTATATATAAATAAGCAGAAAATATTATCATCTCCATTTTATAAATAAAAACTGTAGCTAAGCATGAGAAAGTATTTATAATGAACTTTTTCAAGGCTTTTAGCCTACTCACAGTTCTTAGATTTTAAATAACCCAGATTTTAGAATTTGAAGGATCCTTAAAAAGTACCTCTTCTGAATGCCTCATTTTATGCATTAAGACACAAACTGGGCGAGGTGAAATACCTTGCTCAGTGTCATAGAGCTAGTAAAATACGAGACGAGATATTTCTTATGTTTCACAAATATGACCGTAATTTCTATTTTCAAGACTATTGTTAGTTATCATTTTCAAACTGAACTTTAAAAAGAGTATAGCACCTTACGTTCTTTTGCAAGTCTATTCTACCATAGATTACCAAATGTGGTGGTGATCTTGCGTATCCTGGTTGTATCCACAAAGATTTCTGGATTGCTTGCATTGCTGAAGCATGTAATAATGTTTGAGATATAAAATATATAACCCATGTCTCTTTGTTGCATTTAAAGAAGACAAATAAGGATGTAAGGTTTCCCTTTGAGATAATTTATGAAATTTTATATTGCATAAATGTGTATTTTCATGTTTTTCCTAAATATCTTATAAAGCACCATCAACAACCTTCCATTATACCTTCTTCAACATATAGGATATATAAGGGGAAGATAGTATACCTTTTTTGCACATAAACCAAAAAAACAATGATGCCTTAAAATAACTTAAGCCCTTATTCCCTATCTAGTACCACTCAATCTAGGGGATCACATCATCTCTATTATGTTGATATCAATCCAAACAATAGATCTTCTGTCAAATGTACTAATGTACCAAACCTAAGGCATTGCATTGTTTCAAAAGGAAGCAGGATTTTAGAAGTAAGAATGCAGCACCTATATGACTCATTTAATCAGTGACTCCATGGTGTCTTTATAGGAAGTAATATCTTGGTCCCCAAAACAACACCAGCACAGCACTAGGTAGAAAAATTTTAGGAAAAAGCACTTAAATACTTCAAAATGTCATCCTGGAAATACTTAAGAATTGTTTTATTATGTAAAAAAATAGATCTTTTGTATTACTAAGGATATTCCAATCACAAACATTTTCTTGCACACACCATATTCATAGAGGCATCTCTATATTTTGTACAGTTATTTATCCAAATATCAAAGACTTTCTCATATGCACACTCACCTGCTCAGAAAAGAAGTCACTGTGCTCTTCCAGGTATTTACTGAAAGGGTTGGGTTCATAGACTTCCTCTTCTTTTTTCAGTAATATTTTGGATTTTATAGGTACGGGGCGAATTACTCCAGGCTTCGTCTTCATGAATATCAAATTTTTTAAAAATAAAGGAAAAAATACTATTAAAATGAATACATAGGTATATTAAGTCATTCAAATGTTCTCACAGCAATTTTTTTTATTTTAAAATGATTTTATAAATACATAAAAACAGCTAGAAATCAAATGATTTTTAACTAATGTAACTTTAGTTTTAGTTACCTGTTACAGCACAATCAACTCATTAAGATCTACTATTATGATGTTCAAAATGCAAAAACACCTTCATTTATCTAGTCAAACACGTTCCTATATCCTTGCCAGAGCATTCAGCCAATAAATATTTCATTTGACAAATATTTATTGAGAGCATCCTCAGTGCCAGGCAAAATACTCATTTGGGGCATGATAGGATAGGCGAATCTAATACAATCCACCAAGACCAAAACAACTTTCTTTTTCTGGAAACCCTAAAATCCCAGAAGCCATGTTCAAACTGTGTATGATGAAACCAAGGGTGGCTTTCTGACACAAGGAGATGGGGGCTGGGTAGCAAACAGATGTTCTCTTCCATGAATATGGAACACTGCTTTAAACTGGTCTGCAGGCACGCTGGGAGACTGAAATTATAATACGTGGATTTGGGAGCTATGGGAAAGACTTAATCTGCCATAAAAGCAGATCTGATGAGATCAAGAAAAATATAACAAAGTGTATGGAAAAGAGACACACTTGAGGACTTTCCAGAATTGAATTCCAAAACATTCCTGGGACCCAGCTGAATTTCTTCTCTGAGGCTCCCTAAGATTTTCCTTTTCTTTTACACAAAATTCCCTTTTTTTTTTCCAACTCAGGTTGACATCTATAACTTGCAATCAAAAGAGTTTGAGTGAATAGACCAGTCATTTCAGATTCGTGAATTTGTACCCAATGTCAGTCTGACGAGAGAGAGAGAGAGAGAGGAATCTAGTTTGGGGCAATTTCAAAATGATGTTTCACAAACACCAAAATCTTGTTACACTGTAAAATGTCACAAAATGATTGATAAGTTTACAAAAAACATCCCAAAAAAGAATTCAGTGAAAAGTTGTGATGCTTTTTCTGTTTGAGCATTTTGCTGTAATCATTCTTCTCAAGCCCATTTCCTTTCAGAAAACAGTAAATTAGCTCTCCTCATTCTGTGCTGATGCGCTCAAGTTAAGCCTTAAGGGAGGACATCTATCTCTCTGCCCTATAAGCCACCCATTATGTTTTGAGTCTTGAATAAATGCCACTCTGCAATATTTTTTTCAACCCATATTTTCCCAGCTGGCTTTCATATCTATGCCAACTGGAGGAATAAAGATTGAGAAAAATCTCTATCTTCCCCAGGCAGGGAAATATCTCCCACTTAAGAAACTCTGATTTCTCTCCAGGGGAAAAGATGAGCAAGTAACAACCAATTATGCGTGAAGTCACACAGTTGAATATACATATGAGAGTAATATCCTCCAATGAACTCAGCATGAGAACAAAGCTCAAGCAGTTGCTGATTTCTACAGCCACCTGTCATAGGGAGACACCTGATACCTGGGTCATGATCTGAAACTGTCCAGATTTCCTGTCTCTCTTTTCTACGTGACTTCCTGTTTCATTTCTCCTTCCTGCTGCTCCTACTCCTGTACCTCCTCTCCTGCTCCTTTGCGAAGTAGGAAATCTGTACAACTCCAGTACTCAGGGCTTACCAGGTTCTAAAACCAACATGGAATTTTAGAAACTAAGCTTGGTGGCACTAGCAAAAAGATGAAAGCAGAGGGAAGAAATCTGACCAGAAGCACTTGATATGCTGTAAGAATCCCCCTGACAGAGAAACATGATGCCCTGGTTCCTGCATTGCTAACAGGTGGATGTTTTGGGTCATCCTGGCCTGGAAACTTCCACTCAGATCATCTCTCTTGGGATCATCATCCTCCAGGGTGAATCCAGAAAAGACAGTCCTCTGGTTGGCTGGATATCAAGTAGCCTTAATATCAGAATCAGTTACTGATGCTTCATGCTTATTTCTCTACCAGGTCTGATGCTTTTTGTTGCTATGAATTTCCTGGATTTGATAGTTGTCTGGCAATTGAACAAGGATTCTTTCCCTATTTCCTCTATTTCCACCTGCCCTTTTCTTGGACTCTGTGTTCTTAGGCTTTGGTCTACCTGAAGTCTCTGAATTTTCCTCATTCTAGTTTGCTTATTTGGTCTCAGTACCGTTGCCCCAATTCTTCCATTATATTCATTACCTCTTTCCTTAGTCCTGTTTTTTCTCCTGCACCATAACTTGCTGTCACTTACCAGCCAGCATTTCATGGACAGGGAAGCCAACTCCAGGCAAAGGAAGACTAAACATAGTTTGCCTTTGACATTGTTCACACTTCCTGCCCTATAACCTTTAACCATACCCTCCACACCTGTGTCTCGGCCTTTGGTCAAATTGAAACTCAAACCTTGTTGGCCCAATTCTGAGCCTCACGTACTCTCCATAAACCATGGTACACTGATCAATCCTGTTTATGGCAGCCTCTGCACCTTGCTCATACCATTCCACATGCTTTGAAACCAGCTTCAAAACACTTGAGGATTCATTGCAGATAATGACATCATCATTATCCCATAGACCCAGATTCCATATCTTACAGGTGCTACATTCAATATTTTAAATTGATTATCTCATCAATTCCTTATCAACAACCCTGTGAGAGACTTAGAATCAGTCACATGCCAAAGCCATGCAGTTAATATGTGAACAAGTCAAGGTTTAATCCAGGTCTAGTCTGATCATAAACCCAGGATTTTAATTACTCTGATGCCTACTCCAGAGACAGAGACAGGGAGAGAAACAGCATAGAGAGAAACTTAACATGATTTTTAAACACCCACCTCTCTATAACTTCCTCTGGGCAATCACTAACAAAGTCCTAGTATTTTTATGTTTTTGATTCCTTCTAAATCCATTGCTTCTGTTTTATTTCCACTGCCAATTGCCACGTTCATGACTTAGGCCATGGTTAACTCATTACATGTCATTTTACTTTTCTTTTCACTGGTCTTAGTAAATCCAGTTTTTCTTACCTTAAGCAGGGCACAAACACTACATTCAGCCTCCTAAAGGATTCTGTAGTTTGCACAGCCAGACATCAAAATTTATACTGATATTTCTCTGGACTTGGTATAAAATCCAGTCCCAAGAAGCAGCATGATATTTGTGGGGGGAAAGTATAAGGACATAGATTTTGATTTTTGCAATAGTGTTAATAGACTGTATGACCTTGGAAAAAAGCCATTCGACCTGACTGGACCGTCTACTAAAGGATCCTAATCTTCCTGCATGATTAGGTCCTTTAATAATGAATAATGGCACATTTGATTATTTACATTCCTGCCTCCTCAAGAACCACACCACACAAAGTTATTGCATAAGGCTTAGAACAGACTGTCCTTTATCAATTCCTAATCTATGCTGCATCCTTGCTCATAGTCACCTGGTATCTTCAGACTCCAAGTAGACTGGTTCGCTAATTCTGGCAAACCTAATTTGCTAAGTCTGCATCCAAACAAAAACAAAGGAAATTAGATTAACAAGTGAGAAGAATCTATAAAGGTGAGCTACTCTAAGATGATCATTGCCAGCAATATGACAACTAAACTAACCCGAGGAGGCCTTTCCTTCATTTTTAGCTGCTAAAGAATCGACAGATCCAGCTAGACTCGTGAGTGATACAAACAACTGTCATTCTTACAATGCCAGGGAAAGCGACACCATAATTTTCGTTCCAGCCTACATGGAGAAATAAAAACAGGTAATGACTCCCATAGCCAGCAAAAAGAGCACAGAAAGAACAACAAGAAGATCCTCTAAATAGAAAATTTCAATGTATTGTGATGAACTTCCTGAGAATTGATTTACACTGGATGTAAGGCTTTCCCCCTCTCTTTTGGAGCTATATTTTGAGAAAAAAAAAAAAGGTTAATCTTTCATTCTTGCTAGTAAAATATTTCCCCCACCTTCAGAAAAATAGCATTATCATTGCAGAAAAGGGTAGGCAGATGTTTTATTTTTAACTGGAACCAGAATACTGTGATTCTGATTAGTTATCACAAGTTTTAAAATCTGAGAACCTCATTAGAGCCAGGGGTACATATGGGCTTTTAGTGGATGGGGAGTCTGCCTGTTTATATTCTTCTTGACACAATTCCAAGAGTGTTAGATCCCAACAGTCATGAACAACTCTGCTCTCCATTTGCTTTGATGAGAAGAGTAGTTCGCACCATACTGATAAAGTCTTTTTTTAAAACTGAAGTATAGTTGATTTACAATGTTGTATTAATTTCAGGTGTAAAGCAAAGTGATTCAGTTATACATATACATATATATGTATGTATGTATGTATTCCTGACATTTTTGAAGTGCCTTAAAGAAAAAGCAACCATTGTCTTGGAGCTCTGAAGCATCCTTCTATCAGACCATCTATCAGATGCTCTCTGCAGGCATTTTGCCAAGTGAGACCTATTCTATGTCAGGAACTGTAGTGTCTACCCAGATGAATAAGACATAACCCTTGTACTCAGAGGGCTGACAATTCAGGTGAGTTAAGCACAGAACAATCACTGAGTAAATCAAGCCACGTCACAGGACTCCAGTCAAAGCGCTCTAATGCCTCATCTTCTCACTTAGAGTAAAAACCCAAACCCTTACGATGCCTGCAGGGTCATGCCTACGAGGCTCCATATGACCTAATCTTTCACTCCCCAGCCAGCTTCTCCCTTTCCAATCTTGTCTCCTGCTACTGCCCCTCTCTCTCCCTCACTCTCCACTCTGGCACACATTGTGTTCCCTACTCTGGGAGTTTGAACTTGCTCTTTGTGTTGTCTGGAACTCTCTTCTCCCTTTCCAGCACTCTCTCTTTCACTTCTTCAAGTCTCTGCTCAAATGCCACCTTATTAGCAGACAGGTTTTCCTTAATGACCCATGTAAAATATCAGTCCCCACCTCCTCTTACTCACCCTATTATTTTCCATAGTACTTAACACAATCTGACCTCAGTTTATGTTTATGTTCTTGCTTCCTCCACTAGAATGTATTTAAGATCTGTGAGGCCAGAGATCATTGTTTTGTTCACTGTTATCTCTCCAAAACCTAGAACTGTGCCGGGAACCTAATAGATGCTAAATAGACATTTGAAGGATGAATAAACTAATTGACAGGCAGAAGTTCAGTATGCTGGCTATGATCCAGTATGGAGGCCTTAAAGGGTGTTGATTGCCCATTTAGGGTCTCCCCTTATTTTTCCTGGACTGATTTTTTGATTACAGTATAACCAAGAAGAAGGAACTTCGCAAGATAGAAGATCTACATGCCTTTCAACCCTAGGGGACCAGAAGAATGAATGTGAGTTGGTGAGCTCCACCCTCAGAGATAAGAAAGAGTAGAAAGCCAAAGTTATCATCTCCGATGATACAGGAAGTCAACACCAGGGACCAGAGGCCATGTCTTTAAGGACTTTGCAAGATTTTAAGTCTCTCTATTTTTAAAAAATCATTTCTTTTTCCCCCTGTTTGATTGCGGTGATAAGCAATAAAACTCTTAACATGGAAGAAAATGATGTCATCTTCGTTGAAGAATTCAAGAGTGGGTGGAACTTGGGAGATCACATCTAACTCTATTATTAGTCTTAAGGGAGAAAAAGTCCAAGAGATACAGTATGTGGAGTCCCGGGGCCTGGGGGCAGGTTTTAATGGCCTGTGGGGCACTGATCCCGCTATTCATTTGTGTTTATAACTCATCAAGTATACACTTATCCTTGAATATTGCTACTCGGGCACTGTGAAAATAGATATCGTTTCTGTCCTTTGGAACTTATAATCATAATTCTATGACAACAAGTTGGTACTGCCTCTGGCTGGACACCAAAGTTGAAAATTAACTGCCAACACTGACCTAGAGAATCCATTATATGGATAATGCCTTCTTAGAACCACGTCTTTCATAAATTAACTGCAACTAGTGGACTGGTGTTTTTAATTGCCTTTGACTGAGCTAGTAAGCTCTGGAGTCATGTGATAAGAAAAGAAAAGAAATAAAGAATAGGATCCCAGTTTTCAAGGGCTTATTTCTATCTTTTTGAAGAAATAAGATGTGTAAAAAAAAACCAGCAAGAAACTAATAAAACACACCATATATAAAATTCTGGGAGTCTGGCTAATTTGATGGATCCAAGGAGTTTGTGAAAGTACCATTGCTGCTTCTTTTAGCCATTTGCTTCTGTCTTGTCTATATTCTCCAGTGTTATTTTTTTTTCTTTAGAATTTCTGTGGCAACAAGCTCAGAGAAACTCAAAAACATTCTCCTAGTCAAGACTGTTGACAAAAGCAATATTTTCTAAATTATTTAGCTGATTCACTCACAATTAATAAAAATTTATTAACTCTAATTCTTTTTTAAAAAATAAAAATATATCTTTGAAGCAAATACATAAGCTTTTTTTTTTTCCCTCAAAGAAACAGCTCAAATTTCAAAACATTATAGTACAGAGTAATGCTTCCAAGATTAGGGAGGAGGGGGCAGACAGTTTTTAATACCACCCATTAGCTGTAGGACTGTTGACACATGGTAGATATCTAGACTTCAGGGTTTTTTCCATCAGAATAATGGAAATAACAATTCATGCCATACTAACTCACAAAGTGATTGTGTGAATCTAATGGATCATATGCGTGACAGAACTTTGTAAAGAAAAAATATCATAAAAGGAACTTGAAAGGAAAAAAAACCCTTTCCTTTTTCCTGTTTTTGCACTTATAATACAGACTATTGATACCAAATGATCTCGACTACCCAGGAAAATACTTATCTGATGAGCTTTTTCCAAAAATATATTTTATAATTACTATGATAGCTGTATTAAAATAAACATATGCAAGATTTCAATAATTATAAATCACAGCTCACAGCTCCAAAAATATTTTTTGGAATGTACACAACACAGATTGGCCAGTTTGAAATATTTCAACAATTAAAAGAAAATAGCATGACTCAGACCTGAAGAGGCATACATGATAAACGCTGTAGCACTTAAGCATGTAGTGTCAAGGAAAATTAGTCAAGGACAAACCGCCTACAAGCTGGAAGAAGACATTAGTTCTATGCAAAAGCTTTCAGGGCTGCATTTTCGGAACAACAGAGACCTCAAGGGCCCTTAGAAAGATCAGTCATGCACCACTAAAACAGGACACATCAGTTGGCTTTCAGAACTAGGAACAAAGTACCTGCAAGGTTAAGCGCCTCTTCTGTACAGTGTTCCAGTAAGCTCCATTTTGCTTTTACCTATATATAACCATGTGGTTTATTTTTTAAATCTATTGCTTTGTACTCTCTAGATTCAGTATTCCATCTTGGGCAACAATGAGCATTTTGTAATGGCATGAAATTTCAAAAGCAAAAGCCAAATGTCTCCTAAACCAGGTTCCCTTACCTATTGCCAAGGAAGACCAGTGCTTACCCATTTTATAAAGCCCAACCTGTTTTCCTACCCAGAGAAAAGAGACCCCACCAGCCTCTGTTAATATTATGATGAGTCAGCTCAGGAATTAGGAAAGTTTTGTGAAGGTTCAGCCTAGATCCGGGATCTTCCTTTCCTTTTGTTCCCTTTCTGATGCCAGGGGATGCACTATCCACAGGTGTGAAGCCTCAGGACCCTAACTGATCCTACTCAGCCCCTTCTCTTCAGAAAGTGATCACATGAGCCGGGTGGAAGTCACACTTCCGCAGAGGCCCTATTTCCCAACTCCTTCATCAGCCTTTTTTATTCCCCTTGGATTATCTAAAATCAATAATGATTCCTTTTGAAAGTCACGCGGAACAAAGATGACCACGAACACTGTGATCTTAGTTGATCTACTCAAACACTGTGACCCTCTGTTTCTTTATCTGTAAAAAATGGCCACTCATTAAATCTCAGAGATAATATTTCAGAGACTTTATATGCAATAATAACATTCCCTCCCCACCCCGTATGTACAGGGCTACATTGGCAACTTCACATTTTATGATATGTGAGCCTTACAATAATGCCTTCAGGTTGACAGGGTAGTTGTCCCAACCTCCATTTTCTAGATGTATATTTAAAACTTCTTCATCTCTAAGTCCCTTCCCAGTTTTGATATACTGCATTACTGTTTAATAGAAGAAGAGAAACTGAGGCACAAAATGGTGAACTAGTTTCATAAGGACCCCCAAAACACTTCTCTCTGAGCCTAATACTACATAATTTGGTTTTCAGAGTAAACAGTGGAAATATTTTAAGAGTAAGGGGCAAGGTCATATTTCTTTTTTTCCTTCCAGTGTTGAATTGGTACAGTTGCAATGTAAACAAGCAAATAGCTAAGCCACGTTAAAAAGAAAAAATATGAAAAAATGATATATTCTTAAAAAGCCAAAGCTCAAAAGCAAAATGGCTTCTGTATTAAGCTTGTGCTATCATAGCAATTCAACATTTATTTTCACTTCAATTTATTACATTTCTCCCCTAAAATAGGAGTCAAATAATTTTAATTGCTTATTTTATGCAAAACATACAATATTTGCTTACATAATTTAACTATAATCTATCATGTGTTCCCCCAAATTTTGTTTTTATGTGCTATACACATGTATACACACATATAAACAAAAAGCAATATGTATATGTGTGTGTGTGCTCTCAGAATTACCTGTCATATGGCATCTATATGTATAGTATATGTTATAAACACACACACATACTGTGTGTGTATATATACATATTTGTTTTTCAAAGTCATTCTTATTTACTGAAATTACTCTGAACTTAACCCTGAAGAGAGTTCATGATGGCAAATATTGGAAATCCATTCATAAAAATATAATTTATTCATAAATTACAATGCTTAAGAGTGAAAATATTACAAATCCTTAAAAAAGCAAATGCTTATAGCATCCTTTGCATGCAATTACTTCTACTCTATTCTATATCCACAGAATGTAAATACAGGGTTAATATCATGAAATAGAAGTCAGTGATTGAATAGAATAATTACATCCATCCAAGAGATGTTCTTTTAGTGTGTGATAGCCTGCTTGATAATAATCCCTTCACAAACCTACCTAGATCTCAAGTGAATTTTGGGATTAAAACTTAATTAAAACTTGGTTAAGAAACTCCTTGAACTCTCTAGAGAAAAGGTCTAAAGTAAATGCAAAAAAATTATCATCAAAGTCAGTCAAAGCAACACTTCGTATTTTTCTCAGAACACAAACATCAAATTCATAGAATTAATTGGCCAAAAAGTTCACTTATTACATTCACAATGGGTCACTTATACTATGTCTTAATTTATGAAAGCATTATATATATTTGCTTCTTTGAAATGGTTTCTTAAAATATTAAGTCAAGAACTGATATTTATCTATATATATGTATATGTCAGTCTGATAATATATATACAGACTCACACACATTCAACATCTAAAATCTGTTGTATCTATGTTGAGCATACAAAATATTTCTTAATTTTCACACATTACTCTCAAGAAACAAGTACATATATCATTATTTTAAACATTAAAATAGTTGTAACAATAGTTCCATATCTAAAGTGGGAAACTGTTCAACTTCACAATGTTATTGTACCTCTTGTTTCCATGGCAACTCCTTCGCTCCCCTGAGCTAGTAACCATGGAATCACTGCCTTAGAAAGGCTTGGACAGAGTGTAATCGAATGGTCTCGTTGTTCATTTAGAAGATTGAAGCCCAGTCTCCCAGATTCTTGACTTCTCCACTGTCAGCCCAGTAGTTAGTGTCAGAGCAGGAAGTAAAAGATGGGTCTCCTGGCCCCGTTCCAGCATTCTTTCAACTATCCTATACTGCCGGCCACTATTCTAAATCAACTGACACTAAAATAACACTTCACACACACACATGCACACACACGCAAACACACCCCATATACACACTGCATGTATAAACACCAACATGCCTAAGCCATTTGCTTCAATCATGCTATTGTAAGAGTCTAACTACACTTTTTATGATTTTCCAGCACTACAAATAAAAATATCATTGTCCTTTTGGCATGATAATGACAAGATGACTTGTTGGCTATGGATGTAGGACAGAAATAATTGCTTAAAATGGGGGGAAAAATCAGTATTAAACTGATTTTGTCTTCTTAATGTCTCACAGTGCTTTACTAGATATTTTCATTCATTTTTACTGAAGGAGTTTACAATTATAAACAATAAAAATTAAAAGATAATAAAGAAAATATTTAATAATATCTAGGTAACATATCATGGTTCCAATTTGCTCATCACTGTAACAATAATACAGAGCACTGTTAGAAAAAGTAATTTTCCTACTTAATCAAATTTTTATCTATAAATAACAGATTCTAGAGCCTACATCTGTGTTGTCCTACACAGTAGCCACCAGCCCCCTTGTTGGGCCCTTGAAATGTGGCTAGCCTGAACTGAGGTATGCTGTAAATGTAAAATACATAGCAGATTTCAAAGACTTTGCCCCCCAAAAAAGAATGTAAAAGAATCTCAATTTTATACTGATTATATATTGAAATGATAATATGTGTATAAATAAAAGTATTATTGAAATTAATGTGACCTGTTTCTTTTTACTTTTTTAACTTGGCTCTTAGAAAATTTTAAATTACAAATGTGGCTTGTATTTGAGGTTCACACTATATTTCTATTGTTCGTCCCTGGTCTAGACCATCCACATGCTGATCTTCCTGTCTGAAATATTTCATTTCCTCAAGTCCAGAACCTACTCTACATGATCAAAGGCTACCTTGTCCTTGAACCCTTTTCTGATCTTTCCCATCCAGAAGTGAGTCCTTGCCTCTAACCTCCATCGGCATCTTCCTTCTGGCCTTGCCCGTTCTATCCTTACACCACTACTAGGATGCAAGTTACTGGCAAATAAGTTCTATGTATGTTTTTATGTATGTCTGTGACTTGCAAAACAACCACATGGAACTTTAGAAAAGCATCAGTGAACTTTTACTAGACAAGTAAGCAAATAAACATATATACAGTCAATTTGTTCTCAGTTCACATTTGTTCAGATAAAGCTGTCTTAAAAGATCAGAATTTTCTAAAGTACCAGGTCTATGTCTAGTAAAAGGATACGTACCAGCTGACTCTCAGATACCGTAGCAGATGGTGAGGCGAGGTTTGCCTGCAAAATTATAAACATAGTGTTTATTTAGTGAAATTCATAATTTAGTAAGATAATATATCTATGTTTTTAAGTATTCTGAGGTTTTTTATTGCTAAAATAATACATGCCCCTTGTAGAATTTTGACAGGTATTAAGTAAAAGAAAAAATATCATTATGCCACCAAAAAATGATTTTTTTTCACATTTATGGTACATTGCCTTACAATATTTCTCCTACACATTTTTATTCAGCTCACATAATAGTAAATATGATGTTTTCTATGTTGCTTTTCCTTAGCATCTTAACACAAGTACTAGAGTAAGACATCAAAAATTCTTCAAGGTGATGTAATACATCATGCTCTGCATACTCCGTATTTTACTCAAACTTACCAACATTGTTAGCTATACTAATATTTATGTACAGCAAAATGAAACAAATAACAGATTTTTTCATTAAATTACTCATATTAGAAAATAAAGTTTTCATGATTTCATGAAAAAAATTTTTTAATTGTTTTAAATTAAAGAGGAGGCTAATATTGTTTCATCATCCTTGGTTCCTGAATTTCACTCCTTTCTTCTGGATTTAGTTTCCTTCTTGCTGAAGTAAATGCTCTGGTAGTTTTTTCAGAACTTCCTGTCTTGGGCTTTGTCTGAAAATGTTTTTATTTTGTTCTCATCCTGAATGAGAGTTTACTTGGACATAGAATTCTAAGGCAATAGTTATTATTTCCCAGCATTTTGAGGACTGCCCACTTGCTCTGACTTCTGTTACTGCTGTGAATGTAAACGTCATAACTTGGATCATCCATCTCCACATTTGCTTAGTGTTTAAGATTTTTCTCCATGACATTCTGTAATTCCACTATAATGTGTCTGAACATGGACTTCTTTTTATGTATCCTTTTTGGGGGCTTGGTGTAGTCCTTCATTCTGAGAATACATATCTTTCTTCATTTCTGGAAAATCCTCCAGGAATTACTTCAAATATTGCCTCTCTCCCATTATATCTAATCTCTTCTTTGGAGCTTTGATTAACTTTATGTTGGGTCTTCTGAATCCATCCTCCATTTCTATAAAATTCCCTGTCATATTTTTTGTCTCTTTATGCTGCATTCTGGATAGTTTCCACATATAAGCCTGACGGTTAACACATTTTTCTTCAACAGTATATTAATACATTTAATACGGCCATTGAATTTTATATTTTAATGACATTATTTTTAACTTCTAGAAGTTCAGTTTGGTTCTTTATCAAATTTTCTTTATGGTATCCGTAACTCCTTTTAACTATTTCAGCATTTTATTATATTTATAAATTCATTCCAGATTTTTCTATAATCTTTCTTGGCTAAATCCCCTGTTTCTTGTATCTGTTAACTCTCCTTCATGCCTCTGCCCCATGATGTTCTTTACTCATTTGATAGCTTTTTAGTTTTGATTTTGAGCTCCTCTTCAGTCAGGGTAATTTCAGTGATGATTTCTGTAGGTATCTGAGAAACCCTGGGTTGGGAAACCATGCCTACAATACATTTCATGTTTGCCCTAATGGGGGCCCCAGGTATTTCACTGATTCTGGACCAGTTTCCATTTTATTTCATCACCCTCATATGCCTGAACTTACAGGGTGGCAGGTGCCCACATCTTCAACTTTCACAGGTTTAGCACCCATTTTCTCATGGATGACTATATTACCACCCAAGAGTGTAGATTAAAGATGGTGGGAGGATTTATGTCTATTTCTATCACATGCTTCATGGCCGTGTGGCCTTCTAGGCTCCTGGACGCACACAAAGGATTCATCCACAGCTCTGACTCGTTATATAGTGAAAGTTAAACTCTAAGCTCCTGGCTCCTGTCACCTGTGTTCTGACATACCTGTGTTCCCCCAGAGCTTAAGCTTCTTCTTAACTTTCCCACCTGGAGCTCCCTCTTCATTTCTGACACTCACAGTTCCTCTTTCTTTCTTGTAGATTGAGTTATATATATATATATATTAATAGTTACGTTTTCTCAAGCTTTTCTGCCCTTAAATGGGAGACCAGGCTTCCACATCAGGGAAGTGGTCAACATACAGATGCGCAATCATAAATATACTTGGCTGAAACATGATAAAGTTGTGTTCCTGTACTATCTCTAATCTTTTTGAAATTGCAAATATTTTCGTGGTTATGACAGACGTGTCAATATTGCTTTTACTCTCTGAGAAGTGAATGATAACTGAAAACTGAAAGCTGAGTGGTTCCTATGGTATCGCCAAGTACGGAAGAGTGTGAATCACCAAACATAACGACCAGGCTCCTGCTGTCCTTCTCATACTGTGTCCAGCATGGTTTGTTTTTGATTTTTTGACTCATGACGTTCTTCACCAGGATGGTCACTGCTCACTGCCATCCCTGCCTGCTCTACAGCAGCAGTATGTCCTGGCTAATTGCTCCCCACCTCTAATTGCTGTGGACCAGGTTACCGTGCACTGAGGTTCATGGTTATTCTGTGCTGCAGAAAATTACCCTTCAGAATGCCTATCCCAGTGATTTTTCAATTCCCCTAGGGTTTCATTTTTAACCTCATAATGTAATATGAGTAATAATGATTTCTTCTAATGTCTTAGGATGTTTTCCTTTTGGTTAATTCTTCATTATTGCAGTAATGAGAGAATTCTCTATGAATTCCCTAAGTTAAATGACTTCTATGAAATATGCTGAACTGAATGTATCTTGACAGGAACAAAATATAGTTATATTTTTATCTCAATAATTATAGGAAAAAAGAAGTCACACACTAAAAATAAAGTATTTTCACAATTTAACTATATTACTAACATTTTTCAGTACTTCGTGCTAAATAATACCAAACTATCATAGGGAAAAAAGAGAAAGTGCTCAGGCAAACACATTAATTAAATTAGGGAAAAACACAAATATCTTTGTATCCAGTCTCCATAAGTCCCCAAAATTTCTTCACTGGGAATTATGACATAACAACAAGGTGATTTAGACATCCCCAGTACATTTTCATTTCATCTAATATAATGGACTTCATATCACTATTATAAGAAACTATTCCCAGAGAAAAAACAGAATTAAATTTGAACCTCAGGGTGGAGTTAATATTTATAAAGCTACTGCAGATCCTTTATCAAAGAAAAAGAATATTGGCTTATGTGTATCATCACAAATATAACCAGATTCTTTCAACTAACCCAGTTGTGTCAAACCCTTTGAGAAGCTTCCCTCTGCTTGCCCAATACACGTTAATGTTTATTAAATTCTGTAGCTATAGTTATGTCATCAATATTGCAGCAATGATTTTTGAAAAGTAAGGAAAGATTGTCTGGTGAGCTGAGATTGGAAAGGTGAGTAGCAAGAGAAGGCTACTATATTTAAAAAACTGCCAATTGGTCAACTAAACTAAGGAACAGAAGCAACATGAGGTACCTAAAAATAAACTTGAAATTGGACTTGAACAACACTGATGTTTTTAGTCATTTGATCTATCCACGTTAATACTAACCATGAAGAACGTTACAGATGAGTATAAGAATGACTCTTGTGTGAAACAAGATCCCATAACCTATATTCTACAGCCTTTGACATCATTTTAATTACAAAAGAAAAAAAGTGAGAGAAAGATAGAGTAGGAGCATTTTAACCAGCATATCACCATTAAAAAGCAAACAAAACTTTAAAACAAATAGAGCAGTCAAAAAATTGGGAAAGTCAAAATTTCGTATTTCAAAGAAAACCTATTAAAGCGGTAGGTTATATGCAAACTGAAAGAGATAAGACTAAGGAAAGAAATGAAGATTTGAGATCCACTGAAAAATAAATTTCTACACAAAGCCACCAATTAGGCCAAGGCCACTTTGGAGAAACCATTTTCCTCTTCCAAAGACCTCATGCCGGAGGCACATAAAGTATATCCAAGCTCCTCAGTCATTGTCTAGAGTTGCTTTTCCTTGCAATCTGCAGCTTTTCCCCATTCTCGACTCATGGGTGTCAGGCATCACACTAGCAGACACCCTTTTGGGAGACTGGGACAAAATCAAATTGTATCAGGTAAAAAGTATTGAACAGTTACTTTTGCCTTCACCCTATGCACTTCTACTTTGGGCAATATTTTCTTCCCTTTCAGCAGTCATGTCCCTCCTCCCTGAATATAACATCCAATTCAATAGGATTAAAATGTTTCTCTTTGACCTTTTCCCTGTTGGCTTTAATTGTCTTGAGTTTTCTTTTCTTAAGGCTCAAAGAACTCTAATTAGTGATAATGTGTTAATTGAATTATTTTAGTTCTCCCAGATAAGACTGATCTACAGATAAGCAAAAAGGCAAAACTTAGAATATCAACAGAGCCCCTAATAATCCCTGAGTTGCTGAGCTTGGCATTGAGGAAATATAAAATTATAAAATGATAAGACACTGTCTTACCCTTAAGCTAGAGAACTTTCCTGTTATTTGTACATAAGGCACTACTCAAAAGATTGAATCCAAAAGAAGATGGGGTACATATATACAATGACCTATTACTCAGCCATAGAAAAGAATGAAATAATGCCATTTGCAGCAACATGTATGGGCCTAGAGATTATCATACCAAGCAAAGTAAGTCAGAAAGAGAAAGACAAATACCATATGATATCACTTATAAGTGGAATCTAAAATACAACACAAATGAACATATCTATGAAACAGAAACAGACACACAGACATAGAGAACAGACTTGCAGTTGCCAAGGGGGAGGAGAGGTGGGAAAGGAAAGGACTGGGAGTTGGGGATTAGCAGATGCAAACTACTCTATATAGACTGGATAAACAACAAGGTCCTACTGCATAGCACAGGGAATTATTCAATATCCTGTGATAAACCAACATGGAAAATAATATGAAAAAGAATCTATATATGTATAACTGACTCACTTTTCTGTACAGCAGAAATGAACACAACATTGTAAATCAACTACACTTCAATAAAATTTTAAAAAGTTGAATCCAATGGTGAGCATGGTAGTCACCAAAGACAGAGAGATATATGTATGAGATGTCATATTTTTCTTGCTTCATACTGTTTATTCTACTTGTAAACCTTACCCTATATGAATATCTCACTAAGAGCTATATTATGTTAGTGATATGTCCCCAAAAGGTCTAAATATAAAAAGTAGAGTTGAAAGTATTTTAAAAGTTTGACTCAGTAATTTAGGGAATGATGATTCCACGTTGTTATGAACATAATTGGTAGGCAGAATAAAAGGGCATAGTGACCAGCGACAGTCATGGTTTGCATGTGCAAATGAGGAATAAAAAATCAGATCAAGGGAAGTGTGGCTGAAATACGGCGCCTTCATTTCTGGTGACATCTAAAATGATGATGAGAAGGACCAAAGCATAAAGGATGTCTCATTAAATCATTTCTCTTCTTCCTCATTTAGCTCAGCCTATATAATTACCTTCCTTTCCCTCCTCATCCCCTCTCACACATGCATACCTTGGAAACATTTCTGAACAGTGGGGAAAAAAAAAAAAAAGGAAAGAACGACAGGAAGAAGAATGATCAGTAGAGTGGAATTTCTTGCTTAAATTCTTCACAACTCATCAAATCTCTGGTCACAACCTATAGAAGCAGATTTGGATCCATGTCTGGATTTAAGTAGATTGGATTTGTCACCTCTTACTCTTAAGATCTATGGCTGCATTAGGGCACATCGCATCTGAAACACTCCAGCCTAGCAACGTTTCCAAGCATAGCAACAAGGGGACTGTGTGAGGTGGCTTAATTGGAGAAGATGACCTTTATTTGAACATCTGTATATATAGAGGGAAATATTCTTAATAAAGTTTGACACATTTTTAATATTCTGTGATATTTTGAAAGCAATATGCTTCCACTGTAATGATATTTTTCTGTCCCTCAAGCTCATTAAAATGAGATTTTACCTCTATGCTATATCATATTCAATAAAGCTGTCTTTGTTATTTCTCTGGCACTTAAAAGTAACTTCTTAAATGTAGAGAGTTTATTAAATAAGTTGTTATCAATAGAATGTGACTCCAAATTACAGTTTTTTTGATAAATTAGTAATAGGTCCAAATACTTGCCCTATTTTCTGAGGTTGCTCTTTATTAAGAAAGCATACTGTGGTTTTGAATTACATGAGTGAAATGAATTTATACTGGTAGTAGTTAATGAAAAATAATAAACATTTACAAAGGCAAGTGTAATGCAAAGAAAAAAAAAATAACATTCCCCTCCAAAGATGATAGAGTGAAAACAGAATGAAAGAGAAATTTCATTAGAAAATTCATTCCATTACATAGAGGGAAAGAAACTCTTTAAAAATGAGTGCCATGAGAAACAATCACTTGTAGATTAACTGATAAATTATGAGTTAATTTACATGTAAGCAAATAATTTAAAACATTAGAAATATACTAAATATTATCATCTTAGAAGTTGTCACCAAATATGAAATTATTCATTCAAAGTTTAGGCTGGAGTTTACTGGGGATGAAGAATTAATTTAGACCCAGAATATGAATACTAATGGATAAAATATTTAAGGAAGACAAGTTATTTCCAGCCCTTGTTGGTACACGCAAAAAATAACAACAGGGGCTTTGACATGAGGAAGACCTGGGTTGGACTTTGCCTTCTCTGTGACTTTGTTTCCTCCTCCATAAAGTGGAGATTTGAAATAATCATACCCACTTCATAGGACTGGTATAAGGTTAAATGAGATAGTTAAAGCTGATTTGCAAGGTAAGAACTCAAAACACTAGTTATTATGATTGTTGAATTTGGCATCTGTTAAAAACAATCAAGTGAAATACGAATGATAAATTAATCAATCCCACAGGTTACCTGTGGAGATCAGGACCACTCAACGTGTTTGTTCGCCTTGTTTAAATTCTATGACACTTAAGAGAACCTCAATTAAATTACTTTAAACTACAATTCAAGTACACGATGAATTGAAGAAAAACCTGGACTTTAATTAGTTTAAGTTGAAGGTCCTTTACTGTATCTGGCTCATCCTAAAAAACAGACTATATGAAATGTAACAATATGTGCAATCAAGTTTAAGAAAAGGAAATGAATTGTTTTACATGGATTTTCTTTCTTTTTTTGATGAAGGAAAGTCAGCTTTTCATCAAAGTCCCCTAAAGAGTAATTAGTCATATCATTTCTCATTATTTAATTAAACCACTCTCAACATCCCAGGAAAATTGGAAATCCAATGGACATACTGACACATTGAAAACTAGCAACTTTGTACATTTGTTTTAACATCAGCTAGTACTCTGGCTAACTCTCCTCCAATTTCTGCAAGATTGCTCTTTCCTATTTTGTTTACTGTCTCCCACATGCTATGCTTCAGAAATGGGGACCTTGCTGTTCTATTCATCCCTCACACCCCAGTGACTCCACGTGAGTACTGGGGCATGACAGACACTCAAATATTTGTCAAAATAGTGAAAAATTGAATAATAGAGCTAGGAACTGGCTACACTTTCTACTCATCACAATTCACAGACTATATACTATACTTTTAAAGAGCCCCCAGAAATAGGGATTTTGAGTAGACTGTGCTAAGCAGCTGAGGCCATCCTCAAGTGTAAAAAACTTTTTTTTTCTTGGTTCTAATTTAAGTCTTCCCTTTTTTTTCTCTCTGGTGCAGACGTTGGTAAACTGCATGATCCCTGCTTTAGAATCGAATCTAAGAAGCTCTACAAAGGCAATGATACACCAAGTCCCAGCAGGTGTATACTGTGAAGATGCCTACTTTCTTCAAAGTTTTGAAGAGAGATGGTAGAATTGAAATGTTACAGTCTGTAGGATTCTCAGATTTGCTGTTGAGTTTCCATGAGAGAGGAAGGGAGAAAAATATAGAGATTAATTAATGAATTAAGGGAAAACTATTCAAGTTGCACTTAATATGAGGCATTTGTAGCTCTGCTAATATGAATATTAGAATTTCTAGAAAAATATATTACAGTGTCAGGGGGGAGAGATAAATTAGGGGGTTGGGATTAACGTATATTTATGCACTACTATATATAAAATAGATAATCAACAAGGACCTACTGCATAGCACAGGGAACTCTACTCAATACTCTGTAATAACCTACATGGGAAAAGAACCTGGAAAAGAATAAATATATGTGTAACTAAATCACTTTGCTGTACACCAGAAACTAACACAACATCGTAAATCAGCTACACTCCAGTATAAAATAAAAATTTTTTTAAATAAAAAATAATTTAAAAAAATAAAAAATAAAAAAGTTTTTAAGAAAGAAAATATTACAGTATCATTCTTTTTTAAAAATCAGGACATAGTGTATTCAAGGTCAATTGTTGACGTATGATTAAGGCTTATAGCTAAGGAACACTTCTGTTCTAAAATTTCATTTTTCTCCTCAAAAAAACTGTATCAGACATCACTTAGTAAATGTAATAACTGAAACCAAATAGTTACAAGTGTGACTTCTCTCTGATGGCACCAAAAATTGGTTTTCCCATTCCACCATAAAATCATCCCATTTAGTCTTTCAAAAGACATGCACAAATTTGAGGTGTCACAAACAACAATTCAAATGTCATTTTGTAAGAGAAATTAAAAAACAAAGCTTTTCCAAGAAACCAAATTTAATCAAAGTCAAGAATCTTATCAGAATTAGAGTTTATATTTGTTCGAGGCTATATTAAATCTATTTGATGATTCAGTGTTAACTTTGAATGACTCAAATGCTCTCACAAAGTTTGGGGCAAAGGTTAACCTCCTTTAATCAAGTCGGATAACTGACAGAAGAACAATTTGACATAACTTCTAACTATGGAGATTGAAGCAGCCCCTTCAGAATTGTTTCCACTGCTATCAAATTATCCACCTCCAGGAGGTGTGGGAGGAGGCATCAGCCCTCTGTACCTCATTGTAAATGAGTCTAAATCAGACGCACTTGGGTGCAAATTAGGAGTAGATGAGAAAGGAAGGTGAGAGTAAAGAATATTCTAGCTACTTTTTCTTGGGTCTGGCTCTTGTAGAATGTCTCAGTCACAAAAAAATAGAAGCATCTTTAGGGACTTTCTTTTCTTATATCCAACTGAAGAATCAAGGAATTCAGCTAAATCATGGTGTGTCTAGTCTCTCCAAGATAAGGAGGGGGCAGAGAAGGGGGGAGACATGGATAAAGGGAAAAACAAAGGAAAAAGAGAGGGAAAAAGGGGGAGAACCATTATTTATTGAATCATTTCTATGTGTCAGACTACAGTAAGGGCTTTTCATATGTTAACAGTTATAAATCTTACATCAACTAAATATTAGTATCCCAATTTTATAGATGAAAAAACTAAGGCACAGAGAGGTTAAGTGACTTTCCAGGATTCATTAGCAAACAGCAACACTGATTAAAACTTGGGTATAGCTCACTAAATGCCTCCACTCTTTTAAGTATTCCTCCAAATGACTTCCAGTAATAACAGAAAATAACAGTGAAAACTTCTAGAAAATGTTCTAAGCAGTGTTCCTATCCATACCTTCTAAACATTATTTTCTGAATGTGATGAAGCTCGGTTACTTCACCCAATTTATTATCTGCCCTAGGGAGGTTCTAAAGAAGGCAGAAATGTATAAATTGCAAAGAAGATATGTCACAAAATTTATATTTACTAATTATTGACTCTGAATGGTGATGATGTTGAAAACTACATAGTAGAAAATATGAAGTATAAACTAAAGGGAATAGTTTACTGGTTTCTTTTAAACTAAAAACTAAACACTTGCTTAGGAGACAATCTTGCTTACACTAGGATATGTTGGGTCAGAAGCAGAAGTTGGCCACATGATGGATTATTAGGTAAATAAAGAATAGGAGTGGGATGAGGCTATGTGTGTGTGTGTGCATCTAGGACATTCGGAGCCAGATATCCACAATTAATTGAATCAAGTGTGTGAGTCTATACCTACGTACCAATTATTACTATATTTTTGCTCCTAGGTGGAAATTGATTTATTTGAAAAAAATTTAAATGAAAGAAAGCAACAAACTAGTCCAAATCAAATAAATTGGCAAGCCTATTAGAAACAGACAAATCTTAATGTTTCAACTATATGAGTTGACTCTTTCATAATAAGCACGATAAACCATTACAGAAATGAAAATGTCATCTAAGCCTTGATAATTAGAAAGACAGAAAGCAGGTGTTAGAATTCTGTTTGATTCAGCCAAACTAATCAAATGAGACCTCACTTAAGAAGGAATTTATTCAATAAACTTACCTGACATAACCTGATTTTCCACCTCTGGGCCAATCATACCATCCTACCCCTTCCATTTATGAAAAATTCAACTAATTCAATTTAAATGACTATATAATTGAGTTCTCTCCAAAGCATGCACATGCACCCATTTAAAAAGCAGTATGTATAATTATAAAGGGACTTACATATTTGGTTTCTCGACCAGCTGCTCTCGGAAGAGTTGTAGGTGTCTATATGAAAATAAAAACAGTTACACTACTGAAGTAATCAAGAAAATGTTAAAAGATTCAACTTCTGGGATAAATGTGTTCACCTTTTTTTTTCCTATTAAGACTTTCTAGCCATTACTCCCTCTTTTCTTTACAAACCCCCCTGTCCCTTTGAAAATTATTTCATTAAACACTATCACTTTATTATTTTTTTCATTTCTGTTATTGATCAGCTTTCTAGGAAATTTTATCTTATTTATTGATGATGTTCATTCATGGATCATAATAGTTCCTTATGTAATTTTGGCAATTTCAAAATTCACACAGAAGTCTCTATCCCCTCAATTCTTTGAGCTGCTCAACTCCAAAGATACTCTTATCCACTCCATTTCAATCTTCTGCTCCCAGGAGCATTCCTAGATGTTACCTTCACAAATAAAATGGAAAACTTTTGAAATTTCATTTTCACATCCTCCTCTTAGAACTCTACCTCCCATCTACCATCTTCATTTCTCAAATATCCCAAAACATTTCTTCAGCCTCACTGAGACTTCAAAATCAATGAGCCTTCCCAGCTCCGTTATGGCTTTACTGACTCTCTCATTACATGTTTCATATTCTCAGCCATTTTAATAGTACCTTAATTTATCTTGCTTCCTTCTCTCCTTGTGATAAACTCACAGAAACTAACAACAACAACAAAAACCTATATATGATGGACCATATCATATATTTTCTCTAAATTTGTACTGGAGATGCAAAACATGGCTGAGGAAACTCTCTCAACCAAGCTAACTGATTTCATTAAAAATTTTGAAATAATATTGTACATCAACTATATTTCAATAAAAAATAAGAAATTAGCTATGGATACATGCAAGTGCACTTGGGTTACAGGGAGGAATAGACTACAAAGGAGCACAAGGAAACTTTTTCTTTTGATTGAAGTTTTATATCTTGGATATGGTGGAGGTTACACAACTCTATGCTTTGTCAAAACTCATAGAACTGTATACTAAAGGGGAAAATTTTATAGTAGGTAAATTATACCTCAATAAACCTGACTTTTAAAACAGAACTATATAAGCTATAATAGAGAACTGAACATAGGGACTGAAGAATATAATAGATACTGAACAGATACTTGAACTGGAATATCAGATTGATGAATTCTCTTAGAGGCATTAGGAAGCAATAAATTAAGAAAATATTTAAAGATTAAGAGACAGAATACAGAAGCAAAGGTGACAAAATCAGTCTAGTAAGAGTCCTAGGAGGAAAGAAATATTTGAAAAAAAATAATGACTAAAACGATCTTAAATGTAAGGGGAAAAAAAGAGTGAAAACTTTAGATGAAAGATCAAAGAGATACATAAGAGAAAAACAAAGCACATTTAGACACATAATAGGAAAAATCAGTAACATCATAGATAAAGATAAAATTCTAAAAGATCACAGTGCCACTCTGTAAATGATCACTCTGTAGCAGAGGAGTAAATATCATGCTGACAAAATACTTCACAAGTTATGTTGTTGATAAAAAAGAACCTAGGCCAAAAGCTGTTGAAAAGAGGGGACCTATAATTTTACATCCAGCAAAACTATACTTTAAAAGAAGGGGGGGGCAGAGTCAAGATGGCAGTGTGAGAAGATGTGGAGTTCATGTCTCCCCACAACTAGGGCACATGCTGGACACTGGTGGGGGACCTCAATGCCCAAGGAAATGAGAGGAACCCCCAAGCGAACCGGTAGGATGTGGGGGGACTGAGGGGGGAGGAGAAGTGGAGGCCAGACAGGACGGGTGCCCCTGAGGGGTAGCTGAGAGAGGGTAGGGGTTCCCAAGTGGAGGGACCCTCAGGGGCTCAGATTGGGGGGAATGTACCCAGAGTTTCTCCTGCCCAATCAGCTGGGGAAGTCTGCCTGGCTCTTGGGCCACGTCCTATGCATTCAGAGTCACCCTCTGGGCTGCATTGGTCCTGGGGGCATAGGATGGAGGCCGGGGGGAGAACAAGAGAAGCAGGAGGGAGGGGCCCTCCAGGACCAAAGGAGCAGGAGAGGCACGGAGGGCATTTGCTTTGCCTACTTGAGCCTGGGAAGCCTGCTCAGCTACCAGGTGGGGTCCCCTGCTCTCTGAGACCAGAGGTGGGAGGCACACCTGGGCCCCTTCTGTTCCATTAAGTCTAAGCCCCACCCCCCATACCTCCCAGGGCCTTTTCCAGCCCTGTGGGTCTTAAGCATAGGTCCCACTCACTGCCCAAACCCCACCCTTGCTTAGGACCTGCCCTCCACAGCCAAGGCCTTTTCCACCTTTTTGGGTTTTTTCTCCTCCTCTTTCTTACTATTGTGGTTCTGTTTTCCCTTCTGGTTGTTGTTTCATCTATTTTTTTATTTTTATATTCTTTCTAACATATCTATTAGTTTCTTAGTCTAATTTTATTTTTTACTTTGTTATTGTTCTTTTTTTTTTTCTGCTGCCCTGCACAGCTTGCAGGATATTGGTTCACAAGCTGGGGGTCAGGCCGAAGGTCCTGTGATGGGAACTCTGAGTCCAAACCACTGGACTAACAGAGAACCTCAGACCCCAAGGAATACTCATCAGAGTGAGGTCTCCCAAAGGTCCTCATCTTGGCACTAAGACCCAGCTATACCCAACAGCCTACAAACCTCCAGTGTTGGAAGCCTCAGACCAAACAACCAGTAAGACAGGAACACAATCCCACTCATCAAAAAAAAAAAAAAAAAATTAGAAGGCAAAAAATATGTCACAGATGAAGGAGCAAGGTAAAAACCTACAAGACCAAATAAATGAAGAGGATATTGGCAATCTACCTGAAAAAGAATTCAGAGTAATGATAGTAAAGATGATCCAGAATCTCGGAAATAGAATGGAAGCATGGATTGAGAAAATACAAGATATGTTTAACAAAGGTCTAGAAGAACTAAGGAACAAACAAACAGAGATGAACAACACAATAACTGAAATTAAAAATACACTAGAAGGAATCAATAACAGAATAACTGAGGCAGAAGAACGAGTAAGTGAGCTGGAAGACAAAATGGTGGAAATAATTGCCGAGGAGCAGAATAAAGAAAAAAGAATGAAAAGAATTGAAGACAAGCTCAGAGACCTCTGGGACAACACTAAACACACCAACATTCAAATTATAGGGGTCCCCGAAAAAGAAGAGAAAAAGAAGGGGTCTGAGAAAATATTTGAAAAGATTATAATGGAAAACTTCCCACTATAATCCTTTCCCATGGAAAAGGAAAGTCACCCAAGCCCAGGAAGCACAGAGAGTTCCGTACAAGATAAACCCGATGAGAAACACACCAAGACACACATTAATCAAAAAAACAAAAATTAAATTCAAAGTAAAAATATTAAAAGCAGCAAGGGAAAAACAAAAAATAACATACAAAGGAATCCCCATAAGGTTATCAGCTGATTTTTTAGCAGAAACTCTGCAGGCCAAAAGGGAGTGGCAGGATATACTTAACGTGATGAAAGAGAAAAATCTACAACCATGATTACTCTACCCAGCAAGGATCTCATTCAGGTTCGACAGAGAAATCAAAAGCTTTTCAGACAGGCAAAACCTAAAAGAATTCAGCCCCACCAAACCAGCTTTACAACAAATGCTAAAGGAACTTCTCTAGGCAGGAAACACAAGAGAAGAAAAAGACCCACAAAAACAAACCCAAAACGATTAAGAAAATGGTAATAGGAACATACATATCAACAATAACCTTGAATGTAAATAGTATATATGCCCTAACCAAAAGACACATACTGGCTGAATGGATACAAAAACAAGACCTGTATATATGTTGTCTACAAGACACCCACTTCAGACCTAGGGACACATACAGACTAAAAGTGAGGGGATGTAAAAAAGACACTCCATGCAAATGGAAATCAAAAGAAAGTTAGAGTAGCAATACTCGTATCAGATAAAATAGACTTAAAAATAAAGACTGTTACAAGAGATAAGGAAGGACACTACATAATGTTCAAGGTATCAATTCAGGAAGAAGATATAACAATTATAAATGTTTATGCACCCAACATAGGAGCACCTCAATACATAAGGCAAATGTTAACAACCATGAATGGGGAAATCGACAGTAACACAATAGTAGAAGGGGACTTTAACACCCCACTTACACCAATGGACAGATCATCCAAACAGAATATAAAAAGGAAACAAAAGCTTTAAATAACACAATAGACCAGATAGATTTAACTGATACCAAAACCAGAAAAGATATCACAAAAAAAATTATAGACCAATATCACTGATGAACATAGATGCAAAAATCCTCAACAAAATGCTAGCAAACAGAATCCAACAACATATTAAAAGGATCATACACTATGATCAAGTGGGATTTATCCCAGGGATGCAAGGATTCTTCAATACATGCAAATCAATCAATGTGATACACCATATTAACAAATTAAGGCATAAAAACCATATGATCACCTCAATAGATGCAGAAAAAGCTTCTGACAAAATGCAAAACCGATTTATGACAAAATCTCTCCAGAAAGTGAGCATAGAGGGAACCTACATCAATATAATAAAGGCCATATATGACAAACCCACAGTAAACCACATACTCAATGGAGAAAAATTGAAAGCATTTCCTCTAAGGTCAGGAACAAGACAAGGATGCCCACTCTCACCACTCCTATTCAACATAGTTTTGGAAGTCCTAACCACAACAATCAGAGAAGAAAAACAAATAAAAGGAATACAAATTGGAAAAGAAGAAGTAAAACTGTCACTGTTTGCAGAAGACATGATACTATACATAGAAAATCCTAAAGATGCCACCGGAAAACTACTAGAACTAATCAATGAATTTGGTAAGGTGCAGGATACAAAATTAATGCACAGAAATCTCTGGCCTTCCTATGCAGTAACAACGAAAAATCAGAAAGAGAAATTAAGGAAACAATCCCATCTACCATAAAATACCTAGGAATAAACCTGCCTAAGGAGGTGAAAGGCTTGTACTCAGAAAACTATAAAACACTGATGAAGGAAATCAAAGATTACATAAACAGTTGGAGAAATATGCCATGTTCTTGGATTGGAAGAATCAATATTGTGAAAATGACTATACTACCCAAAGCAATCTACAGATTCAGTGCAATCCCTATCAAACTACCAATGGCATTCTTCACAGAATTAGAACACAAAATGTTGCAATTCATATGGAAACACAAAAGACCCCAAATAGCCAAAGCAATCTTCAGAAAGAAAAACGGAGCTGAAGGAATCAGGCTCCCTGACTTCAAACTATATTACAAAGCTACAGTAATCAAGACAGTATGGTACTGGCACAAAAACAGAAATATAGATCAATGGTAAAGGATACAAAGCCCAGAGATAAACCTATGCACATACGGTCACTTAATTTATGACAAAGGGGCAAGAACATACAATAGAGAAAAGACAGCCTCTTCAATAAGTGGTGCTAGGAAAACTGGACAGCTACATGTAAAAGAATGAAATTAGAACACTACCTAACAACATACACAAAAATAAACTCCAAATAGATTAAAGATCTAAATGTAAGACTGGACACTATAAAACTCTTAGAGGAAAACACAGGAAAAACACTCTTTGACATAAACCACAGCAAGATCTTTTTGGACCCAACTCTTAGATTAATAAAAACAAAATAGAAAACAAAATAGTAAATAAAAACAAAAATAGGGCTTCCTTGGTGACACAGTGGTTAAGAATCTGCCTGCCAATGCAGGGGACACGGGTTCGAGCCCTGGTCTGGGAAGATCCCACATGCCACAGAGCAACTAAGCCCGTGAGCCACAACTACTGAGCCTGCGTGTCTGGAGCCTGTGCTCCGCAACGGGAGAGACCGTGACAGTCAGAGGCCTGCGCACTGCAATGAAGAGTGGCCCCAGCTTGCCGCAAGTGGAGAAAGCCCTCGCACGGAAACGAAGACCCAACACAGCCATAAATAAATTAATTAATTAATAAAAACAAACAAACAAAAATAAACATATGGGACCTAATTAAGCTTAAAACTTTTGCACAGCAAAGGAAACCATAAACCAGATGAAAAGACAACCCTCAGAATGGGAGAAAATATTTGCAAATGAATCAACGGACAAAGGATTAATCTCCAAAATATACAAACAGCTCATGGAGCTCAATATCAGAAAAACAAATTAAAAAATGGGCAGAAGGCCTAAATAGACATTTCACCAAAGAAGACATACAGCTGACCAAGAAGCACATGAAAAGATGCTCTACATCACTAATTATTAGAGAAAGGCAAATCAAAACTACAATGAGCAATCACCTCACACCCGTCAGATGGCCATTATCAAAAAAATCTAGAAACAGTAAATGCTGGAAAGGGTGTGGTGAAAAGGGAACCCTCTTGCACTGTTGGTGGGAATGTAAATTGATACAGCCACTATGGAGAACAGTATGGAGGTTCCTTAAAGAACTAAAAATAGAACTACCATATGACCCAACAATCCCACTACTGGGCATATACCCTGAGAAAACCATAATTTTAAAAGAGACATGTGGGCTTCACTGGTGGAGCAGTGGTTAAGAATCCACCTACCAATGCAGGGGTCACGGGTTCAAACCCTGGTCTGGGAAGATCCTACATGCTGCAGAGCAACTAAGCCTGTGCACCACAACTACTGAGCCTGCACTCTAGAGCCCACGAACCGCAACTACTGAGCTCACGTGCCACAAATACTGAAGCCCACCTGCCTAGAGCCCATGCTCCGTGACAAGACAAGCCACTGCAACGAGGAGCCCACGCACCAAAATGAAGAGTAGCCCCCACTCACCACAGTAGAGAAACCCGCATGCAGCAATGAAGACCCAATGCAGCCAAAAATAAATAAATTAAATAAATTAATTAAAAAAAATTTTTTTAAATAAGAGATGTACCACAATGTTCATTGCAGCACTATTTATAATAGCCAGGACATGGAACCAACCTAAATGTCCATCCACAGATGAATGGATAAAGAACATGTGGCACATATATACGATGGAATATTGCTCACCATAAAAAGAAACAAAATTGAGTTATTTGTAGTGAGGTGGATGGACCTACAGTCTGTCACAGAGAGTAAAGTAAGTCAGAAAGAGAAAAACAAATACCGTATGCTAACTCATATATATGGAATCTAAAATTTAAAAAAAATGGTACTGATGAACCTAGTGGCAGGGCAGGAATAAAGCCTTAGACATAGAGAATGGACTTGAGGACATGGAGGTTGGGGGAGGGGGAAGCTGGAACAAAGTGAGAGTAGCATCGACATATATACATTACCAAATGTAAGATAGATAGCTAGTGGGAAGCAGTAGCATAGCACAGGGAAATCAGCTCTGTGCTTTGCGACGACCTAGAGGGGTGGGATAGGGAAGGTGGGAGGGAGGCTCAAGAGGGAGGGGATATGGGGATATATATGTATGCATATGGCTGATTCACTTTGTTGTACAACAGTGACTAACACAGTACTGTGAAGCAATTATACTCCAATAAAGATCTATTAAAAATAAACAAATAAATTTAACTAAAAATAAATAAATAAAAGGGCAAAATAATGATAATCTCAGGAACACAGGCAATAGAATCAATACAAAAAGACCTTATTGAATACAACAAAGAGGTCAACAAGAAGAAAAATAAATCCAGGAAAATCTATGAATGTGTAAGAAATGAGGATCTAAATAAAGTATAAGTGTCTAAATAAGGAAGAAATCAAGAAAAATATAACCATTAAAATTCAGATCTAGATGTCCAAAAAATACTAACAAACTATGTCTACATACATATGTATAGATAGATAGATAAATAGATAGATCGATCAATCTTGATTAAAAACAACAGGAAAGTGAAAAATGCTGTGGTACTTAAGTTTAGAAAAAGATATATGTAAGCTTTAAAATTGATAGGAAAATAAGCATAATTATTGTCTTTAATAATTTAGACGTAAATATGAAAAGTAACAAAAATGTAAAGTAAAATTTTCAAAATTTTCAAACCAGTAAATATCAAAATATCCAAAGGAAAGCAGGAAAGTCAAAAAAGAAAACAGTTCAAGTAGCAAATATAAAATAAGATAGGAGATATTAGTCCTAATATAAGAAGAATTACAGTAATTGTTAATGGTTTAAGGTCCCAGATAAACAGAATTTCAGGTCAACTATAAAAGTGATATCTAGGTCCTCGGGAAGATGGCGGAAGAGTAAGACGCGGAGATCACCTTCCTTCCCACAGATACAGTAGAAATACATCTACACGTGGAACTGCTCCTACAGAACACCCACTGAACGCTGGCAGAAAACGTCCGACCTCCAAAAAGCCGTGTGGACGAAAGGCTCTTGGTACTCCAGCCAGGCATCAGGGCCGTGCCTCTGAAGTGGGAGAGCCAACTTCAGGACACTGGTCCACAAGAGACCTCCCAGCTTCACGTAATACCAAACGGCAAAAATCTCTCAGAGATCTCCATCTCAACATCAAGACCCAGCTTCACTCAACGACCAACAAGCTACAGTGCTGGACACCATATGCCAAACAACTAGCAAGACAGGAACACAGCCCCATCCATTAGCAGAGAGGCTGCCTAAAATCATAATAAGGCCACAGACACCCCAAAATACACCACCAGACGTGGACGTGCCCACCAGAAAGACAAGAGCCAACCTCATCCACCAGAGCTCAGGCACTAGTTCCCTCCACCAGGAAGCCTACACAACCCACTGAACCAACCTTAGCCACTGGGGACAGATACCAAAAACAACAGGAACTACGAACCTGCAGCCTGTGAAAAGGAGACCCCAAACACAGTAAGATAAGCAAAATGAGACGACAGAAAAACACACAGCAGATGAAGGAGCAGGGTCAGAACATACCAGACTTAACAAATGAAGAGGAAATAGGTAGTCTACCTGAAAAAGAATTCAGAATAATGATAGTAAGGATGATCCAAAATCTTGGAAATAGAATAGACAAAATGCAAGAAACATTTAACAAGGACGTAGAAGAACTAAAGAGGAACCAAGCAATGATGAAAACCACAATAAATGAAATTAAAAATACTCTAGATGGGATCAATAGCAGAATAACTGAGGCAGAAGAAAGGATAAGTGACCTGGAAGATAAAATGGTGGAAATAACTACTGCAGAGCAGGATAAAGAAAAAAGAATGAAAAGAACTGAGGACAGTCTCAGAGACCTCTGGGACAACATTAAACGCGCCAACATTCGAATTATAGGGGTCCCAGAAGAAGAAGAGAAAAAGAAAGGGACTGAGAAGATATTTGAAGAGATTATAGTTGAAAACTTCCCTAATATGGGAAAGGAAATAGTTAATCAAGTCCTGGAAGCACAGAGAGTCCCATACAGGATAAACCCAAGGAGAAACACACCAAGACACATATTAATCAAACTATCAAAAATTAAATATAAGGAAAACATATTAAAGGCAGCAAGGGAAAAAAAACAAATAACACACAAGGGAATCCCCATAAGGTTAACATCTGATCTTTCAGCAGAAACTCTGCAAGCCAGAAGGGAGTGGCAGGATATACTTAAAGTGATGAAGGAGAAAAACCTGCAACCAAGATTACACTACCCAGCAAGGATCTCATTCAGATTCGATGGAGAAATTAAAACCTTTACAGACAAGCAAAAGCTGAGAGAGTTCAGCACCACCAAACCAGCTTTACAACAAATGCTAAAGGAACTTCTCTAGGCAAGAAACACAAGAGAAGGAAAACACCTACAATAACAAACCCAAAACATTTAAGAAAATGGGAATAGGAACATACATATCGATAATTACCTTGAATGTAAATGGATTAAATGCTCCCACCAAAAGACACAGGCTGGCTGAATGGATACAAAAACAAGACCCATATATATGCTGTCTACAAGAGACCCACTTCAGACCTAGAGACACATATAGACTGAAAGTGAGGGGATGGAAAAAGATATTCCATGCAAATGGAAATCAAAAGAAAGCTGGAGTAGCAATTCTCATATCAGACAAAATAGACTTTAAAATAAAGACTATTACAAGAGACAAAGAAGGACACTATATAATGATCAAGGGATCGATACAAGAGGAAGGTATAACAATTGTAAATATTTATGCACCCAACATAGGAGCACCTCAATACATAAGGCAAATACTAACAGCCATAAAAGGGGAAATCGACAGCAACACAATCATAGTAGGGGACTTTAACACCCCACTCTCACCAATGGACAGATCATCCAAAATGAAAATAAATAAGGAAACACAAGCTTTAAATGATACATTAAACAAGATAGACTTAATTGATATTTATAGGACATTCCATCCAAAAACAACAGAATACACATTTTTCTCAAGTGCTCATGGAACATTCTCCAGGATAGATCATATCTTGGGTCACAAATCAAGCCTTGGTAAATTTAAGAAAATTGAAATCGTATCAAGTATCTTTTCCGACCACAACGCTATGAGACTAGATATCAATTACAGGAAAAGACCTGTAAAAAGTACAAACACATGGAGGCTACACAATACATTACTTAATAACGAAGTGATCACTGAAGAAATCAAAGGGGAAATCAAAAAATACCTAGAAACAAATGACAATGGAGATACGACGACCCAAAACCTATGGGACGCAGCAAAAGCAGTGCTAAGAGGGAAGTTTATAGCAATACAAGCCTACCTCAAGAAACAGGAAACATCTCGAATAAACAACCTAACCTTGCACCTAAAGCAATTAGAGAAAGAAGAACAAAAAAACCCCAAAGCCAGCAGAAGGAAAGAAATTATAAAGATCAGGTCAGAAATAAATGAAAAAGAAATGAAGGAAACAATAGCAAAAATCAATGAAACTAAAAGCTGGTTCTTTGAGAAGATAAACAAAATTGATAAACCATTAGCCAGACTCATCAAGAGAAAAAGGGAGAAGACTCAGATCAATAGAATTAGAAATGAAAAAGGAGAAGTAACCACTGACACTGCAGAAATACAAAAGATCATGAGAGATTACTACAAGCAACTCTATGCCAATAAAATGGACAACCTGGAAGAAATGGACAGATTCTTAGAAAGGCACAAACTGCCGAGACTGAACCAGGAAGAAATAGAAAATATGAACAGACCAATCACAAGCACTGAAATTGAAACTGTGATTAAAAACCTTCCAACAAACAAAAGCCCAGGACCAGATGGCTTCACAGGTGAATTCTATCAAACATTTAGAGAAGAGCTAACACCTCTCCTTCTCAAACTCTTCCAAAATATTGCAGAGGGAGGAACACTCCCAAACTCATTCTACGAGGCCACCATCACCCTGATACCAAAACCAGACAAAGATGTCACAAAGAAAGAAAACTACAGGCCAATATCACTGATGAACATAGATGCAAAAATCCTCAACAAAATACTAGCAAACAGAATCCAACAGCACATTAAAAGGATCATACACCATGATCAAGTGGGGTTTATCCCAGGATTGCAAGGATTCTTCAATATACGCAAATCAATCAATGTGATACATCATATTAACAAACTGAAGGAGAAAAACCATATGATCATCTCAATAGATGCAGAGAAAGCTTTCGACAAAATTCAACACCCATTTATGATAAAAGCCCTGCAGAAAGTAGGCATAGAGGGAACTTTCCTCAACATAATAAAGGCCATATATGACAAACCCACAGCCAACATTGTCCTCAATGGTGAAAAACTGAAACCATTTCCACTAAGATCAGGAACAAGACAAGGTTGCCCACTCTCACCACTATTATTCAACATAGTTTTGGAAGTGTTAGCCACAGCAATCAGAGAAGACAAAGAAATAAAAGGAATCCAAATCGGAAAAGAAGAAGTAAAGCTGTCACTATTTGCAGATGACATGATACTATACATAGAGAATCCTAAAGATGCTACCAGAAAACTCCTAGAGCTAATCAATGAATTTGGTAAAGTAGCAGGATACAAAATTAATGCACAGAAATCTCTTGCATTTCTATACACTAATGACGAAAAATCTGAAAGTGAAATTAAGAAAACACTCCCATTTACCATTGCAACAAAAAGAATAAAATATCTAGGAATAAACCTACCTAAGGAGACAAAAGACCTGTATGCAGAAAATTATAAGACACTGATGAAAGAAATTAAAGATGATACAAATAGATGGAGAGATATACCATGTTCCTGGATTGGAAGAATCAACATTGTGAAAATGACTCTACTACCCAAAGCAATCTACAGATTCAATGCAATCCCTATCAAACTACCACTGGCATTTTTCACAGAACTAGAACAAAAAATTTCACAATTTGTATGGAAACACAAAAGACCCCGAATAGCCAAAGCAATCTTGAGAACGAAAAATGGAGCTGGGGGAATCAGGCTCCCTGACTTCAGACTATATTACAAAGCTTCAGTAATCAAGACAGTTTGGTACTGGCACAAAAACAGAAATATAGATCAATGGAACAGGATAGAAAGCCCAGAGATAAACCCACACACATATGGGCACCTTATTTTTGATAAAGGAGGCAAGCATATACAGTGGAGAAAAGACAGCCTCTTCAATAAGTGGTGCTGGGAAAATTGGACAGGTACATGTAAAAGTATGAAAATAGAACACTCCCTGACACCATGCACAAAAATAAACTCAAAATGGATTAAAGACCTAAGTGTAAGGGCAGACACTATCAAACTCTTAGAGGAAAACATAGGCAGAACACTCTATGACATACATCACAGCAAGATTCTTTTTGACCCAGCTCCCAGAGAAATGGAAATAAGAACACAAATAAACAAATGGGACCTAATGAAACTTAAAAGCTTTTGCACAGCAAAGGAAACCATAAACAAGACCAAAAGACAACCATCAGAATGGGAGAAAATATTTGCAAATGAAGCAACTGACAAAGGATTAATCTCCAAGATTTACAAGCAGCTCATGCAGCTCAATAACAAAAAAACGAATAACCCAATCCAAAAATGGGCCGAAGACCTAAATAGACATTTCTCCAAAGAAGATATACAGATGGCCTACAGACACATGAAAGAATGCTCAACATCATTAATCATTAGAGAAATGCAAATCAAAACTACAATGAGATATCATCTCACACCGGTCAGAATGGCCATCATCAAAAAATCTAGAAACAATAAATGCTGGAGAGGGTGTGGAGGAAAGGGAACACTCTTGCACTGTTGGTGGGAATGTAAATTGATACAGCCACTATGGAGAACAGTATGGAGGTTCCTTAAAAAACTACAAATAGAACTACCATACGACCCAGCAATCCCACTACTGGGCATATACCCTGAGAAAACCATAGGTCAAAAAGAGTCATGTACCAAAATGTTCATTGCAGCTCTATTTACAATAGCCAGGACATGGAAGCAATCTAAATGTCCATCGACAGATGAATGGATAAAGAAGATGTGGCACATATATACAATGGAATATTACTCAGCCATAAAAAGAAATGAAATGGAGGTATTTGTAATGAGGTGGATGGAGTTAGAGTCTGTCATACAGAGTGAAGTAAGTCAGAAAGAGAAAAACAAATACAGTATGCTAACACATATATACGGAATCTAAGGGGAAAAAAAAAAAAAAAAAAAGAGGCCATGAAGAACCTAGTGGCAAGACGGGAATAAAGACACAGACCTACTAGAGAATGGACTTGAGGATATGGGGAGGGGGTGGGGTGAGATGTGACAGGGTAAGAGCTTGTCATGGACATATATACACCACCAAATGTAAAATAGATAACTAGTGGGAAGCAGCCGCATAGCACAGGGAGATCAGCTCGGTGCTTTGTGACCATCTAGAGGGATGGGATGGGGAGGGTGGGAGGGAGGGAGATGCAAGAGGGAAGAGAAATGGGAACATATTGTATATGTATAACTGATTCACTTTGTTATAAAGCAGAAGCTAACACACCATTGTAAGGCAATTATACTTCAATAAAGATGTTAAAAAAAAAAAAAAAAAAAAAAAAAAAAAAGTGATATCTAGAAATATGTTGTCTTGAAGAAAATAAGATGACTGTACAAAAAGATAAAATAATAAAGTAATAGAAAATAGTAAAAAAATAATAATAGAAAAAAGTAATAAAAGATACATCTAGGAAAACATGAATTAAAAATTACATATATGTTATGTATCAATATATAAGGTCACAATTTTCATATGAGACTTAAAAGAACAACCTCAGGTTCACAAGGACAGTATGGGCGACTAAAGGCTAGAAAAATCAAAACGATGAGAATAAATACTTAAGCAATAGCAATATAGTTTCAAAATCAAAGTCAAATCTTATGAACACTTCTCTAGCCTTATTCGTTCTCTTTTTCTTGGAAACAATCACCACGATCACACTCTCTTAAACACTGTGCTCTTGTAGCTTCCATGTTACCACACTGCTCTGACCACAATAGATTTTCATTCTCCTTGATTAGACCTGCAATATTTTGTTCCTGGGAGCTCCGTACAGGGTGCCCACAGCATCGACGTACCAGTCATCCCCCAATCCCTCCTACCAGCTCCAGCACACAGGTTTAAGGCCTCCTGACACACATCTTGAACTTATCCTATCCAAATAAACATAACCCTCTTCCCTCTACCACACTGAGCCTCCTTCACATTTGTCTACAGTCGAGGCAAAGAGTGGGAGCTCTTCCACGATTCTCCTCTCCTTCTCTGCACACATCCAAACCCAAGCAAGGCTGCAGTATCTCTTTCATACCCAGTGCTTCTCTGCAGCTCCTCTGCACCAGGCCACTATCACGTTTCCTCTGACCTCGGTAGCCTCCTCACAGCAGCCATCAGCCATCTTTCTCAATGGTTTCATATTATTCCCCCCATATTTTTATATCTTCCCATTTTCCCTGGAATCCAAACTTCATGGCATGGCATGTAAGTATCCTCACCGTCCCTACACCCCTTTCTCACCTCATTTCACACTGTTCACCATACTGCGACCACACTGGCCTTCATGCACACTAAGCTCTTTCCTGCCAGGATATTTGCACATCCTTACTCCTCTTCCTGAAAGCTATTCTCCCTGATCTTTCTATGACTGGCTTCTTTCCTTCATGGTCTCAGTTTGAATCCTACTTTCGGATTGCTGTATCCAAAGTACACCTCTCAGCGTGGAGAAAAAGGAACCCCCCTACCTTGTTGGTGGGAATGAAAATTGGTGCAACCACTATGGAGAACAGTATGGAGGTTCCTAAAAAAACTAAAAATAGAACTACCATATGATCCTGCAATCCCACTCCAGGGCATATATCCAGAGGAAACTCCAATTTGAAAAGATACATGCACGCCAATGTTCATTGGAGCACTATTTACAATAGTCAAGACATGGAAGCAACTTAAATGTCTGTTGACAGATGCATGGATAAAGAAGATGTGGTGCATATATACAATGGAACATTACTCAGCCATAAAAAATAATGAAATAATGCCATTTGCAGCAACATGGATGGACCTAGCAATTATCATACTAACTTATGTAAGTCAGACAAAGACAAATACCGTATGATATCACTTATATGTGGAATCTAAAAAAAAAAGATGCAAATGAACTTATTTACAAAACAGAACAGACCCACAGACATAGAAAACAAATTTATGGTTACCAAAGGGGAAAGGGGGTGTGGGGAGGGGTACATTAGCAGGCTGGGATTAACATATACATACTCCTATATATAAAATAGATAAACAAGGCCTTACTGTATAGCATAGGGAACTATACTCAATATTTTGTAATAACCTATAAGGGAAAAGAATCTGAAAAAGAATACATATCTGTATATTTGTATAACTGAATCACTGTGCTGTAACCTGAAACTAACACTACATTGTAAATCAACTCTACTTCAATTTTAAAAAAAAGTACGCCTCTCTGATTACTCTGCCTTGCTCACGCTTATCACGATAGTACCTCACAGTGCCAAGCCCATAGTAAGCACTAATAAATATTTGTTAAATGAAATAATTGCCTTAAATTGAATGACCTAGAATAATGTATCTTTAACACTATAAGCATTAAATATTTGTTAAATAAAACTCATATGTTACTTAAGTCCTATTCCTATTACATTTAATATAATATAGGGTATTTTTACATGTCCAACAAATGAAATGAGAAAAAAATACATTTAAAATTTATATAGTCTCTGGCAAATCAAACTTTTCTATCTTTAGATTAAAAGACTTAAAGAATATACAAAACAGGTTACAAATAGAGAAGCTATAAGTATCCATTTGCAGGTTCTCTTTACTAAAATATAATATTGACAATGAGTGATTACCTGGCTTCTACATCATTATTAAAGGATATTTGTCTATAATGTTCCAATTGAAAATTAGAAATACTCTTTTAGTTATAGGCAATTCTGTACATTTAAAATCGACTTTAAACACAACTTTGTAAATCAACTTTAATAAAAATTTTTAAATAAGTAAAATAAAATAAAATCTACTTTATACATATACTGTCCAATTTTGAAAAAGAATATGCAAAAAGTATTTATACTAATTCCAAGAGAGAAAATAAGACTGACCAAAAAAGCCTAACAATTATCAATAAAAGAAAAACCACAATCATTTTGAAATTTGGGTAAGTAGATCTGTACAAAGCATTCAAAAAATAATAACTTGGAGAAATGTAATATTTCATCCCAACAAATGAAAAAGGCTACATGATAAGAAGGGAGTATTTAAATATTCAATTATAACAATGCTTTAGTAATCCTCAAATGATCTAAAATATCCAGGATTCTGTCCCTCTGAGTCAACGAACAATGAAATAAATTCAGTTAACCAAAAGAAAAGAATTCCAGAAATAATACCAGTATTAAAGCTCTAAGACTAACACTACTTTAGTCTACCTCATTTTCAGTTTCTACATGTCTAAGGGCTCTGAATTACATAAGGCCTGAAGCTATGGTTTGGGATGAGAATAAGTCACAAATTCTACATACAGTTCTATATCTTAAATGCCAACATATAACAACAACACAGTCTAATACTTTGGCTTTCAAACTGTTTTGAACTTCACCTACAGTTAGAAATAGATTTTACTGCAACCTATATACACATGCCTATACCTGTACATGTAAATGAATTGAAATAAATGTCAACAATACCTACTCACTGCTTGGAATAATACAGTCTGATTGATAGTTTACATTCTTATTATTCTATTTTTAATATGCTGTTTGCTAACAACAAATAAACAAACAAAAAACAAAAAGAAACACAATGCTAGTTGCTATCCACTAATTTCCCAAATCACTACTGGGCCTTGACCTGCATTTTAAAAATCATTAATCTAGTAACTCTTATGGTTCAGTAAATTATATTAAATACATACATACTTTGATTGTGTCAGAACCCAAAAATGTCTTTAGGGAACTTGAAGGAGAATCAGAAGAATGCTAGGAAAAAAAAAAAAAAAAAGGACAAGCTTATGATGCATCCATCCTAGCCAAGCAGAGGGAAATGAAGTGAAGCAAAGCAAAGGTTTGAATTGCACGGTCTAGTCTAAGGCATTACCATAGACAAGGAATCCTGTAAGACCTTATCAATGGTAGCACAGAGCTCTTCAGTTTGCTGCCTGAGCTGTTCAGGGGAACACAACTGGAAGAATTGAAACCAGGTACTGGGTTAGCAATGAGTTTCGGGATTGCATTTCAAAAGCAGGGGTGATCTGAAGCCATTACCTCCAGAGATGGATCTAATGTGTTGTCCTTGGAGATGCTCTCTGTCTTGGCTGGTTCGTCTAGTGCCTAGTGATAATAAATGAAATAGTTCTCATGTGAGGATTTTAGTCAAATATACATGTAGTAAAGTCTGAATTCAAAGAAAGCCCTGTATGTCTCAAGAAGAAGTATCTTTGAAACATTTGATGAGCTATTCTCTGACCTGGAGGCATTGTCCACAACTGCCTACTTTCTCCTGTGGAACTAGTATCTCCAATATAAGGAGTCTTGTAGTTCTTGTGGGCACAAGCCCCATTGGCTTTTGGAGCTAAGTATTTTGGGGGCTTGTCCCTTGGGTGGGAGACTTAAAGGCTGGGACATTAGATGTGCAGCCTAAAACCTCAGGGCAAAGTTGGGAGCTGGGGTTTCCCTCCCAATTGTTTGGCACTGTGCCAGGGATGGGGTTGATGGCAAGAATGTATCTCAGCCATTCCTGCCAGGTTTTGTATGGGTATTTTCTTATTAATCTGAGATGCTGGAGTCACTCAGCTGGTTTCTGGATTTCTCTCAGAGGGAATTTCACCACGTGCAGCTTTATATTCAATGTGTCCCTAGGAGGAGAGAAGTTCAGAAGCTGCCTATGTTGCCATCTTGGTCCATCTCCTTCATCATTTCTAATATTTATTTGTGTCCACCTGCTTTTGTTCTTAATCAAATTCCATGTAGAATTATCCATTTCTAATCTCTTAATTGGACTAACTTTTGGCTTTGATCTTCTTTGGCATACTCACATTCCATTTCAGTAGTTTCTGTTCATATCTTTACTATTTATTTCCTTCTACATTCTTTGGATTTATCCTATTTTCCCTCAAAGAATCCCTTTTGTTGCATTCTACAAGTTGTGATATGTTGTATGGTCACTGTCATTCAATTCTAAATACATTTTTAGATATTTCCATTAAGGTAGTTTTTCTTTCTATTTTTTTTTAAATATAAGGGTTTTTTCCCCTCAATTTTTAAATTACCTACTTATTTAGTTATAACCATAGAAATTCTCAAAATAGCCATTTCTTAGGTAGTGTGAGATTTATGGTATAAGACATGATTAGTTTTTTGTAAATATTCCATTTATGTTAAAGAAAACATCTATTCTCTAATTGTAAATATTCCATTTAAAATTAGAGAATTGTAAATATTCCATTTATGCTAAAGAAAACATCTATTCGCTAATTGTTGGCTGCAGAGCTCTGTGTGTGTGTGTGTGTGTGTGTGTGTGTATGTATCTATCAGATCAAGATTTTTCTTTTTTTTTTCAAATCATCTTAGTTTTACCACTTTCTTTTGTATGCTTATTCTATTAATAATTGAAAGTCATCAATTAATTGAAAGTCACCATAAAATCTCACAGAATTGTAGTGAGTCTGTTAATTTCTCCCTGTGATCTTAGCAATTTTTCTCAATGTAGTTTGAAACCATTTTATTAGCTACATTCATAATTAGAAGAAGTATACCTTCCTCATGAATTAAAGATTTGTCATTATAAGGTAACCCTCTATATCCCTAATAGTGCTTTGTGTCTTAGTCTCTATTTTGCCTGATACAACCAAATGTTTTTATTAGCATATACCTAAGATGCAAAATGGAAATAGACTACATCTCTGAGTCACTGACAGAGAGCCATGTTGAATGGCCAAGTTGAGCTATACCCCACTGTGATGTGGGGAGGAAATAAACATTTATTATGTTAAGCTATCCCCCTTATTTCAATAACTCACAAAGGAAAATACTATCTGAAAATCATTTTTTCAAAATCTATTTCTCTGCATTAAATAAAATATAAAACATTGGCTATGATAACCTAATAGAAACCCTTGAGACTGCCTCTTTCTTACCATAAAAAAATTCTCTTTTCCTCTCTTCCTCCATCCTCTATATTTTTGATTAATCATGAGTAATGGATAGCAAGGAACAGAAAATGTCATAAAGATAACTCCTTGCTGGTGTTCAGACAGCTTAATTTTTCCTTGACATGGTGTTCTAATCATCTCCTATTTACCCTGTTGGTGGAAAAAGGGAAGGGCTTCCCACTCTGTGGTGATGGGGATGGCCAAATACATGACACCTGACACTGGACAGATGCCATCAACAGCAGTTTAATAGTCAGAGGTGGTCATGGCCCAGGGGAAGAAACTGTGCATTCCATCAGGGCCACATAAGACCTGTGCTCGGGGAACAGTGAACAACAGGGGCTGTGGAAGGCAGGTTTTGTAGGATCAAGAGAGTGAGGTGTTCCTGCTTCCTTAGAAGGGTGTGGTCGGCTTGTTTGATTAAGTAGGCACTGCACCTGGTCGGTTTGATAGGGAGGGTTAGGGGACCTTATCTGGGGGAGCAGAGTGGGGAGGTGAGCTTGCAATTAGACCAGCTGAGGCCCTCCCAATTCTACCAGGTGCCAAGCAGGTAGTATTGGGCTTTAATTTTAGGCTTTACACTACACATGGCTTCTAACTATGACGATCATTATAGAGAAGAAAAAAGTCAGAAATTAATGACCCAGAGGGAGGGGATATAGGTATACATATAGCTGATTCAGTTCATTGTAGAGCAGAAGCTAACACAACATTGTAAAGCAATTATACTCCAAAATAAATAAATAAATAAAAGCCATAGACTGGGAGAAAATACTTGCAAAGTAAAAAAGGAAAAAAAAAAGGAAAAGAAAAAATTTAATTAGTGACCAGGATTAACAACAAACTCCTTAGGAGAGAACCTTGGTCTAGCTCTTCCTCGCTCTCCAACAACACCTTCTACCCACTCCGCACTTGCATGCTGCTCTTTAACCACAATGGATCACTTGAGTTCTTTGAACTTGTGCTGACCTTCCAAGCATGAGTTATTAACTTTGCCTAGATTATCCCTCCTCCACCCTCAGCTCACTTAGAATTCGTATTCTTCCTAAAAATCCTAATCCAGCTCCTGTATAATGTTTTTTGGCGTTTGCACCAGGCAAAATCTGCCCCTCCCTCCTTGGGGCACCGCATCATTCCATACATGCCTTAAGCATATTGTATCATCATTACTCTTCAACTGTATCTCCTCTCTACTGGACCATTTGCCCTATAACAATTAGGAAACTATGGTATTTATCTTGGTGGTCTCAGGATACAGCACATGATATGTCTTCAGTAAAGATCTTTAGGATGACTTGAAAGGGCAGACTGACAAATAAATGGAGTTAAATGAATAAATGAATCATAGAAAGAATATGATCTTAATATGCCTCGGTAAAATGCTCTAGAGAAGGAGTTTAAACTCTGAATATTTTAAGTAACAATTTATTTTCCCATATTTCTTAAATTTGTTTACCATCAAAGATCTGAGTATGTGATCCATGTTAATATAATGAGCGAATATTTTTTCAGCCAAAATCAAATAAGGTTATTATCTTGGTTACTTCGTGGGAAATTACTATAGGCAAACACAACTTTTATTATGCTACTTAAAGTATTGAAATTTACTCAAAGAATGAAAAAACTATCTACTCAGAATGCTTGGAAAATTAAGGAAGATAACTAGCATTCAGTCAGTAATGCTGAAACTTTGAAATGGAGACAATACTCGAACTGCATTAAAATTTGGAAGGGGGATTATTTTGAGTTTGAATAGCCTTTAAATTCACTAGAATTGATTTTTTTATTGACAAGGAGTTCTCTGTCAAATATATCATCTTGATCCACTCCTTCTAGCAGCCATAAAAAGTAGGTTTTTTCTCTGTAGTACAAAAATGTATTAAAAGAAAATATATTAAATCTCCATTAATGTGAAGCCTGACCATAGATTGTTTTTTGACAACTTAGCCAGCAGGATTGTATTGATGTTTCTTTAGATTTATTCATTTTGAGTGAAGTTCTTTCAGAATATTCTCCAATAAAAGATTTTATTAAAAAAACATATATTTTCTACCAAACTGTCTGATAGCCAAGTGAGGCATAAATGGAACATGCTTTGAATCCTATTTTTAAAGATTCTTAACTAATGGTTAGAAATAGTCTCATTAAAAGTGGTTATATTTTGCTCAGCACAACCAACTTTGGGGCCCAGTTTTTGAAAAGAGACATAGTGGATCTCCTTTTAGAAGAAAATCGTTCCTGAGCTCAGCATGACATTATAATTAAGAGGCAAGAACTAGGAGCAAGCACTGTAAATCAAAGTCTTTATGAGAATATATGCCCACACACTGTAATAGGTGTTCCCCATCCAAAAGGAGCATCTCTCATGGAATTGCAAACACTGTTAAGTCAGATATATTGAATCAGCAGACTGATTAGAACCTGCTCTCTTTGGGAATAGGATTAAGTTCTAAAAATCTGAAAATAGAATGAATTAGTTGCACTCTAAGTAGAGTTAGAAAGTAAACTGCTTCCAAAGGAAGGATACTCTAAAAGGGCTTGTAAACTTTTTGTGATGCCTGGACTATCTAACTGGATTGGATTTCAAAAATTTCATGGGCGAGTACTGTATTTCAATAATGATAAAATTAACCTCCCCAAAATCAATTCAGGCAGAACCCAGAAACTGCTATACTTTGTTAATCTGACCAGCTATTTGGTAGAATAAATCCTGTGACTACAAGAGATTTGCTTGATTTTCAGTCATTAATACAAAACCATTTGTAGGATTGGAGATATTCTCAGCTAAATAAATCTCATTTTGATTCTCTAGTTGGAGATTCAGGTATGAATAGCATTCAGATCTGAAGAAAAGGGGGAAATGTATGCTGTAAGCCAAAGGGGCCTCCAATATATAAAATTACAGCTTCTTTAAAGGTCTAGGAATATTTATCAGCAGATTATTTTCATATGATTGGTTTAAAAATTTCAAGAATTGAGGAAATTTACTTGCTGTTTTTAATCCCAAGATCTCTGGAGGGTTAAATGTCTGTTCCTCTCACACAGAAGGAAGGGAGTTTTGGCAAGTCATTACGGCCAGTTTCAAACCTGTTCCTGAAGGCTTAATGGCAAAGCCTCCAGACTTTTTCTTCGTTTAATCAAGTATATCAGAAGGGTGTTCCTGATTCCCTGCCAGCACCTCCTCTACTGTAATTCACCACCTCTCTTTTAATAACTCAAAAAATTGGGCTGCTTTGTAAACCCTCACTAACTTAAGTCTTGTCAGAACTAAGCTATTTCCAATTCCCTTTAACTGTTCCTCATTAAAAACAAAAAAAACCAAAAAAAAACAAAAAAAAACCTTTTGCTGCTCTAATTTAATGAAGATTTAAATATCTTTTAGCAAGTAATAAAAAATTATCCAAAACATCACCTTTTGCTCAATATTTCACTTTAGCTAATTGATGTCACTGTTGCATGGTGAGCAGGGCAAAGCTAGGGGATAATCAGATCCCACTTAAGGTCCATTTCAGCAACTCACTAGCCCTGCAGCTTTGGGAAATTTAGTTGACATTTTGGAGCATCAAAATTTTCACAGAGTTGTGAGGATAGTAAAGCATTTAGCTCAGTGTCTGACATGCTAAAGTACTCAGTATGGCAGCCATTGTGATTGCATTCTTTAACCATTAAAAGGTACCAAGTCTAAAACCAACTTACTTTCCTTGTAGCAGAAGGCCTTTTATATCTTTTCCATGGAATTAGAATTGATGAAGCTTAATCTACCCTAAAGGAAGACGCTTATCATCATCCTAATTGCCATATACGAGGCCCCCTTATTTTTACAATCCTATGAGCAAAAAATTGCTTTAAAATCGTGTGGAATAAAATTGGAAATTTAAGAGACCTACCCAGGTGCAAACTAAATTAATTCATTCAATGACCGTTTAACAAAAACTACTAGATTTTCTCAAATACTTTATAGTAGGGAAAAAAAAACAAAAACCAATATGCACACTTTAATATGGTTTAGCAAACGCCTTAAAAGAAATAGTTGCATGGTAGACAACTGCCCAAGAAGAACCAATTAGTATAGATTTGGGTCCTGGGCACTTTTCCATTGTTAAAGAAATTGGGAACACATTTACTTCTTGAACTAACCTAAATTAAGAGATGTCTCTCTAGTCTAGACCATATGCTAAGTCGGTAACCAGATTTTGTTAAATTTTTGAGACACGCAAAGATCCTAAAATAGTCTCACCCAAAGACATATGTTTAATCAGATTGGAGTTTACCAACTCATGTTTTAAAAAATTAAACTGGCAACTTAGAATAAAATGATTTGACAATTGACAAGATATCTCAAATCTTTGCCTTTCTATTTTTGTAGCACAGTTTTTACTACTGTCTTCAAAACGGTTGTTCTTTATCCTCCTTCCACCAGGAAAAATAAAATAATTTTTCTCCTGTAACTTTCATTTAAATAATTAATCTTATAATTTATAGGTGCTATTTATAAAATTGAGCTACTCTAAAATTCTTTCAAACACATTAAGCTTATGAATTAAATGCATAGTAATATCATTTGTTGGGAAACAGTACCTAACCATAGCCTTGATTTTATCCTGAGAAATAATTGTGAGGAAGGGAACAGATAAACTACTTACAAGGAAAAAGTGTATTCTTTCATGGAAAAAAATTAATCACTGTGAGACAATATATATTCGCATTACTTGATTTCAAGGAAAAATCCCTTCATCTTTCCTTTCCTTAATACAATTGCTCAATAAAAATAATAATCCATTTATTTAGAATATTAATATGTGCCCTTCAGTTTAATTTTAACTTTTTACCTATTGCTATCGGACTCAGATGATTAAGAAGAAAAATTAGTCAATAAGAGAGAGAGAGATTGTCAACATTCTCTGAAAAGGACAGCAGTACCCACATTGAGACTAAAAAATAATGTCCATATCAAAATTATTTCCTCTACAGAGCCCAGTATATTGTTGAACATATTGTAATAAGGACAGTCACAAATGCACGTTCATCTCATTATTTTGTTCCTGCTTTATAATCACTTGTATTACATCCTCATCTCCATCTTAGAGAAGATGATTATTGGCAGGAGATTAAGTCAAAGACCCCAATGCCAACACATTAAAATACGATGCCTGTAAAGCCTTAGTTAAGGCTTTAGTTTAAAATGTTTCCCTCCTAAACGTTCATAGGGGAAAAAATGATAGAAAACCGAATAAGCTATAAATTTAAGTTTGACGCGGACAATAAATTACAGAATTGAAGTATCAGAAACCTCGTGTCCCCTGCCAACAAAATGTACTCTTTTGAAAATTATGGGCTTCATCAAGGGGTGATTAAAACTGAAACCAATCCAAGGATTCAATGAAAGCTTAATGTCTGATTGGAAGGGATGCCTGTATTTCAATTTGGAGAAAATTTTGCTTTTAAAAATAGTATTATTTTTTAAAGTGATTCTGGTTCCTCATTAATTATACTATATGCTATAAAACAGAATGTGGTGTAAAAAATCTGGTTGGGGGAGAGAATTAATTGCCCATCCATCTTAAGACGAAATAAATGTGCTTTTTCTATCTTCAAGTTGTTCCACAGCACAGACCCTAACAGAATATTGTAATGACACTGCGCCATCACCGTACCCCTTAATTGTGCTGTTCTGTAAGATATTAAAGGGATCTCAGAAAACCTTCTGTGATTTAAAATATTCCAAAATGTTAATCCTCTCCCAAACAGATGAGTCTCTGATGATTAGAGTTTTAATTTACTCACTCAATTCAGAAATAAGTCCCTTTGATTTTAATGGCATAGGATGAGTTCTATTGTATAAACAGATGGGCAAAAAGATCGAAATTACCAGATTTATTTTTAAAAAACAACAATCATGATAGAAACAGCACAATATCATTCAAGAAATATTACTGAAAATAGAAATAAACTCTCATAAAATCTTGGGATAATACTTTTGTTATTTAAAAATTCTTACAAAGTAAAATCTCTCATTGAGGAATACATAACATGGGAAAGCCAGCAAAAAAAAAAAAAAAAAAATGTGGAATTACAAAAGGCTCTAAAGAAAAACAAACATCATGTTATATCCTGTGACCTTTGAAGAATTCAAATATTTATTGTCCCAAAACAACATCTTAGCCAAGAGACCATTATCCACACTAGATAATTGTATTAGATATTTTAAATTAGATATCATGATATTTAAACTTAGATATTTTAAACTAGATATCATGATATTTACATGTTGTGGTACTAAAAATAAAAATAATAATTTTACTGAACAGTATGTTTTATTCAAAATTAAAAACACAAAACCTCTCCCATATGAACTTGCATTAGGTTCAATGCAAAGCGATACCACCATAGACACTTATGAAATGGGTTTGTGATGCAATTTGAAATTAAGCTAATCATTCCTCATTTTTAATAACTGACTAATGGATTATAATCTCGAAAATCCATTGAATTGGAAGAGAAGAGAGCTGGCCAGCATGAGGGAAGGACACTGTGGCACAACAGCCCCTATTCTCTCTGCCTGGCTACTGGGTGGGAGAGTTTCTCCCATTTCTGTGAAGGCAGGCACTTGTGACCAGATTTCAGATGGAAATGTCCATCTGAAATGGGGAGAAGGTCTATGGTGAGGGAACACTTCTACTATGACTCCACATAATATTTAACTCTAGAAAATAGGATAAGGGGCATCTGGTGAAGGTGTCACTTCCTGAAGCCTCTTGAAACCTCCTGAAATTGGTGTTTTATGCCCATCTTGTCTTTCAATGAACCATAGAAGGTCAAAATTCAGAAGAGAAGCTAGAGAAAAAGTTACAGATGGCTCCCTCACCCCCCACCCCCCAGTTCAAGGCATTCAGATATATAGAGCATAGACTCTGGGCCACAGGCGGATAATTGGGAATTTATTATCAGAGATACATGATATAAGAGATACTGCCAACCAATGTTCACCTATATACCACTTAGCATCTCCCACTAACAATTCCTACTTTTTTAGACAAGAGAATATATAACAGTTTTATTCTCCAGATCATGCTAAAATAACAAGAATGTAGTAGGCTCATAAGCCAGTGGTCAAAATACCACCTGGTTGCAAACATTAACATTTTGACAAATTATAACATTATTTGAAACACTATAATTGCACAGAAAAATATGGGCTTCATGCAAAGATAAATTGCCAAAATAAATATCATAAAAATAACATAAGAAATGTGTCATGTCGTAGACTTGGTAATTGGATTCACTTCAATTCTGATATGATCCTCCACTGGGGCTTCATTTGAGCCTTTGTAATGGACTTATGAAACAAGGGGCTTTAATTTAGTTTACCTACTGAGGCAGAATCCTGTAATTTTATAGTTAGCGACTCAATAGCAAGTCAAAAATGCCCTGGAGCCATGTGAAAGTAGCTGGGTCATTGGAAGGGATCTCAACCTCTCCCTCCCATTCATGGAGGTCAGATCAATGGTTGAGGAAAATGGATAAAGATGTTCAGACCGTGATGGGATTTAAGAGGCTAAGTTGGATGTTTGGCTAAAATATTTCCACCCTGTGGAAGCCACTATTAATCATCAAATTTCAAAGGTGGCCAGTTGCCCACACGTAACCCCATTTTACCTCTACTCTATTGATCAATGTGAATAGAGGTAGAAGCTCTTAAATATTAATAACCATTTAAAATTCCAAAGGACAGGGATGTACCCAAATCTGAATCAAGTTTCTCAGAGCTGCTTAGTAGCTTGGATAACTCCAGGCTCCTACCAAGACTGTACCAATAAATCAATGATGTCTCCAATTCTATCCACCAAGATGCTTTCACCACGTCATCCTAAACTAAACATCCTAAGAGCAGCATTTTATTTTAGTAAAGGCAGAATTTGAAAACAGAATTTTTTTTTAAACATAACAAAAATGACATAAGCAATTTTAGAAAACATCACCAAAATTCACTCTGCTTTTGAGCCAACACTGACCTTCTGTTCCAAAAGCAATGTGTTTGTTGGGATTGCTGCAAAAGCCTTGTAGCTGGACTTGGTCTTGTATTGCTAGAATGGGGGTAACCAGAAAGCAAGAGTGGAGTTGAAAAGGGGAAAGAACGTGACATAAATTTAGACTAGTTCTACAAAGTTAAACCTCATGTTATCAAGTGAAGAAAACAGTGATTATGCTTCAACACTTGTTTTTGACTGAAAAAAATTAGTTTATCATGTTAATATTTTATTAGAATGACAAGCAAAGAAATATCACAGTAAAATAGCAGCCTAGGGATTATAGGCAAGTATATGCTATATCATTTCAGAACTTAAAAACATTCATTTTTACAAAGTTATATATAAATTTCTCATTAGCAGCATGCCCTGAGAGGAATACTACTGTATAAATATTTGGGGTATTTTTGCTTTATTCTCAAAGGAAAGCAATTCTTTTTTATAGTGCCATAATTAACAAATATTATGCCAATAAGTTTAATTGAACTCAACACATTCTCTTGCATCATTCATAAAAACAATGATCAGAACACATAAAATTTAGCAGTAATTTTTAGAAAGTAGTGTATTTTGAATAGAAGTGATATCAGCAATTTAACTCCATAATGGAAAAACTAGAAGGCCATGCTCTTGATCTTAATTTCATTTTTTTAAACCTCACCACCCTCTCCTGTACTTTCTAATACAGTGATGTTAATGAATCAAATGAGAAAACATTCTGAGTTTTAAGTAAAACTCAGAGTAATCTAGTTCAGTTTTGGGAAGTATTTGGGGGAGAGGGTTGAGCATGAGAAAGTTGTAGAAACCAGTATCATATACATAACCAAAGGCCCAGTTTTGATATTGTTCTGGGTCCCAAGCTGCTTAACTAAACTCAAGGTTCCTCTCACTTCAAAAGCTCTCAGGCAGCTTCCCCATTCGCCCAGAGCCAGTGGGAAACTGGCACACAGCTCCAGGCTGTCTTTGTCCCCTGGAAAGAAGACCAAAGGATCTACAGAAGAAGACAGTGTAATCAAGTAAAATAAAACCTTGAATTTTATAGATGGCATTGGTGTAACCCTTATTCAACTGGTGTGAGGAAGGTAAGAGGCTGGCACATTCATATTCCTTAAGAAGAAGTTCAAGTAGAAAAAAATCAAAATGCCAGACCTGGAAGAAGAAAGCCTCTGGTCCCTTCAAGACTTGAGCTTACCTACTGAAGCAGAATCCTGTAATTTTATAATTAATGACTAAAGTCATTAATTATAAGTCTCTCTATTGATCCAGTGCTGCTATGGTCTCCAGAAAATAATGTATTTGGATAAGCACTAAAGTAAAATGCCATCTCAGCATGCGGAATTAGAGCTGACATCTATGACTAGGCGAATGACATGCATAGCCTCATTTAATTTTGCAGAATCCCTATAACTAAAGAGTCATTAGGAAAAGGAGATGTGGTGAGCTCAGGTGACTCATCTAAGACCACAGCCCATAAAAAACAAACAGATTTGGAATCCAGGCCCATCTGGATCCAATATCCATGCTTCTCTATAAGATACTTTTTCCCAAGGAATATCTAAACAGACAAATAATGCAGAATAAAATATGTTATTAATACTCCACAATGGTTTGTGGATATTTAACTGTAGCAATAGTTGCAACAATAATAATAGATAACAATCACTACAAGCCAGTTACCCTTCTGAAAACTTAATGTGTATTATCTCATTTAGTTTTCACAACAAACCTATTATGTAGATATTACATTATGTTTACTTTATATATGGAAACTAAAGCAGACAGATGTTAAGAAACTTATCCAAGGTCATTAGCTACTAAATCATAGCTGGGATTTGGACAAGGGTGCTCCAGCTCAACAACTGTGATATACCTGCCATATGCCCTTGCCTCTCCTTTCAGGATGCATAATCATTTATAATGTTTGTTCTCCTATCCGCAGCTGTCCTAAAGAATATAGTTGGTGAAGCCTCTACAGAGCAATATCTTGTTATTATAAATGTAATGCCATATAATCTTAGAATTAGAAGTGATATTGAAGGCAATCTGTTTCAACCCCCTCATCCAAGGCATCAATCTCTCTGATCCTCTGTTCAGCCACACTATGAACAATTGCCTGCCTCCCAAGGCAGCACATTTAGGTCTAACTGTTAGAATTGGTACAAAATTCCCCTTTATATTGAGCCAAAATATGTCTCCTGCTAACTTACTCCTATAGGACCTTGGTCCTCTTTTTCCCTGCTTGGACTAAGAGCTCTCTTCTGCGTGATAGTTATACTGCTGTTTCCATCTACCCCTTCCTTACCGATCCTCAGCAGAAGAATTTCACTATCCCTTTCCTCTGTCAATATTCCTTTAAATTTTTTTAATTTAATTTTTATTTTATATTAGAGTATAGTTGATTTACAATGTGTAAAAAAATGATACAAATGAATGTATTTATAAAACAGACTCACTTCAAAAAAAAATTTATGGGGACTTCCCTGGTGGTGCAGTGGTTAAGAATCCACCTGCCAGTGCAAGGGACATGGGTTTGAGCCCTGGTCCGGGAGGATCCCACATGCCACGGAGCAACTAAACCCGTGTGCCACAGCTACTGAGCCTGCACTTTAGAGCCGACGAGCCATAACTACTGAGCCCACGTGCCACAGCTACTGAAGCCCACGTGCCTAGAGCCCATGCAACACAACAAAAGAAACCACTGCAATGAGAAGCCTGCACGCTGCAACAAAGAGTAGCCCCCACTGACCACAACTAGAGAAAGCCCACGCTCAGCAATAAAGACCCTACATAGCCAAAAAATAAGAAAAATTTAAAAATAAAATAAAAGAACATTTGCATTTCTTCTAAAAAAAAATTTATGGTTACCAAAGTGGAAACATGGGGAGAGGGATAAATTAGGAATTTGGGATTAACACACTATTATATATAAATTTTTAAAAGGTGTGTTTACCTAGATGTATTTTTAACACAAAGTAGAATATCATCATCACTGACATGATATTGACAATAAACTCAATTAATACAGTGAAGATGATAATCATTGGAATTGCCTCCTTGGTTTTTGTGGTGTGTTTAGAAAACACAGAATGCAGTTGAGGTTATTTTATATTGTTGGATCACATTGAGTATAGTATCACCTAAAATTCCTAATCCTTTCATCTTTTTCTTAACATTTGTTGAAATTAAACTCCATCCTGTAGTTATGCTTTTTTCCCTCTAGATCCAAAAATAGCACTTAAGGTATTATCTCTATCCAATTTCTCTGATTAGATTTGTCAGTCATTGTAAACTGCAAAGATAATACTTTTATATTATTTCATGAACGATTTTTTAGGCATATCATCTTTATCTTCATTCAAGTCACATACAAGGATAGGGAGCTCTTGCCTACTGGGTTCTGCCAACCTGGTGGGCATCAATCCACCTTGTAAATTTATTTGGATACGGTAGTTCAACTAATGGATTCCCTCAACAAAATATTATTGAGTATCTACTTTGTGACATGCATTGCTCTAAGTATTGGTGATTCAGCAGTAAACAAACACACAAAGCCTTTACTCTCTAGAGCTTACATCTTAATGAACTGAACCAAACAATAAACAAACAAATAAATAAGAAAGCAAAAGAAAAGCCATAGAGAGATAATAATATGCATAAAATTAAAATAAGGTGATGAGATAGACAGTGATCTCGAGGATGCTTTGGATTAAGCATTCAGAATTCACAGAAATATATCACTACTTCTCAAATATCTCTCCTTGTTCAAGATACCATGAAAGACATCACAAAAGCTAGAAGCTGGAAAGCATTCAATAAAATGTCTATTGCTTGAAGAAAATGTCTGACTTCCAGTTATAACTGTTTTGGTAAACATTCACAACCTAAGAATTTGCCATAATTTTCAGAATTTACCTTCCATTTTTTGTGTTAAAAAACAGCTTGCTTCTTTTTTTCTGGTAAATCTCCTCTTTCCCATCATTTACAATACTTTTGCAATAGAATTAGAAATTTCATCTGTTTTTTGAGATATGATTTATCTAGACCAGGAGATATGAACTTATTTAAAGCAACTAGATGTCCTTTCTAGTTCTTCATCTATCTTGGGCTTTATGCATCTCTAAGACACATGTAGCCTTTCCTTTTCAGTCCAATCATCATTCTTGTTGCCATAAGAGATACTTTTTGTGTTCAGTATATTTCTTTTAGGTTCTCTTAACAATATCCAAATTTGGAGCATATTTCTTTTCTAGTATGTCAAGGCTTCCAGGTATGAAAGCAAATTCATTGGTTTCCCTTCCTCGGTTTAAAATTACAGATCACTCTAGTCACTGTAATTATAACTTAAATAATAAGAATAGGCTGTAATATTACAGGCTGGAATCACCATTAGCTAATCATACAAGGTAGACCTGACCAGCCTGACTTTGAATCCAGCAAAAAATTCAGTGATAACTACTATATCTCTCAAATTTGCAATCTATGGTTTTAGTCATCTTTCCATAAATATCTGTTAAATATTCACTAGATGACAGGTACAGGGCAAAGTTTAGGTTTAAAAAAGGAAATTGCATTTTGTATGTAAGTTTATCAGAGCTAATTCTATTTATAGGCAATGCTAGATATTGTAACATAAATCCTGGGTGTGAAGGTGGGGATAGCAAGAACACACCCTTCCCCTTCAGAAAATACTTCCCACCGCTCTCCTCACCACCACCCCCATCACTGACACATAAAATTCACCACAGGCTCTAGTAATAAAGACCTATAAGATCTCAAAGCAAACTGTACTATTTGCCTTGAGAATCAGGGATTTGAGCTCATGGTTACGCTTTAAGTACAGGTAAATGCCAGGACCTCAAATTACATAAACAACAAGACCCTGAGGAAGGGCCTAACTATACTCTCTCAAGAAGCATCACCTCCTTGGATGTCACCCTTTCAAAGAAACCTATCTCTGCCACCCAACATAAATTGGTGACAACCACCTCTTAGCCTGCTATACTTTTCTCTATACCACTTATGATCTTCTAACATACAAGAAAATTTACTTATTGGGGAGGGGGAGGGTTGTGGACTGTTTCTCTTTCACCATAGAATATAAATGTTCTTTTAGCATGCATTTTTTGCAATTTTATTTGTTTCAACATCTTCACAACTTTGAAACGTATACATAATAAGCACTCAATACATATTTATTGTACGAATGAGTGATTTGTTTTGAACTCAGATTGACCAGTTTTGCTCATGGAGGTACATTTCCTTCTGTTCATTTCCCAGATTATGTAAGGATCAGCAGAAATGGAGAAAGTCGGGCTTCCCTGGTGGCGCAGTGGTTGAGAATCTGCCTGCCAATGCAGGGGACACGGGTTCGAGCCCTGGTCTGGGAAGATCGCACATGCTGCGGAGCAACTGGGCCCGTGAGCCACAACTACTGAGCCTGCGCGCCTGGAGCCTGTGCTCCGCAACAAGAGAGGTCGCGATAGTGAGAGGCCCGCACACCGCGATGAAGAGTGGCCTCCGCTTGCCACAACTAGAGAAAGCCCTCGCACAGAAACGAAGACCCAACACAGCCATAAATAAAATAAATAAATAAAATTAAAAAAAAAAAAAAGAAATGGAGAAAGTCACATAGAAGCTTGTAACCACCAAGTTTTCAGTGTGATATACTTGGAAATGATATGATGCCTTAAAAGAATGAGAGTTTATAAATAAAACATCAGCTATAAAAGTTCATGAAATATCTAAAAGCTCCCAACTGATTCCCTAACCAATCCATGTGTCCAGCTAGCTTTCAGGCCAGGGCAGTGACACCACTGAAGCCTACACAGAGCTTCAGACCATCATCATTGAGGGGCAAAATGTATGAGGTTTTGATGTAATGGCCATCCCAAATTTCCATGTGGAACACCATGATAACTCGTTAGGAGAAAAATGTAAATTATAATGAAGGCAAAAGATATTGGGAACCCAAATACAACTCCATAGATTAATTTTCTGATATTCAGGCTTTCCCAAGGGGAAAAAGTGTCTCAGACAATATACACATTGATCAAAGAGCCATAGGAGCAACATTCAGGGAGACACCCATCCTGTCTAGGACCATGATTATAATGTGAAATAATATTTTTCAACCATATCTGAAATTAGAATATAGCTGTTATACTAATAAAAGCAGATTCCGAACTTTAAGATTCTATCTATGAAAAAGAAACATCAAGCATATCTTATACCTGAATTTAGCCCAGCCTAAGCTAGCTGTTCCATTTCATTTTCATATCAAAGGACAGTAAGGCCAGACTTGGAACTAATATCTTTCAAGCATTGATGTTTTAATTTGATGGCTATCTGTATTCTAGGACCTCTTTCCTTTCAGGATCTGGTAGTGAGTGAAGCTGATCTAAATCTGAAACTCTTTGACTTCAAAGAGGGTTCTGTGCTCAGATTAGCACCACAGTGGAACGAGCCAGACAAGAAACAGTCCGTAAAAGCATATAAATTCTTTGATATCCCAAAGCGTTTGTCTATTTCGTCCTATCAATCTATAAAATAATCTTAGCAATTTAAACAAAACGAATCAAACATCAAAAGAAACTGCAATAAGATTTATCTCTTCCAGTATCCAACAGTGTCCATTTTAGTGAACTTTTTACACTCAAGTTACAATTCTTGCAAATAATAGTTTTACTTATATATATATATACACATACTGATTTTTTACCTACAGAGATAACAGCAAGAAGCAAGGAGGAAATAAATATGACAAATATTTATATGATATATATATGATAAATATGACAAATAAATATGTCTCGAGAGAAACTAATTTTGCAAAAGTTATCATAAATTTTACCCATTATAAGAAACATTTTTTATGTTCAAAGGAACAGATAAAAATGGATTAATTATAATCATTCTCCATATTTTCATACATGTTCATCAAATTTAAGAAGCATTTCTACAAGTTTGAACTTTATTAACTTGGAAATAAAGAAAATAAGCAGAAAAAATAAAGCTAACACTGAAAATTCTTCAATACTGGGGGCAGTAAATGAGCTGGGGAGTAACAGGTCTTCAAAAAACTTGATTTTAGGGCAAAAAAGGACTTCATCAGAAGCCGCTCTGGGCTCACCCTTTTCCAACTCTCCAAAAATGGGACAAAACATGAACAGAACAGAGTGAACCACAAACAGAAACCCTCTAAGAAGCCTGTGGAGTAAAACTACTTTTCATAAAGGTAAAGAATAAGTGTAAGGCAGTATGGTTTAAGAGATAATTGCCAATAAATTCAGGAAAAAGTAATGTTTAGATCACCAGGGGTTTTTTTTCAATACATTACAAATGAATTCCATAATCACACATGTGTATTGAAAAGATAATCACCAGGTCATTTCACCTCAAATAAATCATATTTTCAAACTTAGAGAGAAAGTTAGATTTCCTCCATCCCATTTGCTTTGAAGTTTAAAGTACAAGGACTTAATAATCTTGAAAAATACATTTTAAAATGATCCAAATATTATGTAAATTGGTAATTCTAATCATCATTTCATTCCTTCATGAGAATTAATAAATAAGGCTAAAATGATAATTAATATGAGTTATTGCTTTGTAGCAATAAATCTCAGTAATAAAGAACATGGCTTCAGGAATCAGTAGATTTCAATTAATATAAATGTCAGCTCTGCCAGTATAAGAAATGTAACCTGGGCAAGTTATTCACTGAACTACAGTTTCTTGGTATACAGAATGAAGAAAATAATATTACCAATCTCATATGGTCATGACAAAATTAACTAACATGGTCTCTTTTAATTAAATTTTAACTACTTTGTGTAACTACTAGGATAGTCCTTGACTCACAGAAAGTATTTGATATCTGTTACTGTAATTATCATTACTATCATCACTATTCGATGATAAGGCGAATCTTCTTACATGTCCACATATACTCCTCTGGGATCATCATCTGTATATTTGGTGGAGTTGTTTACCATTTCTGAAATGCCACCTGCTTTCCTCTTCATTAAGCTAAATCCTAAACATTTCCAACAGGCCTGACATTTATGATAACTTCCCTTACTAACCATATCCCATAATAATATTTCTCTTATACTGAATTCAGTGAACTTTTATACATAATCTGTATTATGTTATATTAATATTGCCTTATCCTTGTTTTCTAGCTTTACTGTAGATTTAATAACTCTCTATAGCTTCTCCACGTTATATATATGTATATGTTGTTCTGCTGAATAAAATATATTTTTAAGACAAAGGATTATTTTCCTTAAAAATAAAACACATCCACAGAAAAGCTAGTATAGTGGTGGGCATACAGTAGATGTCTAAAGCATGCTTTGTAAGTTGAATTGTATTGTAACATATTAACAGCATCATGTGGGCTGTTTCATCTTTTCCATGGTAAGTTCATCATCCCAACAGTGACAGAGTTGAACACAATCTCCATGGAACCAACTTGGACACTCCAAAATGGTGTTAATTCAATGCGCTGAACTGAAAATCCAAACCCCCTCCTAATACAGACACTTTCCGAATGTTATTTCATTTATAGAATACTGACTGAATCCTAAGTGTCTAAACTCTATATCTTAAATCACATGAGAACAGTTGGGAAGCCGGTACACTATAGGGCAGAGTTGCCTTCCTCCAGGAAAAATGAACAATGAATGCTATGGGTAACTCCTTCAAATGTTTCCCTTCTCATATTAAAATAAATGCTGATTTCCCATCCTTCCTCAATGGATCGCTTCAGAGCATTTAAAAGTCAATAAGAGGAAAACAAATACAGTATGCTAACACATATATATGGAATCTAAGGGAAAAAAAAAAAAAAAGGTCATGAAGAACCTAGTGGTAAGACGGGAATAAAGACACAGACCTACTAGAGAATGGACTTGAGGATATGGGGAGGGGGAAGGGTAAGCTGTGACAAAGTGAGAGAGTGACATGGACGTATATACACTACCAAATGTAAAACAGATAGCTAGTGGGAAGCAGCTGCATAGCACAGGGAGATCAGCTCAGTGCTTTGTGATCACCTAGAGGGGTGGGATCAGGAGGGTGGGAGGGAAGGAGATGCAAGAGGGAAGAGATATGGGAACATATGTATATGTATAACTGATTCACTTTGTTATAAAGCAGAAACTAACACACCATTGTAAAGGAATTATACTCCAATAAAGATGTTAAAATAAAATTAAAAAAGTCAATACTTCTCCTCTCTTAACTCTACTTCCCTCTACCCAGCCTGTCCATACTTTCCATATTTTATAATCATTAAGTATTCAGTGTTCATAATAAATCAAATAATTTTCACATACAAAGGAAATTTCTATTCTCTTTTGCCCAACATGTATATAGCTAAGTCCATATTGATTTAGCTTGAGGTGTATGGAGAGCAATAAAGAAATCATCATGGTAGAAGGGGAAGAAAATTACTACTAATAAATAAATGCCAGCAAAGGAAATAGAAAGTTTTCAAATTGGCTGGGCAATCATATGGGGCTTGATATATGATAATATTCCATTTTACAGTAATCCTGTCTACTATTTTATCAGTACAGGATATTTTCATGGATAATAGGGTCCATGTTATTAAAGAATCAGAAATGTATCATATTCCCAAATTCCATCTAACTGCTCTAAATTCCATCTTTGGGATCAATAATATAACTCATATTATGCCTGGAAAAAATACCCTTGGAGCCACAGATATAAAAGGTTACCATAAGAGGATTTGCAAAATCAAAGAGGTTTTCAGAAACATGCACAATTTTAGACAGTTTATAATTCATCTACACATTCAAATATACCAAATCCTAGATCCCCTTGCACTATCTCCTTGTAGGAACAGAAAGAATATCATAATTGCTGATTTTTCCTCTGAAAAAAAATGATTCCGTATTTCAAAAGAAACATGCACCATGCAACGTGCAAAAAAAAAAAAAAAAAAAAAAAATACCTTGTGTTTCTTATTTTCAGGGCCTGTTGACATGGACAATGCACAAGGTGAAATCAGCTCGTTGGTTCTTGTTAGAGAGATGGGAGGTGATGGGGATGAAACAGATGACCTGTGGTCAGATATGGAGCTTTCGGATTTCCCAATTCTTGAAGGCAGGGTAAGATTTGGGTGCAGCGCTGAGGGACTGAGGTGGCGCACCTCCGTGGGCGGATTAGCACGAGGGAGAACGGAGCACCCCAGTTGGGGAAGAGAGGCAGAGCCAGCGCTGGAGACAGGGTGTGGGGGAGGAGCTAAAGGTGTCTGCCCCTGGCCAGAGAGAGGTGCTGATGCTCTCTTGGATCTGTTTATCAGGTTTGAAAGAGTTGGGGAAGGATGGTAGCATTTCTCTGGAGAGGGGAGCCTGGCTCTTGGGTTAGTGGGAGGAGACACCGAAGATGATGCCAAGGAGGCTAACGCAGAAGGATGTGGGGAAATATCCCTGGGCTTTCCTGGGCCCCTGAGGTCAGCATCCTGTCTGCCCTTGGAAAACAGAGGAGAAAAGCTTGGAGGGACAGGAGGCAGACCCGTAGAACTGGAGGTACTGGTTTGCAGCTGGGAAATCATTGGGCTGCTCTTCAAAGAAGTGGGGGATGGCGTTTTCTCTACATTCAAAGAAGCAAGGCTGCTACTGCTCTGTTTGGGGGGAGAAAGGGAGGATGCCAGAGGAAGGGGAGCAGCTTTAGTGGAAGAAGGGAAGGGAAAGGATTGCTGGCTGAGATCAGAAACCTGGTTTTCCCTTTGCTCTGGAGACCCCGCTCGCAGGGAGCAACTCGAGAGGGATTTTTTAGGCGTAGGAGAGGTTTGTTTAACTTTTTGATCGAGTGTGAGCCTGGAAGAAGCCAGGGAGTTGAGAGAGAAGGTGGGACAGGAAGCCGGGGAAAGGGGTCTTTGGTGAGAAGGGTTGGACTTGAGGATGGCAGTGAGGAGGGAAAGCCGGGAGGGCACTGGGGATTTCACCCCTGACTTTGAGACGTTCCCGCTGGATGACGCTTGGCTACAGACAGTGGAAGAAGAGCCGTGGAAAGGGGAGGGGAAGGGTTTGGGACTCGGAGAGAGTGAGTGCGTGACGATGCGGACTGGGATGTAGGAGGCTGAATTCGACTTCAGAGAAGCACCGGAGGACAGTGAAGGAGAAGAGGTTCTCGGACTTTCTCTGGGACTAAGGACAGGCGAGGTGACAGTCTTCTTGAGGACTTCAGACGTCAGGCCAGGTTTTTGCTGGACTGCACTTGGACTGGATGAGTGAGAACCTGATAACTGAGCGGGATGGGGGAACTGTGACGTCGAGGACGTGCCCTTCGGTGCAAAAAAGGGTGCAGAGTGAGCGGAAGTTTGAAAGTACGTGGCTGTTTCTTCCACCAGGGCCCCACTGACATCCAGCCTCCTCGCGTGGAACTCCTCCAGGACAGAGGCTCCGGCTAGGTCGACTGGGACAGGTGGTGTTTTCTGATTAGTTGGAGAAACAAAGGAGAAAGCAGGTGGTTTACAGGCAAGCTGCTCAGAGGCAGTGGGAGAAGTTAACTAGAGGAAAGAGAAATAGACAGGGTCATAGGACATCATTTGTGAAACTGTCAAAACATTCTTGTCACTTGCGCGTTTATGCAAACAGTCCTATTAGTTTACACAAAAAGAGGCCCTTAAACCTCTGAGAAAATGGCAGAAATTCTGTTTGGCTAATGGGGCATTGCTTTGAATTTGAAATAAAATATAAATAAACGGTGAACTCTTAGATACTATATCTCATTTATTCTCCAGAATGAACATCAATATAAAATTGTATTTGCATGTCTCCCTTTGGAAAATAATTCATTGACAAAAATCTAAAAGAGTTATCTCCTTTTGGAATTGCGTGATTTGAAAATATTTAAATCACCATCAATATAAATTTCAAAATGCACTTTGGAAAAGGAAATAGGTTTTCTTCCATTGCAAGAATATAAACCATAATATAATAATAATGACTACAATCCTTAAAAACTTTACCACACTTTGAGTGTTAAAAATTCTAAAAATGTGGACTACTCCTACATATTGTAAACCTGAAAATGATGCCCAGAATTCAAAACATGCAGCGCTCAACATCAACATAACTGTGATAAATTGAGAGAGTGAAAGCCAAGGCCGAAACAGAGAGGGAGTTTTAGCTTATGAAAAATATTTTCCCTAATTACTTGCCAGAATGAACAGTTAACAAATGATGTGAGTTATGCTGGAAGGAATGAATAGATACTCTTTCATATGGAAAGAAGCCAGAGTACTTTATCTTTTTTTTTTTTAATTGGAGTATAATTGCTTTAAAATGTTGTGTTAGTTTCTGCTGTAAAATGAAGTGAATCAGCTTTATGTATACCTATATCCCCTTCCTCTTAGACTTCCCTCCCCACCCCCATCCCACCCATCTAGGTCTTCACAGAGCACCGAGCTGAGCTCCCTGTGCTATAGAGCAGTTTCCCACTAGCTATCTGTTTTACACATGGTAGTGTATTTATGTCAAACCTACTCTACCAATTCGTCCCACCCTCCCCTTCCCCCACTGTGTCCACATGTCTGTTCTCTATGTCTACGTCTCTATAGGTGCCCTGCAAATAGGTTCATCTAATCTGCCTGGAACAATGCAAGCCACCAATCCCACATCAAATAAAAAGAAAATAAAGAAATAATGTATCACTTTCAAGAGAAGCTAGGGAGAGCCTGTAAAATAACTGAGTAGCTCTATTCTTGTGCTATTTTTAAAATTATCCAGTACTTTAAGACAAATATTGAAATTATAAATGATTCTAAAGCCAAATCGTTTAAACAGAGGTTTCCCTTCAAAATTATTGATTTGAGTCTATTGATCCATAAGAGAAAAGAAAATATTTTTACCTAATACAGAATTTAGGGAATATCTGTTATTCAAAATATTAATTTGTATTTATTAAGTTATATACTTAATTTATTAAGTTATATATTAAGTTGTATAATGATATTATGTACATTGCATTACATAGCAGAAAAGTGTACGACCATAATTAAACTTAGCAAGAGCTTCATTTATAAACTCAGTAAAAGATATTTCTTGATTTTGCTCTATAACATGTTAAGAAGGTGTCCGTCAGTCCTAATGCAAAGATTTTCATATCATAGAGTTTTGAGTTCTAAACACTGATAAATTCAAACACTCACCCCAAACTTCTAAGTTTCTGAGCAAATGTACCCAAAATATTTTTCTCTTTTTATATGTAAATTCATTTGTGTATTTGCAACACAGAATTCTTGCCACATAAATTATTTTTGAATAATTTTGGCATGTAACCCAGAATATCTGAAAATCAGCGATAATTGAAAATCAAACAGAATTCAATCGAATTGAGAAAGAAAGCTTAACAATGCCCTCACATAAGTTTTGCTTAAAAACAATTCTGCTTATCCAGTATTTGTAAAACCAACTCATGTGATTAGCCATAAGTGAAAGGTCTTCTCTAATTGTTTCCTATGATTGGTCTGTCCTCATGGAAGGAATGAAGAAATTTCGAGGCTATGTACAGTCTCTTTGCATGCTATGCCATAGCTTTTGTTATAAAAAAAATTGAAAATTAATAACAGCCGTAAAAATTCCATTACTTTTTCAGTCATGTTTCCAAATAACTTCAGTTTATATAACAAACTCATTAATTCATTCTGATTATCCACCAAATTATCATGTTAAAATCTCAGGACTGTGATTTTTTAGGGTCTCATCAGAGGAAAAGACTGTTCCCTCCAATTTCCCCAAGACTATGGCTTCTAATTACCAAACATTCTATTACACGAAGTCATATCTTACCTAGTATAAGTAACTCTGAATTTTACTGTACTTTCTAATAGCTTATTATTGAAGAACTTCTAAGAAAAGTTCAAAGGGAAAGATTCTGAAAAGTCTAAGAATGTTTTTTATTATATTTTCCTATTTGATGTATTAATAAGCATTTGCAATATGTTTTTTTTCTAATTTGATGTTATCCTAATTTATACTAATATAAAAATGTGGCACCATATTTTTATAAAATTCCCAGGAGAGGGGAATGCATTTTTTAATGAAAAAGATTCATTTTCCTGAGTTCCTCATATTAATAACTTTAAAAAAAGAGCAAGTAAAGGCATGAATAATTTTATGCAGGAAGAAAGGATGGATACCTGTCAAATGTTCAGTCAAGTAGCTCGAAATAGGCCCTTTATTTTAGCTCTTTCCTGTAAATCCCTTACTGATGATAATAAACTTCTTTGATGATGCCTACAAATTATATCAATCTTTTCATCCTCTCCCATTAATAACCCCTGTTCTGTTCTCTAGGTTCTCTAATTCCTTCTCTCTCAAACTTGTTCTCTGTCTTCTCCACCATTTATTTCTAACCTGATATTTGTTGATGTCTTTGCTTCAGACACCTCTCTAAAATCACCCCTGGCTATGTTCTCCAATCCCCAGCCCTCTTCTGATTCCTTGAGCTCCCTTACCACATACCTCCTCCAAAATCATTTTCAAAACTCTCTTCTCCTAGAAAAGCTATCCTGAGCTCTAAATACATTCACAGTAATCTCTGTAACAGAGGATGCTTACAATGTTCTGCTCTCATCAAGTGGATGGTCTTAATCCTAAATCCACATTGGATCCTGCATAATAGAGGCTATCAGTTATTTTAACAACCAGTCTCTGTAGTATAGCTGCCTTGTCATTTTAGTCAATCTCAAATTAACTGCTTCTCAGCACTATTCACAGTAGCCAACACATGGAAGCAACCTAAGTGTCCATAGACAGAGGAATGGATAAAGAAGATGTGGTATTATATACAAAGGAATACCACTCAGCCATAAAAAAGAATGAAATAATGGCATTTGCAGCAACACGGATATGACTAGAGATTATCATACTCAGTGAAGTAAGTCAGAAAGAGAAAGACAAATACCATATGATATCAATTATATGTGGAATCTAAAATACGACACAAATGAACCTATCTATGAAACAGAAACAGACTCACGGAGATACAGAACAGACTTGCAGTTGCTAAGGGAGTGTGTTGGGGGCGGGATGGACTGGGAGGTTGGGATTAGCAGATGCAAACTATTATATATAGAGAAAATGGATAAACAACAAGGTCCCACTGTATAGCACAGGGAAATATATTCAGTATCCTATGATAAACCATATGGAAAAGAATATTAAAAAAAAGAATGTATATATATATATATATGTGTAACTGAATCACTTTGCTGTACAGTAGAAATTAACACAACATTGTAAATAAATTATACTTCAATAATAAATAAATAAATAAAATTAACTGCTTCTGTGTATATTCAGTTTTTCCTAATGTGTCCATGAGATTCCAAAACATCTGAATAAAAGCCAAAATGTCTGACCTGCTGCCTGACGGTCTGAATAGTTCCCAAGATTTGAACCACGTTGGTCCATATAGTTGTGCTCTTTCTCCTGAATCTGTACAGTTTCTGCAAGGCAGAAACTCCTGATTCTCCTTTGTCCTTGCATGCAATCATTACATTATAGCACCTTAGCCTCCTAAACAAACCTGCTGATCTGTCCTCTTCTCACTGATGGACACTTGCAATGTGACTGAGCAGATTCTCAGCCTTTCTTACCTGAACAATTTAAGTCATCTTTTTGGTATTCCTATTTCTAGTTGCACCCAATTGCACCTATCTTCAGACTGACCTGTTGAAAATCTAATCAAAACACACCAATGCTCAAGATGCCACCAATACTTTCCCACATCTACCATGAACTCAAGATTGTTCCTTCACAACACAGCCCCTCTCCTCCTAGCCAGTCTCATCTCCCTTATCCCCTGCTATTTTTCATTTTAGGTTTTAGAAATACTTATTTAATCTCAACCTTCTTGCCAATATTGTCAACACTCTAGCCATCTTGTTCTTTTGCCGATCCACTTGGCAAGTCATTATTCTTAAATCAATTACGCTCCTAGACCTAGTCTACTTAAAGCTGTTATTTAAAAAATATAACGGAACCCAGGGCCACTGCACTCGATTTAAGAACTTGTCCTGTACCAGGGCACCAGCTGAGAGTGGGGCTGAGCTTTCCTACACTAAGCAGATGGGGTACCTTTTTCTAATTCACACATGGACTGGGTAAGGCACTGTAAATTGGTGTCATCATAAATTTAAGGTCTACAGTCTCAGCTGGGCTGTGTACCACTCAGCTTTTTTGTGGGTCGTTTTGGATTTTTTTCTTCTTTTCTTATATTTTGACCTCAGCTTCCTCTCCTGTTCTAAACAACAGCCATCCACAAAGTTAGCACTCACTAACCCTTTTCCCAGAACCTCCCTCGTTGTTTGCAACAGATGACTGAGATTCCTTTTCTCCAAGGAAAATTGCGATTACCGGAAAAATTAAATCTTTTCTAGACCTATTCTTATCCCCTTTCCTTCATTCTAAAGAAAAATAATGTCTTTTCCTTTTTTAAGAGTAAATTTCCCTCTGTGCTCTGAATCCCAGCAGCTTTTGCCTTCTCAGGGATCCCATTCCATTAACTATCCCTTATATGCTACGTATTCATCCTTTTTCTATTTTACTGGTTCTCTCATCCTAACATAAAGCAGAATACTTCTCATCATTAAAAAGATAATAATAACTATCATGTAGTAGACTGTAAAAATGTCCACATTTTTCTACTCTTTTCATAAGAAAGGCAAAGTCCTTTTCCTCACTCACCCTTTAACCTCACCTGGCCATATGACTTGTTTTGACCAGTGGGATGTTAGCAAATGTGATACAAGACACAGTGACTTGAAAAGCACTTGTGCATTGGGGCTTACTGGCTTGCTGAGCACAGAGCATCACCACAATGTAAATGAGCCCAAGCTAGTCCCCTGGAAGATGCCAGACCACATCTCAGCTAACCAACCACCAGCCAGCAGCTGACCCAGCAGCCAATTGCAGACCCATAAGTGAACCACAGCAAAGATCAGCTGAGCCTGACCCAGAGCTGCAGAACCACCCAGTTGAACACAGCCAAATTGTTGACCTGCAGATTTTTGAGCTAAATATATGGTTGCTGTTTGAAAACACAATTTTGGCACTGTTTGTCAAGCAACAAAATCTAACTGATAAAAACACATGCACACGTATGCACCAAGATCTGTGGTGCCTGTAAATACCCTAGTTACAAGTCTATGTAGATTTCTTCTCAGTCACACCTGTCCCTACCATCACTGTGTTGATTTCCTTACTTATTCTGGCCAACACACCCTAAAATGACTTCTCAAACAGCCACCCCCACACACACTGCCTTAATCCCCTCCTCTTAAGTATAGATGGAGACTGTGACTTGATTCTAGTTAATAGAACCTGGCAAAGGTGAAGGGATTTTGCAAATGTATTTAAGGTTCCTAATCAGGTGACTTTAACTTAATCAAATAAGGGATCCTCCTGAGTAGGCATGCCCTAATGCAATAGGGAAGAACAAATCTGACTCCATATTGGATGTGTTTCTTTTACTTTAACCTGTGTATCTATTGCTTTAGCTACAAGTTAAGAATGTTGCCTATAGCCTGAAATATGCAGGATAGCCCATTCTCAAGGCTCTAACCTTTAAAGGTGTAACACTTTTCCATTCATATAGAGATAAAAAGTTGCAGAACAGAATAACATCTGTCTTGTTGAAGGTTTATAGGAACATTGTGACCAGACCTACAGACCTATGTGGACAGCTGCAAGAACAAAGGATTCCAACACCAAGAAGTTTGCAACAACTAACCAAACCACCTCCTCTTTTTAGATAAAAGAAGACTGAATTCCAACTCAGGGAACCTGGTTCCTTGGGGCACTAGTCTGCCATCTTCTTGGTCTGCTAGCTTTCCAAATAAAGTCGCTATTCCTGGCCCCAACAACTCATCTCTCAATTTATTAGCCTGACATGCGGTGAACAGTACGAGCTCGGACTTGGCAACACTAATAAAATGAGCCCTTTAAAAGAGGGTCAGAAAGCTAGAGATCAAAGTAGCAGCTTTAAGAAGCAAGTTGCCATGAATTCAACAGCCTCGAGGAAATGAATTCTGCCAATAACATGGGGGAACTTAGAGGCAGACCCTTCCCTTAGGAGAGCTTCCAGGTGAGATGAACTTGACATCTTGATTTCAAACTTGTGAGACCCAGCTCAGCTGCCCAGGCCTCTGATCTAAAAAACCCTGGAGAAAATAAATAGGTGTTTTTTTTTAAGCCACTAAATTTATGGTAATCTGTTATGCAGCAATAGAAAAGTAATGTACTTCCCCTGACTTCTTAACAGATTTTACCCCCTGCTCTTCTGCAGAAACTGTTATCACCAATGTCTACAATGGTTTATTTTTTCCTAAGCCCCACAGGCACTTGAATCGCTTATCTCTTCTGATTTCTCTACAGAATCTGACTTGCAATCTCTTCATCCTTTTCAAAACTGTTTTATCTGTGGCCTCTATATCATCTCTCTCTCCTAGTGTATTTCCTAGTATATTTGATGAGCCCTTATCATACTCCTTCCCTTTTCCACCCTCTTCTTGTGTGTCAGTTCTTCCCTAGCTGTCCTCACTGTCTGGAATGCCTGGGCCCTGTTCGTCAGCCAAGAACACTTTTACTCATCTTTCACATTTCAGCTCAGACAACGTGAACCCTTCCTGGTGATCCAGGATGATCTAGGTGTCCTCCCTCTAGATGTTCCTTGAACCTGTCACCTTTCATTGTCATTATTTTCAGATGCAACTGTTTTCCAAGCTCCTTGAAGGCAGGTACTAAGTTTTTTTAAAGTTTACTCCCCTAGTGTCTAATGTCTGGCATGTTACCTTCATGCAGGAATGAGAAAATAAAGTGTCTAGTGGGTGTAGGAACAGAAAGCCAGAGAGGAGAGTTGTGGTGTCACATCCTGACACCTCCCTCCACAGTGGCATCGTCACCTCCCTCTGTGGTTGGCCCCTCTTACTCTGCTCCAGACTCTGGGCATGAGGGTGGAGAGAATGATGGTTCTTAGATCCACAGGTCCGTCTTCTCCTCACCAGCAAGACAAACATTTGAGTTCTGATACCAAAAGTCGGGAGACCCTCCTTTTAAAAGTCTTCCTCACCCTTCTGCTGAAATTGTCAAAGCAACTTGATTTTCCATAAATGTACTTCCTCTGCCCCTCGGGCTATTGGTACAATTGATCTCAACCAGAAGAAGCAACCAACCACCAGCGAGGCATCACAGGGATTCTGCCAGCATCAGAGCAGAGCCAGGGTCCCCCACTGAGTCAGAGGAACTCTCTTTGGTGTGTCCAGTGTCACTCACCATGGACGGTGACAACGTAGGTTAAATGGGTGGAATAGGATGGAATCGTATACTCACCCTAAACAAGAAAGGAAATGGGGAGTTGGCAATGGGAAGAGTGCTAGATAAAGATTGTTAAAGCAATAAAATCAGTTGGTCAGGGGTATGTATATCAATTAAAAGAATGAGGGCCTCTACATTTTTAATCATCTCAACTGCCTCAAGGCAATTATACTATCGAGTGAGCCCAGCCAGAATCTGCGTTACTACTTGGATGACCTCCCACCTGCTATGCAAGGCAGACTCCTGTATTGTTTTCTTTGCTGCTGGGCCCCATGTAGCTCTGCTCTGCATGCAGTTAGAAAGTCATCCTGTTGATGGGCATGTACAAATGACTTCCTTGCATTTCAATAGAAACATGCCATTTTTCAGGAACCTGTGTCTCCAAGCTAGTCTTTTCAGCAGTTAGCAGAACTAACATGGAAGTTTAACCTCCCAGCTTTTTTCAGAGTCTTCAACCTCTAAATCCCTAGGCCAAAAGCTATGAACAATGTGTTTTAACAGGCAAAATACAAAACAACAGCCAAGCTATGAGGCTGGAATCCTAGGCTGTCTTCCCTCCTCTAATATAATTTTTCTCTGCTGTAAATTAAGAGAGTTATGTAATGATGTCTGTTCCCTATTTATATGACAGGGTCATGGGAAAAGGAGAATCATTCATTCATTCATTCATCAGATACTTTCTTAGTACCTATGGTGTCCCAGGCATTGGAGTTAGGTGATGGGGACAGAAGGCGAGAAGATTTTTTGCCGTCACAGGGCTCACAAATCTACTGGTGTAAGAGAGACATATAAAGGCTATTCTGATACAATGTGCTGGTATGAATAGGGTATTTCACTATAAAACAAAGGCCCACGACTATAAGAAAGGTTTCTATGTCAGATGCCCTGTCCAAATAATTTGTTGCAATCTCTTTTCCATGGATCCCTAAAATCTAGTTTCTTAATTAATATGTGTGCCAATGTCCAAATTTCCCAGAATTTTTTGTAAGAACCTCCTCTATTTGGCCACCGCTAGTTCTACTGATCTTATTTTTCATGTCCTTTCTTCCGTTCTGACATCCAAGCTATGTTTGAACCAATATATAAAATGTTTCCCTTCTCCCATGTTCCTTACCCTGTGCCCCCAAACATGCTGCCATTTCCAACTTTTTAAACACAGTGACTCCTTCCTGAGAACGCTTGTGGGCCAGGAACTGTTCTAGGCCATATATTTAATCTCATTTAATCTTCACAAGGAAGGTTGCTGGCATCACCCCATTCTACAAATGAGGACACTAAAGTTTACGACCACAAGTAACTGCCCAGAGGAGTGTGACCATAAGTTGCCAGTCTCATTTTTGCTTTTTCATACCATCTCTCTAATGTGTGACCTCCCTTTCACTACTTATCCATTTCTCAACTTGATTTCTGCCCCATTACCCCACTCACACTGTTCCCATCAAGGTCACCAAATGACCTCCTAAGTCCTATGTTTAATGGACTTTGAAGGCCCTACTTTATTTGGCTTTGTTTTGTATTTTATTTTGACTTGTATTAAATTTATAATATTTTCTATTGTGTTATATATTATATTATTTTCATAAATCATATTATAGAATAATATTTTAGTAGAAGGTGCCAGTCTGCTCTTCCGGAGCAGAGCTGGTCAGATGCCGGACAACCTCATCCCCTCTCCCAGAGGAGGAGTAGCCCAGAGGAGGTGTGTGTCCAAGCAGGTAACGGGGCCAGACTCTGGGCTCTAACCTGGGAGAGCAGGAGGGCTGCCATATCCCAAATTGAGGTGGCAGCCAGGTCAGACCCTGATTCCCTAGCCCCATCCCTACACATCTGGTTCTAATAATAATCATGCAGGAGAGGGTCCCCTCCCTTCCTTGCAGGGGACACACCTCCCTGCAGGGACCCCTAGTGCTTCACCTGCAACTCTATCAGCAAAAGGCCTTTTGATCCTTCCCTTCCCTTTGATCTTGGCCTCTTGATCTCCTAGCTTCTAATCTTCTCTAAATCAAGCAGCAGCATATATTAACCTGGCTGTCCCACTTGGCAGAATTACTTGTTGCAGGACAGTAAAAAAATCTGTCAAGGGAGCTAGAAAATATGAAAGTAGAATGTTGGAGAGGAAAGCTGCATTCTCCAGGAAGCCTCCCGGCATAAAAGGGGGAGAACCATGTGACTCCTATGTGGTAATTCCATGTTCATTCTCAAAACATGTCATGCTGCCAGAATGTTCTTTCACGGTTGGTATTTTGTATTCCCGAACGGATATGATTGATCTCAGATTCATTTGAGTTTTAGAAAGAAAACATTACTGAGCTACGTTTAAATTATTGATTAATTAATGTTTATATATTTTATGTATTTGGCCTCATTTATAAACTATTTTTTAGTCGAAATTCTCTTTAGCTTTCCCTGCATGAAACCCCTCTCTCCAACTTCTTTGTTCCCCTCTCAGCCTCCTTCTTTGGCTTCTCATCTTTCACTGGCACTTTATACTTGACTGTGTCCTGCGTTGTATCTTGTGTCTTCCTGTTTTGCATTATTTCCATGAGTAAACAGCTCCATTCTAATAGTTTCAGCTCATATAGGAAATACTTCCAGTCTCCCATCTCCCTCCTATGTCCAGATTCATATTTCCAGCTTCTTTCTTGATAGCATTGCATTCTGCCACCAGGCATCTCAAACTCAACATTAGATATCTCATCTCTTCTTATCCCTTCCCAAGACCTGTTATTCTTTCCTCAGTTAATGCCAACATTCATTCAATTTCCTTGGTTATAAATTTCATTCATCACTGATTTTTTTTTCCATATGTTATCAATGAACAAATCCAGTTCATTCTACCCCACACAGTCCCTCTTTTTATTCCCACAGTCACTGTTTTAGCTCCAGGCTTTATTGTAGGTCTTTCAGACAAATCATTCTGTTTTTATACGTGTATATTCACCTCTCTTTTAAGTCTAATACTATCCCTAGGAAAGTCAATTCTTAGCCATCTACTCCAAAGTTCAAGACATTAACATTCAAAAACATTACTCTTTTCTTTCTGAATTTTATTTGAAAGGCTTTTGATTCAACTGCTTATATTATACAGTCTTTTTAATTTTGACTTACGCTTTAAAATTTTAAATTCTTTAATGATCTTTAACATAACGTACTTTTGCATAAACATGCCACCTCAGCAAAAGTATTTGGAACACAAAATACACTCAACCCAATATTTGTACTGACTTTGTTCAAGATAATATAGTAACCACTATAGAGAAAAAAGTGTTTAATAAAAATGGGTTTAACGTGGACCTTACCTCTAAAAACTTTACAATCTGCTAGGTGAGATAAGGCATGAACCTAAATAGTTATAATACATGCTGGAATAGAATAATTGTTATAGAAGATGTACAGAAAAAGCTACCAGAATTATATTGAGGGAGAGTTTGCTTTCACTGAAGGAACCAAAGCAGGCTTCATGAAGGAGTCAATATCTGAGCAAGGACTTCAAAGATGTGAACTTTTAAATATTTATGCTTTTCATACACCTTATTGAACCTCATGTATATGTAAGACACTCTACTAAGTGCTAGAGGTACAAAAATGAACAAGGGACAGACCTTGACTTCAAATAGTTCTCAGTCTAGTGAGGAAGAAAGATAAAATCCATCATTATAATCAGGTGAAAAGAAGTTATATTGGAGATTTTCTAAAAAGACTACAAACTACAAGGAAAATGACAAAGATATAGGAGAGAAACTAACTCCTCTTCAAAGGGAATGTCTCTAGGAAAAGGTACTGCTTGGGCTGAGCTTAGAGCATCAAGTAGCCATGGCCACATGAAGATGGGCTGAGAAGAGAGAAGAATCACACACAGAGGAATCAAGGACCAGGGATGCAAAGGTATGACATGTATACTTTGATGACAGTTCAGGAGAGCTGAAGAATAGAAGTACCAGATGTGGAAAGAAAATGACATCTAGGCTAGGTTATAGGAAGGTTAAAGGTCAGACTAGGAGCTAAGTAAATTTTTTTTAGGAATAGCTTCATAAATTATTCCTGACTAACTGATAGTGATAATATATAGACAATTCTGTACATGGATTCATTTTTACCAGGTGGATCAGAAATACACTTAATTAACTGCATTTCTGATTGAAAAGCTGATGTTGTTGGCATCAGGTAATCCAATCATGGGATAATCTTTGGACTTTTTACATTAAGCTTCGACTACTGACTATATTAACTTCTCAGAGTGCCTTCTTTAATGCTCTGGCCATTTCTGTTTAGCTTACATTTAACAGTCATCTCATTTTCACTTTTTTTTTTTATGTTTATTTCATGATGACCTACTATTCATCACTCAAATGGATTACTATAGGAAATGGAATCCGGAACAATGGTTATTCCCAAACATTTCAGGACCCAGTTTTCCTCCATCTATAGTAATCATAATGCTCATCCACCACTAATGAATTAGGCTGAGCTTTGCCTTTTCATTTGGAACTTTGATAACATGAACTATAACCTACTTCTAACTGATTTTGGCAAAAAGATCCCAAATGTGTGTTTTGTCTCTGGTTTGCCCTCTATATATTTGGTCACATGAAAACAAAATAAATGACAAACTCAGCAGAAGAAATCTATCAGTTGAGGAAAAGAGTAAATTGAAAAGCCAAACATTGCTTCATTAAGAATATTTTTCTTTACTTATATTTGGTATCACCATGTCTACATGTTCTTCAAAGGCCACGTTAAACTACCCTCCACACACTATGGAAACTTTCACATTGCCAACTTGCTTATTTCGTCATCTTTCCTAAGGCAAGAAAGAAATGTTTAAGCCTACCACCACTTACTGAGAATATGTTTAATTATATGATTAGAATATTCCAAATAACTAGCTGAGAATAAATTTCAAGGAGAAATAAATGTTTTAGTCCAATAGACCTGGGTGGTGCTACCCCAGTGAGAGTCTTCTATCACCAAAAGACAGCATGAGGATACTGGATGCTTGAAGGTGACATAAATACATCATCAGGAAGTCAGTGAAGGCTGCATAAATAAAGATGAGGTGGCACCAAAGATAAGATGCCTATGCTACAGTTTTGTGTAGGTCCTGGTAGTACCAAAAGTCCAACTCAACAATAAAAATGTTCTCCCAACTACTTTGGTATGCTTGCAAGTGCCTGGTCTAGCAGATTCTAAATAGGACATCTTGGTATTGACTCATGCTCATTGTCACGGGGAGCACCCATTATTTACTCCCAAAGCCAAGCCAGTCTCTGCATTCCTGACATTCTATGCCTTGTCAAAGGCATCTGATAACTTCATGACAACAAATAGCTAGTCATCCTATTTTTTTCCCTTCAAAATCCCTCCCTCTTCACCCCCTTTCTTTCCTGCCATCACAGCTATGAGTGTTCTCCTACTGTATCAAAGCATTGACACCTTAAAGGAACCATTCAATCTTGCTGCTAAGCTTTGGGGTGAGATCTTCTCCCTAATTCTCTGAGGCCAGTCCTGCTTCTGGTGGTTTCCAGGAATACAGTCAATATTTCCCTGAAGTCACACAGGAGGAAATGATTTTCCTTACACACTCTTAATTCCTTTTACTACTCTTTTACTAGTTTAAAAGTAAAGTGTCTACATCCAGTTGATGTATTTTTGCTGGATCTTTCTCATCTCTGAAATGTGCTTCTTCATGCACCCAGCCCACCAAGAACTGTCTCCTAAGAAATTCCCTTTACTGACTTTCTCCAAGAATTTTCAGAAGGAAGAGTTAATATTCCCCCAAATACACTCTAGCTAAGTGTTTTACATATTCTCTTCAGCCAGTTCACAGCATAATTGTATACAATCCTTATCATCTTATGAAATTTATTTCTTATGAATTTATTATCTATATTTACACTGTGACGGTTTATGATCTTGGGATTTTAGTTTTTTAATATCTCTTTCCTTGAGAGTTTTGTACACCTTGATGCCTTGAATAAATAGGAAGGCCTTTGCAGACAAGGGGTATGAAACTTTTTTTTCTTTTAATGACAAGAAGAAAAACCTACCGGCCCATGTTTTTGCTGAGGAGCCATCCCATGAGGCATTTCAGGATGTGACGGAACCTGGAGGTCTGCCCCCCAAGTTTTGGGGCGTACCACATCAGAGACCAGACTGGAGGAGATTGCTAGAGACGTGGGCCGAGCAGCTGTGGTGCCCATCCCCCCTGGGGGGCCTTGTTCACCTTTTCTGCTTGGAGCTTCATCTTCCCCCTCAGAGTCCACAATAAAGACATATTCAGCTTTGAAGAGGTCACTTTGCTGCATTCCTTGAGGTTCGTTTGCTTTAAGTCCCCTTCCTTGGGAAGCCTTGTCCTTGACCTCTAAAGGATAAGTCAATGTTCCTCGGTCTCTCTCTCGTTGGCTCCCAACATTCAAGGTCAAGTACTCATTGGAATCAGACTGCAATAAATGTAGAGACATAAAAGCATTGATGTTGCTTTGGTAAATGCTTCTTTTTGGCATGTACTCTTTCTTAAAACCTTAATCTGCTTATAACCTCCAAGGACAAAAGTTTTTACAAATATATCTAAAAATCAGGTTGGCATAGAAGAGATTGGGTTGAAGCTAATGGTTTACTTTTACTAACCCACTTGTTTGTCCTGGTCCTAGCCCAAACAGTTTAGGGCTCAGAATCAAAGTCAGCAAAACCTGCTTTCAAATAAATCCTTATATGACTTTTTAAAAAGAGAGGAAGAGAGCAATGTTTTCCATAAAGACATTCACAAAACAAATGGGGATTTGTCATGGGTTTAATTAATGGTCAAGCAAAACTTGTGGCTGTGTAGATACCATTGCCATCTGCAAATGAATATCCTTATCTTTGGAGGCTTCAGAGATCTGCAACCAAGATTGATTCATACATCTATAGTCCCACACTCATAGCACCTAATCACAAAGGATCCCATGAATATATTATGTGTACTTGAGTACTGTTAGGGAGAAATTTCCCAGGAGGGCTTTATGTAGCATTCAGAATTTCTCTGAAATAATTTGGTCCCAACAGTCTTTGAAATAAGATGACATTGTAAGTCCCAGGTTATATATTACTACTTGCTAGATAAGATGTTTTCATATAGACAACGAGAATCAGATAATTTTATCTCCTACAAGTTGGCTCAAAAAATACCACAACGTTCCCTCAGTCACATTTTATTTATAATAAGATAGTATTAAAATACATTATAAAGAAAAAATTTTTTTACCCAAAATGTCACTATTTAACAAAAGTCATTTTTAGGTTTTTGTTTGTTTTAATTTCTTTTTCAGTCTTGGTCTCTCTTTAGATAGGTATAATCAGGGTATAAATACGACTTTATAATCTATTGTATCACTTAATAGTGTAAGATTAACATGTTCCATGAAATTACGTAACCATTATAATTATAACTTCATCAAGGTGATGTATTATCATATGCTTAGCTTTTCTCTAATTGTTAGATATTAGGCTCCTTTTATTTTTCTCTAATTATTTTCCTATATAACACTTTTTTTCCTCTGTACTATTTCTCTGGGATGCATTTCTAAGAGTTTAAACATTAAAAAGTTATAAACAGTTGTATGACTCTGGATAAGGGTTTTCCACCAAAACTGTACAAATTCACAAAACTAGCAGCAAAGTGTGAGCATGCCAACATATCCACAATTGCCCCAAATTCAGATATTACACTTTTTTAATGTTGCTAATCTGTTACACGTAAAATAACACCTCTCTCTTTTATCTAGTATTCTTTAAAGATAAATTTAAACTTTGTAAAAATTTTGTTTTTATTATTTTAAGATACACTTGGGAGGGGAGGTGCCAGGAGGCCGAATATATCACATGAACAGCAAACAAAAGGATGTCAAGTCAAAAGGGTTGAGAATAATGTATTGGAGAGAACCTGAGATTTGATAACACTGAAGTTCCTATTACATAGTTATATTTTTAGCCAATCTTAGATTTTCCCAGTTATCTCACTTTAAGCAGAGAAAATAAACATCCATACAAATTTACAAGTCATTATGATGGATAATTTAATGTTAATTGCTTGATATAAAAAATAGTAAAAAATAATCCTACCCTATTTACAGTTTCTGGAGTCTTATCACTTGGTTCCTCAGGAATTTTAACAATGAATTTAGAGGTGTCACCCAACTGGGAGTGGGTTGGTAGTCTTCTCACAGTGGGGACAAATGTGAAGATCAGAGGTTTGGCTTCAGAATCACCAGAAGAGACCTATGAGACACGTAATAAATTAAACTTTCAGTCTTATCAAAGGTTTATTTTGACTTTATTCTGTATATATTATATTTATCTCATTTATTTTGATAAATTGCCTATTGTCCTATGATCATGTGTATGGTTGGCAAAGAGAACATCTATTAAAATATTCATAGTGTATCCGATCCTTTTTTTGTGAAAATATTTATCGGAGAAAGAAATACAACCCAAGGAAGATCCTACTGTAGGACATGGCAACAGAAGAGCAGGTTGGCAAGTTGAGCTGCTGGAATGTTGCAAGTTAACATGGATAAAAGTTAATCTCAAAACAGACCAGATGCTGTGTTTGTGATGACCCCACAGAGGTCAAGGACTTTTATCCATTTAACCCTGGGTTAGCAGGTTCAGTGTGACTCATAATCACCAAGCATGCGTGAAACTTCTGACATATATCATTAATGAGAATGCTAAAATGTGAATTGAAAATTGAAAGTTTACTTTTCTAGCTGCCAGGATACCAATGCCTCTTCTCGAGGATATACCTTCTCTTTCATTCATTCTTTATTTATTCAAAAACCATTTTGTTAAGTATTTGCTGTGTGGCAGGTACTCAGGAGCTACAGATACAACAGCATATAAGAAACAGCCAATAGACCAGTCACAAGTAGGAAAAGCATATGCACAGAATAGGAAGGGAAAAGCGATAAGGGATGCCTACCCAGTCTGGGAAGCTCCATAAAAGGCAGCATCTGGAATTTAAGTCCTAGTGAAGAGGAAGATAAGGGTCTTCCAGGCTGAGGAAACCAGCTGAGTGAAGGCATGGAAAGCAACACTGGGTGTGAATCAAGCTTGAGTTCTGTCTTATTGACACTGAGAACCAAGTGTTGTAGATTGGGAATGAGATCGTCACATTAGAATGTCAGGTAGGTAATGCTGGTTTTATAAGACCCAAGGCTAGAGATCAGGACAGAAAGCCAAGAGTAATAGATGGAGGACTAAATGGAACGGCAGAAAGAGAAGATGGTACTGGAGATTTCTCTTTTGAGACGTTTGGGTGAGAAGTAGGATGAGAGATGGAGAGTAGTTAGAAAGGAAAGTCCAGTCAAAGAGGTGCCCTTGTTGGTCTGTAACAGGATAGACGTGAAGACGTCTGTAGACTCGGGGAAGGAACCAGTAAGAAGGAAAGTGGAGCAAAGTCCTGGAGGAAGCAGGCAGAAAAAGCTAAAGCAACAACAGAAAGAACATGGCCTCCTCTGAGAAGGGAGAAAATTAATGGAAATACAGAAAAGCTCTGACTGTGGGTCAGTGAGAGAAGTTGGAAGGTGAGGGGACTCATTTTGTACATAATCCATGTTCATGATGTGATCAGCCCCATCTAGTCAGAGTGAAACTGCCACGCTGCCACCTCCATGCCTCTATCACGAGAAATGTAATAACCCTGGCAGGAACCCCCAGGCTCCTCTCCCTTCATGTCGTGCCACCCTTGTGTGTCTTATCTCAACATGCCCTTTAAACCCGATCACATCAGCTGCATGAGAAACCCAGCCATCCCTGTATCCCTGTGTGCAATGCACACCTCTAGTTTTGTTCCCTTCTTGTACCTGTAACCGAGAAGGACCCTCTGAGGCCTTCCCAGAATAGATCCTCACCCATGTCGTTCACCTGCTTTTCGCCTGTAGAAAAACTTTAGTCAAAGAATAAATTTAATCAGAGAAGTGAGAAAAGGCAGAAAGAAAGGAAAACAGTCAAGCAAGACAAAATAATAATACTTTAGCCATTAAACAAAGTCAAGGACCTTTAGTTCTTCCTCAAGGACTACGGATAACATTCTGAGCCATGTCCTTTGAGCTGTTTTGCAGATACTGAAACCCCCACCTGGTGGAGGAAGTTAACTGTTTGCTGCCCACAAGCACATAGACCCCCACACCGGTTAGAACCAGAAGGCTGATGATGCTGACTCCTAATTACCTCACCACCAACCAATCAGAAGAATGTCCATGAGCTGACCACACCCTGTTCCTTGAACATTATAAGACTCTTCACTACCCCCTCTAGGGAGGGACACACAGTTTTGCAGGCATTAGCCAACAGTGGCCCCCTTTGCCTGGCAAAGCAATAAAAGCTAGTCTTTTCTACTTCACCCAAAACTCTGTCTCTGAGTTTCTATTCAGCACTGGTGAACAGAGACTGAATTTCAGCAACATACCATGATCCAACTCTTAGAAAGTTTTCACCATACACTTTCTGGAATTCAGGCAGTTGTCACACATCCCTCCACATCCTTAACCTCTTCTCTACATGTTCTGACTCTAACTAAACCATGGTTCCTGCTGAAGGACTCTGCTTCCTGAGAAGCTCTCTGTTTCCTTTCACACTGGGTGACCCACCAGAAGTAGACTAGGTATCCTCTGTGCACTCTTTTCTGCTTCCAGACTATTCTTCTTCCCTCTTACCTACAAACTTCCAGGTTTGAAGCTCCTGCCATCCACAAGTCTACACCATTCACTACCTCTTCTTGTTTCAGCCATCTGCCCACCCCCAAGTCAAACCCTTCTTTCTTTGAAGATTTACTTCTGGGGTTAACACCACACTTTTTATAATACCCAATATGATATCCCATGGGTAATTTTTCTAATAGCGTGTTTCACTGACCTCTACTCTTCCTTGCCCTTCACATCCTTAGCAACAACCAGTAGCCACAACACCACCATAATTTCAGGGTTTTCTCCTTCTCTGACCAACACTTCTTTTCTTTCCACACCATCTCTTCAATTCTGTGACTCCAACATTTCTGGGAAACCACCAAAATGAAAGTCTACTGATCCTTCCAACATTAAGTTTTCCCAGACTTCTTTTTTTTGGCCAGCCTTAATGACTGAGTTGACCACAACTCCTCCTGTGCATGCTCCTCAAATGCTTTGTCTTCTCTCACATCATCATCTACTTTGAGTAAATCATAATGGTCACTCAGTCTACCACCTACCTACTCTCCTCCTGCACCACAAGGGTAAATGTGGTCAGAGAAAAAAATCACATGACCCCGCTTGCTGGTTTCACTTCGAATTTATGACCCTGAGCCTCAAGCTGGCACTTTAATTCTTCTCTGTAATCATACTATACAGTTCCAGAGCCCATTTACTCTCCCACTCGCTAGAAAACTCACACCTTCTCCTCTTTCTTCAAACCCCTACATCTTCTTCCTCATTCTCACTCTGAGCTGACAACTTTGTTTCCCACTTCACTGAGATAGTTGAAGCAATCCGAAGAGAACTTCCAAAACCCTCATCACCACATCTAGTCACCCACCTACATCTTTGTCCTTTTACATAGCCATCAGTCCTGCTACTACACTCCTACTAAAACCAAACCTCACTTGAATACGTTGCCTTCTACTTACTTTCATTTACTCAACAAGATTTTATTAAATGCCTACCAGATGCTAGGCTCTATTCTAGGGGTTGGTGACACAAGAGTGAACAAAAACCTCTACCCATTCTGGTGGGAGGGAGACAGGAAACCAAATAAATATGCAATAAAATAGGATTTTCAATTGCAATAAGTGCTGTGAAGACTAGTATAATAACCCATAGGAGAGAAAATGATAGGTAAAACTTGGGTTGGCTGTAATCTAAAGGAAAAACTTAGAATTTCCTGAAAAATTAGATGTGAGATATGAGGCAGACAAGAGTCAACACAAGTACAAAATTTTTGACCTGAATAACTGAAAGAAATAAGATATTCTTCACTGAAACAGGGAAAACAAGAGGTGAAGCTGGTTTGAAAATAAAGATCAAATATGATATGACAAATATACATCCAAGTGGAAATGTGGGGATGGGAGAAAAGTTCAGAGGAAAGTCTGTGCTGGAGATAAAATTATTACAGTTGTTGACCTATACATGGTATTGAAAACCATGAGACCAGATGAGATCATCAGGAGAGTCAGCACAAATAAGAAAAGAAGAGGTCCAAGGTTGAACCATCCAGCTCTACCATTAAGTGGTCCAGTAGCTGAGGAAGAAGTAGCAAATGTGACACAGGATTTTAAGAGAAATGGAAAAGCCTGGAACATCATTGATGTAGGATGATGCAGTGGGAAAGAGGCCTGACTATAAATAAGTAAAAGGATTGACAGACTATTGTGAGGGCACAGCCTAAATGTAAATCCGTGAATTTGCAGTAAAAGCAATTTGCTTGGCTGTTTGTTAATGTCTCCAGGAATGCTCAACTGCCTATCATAGGAACAGAGAAAGTGAATTGCAGCATTTATAGAACTGATGTTCGGAGGTGGCTCTGGCAGAAGAATGTTGTGAGTGTCAGGAAACTGAGCGTACTGATGGGAGAAGAGCAAAGAGTCAACCATGGAGTTCAATGTGGACAGGGAAGAAGAGGGACTTCAGACCAAGGGACTAGTGGTCTCTTTGGTTCAGGAATCAGATTTGAAAGCATGGTGGGTGTTTGGGAGAATGGCCCAGGGTCACAGTATGGGTTATGAGAGCTCAGGATTTAGTAGGATGGTAAAACTAGATGATTATAAGGTCTAGGCTTATAACAGGGTAGGGTTAGGGTTAGGGTTTCTAGAAACAATGCCTATTCCTTAGGGCATAAAAAAATACACAGACAAACCCTTCTGAGCCAACTTTCATTTTTCAATATTATTTTCTGCCTTCAAAAATAATTGTCTATTCCCCCATGGCAGTCAGGTCGCAATTCCCAGGCTTATCATCCAAAAATAATAAATCAATGCTTTCCTTTGTAGGAAGGGACATTAGATCCCTCATGAGATTCAGGCAACCCACTAGTCTTATCAGTGATACACAATACAACACACTTTCTAGATGGATTATTTTCTAGGAACTCTTCTTTACATGACTAATCTCATCAATATCTTGATGGGTGGAGAGGGGTTTTAATGAGGAAATCACTGAGGGTAGTTCAGATAATTTATCATAGAATTTCATTTGGGTAGGAAATAAAGATAGTCTTTTAGGAGTCAAAGAAGAGGTGAAAGTGTGACTATGTCCTCAGGTGCTATAGGCCTGCCCTCATCTCCCCACATGATGACTACAGGTCTATCTTATGTTCTATCCAGATGAAATTAAATACTGACGTATGCACTTCAGTATAAGTGCCCTGTGGTTACAAAATACATATAACCATTATTAACAGTAAGTGGCTTTGCCTTCTGAAGCATATACAGTGACCAAGATTTATTTCTCCAAAAACTTACTTCTTTACTTTAGCTTGCTACTAAAGTCTCTAAAATACAAATAGATCGTCACTACTGATACATTGTAAACTATTGACTTTTTAAAGGTTAATATTTACAATTTTAGTGAATAAAATTGAAACAAAGTATGAATAAAAATGGATGCTTCAATGAATAAGGTATGCTTTTAGAACATACCCTCAAAGGAATTTCTAAACATAACCACATGTTGACAATGAAAGCAACTGAAAATAAGTAAAATTGTTTCCTTCTTCTTTATTGTTATATTTTCTTACAGGAACATCCATAGCCTGCATAAAATGTCTTCACTAGGTAAGGAGAACAGTTTGTTTTTAATTTTAGTTGAGCCAACATATAATGTCATCAAGAATAACATAAAAATGTAAAATCCAACAGTACTAAAGAATTTTTATCTTCCTAGTTTACTGTCAGAGAACAAGATCAGGGATAAATTCCTATCCACACACATAACCTCAGATTAACCACAAAAAGGGCAATGGTTTGGTATTCACTTTTAAGCTGGGAGTACATTGTTAGCATGGGGCTCTTTTCATCACTTTTACCTAGCATCCTCTTATCCTACCAAGGATGTACAGAATTCTTTGCACAAAATTTAGTTGGAAAAGGATTTGAAATTATACTAGCTACACCATACAACATTTAGATGATAAGCCCCGTGTTAGCCGGTGGACTGCTGAATCCCTTATTCAGGAAAGAAAAAGAAAAATTTTGCTGTTTACTGCATACCATAGCCCAGTTCCAATGGAGCCCAGAAATGAATTGCTATGGTGATGAAAAATCATTTTCCACACAAAGCAGAACCAGATGCATGTTAATATCATTGCATTGGTTAAATGCCAGTTAACACTTTCCATTGTCAGTGTTGTTTAAAAACACATTTTAGTTCCTATCCTTGAGAAACTAGTTTAATAATAGAAATTAGAGCTGAAAGGATGAAAAGCTTTTCCTAAGTATAGTTTCAAGTGCTTGAAACTCTGAGACTGTCACCTTCTCACCGGCCACTCGACTAATAATTTAAGAAATTGTTCTCCCCCTGTGCCATGCAGGCTCACTGCTCCTTTGCTCAGTTTCGGGCTCCAGTGCCTTCCTTTATTCTATTTCCCTAAAAGTTCTCTTCCTTCTGACGTTGACACCCACACTCACAGATGGCCACTAGCTTCTTGTTGAGAAGAGACATGACAGGGTGTCTCTCAGCACTCACACTGCGCCAAGGACTGTCCTGAGCATCTTCTTTGGTTGCCAGTAAGCAGTTTTGCCTTTATCTGCTCATCCTTTCCACTAACTGTCTATAACATTTCGTTTTGATATAGTCAAATTTATCTACACCCGGGCATCTCTCCCTCAAACCTTCTTGCAGCAAACACCACAGTGCATAGCCTTTCAAAGTTCTCAAAAGCATGAAGGAAAGACTTCCTTTTACCTGGGGTGTGGTCTGAATGCTCCCTGCTAAGATGCACGAGTTCATTTGGAAGTAATTGTTCCCGCAGTCCCTCGGAAGCCCCCGGCTTTCTGGAAGCATTAATTCATCCCATAAGGGCGTGAGCAAACCAATGAGTGAGGTGGGAAGGGAGCCACTCCCTGAAACAACACACACACTCGCAGGGAAAAAAAAGAATTCTAAAAAAGAGGTAACGAGGAATCCTCCCTGAACGAAATGGTTTTGTCAGCTCCAAAGAGTAGATTTATGTTCAGACAATTTTTAGATTTGGAACTTCAGGAGAGGTCAGATTGACTGCTGAAATGGAGCCAGTAGAAGTAAAAAAAGAATTACCACCTATATGTGTTTCCCCTCTTTTCTTTTCATGCATGTAGTCCAATTAAACATTCTGCAAAAAGAACAGAGAAGCCAGATTGTACAGCAACAAGAAGCTGATCGAAGGATCCCCACAGCTGACAATCCCAGCAATCAGTTGGTCATACTCACTGGGAACATTTAGAGGTAAAAATACATGCAAACACTGGGTCTAAATAAAGAATGAGAAAACACACGGCGATCCCTTCAAAAATCAATAGCTTTAATTAGTGGTCCTTGGCATGTACCTAGCGAGCAATGGTACAGGAGTGTCTCTAGTGACTGAAGTTTTGCTATTAACTAAATTTGTTCTAAAATAGAGCTTGGAATCAAATATATGTCAAAACAAAATTCCATTCCAATGTTCCTGGAAGACAGTGAGCTTCCTGACTATAGACAAACGTCAAAGCTTTACTTGTGAAATTGATTGGAGTCTTCAGCTCTCGCACTTCTATTTTCTAAGTGTTGATTTTTCTCCAAATCTGTAATATCTATATTTGTGCTTTGGTGATGAAAGATGTTGTGTCACAAGGGCTGGTTATAGACCAAAGGCTCTGGGAAGGAATGAAGGTTTTATTTTAGGGACCTAGATTATACCTCTTAACATTTTCACCATTATCAGAAGCCTGAATTCTTGGAAACATTACAAGTGAACCAGTTGTCAAAAGTGATACTTTTAGCACACTGGGAAAAACTATTCCAAATAACCCAGTACTTTTCGACCTAGTAACTGATCTAAATTTTTTAATGTGAGTGCTGTGTTACATCAGAGAACAACTTATGTGCCTTCTTCTATGCTATATATATTTATGGATATTCAAGAGACTATAATAACCTCCTGCCCTCAAAGAGCTTACAGTCCAATTGGGAATATAAAACAGGTGTACAAATACAGAGATGCAAAGCAAAAAAGAAGAGAAAAATTCCCATCCTGCAGTTCTCAAAGTTTATACATAAGCCACTTGGAGATCTTAAAATGCAGTTTCTTAAATATCCTGTGATAAACCATAATGGAAAAGAATCTGAAAAAGAATGTATTGATAGATACATGTATAACTGAATCACTTTGTTGTACAGCAGAAATTAACACAATATTGTAAATCAACTAAAATAATTTTTCTTAAATGCATAAAATAATTTTTTTAAATGCAGTTTTTGATTGAGGAGATCTTGGGTATGGCCTCAGATTCAACATTTCCCACAAGCTCCCGGTGGTGCCCAGCTGCTGGTCTGTGACACTCCAAGTAGCAAAGACTTAGAGGAATTTTTGGAGGGTTGTGAGATCATGGTCACCTGGGGTAAGTAATTCAAGGATAAAGTGTCATTTGGGCTCACTTAGAAGAGTAGGGGAATAGGACCTCTGAAGGTGAGATAGAGTAGCCCTTATTTCAGGCAGAGAGAAAAGCTCAGGTGAAGGCACCTATCAGAACGGCAGTAAGCAGCAGGGGTAGCCGCAGAGCAGGGAACCAGGGAGTCAGATCACCCACTGGCTGTGGGACCTGGGGCCAAGCCAGGGTTACAGGACCTCTCGAAGGCTCAGTCCCCCACCAGCGAAATGTGGATCAGAATAGTATTTATTTCACAGGGTTCTCATGAAAATTACAATTAAATTCAGCATGTAAAGCTCTGTGTCAGGCAAATATTTAATAAATGTTACACCTGTGAGCACTATTGTTACTCAGTTTGGTAAATAACATACATGAGAATAAAGGCAAATAAGACTAGAAAAGTAGGTTCAGTCTAGGTCATGAGTTTTTTTTAATTTACCATTTTAATTATTTTTAAGTGTACAGTTTAGTGAGTAGCATTACATTTACATTGCTGTGCAACCATCACCACTATCCATCCACAGAACTTTTTTCATTTTGTCAAACTGAAACTCCGTTCCCATTAAACAATAACTCCCCATTCCCTACCCCCACCCCCAATCCCTGGTAACCACTATTCTACTTTCTACATTCAGATTCATCTCTCCTCCCCTTTGTAGATCATCAGAGATCTTGAATTAAGGTGTTTTGATGTTATTCAGTAGGGAATAGGAACAAAGATTTTATATAATTACATAAATGCATGTATTGCATATATATATATATATATATATATAATCCTAATTCCTATTCCTTACTGAATAGGGGAGCCTTAACAAATCCTAGAGACCACACTCATCTCCATGATCCATCCCTTGTCAGTGGCTCAATCAGTTTATTCTAAGCAGATTCAAACAATAAGGAAGCTCTTTTCCTATATCTCATTCTGTCCTTCTCCCTCTGATCTTTTTTCTCATTCCCTCCCCCAAACATAAAGCAATATTCACACATGTTGGTACAGTCAGATTTGGGAGAGGAAATACTTCAGCCCCTATCCTTTGTCCTACTTGATTTCTTCCTTGAGTCATTTTACAATGAGGACCAATGAAATTAATCCATTATTTTGCTATTTTGTTCTGTGTCTTATTGGGAACTTTTCTGTACTCAGTTTCTTTCCCTTGTTTTCTTAGTAATTGTTGGCATTATAGACTATTATATTGATAGAAGACAATTTTTACTTAACAAAAAGCAGAACAGTCATGCATTATAATAGCATGCTTCAGCCATCTGCTTAGTTACTGCATATATACTCAAAGAGCACATGTATTTAGAACAATTTCTATAGAAACCATCCTCACTGGAATAGAAAATGATGGCACCTGGTCAAAAAATAGGCCTCAGTCTTGGATGATTAAGACCAAGTGAGTTACTGACACAGGATTGGGAGTGGGAGAAGGGGAGAGTCTAGCCTCCAGTTACAACTACTTTTTTCCATAGACAAGAAGGTCATCTAGGGTCTGCCTAAGACCCTGAAGCATTTTATAAACATAAACTTTTAATGATCTCTCTCCTATTAAGGAGCACAAACTGTTCTGTTGAATAATCTATTCCCAAAAGAAAGTAAAGTTTGTTGAACTTTGCAACAGACAAATATAATTCAAAATTATCTTTAAAATCTGGCATTATTGATGGCTGAAGTAGGGCATACTTCACCCTTCTGACTAAACAGATATTACTGCAATACCTTCCAGCCAAGAGAATCTTAAAGTATTGTTTTTAAAACAAACAGTATAGAACAAGTAGTCTCTCTTCCTGACATGTAAAACAAATTTGAGGGAAAAAAAATAGACACCTCCACAAAATATTGCTAAGAAACATGTAAGTGATTAAACAGATTCAGCTGTCAAGACCACCCAGAAGTCTATTTGTCTGCTCTTATGCCTTGTGCTTAAAAAAAAAGTCACTAGAAATTCCATTTATTCATTTTAATAAACCCTGTTGAGTGACAGGAACTATTCTAAGCTCTAGGAGACATCAAGATAAAGACTTGGACCCCATTCTCATGAAGTCTCCTTCTCATGAAGGAGACACCTTCACAGCTACACCACTGGTGAGTGAAGTTAGAGGAGAGGGCAAGTGATGTGCTGACTCTAGGCTGCTCGGGGAAGCAGCCTCAGGCCATCCCCAGGGAGCTTTCACTCAGCTTCTGCACTTAGTTTCTACACCTGGTAACCAACATCAGAGTCACTTCTCATTCTGTTTTAGCCCTGGGTGGTGTTTTTCCTCTGAAGATGGGAATCACCCAGGGTTTGGACCCCTGCTCCAGAATAATCGGTGATTGTAGGAATCATAATCACAACTCAGAATTGGCTGTATGATATTTAAATGAATCCTGACATCTCATCAAAAGTGCATGAGATCCTGTTGTAACTGAGGAATTTCAGCTTCAAGTATGCTAAGCCTGACTCTTGCCCTAGTTCCCCTTCAACTTTAACTTAGTTTACAAAAGAATAAGTTAATGATGCATATTGAAATGGAAGATTAGTTGTTCTATTTTGCTTTTACCCTTGTTCCTTATTTTTTAGAGATAACTAACCAGAGACTCATGGCAAAATGATGTTCCAATCGTAAGCAAGACGTGATGAAATTTTGGCACCAATGATCATGATAATCATCTCTGAAAATAGAACACTACCCTCTCCCCAGCATGTAGCTCCTTTCTCTTTTCTCTATATTATCTCCAAGCAAGACCTGGGGAGTTGGGAGTTGGTTCTTTAGGACATGAGTCCACTTTCTCCCCAGGATTGCCGGCTTCCTCAATAAAGCTATCTTTCCTTTCACCCAACACTTGTGGCCTCAGTATTGGATTCTTGGGGAACAAGCAGCCAAACCTGAGTTTGGTAACACTGTCACAGTCTAAGTTTGGCCTCATCTATATTGGCATCTGTGCTGGCCTCATCTGGATTTCTTCTATTCCTGTTACTACTGCTTGTAGAGTCTCTTCTCTTGAGGGTATATCCTCCTAGGTAAAATAATACTAATAGTCCACCTTAATTCAAGTAAACCAAGAGCTTCAAAATATTGAAGAAAATCTAGCACCTCAGTGAAAACGTTTGACATACTTAGATATTCAGTAGAGGCAAATAGGTCTTGTACATGGTAGAATTTGAAAGGGGAACAGAGACAATGATAAGAAACATATATCCAATAGGAATAAGTGTCTGGTGGCCACTCTCCCCTTGTAGAATCACTTTCCAGCTTGGCTTCTGGTATACCATTTCTCTTGGTCCCCTCCTATCCCCTGTACCCTCCTTCTCTGCCTGTTTTGTGCCATCTGACTCTGAAGCGTTGAAGTGACCCAGGAGTCACTTCCTGGATAATCTCATCCAGTCCCATAGCTTTAATTAACATTTATAAGCCATTGAGTTCCAAATTTGTTTCCCCAGCCTGTACAGTGTCCTTGGATAATACACTCCTATAGCCAACTTAGATATTTTACAGACATTTGAAACTTAATACGTCTGAAACTGAATTATTTGTGTTTCTCCTGAAATTGTTTCCCACCCCTCCCCCTAATTTCTCCCCACCAGCATATAGTTGTACTTATTTCTCATTGCATAAGCCAAAAATGAGGGCTTATATTGGTGTTTGTTGGTTTCCCATAATCCCCCATCAATATATCAGTATTGGTCAATATACTGATATTCTTGCTTTCTCATAACCCCCATCAATATATTAGTATAACTTGTCAGCTGTCCCTTCAAAGTAAATCCAGAAAATGAATCTATCTCATTACTTCTACTTCTAACGTCCTAGTAGCAGAACCTACCATAATCTCCTTTCTGAATCACTTTCTCATAAGTGGTCTTCCTGCTTCCACTTTGCCTCCTATAGTCGATGCTCTGATAAACCACTCACATCTCCCTTTGGGCTGGATGACTATCCCCAGCTGCTGGAAGTGTTGTGACAGTGCTCAGCTGTTTATCTTCTCCAAGAGTTGTTCCTGGCTGAATAAAGCTCCTTGTAAAGTCACCCCCCTTCTCAGGGGCAGCCTGTATCCAATGGCTGCTTGATGTATCCATACAAAAACCTGGCACCCCTGTTCCAATTTGAGACAATGCTGAAGGGCGAACCCAGTTTCAGAGCTACCCCCAAGTTGGGTAGGCTTTTGCTGAGACTTCATTGCAGCCCAATTCTCGTTCTGTGTAATCTTGTTTCCTTCCCATCTCCCACTGGTGTTGGTCCTGAGAGCACTTCCAAGAGGGAAAACTTCCTGTATGCTAATCTCTATCTCAGAATCTTCTTCCTGGGAACCTGATCTATCACATCTCCCCAGTTGCTTTCCACACAGTAGCGAGATTAAGCCTTTAAAACATGTCAGACCACGTCACTTCTCTATTCAACACCCTCCAGCAGCTTCCCCTGTCACCCAGAGGCTAAACCAAAGTCCGTAAAATAGTCAACAGCTCAACAGGACTTGGTCCCTATGACTCTCCCTCCTGCTTCCTCAGCTCCAGCCACGATGACTTTTGTGTATTCCTAGAGCATGCAAATCCCACTCCCTGGAATGTTTTTCCCAAGCTTATTATGGTCCCTTCACTTCCTCAGGTCTCTGCTCAAAAGTCACTTTAACTGTAAAACGTCCCTCACCACCCTACATAAGACTGCAACCCCAATTCAAGCCCCTTCCCCGCACTCTCTATCTATTTTTTCCCATGTTATTTGCTCTAGAGCCCGTACCAACTTCTCACGCTTGTTTCCTAATTTTGTCATTTTTTAAAAATTTTTATTTTATATTGGAGTATAGTTGATTTACAAGTTATGTTAGTTGCAGGTGTACAGCAAAGTGATTCAGTTATACATATACATACAATACACATACAATTTTATCATTGGTTTTTAAACTCCATGAGGGTAAGGATTGGTTTTGATCACCTTTATTTTCCTAGAATAGTATGTGGCACTTATTACCACTCCATAAATATTTATCCAGTGAACTTCTTGACTGACTGAAATCTTTATTTGTGGATATTTCTTACACTTCTTTTCTTCTAATGAAAAGGATAATTTTGATTAAATTTGAATTGACTCTCTAAAAGAAAACAGAATCATCACAATCTCAAGTGTCTCGGTTCCACTGGGCCAGCTGCTGCTGGGGCTCACAAGTCCTTACTAAGAATCAAAGGTCTAGAAGCTAAAGGTCATAGCAAAATGGGAGTAATTGCAGTCAGCTTCTTCCCCATGACTCTTACGTACAAATACCTGTAGCAAGAAATAGCAAGATGCTCAGAGCTATGCACTGTCCAACCATCTAGGTCAAAAGCAGACAAAATTTGTACTTATCTCAGATTTTCCACCAAATAACTGTGAGGTTTTGGGTAATTCATTTAACTTCTCAGGGACAATTTGTTTCTAGAACAACATTCTAGAATCAGTGTTGGTTTCCCAATGTGCCTTCTTTAGAATACCAGCCTTGCAAGATAAATAGTGATGAAAGGATTATGTGGTCAAATAAATTTAGGAATTGGTTTATTCCATATCCACCTTTTGGAGTTGTCTCATGTCTCAAGCTTGGCTTAGTCCACAGTTTCTCACATTTATTTGGCCACAGAAGCCCTGGCTTTCCCAATGCCCACTTCCATCCCACTCACAGGGTGAACTGCTGAACTGGGCTGTCCACAGGTGTCTTTCTGCTGTGATATTTGATGACGGCATGAAAAAAAGATATTTTGGTCAAACAAACCAAGAAGTTTCCACAAAGTTACTAGATGAAATGCTATTCCTGATCTGGGCTTGGAAGAGAGAACAGTGAGATAGATGGAGAGTGGCAGAAATCCTCTGAATTAGGAAGAAAGGAAGAGGTGGTCCACATTCCATGTCTAGTGGACACTATAAATACACGTGGGGCCATGAGTCATGAATATATTCAGCAGCACAGGAATATGAACTGAAAATATGGATAATAACTTGACTAGAAGATCTTGAAACATATCCAGAGAGATATTAATAAAGCGTGGTGCAAAGCATTGGGGATAAAGCATATTATTTAATAGAAATACTCAGAGATTCCATATATAGAGAATCATTTCTATATACATCATAAGAGAAACCTAAATTCTGGCCCACAACACAATTCATAAAGTCTTATTTGTAAGTGAATAGAGTAACACTAGCATCTTCAGAGTTTACAGCATAATTCCATAAAGGAACAGAGCAAAGTAATACTTATTTCCAATATGACTTTTGGTATAATATGATTTAATGTATTTTATTTAAAATAAAGGGGAAGAGGGGCACCTTCAAGATGGTGGAGGAGTAAGACGTGGAGATCACCTTCCTCTCACAAATACATCAAAACTACATCTACTGAAATACATTCTGTAGGAGTAGAGTAACTCCTACAGAACACCTACTGAACGCTGGCAGAAGACCTCAGACCTCCCAAAAGGCAAGAAACTCCCCCATTTATCTGGGTAGGGCAAAAGCAAAAAGGAAAAACAGACAAAAGAATAGGGACGGGACCTGCACCTCTGGCAGGGAGCTGTAAAGGAGGAAAAGTTTCCACACACTAGGAAGCCCCTTCACTGGTGGGGACGGGGGGTTGGGTTGGGGGGAACCTTCAGAGTCATGGAGGAGAGAGCAGCAACAGGGTGCAGAGGGAAAAGCGGAGAGATTCCCGCACAGAGAATCGGTGCTGACCAGCACTCACCGCCCTGAGAGGCTTGTCTGCTCACCAGCCAGGGCGGGCGGGGGCTGGGAGCTGAAGCTCGGGCTTCGGTCGGATCCCAGGGAGAGGACTGGGGTTGACGGCGTGAACACAGCCTGAAGGGGTTAGCGCACCACAGCTAGCCGGGAGGGAGTCCGGGAAAAGGTCTGGAGCTACTGAACAGGCAAGAGACTTTTTCCTGACTCTTTGTTTCCTGGTGCGCGAGGAGAGGGGATTCAGAGCACCGCCTAAACGAGCTCCAGAGATGGGCGCGAGCAGACAGACCCCAGAGATGGGCATGAAACGCTAAGGCTGCTACTGCTGCCACCAAGAAGCCTGTGTGCAAGCACAGGTCACTATCCACACCGCCCCTCCCGGAAGCCTGTGCAGCCCGCCACTGCCAGGGTCCCGTGATCCAGGGACAACATCCCCGGGAAAACGCACGACGCCTCAGGCTGGTGCAACGTCAAGCTGGCCTCTGCCGCTGCAGGCTCGTCCCACATCCGTACCCCTCCCTTCCCCCAGCCTGAGTGAGCCAGAGCCCCCGAAGCAGCTGCTCCTTTAACCCTGTCCTGTGTGAGAAAAGAACAGACGCCCTCAGGTGACCTACATGCAGAGGCGGGTCCAAATCCAAAGCTGAACCCTGGGAGCTGTGCGAACAAAGAAGAGAAAGGGAAATCTCTCCCAACAGCCTCAGAAGCAGCGGATTAAATCTCCACAATCAACTTGATGTACCCTGAATCCGTGGAATACCTGAATAGACAACAAATCATCCCAAATTGAGGAGGTGGACTTTGGGAGCAAGATATATTATTTTTTCCCCTTTTCCTCTTTTTGTGAGTGTGTATGTGTAGGCTTCTGTGTGAGATTTTATCTGTATAGCTTTGCTTTCACCATTTGTCCTAGGGTTCTGTCCATCCGTTTTTTTTTTTATTTTTATTTTATTCACTTAAAAATTTTTTTCTTAATAATTATTTTTTATTTTAATAACTTTATTTTATTTTATCTTACGTTTTTATTTTATTTTATTTTATTTTATCCTCTTTCTTTTTTTCTTTCTATTTTTTCTCCCTTTTATTCTGAGCCATGTGGATGAAAGGCTCTTGGTGCTCCAGCCAGGCATCAGGGCTGTGCCTCTGAGGTGGGAGAGCCAACTTCAGGACACTGGTCCACAAGAAACGTCCCAGCTCCACGTAATACCAAATGGTGAAAATCTCCCAGAGATCTCCATCTCAACACCAAGACCCAGCTTCACTCAACGACCAGCAAGCTACAGTGCTGGACACCCTATGCCAAACGACTACCAAGACAGGAACACAGTCCAATCCATTAGCAGAGAGGCTGCCTAAAATCATAATAAGGCCACAGACACCCCAAAACATACCACCAGACGTGGACCTGCCCACCAGAAAGACAAGATCCAGCCTCATCCACCAGAACACAGGCACTACTCCCCTGCACCAGGAAGCCTACACAACCTACGGAACCAACCTTAGCCACTGGGGACAGATACCAAAAACAACAGGAGCTACGAACCTGCAGCCTGCAAAAAGGAGACCCCAAACACAGTAAGATAAGCAAAATGAGAAGACAGAAAAACACACAGCAGATGAAGGAGCAAGGTAAAAACACACCAGACCTAACAAATGAAGAGGAAATAGACAGTCTACCTGAAAAAGAATTCAGAATAATGATAGTAAAGTTGATGCAAAATCTAGGAAATAGAATAGACACAATGCAAGAAACATTTAACAAGGACTGAGAAGAACTAAAGAGGAACCAAGCAACGATGAACAACACAATAAGTGAAATTAAAAATACTCCAGAAGGGATCAATAGCAGAATAACTGAGGCAGAAGAACAGATAAGTGACCTGGAAGATAAAATAGTGGAAATAACTACTGCAGAGCAGAATAAAGAAAAAAGAATGAAAAGAACTGAGGACAGTCTCAGGGACCTCTGGGACAACATTAAACGCACCAACATTCGAATTATAGGGGTCCCAGAAGGAGAAGAGAAAAAGAAAGGGACTGAGAAAATATTTGAAGAGATTATAGTTGAAAACTTCCCTAATATGGGAAAGGAAATAGTTAATCAAGTCTTGGAAGCACAGGGAGTCCCATACAGGATAAATCCAAGGAGAAACACGCCAAGACACATATAAATCGAACTATCAAAAATTAAATATAAAGAAAACATATTAAAAACAGCAAGGGAAAACCAACAAATAACACACAAGGGAATCCCCATAAGGTTAACAGCTGATCTTTCAGCAGAAACTCTGCAAGCCAGAAGGGAGTGGCAGGACATATTTAAAGTGATGAAGGAGAAAAACCTACAACCAAGATTACTCTACCCAGCAGGATCTCATTCAGATTTGACAGAGACATTAAAACCTTTACAGATAAGCAAAAGCTGAGAGAGTTCAGCACGACCAAACCAGCTTTACAACAAATGCTAAAGGAATTTCTGTAGGCAAGAAACACAAGAGAAGGAAAACAACTACAATAACAAACCCAAAACATTTAAGAAAATGGGAATAGGAACATACATATCGATAATTACCTTAAATGTAAATGGTTTAAATGCTGCCACCAAAAGACACAGACTGGCTGAATGGATACAAAAACAAGACCCGTATATATGCTGTCTACAAGAGACCCACTTCAGACCTAGGGACAGATACAGACTGAAAGTGAGGGGATGGAAAAAGATATTCCATGCAAATGGAAATCAAAAGAAAGCTGGAGTAGCAATTCTCATATCAGACAAAATACACTTTAAAATAAAGACTATTACAAGAGACAAAGAGGACACTATATAATGATCAAGAGATCGATCCAAGAAGAAGGTATAACAATTGTAAATATTTATGCACCCAACATAGGAGCACCTCAATACATAAGACAAATACTAACAGCCATAAAAGGGGAAATCGACAGTAACACAATCATAGTAGGGGACTTTAACACCCCAGTTTCACCAATGGACAGATCATCCGAAGTGAAAATAAATAAGGAAACACAAGCTTTAAATGATACATTAAACAAGATGGACTTAATTGATATTTATAGGACATTCCACCCAAAAACAACAGAATACACATTTTTCTCAAGTGCTCATGGAACATTCTCCAGGATAGATCATATCTTGGGTCACAAATCAAGCCTTGGTAAATTTAAGAAAATTGAAATCGTATCAAGTATCATTTCTGACCACAACATTATGAGACTAGATATCAATTACAGGAAAAGATCTGTAAAAAATACAAACACATGGAGGCTAAACAATGCACTACTTAATAACGAAGTGATCACTGAAGAAGTCAAAGGGGAAATCAAAAAATACATAGAAACAAATGACAATGGAGACACCACTACAAACCTATGGGATGAAGCAAAAGCAGTTCTAAGAGGGAAGTTTGTAGCAATAAAAGCTTGCCTCAAGAAACAGGAAACATCTCGAATAAACAACCGAACCTTGCACCTAAAGCAATTAGAGAAAGAAGAACAAAAAAATCCCCAAAGTTAGCAGAAGGAAAGAAATCATAAAGATCAGATCAAAAATAAATGAAAAAGCAATGAAGGAAACAATAGCAAAGATCAATAAAACTAAAAGCTGGTTCTTTGAGAAGATAAACAAAATTGATAAACCATTAGCCAGATTCATCAAGAAAAAAAGGGAGAAGACTCAAATCAATAGAATTAGAAATGAAAAAGGAGAAGTAACAACTGACACTGCAGAAATACAAACGATCATGAGAGATTACTACAAGCCAACTCTATGTCAATAAAATGGACAACCTGGAAGAAATGGACAAATTCTCAGAAAAGCACAACCTTCCGAGACTGAACCAGGAAGAAATTAGAAAATATGAACAGACGAATCACAAGCACTGAAATTGAAACTGTGATTAAAAATCTTCCAACAAACAAAAGCCCAGGACCAGATGGATTCACAGGTGAATTCTATCACACATTTAGAGAAGAGCTAACAGCTATCCTTCTCAAACTCTTCCAAAATATTGCAGAGGGAGGAACACTCCCAAACTCATTCTATGAGGCCACCATCACCGTGATACCAAAACCAGACAAAGATGTCACAAAGAAAGAAAACTACAGGCCAATATCACTGATGAACAAAGATGCAAAAATCCTCAACAGAATACTAGCAAAGAGAATCCAACAGCACATTAAAAGGATCATACACCATGATCAAGTGGGATTTATTCCAAGAATGCAAAGATTCTTCAATATACGCAAATCAATCAACGTGATACACCATATTAACAAATTGAAGGAGAAAAACCATATGATCATCTCAATAGACGCAGAGAAAGCTTTCAACAAAATTCAACACCCATTTATGATAAAAGCCCTGCAGAAAGTAGGCATAGTGGGAACTTTCCTCAACATAATAAAGGCCATATATGACAAACCCAGAGCCAACATCGTCCTCAATGGTTAAAAACTGAAACCATTTCCACTAAGATCAGGAATAAGACAAGGTTGCCCACTCTCACCACTATTTTTCAACATAGTTTTGGAAGTTTTAGCCATAGCAATCAGAGAAGAAAAAGAAATAAAAGGAATCCAAATTGGAAAAGAAGAAGTAAATCTGTCACTGTTTGCAGATGACATGATACTCTACATAGAGAATCCTAAAGATGCTACCAGAAAACTACTAGAGCTAATCAATGAATTTGGGAAAGTAGCAGGATACAAAATTAATGCACAGAAATCTCTTGCATTTCTATACACTAATAATGAAAAATCTGAAAGTGAAATTAAGAAAACACTCCCACTTACCATTGCAACAAAAACAATAAAATATCTAGGAATAAACCTTCCTAAGGAGACAAAAGACCTGTATGCAGAAAATTATAAGACACTGATGAAAGAAATTAAAGATGATACAAACAGATGGAGAGATATACCATGTTCTTGGATTGGAAGAATCAACATTGTGAAAATGACTCTACTACCCAAAGCAATCTACAGATTCAATGCAACCCCTATCAAACTACCACTGGCATTTTTCACACAACTAGAACAAAAAATTTCACAGTTTGTAAGGAAACACAAAAGACCCTGAAAAGCCAAAGCAATCTTGAGAAAGTAAAATGGAGCTGGAGGAATCAGGTTCCCCAACTTCAAACTATACTACAAATAAACAGTAATCAAGACAGTATGGTACTGGCACAAAAACAGAAACATAGATCAATGGAACAGGATAGAAAGCCCAGAGATAAACCCAGGCACATATGGTCACCTTATCTCTGATGAAGGAGGCAAGCATATACAGTGGAGAAAAGACTCCCTCTTCAATAAGTTGTGCTGGGAAAACTGGACAGGTACATGTAAAAGTATGAAATTAGAACACTCCCTAACACCATACACAAAAATAAACTCAAAATGGATTAAAGACCTAAATGTAAGGGCAGACACTATCAAACTCTTAGAGGAAAACATAGGCAGAACACTCTATGACATAAATCGCAGCAAGATCCTTTTGGACCCACCTCCTAGAGTAAGGGAAATAAAAACAAAAATAAACAAATGGGACCTAATGAAACTTAAAAGCTTTTCAACAGCAAAGGAAACCATAAACAAGACCAAAAGACAACCCTCAGAATGGGAGAAAATATTTGCAAATGAAGCAACTGACATAGGATTACTCTCCAAAATTTACAAGCAGCTCATGCAGTTCAATAACAAAAAAGCAAACAACCCTATTCAAAAATGGGCCAAAGACATACATAGACATTTCTCCAAAGAAGATATACAGATTGCCAACAAATACATGAAAGAATGCTCAACATCATTAATCATTAGAGAAATGCAAATTAAAACTACAATGAGATATCATCTCACAGTGGTCAGAATGGCCATCATCAAAAAATCTAGAAAAAATAAATGCTGGAGAGGGTGTGGAGAAAAGGGAACACTCTTGCACTGTTGGTGGAATGTAAATTGATACAGCCACTGTGGAGAACAGTATGGAGGTTCCTTAAAAAACTAAAAATAGAACTACCATATGACCCAGCAATCCCACTACTGGGCATATATCCTGAGGAAACCATAATTCAAAAAGAGTCATGTACCAAAATATTCATTGCAGCTCTATTTACAGTAGCCAGGACATGGAAGCAACCTAAGTGTCCAGCATCAGATGAATGGATAAAGAAGATGTGGCACATATATACAATGGAATATTACTCAGCCATAAAAAGAAATGAAATTGAGTTATATGTAGTGAGATGGATGGAGTTAGAGTCTGTCATACAGAGTGAAGTAAGTCAGAAAGAGAAAAACAAATACAGTATGCTAACACATATATATGGAATCTGAGGGGGAAAAAAAAGTCATGAAGAACCTAGTGGCAAGACGGGAATAAAGACACAGACCTACTAGAGAATGGACTTGAGGATATGGGGAGGGGGAAGGATAAGCTGTGACAAAGTGAGAAAGTGGCACGGACATATATACACTACCAAACGTAAAATAGATAGCTAGTGGGAAGCAACCGCATAGCACAGGGAGATCAGCTCAGTGCTTTGTGACCAACTAGAGGTGTGGGACAGGGAGGGTTGGAGGGAGGGAGATGCAAGAGGGAAGAGATATGGGAAAATATGTATATGTATAACTGATTCACTTTGTTATAAAGCAGAAACTAACACACCATTGTAAAGCAATTATATTCCAATAAAGATGTTAAAAAAAAGATACATTAAACAAGATAGACTTAATTGATATTTATAGGACATTCCATCCAAAAGCAGCAGATTACATTTCCTTCTCAAGTGCACATGGAACATTCTCCAGGATAGATCATATCTTGGGTCACAAATCAAGCCCTGGTAAATTTAAGAAAATTGAAACCATATCAAGTGTCTTTTCCAACCACAATGCTATGAGACTAGATAGCAATTACAGGGGAAAATCTGCAAAAAATACAAATACATAGAGGCTAAATAATACAATACTAAATAACCAAGAGATCACTGAAGAAATTGAAGAGGGAATCAAAAAATACCTGGAAACAAATGAGAATGAAAATATGACAACCCAAACCTATGGGATGCAGCAAAAGCAGTTCTAAGAGGGAAGTTTATAGTAATACAATCCTACTCAAGAAACAAGAAACATCTCAAATAAACAACCTAATGTTACAACTAAAACAATTAGAGAAAGAAGAATTTAAAAACCCCAAAGTTAGCAGAAGGAAAGAAATCATAAGGATCACATCAGAAATAAATGAAAAAGAAATGAAGGAAATGATAGCAAAGTTCAATAAAACTAAAAGCTGGTTCTTTGAGAAGATAAATAAAATTGATAAACCATTAGCCAGGCTCATCAAGAAAAAAACGGAGAAGAGTCAAACCAATAGAATTAGAAATGAAAACGGAGAAATAACAACTGTCACTGCAGAAATACAAAGGATCATGAGACATTACTACAAGCAACTTCATGCCAATAAAATGGACAACCAGGAAGAAATGGAGAAATTCTTAGAAAACACAACCTTCCGAGACTGAACCAGGAAGAAATAGAAAATATAAACAGACCAATCAAAAGCACTGAAATAGAAACTGCGATTAAAAATCTTCCAACAAACTAAAGCCCAGGACCAGGAAGCTTCACAGGAGAATTCTATCAAACATTTAGAGAAGAGCTAACACCTATCCTTCTCCCTTCCAAAATATAGGAGAGGGAGGAATACTCCCAAACGCATTCTATGAGGCCACCATCACCCTCACACCAAAATGAGACAAAGATGTCACAAAAATGAAAAATACAGGCCAATATCACTGATGAACATAGATGCAAAAATCCTCAACAAAATACTAGCAAACAGAATCCAACAGCACATTAAAAGGATCATACACCATGATCAAGTGGGGTTTATCCCAGGAATGCAAGGATTCTTCAAGATATGCAAATCAGTCATGTGATAAACCGTATTACCAAATTGAAGGAGAAAAGCCATATGATCATCTCAATAGATGCAGAAAAAGCTTTCAACAAAATTCAACACCCATTTATGATAAAAACCCTGCAAAAAAATAGGCATAGAGGGAACTTACCTCAACATAATAAAGGCCATATATGACAAACCCACAGCCGACATCGTTTTCAATGGTGAAAAACTGAAACCATTTCCTCTAAGATCAGGAAAAAGACAAGGTTGCCCACTCTCACCACTATTATTCAAAATAGTTTTGGAAGTTTTAGTGACAGCAATCAGAAAAGACAAAGAAATAAAAGGAATCCAAATTGGAAAAGAAGAAGTAAAACAGTAAACTGTTTGCAGATGACATGATACTATACGTAGAGAATCCTAAAGATGCTACCAGAAAACTCCTAGAGCTAATCAATGAATTTGGTAAAGTAGCAGGATACAAAATTAATGCACAGAAATCTCTTGCATTCCTCTACACTAATGATGAAAAATCTGAAAGAGAAATTAAGGAAACAGTCCCATTTACCATTGCAACAAAAAGAATAAAATATCTAGAAATAAACCTACCTAAGGAGACAAAAGACCTGTATGCAGACACTGATGAAAGAAATTAAAGATGATACAAACAGATAGAGAGATATATCATGTCCTTGGATTTCCAATCCAAGAATCATCATTGTGAAAATGACTCTACTACCCAAAGCAATCTACAGATTCAATGCAATCCCTATCAAACTACCAATGGCATTTTTCACAGAACTAGAACAAAAAATTGCACAATTTGTATGGAAACGCAAAGAACCCGAATACCCAAAGCAATCTTGACACAGAAAAATGGAGCAGGAGGAATCAGTCTCTGGACTTCAAACTATACTACAAATCTACAGTAATCAAGACAGTATGGTACTGGCACAAGAACAGAAATATAGATCAATGGAACAGGATAGAAAGCCCAGAGATAAACCTACGCACATATGGTCGCCTTATCTTGGATAAAGGAGGCAAGAATATACAATGGAGAAAAGACAGCCTTTTCAATAAGTGGTTCTGGGAAAACTGGACAGCTACATGTAAAATAATGAAATTAGAACACTCCTTAATACCATACACAAAAATAAACTCAAAATGGATTAAAGACTTAAATGTAAGGCCAGACACTATAAAACTCTTCGAGGAAAACATAGGCAGAACACTCCATGACATTAATCACAGCAAGATCCTTTTTGACCCACCTCCTAGAGAAATGGAAATAAAAACACAAATAAACATATGGGACCTAATGAAACTTAAAAGCTTTTGCACAGCAAAAGAAACCGTAAACAAGATGAAAAGACAACCCTCAGATGGGAGAAAATATTTGCAAACGAAGCAACTGACAAAAGATTAATCTCCAAAATATACATTCAATGTCAAAAAAATCAAACAACCCAATCCAAAAATGGACAGAAGACCTAAATAGACCTTTCTCCAAAGAAGATATACAGATTGCCAACAAACACATGAAAGGATGCCCAACATCACTAATCATTAAAGAATGCAAATCAAAACTACAATGAGGTATCACCTCACACCAGTCAGAATGTCCATCATCAAAATATCTACAAACAATAAATGCTGGAGAGGGTGTGGAGAAAAGGGAACCCTCTTGCACTGTTGGTGGGAATGTAAATTGATACAGCCACTATGGAGAACAGTATAGAGGTTCCTCAAAAAACTAAAAATAGAACTACCATACGACCCAGCAATCCCACTACTGGGCATATACCCTGAGAAAGCCATAATTCAAAAAGAGTCATGTACCACAATGTTCATTGCAGCTCTATTTACAATAGCCAGGACATGGAAGCAACCTAAGTGTCCATTGACAGATGAATGGATAAAGAAGATGTGGCACATGTATACAATGGCCTATTACTCTGCCATAAAAAGAAATGAAATTGAGTTATTTGTAGTGAGGTGGATGACCTAGAGACTATCATACAGAGTGAAGTAAGTCAGAAATAGAAAAACAAATACCCGATGCTAACACATATATATGGAATGTAAAAAAAAAAAAAAAAAAAAAAGGTTCTGAAGAACCTAGGGGCAGGACAGGAATAAAGACACAGACATAGAGAATGGACCTGAGGAAACGGGGAGGGGGAAGGGTAAGCTGGTACGAAGTAAGAGAGTGGCATGGACATATATACACTATCAAATGTAAAATAGATAGCTAGTGGGAAGTAGCCACATAGCACAGGGAGATCAGCTCGATGCTTTGTGTCCACTAGAGGGTGGGATAGGGAGGATGGGAGGGAGACACTAGAGGGAGAAGATATGGAGATATATGTATATGTATAGCTGATTCATTTTGTTATACAGCAGAAACCAATACACCATTGGAAACCAATTATACTCCAATAAAGATGTTAAAAAAAGTAAAATAAAATAAATGCGAAGCAATAACCTCCTATTTTATGTTCTAGGTATATTTACATATGAAGAATGCCCTCAAAAGCCTTCATCATATTCTACAGATAAAAATTTTATCTATATTACTCAGTTTTGCTGATGAAAACTGTGTTCAAAAAGTGTTTTTAGGATGGCTCAGATAAAAGTTTTAATTGATTATTTTTAAAAGCTCTAAGCTCTTTACATTCAGGCTCTGCCCACCAGGACAAGTCATGAAACACCCCTGCCTACAGGTATCTTGTCACAGAGAGATCATAACCAATGTTTTGTCATTAGAGTCACATCTGCTCTTTCTGAAGCAACTGTATTTGAAATTAGCTTCCTTATATTGGTCAACATAAAGAATAGGCTAGATATAAGTGCAAAAATGTGCATACCAAGAAAACAACTACTACTTCCTCTGCATATTTTATATTTTATCTTAATCCATCATTTTTTTTCATTGTACTCTATAGAAATTCATGACTCTGCAGAATAACTGAAGACAGATGTCAGAAAACCAATGTCTCTCCATTCTTTTCTTGAACTACCTAACCATAATTAGAAGAATAAAATAGCAATAGAAGAAGGGTAGAACTAACTGACTGTGCTTGCAATACAGAAGAGAGAACATGGGGCTTTAGGTGAGAGAGTACTGGTGTGGTATCCCCACCCTTTGCCACTTACTAGCTGTGTGACCCAAGGAAGATTCTTGATCTCTCTGAGCTTCCTTTATTTAGGACCACATAATTCATCACACAAACTGGGACACTCTTGAGTGTGAAAGATGGGGGGATGGGGGGAACAATTAGTGATTCCTTCAGGGCAACAGGCATAAAATGGGACTATACGGGGCAAACCAAGGCATAATCAGCCTACTTATTTGCAATATTGAGGCCGTAATATCTCAAAACTGTTGTGAGGTTAAAAATGGCATGATGTGATAGGCTATGGAGGAAGTTTAACAGCACGTATTCAATAAGTTATTTTTCTCCTCTCATAAATAACAGTTGGGTATTGGTTGGGGATGGGGATGATGGGAAGGGCTAATTGTGTTATCTTTTAAAACATGGAGCAAGATAAATGGTTGGCCTACTGCTTCTTCTGCTTGCAGGGCTCTCCAGCAACCATCTCCCTGCTTCATTTCTCTTCACACTGCTGAGTTCTAAGAAACTCAGAGATTCTATGGTGAATCATTTTAATTTGCATGATGAGGTTACCACAATTGCTGACCCACAGTATGCTTCATAAAATCACTACCTGAAGACTCCTTCCATGACTCCCTGGGTGAGATACAGCCACCTGTTGCTGCTCTCTTAGGCCTTGTACTTCTGCATAGCACGTGCTGCTATTAAAACTATGTGGTTATATGTATAGTGAATTCTTTAATGTCTGGCTCCCCAGTTGGAACATAACCACCAGGACAACAGGAAATTTCTATTTTGTCTCCTGCTGTACCCCCAGCACTTAGTATAGTGCTTATCACATATCAGGGGGTCAATAAATGTCCATTAAATAAACAAATGACCATGGGCATACATGAGGGTTGTGTGGAGGATTCAGAGAGGGCAAGAGAGATTTCTGTCTTCAAGGAACATACAGTTGTTAGGGAACCACTGACCAAAACTGCCCACCTTGGCCAACTACGATGATAACCACTTGCATGAGTTGTCTCACAGTAGGAGTTCCCAACAAGGAACATGGTGCTGCCGAGGAAAACTAACCAGGAGAGTTTGGGAGGGTCCAAAAGGAGAGAGGAGATGCCAGCCCATAATATGTCCTACCAACCTCCCAGAATCCTTTGTGCTGGAATCCTTCTTGGCGAAGAGATGCATGCACCACCAGGAAGGACCCTGAGTCAGACCAAATATGGGCCAGGCAAGATGATTGGCCAGAGACAACCCAGAAACTAACTCCATTACCATAAAACCTGAGACTGTGAGCCACATGGCAGAGCAGTTCTCCTGGGTTCCCTTACCCTGCTGCTCTCCGCCCTGGCGCCCCTTCCCAATAAAGTATTTTGCTTTGTCAGCACGTGTGTCTCCTCAGACGATTCATTTCTGAGTGTTAGACAAGAGCCCAGTCTTGGACCCTGGAAGGGGTCCCCCTTCTTGCAACACAGTAACAGGGGCCATAGAGAAATAAGAGTGATTTAATCACTGTATATTTTGTTACTTTGAAGATAGGTCATATATAAAAGTAGCAACCCACACTGAATGCCAAAGCTGTGAATGTTTTAAGAGCGGATTGAAGGAATCAGCATCCAAAGGGTGTGTGAGGGGCCGGGGTGCTTGGAGGGAAATGGAGAAGCTTCTCTGGCCTAGATCATGCCTCCCAATCTTGGCAGCCTTGGTCTCTCACCCTGGCCACGCCACACACTCGACCCACTCATCCCAGAACAGATTTGATCAAATTTATACTGTGTATAAATACCATTTAATGAGTTTTCTGTGATACTATTCTGGGTACTTAATATAGATCGTCTCTTGAATTTCTCACAACAAGCCAGCAAGGGAATTATCATGTCCATCAGACAAATAAGAAAATTGAGAATCGGGGGAGATTAAATTACTTGCTTAATGAGCACAAGATGTAATTGGATTTGAATCCCTGTCTGCCTGGCTAGAACCCAGTTTCATGTGGACTCTTATTTGCTGACTGCTTCTGCCGGCCTTACCATAGAAATACTCACTTACAGACAAGTGATAAGAAAGGTTCAGGAGAGAGTAGCCAGCAAAGATTTCGTTGTTAACAACGTTAAAGAGAATTGGAGTCAGATGAACGTTTCCTTAAAGCCTCCAGTATTCATCCCCAAAATGAGGCTATACACTCTGACTTTTCTAGCTTTCATCACTATTATTTTCTGTCTCTATGTCATTCTTGCTATAAAAGCAATGCATGGTTATTTTGCAACATAACTTTAAAATGGAAATGAGATATCAGCAAAAAATTCAATTGTATTGGTATGAATGCTAAAGCTACCTAAATTTCAATATGGATAGTGCAACATAGACCCAGAAAAATATTGTTGGATCGCTAAATATGTTTATGACAAGTATTTCCTTATATTTGATAAACAATATTTATCTTCAAAACCATCTAAACTAATGTGTGAACTCTGACATGGTTTATACCATCAATTTATTAATTCTACTAATGGAAACAATGAAATGTGGAGTCAGATTCAAACCATAAATCTACCAAGAATTAGCCGACAACACTATGATAGTTATTTAAATTCCATGAGCTTTCATTTCTCCATCTATAAAATGGGCATAATAAAGGCACCCAAATCTCAGAGGGTGAATGTGAAAATTAAATGAGATGACATATAAGATCCTGATGTATGGCCCAACACACAGTTGGCACACAGTAAATGTAATTTCTCTCTTTCTTTCTAGGACAGATGAAATGTATAAGGTTTAACAAAAATCTCTAATGGATACAGTCTCAGAATACTACCATGTTTTCTTGTGGTGTCCTCTATTTTCTCCCCTTAATGTGTTCACTCCAAAACAAAACAGAAAGGCAGATTTTAACCATCTTCATCCTCATCTACTGTCATCCTAAAGATCCTTCACAAGCGCTGTGACTTGCCCACAACTGCAGAAAACCAGATTCATCAGGAGTTACAGAACACTCCAGCAGCACATTAATAGACTCAACGTTCAATGCTCCATATCCTCCAGAATCAATCATGACTTAGACTGAAGGGTTGTCCTGAAAGAAGGTGCATATGCATTTGTAAAAGAGTAATTGAGTGGGTGAAGAGATGCCAGTGAATCAAAGCACATTGGGATGATCTTTTCTTTTTTTTTTAGGTTGACACCAGAATTTCCACACAGGGAAAAACCAGCTGATGGCTACAGTAGCCAGTATATTCCCCCAGGATGAGAGGTGTCCTGGGACCAACACTGCTGAGCAGTCTTCCATGAAGACAGGAATTAATGATGCCCTTTTGGATCACCACTGCATCTCTGGTACTTAACACTGAGTAGATACTAAATATATATTTGTTGAATGAACTAATTAATAGTGCATGCCAACCCTAAAGAAAAGAAGAGGTCAGAAATAAAGGTGCTAGGGGTCAAATATAAAGAAATAGAAAATAAAAGGCAAAGCTTTTCTCCCCATGAATCACCTTATTAGTGGTAAGTCAGTAGCTACCGTAATTTAACCTTCCACTGTCACTTCTCTGACTACATCACATTAGATGACAGGATGCTTCCTAGTCCAGAAATGGCTAGGGTTTCAAAGGTGGGATTTTAAGAAGCAATACAGGAGATAATGCAAGGAAAACATGTTTCTTAATTATCTTCTCTCAGTGTGCAATGAAGTAATATGCAGGATGTAAGAAGGAAAATTTTCAAGTTAATAAAATAGATCATTTTAAGGTATTTTATACATCATGAAAGGGAAACTGAAATAGCAACCATCTTACCTGAAAAAAGCACTTTACCTACTTATCAAATTTGTCCACAGGTTAGAATAAAGAGAGCATTAAAAATTTGCAGTGAAGAATGGCTCCCTCATTTCCATAAAGAAACTAGATTATCTAACTCATAGGGATTTGAGGATAATTAAATGAAATGATACATGAGACATTCTCAATATGAGGCCCACCATATGATAAACTCTCAGAAATGATCAGCTATTGTTGTAACTGTAGGCTATAATATTGTGTTACCTAATGTGACCAGCAATCTAACATTAAGTATATATTTTAAACCAATAAATGCCAGTTCTGTAATCATTCTAAAATTTCAAAAATATATATTATTACTGAATATATACTCCCAAGTACTTTTCTTTAAAATTAGTATTTTGAGTTCCTTTTTTTTTTCTGATCAACTTTTACTATTTTTTCTTGCCTTTTTATTTTACATCTCTACATACAGTGAAACTCTCTTCCCACCTATGATTTTGTTCATTGATTAGTCTGCATGGAAAGGCAAATCTATTCCCTTCAAATCTGCCTATTACAGTAACCAGCAAATTCTAATCAGAAACACTTTTCAAGAGTCTCTAGTTTTGAATATCATAGTACTATTTTATTTGAAAATTGAACTATAAGATTCCGGGTAGAAATATTTTAAGAATTACTTCTCAGTCTTTCGAAAGCCCATATTGACATGAAGAAATCTGGTTACCTGAAAGGGTTAGGAATGCTGTAAGGCTGGCATCTGTAAGTCTTAGATCCCAATAGGCTGCCCATGTGTATCATGTGCAGTTACATGTATATATATATATATTTTTTTTTTTTTTTTTTCAAATCAACATGTGACTGTGTAGGCGATGAGTGAGGCTTCAAGCTATGTGAAAATAAGCTCTAGAGGTTCTAAAGACATTCAGCTGGACAGTCTGTAGGCATAAAGGAATTTGAGACAGAAAAAAATCATTGTTCCAGTGCAGAATTATTAAAATGTTTTTCTGTAAAAAGAGAATGCCCTCTTTCTTTCTGGAGATATTTACTAAGGACAATAATGTATCATTTCAATTCTCTCAATAAGCTTACCATCAAAATTGCAATATATGTTCCCTCAATATTTTCAAATTTCACTTAAATTATTTTTAAACTATTTTTTCTCTTTAAAAACTGACACAGGAAAAAATAAAACAAAACTGATCCCTCTTCAAAACAGTTTTTTAGGGAAAGAAGAATGAATAATCACTAAATACCTTTAATAATTCCTATGAAGATGGACGTGAGATTTTTACCTCAGAAAAAAACATCTGTGGGCTCTTGCCATTTCATTACTTTTTAAGAAAACTTTGGCTTTTCTAGACTCCTAACCATGAGCTCAGGAGCCAGACTGCTGGGTTTGGGTCCCAACTCTGCCACTAAATAGCTGTGTGACTTTAGACCGATGACTCAATTTTCTCATCTGTAAAATGGGAATAATCAGAGTACCTACCCCGTGGGGTGCACATAAACCCTTGGAACAGAACCCAGAATGGAGTAAACACTCCATAAATATTCATGGTTATGATCAACCATTGTTAACAATAGGATGACCAGATAGGTTTTAAATAGTTGGTCCATTTTTTCCAACCTTCCTCCACCCATTCCCACATCCCATTTTCAATACTTACTTCGAAAGAATGAATGACCTCTTACTGCTCAGATAATTGACTTTTTTCTGAACGTCTCTGTTATAGACATTGTTGGCTCCTTTCACAGTCAAGAAAGTCTTTCTCTGGGTCTCTCGGAACCCTCCCTGCCTAGTTCTTCCCCAGTCTCTCCTCTGCTTCTCCTCCTCCAGGAGAAAGAGCCCAAAGACTCAGCACTTAATGCTTCCTCTTTCTTTTGCTTGATTCTCTCCATCCCAGTGGCTGTCCTCTGCTCTCATGGTTTCAACCCTCCTAGGCGCTGGCTGGCTCCCCACCAGCACCTCCACCTCTGCCCTCTATCCTGAGCTCCAGCTTTTCCTCTCTGATGTTTGATATGAGCACCATAGTGCAAGTGGTTGGATTGGGGGGCTTGACAAACATGGGTTTGAAGTCTGGCTCTGCCGTTTGCTAGTTGTGTGACTTTGATCAATTTCTTAATTTCTCGAACTCTCCATCACCTCATCTGTAATAGATCATTTAGAAAATCTACCTCATAGGCTCCATTAAACAATACAACAGATGTAAAGCATTTGACATAGTTCCTGGTCCACAGAAAACATGTTAGATGATTATTAATATTAATGTCCAATTGAATATGTCCAAAATCTTTTGCCATTCCACACTCATATATCAAATAATTCTTCTTCTCCGTAATTTCTAAAATGTTTTACTGCCCCCATCAATTTCAAGACACAAGATTTTAGGCTTTTTATTATTTTCTATCATTTGTTTCCATCATCTGAAAGAAAATATGGTAATATATTCTTCAGTTGTAGTAAAGAGAATTTTTTTCAGCTGTATATGTCATTGACTAGTTTAAAGGTTACATTCTACAGCCTCCCTTACTTATAGGTGTGGCCATGTCACTAAGTTGTGACCAATGAGATGTAATTAGAAGTAAGTCTCCTTAAAATGGTGTGGCATGCCCTTCTTTGTCTCATTCTCCATCCTGCTGTCTGGAATTTTGATGTGATGGCTGGATCTCTGGCAGCTATATGAGACCCTGATGATAGAAAGCTTCACTCTAAAGATGATAGATTCATGAATTGACAGGAGGAGCCGCCAATCAAGGTCAGGACCAACAACCTCTGAACTTTTTTTTTAATAATGTGAGAGAGAAGTAAATATCTATCATGAGGTTTCTCTCCTGTCTACAGCCAGATCTGATATTAAGTGAATTGACAACATTTCGATTGCTGACTCTTCTCTGACATGCACCCCTTATTCTAGTCAGGCCCCCTTTCCTCACAGTCTCCCACTCACTTTGCCTGTACTGCTTTCTCACCCTCAAGTGTCTTGGGCTTGCTCAACAAAACGGTCCAGATCCAGCAGGAGCCCATAACTGATTTTTTAAATGCTCACCTCCCTCCCTCTCATCTGAATGTTGTAGCATTCCTATTCTGTTCCACATCATCAATTATCCCCATAGGATAATCTTGCCTCTTGGATTATCTGTAAGATCATTAATAACCAGGGGTCACAAGTTGGGTTCTCCAGAAACAGATCCCGAGACAAAGTCCAGGGTGTCAGGTATTTACAAGAGATCAACAGCAGTGAGAAGGATGGGACAGAAGCAGAATCGGGAGAGGGAGAAGTTGAACTGTGACGCTGAGGCTGATTGTGTAGGGAGCTCAGGAGTGAGTATTACCACAATAGCATCCCACATCCAGCCAAAGTGGCCAGGCCTTCGCCCAATGTGGGCTGCGCTGGGAAGGTGTGACTTTAGCATGGCATCTCTCTGCAGGTGAGGCAGACCTGAGCGAGGTGACAGATAGAGGCTGTCTGCCCAACACACGCCCTGCACTGGGCAGCAAGACCTTCCTCAAAGAGGAAGCTGGGTACCCATCTCTGTGTCCACCCCCCTGTGTCTGAATTCTATGCTTCTCTGCCCAACACACCAATTTTAATATTAAACCAACAATAGGTGTCTGATAAATATTTACAGAAGACTTACTCTATGCCTAGCCTAAGAAACATAATCGGTATGAAGTTCCTGAGATGAATCCACTCACACTTTTAAAAAAGGTATTTAAAAGTGCCTTTATAAGAAAAGATCTTTTTAGTTCCCTGGTGGTGCAGTGGTTAAGATTTGGCACTTTCATTGCCGTGGCCCAGTTTTGATCCATGGTCGGAGCACTGAGATCCCGCAAACTATGCGGAGCAGCCAACATAGGAAGGAAGGAAGGAAGGTAGGAAGGAAGGAAGGAGGGAGGGAGGGAGGGAGGGAAGGAAGGAAGGAAGGAAGGAAGGAAGGAAGGAAGGAAGGAAGGAAGGAAGGAAGGAAAGAAGGAAGGAAGGAAAGAAGGAAGGAAGGAGGGAGGGAAGGAAGAAAGGAAGGAGGGAAGGAAGGAAGGAGGGAAGGAAGGAAGGAAGGGAAGAAGAAACTTTTTAAAACCTTTTCCATCTGCTTCCTGGAATCAGCACTGACTTCACAAAAGCTCTAAATCCCTTGTTTGGCAGAACGTGCCTTTTTCTTAATTCCATCTAATGCCTCCCACCATGCTAGCTGCTGCCAGGGCCTTCAAACACACACACCCCACCTGAAGTAGGAGTACGTGGGACGGAGCTGCCCATTCGACGTGCTTCTATGAGAAACACTGTTCTCCTGGGGGAAATCTTCCGAGGAAGAAAACTCACCATTCATCTGGAGATCGTGGAAGCAAGCTCACGACAAAAACACTCTGACGAAGTTTCCCCCGTTATCGTTTCTGTTTTTCTCTGATCCTCCAATCCTCCTTCACTCTAAGCTCATCCGGGGGTCGCTGCAGAGTCTCGTCAATTTCTATAGGTCTTTCCGCCCTTTCTGAAGGGTGAGTAGCAATTGACATAAGGAAACAGGCACCTTTCTTGTTTACTCTGCCCACTTTCCTACCCCAAATTCTCCATCCACCCCCAACTGCACTCCAGTTACAGCGGGGGTTGGCACAGGATTTTGGGGGAAGGAAACCCGGAATTGAATGAGGTTCTGACTCTGGTCACTGGTTGACCACAGGGGGAAAAAGCAGGGGGAGAAAGCACCAGGACTAAACAATAATAATAATAGTAATAAGTGAAAAAACAGTCAGAGGATCAGCCAAGACCAGCATCCTCTCACTTGATCCTGGTCGTTTGTGAGCATAGGGAGGCGAAGGCTGTGTTCCTGTGATGTATCTGGGTTGTGACCAATAATTTTATTTTAGCCTAGAGATGAGCAAGATTGAGCAATCCCTAGGTGAGCTCACTTGGCGAGGCGGCCTGCTGCAAATCTTTCTACCTCTCCTCTACCTGCCACTTCCCAGAATATAACTTTATGGTAATTTATCCACTCAGAGCATCACTCCCATCTGTTCTCTGCTACAAAGATAGCTACTTCCAGAGATCGCTGTCTTCGCCAGTTGGCTGGGGAGGGTGGCGGTGATGCTGTCTGACACATCATCCACAGCAAAGTCACCTCAATGGAGTTCCCATTTGTAATCCACCACTTGGGTGTCTTTGAAATGTTTGTGTTTGGATGTTGTTTTCTTCATCTCCCTGAGCCAGAAGGCTTGTCAGAAAGTCAAACTTCAAAAGTGACAAAGTGCTCTGATCATAGAAGGGTGGTTTCGTTGCCAGGGAAACTGCTTGCAAGGGAGAAACAGATCCTATTTGTGAATTTATAACCCGGAGAAGAAACAGATGCTAAGTTTCTGAGTGAGCCTTACTTACTTCGAATTGTACTTGATGGTAAGAATGGGTTACATTTTTTAGGCCATAGATTAGCAAAATTATCCACTTTATAGAAAACCTTCTTACTGTAGCCTAGAAATTGTGAATAAAACCAAATTCTTTCTTCCCCTTTTCTTAGCTTTGCAAATCAAAAGAAAAGCAAACACATTTTTCCCAGGAAATCCATGGGATCTGGGAAAATGACCAGGACTCATAACAAAGCCCAACACAGGTAAAGATCTGTGGTACACACTTAAGAGTGATCTTAGGGAAAAACAAAAATCATGAACACTCCACATACCTTTTCAAAGGAGTTGTCCAGAATGAAAAAATAAGTAAGAAGAGATTAGCGGCCACTTTTTGCAGAAATGGACAAGGAGAAGTCCTGGGCTTCCCTTCAAAATATCTCCCTACATCTGCTGATTAAGCCTAAAATCTAGAACTTCATTCTTTTACCTTGTAGCAAAGTTTCAGATCCTTTCCTGAAAATTAATTTTGGTACCAGGGGAAGGGAAAAAAACCTGCAGTGTTAGGTATCTGGCAATAGAAGGGGTGGTTTCTATAATAGGGTAAAAGAGTTTGAAACTGGTAGCCAAAGAATTAATATAATTTTTCATCATTATCATCATCTTTACTATTAACACATCATCATCTCTATTATTATCATCACCAACACTATCCTAATTCACCCTAAACTCTATTACCGCTATATAATGAGAATAGCTGCTCTTCTTTGGAATTTACCACGTGCCAGAGACGGTAAGTGTTCTACATTCATGATGAAATAATTCTCAGGAGTTGGCAAACTTTTTCTGTAAAGGGCCAGAGAGTAAATATTTTAGGCTTTTGGGGTCACAACTGGCACAACTACTTAGTCGGGTGAAAGCAGTCACAAGAAACGTGCACATCATGGGCATGCTGGTGTTCCAGTTCAACTTTGTCTACAAAAGCAGATGGTGGGCCAGGTGTGGGCTGCTGGCCCTGCTTTACCAGCTCACATCATCTCGTCAGCATCCTCACGAGGCTGTGGGCTTGGCAGGAGCATCTTCATTCCTCCAGTGAGGAAACCAGGCATATCAGAGATTGAGCCACTTGTCCACGGTCACACAGGGAGCAGATGGAGGGTAGGGTGAGACCCTGGGTCTAGCCATCACCAAGGCAACCAACCATCTGTTCTCCACCTTGTCAGAGTGTGATACACGTACGCCTGACTGTTATTCAAGAAGATTTTAGGAAATACACGTGTAAACATTTTAATAACTCCCCTTACTTTCATATGCATGGAAAAATATAACCAGAAAATCCAACATTTGATTTTACTACTGTTTTTTCTTCAGATGAAACACAAGAACAATCATCAATAATCATTTTTGTGCCTTCTTATTTTTTAAAAATAAAGAAAAGAAATACCTGATGGTTGACAAGAGGGAAAATTTTTTTCAATATTCATTCAGTATGTAGGTGCCATTTTGGCCTTTCAAAAAAGTTTTCACTCTTTTCTCTCATTTGATTTTCACAAAAAAGAAGAAGAGAAGTACAAAGTTATTATGCCCATGTGGCAGATGAGAAAAACTACAGTACAAAAAGATTAAATGGTTTCTCAAAGGCACGCACCATTACAGTGGCCTGGGGCAGAGGGGGCATTTCACCTGGCCCCGGCTCCCTTCTTTCCTCCTGTTGTGTCGTCCATGTGGGTTCTCCAGGGCTCAGAGTTGTAAAGAGCCAAATTCAGGAATTCCTTATTTCTCCCAAGGTATCAAGGTAACTAAAAAGCCAGCAACATGAGTCGAGTTTCTTTGGCCTGGGTGTCACAGGGCCAGTCACCCAGATGAGCGAGTGTGTGTGTGCAGGCACAGTGGCAGTGGGTAAGGCCCGCCTCCTGATTTCCACCAGAGCAATCTGAAAGTACTTTCTGGACTAGCCATAAATCATTTTGTTAGAGCCAAGTGCTGAATGGCATGAATCTGAAATTCCATATGTGTGTTTAGAAGAGAGCTCACTTTAGCTGCCAGTGAGCTGTTGGCCCAAAGGCAAGTCACGAGGGCCCCAGATTCTGACTCAGGAAACACAGCTGCTGGACTCTATCAGCGTTTGTTCGGGTTGCTTTTGTTGTTGTTGTTCTCTGGGGGTTTTTAGGGGATTATAGTTTACTCATCTACAAAAGAAAACCTAGATGCCTTTCTGGATAAACAGATTGAGAAGAAAACCTCTCGAGCTTTTCTAGCACAAACTTTCATATCTATCAGTTTCAGGAACCAATACACAGGGCAAACACAGCCAAGCCTTGAAGAAAGCATCGCGATGCTGAAAAATATCTCTACAGTTTAACTTAGGAAAACTATTTTCATTCCCTGAACCAGTCCTCCCTTTAATGAGATACGGACTTAGAAAAAATAGGTGTCAGATAGTAACAAATAGGTTTTAGGAAAAAAATTTTCACTAGATCAGTGTTTTTCAAACCACAAGTTATGACCATGGTGAACTGTGGTCAGCATTTTTAAATGAATTAAAGAAAAGAACAGAATGGAAAAGAATCAAATGTAATAGAAAATATCCCAATAAGCCCTATTTCAGAGACTGTTTCAGATTTATATAAACACATGCACACACACACACACACACACAGGATTTGTGGTCCACAAATTTGAAAGCCATTGGACCAAATGATCTGAGAGCTTTGTGCAGCTGTAAGATTCAATAACTCCCTAACCTATTCTCACTGCAATAAAACCACTCAAACCACACAAAGAAGTGATGGAAAGTCAATAGAACTGTAATTCTTACAAATCCCCCCAACACTCAAAGTCTTGGCAATTGTTGCAAAATTCTTTATAACCATTCTATTATTATTATAAATTCGGTTCTATTATATTATGAATTCTATTACAATGCTCTTTAGATCATTACCATAACACTATGAATATTTTAACTAATAGTAATGACACTTTTGCTACATTATAGATACAATGTCATTATATCTATATTTAAATATACTTTGGGAAAATATGATCCAAAAAGAAATAAGTTCTGAAAAACCTGTCTGATTTTTGTGTCCCTCCTTGCCTACATATAAGTAAAATAAGACCAAATAAAACATTCCATAGGAACTCCTTTTTTTTTTAACATCCTTATTGGAGTATAATTGCTTTACAATGGTGTGTTAGTTTCTGCTTTATAATAAAATGAATCAGCTATACATATACATATATCCCCATATCTCCTCCCTCTTGTTTCTCCCTCCCACCCTCCCTATCCCACCCCTCTAGGTGGTCACAAAGCACCTAGTTGCTCTCCCTGTGCTATGCAGCTGCTTCCCACTAGCTAGCTATTTTACATTTGGTAGTGTATATATGCGTAGGGACCACGTTGAAATGAATCAAACATGTACCAAGATATACAAAGAGGACAAAGCTTTCCAGTTCTTGTTTCCATATGAAGACACAGTCAATGCTCACGCTGGACCAGTATGTTATAATTTTCATTGAAATGGCAACTAACCAGTCTGTAGAAAAATCCAGCCAAAAGAATTCAGCACTTGGGTTCCATTTCAATCTGGAAACCCCAGAGGACACTCTGCCTCATTTGCAGAAATGGTGGTGCCAGGGTGTGTGATAAATTGAATGAAAGGGACAGGAAAGACACTTCAAGAATTCACTTTCTGAAACTGAAACCCATTCTATTTTTAATCCTCTCTCGTGGGCATTTAATTCCAGATCCTAGTCAAGTCATGCTGTAAAAAGTATCCACGTTGACAAATTATCAGTGCCATTTCCTTTAGCTGCCATTTCCCTTTTGAAAACCATCTTCATGGATGAGTATTCAGAAACACAAGTTCAGTTTAGTGCCAGCTTTGAAGAAAACAGAAAGACTGAAAACAAGAATTAAAAGTAGAAATCGTAAAGCTCATTAGTACAAAGAAGTGAGACAGTAAATAAGAATTTTTGAATGTGCTGAATGTCTACCAGTTTTGCAACAACTGGTATGAGTTTAATTAAAAGAAATCTATAGCTGGAGACCCGGGATTTAGAAGGATTAAAAGAGTTGATCCTCAGAGCAGTGGCTGAGCACATGGGCTGTTCCCAGACTATAAGGGTCAAGTTTTTGCTTGTTCCCACTGCAGTCAGGGGCTGGTTGGATTTCACTGGTGTAATAAAAACTAGCATTACGTACTGTATAGCACCTGGAATTCTACTCAATATTCTGTAATAATCTATATGGAAAAAGAATCTGAAAAAGATTGTATACATGTATATGTATAACTGAATCACTTTGCTGTACACCTGAAGCTAACACAACATTGTAAATCAACTATACTCCAATATAAAATAAAATAAAAATTTTTAACTAGCATTTATTTGGAACTTACTGATTTTTCTTCCCAAAGATCTTGAAAACACATCCTTACTCCTATCTTATTAACAAGGCAATCCGTATAGTCTCCCAAACAGATTCTATGAATAAAATTTTTCCCACTCTCCATTTCATCTTATCTTCAATTGATAAATATTTTCTCTAAAACAACATCAAAGAAGAATGCCTGTATTGGAGACATTGATATTCAACAGAAAAAGAAGATATTAGTTCAAACTTCAGTGAATAAGATTTTAGAGGCCTCCTCTCTATCAGATGTCTTCCTTAAAAGAAATGTAGATTTTAGAGAATTTCGTTTTCGATATTTAATAAATGTCCTTAAAAAATAAAAGTTTTAATAAAACTCCAGTGACTTAAGTATCACTCATTAATCCAGAAGCGGTTCTCAACCCAGACTATTTTACTCCCCCAAGGACATGGCTGGAGACGCTTTTGGTTGTCACAAACACGGGGAGAGGTTTCTTACTGGCGTCCAGTGGGTAGAGGCTAGGAATGTTTCTAAACATCCTACCACGCACAGGTCACCCTCAACAACGATGATCTGTTTAGCCCAAAATATCAGTAGTGCAGAGGGTGAAAAACCTGCTTTACAGTGTTTCCCCAACAACAACAAAAACAACAACATGATTGCAATAGTGTTGTATTTTGGTCTGTACAGTTGGCTTAAATATTAGCTAAGTGGCTTGCTCCCCTACCTTAACTTCAAGTAGATGGGATTCAAGTCCATGCTTAGCAAGGTTGCACATCCCTTCGTGACTCCATGACTTAGCAACTCAGGATTGCTGGAGAATTTTAAAGTCATGCATGTTAAAATCTGCAGTCCTGTCTTGTGTGTGTGTAGTTGGGGGGAGCTTCTCTCTCTCTTACACACACACACACACACACACACACACACACACACACATTCTACTTAACACAGATAGAATGCCCTGCACACAATTCATGCTCCTTCCATTGTGAAGGCTGTTACCCACACCAACCTCAGGGTGAGAGGGCTAAAATGACTGCCTTGGAGTCAGAAGGATGAAGATTCTAATGGTCAAAGAAAGTTGCTCTGGACAGAAGGTGAAAATTAAAACCAACTAAAGTGAAAAACTTAGAATAAGGCTGTCAGACATGCCAACTGATGACAGAGTGGGAGTATCTTGCTGGGAGGGTTAGAGTATACTGTAAGTCTAGTGGATTCCAACAGAGAATAGGCATCTTCAACATAATTCTTGTGTATAACATCTGTATCTCGAGACATCCTTATAAGCTAGCTGGTGCACTTTATACAGCCGTCTGAGCCTTTTCTGCCAAAGGAGACGTGGTAGGAGGATTATTACTGATGAAGAGTTGAGAAGAAAACATAAATCCCTCAAGGATCAGAGTCCCTCTGATGATGGGGAAATGAAGTCTGAGACCCGCTGCTTATGTTTCTTCCTACTTTAAATGTGCAACTGCACAGGAAAAGAAATCAAGAATCAGGAAACAAAACCTGATAGATTATCCACTTTCATCTCTCTAGGAATGATGTTTCCAAACTAGAGACAAACTTATTTAAGAGGCGAGGAGGTACTATCCATAAGGATTCATGGGAAATTTGTTGCAGAGGTGTGGGAGGGTGAGGAGATTCAATCCAGGGACTTACCACCAAGCCACTGGATCAAGTCCAGTTTCATTCAGAGGATATATTGATGGCCTTGTTTGGTAAAAGTCCTTTAGCTTTTGAAATATTCAAGTTTGGCAGCAGTTCAAAAGAAATCCTTTAAAAATATCTTTGTTCAATATAGATTTTAGTTTAAAAAATAAACTCAATATTTGGACTTAATTCAGTGTTTAGCAAATTCTTCAAGGATATTTGGTGTAATGGGACCTGGCCTTTCATTTTGTTTTTTTGAGATGGTGTTTCAATGGGATTCTGATTCTGGTTCCTGAAAGACTCAAACAGTCAGGTAGGAAAATTCTGTGGGAGGGACAGTTTCAGACTTTGAGCTGTTGCATGAGCATTCCGTCCGTCAGAATTAGAACTGTCCCGAAATCCAGACCCTTCAGCTCACCTGTCATTCCTCAGAACCAAAATGTATTTTCAATCACACTCTCCACTCTATTTAGAGAAGTACAGTTTTGAATCCTGAAAGGAAAATTATCTTGTGGCCTTGGGATAAAATCTTATTCAGGTAATATAAAATGCCAAGCAGCCCACAATTCGAGCTCAGCTAAGGTAATTCCCAATAGTATTTATATTCTGAAAAATAGGTATTTCAGCCTTGTTGAAATACTATTATCATGAAAGGACTTCTCTTTTTAATCATTAAAGTAATGTAACTCAGCATGGCTACAAGTGTAGAGAACCTCTGAAAATTCATATATATCTTTTAAATCCTAAGAAGTCGATTTGTTACTAATTTAACTAAAACTCTCAGAGAAAACCAGGTGTCTTTGAAAAGAAAGATGCTTATGTTATACTTTTGCTATGGAAACAATTTTTTCTTAAATCCAGCAGAATTTTGTCTAAATTGTTTTTTTTAATGTTCCACTAGAAACAGTTCAAATTCTTTGCTATTGGCCTCAAAAAACAAAGTTTTAATTTGGGGAAAAAACGCTTAATTTAAAAAAAAATTTAGGAAAGTGTATTGAGTTATCATCTACAGCATAAGAATGAGCATATCCATTTAAAAAGACAAAGAAAATCCCTTCCAGTGGGTCAGCATCCTCTATCATGTTGAGTATACAGGACACAAACACTTAAGTGTCAGCCTCACGGGTTAGTACATAAGGATTGTTTAGATTGAGGTGGGGATATCAAAGTGCATGCAGTGGTCTCCAAGATTCCTGGAGTATGCAACCATCAGTAAAATAATCTGTACACATGCTTCCATTATATGAATATTTATTTTTTTGTTTATTTACTTATTTATTCATTATCTTGTGCATGTACTCCTGCACAAACATACAATGTAAAACTGCACCTAAATGGAAATCAAAATAGTGAAAACAAAAATTAATTCAGATTAATAATTTCTCCCCATGCCCTAATGATGTAGGAGACAGATGGGCCCCAGGCTGAGCAGCTGCAACCAGTCTCCTGCTGACATTTCAAGATAAGATACTAGCAGGAGCATCAGGCTCTGATTGGGTAGAAGACAAAGAGACCACAATTTCCTCATTCTTGTGGTCAAGGAGATTTCCCAGCCTGGAACATGCACAGAGAAGGTCCTCAGTCTAGGGAGGCACCAAAGGAGGGAAGAGCCGTCAGCCCACAATATGTCCTGCCAACCTCCCAGAAACCTTCACACTGGAATCCATCTTGGCTGCAAGATGCGTGTACCCACCAGGAAGTACCCTGACTCAGACCAAACATGGGTACAAGCAAGATGACTGACCAGAGACAACCTGGAAATTAACCCCATATAAGCAACCAAAGCTGCCCCTATTGCATGCAACTCACTCTGAGTTCACCCGTGTGCTCTTCCACATGTACTTTGCTTCTAATAAATGCTTTATCTGTTTCACAATTTTGGTCTCTTTGCTGAATTCTTTCTTCAAAGAAGACAAGGACCAAGGTCCTTCTTCCAGCCACCTCACTGCCAAGATCACTGGCACAACCACTGAGATGTGTTACCCATTCTGAGACCACAGCAATAGGTATAACTCAAGCTACTCAAGCAATATGCATGGCTGATTTTTATGATGCAGTGTTTTTTGAGCTTCGTGGGGATTGGTAAACAATACTCACCAAAACTGAGAAGCCAGTTTGCCCTAACATTCAAGAGACAGATGTGCTTCTGAAGACATTCTTTGATGTCCCTGTAATTTAAAGAATGGGCTAGAGAGATGGTGGGGATGGATGAGGGGCATTTACCTTCATGTATAAGGTTAAGTGACAACCCAGTCTTTATGGCCGGTCACGTTTCTGGCCTCTTCCAACTCTGGCTTGGAGATTGTCTCATTTGCCACAGAACCCCATGGAAGCAATGAAGGGTAAAATAAATCTAACTTTGCCAGTCCTACACTTGTGTGCCTTGCCAGTCCCTCAGATCTCCCACTTAGGTTATATTCACACCTCTTCCTTCCCTGAACCTCCAGCATCAGACCTTTGACATCTTCAGGGAGTTGGATACCTCAGAGACCTTACACAAGTTTCTCTTTTCCTGGGATTTTCTTCAGAAAAGACAAACTCTTTTACCTTAATTCTAAAACCACCTGGTTTCAACTAAATGTCTGACATTTGGAAAACACATTAGCATAAGAAGATGCACATTTCTTCTTCGGAACAAGAACTAATGGGAAAATAACCCCAGGGTCCTTTCTGAAGACTCCCAAACACAGCTGCTCAGCTCAAGAAGGTGAGTTCAATACAGAGTAAACTCAGCCTTCCCCTCGCCCCCCAGGTGTTTTCCCTTTGGACACATTCCCCAAACAGCGCTTCAGGATCTTCAGAAAGACAGGCCTTCTGGCAAAGGGTAAGGCTCTCAGGGGAAAGTAGAAGAGTCCAAACAGGAATTTCCTTCACAAGCATCTGAATATATCCTATGCTTTTTAAAATTTTCTTAATCAGTTCAATAAATGGCAGCATTGCCCAGGCTAAACCTGCTTTCTTTGATTTAAGCAAAGTGTATTCTCCCAAGAAATGTGCCCACATGGGTTGAGAGCTTGCCTTCTTTTCCTTTCACTGACACATACTTCTATGAGCATGTGCCCCACGGTGCAGAAGCAGGAACACTCAGGAGAAGCCACAAAGAGCTTTCAAGTGTGTTCTTACTTACCTGAAATTCCTTGGCTATTTTAATTGTATTCATTTTCCCTTTGCCATTATTTTTTCTCCCTCATTTCCTTTATTTTCCATTTCTTTTTTTCCCTTCCTTTTCTTGAAACACTTTCCCTCCATGAAATATTCACCTCATTTGAGTCATTAACTGATAAAATCTAAACCCCAAAGCTTATTGCTATCTGATATTATTAACTGATTAACTGATAAACAATCTAAACCCCAAAGCTTATTGCTATCAATTTGAAACTTCCACATCCTCAGCAGTGTATGTCCCTGAGGCAGATTTTGTAACACCCCCGCCCCACCCTCCACCCTCACAGCTACAGAAGAGTTGCTGTTAAAATATGTCATTTTGGCTTTGGTGTCATATTGGTATAGAATTTTCAAAGGCCTTAACCTACTGTTATCTCCTCAACTGTGTGCATTTATTGAACAAACAATGTTAATCTGAGTATGAGTTGTGTATTATTCTAGGTCCTGGAGACACAGCAGTGGACTAAACACACAAAACTCCCTGCCCTCTTGGAGCCTCTATTTTACAGGAGAGAGACAGACAATATAAAAGAAAACAAGTTATGTACTAGAATGTGATAATGCTGAGAAAAAGATTACTGTGGAAGCTGGATAGAGAGTGCCAGGGAGTGGAGATGGGAGTATAATATATTTAAATAAAGTGAACAGGAAGGCTTCCTTGAGGGTGACTTTTAAGAAGAAACTTGAAGGAATTGAGGAAATGAACCATGCAGATACCTGGGGAAAACACCCCAGGAGGAGGGGACTGCAAAAGTCAAGAACCAAAGAGGGGAGAAGATCTGACATGTTTGAGGAACAGAAGCTGGGGTGGCTGAAGATGAGTGATCCTAGGGAAGAGCCCCTGGAGATGAGGCAAGAAGAGGCTTGAGAACAGGGGTCAGATGCAAAGGCTTGTCCGCTGCTGTGAGGACTTGGGTTTTTATCCTGAGTGAGAAGGGAAACTCTTGGAATATTTGGAACAAAGCAGTAACATGATCTTGTTATACTTTGGAAGGGTCATTCTGGCTGTATTAGGAATAAATAATAGGAAATGATAAGACAGAAATGAATAAATTGGTGACTTGCAGTGGGGAGGGGGTGGGAAAAGCAGGAGGATACTGAAGGGAGTCTACTTCTCCAGGACACTTTTCTGTATAGTTTTGACCATTGAAATAGCCCTAGTCTTTTGCATATTCAAAAAGGTAAAATTAAATCAACAATAATGGGGGGAATCCTACGAGTGCCTATAAAAAGAAAAAAATTAACATAGTCAGATATAGAAATGACAACATAATCACACAAAGGAAAGCAAAAGAAATTAATCCAAGTAACTTTTGAGGTTTAATATATATACACCAAAAAAAAATGCATGAAACATCAGTGTACAACTGGAAGTATTTATAAAATCAAATATACCCTTACAACCATCTCTCAGATCAAGAAACAGAACCTCACTAGCACCCCCAGAAGCCCTCATCCTCCCTTCCAGTCACTGCCAACCCCCCAGCCTGCCAAGGGTAATTGCTACCCTAACTTCTAACAGCATGGATTGGTGTCTCCCCCTTTTTTTTTTTTTTTTAAACTGCATATAAATGGACTCATATGGTATGAACTCTTTTAAGTCTGGCTTGTTTTTCTCAATATTATATGTGTAAGATTAATGCATACTGTTATGTGCAGTTGTAGAAACTTTGCTGTGGGAGAAAAGAGATATAAATATGAAGGCAGAAGATAAGGAAGAACCCCAATCTGTTGGATGTTAGAGGTGACAAGAAAAACATTGGTTTATCCTAGTTTTGTCTGCTGAAAGGACCTAGAGGCAATGATACCCCAGAAACAATGAGCATATTGGGCACCCAAATCTTGATTCCTATATGCCATTCCCCCTAAAACGGACCAGGGTTGGAGAAATGACTGATTCCAAAGTTGAGTCAAGAGAAGTACAAGATGATACTGAGACAGGCGGGGACCTGGGACCTGGGACCCTTTACTGCAGTGCTTGCACCTGGACAGACATCTCCTTGAGCAACAAAATACAAAGAAACTATAAGGGACTAAAAATAGCTGCATGCATGCACAGATGGGGCAACTTATGGACAATAAGATACAAAAAGACCAAAAAAACCCAAATGTCACTTCTGAAGAGCTGGGAGCAAAAGCAGGGTACTGCACATGTCCCCCTGCACACAACACCACCAAAGGGGTGGGTAAACCACCTAAGCTACTTCTCCAGCCTAACTACTGAACACACATCTACTCTCACGCCATGTAAGGAACCAGCTTTCCCCCCCTCAGGGAGAAAGCAGGGGAACCTCTTTCTTGTCCTCACTCCCTCTGCTGCAACAGGGGCACCAATAAAGCCTTGCCTGAATTTCTTGTCTGGACTCTGATCAATTTCTAATGATTAAGGAGGCCAAGAACCCTGGTTGGTAACAATACTAAAAATTACATATAGAACATAAATAGATGGGGTAGAGAGAAAGTTCTTCCTAGCAGGAGAGTACCAACTAATAACAGAAGCAATATAAGAATTAGAAAAAACTGAATCCTAATGAAGGCTAAAGCCATCAGGTAAAAGTTCAGGAACAGGATATATAGTCTCAAAGTATCTCTACTCAGGAGACTGAACCAGGAAGAAATAGAAAATATGAACAGACCAATCACAAGTAATGAAATTGAAACTGTGATTAAAAATCTTCCAACAAATAAAATTCCAGGTCCAGATGGCTTCACAGGTGAATTCTACCAAACATTTAGAGAAGAGCTAATACCCATCCTTCTCACACTCCTCCAAAAAATTGCAGAGGAAGGCACACTCCCAAACTCATTCTATGAGACCACCATCACTCTGATACCAAAACCAGACAAAGACACTACAGAAAAAGAAAATTACAGACCAATATCACTGATGAATATAGATGCAAAATTCCTCAACAAAACACTAACAAATAGAATCCAACAACACATTAAAAGGATCATACACCATGATCAAGTGGGTTTTATCCCAGGCAGGGATGCAAGGATTCTTCAATATATGCAAATCAATCAATGTGATACACCATATTAACAAACTGAAAGATAAAAACCATATGATCATCTCAATAAATGCAGAAAAAGCTTTTGACAAAACTTTTGACAGAAAGTGGGCATAGAGGGAACCTACCTCAACATAATAAAGGCCATATACAACAAACCCACAGCAAGCATCATTCTCAATGGTGAAAAACTGAAAGCATTTCCTCTAAGATCAGGAACGAGACAAGGATGTCCACTCTTGCCACTATTATTTAACATAGTTTTGGAATTCCTAGCAATGGCAATCAGAGAAAAGAAAGAAATAAAAGAAATGCAAATTGGAAAAGAAGAAGTAAAACTGTCACTGTTTGCAGATAACATGATAGTATACATAGATAATCCTAAAGATGCCACCAGAAAACTACTAGAGCTAATCAATGAATTTGGTAAAGTAGCAGGATACAAAAATAATGCACAGAAACCTCTTGCATTCCTATACAATAACAATGAAAGATCAGAAAGAGAAATTAAGGAAACAATCCCATTCACCACTGCAATATAAAGAATAAAATACCTAGGAATAAACCTACCTAAGGAGGTAAAAGACCTGAACTCAGAAAAATATAAGACTTTGATGAAAGAAATCAAAGATGACACAAACAGATAGAGAGATATACCATGTTCTTGGATTGGAAGAATCAGTATTGTGAAAATGACTATACTACCCAAAGCAATCTACAGGTTCAATGCAATCCCTGTCAAATTACCAATGGCATTTTTTACAGAACTAGAATAAAAAATCTTAAAATTTGTATGGAGACACAAAAGACCCTGAATAGCCAAAGCAATCTTGAGAGAAAAAAAACAGACCTGGAGGAATCAGACTCCCTGACTTCAGACTATACTTCAAAGCTACAGTAATCAAGACAATATGGTACTGGCACAAAAACAAAAATATAGATCAATGGAACAGGATACAAAGCCCAGAGATAAACCCACACACCTATGGTCAACTAATCTATGACAAAAGAGGCAAGGATATACAATGAAGAAAAGACAGTCTCTTCAATAAGTGGTGCTGGGAAAACTGACCAGTTACATGTAAATGAATGAAATTAGGACACTCCCTAACACTATACACAAAAATAAACTCCAAATGGATTAAAGACCTAAATGTTAGACTGGACACTATAAAACTCTTAGAGGAAAATATAGGAAGAACACTCTTCGACATAAATCACAGCAAGATCTTTTTTGTCCCACCTCCTAGAGTAATGGAAATAAAAACAAAAATAAACAAATGGGACTTAATGAAACTGAAACGCTTTTGCACAGCAAAGGAAACTATAAACAAAATGAAAAGACAACCCTCAGAATGGGAGAAAATATTGCAAACAAATCAACAAAGGATTAATCTCCAAAATATATAAACAGCTCATGCAGCTCAATATTAAAAAAAAAACCCAATCAAAAAATGAGCAGAAGACCTACATAGACATTTCTCCAAAGAAGACATACAGATGGCCAAGAAGCACATGAAAAGCTGCTCAGTGTCACTAATTTTGGAGAAATGAAATTCAAAACTACAAAGTAGTATCACCTCACACCAGTTAGAATGGGCATTATCAGAAAATCTACAAACAACAAATGCTGGAGAGGGTGTGGAGAAAAGGGAACCCTCTTGCACTGTTGTTGGGAATGTAAATTGATACAGCCACTATGGAGAACAGTATGGAGGTTCCTTAAAAAACTGAAAATAGAATTCTCATATGATGCAGCAATCCCGCAACTGGACATATACCCAGAGAAAACCATAATTCAAAAAGACACATGCACCCCAATGTTCATTTACAATAGCCAGGTCATGGAAGCAACCTAAATGCCCACCGACAGACGAATGGATAAAGAAGATGTGGTACACATATACAATGGAATATTACTCAGCCATAAAAAGGAACGAAACTGGGTCATTTGTAGAGACGTGGATGGACCCAGAGACTGTCATACAGAGTGAAGTAAGTCAGAAAGAGAAAAACAAGTATAGTATATTAATGCCTATATGTGGAATCTAGAAAAATGGTACAGATGAACTAGTGTGCAAGGCAGACACAGATGTAGAGAACAAATATATGGGCACCAAGAGGGGAAAACAGTGGGGGTGGTGGGGGTGGTGGGATGAATTGGGAAATTGGGATTGACATATATACACTAATATGTATAAAATAGGTAACTAATAAGAACTTGCTGTATAAATAAATAATTTTTTTTAAAAAAAGGACTACAAAATAAATATCTGCAGTCTTCAAATATCAATGTCAGAAAAGACAAAGAAAAGCTGAGAAAATGTCCTATATAAAGGAAACCAAAAAGGCATACATCGGGCTTCCCTGGTGGCGCAGTGGTTAAGAATCTGCCTGCCAATGCAGGGCACACGGGTTCGAGCCCTGGTCTGGGAAGATCCCACATGCCACGGAGCAACTAAGCCCGTGAGCCACAACTACTGAGCCTGTGAGTCTGGAGCCTGTGCTCCGCAACGGGAGAGGCCGCGACAGTAAGAGGCCCGCGCACCGCGATGAAGAGCGGCCCCCACTTGCCGCAACTGGAGAAAGCCCTCGCACAGAAACGAAGACCCAACACAGCCAAAAATAAAAATAAATAAATAAATAAGATTAAAAAAAAAAAAAAAGTCTCAGTATAAAAAAAAAAAAAAAAAAAAAAAAGGCATACATCTACATATAGTACATGACTCTGGGTTACATTCTGGATTGAAAATTAACAATGTTATAAGAACAAAGTTATAAAGGAGAGTGCATTAATTTTGCACTAATCTGGGCAAGAAAGAATGAGTTTGGGATGAAGGTACTAGCTGTGGAAATTAATATAAAATATGTTCAAAAACAGTATTGTATCTATGCTAAATTTCCTAAATTTGATAACTGTAATGGGTAATATAAGAAAATTTTCTTATTCTTAGAAGATCCATGTAGAAGTATTTAGGGATGGAATATTGTGATGTCCATATCTTACTCTCAACTGGTTCAACAAAAATGAAGAAGAATATTATAAATGATGATGGCAATGATAGACAGATAGATAGATATATACATAGATAGATACATAGATACATAAATAGATACATAGATAGATAGAGATATAAAGCAAATGTGGCAAAAATGTTAAATAATGGGTGCATATAGGTGAAGGGTACTTGGTGTTAATTGTAGTTTTCTTGGAATTTTTCTGTAGCTTTGATATTTTTAAAATAAAAAGCTTAAAAGTTTGAAAAGAATATATCTATTAAAACGTTTTTAGTTTTAATATGCATATCTTAGTTCTAACAAATCAGAAATATCAGCTATCAATGTGCTATAATGAATCCTTTGTTAGCCAGAAGCAAAAATACAATTGAACTGTCACTACTTACTTATTTTGAAGTACAGACAGTTATTTGGCAATAGACGCTAATCATACTGGCTTATTTAAACTGATTTGTTATGAAAAGATGTCCTAGGGAAGAACAGGGGTGGGGGGATCTAAAACTTTGCAAGAGAATAAAAATTTACACTTAAAAATAGAAGACAATAGACTACAGGGGGACAAGGGAGAAGAAAGGAGGGCAGATTGGAGGCACTAATTTTGTATGGACAGGAAAGCATGAGTTTGGGACTAGGGCAATAGCTGTGGAGGAAGTGAGAACTGAGGAGACTCAATATATTTTCAGAGTAGATCTATGATGAGGCTAATGGACTGGATATGGGGTATGAGAGAGAGAGAGGAGTCAATGGTCACTCCAAAGTTTTGGACCTGAGTAAGAAAATGAGTATGAATAGATGCTTATAGGAGGACAAACCCTGGTAGGCAACTCTATATAAAATGACCTCTTCGAAGGAAGGGAGGATGAGGGGCTTCTGAGATGCTGGTGAGATTCTATATTTTGATCTGGGAGATGGTTATAAGGCAACATCACTACAGATGCTATGGACATTAAAAGAATAACAAGGGAACACTGTGAAAGACTGTATGGTCACAAAACTATGGACTTTGGGTGATTATGATGTGTCTATATAGGTTCATCTATCACAACAAATGCACCACTCTGGTGAGGGATGTTAGTAATGGGAGAGGTTATGGATGTGTGGAAGCAGAGGGTATATGGGAAAGCTCTATACCTGACCTTCAGTTTTGCTGTGAGCCTTAAACTGTTCTAAAAAATAAAGTCTTAATAATTTTTTTTTAAATGGTTAGATAACCTCTCACAAGGACCTACACCAAGAAAATGATAGATCCAGATCTCAAATCCAGGTCTTTCTGACTCCATGGAACTGTGATCTTAACCATTTTATCCTACAATACTTCTCAGAGAGATGCCTCTCAGAGATGCAACTCGTGACAGTGGCCAGCTGGAAATGAAAAGATTGGACTCAAGAGAAAGGAGTTGGATGGAGATGTACTCTCAGTTAACCTGGCCATGTCCGTCAGTTATCCATTTAAGGAACTCCCATTTGGAGCCTGGGATTTACTAAAGGTGAAAAGTCTTCCATGGATGCAATTCCTGGTGAAAAGCCATCTACAGGATAAGTGCAGTGGATTTGAAATCAGACCTATCCATGCTTATTTGATCTTCCAAAAAGTAACTGCCTGTTACAAAATCGGAACACATTTCTAGAGTAACTTGACATCATCTCAAAGAATCTTCAAGTCTTAACATATACAACTTTCAGACAGAATATAACTGAAGAAAAGACAGAAGTTTACAGAAATTCACAACGGCTGAATTTCTGGAATAAAAACTTAGTATTCAACTGTTCCCTTGACTCTGAGATAAAAAGGCCTTTACAATAGCCAGGATATATTGGAAAGAGTTACAGCTGTGCTACCCTGGGGGAACAAGCTTAAAAGGCAGTGAAAATGCACTAATCTTCCCAATTTGAGGAATTCTAGAAGGAAAAAATGCCTGAATTTGCAAGCAAAGAACACTTTTATCTCCTTATTAGCTGAAATTAAAAAGGTCCCCAGCTATTGCACCTGTACACATATCCACCTGCTAGAAGGTATAGAAAAACAATCAAATCACTCTGTGATGCATTCATGGTGGAATAGATAAATCCTCTTCTCCCTGTCCTATTTCACTTGCATCTTACATGTGACCCTGACTGCATGAGCAATTCCTCGCAAATAAAAGCTGCAGGAACATTCAGTACTCATTTATTATTCCATCGTCATAGGCCTGACATACCCAACACAAAATGTAATTATGTACAGCACCATAAACAACGTTATCTCCAGCTACTACTGTGGATAAATCTCAGTTTCAAAGGACACTACTGGAAAAAAAATACAGTAATGAAACTTCATAAATGGAGTGCAAAGTGTCACCTGAAGAGCGTAGGAATGTTTGAATGCCAGGTTAGAAGAGAGAGAAGGGAGGGATGGGGAGAGAGAGGGAGAAAGAAATAGGAGGGAAGTTCAAGGAAGGATCAAGGGGGAAGAGTGAGAACCATGGCTTCTGAATTTTGCTATCCCAATGCATAACTAAGAATATGTTAAGGAGTCAGAATTGCATTTTGAAATGTGTTTTTAATACATTTCAAAGTTTAGTTACATCTTAAATAAAAAGTAATTCTTTAAACTCATGATGCTCACTCCAACCCAAAATTTACTTAAACTACTTCTTGCTATATAAAGTTACAGTAAAATCAACTTTTCCTGGAGCAATTCTAAGATGAGCATCCACAGCAACTTGAACACCTGTCGTCTGCTACACTGTAAACAGTCATATCAACTACATCATAACTACTGCGATTTGAAAGAAGAAACACGAAGACAGGACATAGTAATCGTAGATGTCAAAATTATGACATGGTGACAATAACAAGGAATTTCAGTAGTAATGCCAGAGAACTCACAGTACATTCAAGTCCAAGGTACCAGCTGCCCATGGAGCCTGGTGCCACATGTCAAACTAGCAGATGTCAAGAAAGCAGTGATTGTAACGACAACATCAGGGTCAGCCGACAGACCTTAATTGACAAACACTTGCCTGTGTCAGCTGCTGATACTGATGAGCTGCAAAGACGACAAAGCATTGCACAATTATGCCCTCCTTCCTTCCGCTTCCCCAACAACTCTGGACCAGAAATAGAAATGCATCTGTTATTTCAATCTCATCTGAATATATCAACCTGTCTCAACCTTAGCAGTGTTCTAAGAGAAACTCTTTGTCTGAAAATGGAGGGAAGCCCTATTTTAAAGGCTATGAAAAGGGCCTAATCTGGTTCGGTTGCAAAAGTGTCACTCTTTCAAATGATATGTATGTATGTATGCATGCATGTATATACATGTGTGTGTATATGAATATATATGTATATATCAAATGACTAAGATTGACAGAAACAACCTTAAATTGAAAGCCTTAAGTAAAAACCTCAGATTTACAATAGCATCTACATTAAATTAAGTGGCACTCTCAAGTAAACTCAAGGAATTTTGCTAGGTATCATCTATGTGCCAGGAACTAAGGAAATAAAAATGAGAAGGTCTGTTCTTGCTCTCACTTGAATTCATAGCCTTAGGAGAGAAAGAGACAGACAAACACAAAATATTACACAATGAGGTAACTGCTACGTTAATCCATAGATGGGGAAAATGCTATGCTCATTCATAGATGGGGAGAAAATATTTGTAGTACATAAAATCGAAAAAAAAGGATTTAGAAGTCAAAAATATATTTTAAGGGCTCCACAAATCAGCTTTTAAGAAATGGAATAATTACTTAAGAAAAAGTTTTAAAAAATGAAATGGAATAATTAGCAAATTATGGAAGGAGAAAATTCACAGAATGAGAAACACAAATGACAAAAACAAACAGGAAAAGTTATGCAATCTTCCTAGTAATCAGGAAAGCACAAATGAAACCCATAATGAAATGTCATATCCTCCCCACCAAATTGGCAACATTAGATGCAGCCAGGATGCAGAGCAACAGGTAACATCACACACAGCTAAAGGGAGAGTAAGGCCACCTTGGAAAGCAGTTTGGCAATACCTCAGAACAGGAGACTATAGGTACACTCAATGACCAGCAGTCTCATCCCTAGATGTATACCCTAGAGAAGCTCCTGCACCTGGCCCAAGAAATCATGTACGTGAATATTGTATTGATGTTTTACATTAGAGGAAAATGAGAAGAAAGTAATCTAAATGCCCATCAACTTAAGAATAGATAAATAATTTGATGTATTTATCCGTGAAATAGTACAAAGCAATAAAATTAATTCCCTAGAATTATATGTATCAACCTACCTGTCCCTTAAGAGTAGAATATTGTGAAAATAGCAAATTATAAAAGAATAACTACCATAACATGATTTGTGTAGTATTCAAAAAACCACAAAACCAGCTATATATAATTTTATAGATTATAGGTGGTATTAGTATAAAATGCTCATGAAAATTATGAACACTAAACCCAAGATAGTAAACTCTGGGCAAGAGTGAGAAAAATAAGATAGAAAGAGGTAGATAAGAAGTTTCCTTTAATATTGAAAGGTCATTATTTCTCTTTCTTACGGATCAGAACTACTTTAAGATACTAACAATAAACTCCAAAATTGCAACAAAAGCAGAGGTAAAGGAGCAATTGGTTCTGCCTCAAGGTAAATAACACTGAAATTAAAGTGAATAAAATGATGGTGGGTCATTATGGTATCAAAAAATAAATCTGCCACGGAGAAGTCAGAATATCCTAAATTTTTTGATAAAAATATATTCATCCAAACACTGATTTAGAGGGCTCACTGCTTTCTATTCATTTGCTTGCAACTGAGACTCTGAACATAGTTGCTATGATCAAATATTCGATGTAATCTGCACAAGCATTAAATGTCCTTCTTTTCATCACCATGGATGGAAACCTGGGAGCATCTTACGAATGTGAAGGTAGCACCTCCCCAGGATCTTGCTCCTCTTGAAAATCAAACTGCTTGACAGCAACTCACTTACAGAGCAAAATCTTTTCTGTGATTCTGAACAGTGCTTCATCCCATCAGTGGGTAGCCATGGAGAGATGTTGAGAGCAAGAGACAGATGGCATCTGTCTGTTGATGTCGCCATGCAGTAGTTCAGCAGTGTAGTCAACAAACACTTATTAATCACCTACTGTGTTCAGCCACTGTCATGAGCAAATGGAGGGAGGTGAATTGCAAGTAATCTACTGCTTGCAGGAAGCTCCCAGAGAGACTCGTGAATAAACGAGGGCACCAGAGGGGGGTACATCAGTGCCAGAGGGGACCAGGGGAGGTGGGGAGGCTGGTCTGAACAGTAAAATAAAATAAAATGGCCCTTCACAGAAGTTTTGAAGGGCACTTCAGGCAGAATCACAAAATCATGACTCTTAGAGTTGCAATAGAGCTCGTTTAAAACAAGGCCTGTGAGGTCAGGGTGAGGAAGATTGGGGGAAGCAGGGCATAAAAGGAGGTGAAATAAATGTTCTTTCACCAAGACTGGTGATGAAGTCTTGTCCAGGAAAAACTGGTCTGACTCAAGTGAAACAGAAAGTGCACAGTACTTTCAAAGTTTCTTCTGGTTCTTTGGGTAGATGGTATATCTATATCTATATCTATATCTACATCATCTATATCTATATACCTATATCTATATCTTTATCTAGATAGATAGATATAATTTTTTCTAAGACAAAAATTTATATATCTATCTGTAGGATAGAGAACCCAGAAATAAAACCCACCCACTTATGACCAATTAATCTATGACAAAGGAGGCAAGAGTATACAGTGGAGAGAAGACAGACTCCTCAATAACTGGTGCTGGAAAACTGGACAGCTACGTGTAAAACAATGAAATTAGAACAGTCACAGCATATACAAAAATAAATTCAAAATGGATTAAAGACATAAATGTAAGATACTATAAAACTCCTAGAGGAAAACATAGGCAGAGCACTCTGACATAAATTGCAGCAATATTTTTTTGGATACATCTACTAAAGAAAAGAAAATAAAAGCAAAACTAAACAGGACCTAATTAAACTTAAAAGCTTTTGCACAGAAAAGGAAACCATCAACAAAATGAAAAGAAAGCCTACTGAATGGGAGAAAATATTTGCAAATGATATGACCAATAAGGGGTTAATATCCAACATATATAAACAGCTCATATGACTCAATATCAAAAAAAAAAAAACCAAGTAACTCAATTTTAAAAATGGGCATAATCTTAGAGGGGTGGGATAGGGAGGGTGGGAGGGAGATGCAAGAGGGAGGAGATATGGGGATATATGTGTAGCTGATTCACTTTGTTATACAGCAGAAACTAACACACCATTGTAAAGCAATTATATTCCAACAAAGATGTTAAAAAAAATGGGCAGAAGAACTGAACAGACATTTTTTCTAAGAGGACATGTAGATGGAGAATAGGCACATGAAAAGATGCTCAACATCGCTAATCATCAAGGAAAGGTAAATGGAAACCAGTGAGATATCACCTCACACCTATCAGAATGGTTATCATCAAAAAGAACACAAATAACAAATGTTGGCAAGGATGTGGAGAAAAGGGAACCCTTGTACACTCTTGGCGGGAATGTAAATTGGTGCAGCCACTGTGGAAAACAGTATGGAGGTTTCTCAAAAAACTAAAAATAAAACTACCATGTGACCCAGCAATCCACTCCTGCATATATGTCTGAAAAAAACAAAAACACTAAAATTTGAAAAGATAAATGCACCTCAATGTTCATAGCAGCATTACTTATAATAGTCAAGATATGGAAGCAATCTAAACATCCATCAACAGATGAATGGATAAAGAAGATGTGGTACATATATAATTTTTTCTCAGACAAAAATTTATATATATATATATCCATATATATATAGATATATATATGGATATATATATATAGAGAGAGAGAGCAATGATAGGTAGATAAATAGATTTTTAAATCTGTTAAAATCTATTAATCTATTAAAGGTTAATAAAGGGGCTTAATCTAATGACTTTGTTGTAAAAGTCAGAATATAAATATATGAAAAATATAAATATCAATTTGAAATATAAATATGTAAATTTAAAAATATAACTTTTTATCTGAGAACATCTAAGAGCCCTGGGAAAGGCCAGGGAGAGGAGAGGGTGAAACAAAGCATCTACTGTGTGCTCTACATAATAAAGTCATAAGCATTTGGGGGTTTAGAGTCTAAAGGAGGTGAAAGAAGCAAAGGCACTGGGGGAAGGGTGTTCAGGGTTCTAGAATGAGAAGAGGCACCCAGTAGAAGTCTTGGGGAAGGGGTATTGTATTGCATTAGGAATTACAAAATGGCAGGTGGCCAGAGCCCAATGAAAAAGCCCCACAGCTGGTGATAGCAGAGAAATTTCTAAGAACAGAATGTTCTGTACCCAATGTCAAGTACTTCCCATCCTGTGCTACATTGTAGATCCACCCCCACTGACTTTCTAATCTCCAGTAAAAGTCAACTCCATACAACAGTGCTGTGTTAGTGGCATTTGGAGGAATGCAGTGAGAGGGACCATTTCTAATGTGAGATTAAACAACATGAAAAGAGGAAGAGTGACAACCAGCATGATGGTTGAAGATCCATCAGAGAATGGTAATGGTAAAGGTGATGTTTCACAGCTTAAGTGTTTTCAAATATTCAAGACATCATAACTGCTCTACTTATTATATATGTATACATGTAAAAGACGGGACCAATACTACAAATAACAAATGGTGTAGAGGGTGTGGAGAAAAGGGAACCCTCCTAATATGATCCATCAATCCCACTCCTGTGCATATATCCAGACAAAACTATAATTCAAAAGATACATGCACCCCTACATTCATAGCATTTCTTCATCCTCCTGCTGCGTGCACCTAGCTCCCTGAGTGTGCCTCTGCAGCTTCTGGATGTTCCATGACTGACAAGGAACACTGGTGTGAGAGCGGCCTACTAGGGAGAGAATCTGCAGACATATACATGTGGAAGCCACCTGCCATGTGTAAGATACATTATAGAAAGACTCAAATGGCAAAGAACTGATTGAGACCTCTGGCTAACAACCAGTGAGGAACTGACCTTCTCAGTCTGCCAGCTTCTGAGGAACTGGCTCCTGCCAACAACAGCCATGTGACTGATAGGGCCTTGGTGCTCTGGCCAGGTGTCAGGCCCGAGCCTCTGAGGTGGGAGAGATGAGTTCAGGACACTGGACCACCAGAGAACTCCTGGACCCACATAATATCTATCAGCAAAAGCTCTCCCAGAGATCTCCATCTCAACACTAAGACCCAGCTCCACTCAACGACCAGCAAGCTACAGTGCTAGACACCCCATGTCAAACAACTAGCAAGACAGGAACACAACCCCACCCATTAGCAGACAGGCTGCCTAAAATCATACTAAGTTCACAGACAACCCAAAACACACCACTGGACGCAGTCCTGCTCACCAGAAAGACAAGATCCAGCCTCATCCACCAGAACAAAGGCACAAGTCCCCTCCACCAGGAAGCCTACACAACCAACTGAACCAAACTTACCCAACCTTAGACACCAAAAACAATGGGAATTACGAACCTGCAGCCTGTGAAAAGGAGACCTCAAACACAGTAAGTTAAGCAAAATGAGAAAACACAGAGATAAGCAGGAGATTAAGGAGCAAGGTAAAAATCCATCACACCAAACAAATGAAGAGGAAATAGGCAGTCTACCTGAAAAAGAATTCAGAGTAATGATAGTAAAGATGATCCAACATCTTGGAAATAGAATGGGGAAAATACAAGAAACGTTTAACAAAGACCTAGAAGAACTAAAGAGCAAACAAACAATGATGAACAACACAATAAATGAAATTAAAAATTCTCTAGAAAGAATCAATAGCAGAATAACTGAGGCAGAAGAACGGATAAGTGACCTGGAAGATAAAACAGTGGAAATAACTACTGCAGAGCAGAAAAAAAAAAAAAAAAAAAAGAATGAAAAGAATTGAGGACAGTCTCAGAGACCTCTGGGACAACATTAAATGCACCAACATTCATATTATAGGGGTCTCAGAAGAAGAAGAGAAAAAGAAAGGGACTGAGAAAATATTTGAAGAAATTATAGTTGAAAACTTCCCTAATATGGGAAAAGAAATAGTCAGTCAAGTCCAGGAAGCACAGAGAGTCCCATACAGGATAAATCCAAGGAGAAACATGCCAAGACACATATTAATCAAACTATCAAAAAATAATTACAAAGAAGAAATATTAAAAGCAGCAAGGGAAAAGCAACAAATAAGATACAAGGGAATGCCCATAAGGTTAACAGCTAATCTTTCAGCAGAAACTCTGCAAACCAGAAGGGAGTGGCAGGACATATTTAACTTGATGAAAGGGAAAAACCTACAAACAAGATTACTCTACCAAGCAAGGATCTCATTCAGATTCGATGGAGAAATTAAAACCTTTACAGACATGCAAAAGGTAAGAGAATTCAGCACCACCAAACCAGCTTTACAACAAATGCTAAAGGAACTTCTCTAGGCAGGAAACACAAGAGAAGGAAAAGACCTACAATAACAAACCCAAAAAATTAAGAAAATGATAATAGGAACATACATATCGATAATTAGCTTAAATGTAAATGGATTATATGCTCCAACCAAAAGACACAGACTGGCTGAATGGATACAAAAAAAAGACTCATATGCATGCTGTCTACAAAAGACCCACTTCAGACCTAGGGACACATACAGACTGAAAGTGAGGGGATGGAAAAAGATATGCCATGCAAATGGAAATCAAAAGAAAGCTGGAGGAGATTAACCAAGATGGCGGAGTAGAAGGACGTGCTCTCACTCCCTCTTGCGAGAGCACCAGAATCACAACTGGCTGCTGGACAATCATTGACAGGAAGACCCTGGACTTCACCAAGGAGGATACCCCACGTCCAAGGACAGAGGAGAAGCCACAGTGAGATGGTAGGAGGGGCGCAATCAGAGTAAAATCAAATCCCATAACTGCTGGGTGGGTGGCTCACAGACTGGCGAACACTTATATCACAGAAGTCCACCCACTGGAGTGAAAGTTCTGAGCCCCACGTCAGGCTTCCCAACCTGGGGGCCCGGCTACGGGAGGAGGAATTCCTAGAGAATCAGACTTTGAAGCCTAGTGGGAATTGATTGCAGGACTTTGACAGGACTGGGGGAAACAGAGACCCCACTCTTGGAGGGCACACACAAAGTAATGTGTGCATCGGGACCCAGAGGAAGGAGCAGTGACCCTGGGGGAGACTGAACCAGACCTACCTGCTGGTGTTGGGGGGTCTCCTGCAGAGGAGAGTGGTGGCTCTGTTTCACCGTGGGGATAAGGACACTGGCAGCAGAGGTTCTGGGAAGTTCTCCTTGGCGTGAGCCCTCCCAGAGTCTGCCATTAACCCTACCAAAGAGCACGGGTAGGCTCCAGTGTTGGGTTGCCTCAGGCGAAACAACCAACAGGGAGGGAACCCAGCCCCACCCAGCCCCACCCATCAACAGTCAAGTGGATTAAGGTTTTACTGAGCTCTGACCGCCACAGCAACAGGGAGGGAACCCAGCCCCACCCATCAACAGTCAAGTGGATTAAGGTTTTACTGAGCTCTGACCGCCACAGCAACAGTCAGCTCTACCCACCACCAGAGCCTCCCATCAAGCCTCTTAGATAGCCTCAACCACCAGAGGGCAGACAACAGAAGCAAGAAAAACTACAATCTTGCAGCCTGTGGACCAAAAACCACAGTTACAGAAAGATAGAGAAGATGAAAGGCAGAGGGCTATGTACCAGATGAAGGAACAAGAAAAAACTCCAGAAAAACAACTAAATGAAGTGGAGATAGGCAACCTTGTAGAAAAAGAATTCAGAATAATGATAGTGAAGATGATCCAGGACCTCGGAATAAGAATGGAGGCAAAGATTGAGAAGATGCAAGAAATGATTAACAAAGACCTAGAAGAATTAAAGAAAAAACAAACAGAGATGACCAATACAATAACTGAAATGAAAACTACGCTAGAAGGAATCAATAGCAGAATAACTGAGGCAGAAGAACGGATAAGTGACCTGGAAGACAAAATGGTGGAATTCACTGCTGCGGAACAGACTAAAGAAAAAAGAATGAAAAGAAATGAAGACAGCCTAAGAGACCTCTGGGACAACATTAAACGCAACAACATTCGCATTATAGGGGTCCCAGAAGGAGAAGAGAGAGGGAAAGGACCAGAGAAAATATTTGAAGAGATTATAGTTGAAAACTTCCCTAACATGGGAAAGGAAATAGCCACCCAAGTCCGGAAGCGCAGAGAGTCCCATACAGAATAAACCCAAGGAGAAACACGCCGAGACACATAGTAATCAAAGTGGCAAAAATTAAAGACAAGAAAAAGTATTGAAAGCAGCAAGGGAAAAACGACAAATAACATACAAGGGAACTCCCATAAGGTTAACAGCTGATTTCTCAGCAGAAACTCTGCAAGCCAGAAGGGAGTGGCATGATATACTTAAAGTGATGAAAGGGAAGAACCTACAACCAAGATTGCTCTACCCGGCAAGGATCTCATTTAGATTTTGGGTCACAAATCAAGCCTCAGTAAATTTAAGAAAATTGAAATCATATCAAGCATCTTTTCTGACCACAACGCTATGAGATTAGAAATGAATTACAGGGAAAAAAACATAAAAAAGACAAACACATGGAGGCTAAACAATACGTTACTAAATAACCAGGAGATCACTGAAGAAATCAAAGAGGAAATAAAAAAATACCTAGAGACAAATGACAATGAAAACACGACGACCCAAAACCTATGGGATGCAGCAAAAGCAGTTTTAAGAGGGAAGTTTATAGCTATACAAGCCTACCTAAAGAAACAAGAAAAATCTCAAATAAACAATCTAACCTTACACCTAAAGGAACTAGAGAAAGAAGAACAAACAAAACCCAAAGTTAGCAGAAGGAAAGAAATCATAAAGAGCAGAGCAGAAATAAATGAAATAGAAACAAAGAAAACAATAGCAAAGATCAATAAAACTAAAAGCTGGTTCTTTGAGAAGATAAACAAAATTGATAAGCCATTAGCCAGACTCATCAAGAAAAAGAGGGAGAGGACTCAAATCAATAAAATCAGAAATGAAAAAGGAGAAGTTACAACAGACACCACAGAAATACAAAGCATCCTAAGAGACTACTACAAACAACTTTATGCCAATAAAATGGACAACCTGGAAGAAATGGACAAATTCTTAGAAAGGTATAACCTTCCAAGACTGAATCAGGAAGAAACAGAAAATATGAACAGACCAATCACAAGTAATGAAATTGAAACTGTGATTAAAAATCTTCCAACAAACAAAAGTCCAGGACCAGATGGCTTCACAGGTGAATTCTATCAAACATTTAGAGAAGAGCTAACACCCATCCTTCTCAAACTCTTCCAAAAAATTGCAGAGGAAGGAACACTCCCAAACTCATTCTATGAGGCCACCATCACCCTGATACCAAAACCAGACAAAGACACTACAAAAAAAGAAAATTACAGACCAATATCACTGATGAATATAGATGCAAAAATCCTCAACAAAATACTAGCAAACAGAATCCAACAACACATTAAAAGGATCATACACCACGATCAAGTGGGATTTATCCCAGGGATGCAAGGATTCTTCAATATACGCAAATCAATCAATGTGATACACCATATTAACAAATTGAAGAATAAAAACCATATGATCATCTCAATAGATGCAGAAAAAGCTTTTGACAAAATTCAACACCCATTTCTGATAAAAACTCTCCAGAAAGTGGGCATAGACGGAACCTACTTCAACATAATAAAGGCCATATATGACAAACACACAGCAAACATCATTCTCAATGGTGAAAAACTGAAAGCATTTCCTCTAAGATCAGGAACGAGACAAGGATGTCCACTCTCACCACTATTATTCAACATAGTTCTGGAAGTCCTAGCCACGGCAATCAGAGAAGAAAAAGAAATAAAAGGAATACAAATTGGAAAAGAAGAAGTAAAACTGTCACTGTTTGCGGATGACATGATACTATACATAGAGAATCCTAAAATTGCCACCAAAAAACTGCTAGAGCTAATTAATGAATATGGTAAAGTTGCAGGATACAAAATTAATGCACAGAAATCTCTTCCATTCCTCTACATTAATGATGAAAAATCTGAAAGAGAAATTATGGAAACACTCCCATTTACCATTGCAACAAAAAGAATAAAATACCTAGGAATAAACCTACCTAGGGAGACAAAAGACCTGTATGCAGAAAACTATAAGACACTGATGAAAGAAATTAAAGATGATACCAACAGATGGAGAGATATACCATGTTCTTGGATTGGAAGAATCAACATTGTGAAACTGAGTATACTACCCAAAGCAATCTACAGATTCAATGCAATCCCTATCAAATTACCAATGGCATTTTTTACAGAGCTAGAACAAATCATCTTAAAATTTGTATGGAGACACAAAAGACCCCGAATAGCCAAAGCAGTCTTGAGGCAAAAAAATGGAGCGGGAGGAATCAGACTCCCTGACTTCAGACTATACTACAAAGCTACAGTAATCAAGACAATATGGTACTGGCACAAAAACAGAAACATAGATCAATGGAACAAGATAGAAAGCCCAGAGATTAACACACGCACCTATGGTCAACTAATCTATGACAAAGGAGGCAAAGATATACAATGGAGAAAAGACAGTCTCTTCAATAAGTGGTGCTGGGAAAACTGGACAGCTACATGTAAAAGAATGAAATTAGAATACTCCCTAACACCATACACAAAAATAAACTCAAAATGGATTAGAGACCTAAATATAAGACTGGACACTATAAAACTCTTAGAGGAAAACATAGGAAGAACACTCTTTGACATAAATCACAGCAAGATCTTTTTTGATCCACCTCCTAGAGTAATGGAAATAAAAACAAAAATAAACAAGTGGGACCTAATGAAACTTCAAAGCTTTTGCACAGCAAAGGAAACCATAAACAAGACGAAAAGACAACCCTCAGAATGGGAGAAAATATTTGCAAATGAATCAACGGACAAAGGATTAATCTCCAAAATATATAAACAGCTCATTCAGCTCAATATCAAAGAAACAAACACCCCAATCCAAAAATGGGCAGAAGACCTAAATAGACATTTCTCCAAAGAAGACATACAGACGGCCACGAAGCACATGAAAAGATGCTCAACATCACTAATTATTAGAGAAATGCAAATCAAAACTACAATGAGGTATCACCTCACTCCTGTTAGAATGGGCATCATCAGAAAATCTACAAACAACAAATTCTGGAGAGGGTGTGGAGAAAAGGGAACCCTCTTGCACTGTTGGTGGGAATGTAAATTGATACAGCCACTATGGAGAACAATATGGAGGTTCCTTAAAAAACTAAAAATAGAATTACCATATGACCCAGCAATCCCACTACTGGGCATATACCCAGAGAAAACCGTAATTCAAAAAGACACATGCACCCGAATGTTCATTGCAGCACTATTTACAATAGCCAGGTCATGGAAGCAACCTAAATGCCCATCAACAGACGAATGGATAAAGAAGTTGCGGTACATATATACAATGGAATATTACTCAGACATAAAAAGGAACGAAATTGAGTCATTTGTTGAGACGTGGATGGATCTAGAGACTGTCATACAGAGTGAAGTAAGTCAGAAAGAGAAAAACAAATATCGTATATTAATGCATGTATGTGGAACCTAGAAAAATGGTACAGATGAGCCAGTTTGCAGGGCAGAAGTTGAGACACAGATGTAGAGAATGGACATATGGAAACCAAGGGGGGAAAACTGCGGTGAGGTGGGGATGGTGGTGTGCTGAATTGGGCGATTGGGATTGACATGTATACACTGATGTATATAAAATTGATGCCTAATAAGAACCTGCAGTATAAAAAAACAAACAAACAAACAAAAAAAGAAAGCTGGAGTAGCATTTCTCATATCAGACAAAATAGACTTTAAAATAAAGACTATTACAAGAGACAAAGAAGGACACTACATAATGATCAAGGGATCAATCCAAGAAGAAGATATAACAATTACAAACATTTATGCACCCAACATAGGAGCACCTCAATACATAAGAAAAATGCTAACAACCATAAAAGGGGAAATTGACAGTAACACAGTATAGTAGGGGACTTTAACACCCCACTTGCACCAATGGACAGATCATCCAAAATGAAAATAAATAAGGAAACAGAAGCTTTAAATGATACATTAAACAAGATGGACTTAATGGATATTTATAGGACATTCCATCCAGAAACAACAGAATACACTTTCTTCTCAAGGGCTCATGGAACACTCTCCAGGATAGATCATATCTTGTGTCACAAATCACGTCTTGGTAAGTTTAAGAAAATTGAAATCATGTCAAGTATCTTTTCCAACCACAAGGCTGTGAGACTAGATATCAATTACAGGGAAAAAAATGTAAAAAATACAAACACATGGAGGCTAAACAATATGCTACTAAATAACCAAGAGATCACTGAAGAAATCAAAGAGGAAATCAAAGAATATCTAGAAACAAATGACAATGAAAACACGATGACCCAAAACCTATGGGATGCAGAAAAGCAGTACTAAGAGGGAAGTTCATAACAATACAACACTACTTCAAGAAACAAGAAAAATCTCAAATAAACAACCTAACCTTACACCTAAAGCAATTAGAGAAAGAAGAACAAAAAAGCCCTAAAGTTGGGACTTCCCTGGTGGTACAGTGGTTAAAAATCTGCCTGCCAATGCAGGAGACACAGGTTCGAGCCCTGGTCCAGGAAGATCCCACATGCCATGGAGCAATTTAGCCCGTGCACCACAACTACGGAAGCGCACGTGCCTAGAGCCCATGCTCCGCAACAAGAGAAGCCACCGCAATGAGAAGCCCACACACCACAACGAAGAGTAGACCCCGCTCGCCGCAACTAGGAAAAGCCTGCATGCAGCGATGAAGACTCAACACAGCCAAAAATAAATAAATAAATAAATTTATTTTAAAAAAACCAAAGTTAACAGAAGGAAAGAAATCATAAAGATCAGATAAGAAATAAATGAAAAGAAATGAAGGAAACGATAGCAAAGCTCAATAAAACTAAAAGCTGGTTCTTTGAGAAGATAAACAAAATTGATAAACAATTAACCAGACGCATCAAGGAAAAAAGGGAGAAGACTCAAATCAATAGAATTAGAAATGAAAAAGAAGTAACAACTGTCACTGCAGAAATACAAAGGATCATAAGAGATTACTACAAGCAACTATCTGCCAATAAAATGGACAACCTGGAAGAAATGGACAAATTCTTCGAAAAGTACAACCTTCTGAGACTGAACCAAGAAGAAATAGAAAATATAAACAGACCAATCACAAGCACTGAAATTGAAAATGTTATTAAAAATCTTCCAACAAACAAAAGCCCAGGACCAGATGGATTCACAGGCAAATTCAATCAAACGTTTAGAAAAGAGCTAACACCTATCCTTCTCTAACTCTTCCAAAGTATAACAGAGAGAGGAACATTCCCAAACTCATTCTACGAGGCCACCATCACCCTGACACGAAAAACAAAGATGTCACAAAAAAGAAAACTACAGACCAATATCACGGATGAGCATAGATGCAATAATCCTCAACAAAATACTAGCAAACAGTATCCAACAGCACATTAAAAGGATCATACACCATGATCAAGTGGGGTTTATCCCAGGAATGTGGTATTCTTCAATATACGCAAATCAGTCAATGTGATACACCATATTAACAAACTGAAGGATAAAAACCATATGATCATCTCAATACATGCAGACAAAGCTTTCAACAAAATTCAACACCGGTTTACGATAAAAACTCTCCAGAAAATATGCATAGAGGGAACTTACCTCAACATAATAAAGGCCATATATGACAAACCCACAGCCAACATCGTTCTCAATGATGAAAAACTGAAACCATTTCCACTAAGATCGGGAACAAGTCAAGGTTGCCCACTCTCACCACTATTATTCAACATAGTTTTGGAAGTTTTACCCACAGCAATCAGAGAAGAAAAAGAAATAAAAGGAATCCAAATTAGAAAAGAAGAAGTAAAACTGTCACTTTTTGCAGATGACATGATACTACACATAGATAATCCTAAAGATGTCACCAGAAAACTACTAGAGCTAATCAATGAATTTGGTAAAGTAGCAGGATACAAAATTAATGCACAGAAGTCTCTTGCATTCCTATACAGTAATGATGAAAAATCTGAAAGAGGAATTAAGGAAAAACTCCCATTTACCATTGCAACAAAATGAATAAAATACCTATGAATAAACTTAGCTAATGGGACAAAAGACCTGTATGCAGAAAACTATAAGACACTGATGAAAGAAATTAAAGATAGTACAAAAAGATGGAGAGATATACCATGTTCTTGGATTGGAAGAATCAGTATTGTGAAAATGACTATACCACCCAAAGCAATCTACAGATTCAATGCAATCCCTATCAAACTACCACTGGCATTTTTCACAGAACTAGAACAAAAAGTTGCACAATGTGTATGGAAACACAAAAAACACTGAATAGCCAAAGCAATCTTGAGAAAGAAAAACGGAGCTGGAAGAATCACACTCCCTGATTTCAGACTATACTACAAAGCTACAGTAATCAAGACAGTGGTACTGGCACAAGAACAGAAACATAGATCAATGGAACAGGATATGGTACTGGCACAAGAACAGAGATATAGATCAATGGAACAGGATAGAAAGCCCAGAGATAAACTCATGCACATATGGTCACCTTATCTTTGATAAAGGAGGCAAGAATATACAATGGAGAAAAGACAGCATCTTCAATAAGTGGTACTGGGAAAACTGGATAGCTACATGTGAAAGAATGAAATAAGGACACTCCCTAACACCATACAAAAAAATAAACTCAAAATGGATTAAAGACCTAAACGCAAGACCAAACACCATAAAACTCTTAGAGGAAAACATAGGCAGAACCCTCTATGACATAAATCACAGCAAGATTCTTTTTGACCCACCTCTTAGAGAAATGGAAATAAAAACATAAATAAACAAATGTGACCTAATGAAACTTAAAAGCTTTTGCACAGCAAAGGAAACCATAAACAAGATGAAAAGACAACCCTCAGAATGGGAGAAAATATTTGCAAACGAAGCAACTGACAAAGGATTAATCTCCAAAATATATAAGCAGCTCATGCAGCTCAATATCAAAAAAACATACAACCCAATCCAAAAATGGGCAGAAGACCTACATAGACATTTCTCCAAAGAAGATATACAGATAGCCAACAAACACATGAAAGGATGCTCAACATCACTAATCATTAGAGAAATGCAAATCAAAAGTACATTGAGGTATCACTTCACACTGGTCAGAATGGCCGTCATCAAAAAAATCTACAAACAATAAATGCTGGAGAGGGTGTGGAGAAGAGGGAACACTGTTGCACTGTTGGTGGGAATGTAAATTGATACAGCCACTATGGAGAACAGTATGGAGGTTCCTTAAAAAACTAAAAATAGAACTACCATATGACCCAGCAATCCCACCACTGGGAATATACCCAGAGAAAACCATAATTCAGAAAGAGTCATGTTCCACAATGTTCATTGCAGCACTATTTACAATAGCCAGGACATGGAAACAACCTAAATGTTTATCGACAGAGATGAATGGATAAAGAAGATGTGGTACAGATATATAATGGAATACTACTCAGCCATAAAAAAGAATGAAATAATGCCATTTGCAGCAACATGATACAACTAGAGTTGATCATACTAAATGAAGTAAGTCAGAAAGAGAAAGATAAATACCATATGATTTCACTTATATGTGGAATCTAAAATATAACACAAATGAACTTATCTAGGAAACAGAAACAGACTCCCAGATACAGAGAACAGACTTGTAGTTGCCAAGGCACTGAGGCAGGGAGGGATGGACTGGGAGTTTGGGATTAGCAGATGCAAACTATTATATATAGAATAGATAAACAACAAGGTCCTTCTGTATAGCACAGGGAAGTATATTCAATACCCTGTAATAAACCTTAATGGAAAAGAATATGAAAAAGAATATATATAACTAGATCACTCTGCTGTACACCAGAAAGTAACACATTTTAAATCAACTATACTTCAATTAAAAATTTTTAAAAGAATTGTCCACTAGAAGAATTTGCATTTTTCAATTTTAGCAGTACCCAATATAAAACATAGTAGACAGCAAAAGCTCCGTTTACTCCGAAGAACATGCTTCAGTATGCAGTTAAATTTGAATTTCAGGTAAACACCAAATATGTTTTTAATATAATTATGCCCCAACAAATATTTAGAATGAATAATTTTTAGTATAAGCGTGTTCCAAATAGTTCATGCAACATACTTAAACTACAAAAAAGGATCTGTCATTTATCTGATATTCACATCTAACTAGGCCTCCTGTGTTTCTATTTGCTAAAAAAGGCAACACTATTTCCATGTTTTGTGCCAAGACCCAAACAAGAACTAGAGATCTACTTTGTCTACTAACTGGCTGTGTGGTATTTTATGAGCACATTTTTTTAGGGAGAAATGGGTGAAATGAATTGATTACATATCCATTTTCAAGCACTGTTAACCTAATCTGTGAAAGCCTGAAGCAGTAGGTGTCTCAAAGGGAGTAGCTTTGATACAACAAAGAACTCCCTGCCTGTCAGGAGCAGTAAATGGAACCAGTTGAAACATTTCTGCCAAAATGACAGTAGGTCAGGTGGCCATACAACCTATTCAGGTCATTATTCCATTTTTCTGTTAAACTGATGAGTGAAAACGAGAACAACCTGGACCACAGCAAAGTGGATTCCAGATACATAAAACAATTGATTTTGACCTGAATTTAAAGCTATTTTCTCATTAATGAAAAAATGGTCCATAATCTTCAGTAACAGTTTAAATAATCCAACTACATGTCTGGCAAGAAAACATATGTCCTAAGTCATGTATTTGGAAGATAAATGCTCTTGATTGAGCTTTAGCCATATGTTTCTTAAAGCATTTGCTTGCTTGCTTGCTTGCTTGCTTGCAGACTATAAATGCTGTGCCGAGGTCAGCTGGTGCTCTAAACTGATGCTGCTATGGGTCCCTCTTTTTCATCAGTCCGTAGATGGAAGGCCTTTTCCCAACCTTAATAAGACACACAGTCTCTGACTGCTATAGAGCATGTGGTTTTTAAAGCTTCTTTCCCATTTTAATTTTTTAAGGAAAAGTTGAGTTTGGTATGTTTTTCAAGAAAGAGCACATCAAATAATTATTTTGAATATTGAATATATTAATATAGTCTACTTTTTATAGGTTGACCAGAAATGGTCTAAACCAGGGGTCTGCAACTAAGGTCCACAGACCAATTCTGGCCTGCAACTTAGTTTGGAAAAGGAACTTTTATTGGAACATGACCACACTCGTTTATTTACACATTGTCTTCTGCTACAACTATAGGGTTGAGTAGTTACAGCTACTGTAACTACCCAATATTTTAGTAGCCTAAAATATTGACTACTTTAGTAGTTAAAGCCTAAAATATTGACTCTCTGGTCTTTACACAAAAGGTTTGCCAACCTCTGGTCTAAATAAACATTTACCACCAGTCAAGGGGACAAATTGCTCCCCTGGAGCTGATTTGGATATAGTTAGAATAGTACGGCAGCTTTGATAATTCAGGCTTTGCATAGTGAAGAGAGACAAAGTCTAAAACACTGTCAACTTGGACATGTCTCCTCAGGCAAGTGCAACAAAAGCAAAACAAACAAATGGGATTACATCAGACTCAAAAGCTTTTGCACATTGAAGGAAAGCATCAACAAAAAGAAAATGCAATTGAATGGGAGAAGATATTTGCAAATATCTTTTTCTGATATCCAAAAACAGGGGCTGATATCCAAAATATATAAAGAACTCATACAACTAATATCAGAAAAATTAACTGATTAAAAGTGGGTAGAGAAAAAAAAATGGGTAGAGGATATGAATAGATGTTTTTTAAGAAGACACAGATGGCCAACAGACATGAAATGGTACTCAACATCACTAATTATCAGGGAAATGCAAATCAAAACCACAATGAGATACCTTCTCTGACATACCTGTCAGAATGGCCATTATCAAAAATACAATAAATAACAAGTATTGGTGAGGATGTGGGGAAAAGGGAACCCTTGTACACTGTCGATGAAAATGTAAATTGGTTCAGCCACTATGGAAAACTGTATGAGGTTTCCTTAAAAAACTAAAACTAGAACTACCATAGGATCCAGCAATTACACTTATGGGCATTTATCCAAAGAAAACAGAAACACTAATTTGAAAAACACTATTAGTGTTTCAAAACACTAATTCGAAAAGTTCATGGCAGCACAAGCCATAGACAAGATATGGAAGCAATCTAAGTGCCTATCAACAAATGAATGGATTAAGAAGATGTGGTACACACACACACACATGCACGCGCACGCACACACACACACACACACACACACACACACACACACACACACACACACTGGAATATTACTCAGCCATTAAAAAGGATGACCTCTTGCCAGTTTTGGTAACATGGATGGACCTGGAGGGTGCTGTGCTAAGTAAAATAAGACAGACAGAGAAAAACAAATACTGCATGATTTCACTCATATGTGGACTCTAAAAAAACAAAACAAACAAAGAAAACAAAATAGAAACAGTCTCATAGATGCAGAGAACAAATTTGTAGTTGCCAGAAGGTAGGGGTTATGGGGACATGGATGAAATAGGTGAAGGAAACTAAGAGGTAAAAATTCTAGCTATAACATAAATAAGTCAAGAGAATAGAAAGTACACACAGGGAATATAGTCAACAATATTGTAACAACATCGTGTGGTGACAGATAATAACTGGTCTTATTGCAGTGATTATTTGTATGAAATGTATAAAAATATGAAATCTTTATGTTGTACACCTGAAACTAATAAAATTTTGCATGTTAAATATAACTTAAAAAATAAATAATATAAATGTATGGAAAAATAAAGAAAAATAAATGACTAAATTGTGGTGATGGTTGCATAGCTCTGTAGTATACTAAAAACCACTGAATTATACACTTTAAATGAGTGAATTGCATGGTGTGTGAACTATATCTCAATAAAGCTTTACACACACACACACACACACACACACACACACACACACACACACTGCCTGGCAAAGGGGCTCTCTCCTCACTCAGTCTAATGCAAGAACCATTCTCAGTGGGTCATTCACTTCCATCCTTTGCTCCTGGCAGATATAAGAATCAAGTTAACAACTCAGTTTGGTGTCTTTCTCCTTTTATCTTTTTGAAACTAAAAAATCCATTAAAGTTCTAGCCTCTGGCAAATCCCACCCTCACCACCAGAAAACACTAGCCGAAATCACACCTAGACACACTCCCAAACCAGTCCTCATAATCAGTTGGTACACACTCATTTGGGGAATATAGGAGATGCACTACTTTTCATGCAGGGCGGTTTTAGATGAAACTGTATTCAGGCTTCTATCTTGGTGGAACCTCCAGGACGCTATGCAAAATTTATTCTTTGAAGCTTGGGAAAAGCCACTCAGAGACCATCTATGAGGCTGCTGTCTGTTTCCATCAAACACTGGCCACAGACACGCCTCATTCAGAATATGTGTGCCTTACATTGCACTTATTTTAATTAAATCTTACTGGCAGCGCCCTAAAGATGCTTTCCTCCAGAAAGATGGTGCAGTAGCTTTTGTTCAGGCAAAGCCCAGAGACATCAACCAGGTGTGGATTGGGTAGAGGAAAACAGTATCCACACTTTCCTCTGACTGCGCAGTCAGCATGAGATTTTTAGTTAGACTTATGATTATTTGGCTGGGGGGGCTGCTTTGGGAAGGCCAATGGAGATTACAGTGAGGGGCCTTAGGTTTTCCATCCTAATCTGCCCCGGTACATCCATTCATCCCAAACTCATTGGGGCAGGAAAGGATGGGTGATTTCAGGGATGTAAGTGCTTCTCCAGGAAGGTCAGAAATGTATCATCTGATGCTCACTAGAGCAGGAGGCTTTAGTAGGCTAAAAAACAGTGAAATCATTCACCTTATTATTGAAAAGCATTCTTAACTGGGATAGAAATTATCTTCTCACCCTTTGAATCATTTGTCAACCATAAAAAAATGAGATAAAAAATGGTTCTGTAATGATGAAATATACTTATTCAAACCCCCTCTTTTAACTGTAGTGAAACAAGTGACAAATGCAAGTCTTGGGTTGGCTTTGTGGACTGACCCCTGGGGGCATCACCTGGCAGACTCTAGACAGAGGGAGGCAGTAGCCTTGGTGCTGGGCTCTGAGTCATTGGGAAGACTGCCTTAATGGCTTGGGAAACCAGGAGGCCATCAGGAATAAAACAAGGAAGCAGCTCTTTGTGAGATATCACTGAAGTGATATCTTAACTTGCATCCTGACTATGGACCCGTATAAGTAGTGGTCAGAAAAAAATAGCCCTTTCATATTTCAAAACATTTAGAGTCTGGAAGCATGTATCATGGAATCTTTCGATAGTACAGCTACTAACAAAAATCATTAATATTTATCAGATAAATGGTATGTGCTAAGCAATGTGGTAGAGATTTTCAACATTTACCAGACTTATGATAGAAATCCTATATATAAGTATGACATACTTAAACGTTGCTTTAAAGAATTTACTCATAAACAACAAGGTCCTACTCTATAGCACAGGAAACTATATTCAATATCCTATGATAAATCATAATAGAGAAGAATATTAAAAAAGAATATATATATGTATAACTGAATCACTTTGCTGTATAGCAGAAATTAACACAACATTGTAAATCAATTATACTTCAATAAATAAATAAATAAATAAGAATTTGATCAAACTGGTAAAAGGTCTGACGTGGCTATTAAAATTCAACAAACCAATCACAAATCCATCTCCACACAGTAGACAAAAGTGAGGACAAATAAGCATAAATCACGTTGAATAAAACTTCAGTAAGAGGTACACAGGCATTTCTCTGATTATTATTCAGGGCCTTGGGAAATTTCTTTTTCTCAAATGAATACAGCAGCTGTGCTTTTGCAAATGAAGAAGTCAGAAAATTTGAAATTTTTGAGCAAATTTATAAATTTCTGTCTATAAAAATAATTTCCACTTATTAGCTGTTTACTGTGTACCAGGTGCTTTCCATCTAGTGTTTCTCATCCCTCACAACCTGCAGGCTCCATATGATTTTATAAACAAGGAAACTGAACACTTGCTAACAAATGACACATTTGGGCTTTGAACTCAAAACTGATGTCCCCAAGGCGGGGCTCATCCTTTGATGCTGCTCTCCTTTCCCAGTAGTTAGAAGTTTCCAGTTCAAACACAGGAACAAAGAGACACGCCCATTAATTTGCATAAATTAGGCCAAACCCAGGCTTCTTTCAGTTAGGGGCAAACCTCAACCCAGTATATCAAAATTATTCATCTTTCAGGATGACAACTGAACTAAGACAGCTCCACAATGATCAAAAGGTGTTTGTTTTTGGAAGTGAGATCATGAGAGCTAACAGAAATAAAACATGTGGCTTTAGGTCCTACTGTATAGCACAGGGAACTATGTTCAATATCCTGTGATAAATCATAATAAAAAAAATAGACAAGAATGTATATACATGTATAACTGAATCACTGTGATGTACAGCAGAAATTAACACAACATTGTATATCAACTATACTTCAATTTTTTAAAAAAATATAGCTTTGATTTCTCTTTTCCTCCAGAAAAGAAAAGCAATCCCAGGCCATTCACCTCCCAAACACAGTCTGGAGTCTTGCCGTGATTAGCAATGGAAGTCTCCTATCCCTATTCAATTCACAGGTCTGCAAAGTGCAGGCAGGTCTCAGAGCTGAGCACTCAGAATCACTATAAAATCAATTACCTTTTCCCATCTATAGCAGCAGGCACATACTGGCAGCTGTTCATCAATAGTGCCTCGAAAAAAAAATAATAATTTTACCAAGTTAACAAACTTGGTGGAACTTCTTTTTTAAAACTCCTGAAAAACATGACTTAAGATTAAGTATGGCTCAAAAGCAAAAGAAATGGCTGGGAGGAAAACTGATGACAAAAAAAGTAAGCTTAGTTTGGTTGAACACACATTTTTATGTGAATTCATGAATACTAGCCCATTTATGGCCAACTTATAAAAATTTTTATTACAAATTATGAAGTTAATATCTGATAACAAACCTGATAATAGGCAATTAAATGTAAGTTCTTTTTTTTTTCTTTATTTATGGCTGTGTTGGGTCTTCGTTTCTGTGCGAGGGCTTTCTCTAGTTGTGGCAAGCGGGGGCCACTCTCCATCGCGGTGCGCGGGCCTCTCACTATCGCGGCCTCTCTTGTTGCGGAGCACAGGCTCCAGACGCGCAGGCTCAGTAATTGTGGCTCACGGGCCCAGTTGCTCCGCGGCATGTGGGCTCTTCCCAGACCAGGGCTCGAACCCGTGTCCCCTGCATTGGTAGGCAGACTCTCAACCACTGCGCCACCAGGGAAGCCCTAAATGTAAGTTCTAAGTGAGCCTGGATGCACCTCTATTTAGTTGTGACTTTGCCAGAGGAATTTAAAATTCACACTATGGTGAAAATTTGGGATTCAAACTGTATTAGGAATAATAGAGATTGACAGTAATTTTAGGTCTGTGGCCTGTCCTCTAGACCAGTGGTTCTCAAAGTCTGCTTCTGGATCAGCAGCAAGGAATCACTTGGGAATTTGTTAGAAATGCAAATTCTCAGGCTCTACCTCAGATTTGCTAAATCAGGAACTCTGGAGATGGGGCCTAGCAATCTATATTCTAACAAGCCTTTAGGAAATTCTAAAATTTGAGAACCACTATTTTAGGGTCCATGAACTCAGTGTTCTGATTTACAAGAATTGGTTAAAATACATGCCTTTTGGACTAACCAAAGGAAAAGTACACTACAGTAATTCTCAATTTACAGAAATGAAAAGTTTACTTGCAAACTGCTTTGGTTTTCTAGAAAAACATAGCAAAATGAACTAAAATTCTTAGTCCAATCCACAAAGCCAAGTTAACTTCTAAAATTAGAACTATCATACTAAAAATGCAATTTAATAGGCACTGTAATGGAATGTCCTTCCAGAAATAACTATGGAAAACTGAAAGCTGATACAGGGAAGTGGGCAAGATGTATGAGGAAGGTAAAAAGGCTCTCCCAATCCTGCTCCCCCAGGGCTCTTACCCCCATTTCTAGGCCAACCCCACTGGAAGAGGACAAAGTTTGAAAATGGGACAAGGTCACAGGGGACTGGTGGCAGAGGCTGAGTTCTCCCTGATGGGAGAAGGGAATGAGTGATGACTGTTGCCATTGGACCTCTGACAATGTGCGGCAAGGTGGAGGGAGGGATGGCAAAAATCTCCAGAGATTTTGAATGTATCAGTCACTCACTGTAGAATTAGCACTATAACTTTAATTCCTATAGAAATCATCCATATTTTTTTTTTTTATAGCTACTTTATTTATTTATTTATTTATTTTATTTTTGGCTGTGTTGGTTCTTCGGTTCGTGCGAGGGCTTTCTCTAGTTGCGGCAAGCGGGGGCCACTCTTCATCGCGGTGCGGGGACCGCTCTTCATCGCGGTGCGCGGGCCTTTCACTATCGCGGCCCCTCCCGTTGCGGGGCACAGGCTCCAGACGCGCAGGCTCAGCAGCCGTGGCTCACGGGCCCAGTCGCCCCGTGGCATGTGGGATCTTCCCAGACCAGGGCTCGAACCCGTGTCCCCTGCATTAGCAGGCAGATTCCCAACCACTGCGCCACCAGGGAAGCCCCCATCCATATTTTTATATCACATTACAATATAATATTACAGCAAAATCCCCCCAGAAGCTAAGAAAGTCAACTGCAGTCCCTGAGACAGAAGAAAAAGAGGAATGCTTGGAAAGGGTCTATTTGCATCCATGGGCTGTTTGTTATGCAGGCATTTGAAAGCAGAGACAATGAAATCAATCACTAGATTAATTTACACAAATCTTTCACAGAGGGGAGGAGAGCTAGATTACTTTTGATGACAGATTCAGACAAGACTTTGTTTCTGCTCCCCATAAAACTCCTCAAAACGTATCACAGAGGAATCTCAATGTAAATTAAATCATAGGATGCTTCAAGCAGCAGAATCCTGGGAAACTCCAAAACATGATTATTAACCAATGGATGCCACCATCAGCAATGCATCATCTTACTTGGAATGTGCAGTGTCTAAATAGTCAGAACTAGTTTCACACTGAAGCAGAAAAGACGAATGTCTAAATCATGGGATTTGAAGTTCAACAGGAGGGTTTCTCTACCCCCAAATTATAACACATGGCTCATGAGGTCAGATTTTTTTAAACTTATATCCATATGAATGTTATCCTCAAAGAAAGTTACCTTGGGGAGTCCATATGTTTCTTTAGTGTTTCTGCCATTCCTCAAAAAATGTTTGAAATCTCTCTCAGGATTAAATTAAAAACTAATTTATGAAACATAAAAAACTGGTTTCACTGCCTGAAATGTACACCCTTTTTCTTTTAATCCTAAACAGTTTACCTCATCATGACTTTTGCCTTTTTCTAACAACCTGCTATTGAAAGATATACCATGGACAAAGGAGATTAGGATTCTGTCTATAAAGAAAATTAAGGAAGAATTTTTCCCCAGGAAGTTTCTAATATTATAAATAGTTTGCAAATGTTATCATAGCTTATGGAAGTGACAACTTTGATAGAGAAAGCTTTTATACATGTTTGATTTTGTCATGTTTGTTAAAACATATACCACTATTACAGCAAAATATATACCCCCCCCCCATTAAAGAGGACCATACAGTGCTTGAAATTCCATTATTATGTTTTGTAAACCATTTCTCCCTCCCTGAAGGTCCTATTTTAAAATGCAAATACCTAGGAAGGAAGTAATGCATTAAGTCACCTACAATTTATAGCAGTGGAATATATTACTTTTTGTTTGCATTAATACCTAAGTGAAATTTAATGTTTCCTTCAATTATGAATGTAATCAATCACTGTAGAATTAGCACTGTAACTTTAATTCCTAAAGAAATCATCAATATTTTAAACTATATCACATTACAATATAATATTGCAGGTATAGCAAAATATCATGGATCACTACTTTGAAATTATAATGGTTATTAGACCTATCTCCAAATCTTGTTATTTAATGAATGAAGCACATATTACTGTATCACAATTTTTTTAAAACATTTTGGGACATTCCCTGGCAGTCCAGTGGTTAGGACTCGGTGCTTTCACTGCCGGGGCTAGGGTTCAATCCCTGGTCGGGGAACTGAGATCCCACAAGCTGTGCAGCAAGGCCAAAAAAATAAAAGATAGTTTGAGGTCTGTATTTCAATATAAGTGGTTTTCTTTATGGTATGTCTTTTATAGCATGCCGGTAAAAACCATATGCTAAGAAGGGAACCATCAGCTTCCTCATACTGAAAAGAGGTGACTCAAAAAAGGTTATATAACAAGTTCATTTATTATATATTTTTTTAATTGAAGTGTATTTGTTTTACAAAGTTGTATTAATTTCTGCTGTACAGCAAAATGACTCAGTTATACATATACATACATCCTTTTTTATATTCTTTTCCATTACTATTTATCCCAGGACATTGAATATAGTTGCCTGTGCTACACAGTAGGACCTTCTTGTCCATCCATTTTATATGTAATAGTTTGCATCTGCTAATCCCAAACTGCCACTCCATCCCTCCCCCCAACCCTTGGCAACCACAAGTCTGTTCTCTACTCTATGAATCTCTTTCTGAGTCTATTTTCTTTTTGACTGGGGTGGCAAAAGATTACAGGATACCATAATAGCAGTTGGAAAGGGTTCCCCAAGGTTAGAAGGCAAATTTTGCATGTAATAAACTTGGCGTGCCCTGCCTTTTCCAGAAGCAAAAGCAGCAACACGGTCCTAGAGGCACATTACATAAACTGTCAGCTTGGAAATCATGAGTTGAACGTACCCACTCTCTCTATGACCAAAATGTCAGCAGAGAATCCCTGGTAAAGCAGTCTAGTTTAACAGTTTACCATTATCCAGGATATCAACCATGGAGGAGGTGGTAAAGAAAGAAATGGAAAATCTGACATTATATCAAGCTGAGCTAATCCCAGCATGATACTAAGTAGCTGAGAAAATTGGAGAAACAACAAAAGTGATGAATGAGGCAGGGGGACTGAGTCAGGAGATGAGTTGGACAGCTGTCTCAGGAAAACGGTCAAGTCATTGTGCATGGGTGTCAGGAGGGGTCCACCCCTTAACGCCTAACACTAAAGAGTGAAAGCGATCATTTGGTGTGGTTTACCTCTGAAGGGAGCACAGAGGGGCAAATATGGAACAAAATAAATAACTATAGTGGACACATTGGCACAAAGATAAAAAACGCTTAGAAAAAAAAAAAAAAAGATCGTTGAGTAAGTCAAAACTTTTAACTTGACCACTCCACATTTTGCCAGTAATTTTTCACAACTTTCCAAAGAATCTTATTGAATGAAACACTAGGGTACCAAAGAGAAATGATATAGTTTAATCTCACTTTGTAGTTCAGTCCATATTATGCCTGAAATAAAAATATAGCTGATTTGAGTCCTTTTTTAAAGACATATTTTCTGAAATTTTTGAGTATTTTAAATAATGTTGAAATAAAGAGCATTATTTTCATCATCAAGCAACTGTAAAGGTGCCCCTTGAACATGTATATGTAAATATATTTGTACTATTTGTTATCTGTAAACATCCCAATGAGAAAGATTAATCCACTTAATTGAGAAGGAAAGGATAACATTCACTGAATGATCCTGAAATTGTCTCAAGAAGAAACAAATATATCTCTTTTTTCTAATAAGTAAATAAATAAAATGGTAGGAAAAAAAAAACATGTTAAGTGAAACTGTGAACTCCAGAGGCACAAGGAGGATTCTTAGGACACTTGGAACACTTTGAATGTGAAGTGACCTATCAGATGTGCTCGTGTATTAGTCAGGGCAATCAACACTGGCTGGGGTAACAAATATCACCAAAATCCATAGGTGACAGTAGGAATGTAGAGGACATCTGTTACATTGTCCTCTTCTCTGGGATGTTTGCCCACCTCCAACCACCACTTTCACCTTAACTACTCTGGGAGTTGACATGTTCCCTCATGGTCCCTCCATCTGGCAATGGACTAGGAGATGCACACTTGACCCAGAAGAGGTTAATCACAGAGATAGTCAGTGGAGGATGATGGGAGCTCTGTAAAAAGATAGACCCTGAAGCAAATCCTGGGCTCAAATCCTGGCTGTAGAGATTTATGAGCTGGTGAATTTAGGCAAGTCACCTCACTCTTCAAGCCTAGAGCATATCACGTATCAAATAAAAGTTGTAATAATTCTGATCTCATAGAGTTGTTGTGAGAAACAAAGTTAAAAATTAATTGACAGTGTGTAAGATTGCTTCTGACAAAAAGTGTTCCATTCATTATTTCATTAGACCACGTTCGGTATTAAGAGTTGACCTAAGCGGGGCCAACAAGAACTTTCTTCTGGATGTTTTAAATTGGGAAATGGATCATTGAAGCCCATTTCCCACAGGGATGGCAGGGTTTTAAGACAAAATTCAGGTGCCACTGGTGACCTGTCCAGCCACATGGCAACCCCAGTCTGCGGTGGGAAAGAAAGAAACTGACAAAGAAACAACCAGAGATGGGTGCCCAGGGAATAACCCGGCTGCTATAAGTCCCAGCTTCAAATATCTCTGGAGGCCTGGGCAGCCCAATCTCAGCTGAATCTGGATTTTCAACCTTGGCTTGGATGTGTGAGTCAATAAAATACTGCTTTGGCCTAAACTATATAAAGTTTGATTCCAATTACTTAAACCAGTCCTGATGACTATAATGAAAATAGTCTAGGTTTCGTGGCATCCTGGGTTTTCTCAGTCTCTGCCTACAATGTTCAAGGTATAGGCTATGTACAGAACAACTTTAACTTTGCGACTTGAATATTAAAAGTACAGCGCTCACTTTGGGCAATTAGGCTTTCAACCTAAGAGAATCTCAAAATGCTGATGGACTGTTTAGAAGAGAACAGTAAAATTTAGCCTGAACTTGGAAAAAAGTGATCAAATCTAATTCTAGAAAGTGAATTGGAATGAGCTGATGATTTTAAAGAAGGACAACTTTTATGTGTATTTCTAAAGAATCTGCCACTTTAAGGATTCTACAGAAGCTGTTGAAGGTTAATTAGGTACGGTTCTAAAAGAAAGAGTTAAAGTGCCAATTTTAGATTTTCCCCTTTGTTTTATTTCTGAACTGTGATTTATTGAATGTGCTGGGCATTTAATGTAATGACATCTATGAAACAATATGTCAAGCTCAATTGCTTTCTTCTTTTTATCAATTTCAGTACATTTGATTAATTCAGCTACAAATACATACTGTATCCTGAATTAATCTTAGAGTCCTGCCAAAGATCAAATGCTAACTCATGAAATTTTAAATTCTTGAGTGGTTCTCCCATTAATCTCAACCTCCATCTTTCCTAGAAGAGATTATGCCTTGATAAACAAATGCCTTTGGGAAAATTACAGTGCATTTGCTTTCCATAAGGATGTTGGAATTTCATAAGGTTTCCCAAATATTTTCATGTGTCAATGCCACTGATAAAGTCAGAAAAGCTTACCTAATTAGCTTGGGAAAGAAGTCTCATTGGCCTTAAAGTGGAAATGAGAATGGAGTTTTTTTCCTCTAGATATCACTGATGTTGAATATTTAGGTTTAAGATAAATCATCACTTCATCAAAGCAATCTCTTTCTCCACTTACCTCTCCATTTTTTTGGATGAGACGTCATTTTCTAATTAGTATTGTATTGATTTGTGGTCGTGTGTTATCCCCCTTATTTGACTAGAAAGTCACTGAGGGCTGAGACTGTGGTTTTTACATCTTTGTAGCTGTCACTGCACCTGATTCAGGTCTTTGGACAATAAGGAAGTTCCATAAGTGTTTGCTGAAGTAACAAATCACCTGCAAAACCGATCTATTTCTCATTAAATTATAATAATGTAATGCTGGGAGAAACATTTACTGCCTTCCCTCAGTCAGTGTCTATCTAAACTCTGCTTAAACTGAACTTTTTAAGTAAGGAAATTTTACAGTGTATTATACAGTGTGATCAAGATACCAGAAAGTCCTCTTGCCTCTAAATATTCAGAAGTTTATGTTAATATGTATGCACACACACTCATACTGCTTAGAATTCCTTTCTAAAATGAGTAAAGAAAAAGCCATCAGTCATTCATGCATCAATTGGAGTTGGTTAAATTATTTCTTTCCTGAAACCTCAGGAATTAGGATAATGGGGGTTTATAAGCCAAGTATATTGCACACATTTAATGTTGCTAGAAATAGAAATTTGCTTATTACTTTTAGAGGGAGACCTGGCTATATGTCTCTGATACATAGAAATGTTTATGCTTTTGACCTAATAATCCAACATTTGGAATTTGTTCTAAGTAAATAATGTGAAAATGAAAAAAAAAAATGAGCAAAGACTTTTATAATAGCATTTTAAGAGGAAAGTATAAAAACAAGCCAAATAATAGGAAAAGTGTTCGAGATTTATAGAGAAATTTGGTGACTAATTCTACTGCTAAGATAAATGTAGAAAGGATATAGAAAAATGATGTTGAGTGGACAAAAGAAAATACAGCATAATATATACCTTTTGATTACAACTACATACAATTTCACTGGTATGAAAACTAGAAGAGATCATCCAAAAAAAGATTAACATATACAGTTATCCGAGTCAGAAACCCATTTTGAAAAGATTATTGATAAAGTAAAAACTATTAAATCTGTAAACAGTTTGAGATGAGGACAAGGAAGAGTGTATAAAATTTATATTGACTAAGAAAATCGGAGGTGGCCTGGACTGGACATTCCAGGAAGGGCTTCAGCAGCCCATGGAAAGAATAGCAAGGAAACCCACGAGAATGGAGTACGCCAAAAAATTAACCCAAGTGCTTCAAATGCTGCGTAAGTTTGACCTGCATGAAGAATCCCAGAGCTATAACCTCACTTATCAATAGAACTAATCATAAGTCTCAGTGGTATATTCTTCCTTATAGTTTCTCTAATGCCTTTATGCTCTAGTTTAAGACTTTTGTGGCTGCTTTTCCCGGGAAGAAACAATGATTTAGCTAGAATTCATGCTCAGTGCAATCAATTCCTTTTATACATTTAGTTATCTTTACATATTTATTTAAATCCTCTTTAAAAAACTAAGAAGTCTCTATCCTTGATTCTTTTTAACTAGAGGCAGCTTTGATGAAATAAGAAATGATTCATAATAATTTAGTCCTAATAACAATAGCAAACACACAATGAGTATATATTGGGCAACATTCTGGGGGTTTAGCACAAAGCAATTCATTTTCGTCAGATAATAATCATATGATGTGGGAACATTTATAATCTTCAGATTAGTAAACCAAGGGAGAAAGAAGTTCATTGCCCCAGATTTTTCAACTAGTTTGAGCAGAGCTAGGATGTATACACCAACCATCTAAATGAAAAGCCACTCAATCACTTTCAATACTACCTCTCTTTCAGCATTAACTCCCTCCTGTTAAAAATCATGAGGGAGGGCTTCCCTGGTGTCGCAGTGGTTAAAAATCCATCTGCCAATGCAGGGAACAAGGGTTCAAGCCCTGGTCCGGGAAGTTCCCACATGCCGCGGAGCAACGAAGCCCATGCGCCACAACTACTGAGCCTGCGCTCTAGAGCCCGCCAGCCACAACTACGGAAGCCCGCGTGCCTAGAGCCCATGCTCCACAACAAAAGAAGCCAACGCAATGAGAAGCCCACGCACCGCAACAAAGAGTAGCCCCCGCTCACCACAACTAGAGAAAGCACACACGCAGCAAGGAAGACCCAGCGCAGCCAAAAATAAATTAATTAATTTAAAAAAAATCATGAGGGAGTTAATAATCATCTTAGCAACATGGAAAAACTCTATTAAGGGAGATCTCCTGAAGGGCAGCAACTTGCTAATTCCAGATTCTCCCAACCCTGAACTCAGAAGTAATTATGATACAGTGTATGTATACAGTTAAACTCCCTAATGTTTCAAAAATTATAAGTTGCTGAAGATGAGTTATTTGGTTTAGTGTCGATTAACTCCTTTGTCCTAGTGCTCCTGAACCTCCTCTTCCTGCCAGACTCCTCTTAATAGTTTCAAAAAGCTACAAGCTGACATTGACTCATACAAGCGGAGAAATGTTTATCTTGTGGTTATCAAAGTTTGAGAGGCTTTTGAAAGAGACTTTGTGTAACACACACTCTTCCTTACTGTGCTGATAAATTAAACCCCCCGTGTCGTACTGGGCATTGATGCTACTGGGGAACAAGCTGAAGGGGACAAACCTCCAGGCTGCTGTATTTTAGCCGTCAGCAGCCAGTGACCTGATACTGTGAAAATCTTCAAACTTCTAATGCTTCTTTCCCCAGAATTGAATAAATTAATCACATGCCCTGGACTACAAATAAATGTGTGCCTTTTTGTTGATTCTTGACCCTGGGGATTGACTGGAGTTAACACACAAAACTAGATGAGGAAAAATTAGGCGAGGTGTACCATAATTTCTCAGTCTCTAATTTTTTATGATTTTCTATTGTTTTAAGTCAAAAATATCCCCACGCATCTGGGTTATTTCCAAATTAGAGCCAACAGTTTTTAGTAGTCAGAAAAGCAGAACTCATCAGTATTAAAACCTCAAGCAAGGGAAGTCCAGACAAGGGACAATTTCTAAAGTAGGCTTCACTTGTTTCCAATGAAACACTAATTGGAATTTCTGAGAAAGCAAACTATTTAATTTAAACCTATAAATGACCTTTCTAACTCTTTGACTGTACAAATTAAATTCAGGGTTGAATTCTAAAAGTAACCAGTGCATTCTTTAAGTACAAATATCTGCCTTGGGCAATAAAATTTGGAAGAAGATTTTCATTCTCGGTACTAAGAAAGCTCACACACATGCACACCACACACACCACTGCCCCAGCTCTGCCACCCACTGGACACATGATCTGTCCTACTTATCATGTTTGTTTGTTTTTAAAAAGCTTTGACTTTTTAGGGTGAATCTATCTTGAGCAAATTTACTTACCATAACCATGTTTTACTAGATAAATACAAATGGTTTAAATTGCTTAATACCTATTTGCATTACATTTGCACCTAGATGATAAGCAAAGATGTACATATGATAAGCAAATACATATGATAAGCAAATATGTACATATTTATCACTGTTAAATATGCCAAAGCCATAATAACTTTATCATATGCAAAATATTTCCTGCAAATATTACAAAATTATTAGGCTTCAAATGTAATTTTTTCTCCATTAATTTTTCTAAGTACACAGATACACACACACCTACATACACATTGACAAGAGAGTTTTCAGGTTAAAAGAAAAGCAAGGTGATAGGGGAAAGGCAGGGGAACTGAGGGATCAGAGGAAGAAGAAAAAGGTCTCACACTCTGGCCCATTTTAATTCTGGCCCTGAACATTCATTTATTCATTCAACAAACGTTTATTGAGAACCTACTAAGTGGCAGACACAAGATCTGATCTCTGTTCAAAAATATATAAAGAAGCTACTTTAAACTTGAATTTTTCCTTATTTTCATTTGTTTGCCAATGACCATAGACAACTTCCTTTATTTTTTTCCACTTAAGAAAATTGTGAAATGGATATTAAAGTTAAGCCAGGATTAACAGAGGCTTAGAGAAGAATTCTGTTGAGGGATGAGTAAGCACTTTCGTTTCTCACCCCTCTCTTCTTTCCCATTCATCCTATGACACTCCCGGGGGCGGAAAACAAAAGGGCCTCTGTTTTCTGGGAAAAGTGTGTAAATCAGATTACAGTTAAAGGTTCAGAAAAGTGAGCAAGTGGAGACTGGTCTAGACCATAGATTGTCTGAAAGTCTAAAGCGGTTTTGACTTCATCATGGAGAATTATAAAGTTTTTTTATTAATTTTTATTGAAGTATAGTTGCTTTACAATACTGTGTTAATTTCTGATGTACAGCAAAGTGAATCAGCTATATGTTTACGTATATCCCCTCTATAAAGTTTTTAAATAAGGAAATAGCCTGATTTATTGTAAAGGTGCTTTTCAGGCTATTGACCTGACTGTGGTCCGCAGAGTGAAACGGACAGAGAGAAAGTCTCTTAAAATATTCCAAGATATTAGCTGTAGGGGACAGATGGACTGATGGATTGAATTCAAACATTTTAGAGAAAGCTTTGTCAGAACTTGACAACAGAGAGGAGTGGGGGATAGGGAAAGGAGGAAAGTGAGAATTGTGATTGGGATAGTAAGAAAAAAGAGAGCTAGCAGCAAGAGAATGAATACATGAGGATAGTGTTTGTACTGGATGTAAGAAACACTACCAAAAAAGTCTCCCTAGTTCTAATGTTGAAAGTAATTTGTTCTCTGCTTTGGTTCATTTGCCCCCATCACTCAGATGGGGAAGGACCAGAATTGATGACTCCCGAGGCTATTACCTTGTTTATCTCAAAGGTGTTTGATGTAAAATCAGGTCAGCTGGAAAAGATTTCAGAAATCTCCTAAAATGACATGACTTAAATGTGCAGAGTGAAAATAAGTACATTTCAAAGCAAAGATTTTTAAAAGAGAGTGTTTTTTTAAAAATAGGTATCACCAACCTGAGAAAGTAATGGGATATGTCACAAATCCCTGGGCAATCCTTGTGCTCTACGACTTCTAAACTGCCCTTTGCTTTCTCTTCCCACCCCTTCTGAGATTTTCCTCTATACCCCTGTGACACTTGGATCATTTCACCTTTGTCTTTCACACCTGCATTGTTAATATTGTCAACTACAATTGGCACTTGCAATTGGCAATTGCCATCTACCTCTGCAAGGATTAAATCATGTGCTGATGTGCATGGAGCTGCTGATCTTCAACACCCGCCTAAAAGGACTTCAGGGTGGAGAGTTGAAATGAGACACTCTGTGCTCTGGGAAAAAACTGGCAGAAGAGGTCTTCAGATACATATTTTCAGGAGCCGATTTTATGAGCCCAATTCTTGTGTCTCCTCATATGTAGAAAAACACTAAAATCCTTCATGATGACGACTGCTCCTCGTGACTGACAGAAACCTTCTGCCAAAAAATATGTGCTTGATTACATGTACTCCCCCTTCACCAAAATCACATATATACTGACCTTCCCCCTTACCTCTTTGGAGCAGTTTCTCAGAGCTATCTGAAATGCTGTCTCCTGGGCTGTAGTCCCCTTTTTGCCCCAAATAAAACTTAAGTCACAACTCTCACATTGTGCATTTTTTTAAGTTGACAGTTTTATGGTGATCACAAAGGGACCCAGAGAGGACTTCTCTCCTTCGCTTGAACTCTATGAGGAGCCAGAGCCTTAGTACCAGCAGAGGCACCCGTCTGCCTCCTCTGAGAGTCCAGACGAATTTGGGTAAGTCTCTCCTGGTTCTCGGATCTCCCGTATTGGTTGATGATCCTGAGTGTTATTTGGCGGTATATAGCAGGTACCTGCCTCCTCCCAGTTGAAAGATGCTGGGGGCGGGGGGGGGGCCTGGTTAAAAGATATCAGGGAAATACTCACCCAGTTGAAAGATACTGGGGGTAGGGGATGGTTGAAAGATACCAGGGAAATACCCACCCAGATGAAAGATACGGGGGTGGGGGGGCTCAGTTGAAAGATACCAAGGAATACCCACCCAAGTGAAAGATACTGTAGGGGGAGGGGGCTTATTGAAAGGTACCAGGGTTTGCTCAGTTGTAGGAGACTGAGTGGTCTTTGCTGAGTGGTTAGGTATGAGACTGATCCGATGCTTTTCCTCATTTTGGCTGCCTTAATAGAATTTGTCAGGATAAAAGTGAAGATATTACATGAGAGCTTTGCTCTGAAGAAAAGGGACAAGACTCCTTCTGGCCGGTTATAGCTTTCTCAGGCGACTAGGAAATTTACGGGAGTGGCAGAGGCAGAGTCCTCATGCCGTGCCATGGTCCCATAGGGAAACGCACTCATTGATTATAACACTTGCTCGTCCAGGGTTCATGGGTAAGAATTGGCCATTCAGCAATTCGAGCACCCGCGGTGATCTTAGACCACCGAAGGGAGAAACTGAGACATGTAAGAGTGTTGAAATGACTCTGGGGTGATGCCTAGAGGAACTAAACTCACAAGCAGCACACTGGCCACCACACAACTTCACTAGTAAATTTTATCCCTGACAACTTTAAAATGGGAAACAAAGCCTCTCAAACACAGAAACAAGGGGCATCAGAAAGCCAGCCTCTGACTAACACTCCAGCCAGGTTTATGTATGTACAAAAACGCATACTTTCAAGTACCTACTTAATTGGGAAAATTATACTAAAGGAGATCTCAACCTAAAACAACCAAATTGGAGTTCTTTTGATATTCCAAAATTAATATTTTTGCATTCACGGTTAGAAAAAAGCTGGCTGTAAAATCAAACAGACTGAATGGAATGCTTACTTTGATTGGTATCTAGAAGCTTCTAAAAGAGGAAATGATAGAGTAACTTCTTTTTAAACATGTAACTAAAGCTAATAGAAATAATAAAGGAAACATTTCAATGTACAGTAGGAAAGTAGGATGTATGTTTTCAGTAAAGAAGGCATGAGGAATGGAATTGCATTTTATCAAGGGAAAAGGGTAGGTCTGACTTATAGCTGGCTGATTCTGAATGGGAAATACAGTGACAGATACAGAAAGTGATAAAAAGTGTTGTGGAAAGTGGACCCCCAGAAAAGAGTTTTATGCATGGTCTGGATTGACTAAGGTTAAAATAAATTTGAGTAAATGAATTATAAAAGTAAGCAGGTGCAAAACTTGAATTTGGTTTCTCTCTCTTAAGGGGACAAGATTTTTTTATATGTTGAACTGCGTTTCATAACAGATTTCAAGTTTCTTTACCTTTTAAGTGATCTGTTCTGTATCTGCCTTTGAAATCTTTTATTGTTACTTTGGCTAAGTGAATAACTATAGTTTCATGGTGACCTGTGATCCTATCTGACTGAGTATTCTAAACCTTTTTGATATTTTTTTGCTGAAACTTCCTAAATGAAACTCTAATGAAGTCCTTTTGACCTCTAGCTAACTTTGGGTTGCTTCAAAGGGCCCCTGAAACATCCCAAAGAGAGATATAAACTAGGTTCATTTGGTATGTTGAGTTACATGGGAATAATTGTCAAATGAGTAATAAATCTTCTTAGGTTATACTGTATGGCAAATGTTACTAATATATATATTCTGGTTATTATATGGAGTACCTAAAATTCTGATATGTCCTGGTAAAATGTTATCAGTCATAATTCTAGTCATTATCTTAAAGTGTTGTATGTCACAGCAATAACCAAGTTACTTTGTCAATTGCATTGCATAGTAATCAGATTTTAAACATGCCTTCTTAAGTCTTTTGTCATTATAGACACTTACGGTTTTATTCCAATGCCTTTGCAAAAATGCTTCCTCTTCAAGAAGATTTATAGAAAGTACTTTTGGATAAATACAAGTTTCTGACTTTCAGACCATAATGCTGAACTGGGTAAGAAATTGAAGAATTCTAATGAAAAACCTGATGGATTCATACAGCTGTTAACCAAAAGGATTAGTTACATAAGACTGAGTGAACTGGTAAATAGGGTTATAACTTTTATGCTTTCTATCTGAAAAATTATTGGTTTGAATCTGTGTTATCCAGGTGTAAGGAAAACCTCCCTCTCAAACTAATCATGGTTTACATTAATTTGGTAAATTATACCTTTGTAAGCAGAATTGAAACATTTATCTCTTTTCTCTATCTGCTCCCTCCAGAGTTTGTAAACTCTTAGGATCCCAGCACCATAATCAGATACATTAGGAAGGCCATTCAGTAACAGGTACAGAAACCTCTGGTATTTTGGAGACCGTATAAAGGGAGGAATTCACCTAGATCTGTTAGGCGAAATCAGTGATAAGCCCTTGGCGTGACTTTCCTAGTCCTGAAATGTCTTTTAAAAGTTCAGTCTGAAGAAGCAAGAAGAACTACAGTCCTGCAGCCTGTGGAATGAAAACCACATTTGCAGAAAGATAGACAAAATGAAAAGGCAGAGGACTATGTACCAGATGAAGGAACAAGATAAAACGCCAGAAAAAAAACTAACTGAAGTGGAGATAGGCAACCTTCCAGAAAAAGAATTCAGAATAATGATAGTGAAGATGATCCAGGACCTCGGAAAGAGAATGGAGGCAAAGATCGAGAAGATACAAGAAATGTTTAACGAAGACCTAGAAGAATTAAAAAAAACAAACACACAGAGGTAAACAATACAATAGCTGAAATGAAAACTACTCTCGAAGGAATCAATAGCAGAATGACTGAGGCAGAAGAACGGATAAGTGACCTGGAAGACAGAATGGAGGAATTCACTGCTGTGGAACAGAATAAAGAAAAAAGAATGAAAAGAAATGAAGGCAGCCTAAGAGACCTCTGGGATAACACTAAACACACCAACATTCGCATTATAGGGATTCCAGAAGGAGAAGAGAGAGAGAGAAAGGACCCGAGAAAATATTTGCAGAGATTATAGATGACAACTTCCCTAACATGGGAAAGGAAATAGCCACCCAAGTCCAGGAAGCAGAAAGTCCCAGGCAGGATAAACCCAAGGAGAAACATGCAGAAACACAGAGTACTCAAATTGACAAGAATTAAAGACAAAGAAAAATTATTAAAAGCAACAAGGGAAAAATGACAAATAACATACAAGGGAACTCCCATCAGGTTAACAGCTGATTTCTCAGCAGAAACTCTACAAGCCAGAAAGGAGTGGCACGATATATTTAAAGTGATGAAAGGGAAGAACCTACAACCAAGATTACTCTAGCCAGCAAAGATCTCATGCAGATGATATGGAGAAGTCAAGAGCTTTTCAGACAAACAAAAGCTAAGAGAATTCAGTACCACCAAACCAGCTCTACAACAAATGCTAAAGGAACTTGTCTAGGCAGGAAATACAAGAGAAGAAAACAATCTACAAAAACAAACCCAAAACAATTAAGAAAATGGTAATAGGATCATACAAATTGATAATTACCTTAAATGTGAATGGATTAAATGTTCCAACCAAAAGACACAGACTCGCTGAATGGATACAAAAACAAGACCCGTATATATGCTGCCCACAAGAGACCCACTTCAGACCTAGAGACACATACAGACTGAAAGTGAGGGGATGGAAAATGTATTCCATGCAAATGGAAATCAATAGAAACCTGGAGTAGCAATACTCATATCAGATAAAATAGACTTTAAAATAAAGAATGCTACAAGAGACAAAGAAGGACACTACATAATGATCAAGGGATCAATCCAAGAAGACAATATAACAATTATAAATATATGTGCACCCAACATAGGAGCACCTCAGTAAATAAGGCAAATGCTAACAACTATAAAAGAGGAAATCAACAGTAACAGAATAATAGTGGGGGACTATAACACCTCACTTACACCAATGGACAGATAATCCAGACAGAAAATTAATAAGGAAACAAAAGCTTTAAATGAGACAATAGACCAGATAGATTTAATTGATATTTATAGGACATTCCATCCGAAAACAACAGATTACACTTTCTTCTCAAGTGCACATAGAACATTCTCCAGGATAGATCACACCTTGGGTCACAGATCAAGCTGTGGTAAATTTAAGAAAGTTGAAATCATATCCAGCATCTTTTCTGACCACAATGCTATGAGATTAAAAATAAACTACAGGAAAAAAAACATAAAAAACACAAACACATGGAGGCTAAACAATATGTTACTAAATAACCAAAGAGATCACTGAAGAAATCAGAGGAAATCAAAAGATCTAGAGACAAATGACAACGAGAACACAACAATCCAAAACCTATGGGATGCAGCAAAAGCAGTTCTAAGAGAGAAGTTTATAGCAATACAATCCTACCTCAAGAAACAAGAAAAATCTCAAATAAACAATCTACCCTTACACCTAAAGGAACTAAAGAAAGAAGAACAAACAAAACCCAAAGTTAGTGGAAGGAAAGAAATCATAAAGATCCCAGCAGAAATAAATGAAATAGAAACAAAACAATAGCAAAGATCAATAAAACTAAAAGCTGGTTCTTTGAGAAGATAAACAAATTTGATAAACCTTTAGCCAGATTCATCAAGAAAAAGAAGGAGAGGATTCAAATCAATAAAATTAGAAATGAAAAAGGAGAAGTTATAATGGACACCACAGAAATACAAAGCATCAAAAGAGACTACTACAAGAAACTCTATGCCAATAAAATGGACAACCTGGAAGAAATGGACAAATTCTTAGAAAGGTATAAATTTCCAAGGCTGAACCAGGAAGAAATAGAAAATATGAACAGACCAATCACAAGTAATGAAAGTGAAACTGTGATTAAAAATCTTCCAACAAATAAAATTCCAGGTCCAGATGGCTTCACAGGTGAATTCTATCAAACATTTAGAGAAGAGCTAATACCCATCCTTCTCAAACTCCTCCAAAAAATTGCAGAGGAAGGCACACTCCCAAACTCATTCTACAAGGCCACCATCACCCTGATACCAAAACCAGACAAAGATACTACAGAAAAAGGAAATTACAGACCAATATCACTGATGAATATAGATGCAAAATTCCTCAACAAAATACTAGCAAATAGAATCCAACAACATATTAAAAGGATCATACACCATGATCAAGTGGGTTTTATCCCAGGCAGGGATGCAAGGATTCTTCAATACATGCAAATCAATCAATGTGATACACCATATTAACAAACTGAAGGATAAGAACCATATGATCATCTCAATAGATGCAGAAAAAGCTTTTGACAAAATTCAACACCCATTTATGATAAAAACTCTCCAGAATGTGGGCATAGAGGGAACCTACCTCAACATAATAAAGGCCATATACGATAAACCCACAGCAAACATCATTCTCAATGGTGAAAAACTGAAATCATTTCCTCTAAGATCAGGAACGAGACACAGATGTCCACTCTCGCCACTATTATTCAACATAGTTTTGGAAGTCCTAGCCACGGCAATCAGAGAAGAAAAAGAAATGAAAGGAATGCAAATTGGAAAAGAAGAAGTAAAATTGTCACTGTTTGCAGATAACATGATACTATACATATATAATCCTAAATATGCCACCAGAAAACTACTAGAGCTCATGAATGAATTTGGCAAAGTTGCAGGATACAAAATTAATGCACAGAAATCTCCTGCATTCCTATACACTAACAACAAAAGATCAGAACGAGAAATTAATGAAACAATCCCATTCACCATTGCAACAAAAGAATAAAATACCTAGGAATAAACCTACCTAAGGAGTTAAAAGACCTGAACTCAGAAAACTATAAGACACTGATGAAAGAAATCAAAGATAACATAAACAGATGCAGAGATATAACATGTTCTTGAATTGGAAGAATCAGTACTGCGAAAATGACTATACTACCCAGAGCAATCTACAGATTCAATGCAATCCCTATCAAATTACCAATGGCATTTTTTACAGAACTAGAACAAAAAATCTTAAAATTTGTATGGAGACACAAAAGACCCCGAATAGCCAAAGCAGTCTTGAGGGAAAAAAGCAGAGCTGGAGGAATCAGACTCCCTGACTTCAGACTATAATACAAAGCTACAGTAAACAAGACAATATGGTACGGGCACAAAAACAGAAATATAGATCAATGGAACAAGATACAAAGCCCAGAGATAAACCCACGCACCTATGGCCAAGTAATCTATGACAAAGGAGGCAAGAATATACAATGAAGAAAAGACAGCCTCTTCAATAAGTGGTGCTGGGAAAATTGGACAGCTACATGTAAAAGAATGAAATTAGGACACTCCCTAACACCATACACAAAAATATACTCAAAATGGATTAGAGACCTAAATGTAAGACTGGACACTATAAAACTCTTAGAGGAAAACATAGGAACAACACTCTTTGACATAAATCACAGCAAGATCTTTTTTAATCCACCTCCTAGAGTAATGGAAACAAAAACAAAAATAAACAAGTGGGACTTAATGAAACTGAAAAGCTTTTGCACAGCAAAGGAAACTATAAACAAGATGAAAAGACAACCCTCATAATGGAAGAAAAAATTTGCAAACGAATCCACAGACAATGGATTAATCTCCAAAATATATAAACAGCTCAGGCAGCTCAGTATTAAAAAAACAAACAACCTAATCAAAAAATGGGCAGAAGACCTACATAGACATTTCTCCAAAGAAGACATTCAGATGGCCAAGAGGTACATGAAAAGCTGCTCAACATCACTAATTATTAGAGAAACGCAAATCAAAACTACAATGAGAACATAGGCAGAACACGCTATGACATAAATCACAGCAAGATCCTTTTTGACCCACCTTCTAGAGAAATGGAAATAAAAACAAAAATAAGCAAATGGAACCTAATGAAACTTAAAAGCTTTTGCACAGCAAAGGAAACCATAAACAAGACGAAAAGACAACCCTCAGAATGGGAGAAAATATTTGCAAATGAAGCAACTGACAAAGGATTAATCTCCCAAATATATAAGCAGCTCATGCAGCTCAATATCAGAAAAACAAACAACCGAATCCAAAAATGGGCAGGAGACCTAAATAGACACTTCTCCAAAGAAGATATACAGATTGCCAACAAACACATGAAAAGATGCTCAACATCACTAATCATTAGAGAAATGCAAAACAAAACTACAATGAGGTATCACCTCACACCTCACACCAGACAGAATGGCCATCATCAAAAAATCTACAAACAATAAATGCTGGACAGGGTGTGGAGAAAAGGGAACCCTCTTGCACTGTTGGTGGGAATGTAAATTGATACAGCCACTGTGGAGAACAGTATGGAGGTTCCTTAAAAAACTAAAAATAGAACTACCATACGACCCAGCACTCCAACTACTGAGCATATACCCTGAGAAAACCATAATTCAAAAAGAGTCATGCACCACAATGTTCATTGCAGCTCTATTTACAATAGCCAGGACATGGAAGCAACCTAAGTGTCCATTGACAGATGAATGGATAAAGAAGATGTGGCACATATATACAATGGGATATTACTCAGCCATAAAAAGGAACGAAATTGGGTCATTTGTAGAGACGTGGATGGACCTAGAGTCTCCTACAGAGTGAAGTAAGTCAGAAAGAGAAAAACAAATATTGTATGTTAACACATGTATATGGAATCTAAATTTTTTAAAAACATGGTTCTGAAGAACCTAGGGGCAGGACAGGAATAAAGATGCAGACATAGAGAATAGACTTGAGGACACGGGGAGGGGGAAGCGTAAGCTGAGATGAACTGAGAGAGTGGCATGGACATATATACACTACCAAATGTAAAATAGATAGTTAGTGGGAAGCAGCCACATAGCACAGGGAGATCAGCTTGGTGCTTTTTGACCACCTAGAGGGGTGGGATAGGGAGGGTGGGAGGGAGATGCAGGAGGGAGGAGATATGAGGATATATGTATATATACAGCTGATTCACTTTGTTATAAAGCAGAAACTAACACACCATCATAAAGCAATTATACTCCAATAAAGATGTTAAAAAAAAAAAACTACAATGAGGTATCACCTCACACCAGTTAGAATGGGCATCATCAGAAAATCTACAAACAACAAATTCTGGAGAGGGTGTGGAGAAAAGGGAACCCTCTTGCACTGTTGGTGGGAATGTAAATTGATACAGCCACTATGGTGAACAGTATGGAGGTTCCTTAAAAAACTAAAAATGGAATTACCATATGACCCAGCAATCCCACTACTGGGCATATACCCAGAAAAACCATAATTCAAAAAGACACGTGCACCCCAATGTTCACTGCAGCACTATTTATAATAGCCAGGTCATGGAAGCAACCTAAATGCCCATCGACAGACAACTGGATAAAGAAGTTGTGGTACATATATACAATGGAATATTACTCAGCCATAAAAAGGAACGAAATTGGGTCATTTGTAGAGACATGGATGGACCTAGAGACTGTCATACAGAGTTAAGTAAATCAGAAAGAGGAAAACAAATATTGTATATTAATGCATATAAGTGGAATCTAGAAAAATGGTACAGATGCACCAGTTTGCAAGGCAGAAATAGAGACAAAGATGTAGAGAACAAGTGTATGGACACCAAGGGGGAATGCAGTGGGGGTGGGTGGTGGTGGTGGGATGATTTGGGAGATTGGGATTGACATATATACACTAATATGTACAAAATAGATAACTAATAAGAACCTGCTGTATAATAAATAAATAAAGTTCAAGAAAATAAAAAATAAATAAAAATAAATAAATAATTAATTAATTAAAAAGTTCAGTCTGAGACCCCTTATAAAAGTTTCAGCAAAGAAAAAAGCCTGCATGATCAATTGTAGTTATATCAATCATCAAGCCAAGTTTATTGAGACCAGATTTATTTTGCAAACAAATTACTCTTAATTTGGCTGTATTTGGTAGAAATTAGGGTAATTTTAGAGAGAAAAAGATGCTTCAATGAATGTTAAATCCCAGTTTTGTTAATGGAGGTCTGTATTTACTAAAACTCACTTCCTGGATAGTTCCTTGCTATTATGTTATACGGACATAAAGTTAAATTGAATTATTAAAAGGATACTCTAAGTTTGTTTCTGAAACTTATCTTAGTAATCTATCTTTGGATGAAGATAAGATGCCCCACCACCTGCAACCAGGGGACTATGTATATTGGAAAAGACATCATTTAAAGACTCACTACAACCCAGATGGAACGGCCCTCACCAGGTACTCTTAATTAGCTCATGTGAAACAAAATTAAAGGGAAATGACTCAGATTAATTTCCAATTACAAAGGGTTCCTGCCCGGGACTGGTCTACAGAGAGGACTGCTGACATCAAAATCACCTTAAAACAATGCTCAGAGGAAACTGCACTCACACCAGGACAAGAAGACAGCATCAGAAGTAGACAGCTTACCCAAGATGCTGGACCTGACTCGTAAGATCACTTATAATGCTTTCTGACTTCTTGGACCTTTACATATAAATCAAATGTTTTTCTATCATGGACACGATCCTAGGCTAGTTTTAAAAATCAACCCATTTGTTGGGTTTGTGGCCAATTACCTGTGTCTAGCACTTTTGGATTACCTTGGTGCATTTCTCCACTCCAAGGCTCTAACTGGATGGTCCTTAGGACATGTATTTTAGAAGAAAGAAAGTTCAGTCCTGTTTAGGCTACTCTTGATATTACTAGATGGGATCCCCTCACCTAGACAATTAATAATACCTGCTTTGACCCTGGCCATAAAAATGAATTTTCCTCTGAAGTTACTCAAGCTCAATCAGAGCAACAAGCAAAATTTCAGCCAAGGAATAAAAGCTCCCACAACTATGGGATGGGTTTATGTGGTTATGGTCATTTAAGCTTTAAGGTACCCCTTTACCTTGGGAACAATTAAATTATACTAAGGATAACCAGCCCAGTAACTAGGAAATTGGGCTGGGAGCTTTATGGACAGTGCCGATATATCATTTCCCTGAAAGATAAAGATTGGTACAGAACAGACTAAGTCAGATCACCTGAGGATATACTGGGCTGCACCTAATGGAAGTTCTTGGCTTAATTCTAACTTTTGACTTTAATAATACTGCTAGCTATGTTATTTGTATTTTGCCTGTTTTACAAGATTGTTGTTCCTTGCATTAACAAATGTGTGATTGAGCCTCCAACAAAAATATATAGTTTTATATGAGATCAATGATTGTAATAGTGTAAATAGATATGAGAAGATACAACAAGAGGGAATTTTCCTGGACCATAACAGATTAGTAAGACAGGTGGTCCAGAGTCCTTAGTTACTGTTAAAAGACCTAGTCTGGTAATAGCACATTGAGTGGCCTATTAGCAAAATCTTCTTCAGACCTAGGAATGAGCCTTCCTAGCAACGTGGGACAAAATGGTCATGAAATGCCTCCCAAGGCATGGTCGAATTTATGACCATGAAGGGACCCTGTCAACTACAATTGACACTCGCCATTGGCACTTGCCATCTACCTCTACAAGGATTAAATCATGTGCTGCTGCAGCTGCTGACTCTCAACACCCGCCTGAAAGGAGTTCAGGGTGGAGAGCAGAAATGAGGCACTCTGTGCTCTGGGAAAAACTGGCACAACAGGTCTTCAGATAGTTAGATATTTTCAGGAGCCGATTTTATGAGCCCAATTCTTGTATCTCCTCATATCTAGAAAAACACTAAAATCCTTCATGGTGACGTCTGCTCCCCGTGACGAGCAGTAACCTTCACGAGACTAGCAGAAACCTTCTGCCAAAAAATATGCACTCGATTGCATGTACTCCCCCCTCACCAAAATCACATATATACCGACCTTCCCCCCTACCTCTTTGGAGCAGTTTCTCAGAGGTATCTGAAATGCTGTCTCCCAGGCTGCAGTCCTCATTTTGCCCCAAATAAAACTTAACTCGCAACTCTCACTTTGTGTATTTTTTTAAGTTGACAATATTATTATAGTTTGCGTTCATTTTTTACACTAATTCCCCAGTGGAAACTCCCTGAGGGCAGGGATGATACCCTACTCATTTTCGTATCCAGATACTGGCATAGTGTTTAATACATAAAAGGTCTCATTTTATTCAGTGCCATTTAAATTCAATTTGTATGTTTTGCCTCCAGAATTACATAAATTCTGCCAAGGTTGGACCCCAGCACCCTGTATAAAGCCTTGGGCACAATGAAATAACAGTGACAGAGGTTACTTTCTTATTTTGTCCACTTTACAGTTAGGAAAAAACATACACTATCACATTTGATCTTCAAGGCAGTCCAGTAAGCCGAGGTTTTACTCCCAGGTATGGATAAGGAACAGGGTCACATTTTAAGCCATCAACTCAAGACTACATGGCTGGTAGGCACAGTCTGGAACTCAGTTTCCTCCTGATACAAGCTGGTCCACTGCTTATCTGATCATCGTCCTCAAGACAACTCACTCAGTTAACTGAACCATCTCCATTTCCTTGTTTCCATCTTCTTCTGGAACTAGTTGCTTTTCTACTAATAAGGTGACATACTTGCAAAACAGAAGCAAGTTGGGAAAACTGCTTCAAGGAGTGAAAACTGCTTCGAGGAGTGAATTTAAAATAATATTGTAGGTGACAACTTCTAGTGACCCAGACACTTCCCCCAGATACTTCAACCCCTTTGGATCTTTAGTAAACTTTCCCCCATTGTCTGCATTGACCATAGTGAGAATTGTGAAACACAACAGAAATATAAATTTCTTTACCAAAAGAATTGATAAAAGTCTAAACTTCAGTCCTCAATAAATATCCCTAGATCTCTCTCCCCACTCTGCCCCCGTCTGACTGCCTCCCAAGGGCATTGTGGCTAAGTATACATTGGTTTGTGTGTCTTCTTGCCCTATTAAATATATGTACTTTTTTTTCTCTATTTGTCTGTCTTCTATCCTCATGCTGTGATTGAATCTCCTTTCTTTTTTATTCTCTCTTCTAATCTTCTTCCTGCTGAATTATTGTCCTTACTAAATAATTTTTTATTCTCTATCATCTTTTGCAGCTATCTACTTCTGAAACTAAGATATTAGAACAATTGTTACTTATGTAACCTTGACTAACGCATTGCCCTTGAGAGCAAAAATGTTTCTCACCCCCATTCCTTAGATTTTACTTTCATCTAAAGATACCTAAACGTTATTGAAATATGTATTAGCTGAATGACTGAGGCATATAAATGAGATAGCACAGCTCAGGTCAGGATGTAAAGTGGGAGTCACATCTTATAACTTTGACCTCCACACAGAATCACTAAACACGGCACCAGACGAACATTCGCATCCAGCTGACGTGCTTCCTGTTTTCTCTGACCTGACCCTTTGGAGACACTTAGGAGTATTGGTTTTAAGAGCGAAAGGTCAAATTACAACAACACAGGTAAATAACATGTACCCTAAGATTTCTTACATCTCCACTGAACTCGTTAAGAAGAAAGAGTCGCTAAAATAACTATGATTCAGGAAAATGTCATTTAAGCACTTTAGAATTTTGGCAAGAATGTTATATATTTAAGACATAATACTGTCATCTTTTAAAAGTAGAGTAGATAACTATAGATTTCAGTGGCTCTGAAGGTATCTAGGCATTTCTGGGGGAATATTTGAAACTACATAAGATTTCTCCAGACACAGCAATAGAATATGTCAATTCCACTTTTCCACTGCGCTAATTCTCCCCATTTATAAATTGAGTGTAATAATGTTATACGAGAGCATTGCATTTACAATCTTGAAAATCTTTCAACAGAAGTCTACTTTTTGGACAAAATTTTGGGAGAAATCAGTGCATACCCATTATGAATGAAATAGATCTCATTTTCAATCCAGGTTCAAAATATTTTGAGAACTAGATGAGAAAATACCCATTGGAGAGAAGAAACTAAATTTGATCAGACTAATGGAGTGATTATATATTTTCTTTTTCATATTCTCTTCCATTATGGTATACCCTGTGATAAACCATAATGGAAGAGAATAAGAAAAAGAAAATATATACATATGTTTAACTGAGTCACTTTGCTGTACAGCAGAAATTAACACAACATTGTAAATCAACTATACTTGAATAAAGTTTTTTAAAAATTAAAAAAAATAAAATTAAAAAAAAGAAATGCTAGCCTTTAATCATGCCAATAATAGTAACTCGTTATTTATGGTCAGCAGGATATTTAAAATAATATTCCCTGGTGAATCCAGGGTCAGTCACTCACTATGTGACTTTGCACCTTTATATTTATGTCATTTCCGTAAAATGAGAAATTTGCAGATGAGTCTTTCCCTTCTGACACATTCCAAAGTTTTATTAATGCCATCAAACTTTAATTCATTTCCCATTTACTCAAGTATTTTTATTCCTTATATGTTAGTCTCATTTCAATTTTGAGAATAAAGAAGAGGTATTAACAGGAATTAGCAGCAGTATTTTAATAGTATTATGGCAAGACACATAGGAATGCCTGAGTTTGGTCAGTCACCTCAACTTCAAGGAGTTCCAAGGGAGCCACATGCACCAAGACAAATCAAGTAACATTTTATTAATAACTGTCCAAATACCAGATTCCCCAGTGAAAGGCTTCGATCAGAAGTTGAAGCTGATTCAAAGCCTATGCACCATCTTTTACTCTGTCCAAAATGGTAAAACAGCACATTCCAGTTGAAAGGAACAGAGGGAAGAGAGGAGAGAAAGCAAGATGTGTGAACACACTGAGTCATATCTTTGAAGATGCAGTGGTCAACATAGCCTCTCTCCCTCTCTCTCTCTCTCTCTCTCTCTCTCTCTTATTCTATCTCCATCTCTCTCTTTTCTCCCTGTCTTGAAAAAATACACCCAACCAATACATCACCTTCTAACTGATAATGTCCCATTATTCTTATGGACTTGTTTGTTGTTGTTGATATTGAAACCAAGCTCAACTACAGAGCTTTAAGCTCCAATTTACTGCAGTGGATGAAGGGGTTAAGTTCATGTCCATGTAACTTTCTCTGTATACCCTCCTTTTTCTCCTCTATCTCTCTTTATCCTCCCCTAGACATTTGGTTCCTACCCCAACTAACCAAATTACAGCAACTGTCGTTGAGCCAATATTTGATATTTGTTTGAGGGGTCAATGTCACCAATAACTTTTTGTAAGAGGAACTGATTCTTCTCATCTAACCAGTGTGGCTTCTGTTCTTAGTAGCATTCTTCAGGGCTCATCTTAAAGGTCATGTTCTCAAGGAGGCTTTTCCTGACCTTTTGACCTAAATTAAAGAGTTTTGTGTTTCATGCTTCCTTTTAGTAATACTAATTACATAGTTATGTGTTTAAAGACTGCATTTCTTATTAGAATGTAAGCCCTATAAAGGCAGGCAGTTGGCCATAAGCCCAGACAGCAGGTCTGGGCTGGTTAGATAAACGTCCCCTCTCCCCAGGCACCCAGATGCCAGCTTATCCAGTGCAATTCTGCCCACATTTCAGTCCCACTCATGCCCTTGGCAGGAACAGGCACAAGCACACACAATGCTCTAAAGGCAGAGACCAGATCTGTGCTTTTACCACTGTCTCCTCAGTACCTAACATGAAGTCTGCCACCTGGATAATGCTTGATAATTAGTTAATAAATTGAATTTTAGTATTCGAAGTTCCAACATTTGAACTGAAAGCCCTAATTATAAATCGAGCCTTTCAATTAATTTGCCCAATTAATTTTTCTACATTTTTCTCTTTCCGTCCTCTTAAAACACATACATACACGTGCACGCACACACGCACACAATATCTTCACACACACTGTACATTCTTTTTTGTTCCTAGCCTCTAATCCAAACTTATTTGCTTATATTAGTCTGACTAATACAACCTAGCTTTACAATGAAAGTTTCAGAGGTAAAGTGGGAGACCCTAAGGAAGTTAGTACAGTGTATTATTACAGGTTAGATTTTTCTCTTCTGTTAATAACTATTAATATGTTTGTTAAACATGTGGTCTCTATTTTCACGTCCCTATCCCAAACAGTTCGGAAACATCTCCTGCATTCTCTTGATAAAACTGGAGCTCTACTTAACTGCAGAGTTCACATACTGCACCTTGAAATCCTCAAAGCAAAATATTTTATTGCAGTCAGGACATAGATTTGATCTAAAATATATATGTGGGGGGGATAAATTAGAGGTTTGAGATTAACATATACACTCTACTATATATAAAATAAACAACAAGGACCTACTGTATAACACAGGGAACTTTACTCAAAATTCTGTAATAACCTATATGGAAAAAGAATCTGAAAAAGAATGGATATATGTATACGTATAACTGAACCACTTTGCTATACACCTGAAACTAACACCATATATATATATATATATATATATATATATATATATATATATTTTTTTTTTTTTTTTTTTTTTTTTTTAAAGAAGTTCCCGACAATTAGTTTTCCCCAAATAGACCAAACTGCCTCAAAACATTAAGGGACTTGCCATGACTGGACATGATCAAGCAGTATTTGTCACGTCACAGGTGTCCTAAAGAGATTCCTGCAGGAAAAAAGATAGTTTGAGAAGATTTGTATACTCAACGTTTCCTAAGAACACAGGTCCTGCTGCCTAAAAAGTGACTACCATCCCCATGAATGCAAATTCACAGGTATTTTATTAAGTTATTATTCTGTATGGACAACAGAATGTAATAGAATTGCTAGGAATACATTTTGTTGTGAGCTCACTGTAGTAAAAAATAATCCAAGATTAATTTGCCTTCCTTCTGCACCCCAAGGCAGCACTCATACCAGGACTGCAACTATTCAACTTAGAGACCTCCCAGGGTTCAGATTCCACAATCACAGCCTGAGTCTCCCATCTACCCAGTGGCACAGCTGTACTGAATAGGGCTTTCAGTGTTCCGGATTAGAACTAGGGTTCTGCAGGGGTAAATGCCATCTCTGCTACTAACTAGCTGTGCATGTCCTTGAGTGAGTCATTTAATTTCTCAATGCCTCATTTCTTAGTCCAAAAAATTAGGATGAAAACAATACCAAAATTATCTGGGCCACTGGAAGGTGCAAATAAATGAGCAAATATATAAAGTACTTAGAATTCTGCCTGACACAGGTAGTACTCAGTAAATGTTAACCTTATGCCCTTGGGCTATTTTCTTATCTTTTCTGTGTCTTAGTTTTCTCATTCTCAAGCAGGTATGAAAATAACGCTCCCACCTTAGAGCATTGTGAAAATCACAGGAGAGATGTAAAAATGCTTTGGAATAGATCAGCTTCTATGCAAGTGCCAGGAGTGAATAAAACTAATATTACAGACTGCTAAGCAAATTCTTTTCTTTCTGCCTTCCTTCAGTTGAAAGTACTTTGTAACTTTCTTCTTCACTCTGTAAGAGAAAAGTTTCACTAAAAACAACTATGAATTTTACATCCAATTAGACAATAGCTGTAGCAATAAAGGCATTCTTGCTGATAAGCTTTCAGAGATGGGTTTTAGCATTTTTCTGCATATAGAAGATCAGGGCTTTTTCAGTAAGCATTCTCTTGGAAGCAGAACAGGGCCCTGGCTCCTGGGCCTCCCATTGTTTACTTCAGCAAGTATTCCCTGGAGCATCATTCACAGAGCAGTCTATCAAAGGTGCAGGGAGCAGAATGACCTCTGACAAAGAGGAAGAGCAGCATCTTCTCTAAGTAGGGAAAGAAGATGGAGAGATGAGCAAAAACCTCTCGGAATCGCTCCCAAAGGTCTGCCTGACCTTTCGCGTTCAAGCTGCTGTACAGGGCGTCCTCTTTCAGATTTTCAGTGGAATCTTCCAATTTCCCAAACTTGCTCAACTTAGGGCCAGAACTTAAAGATGCAAATGCAAAGCCTTGCATTTAGAGCCAAAAAAAGGATTGCCTTTGTGCCTGATGAATGATGGGGCTTAATTCAACAGCAGTTCAAGTGCATCAGGCTGAGGGGGCAGGTGGCTTCTCATCAGGGCTGGTGCCACCACGTGATACGCTCACAAAATCGTGGAAGCAAGTATTTTAAAGTGAAGAGGTCATTTTTCTTATTATAGACATGGTACATGGTTATTGTAGAAAAGTTTGAAAATATTTAAATATATATATTTTATTATTTATATGTAATAGTATATATACATATATATACAACGCAAAAATTGTCCTGAATCTCACAACTTAGAAATAACCCAGATAATGTTAGACCTTAAAGTCTAAGCTCCACGTGGGCAGGGATCTCACATAAGGATGAGCCAGGAGACAAGATCCCAGCCCTTGAGGAGCTCAGCAGGGCTCCTCTCCTTCAGGTGTCCCCTGCTCAGGCCTGTCACTCTATTTTTTTTTTAATTAATTAATTAATTTTTTTTTTTTTTTGGCTGTGTGGGGTCTTCGTTTCTGTGCGAGGGCTTTCTCTAGTTGCTGCGAGCAGGGGCCACTCTTCATCGCCGTGTGAGGGCCTGTTACTATCGCGGCCTCTCTTGTTGCGGAGCACAGGCTCCAGACGCGCAGGCTCCGTAGTTGTGGCTCACGGGCCTAGTTGCTCCGCGGCACGTGGGATCCTCCCAGACCAGGGCTCGAACCCGTGTCCCCTGCATTAGCAGGCAGATTCTCAACCACTGTGCCACCAGGGAAGCCCCTGTCACTCTATTTTAAATTTCCCTCCAGTACTCCTTGTGTAATCTTTCTCCATAGCACTGATCACATCTGAACATTATACATATATTATATAAATATTATTATAAATTATTAAATATTCAATATATATTTACTGATCATTTTTCATGTGTCACATTCATTAAGAAAAGTAGCAGATCATAAGTGATCAGTTGATTCCACATTATATATTTTTCCTATTTATTTTGTTTATTATCTCTTTATTCTCGCTAAAATGTTGGTTTGCTCTGATATTCCTAACTTTAAACAGTACCTGGCATGGAGCTGGCAATCAGTAAAGATTCCTAAATTAATGAGTGAAGAGAGATTAAATAAAAACACATTGCTATGTACCTTTTCCTAATAATTATGAACAATTTTAATTGGTTTAATTGATTTTAGTTGGTTTAATCATTATAAACCAGTCCAATAAGAGAGGAGTGGGTAAATAAATTATAATTCTTCTACAAAATAAAATATATCAAAATGTATATTTCTATATTCTATGGCATGTAAATTTTCCATTATATTTGTTAGATTTTGAAAGTCAGATTGTGAATGAACACACATAATATGATCCCATTTTCAATATACATACACATATATTCATATTGATGTACAATACTTGCTATGTGTCTGGCATGATGTTATGCACTAGGACCACATGGATAAAAATGTGTACTCAGGAAACTGACATATAAAAGATAATGATGATACAACTAGAGAAGCACTATAATGAATATATGTGCATTTCTTCTGCTTCAGGAGAGGTCTGGCTTCCTGAGAAAATGGCCAGGGAAAGGAGGGAAGAATTATCTGATTAGAGAAAAGGCACTTTATACATACGCATTACTTTAATGGCCAAGCTGCCAGCAAGGGGGGTGGGGGGGCGGGGGGGGGGAATATTATCTTTTTGGTGCACATGATGATAAAATGTTTTACTTACCATTCAAAAGCAAAGCCACTACTTCTAAACCATTCACGATCACAATGAGATTTGCAAGTGACATACAGATTGTAACCGTTTTGATATCTTTACTTTAGTCCTGATTATAGATTGGGAACAGTGTGGAAATCAGAGAATTGTGAAGAAGTGTGTTTTTGTTCAGTGCTCACTCCACCCCATGGTGCTGTATCTGACACAGTCCTGAAATCACAAGAAGATTCTTCTCCTTGGTTTGTTCCACTGTCCCTAATACACCAAGGAAAGCAGAGACTTGGGAACTCAATCTGACCCAACCACCCTGTTTGTCATCAGTACAATGTGTTATTTGCAAGTTCATCCAGTATCTTCCATTACAGGGTGTGGAGCAGCTAAGAATAGTTGCAGAATTTGACGCTAAGCTGCCTGCCGGGAAGCACAGAACTGACTGTGTGACTCACTGTGGGATGTAAATTCTTGTGAGAGCACTGATAGAGGAGAGCCTTTCAGCAAGGGAAGGAGAGGGCACCTTTTAACAAGTTGACGTGGCTGCCAAGAACTTCTGCCCCTTTGGTCTTTTAGTGAGAAAGAGCAAACTTGGAGATAAGCGACACTCCAGAACAGCACTAAATTGTACGAGGTTAAATTTCTCTCACACAGCTCGGATAACAATGTTGGATGCTTTCCTTTAAATAAAATTTAAACTCTGAAATAAGCGTTGGCCATAAACAGCACCATAAGCTAAGATAGCAGAGCCAAGGCTTAAACAGGCTGGAAGTGCTTACACGGTCTTCATATCAAGTGATTCCTGTATCATTTATTATCTTAGCCACTAGTGAACTTGCATCAGCAAGCCATCTCAGAATATCCCAGATGGATACCATTCTCAAATACCCACTTAAGAATCTGTAAATAAAATGAAAATAATACTAGCAGGGAATATTTATTCAGCGAGGCACTGTGCTAAGCCCTTTACTTGCAATTTCTAATTTAATTTTTACAATCACTCTATAAAATATATTAGATTATTGTGTCTGAATTAAGTTCATTTAATTGCCCACAGTCACAAAACTAGTCATGAGAGCATCCTGCAATTTGGCATTACTTTCTTCCATTTTTATTTCATGATCACCTGCTATAGTAATTCAAGAAAATAATATCATGTCACTTGAACTTTATAACGAGATTTTGCACAAGTTTCTGCCTATGGTAAGTAAGACTACTAATTCCAACTTTATATTGTATTCACTTAGCACGCAAATTAGGAGAAAAGAATATTTTTTTCTCTTAACCATGGAAGAGGAGACATCGTTAATGCTCACGATTCTCACATGAGATTTTTAAGTGTAGAAAAATATAAAGATCATCTTTTTAACATTCAAAACTTCCAGTGCCATGCACATTCTTTTATCTCATAAAATAGCTGATATGGGGCTTCCCTGGTGGCGCAGTTGTTGAGAGTCTGCCTGCCAATGCAGGGGACACGGGTTCGAGCCCTGGTCTGGGGGGATCCCACATGCCGCGGAGCAACTGGGCCCGTAGGCCACAATTACTGAGCCTGCGCGTCTGGAGCCTGTGCTCCGCAACAAGAGAGGCCGCGATAGTGAGAGGCCCGCACGCCGCGATGGAGAGTGGCCCCCGCTTGCCACAACTAGAGAAAGCCCTCGCACAGAAACGAAGACCCAACACAGCCATAAATAAACAAATAAGTAAATTTTAAAATGGTCCACATCAAAAAAAATCTTAAAAAAAAAAATAGCTGATATCTGTTTTGAACCACAAAAATGGCAATCCCACGTGGTTCAACCCTCCAGATAACACGGTGGTGCTCCAGGATATGGGCCCAGAGCCAAGCAGACCTGGGTTCAAGACCTGATAAGGCCACTTTCTTGGCCTGTGACCTTGGCACATTATTATTGCTCTCAGTCAAAGGTCCTTGCGTTGTAAAGTGGGGCTGATAAAAGTTCTCACCTTTGTGAGAAGATAATCCAGGCAAAGCACTCACTGGATCACCCATCCCATTCTCTGCAGTAAAGGATGCTCTAAGATGACCATTGTATAAGTTACTCAGGTACTTTGGAGCCAACAAGCCCCCAATCCACATACCTTCCTCTTACAATACCTCTTCAATCTAAGTAGACCAGCATATGAATATGAGTCCTCATTTGCAATTCCATTCATTTTTCTGTGAAATAAGTGTCAGAGTCACTTTAGAACCCAGGAAAGATTCAACTCTGCAACCTAATTTATTCTCTCATTCTAGAATTATTCACTTAAAATGTGTCACCGTGTTTTCTCATTTTTCTCTCTTGGACCATCACTTTCCCCATTTCAAGAAGAATAAATTTTCCCTTATAATTTCTCTCTAAAGAGACAGAAAGAGGAGAACACTCTTGAATGTGTGGTAAGACTTGTCATTATAACTCAAGGGATTTTTAGCACATTATGTAAACATTACTATGTTTATCCATCTTATGTAGATAACTATTTACTGTTTCAATAACTTTGTATAAAATAAAAATAGACCTCTGTGTCTTTTAAAAACAAAAATGCTAATTAATTCTCTAAAATCAGTGTTTTTAAACATTACCTAAATCTATTTTTGCCAGAGTTTCAGAAAGAATATAGATATTCTCAGTGGATGGTTGAACAATAAATAGATGAACTTTAAGTTTTCTTCTGCCCCAAGACTCATGATTTTGATAGGAGTTTAATACACTTCCCTGACTCCATGGTTCTTGTACCTCTTATTCCACTTCATTGCTCCTGTAAGGCTATTTATCACAGTTGCCCCACGGCCACCCAGTTTTACATTCATCACAGCCTAGGAAGACCATATATTTCTTCCCCAGGACCCAGTGATTGGGCAAAGGGTTATGCCTATGATCTACACCTGACAAGTTAGAGTCCTTACTCATAATTTTCCAGCTTGAGACTGTCACCATCCATCTTTGTCATGGTATCACATGAGCCTACTTAAGAGTGAAGCCAACACAGAGAAGCCAGGAGATGGGCAGAGAGAAAGGCAGAACAGCGAGGTGATGGAGAGAGTCAGAGCACTGGACACGTCATTTGAACTCCTGGATTCAGCTGTGCCTGAAGTCCATATACACATGGTCTTCTCAGTTATACCAACTAATAGAGTCCTTTATATTAAAAGCATGTTGACTTGGATTTCTGTTATCAGCAACCAAAAACACATGTAAAATAAATGACAAAGACCTACTGTATAGCGCAAGGAACTATGTTCAATATCTTGTAATAACCTATAATTGAAAAGAATCTGAAAAGGTAGATAGATAGATAAATAGATAGATAGATATAACTGCATCACTTTACTGTACACCTGAAACTAACACAAAATTGTAAATCAACTATACCTCAATAAAAAAAAAAATTTTTTTTAAACATGTAAAATGAGTGGCATAATGCCTAGTCCACAGTAAGCTCTCATTAAATTGTATAGATAGGTATACAATTTAATACAAAGAGCACACATTGATCTCAAGCACTGGAAAAGCACTATACAATGTATCACAAGCAAAACAAAGATGACTAAACCATACTTCAGGATACAGCTCTTCAAATATTAATGCTATGTATTAACTATTAAATAACTTCAAATATTAACTATGTATAACTTCAAATGTTAATACTCTGTAGCAATTAGACAGCACTGGGTCCACGGAGGAGCCTGGGTGTGGTTGTCAGGGGAAGAGGAGTGGAGAGATGGTCACAGGAGGGATGGAGATCAATACCTCCTGAAGGACTTGGGGAAACTTTCTGGGAAAAATGGGCTTTCACCTGGCTTTGCTGAAGGGTTGGATTTCTGAAGCCTGAGCTGGGGATATGGTGAAAAAAAAGCTTCCGAGGTGGGCAATGGCATGAGTACAGAAACCTGAAAATTCAGGGTATGTTTGTAAACAGGGCGGCCCTGGATCCATAAGAGTTCACGTGAAAGGTGTATCAAAGTAGTATTAGGGAAATAATGCCAGGAGAACTTCCTGTCTTCAATAGGCTTTCAGAATTCTCAAAATCTCAAAAGAGTTTGGGAGACAAATACGGTGATGCCCATGCAACTCATCAGAATATTAAGAATGCACTCCATCGCCTATGGTGACTGACTGAGGCAAAACACATCTTCCCCTTCAACCCTGGGGAGGGCTCCTCCTTCAGTGCCCCAATCTGGATGTACCTCTCTTCCACATTACCATCTCTCTCCTTCTTCAATACTGAGCTAAGCTTCTTCAAAAGGTGGGCAATGAAAACTTCTATATCCCAGATGCTGCTGAGAAGATTAAATGATGTGCTCAGCCCAGTAGCTGTGGCAGGGTAAATTCTTAGCACGCGCTACATTTTCTTCTTGTCATTGTTTTTTTTTTTTTTTTTTTTTTTTTCATTATTCTCTGGCTTCTACACCCATTCATTTGGAACACCTTAGCTGAAGTTCAACAGTGACACTAAGTCACGGGTCAGTGGTTTTCAATCCTCATCTGTCCCCAGAGCTGCATCATTCCTGGGCTCCTCCTGACACTGCCCCCTCCCACTCCCCTGCCTGCTAACTCTCTACCATCATAGTTTTCACTTCACTCTCCAAATGTAGGGATCCTTTGTCTCTTTTTTTCTTTTTTTCTTTGGTGGTTTTTTGGGGGTTTTTTTTTTGGCCGCTCCAGGTAGCTTGTGAGATCTTAGTTCCCAGACCAGGTCTTGAACCCGTGCCCCCTGCAGGGGAAGCACTGTGTCCTAACCACTGGACTGCCAGGGAAGTCCTGGGATCCTTTCTCTATAGGCACTTATTCTTTCTTCTGGTTAAAACTATGAATTGTGTGCACTTACTATTCTAGCTCTAACTTTGCATTTCCAGTTCTCCACTGGGATATCTTCACATGGTTTCATTGGCAGAAGCCCAGGCTCAATGCCTGCTGTGGAATTTGTCTATATCCACACACCTTGTTCCTCCTCAACAAATGGCAGGACCATCCTCCTGCCTCCAATCTCCTAGTACCCATCCTCCATCTCCCTCCTTCCTAGCTGATGATGTGTCCAATCTCACAAATTTTGCCCGTGTAACATTCCTTTCCATGCGCTGGCCTTTTCTCGTGGTCAGTTCCCCAACACCTGTTTCAAGCTCTTTCTGACCCACCTGCCCTGTAACTTTGACACTGATCAAGATTCACAGTTTAGGAGAAATCAGTTGAGAATCATGACTATTTCAACCATGAGTAACTTTCATGTGAAAGGCTCTGCATCAAATTCCAAATGCTGTGAACTCAGTTTTATTGTAGTATTTCCAAACATCATAGTTAATTGGGTGGACTGTAGGTCAAATAATTCACTTTTTTGTGTTTTCAATCTAACATAAAGCACTTCCAAACTTTCAACTATTTTCTATTACTTCTCCCTCAGTAAGTGCCAAATTAGCTCAGTTTTTGTTCATTTTTGAGTGCTAACAAACAAGGCTATCCTCAGCAGCAAGCAGAAAAAAATCCTGAATGAGGGGATATGATTTCAAGGGGCAAGAAATTTCTCTGTCCCTGGTTCACTGGCAATGACGTATCATATCCAAGGTTTTTCCCCCTATGATCATGATTGCACTTGAAGAAATAGGTAAAAGGATGTTAATTTCAAAAACTTATAAAAACAAAGTAATGGACACAATTTTAATGTCAAATAATAGTGGATTGTTTAAATAATTTAAGGTACAGTCATATAATACAAGCCATGGAAATATTAAATATGACTTATCAGCATGTTTAAAGATATAAAAAATCATCATAAATTAAGAGAAAAGAGACAGTTTAAAATTTGCACAAGGATGATTTCATTTTGTTATATGAAGAATGTATAACAAAATTAGCAGAAATAGTCTTGGAGAAATATGATCATGGAATTTTTGTTGTTGTTGTTCAACTACTTTCTATGTATTCTACAATGAAAATGTGTTAAGTTACAGGAAGGAGAAAAAAGGTAATGTTTTCTTACCATTAGAAATAATAGTCAAAAAAAAAGAACTATGCCTTAAGAATAGTCTTTAATTGGTGAATATTTAGTGTTAATATAAATTAGGTTATTCAACATTTGTGGAAAGTGTATATTGATGGATTCTTGGTAAAGAGGAGATATGAGTTTCTGAAGATACTAGATGGAAGAGAAATATAGCCACTAATGACTGGGTTGGTCAAAGAGAGAGGAGGATAAAGATACCAGCTTCCCCACTTCATAATCTTGCCTAGAGAGAGCCTGCCACCAAATACAGCTGATGGTAAAGAAATGAAAAGTTAGAGGTCTCTGTCAAGTGTGCTGTTACTCTCTCAACATCCATAGCAACTCACCTGTGTAATAAAATAGGTCATGCTGATTCACAGGGAAATCAAATTTATATTTTTGCCATGAGCCTATTCCTTGAGAAGTTTAAGGCTCTCCAAACTCGGCCAGGCACACAGAGCCACTACGCCTCATGAATTTCTAATTTCTATAATTCCACAATTTGAAGCCAAGTTTAAAATAACTAAGTTTAAGGTAAATATAACATTTTAAAATAAAAATTTAGAATTCCCTACATGTCAAACACAGTGTATGATCTCATGAGCTATTTCCTGATATACAAACTCAATAGGAAATTTTATTCCACACTTGTCTATTGCAGGCGGGAGGAAAGTTGATGCACCTAAGCCATGCTGGAGAAGAACTTTTTTTTTTTTTATTGGACTACAATGCTTTACAATGTTGTGTTAGCTTCTGCTGTACAATGAAGTGAATCAGCTATATGTATACCTATATCCCCTTCCTCTTAGACTTCCCTCCCCATCCCCATCCCACCCATCTAGGTCATCACAGAGCACCGAGCTGAGCTCCCTGTGCTACACAACAGGTTCCCACTATTTATCTATTTTACACATGGTAGTGTATTTATGTCAAATCTAATCTCCCAATTCATCCCCACCTCCCCTTCCCCCACCCCCATGTCCACATGTCTGTTCTCTACATCTGCGTCTCTATTCCTGCCCTGCAAATAGGTTCATCTGTACCACTTTTCTAGATTCCACATCTATGCATTAATATATGATATTTGTTTTTCTCTTTCTGACTTACTTCACTCTGCATGACTGACTCTAGGTCCATCCACACCTCTACAAATGGCCCAATTTCGTTCCTTTCCATAGCTGAGTAATATTCCGTTATATATATGCACCACATCTTCTCTATCCATTCATCTGTTGATGAACTTTTAGGTTGCTTCCATGTCCTGGTTATTGTAAACAGTGCTGCAATGAACACTGGGGTACATGTGACCCTTTGTATTATGACATACAGATGGCCAAGAGGCACATGAAAAGATGCTCAACATCACTAATTGTTAGAGAAATGCAAATCAAAACTACAATGAGGTATCACCTCACACAGGTCAGAATGGCCATCATCAAAAACTCCACAAACAATAAACGCTGGAGAGGGTGTGGAGAAAAGGGAACCCTCTTGCACTGTTGGTGGGAATGTAAATTGATACAGCTACTGTGGAGAACAGTATGGAAGTTCCTTAAAAAACTAAAAATAGAACTACTATATGACCCAGCAATCCCACTACTGGGCATATACCCTGGAGAAGAACTTTTAAAGGAGCTTTTCAAAGCAGAAATCCTTGGTTCCCTGAGTCCTTTCCGTTGGTCAGCTCTTGCTATTTTATTCTAATACTCGTAGCACTGACTTCACTGACCCAATAACCCCCAAAGTCTTCACAGTGGAAGTCCAAATTAATTAATGGTTTTCTCATGATTACCGAAGGGGAAAGGGGAGGAGGGGTAAATTGGGAATTTGGGATTAAGAGATACACACTACTGTATATAAAATAAACAACAATACCTACTGTATAGCCGAAGGAACTATATTTATATCTGATAATAACATATAATGGAAAAGAATCTGAAAAAGAATATATATATATATATATATATATAATATAACTGAATCACTTTGCTGTACACCTGAAACATTTTAAATCAACTATATTTCAGTTTGAAAAAACAAGAAATGTACAAAGAAAAAATAAATAAAATACCAAAAACAAACAAACAAATTAATGGTTTTAGAATGAATTTTAAATTTTAAAGTCTTCTTTTGAAATCATATTATATTGCAAAAAAAAAAAGGCTTGCCACCACTGGAAAAGACTGCTTTCAAACACCTAAAAATTGGCAAAAGCAGCCACATGGTCGACCTACATATTCGAACAATAATGAGCACATGCCCATTGGCTTGAAATACTTCCTAAACACTGCAGCTTTTCAAAAGAAAAAAGAACCAAGGTGTGTATTTTAAACAGTATTGAGAGATCCTGGGACACAGAGTGTCCCATTTGGGCCAGAGCAAACGGACTCTCACGGGCACAGACAGCAATTCCACGTCCCACCATCACATCACCATCACGTCCCACTCATCACATTTGCAGATGACAGCACAAAGCAAGGCAGTGCAGGGTGGCTGCCTGGCCTTCCATTTCCACCCACTCCTACAGAATTCTGGCAGCTTTTAAAATGAATTGTGGCTTTTCATTCTTGAACCAGGAACCACGGACCAAGGTAATTGTCACATTTCTCAAATTTAAGGACTAAATACTCAAAATGACCAGACGGTTGACTGTGTTTGCTGTGAATCCCTGAATCTGCACTAACAATGGAGAGAGAACGTCAGTGTTCTTTTTTAAAAGTCCAAGAAATTTGACTTCTACTCTGCCTGCAAAGGAGGAAAGAAGCACTAAAGTCATCTCTTTGGTAACTTTTTAACATAAAGCAGCAAAACACACCACTTCCCATACATCTGAATCTCCTCTGTTCCATGGCCAATACCCCATTCCAGGTCACCTTCACCTCACAATTGTGGGTTAAGTGAGGCTTGTCTAGCTTCCTGCTTCTCTTTGTTCTCATTCATTCCGCACACTGTTGCCATGCTAAATTTTGTATAATGCTGTCTTTAGCATTTGGATCACTTGAAATACTTCCTAAGTATTAGTTGAGACTCTGGACTTTGCTATTTGCTCAGTTTTGCTCTCCCATGTAACTCTCCCATTTCCTTCTACCTGATAACTTATCACTGACTGGCATCTTATTCCCTGACCCTAAGAGAGAGTCCAGTCCATCTCTGGGCTAGGTATCTTTCTCTGTACTGGCTCTGGGTGGCTGGGTCACCTGATTCAGTTAACTGTACATGGAGGTGAGTGGAGGATATACTTGGCACAGAGAATTATAGGGTTGTAGGTGGAGCAGCTTTCCTTAGAGAGGGTTGAGGGTGGGCAAGAATAAAAACACCTGGAATAAACCCAAACACCAAGAAGAGGATTATGTGGCTGTTGAAACTGGCATACTGGGCTGAGCTTTTTCAGTTCAGCTCAGTTCCTCAAAATTGAGTTTTTCAAATCATTACATTTTAACTAGCCACCAGGGAGATAGGTAAAAACTGGTTCTTATTCATTGAAAACATCATTTTTCCTGTAAAACAAATACAAAACTATCATGGGGTAAAAAAGGCAAAATTCACATTTCCTTTTTAAGATAAAATTAAGACATTTTCTAAACATGTCTAACTTAAAGGAGACAGCATTAAGCTACACAAAGTATTTGGGGGTCTTTGTTCCTACTCTTCTGACTTGAGGGGGAACTCGAAGGAAGCAGCACTGGGTCTAAAGGTTTAGGGGTGTTGTAGGAAAAGGGTTGTGTGGGAGGGGGGCTTCACTGGCAGAGATCTCAGAGCACCTGGGGAGAAAAATCTCTGAGTCTCAAGACCTTTGCCTACAGTTTGCACTGAACCCGCATAACCGGCTCTAAATCTTTCCAGATGGCACCTTGTCCCCTGTTATATTTCATGCTCCTTTCCTATTCATGGTCCCTTCCCTACTTGCTAAGCAAGCTAAGGAATGATGAGGATGAGGATGAGGTTGATTACGATGGTTAGTTTTATGTGCCAGCAAAACTGGGCTAAGGAATGTCCAGGTAGCTGGTAAAACATTATTTCTGGGTGTGTCTGTGAGGATATTTTTGGAGGAGATTAGCATTTGAATCCCATGACTGAGGAAAGAAGATCTGTCCACACCACTCTGAACAGACATCATCCAATCCTTTGAGAGCCCCAGTAGGACAAAAAGGCAAAGGAAGGGTGAATTGTTTCTCTCTCTTTTTTTAGATTTTTTTATTTATTTTTTAATTTTTAAAAAGTTATACAATTTTTAAACATCAGTTTCCATTTACAGTTATTACAAAATATTGGCTACATTCCCCATGTTGAACCTGCCTTACACCCAGTAGTTTTTGCCTCCCACCCCCAACCCCTGTAATGCACCCCCTCCCACCATCATCCCCACTGACAACCACTAGTTTGTTCTCTGTATCTGTGAGGCTGCTTCTACTTTGTTATATTCACTAGTTTGTTGTGCTTTTTAGATTCCACATATAAGTGATATCATACAGTATTTGTCTTCTTCTGTCTGAATTGTCTCTCTTTTTGAGCCCTGCCCTCCGACATTGGGGTTCCTAGTTCTTGGGCTTTCGGAGTTGGACTGAATTATACTACTGGCTTTCCTGGTTTCCCCAGATTGCAGACAGTGTATCGTGGCATATCTCAGCCTCCGTAACCATGTAAGCCATAATAAATTTCCTCTTATATATCGAGAGAGAGAGCGAGAGAGAGAGAGATAGGTATCCTATTGTTTCTGTTTCTCTGGAGAACCCTGACTAATACAGTTATGACGATGTTGATGTTGATGGACTGATTCCTACCTTTACAGATTTCAAAGCATTGTGATATACATTACATATATATATGTTATATATATACACATTACCTACATTTATACCCACCTATGTTGTATATATTATCATGGTATCTTAGCAGTTGTCATGTCAGATTTATAGAGGAGTAACTTCATCCCTAACTTATAAATGCGGAAACTGAGTTTCACCACGTTGTTCCTGGTCAGGACGGAGTCTTGTGACTCTAGGTCTGCTGCCCCTGACGCTAAGACTTTGTCTGCAACTCCTCCGTTCTTTGTTTCCACAGCATGTTTAGTTTATATCACAGAATACTTGTTTACAGGTATTTTGTAGGTATTTTAGATGTTCTTATGTAAGTTCACATTTTGTCCCCAACTAAACTGTAACTTTCTGATGATAATCTCAGTTATTATATTGTTCAGTTTTCTGCCTTTGTTGTCATAGACAGTCATGACTTTAAAGAAAAGTAATTTGTTTGGGATTCTAAAATCAGTTGCTAGGGAAACAAGCTAAAAATTCAGCCATAAATCTGTAAATATATTTATTGAAATCCAAAAACAGAAGAAGGAGGAGGAAGAGGAGGGGAAAGGAGAGGGGAGGGGAAAGGGAGGTGGGTGAGAGGGAGAGGGGAGAATGAAAAAGCAGATAGTGGTTGATCCTCCCCTCTCATACATCTCCCAGCTAGAAAATCACAAAAAATACCTTAGGTTATGGGAGGAACTTGGCCCAAGCAATGCTTATCGCATCTAAAGAGGTTGTTGTCTGTTCTTTATTTACAGAAAGGCTACCTAAAGGCTAAGCCATGGACACATAGACTATTGAGAAAGTGAGTTAAATCCCAGTGGACGCTGCTGTTCATCTGTCTAGCATTAATTCCCCTCTTCCCAAGAAGAGCCCTAATATGGTTAAGCTACTCACCCTTCTGCCACAAACCCCATGTGAATTGGGGGAAATCGACCTGATTTTAGGGGAAAATCCTAATTTCTAAGCTAGTGGTCTTTATTAGATGGTACCATCCTCCTCGTGGAGTTTGGAAATGTGTGAGAGTGTTTTTTGGTCATCACAACTTCACGTGCTTTGAGCATTTTGTGTCCCAAATCCAGGGAATCTAAATGAGCTCCGATGAATAGGATGACCTACAAAACCAGGAATTATACCATCCCAAATGTCAACAGTGGGCATGTTGAAAAACACTGCTTTCAACAAACCAATGGCCAATTATTTGACAATGGCAAAAATTCTTGAATAGACACTTAAACAGGGATACACAAATGGCAAATCTGCACATGAAAAGATGTTCAACATCCTTAGTTATTAGGGATACAAGACAAAACCATGATAAGACTCCAGCACATACCTATTAGAATGGCTATAATAAAAACTGCTGAAAATATAGGTAAAGTGCAGGTAAAGATACGGAGCATCTAGAATGCACACACATTGCTGGTAGGAATGCAGAACAGTGCCGTTACTCTCAGAAAACAGTCTGGCAGTTTCTTATAAAGGTAAACATACACTTACAGGATGCCAAAGTCTCCTCCTAGTTATTTACTCTAGAGAAATGAAGGCTCACATCTACACAAAAACCTGTACACTAATGTTTGTAATAGCTCTGTTGATAATAGCCCCAAAGTGGAAGCAACCCAATGTCCTTCAGTGGGTAAATGGTTAAACAAACCATAGTACATCCATACAATGGAATCTTCCTCAATAATAAAAAAACAAAGTATTGATCTAACGAGGTGTGCAACAGCTTCGATGGATCTCGAAGGCATTATGCCACGTGAAAAAGCCAGTCTCAAAAGGTTACATACTATATGATTCTATTGATATGAATGTCTCAAAGGGACACAGCAAAAGAGACATAGTTTTGGAGAATAGATCAGTGGTTGCCAGGGGTCAGGAGAAAGGGGAAAGACACAACTTCAAAAGGGCAATTTTGAAATTGCATATTATGTCCCCACAGGGGAGTTTTTTGAGATGATTGAACTGTTCATGTATAGGTTTGTATACACTACTTTGATGGTAGTGTATACGAATCTATACATGCGTTAAAATGTATAGAACTGTACACAAAAAAGTCAATTATATGGTATGCTACTTTAAAAATAAAATTTTAAATGAGAAAAATAATTACCAGATATATTTATTCAGTAGGTTTTTCCTTTGCAGCAGGGCTTTTAGGAACAAATAAAAGTTATTTACCAAAGGATAAATGTACACATTACAAAGTTATAATGCATAAAAGAGAGACAGAGAAAAATCACTGGGAGACTTGAGTGGGGAGAAATCATTTCCGGATAAAAATGAGGACAGGTCAAAGGTAGCCTGGATCTTAAAGGATTGGTAGATTTTTTTAATTTTTTTACTTTTATAATTAATAGTATTAGTAGTACAGAAGTAATATATGCCCAGGTAACACATTCCAACAATACGGATGGAAAACTAATTGCTAAAAGACACACACACACACACAAAATCACTACTGATCCCACACCCCAGGGTAACCACTGTTAAGTTGGACACAGCTTGGTTTATATCCTCCCAAACATTTTTCTGTGCATGCACAAATGCTAAATATATACAATTTATTGACCAGACTGAACTCAGTAGAGTACAAACATGAAATGGTTTTATTTTTCTCCAACGCCTGTACTGTGCTATCATATTTCTCTGTATCACCCCTTAAAAACAGCTTGGGAGGACTCCACAGTTTTGTGGTGCCTTTCAGACACTAACTCTAAGTTTATTCAGAGCAGCAGTTTTGGGGGGGAGAAGTATTAGCCTAAAATGATCTCAAACAATACCTAACATGTCAAGAATTTGAATAAAATTGCCAAAATGCAAGAGGAAAAAGAAAATCTGTCTAGGTTAATATTATCTTACACTTCTGATGTTGAATATGCATGTTTAGCTACATTAATAATTTATGAGTAGACTTTTGATTATTTCATCTATATCCCCAAAGATTTACATATTCAAGTTTGTCCAAAAACACTTGAGGGCATCCCTATCAGAAAAATGGAGAATCACTTCCCATTCAAGGTCACTCTATGTCAAACATATTTACAAATCGATGACTTGGTTTTATTTTTTAATAATAATAATAATGTCTTTTTTCTTTATTTAACAATATATCACCTATGAGTTGTCAGTGTAATTAGATCTATCTTCTTTTTTTAATGACATAACTTAGCTAACCAGTCACACATTGACAAGCATTTAGATTGTTTCCAGTTTTTGCCATTACAAAATATTGTCACATGAAAGGTGGATATACCTTGTGCATTCATTTTCTAGGGCTGCTGGAACAAATTACCACAAACAACAGGAATATATTCTCTCACAGTTCTGGAGGCCAGAAGCCCAGAGGCAAGTAGTTGGCAGGACCACACTCCCTTGGAAGGATCCAGAAGAATCCTTGCCTCTTCCGGCTTCCAGTGGTCCAGGTATTCCTTGATTTCTAGCAGCTCACGCCAAGCTGCCCCCATGTGTCTGTCTTCTCCACTTCTCTTAGGACACTTGTCTTTGGATTAAAAGTCCATCCTAACCCAGGATGATCTCATCTTGAGGTCCTTAATTACACCCTCGAAGACTCTTTCTTCAAAGAAGGTCACATTCACAGGTTCTGTCTGGTCACATCTTTCGAGAGCATGAAACTTACTACACCTTATAACATGTGAACACGGAGTCTGTAAGATCGGTTAAAAGTGCCCGAACTAGACTATAAAATATTCACACCCAAATTGTGATAGACACCTCACCAATCCTGGATATTCTTGGCCTCTTTCATATTTGCTAATAGAAAAGGATAGAGTGGTGCCTTGTTTTCATTTGTAATTCTTTGGTAATTAATGAGAATAAACATCTTTTTGCATCCTCATTAGCATTTTCTATTTCTTCATCTGGCTTATGTCCTTTGTTTATTTCTTTATGGTGATTTTTTTAAAATTTCACTCATTGATTTGCAATTGCTCTTGATTGATAGAATTTGGGTATATGAAAGAGAAAGAAGTGGATATTTTTAAACCTGGCCTCTCCTTCCTTCTGGAGGCTCTGGGTGTGAACAACTCAGGTCTGGAATTTGGGTGAGGCATGATGGGTCCCACTGTGGGAGCCCAGGTCAGGCCTCTGGTCACCAGACCTAAGATGGGTCAGTCAGTTGGTTTGACTGTCTGTTCTGTTGTACAGATCAAGCAGGGCTCAATCAGTAGTCCATCTCCACTAAGCAGTAGAACACAGTAGCTGAAAACATAGGCTCTGAGTCAAACATGCTTCAAGGAAAGAACACACCAGTTCCTCACTGTGCTGCTTTGGACAGTCAGCCTTGCACAGTTGCAAAATGAGAAATATATACAAATAAGATGCTAAGAACCCTTTGCACCTGTTTTTCTGTGGGGAATGCTCCCCCCCAACCCCATCTCCTCCTCATGGAGTGTCAGCTCCTGAGAGAGGCTTTCCTGAAGGTTCCTGAGTTGCCCCCACTCACTCTCTCGCTTCCATCTATCTCTATTCCTTCTTCTAGTTTTATTTTCTTTTTCCATTTATTGTTACCTGAAATTACCTTGTTTACTCATTTGTTTGATGGACAACTGTCAGCTCTCTCACCACCCTCCCCTATAACGCTGGTCCCATGAAGGCTGTGGTCCAGTTGGTGGTGTCCACTCCTGTATCCTCAGTACCTAGAGCAATGCCTGACCCACAGCAGATGCTCAAAGGACATTAAGTAGTTAAAGTAGATGAATGAATGACTGATGAATGAGAGTAAGTAGGCTTGCACACAGTAAGTGTTCAAAAATGATAATGAGAGGCAATATCTAAACTTCTACGATTCTGCTCGTTAAATCAACAAAACAAAGAGGCCATTAGATTGAGTGGCTTCAACACCTCAGCTGCCCCCATAAGCAAACCAAAACCTAATCCTGAAACACCTCAAGGTTAAGAAATCGAAACCCAGGACAACCAATCACAAGCAGCCAACTATACTTTCCCAAATAAGGCGGCCACTTAAGCCACAGCCCATCAGATCATTTCCTTGCTTTGCTTCCCCTTCTTCTCTGTACAAGTCTCTCCCAGCTCCTGTCAGTGGAAGTCTCCTAACTACTTCCGGTTTGATGCTGCCCAATTTAATTGATTTTTGCTCAAATAAAACCCTTAACATTTTTAATATGCCTCAGTTTATCTTTTAACATTCTATACTCAGCACAAAAATAGAACTTGCTAACAAGTGCCGGTGCTGTCAAATCCTCTTTTGGGTCAGATGTACTGTGTTTATATTGTCATTGTCACTGTTTAATTTTTAAATGTTCTAGCATTTAAAAGGGGAGAACTCTGTAGCTATTATTTGGTTTTGCTCTAAAGATGGTTAACATTTTAGCATGGCTGACCAGTTCATCTACAACTCACTATAACACAGAACACACACTGTATTTATTACATTACCTCTATTCTTTTCAACTTCATTTTATAGTTCATTTTACAGGGTGTGGGCTGCGGGAAATGAGTAAAGGTGGTCAAAAGGTACAAACTTCCAGTTATAAGATTAATAAATTCTGGGGATGTAATGCACAGCATGGTGACTATTTTTTTAAAAATCAAAAGAGACTGGGAGAGTTAAGGACAGAATTTAAATACAGGGCTCTTCATTGTCATATCTTTCCTGTTTAGATCACTGAGTAAACCTGCATCATGCAGTTTCACACATGGATCCACCACCCATCTGGCTTCTTTGAAATCACGGTCAACAGGTCAGCACCACGCCAAAGAGAATTTTCTTCTTTCTTAACCTTTTTAAAAATTTTTTATTTTATATTGGAGTATAGTTGATTCACAGTGTTGTGTTAGTTTCGGGTGTACAGCAGAGTGATTCAGTGATACATATACATATGTCCATTCTTTTTCGGATTCTTTTCCCATTTAGGTTATTACAGAATATTGAGTAGAGTTCCCTGTGCTATACAGTAGGTCCTTGTTGATGATCTATTTTATATATAGTAGTGTGTGTATGTTCAATTCTCTTGTCAAAGAGAATTTTCTAATTTGTGTTTTCATCACTGACAGTCACTTCTTTAAACCTGAGAGACACAACAGTCTACACTGCAGCCAAGTCCAAGGACATTCCCTTTTGAAGGACAAGTGGACTCTCGCTTTAAGATCAGTCTCGGCCATTAACACACTTCAGTAACATCCACCCATTTAAAATCCAACTTATTTATTCCTCTTGATTTATTTTATTTGTGCTTGTTTGTTTTTAAATGGCAGCTCCCAGAATGGTTTTCAGAGGAGAATGATTTAAAGTTCATAAAATGTCATCACACGGTACCACTTTCTCTAACAAATTACCCAGAAAACTAAGATAAAAGTCAACTTAAACAACTTAAAATTTTCCAGAACATGGTCAAAAGTGATAGAAACACCAACTTCCAAAGATCTCCTACAATTTTGCTCATCCCCTTTATTAGTGAAACTTTTATTGTTCAAAGATCTAAAACATGTCAGTCTTTAAAAATTATTTAAATTGGTTTTATAGATTTTTATGGTTATTATGCCTCTTCTACTCCAACTAGAGATAAATTTTCCAGTAGTAACTCTATTTCTATTAAGTTCTATGATGGGATTGTGGTCTTTTTGAGATTCTCTCTGAGTAGGGTTCTGATAAAACACCCATCTTAACTTTAATCATGGACTTCATTAATAAAAAATTCCTCCAAAAGAACATTCTGAACACCTGATATATTACAAGTTCTCAGTTACCACCCCACAACACATCCAGTTCCATAAGAGAAAAAGAAATCTCAAATTCCTAAGGAACATAAAGCAAGGCTGTGGTGAGGTAAAAATGAAACAATGCATATAAAATCCCAAGGACCGTGTCTATCTCATGATATGTGCTCAAAATCTTTGTTGGTTTTGATTCTAATTTCCTAACGTGAAAAGTAAATGTACCTTCTTACATATGTGACAAGAATTATAAAAAATAAAAAAATGAGTGTTTATACATAACAAAAACTGATTGGTATGCAAAGTAAGAAAATTAGGATTCTAAAAGATACAAAAGAAAATGCGATAGAGTACATGCTAAGAAGTCACAGTTTGGCAATGCCAAAAACAAAAACAAAATAAAATCCAGTAGACCTTTCTAAGGACATCTGAATGCCGAGACCAAAATGTCAGAAAGAGTGGTTTTCCATTGGGACTTCATGGATCAGTCACTGATTTTTAGAGATTCATCATCATTTTATAAGTAGAAAGAAAACTTTAAAACCAAAAAAATGAGAAAAGATGTACTCTCCCCATAAAAAGGACAATCCATTAAATAAATTGAATAAACATAAATTGTTTTATGAAGAAGACTGCATTGTTCTAATTTTTCTCATTTACTCTGGAGTGAGTAAAACCTTGTCACAGACAAGCAGTAATCCACAAACCAGTTTTGGCAGCCAGTCTTCTAGAAAACACCATGAATGAATGAGAGCCTTCTGAGATATTCATGTCTCTCTAAAGGAGCTTCAATTCTTCCAATCATACATAAGAGAAAACCTCACTATGAAACCAGTAACCTTAACTTAGACTGGAGTCAGATCGGAGAACAAGTCTACTGATGACATATCCAAGGGCATATCCAATAGTCTAGTATGTATTTGATGGGTACTTAGGCCACATGTCAGGACCAGAGCTGACCCTCGGCAGAACTCTGAAGGACCAGGGGAGTCAGGGGAGGTGTAAACGAGAATTTTCTGTACACCATACACCTTGATCTAGGTGGTATCTTTATTTAATCTCCCATTAAATCATAAAAATATCATCAGTAGATATTAGCAACAATACTTAAAAAGAGAAAATTAAGGTTCACTGAAGAAAAGTGACAAAAGATGACTCCATAGCTGGAAGGCACCAGAACTGTGATTCCATCTCTGAATCCAACGTGATATTTTAAGCCCTCAGCACTTGCAACTTGGTTGGGACCTTTACCCACAATCTTCCTTGCGATAACCATCCATCTCTTTATCAGAATGATCTTTCCCCTTTCAAAAGGCACCCCCAAGCCTGCTGACCTTTTGCTTTCTCAACAAACCTGATAAACTTCTAAAAGTCCCCCCAAGGATGAACATATCACCCCTGCCCTTGTAATAGACATTGTCACTTCACAACAACACTTCCTTAACTCACAGTCATGATGGGGAAAAAGGTTATTGTTTGGAGGTATCTATCAAGACCTCTCTCACTGTGCTTTAAATCTCTCTCTCCCCTCTTTCACTCACACACACACACACCCCTACGTACACACAAAAGCATATACTCAATTTTAGTGACTTACAGATGTCCTTTGAGAGGAAATTTCCTAGATGGACCCACTTAATTTTGTTGGGTTACAGAGCTAATCCAGGGAAGCAATGGAAGATTGGCAAGATTCCAGATGCCAAGCATGTGAAATTCACACATGTGCAGCTGGAACAGTATAACATACCCTCCAGCTCTCAGGATCATAGAAACACAGTGAACTTTACTACCTGTCCTTTGCAGAGCACACACAGAATTATCAATCAAGTAAGAACAAAAGCAGAACATGAAACGGGAAAAAGTAATGCAGCCTATTAGAGACCTCCTTCCGACTCCCAAACTTTGTTTTTAATTTTATTGAAGTATATTTGATTTACAAGGTTGTGTTAATTTCTGATGTATACCACAGTGATCCAATTATACATCTATATATATTTCATATTCTTTTCCATTATGGTTTATCACTGTAATTCATATTCTTTTCCATTATGGTTTATCACAGGATATTGAATATAGTTCTCTGTGTTATACAGTAGGACCTTGTTGTTTATCCATTCTATATATAATAGTTTGCATCTGCTCATCCCAAACTCCCAATCCATCCTTCCCCTCACCCCCTCCCCTGCTTGGCAATCACAAGTCTGTTCTCTATGTCTGTGAGTCTGTTTCTGTTCCATAGATAAGTTCATTTGTGTCGTATTTTAGATTCCACATATAAGCGACTGCCCAAACTTTTTGATTACTCCTTGCCTTGTGTGTCAACCAAGGACAAGATCAGTAAGAATCACAAATTTTTACTATGCCCCTGTGACTCTCAAATGGTAACACTGAAGGAACATGTTTTCCAGCTCTACTGAGTTATAATTGACAAATAAAATTGTAGGATATTTAAAGTGTACACTGTGATGGTTTGATACATGTGTACATTGTGAAATGATTCCCCCCATTAACCTGATTAACACCTCCAGCACCTCACCTATTTATCTTTTTTTCCCTTTGGTGAGAACATGTAAGTTCTACTCTTTTAGCAAAATTTAACTATATGATACAGTGTTATCAACTATAACCACCATGTTATACACTAGATCCTCAGACCCTAGTCACCTTATAACTGAAAGTTTGTACCCCTTCACCAATCTCTCCCAATTTCTCCCATGCCCCAGCCCCTAGCAACCACTTTCCTACTCTCTCAAAACAACATTTGTAAGTCCTGGCATTATCCACACGTTCCCAAGAGGATCTGCGTGTTTCTCCCCCACCTCTGATGCCCCGACAACAAAGTGTCTGTTTCTACTCTGTACTCACTGGGGACCATATTGGAAACCTCTCTTCCCGCATCCCTCCTTCCAGGACTGTTGTGTGAGAGAAAAATTAATTTTCATAGTGTTAAGTCAATATATTTGGGTCTACCTATAACACCTATTGAGACTACCCTCCTAATACAAGTAAATTAGCCTAAGAATCTTCCCATTAAAACTTCAGCGACTGGCTGGAATTACAGGGAAATAAGTATCAAGATTTTTACATGTGTTATTTCTAACAATAATCCTTTGTTATGAGCGCTATTATTATCTTCCCTTCACAGACAAGGAGCCTGACATTTAAAGAAGTTAATAAACTTGGTTACAAGTTAATACACTTGACAAGGTTAAATGCCCCACGTGACACAGTGAACCGTGGGAGCCAGGAATTACGCCAGTGTGACCGCCAAACCAGGGCTCTTCACCGCCATGTATAGTATCCCTTTGTCCCTAAGTACACTGGGCTAAGCCAACTCAAATATTCTGAGAGAGAAACTGGTATTTTTTGTAAACCAATAAACTGTTCCTTTTTTGCAAATGTCTTAATCTTTGCCAAATACTTCTTCTACATTGCCCGTTCTTATTAACTGCAGCGTGGGAACCTCATAACATGGCTCTCTTACTGTATACAGACCTATGCTTTTAAAGGTTCAACTTCAACAATTAAGTATACTTGTACAAGTGTCATTCCCTGTGGTAAAAACCCCAGAAGGATTTGGATTTTCCCCTTTCTGTAGGTGAGGCATGAAATCTAGGCATGTTATGTCCATCAGAACTTTCAAGAATCTAAGCTCTACCCTCCCAGGAGGTCATAGAATCACATAAATTAAAACTAGGAGGAACCGCAAATGATCCAGTTTAATATTTTTCTTTTTACCAATAAGGAAATTGAGACCCAGGGAAGTTAAGTGACTTGTCCCAACCATGCTTAAATTGATGGTCAAGCTTTCCTCATTCTTTCCGCAATTACACTCGGCTTCACTCAGAGAACAAGAGGCCAAGGAAAAGAGCAACATTTAATGTTCCCTAGTAACATCATGACAAGATTTGTGATGCTGGGGGAAAAAAAAAGAATACTATTTACACCTTTGAACAAAATGCTTCCACACCTTTGAATAAAGTGATATAATATTCTATCCACTGGGAAATTGATAAAACTGCAGCTATTTGTTTATGGCCCTTCTCTTTCTCTTACTGGATTCTTCTCATTTCACAAGTGAAATTAACCAACATTTAGGAAAATTAGGCTGAGCTCTCCCTCTCTCTTCACGGTCAAGGGCAATGGCTGCACCACTAACTCTGTAGCCCTGAAGCAATGACATAAAAGACCGTTTCTATCTCTGTCACACAAGATAACCTGATACACAAAAAGGAAAGCTAAGTTCAAGCTCTTAAAAAGAATGTCAGTAAGTGGATTCAAGTTGTCCTTTTGTTAAGAACAGAAGCAAATGACATTTATCTGTTAGAGAATACTTTCAACTTTTCAAGAGTCTAGAAGCCATCCCTGACCCCTGAAATCATTGATTCCCTGGTCTCCATGTATGAGTAAGTTAAATATCAGCTGCCCATGTGCCCTGGCTCATCTGGGACAGTCCTGGTTAGTGCCTGTGGTCATGAAGTAATTATTAATAGGGCCCCCTTTTACTCTCAAAAGGATCCCTGTTTGAATAATAAATCACATGGTCACCCGATCAAGTAAGAATAAAAAAATCTGTCCATCACATAAAGAACTCTGATACTTACAAATAAATACCAATAGTACCATAGAGGAAATTAAAATGGTTGGTCATAAAAATGAGAAAAGTTTGCCTGAAACTATCTTGTCATTCTTTAAAGTTATGAAGTTTCAGGTAGAAGGATATCTCAAAGTAAGTTCTTATAAACTTCAGACTTGCAAAATATTGCAAATGCCTCATTCAGAAAATATTTCCTATAATCTTTCTAAAACAGTAATCATGTCCATCTGAATCTTTAATTAAACTAATGTTTCAGTCCATCATTCTTAGTGTTCCTATAGGAGCATTAATTGTTATTTGGACCCAAACACTAATTAGAAAGCAGATAAGTTGTTACATAAATTTATCCCAAAATGTATTCCTGTGTAAATTTGACCATAAAGAAAATTGAGTTTAGAGGCAACATGATATGGTGGTTAAGTGCATGGACTTGGAGACAGCCTGGGTTTGAAATGAGCTCTACCATTTACTAACTGTGTAACTAATTTCTCTTACCTTGGTCTCCCCATACATAAAACTAGAACAGAAATAATATCAACTTTGGGGGTTATTGTGTAGAGCTATACATCATATGTGTGTGTGTGTGTGTGTGTGTGTATATATATATATATATGTAAAAACAGTGATGCCTAGGTCATAGCAAAAATATGTAAGTATTAGTAGTATGGGTGGCTGTTGTTGAGATGATGAAATGTTTCCCTGGTGATAAAGAGAATCTATAATACATGGGATTCTTTCTATTGTTGATAATTAGAGTGTATATGCCTTTCCAATAAATGGTGCTGAAACATTTGGACATCCAAAAACGAAGAAGAAGAAGGTGGAAAGGAGGAGGACGAGGAGAAGTAGGAGGACAGGATGAGGAGAACAGTGACAAGGGGGAGGTGGAAGAAGGGGAGAGGAGCCAAAGAAGAAGAGGAGGAGTGGAGGAGAGGGAGAAGGGGAGAAGGGAAAGGGGGGGGCAGGAAGTGAAGGCGAGGGGTAAGTATCATCCTAAAATTTTACTTAGGACTTTAACTACATGGGAAACCAAAAACGATCCGTTTTACATCTCAAGTATTATAAAAACAAGCCAAAGCCAAATGCACAAGAATTCCAGATATCTCCAGAATAGATATGCTGTACTTCATCCAGAGTCTACAATTTATACTGCAGAGTATGTTAGAGATAATCTACCTCGCAGCACTGGTATTTGGTAGAAAGAGAAAATGAATCTTAGCAACATATAAACTCCTCAAAAATAAACATAGTAATCCTCAAAGGATAGTGCAGATTTTATTGACATCTTAAGCATCTCATTAAACATAACTGCCAGTGGTAGAGGTTCCTGGTATCTGAAAATATCTAATTAATCGCCATTTTTCATAGTACTTAATTTTCACAAGGGAATTGTAAACACAACCTGTTCTTGGAGCAAAAATGAAGTCCAATTAATTATTTTAAATGGTATTAAAAATCGTATCACTGTGGCTATATTTCTACCCACTCTGAGAAAGTTCCATGCCTTTGTCATTCTTTCATTGCTCCAACGAACTAGTGCTTTAGCTCACATTTGGAGTCTGCCGCTTTCCTCCTGTCACATGCTGGCCTATTGTCACACTCTGGCAATGCTGTCGCCAGTGCCAAAATCTACAATTCTGCCACCAATGCCATCACTGCCTGCCAACGGACACACCAAGGTGTCCAGGGCTCTGCGTTGAGGATGCTGACGCCTTTGCTGAAGCTGCCAGCACCAAGCACACTGGCATTTAGTGCTTTCTACGCTGCTCAAAGACTTCATGGAAGACAACTCTGTCCATTTTTACTCACAAGCAAAACTGCTGAGGTTGAGTTAGAAGTCAACCAGAAGGGGAGGCCACCTGCCATACTCAGGGTCCCTCATTTTCTATGAACAAAACCATAAGAATCTCATCTGTCTTTTCCCCGAGGGCTTGGGGATAAGTCTTTCACTGGGAGGCTTTTCAGTGTCTCTTAAAAACAGTCCTTTGAAAGTGCCAAGCTACCAGCTCTCCAGACATGGCTGAATCTTAGGATGAATTCAGTGTAGGCTTAGTCTGTGATCCCTGCTACTTATGAAGTCAAAGTGCATTGCACACCCACACACAGACACACGTAAAAGTCACACCTGTGCAGTTGAACTGAGGTTTATTGAGTACACATCAGGTACAGCCCTTGATGCCAGGAAAATCAAGTTCCTGACCTTGAGGGGTTTGCAGTCTGCTGGTGGCCCAAGGCTGTTTGATCAAAAGATGAAAGCTCTCCAGATGTCTACAAATCCGCTTTCAGGTGAAGAATAGTACACCAAATATCAGTTTACCTTGCGTTCTTCTCTGATTCAATCTCATCAGTTCAGCAGGATCATTAAAATGTGAGGTTATTAAAAAAAATCACTCTGAGCTATTTGAAATTTCAGTAAAACTGAAAAATATAGTTCAATACACAGTATTGTTGTCTTTTTTAGACTATTAAGAGATGTGCTACACAAATATATTCACTGATTGCATGTTAATGTCCTGCCAATGTGGAGGGTCCATAAAAGACTCGTTCATTCCACACTGTATAATATCTGAATTTTTGTAGTGAAGAGATGGAGTATATTGTCCACTATACCACTGCCCTTAAATTTCCTCATATGATGTTATCATAGATTAGTAACTAATTTCCCTACTGTGTCCATTATTTTCACTTTTATAAAACAACATTGTAATAAACATTCTTATAAATAATATTTGTATATTTCTTTGCTTCAAAAAATTCCTAGAGTAAAATTACCTGGCCAGTAGCTACATAAGCGCTTAAAGCCTTGATACATTTTATGTTCCAGAAAAGTTGTACCAGTATAAGTCCTACTTGTAGTATAGGAACTATATGTTTTATAGAAAAATTCTTAAATAAAAAAATAAATGAACCATTGGTGGTGTTGCTTTCCCAGGAAAATACATTATGTACAAGGAAGAAAAATGCCAGATGAAGGTGAGAGACATAAATTATGATCTCCTGAACAGAATAAATAGTTTCTGGATTTAAAACTTTTTTCAACCAAACAGCACTGTTAACCATATTTCTGTTCTTCTTTAAAACATTCTACACACACACGCACTAGGATGCCTTCCTATTTACCTCTATTCTTCCCCTCCTACAAACATCCCACCTTGATAAGTCTAGCAGTCATTGGTATATTTTTTATTAATTGTATTAGGTACGTCCTAATTATTTGCACCTCACAATTTAGCCATTTGTTCTATCCCTACATAGTACTTACATTAATGTAATGTAATTATTCTCTGCTGAGACAAAACCATAATGTGTTTCAGAATGGGCGCCAGGTTTTTAAAATGCTCTTACTTTTGAAACTTTGTCATCCTTCCAGGACAGACAAAATTAAAACTTAGAGTTTTGATGATGGCACACTTCCTCAGCATTGCCTCTGGTTTGAAATCACATTCCCTCTGCAGAGGACAAATGCCAAGCACAAGTCCAGGGTTTCTTCTCCAGATGCAAGAAGTAAGTTATACCCCACTGCGATTCTCATTTGTCTAATGGCTCCCGTGTATTGAAGGCTTCTTATGTGCAAGTGCTTTTCCAAAATTTCCTTATTTCCAGTCCATATAACAGCCCTGGGAGGCAAGTCACATCCCATTTTACAGATAAGGAAACTGAAGCTGACATAGGTTGACATAGGTTGAACACACAAGAGTCCTCACCACAGAGTCCCTGAATTTAACCATCACGATCACTACAGCACAAAGAAGAAGGGTTAAAACTATAACTTTCTTAATTTTCAATTTTCAAACTTTTAGAAACAGCAAAATTCTTTTAGTTATATGCTCAGAATATTTCTTGGCATGCCATGTACCATAGCTTATACAACACTTCTACATAATGCCTCTCTCTCAATGAAGAATCAGGATGTTTCCAACACTCCCGACCTATTGAAAAGATTTTCCAACACAAAGCATTGAGGAAGAGCTTTAAAAATAAGTCAAGGGTCTTCTGGTTCAAGATGACTGATGGAACCCAGGAGTTTCCCTCACATCCTTCCTTGCACCTCATTAAAAGGAGAGGAAAGGAATTTAAAAGAATAAACCCACAACAATAAGAGATCTGGCATGGGAGGGGAATCAGCATGAAAAACCATATTGTAAATTTCTAGAAGATAAAAAGGAGATGGAGGTGTATTGCTCTATGAAGCAGAGCTGCAGCCAGGAAGGGATCCTAAAAGATGCCTTTCCAAACCCTGGAGGCACAAGAGTCAAGGAAGGCAAATTCCACAGGGCATGACTGTAGTAGATTTGCAAAGGAGAGAATTCATTGGCGGTCTCTTAGACCCACCCCCCCCTTCTCCTTCCACACCCCCTGCAAAGGAGTACGGGCAGCCACGAGGTCGGCAAGCTACATGCAGAGGACTCCCAGGCTGGATGAATGAATGAATGAATAAATAAGGAGAAGCAAATAGAACAACAAAACATACAGGAATTCCCAGATTGAAAGCTGAGCTCCACTGGAAAAACAAAATAGAGATGGAAACACTTGATTTTCCATATTTCCTTCACACTTTCTAAAAGAGCTCCCCACTCCCTGTGATAAGCTTATTAATTCATGCTGACATTTTCTCATTCAGCTTCTCCATGGTGACATGATATCCCAGGAAATTATACCAGGTTTGGGAAAGCAATCCTACGGGCTCTCTCATCTGCTCCAAAAATAAATGTCACCAAGTCAGTATTTAAGAGCATGAAGTGGTCTCTGAATGGCTACATCCTGACATCCAGCTTGTTTCGGAGAACAATCTGCGGTGATGTCTTCCCCAGAAGCTACCCATGCAAGGAAATGCCCACTAACTGAAAAGGAAATTGATGAAAGGACCCTTGAGAAAAACTTAGGTTATAAATAAAAGAGAGAAACCAGCAGTTAAACCACAGACATTCTCTTGCCATTTTTAAAAATCATCTCCTTATTTTCATGAAGATCAGATAGCAAAATAAAGCCCATGGCTCTCAAATATAATTCCATCACTAATACAGCAGTCTGTTTGTCATTTCCTGGGGGGAGCCATACTGAGAACAGAACTGGCTAGGTAAGTCACTGTAATTCCCACAATGAGAACCTAGAAACTATCTCACCACACGTACAGGATATTATAAATGTCACTGTGAAATCACAGCTCAGTTAAAGCCTGCCATCCATCCCTCTTCTGTTACTCACCATCACACAGAGCTCTAGCAAAAGATCCATTCAATCAGTGCATCTCAGACTTACATTATCAGCAGACACTGCTTTAATTAGCAGTGGTTTTCAAAAGACTGGATGGCTTCGAGAACTTCGTGTGAACCATAAGGTATAAATCTGGATCCTCATCAGTTTCACTTTACTCTTCACCTCCCCGCCCTGGGTTCTAACAGGCACAGCCCTCATTTTTTTCTTCAAGGGAAAAGAAAAATCATAAGGGTGACTAGGATTTTGCCATTCGTGTGCAATCTACTTTTTCCCCAACCTCAGTGATGCAAAAGGGACTAAAATTAGAGTTGCAAAAGAGACTAAAATTAGAGTTGCAAAGGGACCAAGTTATCTGTGTCAGGCACATTGCAGGGAGCAGCGAGAACTACAAAAGGGAATGAATACGCCCTAAACAAACCATCTTAGAATAACATTTAAAACACAGAGCTCATATTTTCTAAATTGTTATTCCCGATGAAAATAAAGTGTCCACTTTATTTTATGTAATATCGTAAGAAAATAGAATGCCTTATTTTGATAATATCTCGATATTAATATTGAGGCATTTACATGCTTCTTTTTCCATCTATTCCATAATTTTCCTCCATGATTCAGTCCTCAAATCTTCTCAAATCTTTGTCATTTCTCATTTCTCAGTGAAAACATCGAAAATATATGCAATTCAATTCATGAGTACTGAACTGTGAACTTCCTACTGCAAGGAAGGTTTAATCTAATCACAAGGACTTCTATTTTACATTTTATATTCGGTCAGTGATGACATAAAAATATAACCTATTTCAATGTTTGTATAAAGAGGCATTGTTTGGTATGGCAAGGATTTCATCAGCATACAGCCAAAGGGTATTTTTCTACAGACTCATAAAGTTTTAGATAGAGTAGCAATCTTGGAAAATCCAACCCAGCCTCTCACCTTGTAGATAAGGACACCAAAGGTTAAGTGATTTGTCAAAAGCCACACAAACACAACTTTCCCACCAATACTGGTCCTAGACTCAGATACAACATGCTTTTCACCACACCAGATGGCACTTAGGAAGAGGGAAGAAGGTCTCTTCTTTGGAATAAGAAGTCTTCAGCACCATACAATCACACACACACACACACACACACACACACACACACACACACACATCCCCAGAGGCATAGGTTCTCTGTTCCGATTTTCATAGATATGGTAGGATGGTCCTCAGAACACCTGCATGCCCTCTCCTACCCTAACTCATCATTTTCCCGGTCTCACCTCATTCTGCAATGATGCCCATTAAGACTCTATTCCCACTGCTTAGTGGATTTCCCATTCATTCCTGTGATCCACCACCAACATGGCATCTCGTCTCTTCCCTCCTTTTTTTATTTCATCCTACATATTCTTCAGGAATTTTTAAACATTTGTTACTAACTCTATGGAGAGGAGGACAGAGAGAGGTTAGAGTGGGATTATTTCTTATGAAAGAGTGCTTTAAGAGCCATTATTTAGTTTTTCACTTTGATCTGCCAAATAATCAGGATTCATGGTTACTCTTTGCAACTATGCATCTTCAGCCAGGGTGAAACCAGACTCTTCTTACTACTCATAATGCTTGAGGGCTGTTTCAGTTCTTTGGAGAGTATGTCTTAATCAATGAACTCCTGAATACCTGGTACAGACTGATCAATCCTGTATCCCCTTTACTGAGTTCTCAGAGAGTTCTTATCCCCATAAGTCATGGGAACAATGTAACTGATCTTATTAAAAATTCAGAAGTGACACTGAGCTCAGAAATTCAGAGAATCCTAGTTCTGAGTTTCCTGTTTGCCTTCCAGTCGAGGGATGCTTATTGAGGCATTTACTGTAAAATCGTGTTCATTACCGCCCATCTGTTTTTTGAAAATAATTATTTCCACAGAGTATGCTGGGTGTCAACTTATTACAGAGCTCTGGCCCTCTCTGGAGAAAAGGGAATAGTGAATTCAAAATATACTGATGACGAATGGGCCATCTTGGCAGGGGTGCCAAATAGGGGTATAGAATGCATAGTAGGCACCACAGACATGCCCGAGAGACCAGCAGCATTTTTAGAGATGCCCAAATGCCTACCAAGCTCCATGATGGTGCCACCCATAAAAACAAATGAGCCAGCAGCATAGGGGAGTTAAGGTTTGGGAACAAACTAACTCACATCCTCTACCATCAAAATGAACAGACACAATGGACATCCAAGGCAACTTTCTCAGTAAAATCCAGAACATAGCAAGAGTCATTGATCCACTCTTACAAATGTAAAGAAATGGAAGAAAGTTTTCAAAATAAATAATCAAATGTCAAAGAAAAGGAGATGTCACATTGTTCATTCATTTGTTTTCATTTCTCTTCATTTTGGTCATCACCAAAATTAGTTTATTAAGGATTTAAGGCAATCAATTATGATATAAAGATAGAGAGATTCAGTACCTTACCTCCAGAGAATTACAACCCTAAATTTACCACTTATTGTATTATGTGATGCTATCTTGTCTGGAATTATGTATAGATCAGAAACAACACTCAAGCTATACTGAAAATAATCTCTAGATAAGTCACCAAAAACATCAGCAGTATACACTTTTTTTTTCAGGTATGTCAGCACCTACTGAGTACCTGTTACCAGGGACCCTAGTTAGATACAGTTAGAAAAAAGATATATAGATGTTGGTTTGAAGCCTTGGGAGCTTGCTGGGTGAAATTTGAAATTGGTCCCCATGCAGGGAGGGCAAGGAGAGACTGGAGAAGAGGAAGACACTCCAGATTGGTGGGTAGCAGGTTTAATAAGCAGGGAACTTATATACCAGGCTTGTCTCGGGCATCAGCAAGAGGAGTGGATCCCCTGGATCGCTTGCCAGAATCTTAAGAGTTTATAGAGAGGTCGTAACTGGGTTCAGTCAGATGGTACCACCCAGCTGGTCTCAGCATCACGTTCCTCTCAAGGCTGCATCCTTGGAACAGCTCCCACTGTGGGAACTGTGGGCAGAAAGCACATTCTAAGGACAGGGGAAGGGTGAGGAGACTTCCACTGCCTGGGTCCTGCTCTTGGGTCAACCAGAGGTCATGTCCTCCCCATGACCTCCTTCAACAGTAGACATTTATAATGAAATGAACTATGTTACTGCATAAAATGCTTTACAATTGTTCCCATTGTTAAGACATTCTGATGCATAATTATAGTCTTGCTGTCCCAAGTCTATGTGAGAAAAAAGAATTTGGAATGTTTTTGTTTTGTACACTTAGAATATGTCTAAGCTACTAAAACTTACCATTATTCTTTTATAATCTACTAAAAAATAATCAAAACAATAATCTCCTTGATGGCCAAGACTTTCTTTATCATGCATGTTCTGCTGCAGTCCTTAGTACCTGTCTTGTTCCAACTAGGCATTCAGGAATGTGTATTGATCTGAAAGCCTCTTTTTTGTTTCTTTCTGAGGACAATCCTACCTAATAAACACTAGGTTGCATCTCTGAAGATGCTCCAAACAAAACTCAAACTTGTCATCAGATAATAACAACAGGAATTATAACCAAAACAGCAGTTCCGTGTTTTATTTGCTAACAGATTTCTTCTTAGAAAATAATTAATTTTATTTATATTAATGAACCTATGAATTGATAACTAATATAACCTTAAAGTGCTACCCTTCACTGAATTACCACAGAATTTTTAAATGTATACTTTGTGTTTTTATATTTTACCCATAGTTTTTTCTTCAGTGTCTTTTCTCTTTCATTGTATTTAAAAGTGGCAGGATTCTCTTTTCCTAAAATTGAGAAGAACGCTTTTTGTGAGATCCTAAGGAAATCTGCATGTCATCGGATAAGGCTTTCACCCTCAAATTTAAAATGTCAAAAAACTGTCAGATGACAAATTTCTTTCTCAATCTCAGAGAGTTACTTTTACTCAAAAAAGCAATATTGATGATATTCAGCAATTGACAACTTTCTTAATTTGCTTCTACCAAGCATCAGTATAAAATGAGTTGGATGCAATACCCTTCTCATTATCATTATTTTTGTGATACTTACTGAACATTTATTGCTTGGGAGATAGAATTGTCTCGAGATATATTATACTAATGTGATAGAAATTATTAGACTTATGTGTGAGATCTATTTGTTCTTATCATCTTTTAGAGAAAGAAACCATTATGATGTCAGAATGCCCTGAAGTGCATGACCATTTTTACTATGTTAATACATGAATTGTTCCTTTTCATTAAGAAATTTTGGTTGAAGATCAAAGTAAGTGAAATTCTTTGTTGACGCATTTAATAGTCTAAAAGAAAGAGTTCAGAGAGCAGTCAGAATTTCTTGCCTGAATTTTACTTATTTATTATTTACTTATTATTTATCTATTTATCTGTACAGGTAACTTCCCCAAGTACTGAACTTTATTTACTGTGTTCCCTCCCTCCCTGAGAACAGTTTCTGCTCAGTACAGATTGGATATTCTGGTGCCTTTTGATTGGCCCCAGATTTTCCTCCAGTCTTCTGGAAATTAATCAGAGGCCAGCCCTAGGCTTCCCCTCCAGAGTAAAGTCCATGAATTCTGTGGCAGCTACTCCCTCTAAGGAGAGGATTTAGCTCACTTCTAGATTCATAGCTGTGTTCCAGGTAGAGTCCGGCATGAAGAATGTGTGACCTCCCAGGCAGTGAAATTTTTATACACCAAGAGATCATTTTCACTTTTGTTCATGCGCCCCATATCCACTATGTTTATTTGCAAAACTTCCTGTAAGAGATTGCCAGGGAGCTCTGGGTCAAATTTCACACTAATTCATAGCAACTCTTATTTGTGTTTTATTTACCCTCTATCTGGTTCCATCAAGGTTTTATAACCACTAAGCCATTATGGTTAACATATCTGAGTTTTCCCTTTACTTTGAAACGCATTTCAGCTTTCTCTTTCTATATAAACAAACCCTGGGTATGTACTTGCTAAGTAAGTCAGGCCAGAAACAGTTTGAAAACATCAGTCTCAGCCGAGGGACTTCACATACATTATAGTTTTTAATGCTCATGACAGCCTTCAAATTAGGTATTACTGCTCCCCATCAACAGGTAAGTTAACTGAGACTCAAAAAGCTTAAACAAAATCCCATTGTCCTACATTTAGAAGTTATGGATTGAGAATTCGCACCAGATCTTTCTGACTCAAAACCCCTGGTTAGTTCTTCAATAATACATGGCTTTTCAAAACAGTCAAAAAGCAAAGTAGTCCTTGGCCGTGACATGTTTAAACAACCACCTAGAATAGAGGTCCACAGTCGATATTCAAAATGACCCGAATTCTTTAAGAAAAGGTTGTATTTTATCCAATGTATTTCTTCAAGACCTTGAAATTCTAATACACCTTAAGAGTTTTCAACCCAGTATGGTTCTTCTTTCTATCTTTCAAGAATATCACTACTAGTGCATACATCTGAACGTCAGAAATCCAGAACAATGCAGTCTCACGAGTTTAAGAAGCCACGGTCTTAAACTCAATATGGATTTACTTTTTGCTACTTGCACTGCTTTTAAAATTAGCCGGCCCTGTTCTAACATTAACTCTGAAGCCACAGTAACTTTACAAACACAATTAGCCTCCTATACTCATCAGGTGGACCATGAACAATACATTCTACTCCAGGTTACACTATATTTTATGTTTGAGCAAATAGAAGTGACCACTATGTTCATTGACATTGAATTTCTTAACATCAAGGTAAAGCTACTTTTACAACTTTTATAGCCTAAAACTAAAAACTTTTTGAAGAGTAAACTTCATCCTTACACCAGAAGATCATTAACTTATTCCATAAAACATTAAAACAGTCCATAATTCTTATATTTCTCCTGACACATATTTCTGGTATCTCTGAGAGAAACTGGGCTTTGAACATTCGTTAAACCTCTTATCAGTAAAGACAATAATCTCCCAGTATTGAGACAATCACAACAAGGGCTCAAAATAAGTGGATTCTGGTTTTAAAAATGGAGATAAACCACATCATTAACTAAATCAAATTTGCCCACATTCTGGTAATGACAACGCATTAATAATTTTATTACATTGTTTTCAGTAAAGCCCTTGAAACTCATTCATTTCAAGGTTGTTGACCAGAAAAACATGGAAACATAGGCTGCCTGGTACAACTTTTCCAAACTATGACAGCTGATTTTTACTCCGTCAGTCACATCATAAAGCTGTGTTTGCGAAATCTCACCAGTCTTACCGTCAGTTTCTCCTCTAAATTCTGGTTTAATAAGCTTCCTTTTTCATGCTTTTCAAATTCCATGTTGAAAGAGAATGAGAGAGAGAGAGACAGAAAAAGTGAGATTCCGATTCTGTCTAGAAAACGATGTGACGTGCTTACGTGTTAGATATTGCAGGACATTCCAACTTGTGAGAGCCCAGGACACTATCAGAAAGCCCTGGCGATAATTTCTGGTTAGCTAGTGTTTCCATTTATAGATGTTCAAACCCCATAAACAGAGCACTGAAGAGAAGTCAGGCAGCTGGCCTTAGATAATGATAAATGTCACTTGATATAAAAGCAAACTCTCCAACAGGAGGCTATCCCAACACGTTAGGTTACCTGAGTCAAGAAAGACGTCTGTGACAAAAAGCCACTAACAAAGATTTCATTAGTAGCCATTGCAGCACAATAAAATATACTCTAGAATATGGGCCTAATAAATCAATTTTAAAAGGACAAATGTGATGGTCATATAGCAAATATGAATCAGCCAGTCCCATTCTTCCAAATTCCAATTTGGGTCCCGGTAGTCTAGACATTTATGCATTATTTTGTAGCTCAAAACTTTAAAAAGTCACTTAAAGGGAAGTGCAAAGGAAAACTAATTAAAACTATTCAGACACACAACACACATATTCAATGGGTGTCAGTTTTATTCCATGAAAAGTGGGCAAATGATATTTAGAAACTTCATGAAAGGAAAGTGTTTTCCTTCACAAAACTGATTTTTTTTTCTTCATTATCCTGGCTTTTCTACTGGGAATAAAGTTATGACAGAGAAGATGAAATTTATTTTTCCAATGGAAAAAATGTTCTCAGAATTCTTTTGAAATTGTTACATGCTTGAAAGAAAATTAACTGTGTGGCATCATGGTAATTAACTCTCCGGGTTTTGTTGTTGTTGTTGTTGTTGTTTTGCAGCAAACTACATATGCGAATGGCAATAAAAAATAAAAATGGCTTTCAGAGTAAGCTAAGACTGATCTCTACAGTGGCCTAGTCTCTCAGCCTTTTCAAACATCGTTTTCACAACTGTTTGTGATCGTAACTTAAATTTCCTATCGGTTTTTCCTCCACTTTTAGGAAACATTTTAGGAAATGAGTTATGAGGCTCTGTCCTTTAGCGTGATTACAGCTGGTTCTCTATTGCCAGGCAGGGTTGCTCTAGAGCTTATTCTGCATCAGGATGGAAGGGCTGAGGATTCCAGAAGTGAAACATTTAGTAGAAATAAACCTAGCTAACCCTGCTTCAAGATGAGAATTCAGAAATGGTCTATCAGACTTATGGGCCAAAGGGGCTTCCCTCTTTGGCTCACCTCTGAGTTCCAGAAAGGGAATCACACATGTTGTCCTAATACATTTGCAATGAAGTCTTATAGGCTGAATAGCAGGCAAGATTGGTATATGTCAAAATCAAGGCAAGAGTTGAAATTTTATGTGAAGGGAACTTCCAAAATCTCTCTAGGAAAAAAAAAAAGGCATGCTATGGCTGCAAAAGGAAACAGTTATTGCTGGTGTAATGCCGGAAGGTGAAATTCAGGATCCAGTTGGGAGTAGGGGGATGGTAGGATGCAGAGCTGGTTGGAGAAGGAGAAGATAACAGGTATAATGACAGGGACATGCCAGTGCCAGTGGGAGGGATGGAAAGTTTAATTCAACAAACATGTACTGAGTATACATAATGGGTGAAGATTACCCTAGATGTAGGCAGATATTTTTTAAATAATGAATAAAAACAATAATAAAGTGAAAAGACACAATCTCTACTTTTCTTCCCCAAAAAACTCACAATGTAAACGTGACTGGATATAAATAAGATATAATAGCACTCTTACATAGCACAGTCCCATAGCACTCACCATGTGCCAGGAGCGGCTTTAAGACTTTCCATATATTACCTCAATTAATTCTCCAAACCACTTCTAGAAGGTAGATACTATTCTGCCTACTTCTTTCTCGTGTTTGTTAAACACTCCTAGGTAGATACTACTATTTTCTCAGTTGTTATGAGCTGAATTGTGTTCCCCCAAAATTCATACGTGGAAGTCCTAACCCCCAGTCTCTCAGAATAAGATTATATTTAGAGATAGGGTCTTTACAGAGGTAATTAATTTAAGATGAAGTCATAAGGGTGGGGGCCTAATCCAATATGACTGGTGTCCCTGTAAGAAGAGGAGATTAGGACAAAGATACACACAGAGGGAAGACCATGTGAGGACACAGGGAGAAGATGGTCATCTCCAAGCCAAGGAGAGAGCCCCAGAAGAAACCAACCCTGCCGACACCTTGATCTTGGACTTCTAGCTTCCAGAACTGTGAGGAAATATATCTTTGTTCTTTAAGTCACACAGTCTGTGACTTAACAGACTAGCAGTGCTAGCAAATTAATGCACCCACTTTATAGCTGATAAAATAAGACACAGTTACATAGCCAATAGCTGGCACTCAAGCCCCCTGGCCCAAGCACCTACCCACTGGGCACTTCAGCACCTCTGAACAAGTAATCTCATCCCAGGCACAACAGGGCAAGTGGGTCTGTAGCCCCAGCACTGTATGGTGAGGACCACTTACTCCATCCGTATACAGAGATATGCTTAAATATATTTTACATATGTTTTAGGGACAGGAGCTTTCTTAGGTAAGATCATGCCCATGCAAAAGCCAGCCCTTGTCCACTTGCTGGTCCAACAGAAGAGATGAGCTACATGGGTCTCCTTCCTGTTCATCAATCACGACAAACACGTCTCCTGCCCCTGACCGGAGAGCCCTCTCTCCAGAGTCACGTGGCTCCATTCTCCCTTCATCCAGAGCTTCCCCAGTAACCCTCTGTCCACTCATTTGCTGTTTTCTCCTTCATAGCTCTTATCACCTCTGGCGGTCTATTATTTCACATGATATTTGAAGTTTATACATATCTAATATTTATTTGCTGTTCTTCTCTCCTACTACTGTATAAGCACCAGAGGGTACTTTATTCACCACTTTATCCAGGCACTTAGAACATAATAAGGATTAAATAAAGGACTTGTAAAGGAAAGAGGGCAGGAGAGAGAGGAAGGAAAGGAAAAAACAAAGAAGGAAAGAGGGAGGAAGGGAAGGAGGGGGAGACGAGGGAAATGTATCAAATGGAAGTGACAAGATATTTAATGCACTATTATTTAAAAGACTTTTGGTAGGAAACACAGGAATAAAATGCATGTTTATCCAACGCAAATCATACTATAGATGAATACAATATGGATTGCTCACTTATCTTACTCAAAACACTAACCATTAGAGTAAAGGAGAAATAAATAGACTCAGGAAGCAGGAAGAATTGAATTTATTTGCAGATTCTGCCACTTTCTAGTTGGGTCACTTTGAGCAAATTAATTCTCAGAGTTTCAGTGCCCTCTCCCTTTAATAAAGGAATGATATCAACCTCTTAATGTTATGACAAAAATTAAAATGTGGTAACCGGTGCAAAGAACTTCACACAGTGCCTGCCATCAAGCAGGTTCTGGGTGAAAGTGCATGCCATTATTTCCCCCGGCTTCATGAAGTTTATCTAGGAAAAAAAGTTCACTTCAAAGATAGTATCAAAGTCCTAACAAATGTGGCAAAAAAATTAACAGAGAGAATGGGAGAAAATATTTGCAAATCATTTATCTGATAAGAGCCTTGTATCCAGAATACATAAAGAACTCTTACAACTCAACAATAAAAAAAGACAAATAAACTCAGTTTTTGAAATGGGCAAAGGATTTGAATAGACATTTCTCCAAAGAAGACAAATAAATGGCCAACAAGCACATGAAAAGCTGTTCAACAAAATTGTGATTAAGGAACCCAAATCAAAACCACAATGAGACAGCATTTCGCACCCACTAGGATGGCTAAAATCAAAACATACAGTAAGAAGCATTGGCAAGGATGTGGGTAAACGAAATCCTTGTACATTGCTGGTGGTTATAAAGTGGAACAATCACATTAGAAAACAGTGTGGGAGTCCCTCAAAACCTTATATACAGAGTTACGATATTATCCAGAAATTCTACGTCTAGGTATATACCTAGAAGTTTTGTATATGTTCATACAAAATCTTGTAAACAAATGTTCATGATAGCGTTATTCATAATAGTCAAAAAGTGAAAACATAAATGTCTATCAACACATGAAAGGGGATATATCCTACAGAAGCGTATTACTCAGCAATAAAAAGGAATGAAGTATTGATACATGCAGCAATGTGGATGAACCTTGAAGTGAAAGAAGCTAGTCACAAAAAGTCACATATTACGATTCATTTATATGAAACGTCCAGAATAGGAAAATCCATAGAAATAGATAATGGTTGCCAGGGGTTGAGGGGAAAAAGCAGACTGTGGAGCGACTGCTGGTGGGTAGGGGTGGGTTTTCTGAGGGTGATGAAAATATTCTGAAATTAGATAATGATGATGACTACATAACTCTGAGTATGCTAAAAAGCACTGAATTGTATGTATATTTTGAAAGAATGAATGTTATGGTATGTGACTTATAGTTCAATGAAGGTATTATTTTAAAAAACAAAAAACAGAGGAAGATCTATAATTCCTTTCTAAGATGGGAATTTATGATTTTTCCCCAGGAATATAATATGAGCAACGGGTCACTCCAAACAGGAAATTAAAATCTACTCTACAGTAGGCCAGCAAGAATTTCATTCAAAAGTGAAACAAATAACCCTCAGCAAATGATATTTGCTTCAAGACACTGCCACCTCACTCCATTCCTTTGCATCGTCACCATATGCCTTGTGGGGCTGGGGAAATCTCAGCTGCTCAGGTTTTGTGCTCATATTCAAAAACTGGGGGAAAGTAGAGTTTGCAGCTATTAAAATGACTTGTTCATCTACTGGATCCAAGAGTTAAATACAGTTTTGTTTTGTTTTGTTTAATAGTGGTAACTTCCCCACACCTGCCATTTAAAGAATCTTTCATCTCCACAACAAAAGCACAGATAATTGTTCTGCTGCTGAAAGTCACAAGGCAGGTAGACACCCATGAGACATGAAAAACAAATGCTGTCTTCTTTTTAAAAGAATGACAAGTCTGCAGAGCATGGTGTAGACAACTGAAGATCTTCCTCATTGTATGCACCAAGGATAAATATCTTTTTATTAAGATAGGATCCTCTTCTGAGACAAGGAACACCTTTTATATGGGTTTCTTATCATTCTACACAGCCTTTCCCAGACATGGGTCCTACGTGCTCTCCACAGCCAAGTCAGAAGCCCATGTAACCCCACACCCATTTAGTAGTGATCCAGGACACTGCACTCAGCACGTCTCCAGGTTCCATATCCTGTCCCAAGAACTCCCCGCGTCCCACCCCGGGGTTGTTTCCTGTGGCACTCAAACACCAAATGCAATTCCAACTAGACCCAGTGCTGAGAACTTATCTCACTCAAACAGCTAACTTTGGACCTATTGGTGTTGTTTTTGGTTCAAAATGTATGCCTATGTCTCTAGGAGGCTCTGTTTAATGGTCCAGTGGGATGAGGGGGAGGGGTGACAGTGAAAAACAAAACACAGAGACTGGTCCCCAGAATTTCCTGGTTTTCCCAGCATCCCTACCTGAGTCTTTTTATCAGCTTTAGCCACTGTGAACCCCCAGGCAGCAGTTGTGAACTCTTATTCTAGAAAATCCTTCTGACTCTTATCTTCCGGTCTGTCTGTGCATCTTGCAAATAGGCAAAGACCCAAAGACTTTAACCTCCCACTGTCACCATTTGTTAGCCCCTTTATGGCTTCTGCAGGCCAGAGGTACATGCCCGTAGCTTGTGAAAAGATAATGTCTACAGAGGAATTTCTTAAAGCTGAATTTGTCACTATGTAATAAACATTTTTTATAAGTGGAAGCTGCCAAATGGACACAAAAGCAAACCCCCAAATATCATAATATGATAATTATGATAATGACAGCTCAACAAATTTATACCTTTGTAATTACCAGTCTTCAATGAAACACAAACCTTTTCTACTGGAACATGATATTTTTGACTTCTGTTACTATTTGATCCCTTATTTTGGTTTTAGGCCATATTTTTTAATTGATTCTAGGCAAGACATTTTAGTCAACGGAAGGAAAAGAATATTTTCTTTACAAAATCACCTTTGATGGTAGAGCATTTGTTTGGAGCATTAGAAAATATTTCAATTAAGTGAGAGCTGTGAGAACTTTGAAAAGTGTTATCTTTTTTAATGTGTGCATCTGAAAAATGCAATTCTTTTATCAAAATTTATTGAAAAATATAATGAGAGGTTTTTAAAACAAACACTAATATCAATCAACATTGACAAGAGCAATGATTCTGATATGAAATGAAATCCTTATCTCCAGAGCCTGTAACACATAAGCTGAAAAAAATCAGCCCGAGATCCAAGTCCAGCAAGTTTTGTTTTCTCAACTGTGCTATATTCAGCACCTACAATATACATTATTTATACAGTATATATATATATATATATATATATATATATATATATATATATACACAAACACACACACATACATACACATACACACATATATATAGTATATACACTATATTTACATATACACAAATATTTATATATACACAAACATATACACTATATGTGCAGGCCCTCTGAATAGTAGATACACTTCCCAGTAGTCAATTAGTGTCTCTCTCTCTCTCTCACACACACACACACACACACACACACACACCATTGCTGTCTCAGGAGTGAAGACAACAGCCAGGTTAAATTAACAAGATTTCAGGAAAAAGGATTCAAAGATGAAAGCCTTTACTTTTTGAATATTAGCATTCCAGCGTGTGTTTCTCACGTCAGAAAGGAGTTCTGGATTTAAGTTTCCCTGGGTCTTTGCAGCTAAGCAAAGCAATGAGATTTTACACCATCGTTCACTTCTCCCCTAACCCCGGCAGCTTAGCTGCTGTTGTGTGGACATGACAAATCACTTTGCCCCCAAAGTCACGGCTCCGTGCCCTTTGACAGCGGGCATATACCCAGGATATACTTTCAGCTTTATCAGTGGAAACTGAAACACGTTCCAAGGCAGTGTGCCCTTATACAGAAAGAACGCTTACCTTTCAACTGACTTGGAAGCAGCCTGCAGGACGGTCATCCATCAGGGAGGTCACCGGCCACATTCCCCGAGCAGCTGACCCTGTCAGTCTTTGGAAAATACTGTTTACTCTGTAACTAACGCTGGATCCCGGGCACAAGATACAGAAACAAAATTTTAAAAGAGTTAGGCGTAAACCTCCTCCCCACTAGGACCTCTTCATGAAAACAGGAGCTGCGAAGTTTCCCCCGATGATTTCTTGATAAGAATGTCTCAGCAGTTCTGGAGATTTGGAGTCGAGCATTGAAAAGATTTGCAGCACAGCAAACTATCTACTTTTTAGTGTACTGATGAAAATTCTTTAAGCTTCCCTATGGACATAAGTGATAGACAAGTAAAAGGTTACTTGAAATGGAGTTTTCTCTTCTGTTTATTTTGATTAGATTTTTTAAAATAAGATTGAAAGTCCTCCTGAAATGAAATGCCAATTGTTCCAGAGAAAGTAGGTCAGAATTATACAAGGGGGAGCCCGTGGCAGGCTGAACAAACCCCACAGTCAGGCAGGGCACTTGCCCTGCAATCCAGCCACCAGGAAACACCCAGAGGGGTAGACTGTTGGTTCACCAACTGGCCTTGACACGCACGGCGAGGAGAAAGAGTCAGACACTCCAGACTGGCAGGTGGCAGATTTAATAAGCAAGGGAACTTCCATGTGAGGCTTGTCTTGGGTAACGACAAGACAAGCAGATCTCCATACCTGCCCACTGGAATTTTTTTTTTTTAACATCTTTATTAGAGTATAATTGCTTTACAATGGTGTGTCAGTTTCTGCTTTATAACAAAATTAATCAGTTATAAACATATGTCCCCATATCTCTTCCCTCTTGCATCTCCCTCCCTCTCACCCTCCCTATCCCACCACTCTAGGTGGTCACAAAGCACCAAGCTGATCTCCCTATGCTATGCACCTGCTTCCCACTAGCTATCTATTTTACGTTTTGTAGTGTATATATGTCCATGCCACTCGCTCACTTTCTCCCAGCTTACCCTTCCCCTTCCCTGTATCCTCAAGTGTATTCTCTAGTAGGTCTGCATCTTTATTCCTGTCTTGTCCCTAGGTTCTTCTGACCATTTTCTTTCTTTTTTTTTTTTTTTTAGAGTCCATATATATGTGTTAGCATACAGTATTTGTCTTTCTCTTTCTGACTTACTTCACTCTGTATGACAGTCTCTAGGTCCATCCACCTCACTACAAAAAACTCAGTTTCGTTCCATTTTATGGCTGAGTAATATTCCATTGTATATATGTGCCACATCTTCTTTATCAACTGTTGATAGACACTTAGGTTGCTTCCATGTCCTGGCTATTGTAAATAGAGCTGCAATGAACATTGTGGTACATAACTCTATTTGAATTATGGTTTTCTCAGGGTATGTGCCCAGTAGTGGGATTGCTGGGTCATATGGTAGTTCTATTTTTAGTTTTTAAGGAACCTCCATACTGTTCTCCATAGCAGCTGTATCAATTTACATTCCCACCAGCAGCACAAGAGGGTTCCCTCTTCTCCACACCCTCTCCAGCATTTATTGTTTGTACATTTTTTGATGATGGCCATTCTGACCGGTGTGAGAGGATATCTCATTGTAGTTTTGATTTGCATTTCTCTAATGATTAATGATGTCGAGCATTCTTTCATGTATTTGTTGGCAATCTGTATATCTTCTTTGGAGAAATGTCTATGTAGGTCTTCTGCCCATTTTCGGATTGGGTTGTTTGTTTTTTTGATATTGAGCTGCATGAGTTGCTTGTATATTTTGGAGATTAATCCTTTGTCAGTTGCTTCATTTGCAAATATTTTCTCCCATTCTGAGGATTGTCTTTTCGTCTTGTTTATGGTTTCCTTTGCTGTGCAAAAGCTTTTAAGTTTCATTAGGTCCCATTTGTTTATTTGTGTTTTTATTTCCATTTCTCTAGGAGGTGGATCAAAAAGGATCTTGCTGTGATTTATGTCATAGAGTGTTCTGCTTATGTTTTCCTCTAAGAGTTTGATGTTGTCTGGCCTTACATTTAGGTCTTTAATCCATTTTGAGTTTATTTTTGTGTATGGTGTTAAGGACTGTTCTAATTTCATTCTTTTACATGTTGCTGTCCAGTTTTCCCAGCACCACTTATTGAAGAGGCTGTCTTTTCTCCACTGTATATTCTTGCCTCCTTTATCAAAGATAAGGTGACCATATGTGCGTGGGTTTATCTCTGGGCTTTCTATCCTGTTCCATTGATCTGTATTTCTGTTTTTGTGCCAGTACCATACTGTCTTGATTACTGTAGCTTTGTAGTGTAGTCTGAAGTCCAGGAGCCTGATTCTTCCAGCTCTGTTTTTCTTTCTCAAGATTGCTTTGGCTATTCGGGGTCTTTTGAGTTTCCATACAAACTGTGAGATTTTTTGTTCTAGTTCTGTGAAAAATGCCACTGGTAGTTGGATAGGGATTGCATTGAATCTGTAGATTGCTTTGGGTAGTAGAGTCATTTTCACAATGTTGATTCTTCCAATCCAAGAACATGGTATATCTCTCCATCTATTTGTATCATCTTTAATTTCTTTCATCAGTGTCTTATAATTTTCTGCATACAGGTCTTTTGTCTCCTTAGGTAGGTTTATTCCTAGATATTTTATTTGTTGCAATGGTAAATGGGAGTGTTTTCTTAATTTCACTCTCAGATTTTTCATCATTAGTGTATAGGAATGCAAGAGATTTCTGTACATTAATTTTGTATCCTGCTACTTTACCAGATTCATTGATTAGCTCTAGTAGTTTTCTGGTAGCATCTTTAGGATTCTCTATATATAGTATCATGTCATCTGCAAACAGTGACAGCTTTACTTCTTCTTTTCCAATTTGGATTCCTTTTATTTCTTTTTCTTCTCTGATTGCTGTGGCTAACACTTCCAAAACTATGTTGAATAATAGTGGTGAGAGTGGGCAACCTTGTCTTGTTCCTGATCTTAGTGGAAATGGTTTCCGTTTTTCACCATTGAAGATGATGTTGGCTGTGGGTTTTTCATATATGGCCTTTATTATATTAAGGAAAGTTCCCTCTATGCCTACTTTCTGGAGGGTTTTTATCATAAATGGGTGTTGAATTTTGTTGAAAGCTTTCTCTGAATCTATTGAGATGATCATATGGTTTTTCTCCTTCAATTTGTTAATATGGTGTATCACGTTCATTGATTTGCGTATATTGAAGAATCCTTGCATTCCTGGAATAAACCCCACTTGATCATAGTGTATGATTCTTTTAATGTGCTGTTGGATTCTGTTTGCTAGTACTTTGTTGAGGATTTTCGCATCTATGTTCAACAGTGATATTAGCCTGTAGTTTTCTTTCTTTGTGACATCTTTGTCTGGTTTTGGTATCAGAGTGATGGTGGCTTCATAGAATGAGTTTGGTAGTGTTCCTCCCTCTGGTATATTTTGGAAGAGTTTGAGAAGGATAGGTGTTAGCTGTTCGTTAAATGTTTGATAGAATTCGCCTGTGAAGCCATCTAGGCCTGGGCTTTTGTTTGTTGGAAGATTTTTAATCACAGTTTCAATTTCAGTGCTTGTGATTGGTCTGTTCATATTTTCTATTTCTTCCTTGTTCAGTCTCTGAAGGTTGTGCATTTCTAAGAATTTGTCCATTTCTTCCAGGTTGTCCATTTTATTGGCATATAGTAGCTTGTAGTAATCTCTCATGATCCTTTGTATTTCTGCAGTGTCAGTTGTTACTTCTTTTTCATTTCTAATTCTATTGATTTGAGTCTTCTCCCTTTTTTTCTTGATAAGTCTGGCTATTGGTTTATCAATTTTGTTTATCGTCTCCAAGAACAAGCCTTTAGTTTTATTGATCTTTGCTATAGTTTCCTTCATTTCTTTTTCATTTATTTCTGACCTGATCTTTATGATTTCTTTCCTTCTGCTAACTTTGGGGGTTTTTTTGTTCTTCTTTCTGTAATTGCTTTAGGTGTAAGGTTAGGCTGTTTATTTGAGATGTTTCTTGTTTCTTAAGGTAGGCTTGTATAGCTATAAACTTCCCTCTTAGAACTGCTTTTGCTGCATCCCATAGGTTTTGGTTCATTGTGTTTTCACTGTCATTTGTTTCTAGGTATTTTTTGATTTCCTCTTCGATTTCTTCAGTGATCTCTTGGTTATTAAGTAGTGTGTTGTTTAACCTCCATGTGTTTGTATTTCTTACAGATTTTTTCCTGTAATTGATATCTAGTCTCATAGCGTTGTGGTCAGAAAATATACTTGATACGATTTCAATTTTCTTACATTTACCAAGGCTTGATGTGTGACCCAAGATATGATCTATCCTGGAGAATGTTCCATGAGCACTTGAGAAGAATGTGTATTCTGTTGTTTTTGGATGGAATGTCCTATAAATATCCATTAAGTCCATCTTGTTTAATGTATCATTTAAAGCTTGTGTTTCCTTATTTATTTTCATTTTGGATGATCTGTCCATTGGTGAAATTGGGATGTTAAAGTCCCCTACTATGATTGTGTTACTGTCGATTTCTCCTTTTATGGCTGTTAGTATTTGCCTTATGTATTGAGGTACTCCTATGTTGGGTACATACATATCTACAGTTGTTAAAGCCTCTTCTTGGATTGATCCCTTGATCATTATGTAGTGTCCTTCTTTGTCTCTTGTAATAGTCTTTGTTTTAAAGTCTATTTTGTCTCATATGAGAATTGCTACTGCAGCTTTCTTTTGATTTCCATTTGCATGGAATATCTTTTCCATCCCCTCACTTTCAGTCAGTATGTGTCCCTAGGTCTGAAGTGGGTCTCTTGTAGACAGCATATATATGGGTCTTGTTTTTGTATCCATTCAGCCAGTCTATGTCTTTTGGTTGGAGCATTTAGTCCATTTACATTTAAGGTAATTATCAATATGTATGTTCCTATTACCATTTTCTTAATTGTTTTGGGTTTATTATTGTAGGTCTTTTCCTTCTCTTGTGTTTCCTGCCTAGAGAAGTTCCTTTAACATTTGTTGTAAAGCTGGTTTGGTGGTGCTGAATTCTCTTAGCTTTTGCTTGTCTGTAAATCTTTTAATTTCTCCATCAAATCTGAATGAGATCCTTGCTGGGTTGAGTAATCTTGGTTGTAGGTTTTTCTCTTTCATCACTTTAAATATGTCCTGCCACTCCCTTCTGGCTTGCAGAGTTTCTGCTGAATGATCAGCTGTTAACCTTATGGGGATTCCTTTATGTGTTACTTGTTATTTTGCCCTTGCTGCTTTTAATATTTGTTCTTTGTATTTAATTTTTGATAGTTTGATTAATATGTGTCTTGGAGTGTTTCCCCTTGGATTTATCCTGTATGGGACTCTCTATGCTTCCTGGACTTGATTAACTCTTTCCTTTCCCATATTAGGGAAGTTTTCAACTAAAATCTCTTCAAATATTTTCTCAGTCCCTTCCTTTTCTCTTCTTCTTCTGGGACCCCTATAATTCGAATATTGGTGTGTTTAATGTTGTCCCAGAGGTCTCTGAGATTGTGCTCAATTCTTTTCATTCTTTTTCTTTATTCTGCTCTGCAGTAGTTATTTCCACTATTTTACATTCCAGGACACTTATCCATTCTTCTGGCTCAGTTATTCTGCTATTGATCCCTTCTAGAGAATTTTTAATTTCATTTATTGTGTTGTTCATCTCTGTTTGTTTGCTCTTTAGTTTTTCTAGGTGTTTGTTAAACGTTTCTTGTATTTTCTCCATTTTATTTCCAAGATTTTGGATCATCTTTACTATCATTATTCTGAATTTTCAGGTAGACTGCCTATTTCCTCTTCATTTGTTAGGTATGGTGGGTTTTTGCCTTGCTACTTCATCTGCTGTGTGTTTCTCTGTCTTCTCATTTTGCTTAACTTACTGTGTTTGGGGTCTCCTTTTCGCAGGTTGCAGGTTCGTAGTTTCCATTGTTTTTGGTGTCTGTCCCCAGTGGCTAAGGTTGGTTCAGTGGGTTGTGTAGGCTTCCTGGTGGAGGGGACTAGTGCCTGTGTTCTGGTGGATGAGGCTGGATCTTGTCTTTCTGGTGGGCAGGTCCATGTCTGGTTGTGTGTTTTGGGGTGTCTGTGTCCTTATTATGATCTTAGGCAGCCTCTCTGCTAATGGATGGGGTTGTGTTCCTGTCTTGGTAGTTGTTTGACATAGGATGTCCTGCTCTGCAGCTTGCTGGTTGTTGATTGGAGCTGGGTCTTGGCGTTGAGATGGAGATCTCTGGGAGATTTTCGCCATTTGATATTACGTGGAGCTGGGAGGTCTCTTGTGGACCAGTGTCCTGAACTTGGCTCTCCCACCTCAGTGGCACAGCTGTGACCCCTGGCTGGAGCACCAAAAGCCTGTCATCCACATGGCTCAGAGTAAAAGGGAGGAAAAAAAAGAAAGAAAGAAGAAGATAAAATAATATAAAATAAAGTAAAATAAAGTAAAATAAAATAAAATAGTTATTAAAATAAAAAATAATTAAGAAAAAAATATTTTTTAAGTAAAAAAAAAAAAAAAGGACAGACAGAACCCTAGGACAAATGGTAAAAGCAAAGCTATACAGGCGAACACACACAGAAGCATACACATACACAATACACACTCACAAAAAGAGAAAAAGGGAAAAAAATATATATGTCGTTGCTCCCAAAGTCCACCTCCTCAATTTGGCATGATTCGTTGTCTATTCAGGTATTCCACAGATGCAGGGTACATCAAGTTGATTGTGGAGCTTTAATCCGCTGCTCCTGAGGCTGCTGGGAGAGATTTCCCTTTCTCTTCTTTGTTCGCACAGCTCCCGGGGTTCAGCTTTGGATTTGGACCCGCCTCTGCATGTAGGTCTCGTGAGGGCGTCTGTTCTTTGCTCAGACAGGATGGGGTTAAAGGAGCAGCTGCTTCGGGGACTCTGGCTCAGTCAGGCAGGGGGGAGGGAGGGAGGGATACGGATGCGGGGCGAGCCTGCTGCGGCAGAGGCCTTTGTGACATTGCAGCAGCCTGATGCGCGCCATGTGTTCTCCCAGGGAAGTTGTCCCTGGATCACGGGACCCTGGCAGTGGCGGGCGGCACAGGCTCCCAGGAGGGGCAGTGTAGATAGTGACCTGTGCTTGCACACAGGCTTCTTGGTGGCTGCAGCAGCAGCCTTAGCATCTCATGCCTGTCTCTGTGGTCCGTGCTGATAGCCGCGGGTCTTGCCCATCTCTGGAGCTCCTTTAAGCGGCGCTCTGAATCCCCTCTCCTCGCGCATCAGGAAACAAAGAGGCAAGAAAAAGTCTCTTGCCTCTTCAGCAGCTCCAGACCTTTTCCCGGACTCCTTCCTGGCTAGCTGTGGCGCACTAACCCCTTCAGGCTGTGTTCACGCAGCCAACCCCAGTCCTCTCCCTGCGATCCGACCGAAGCCCGAGCCTCAGCTCCCAGCCCCCACCCACTCCGATGGGTGAGCAGATAAGCCTCTCGAGCTGGTGAGTGCAGGTCAGCACCGATCCTCCATGCGGGAATCTCTCCGCTTTGCCCTCCGCACCCCTGTGGCTGCGCTCTCCTCAGTGGCTCCGAAGCTTCCCCCCATGCCACCCGCAGTCTCCGCACGCGAAGGGGCTTCCTAGTGTGTGGAAACCTTTCCTCCTTCACAGCTCCCTCCCACTGGTGCCGGTCCTGTCCCTATTCTTTTGTCTCTCTTTTTCCTTTTTTCTTTTGCCCTACCCAGGTACATGGGGAGTTTCTTGCCATTTAGGAAGTCTGAGGTCTTCTGCCAGCATTCAGTAGGTGTTCTGTAGGAGTTGTTCCACATGTAGATATATTTGTGGAGAGGAAGGTGATCTCCGCGTCTTACTCTTCCACCATCGTGAAGCTCAGTCCCCACTGGAATTTTAAAAGTTTACATACAGGTCTAACTGGGTTCAGTCACATGCTCCATTCACATGGCCTCAACAACACAGAGCTCACTCAAGGCTGCATCTTTAAAAACAGCTCCCACCATAGGAGCTGTGGGCAGAATGTACATTTCAAGGACAGGGGAGGGGGAGTGGCTTCTGATGACCCGTGTCCAGCTGATGGGTCAACTGGCCGTCAGGCCCTCTCGATGACCTCCCCCAACACAGATCCACACTTCACCTTCTTCATTTCCCACATATTTTTTCCTGATTACTCTCAACAGAAAGCAAGTCCATGTTACCCCAAAGCCCACTAATTTCGCGTCCAGCCTGCACACCTGGTTATCCAACTTTAGTCTCTGGTCCGTTTGGAGGCTGCTTTTAAACCATGGCCCAAGAGACTCACAGTCTGCAAAATAAATTATTACCCATTTATTTGATGTTCTTTGGAAAATACCTCGTTTCATGTTGGCTTTGTCATCCCAACCAATATATCATCCCATCCTGCATTCTATAACGTATAACGTATTTTTAAAAGAAAGAAAATATCACAATCATATATTTGTCATTTGGAATTACTCACATCAGTACTGTCTTCCATTATTTCCACTAGTTAAATGGATTTATGTTGTCAATTTCTAAGTGAATACTCATGTAACAGGCGGTGTTATTTTCAGGTATCATTTCCTTCTTTTTCATCTAGTTCAGTAATTTGACTTGACAATCATTGGTGGCACAGTAGAACACATCCCTGTGCTGGTGCCGACAGCTTCCAGGGGTTGTTCACACCATCTACTGTCAGGAGCTTCGAGAGGAGTGAACAGAATCCCATACGGCAATACACCAAAGCAGGCTAAACGTGAGAAGTGCTAAATTAGCAGTGTAAATGATGTGCTTTGAGAGCCAAAGAAGGAGAGGACCACTCTGGCTGGGGACACTGGAGGTGATTCCACACAGATGTTGGATTGGAGCTGGGTCATCCTAGCCCTTGCTACTAAAATCATCTTTGGACAGCAACACGGACCTCACGCGGGAGCTTGTTAAAAATTCAAAATCTTGGATGGCAAGCCAGACCCATAGAGTCAGAACTGGTATTTTAACAAGACCTCCAGGTGATTCCTGTGGGCATTAAAGTTTGAGAAGCACTGATTTAACTACTCTTAGAATTGATAGGGATATAGGAAGGACATGTCAGGGGTAAAATAACAGAGGCCAGAATATGGACAGGGTGCTTGAGGAAAGGCAGATAGTAATGGAGGATTTATAGAGTACATAGGAGGATTTATGTCTACTACCTAACAGTAATAATAAAAACATCATGACCACTTACTATGAGCCAGTGACTCTGCTGAGTGATTGATACAATGCTATCTCATTTTACGCTCTCAACAACCCGGTGAGCATGCTGCATCATTTTACAGATGAGGAAGCTGAGACTTACAGAAGTTAAGTAACTTCTCAAGTCCACACAGATAGAAAGGAGCAAAGCCAGGCTTCCTCCTAAGCCAGAGCTCTCAGCCATTCCCTGCTGTAAGCCTTGGATTCTCTGGACCGGCAACAAATCCCAGTCCGTGTCTTCCTAATAAATGTTCCCCTAAAGAGCAACCAGAGGACCTGCATCCCACAGGTAAAGCATCCAAGGAAGCCCAAGCTCTAGTCCTCCATCCTTCCTTCTTTCTTAAACTTCTGCACCTGATAAAATCAGGAGAGAAGACAGACAAGATTGTTTTGGTGACTGAGGTAATTATTTTTTCACTAAAAATTTAACTTTCAAAAAAATTGATTAACAAATTCATATACACTGTAGAAAATCTGGAAAATACAAAGAAGTACAAAAAGGAAAATTTTAATTTTCTGTAAAGCTACAACTCAATTACACCACAGTTAATGTTAAAGTACATTTCTTTCCAGGTTTTTTAAAAAATATAGTTAGAATTTTTAATATAATTAGAATGGTGATCTGTATTTTTATTGAATAATACATTATGAACAATGTCTCCTGTCATTAATGCTTTTATCCATGAGTATTTCAAATGGCCAGGTGGTAGCAAACATAATTTTTGTCTGTCCAGCCAAGAGTCAGGGACAGAGGTCAGACAATGACATTGGTGAGAACTGCCAGATATAACCCACCCTAATGGATGGCATTCTCCTTTATCATTTTAAAATTGAAATAGGTCATAGTAAGTTTGCTTAAAATAACAAATAACTGTATGTTAGAGGCAAATGGAATGATCATACTTCCCCAAAATCAGAAAAACAAGACCAGAAGAAACACTGTAATTCCATGGCCACGAGTGGCCTATGCTTCTTACTTATTGCAAACAGTAGCTCAACAAGAGCTCTTGATAAAATATCTGTTGTTTTTTTAAAATACATCAATTATTATGTTTACTATAATAATATTTTAGTAGTAATGTATAATCCCTTTGGATATTTTTTAAATATCTGGATATAAAGGCATCTTGTTTACTTATACTTGATTTCAGGTAACAGAAACTGACTCAAGAAAAATAATAGTAATATGAATAATATATTTAAGAACACAAGAATATCTCATGGCATTCAGCCAGGCCTCATGAGGGCTAGAACCAGAAACTAGAAAGTTATCAGAAACAAGTTTTTCCTCTGGGGTCCCATGATCTCCTATTTTTTTCTTTCTTTGTATACCTGCTTTCTTCCTATTTTTATGAAAATTTGCTTTCTTTGTACAAGTGAGGGAAGATGCCTGCACTCCTAGTCCAAAATTTGCATGTCCTTCAATCCAAGACATGCATAGCAACTGACTTGCTTTCTCTGAATTCCCAATTGTAAATTCCCGGGAGAGAAAAATCCAGTTTCCCCACCTTGAGTCACATGACCACCATGATCCAATCTGATTTGGACAAAGGACCGTGGAGCAGGAAGGAGACAGGGCAGGGTCACACGTTCTCAATACCAAAGAGCAGAGGAGACACAATCAAAGGGATGTGCTGAAATTTGGGAAAACAAAAACAAAAAAACACAACCAAGGTTAATATTTTGGTGCATTTTCTTTCAGTCTTTTTTCTATTCTTAGATTTAATACTATTTCCTTCCAGGCTTTTTCTCTATATGGTATATTTTAATTGTGATAATGATGTATAAATTTTAGACCTAAACATAAGAATTTTTTTATCTTACTATAAAATCTTGGAAAGCATTTTATATCAGCAAGTAAAGCTCCAATTAGCGAATACGCCACATTTCACTCACCATCCCCATGTTGTTGGAAGCTTAGGTTGTTTCTAGTTTGCCATGATTTCAAACAAATCTGAGATGAGCATCTTGGTATGTCAAAAGCTCTTTCTCTATTTTGAATTATTTCCTTAAAGTTGACGTCAAGATGTTAAATTTTGCCAGATTAATGAAAACAAACATTATCCAAATTCTTAACAGAGATTGTTAAATTTCTTTCCTGAAGGGTTGCATAAGTGTGCTTTTCACACATCTTCCCCAGCACAAAGTATCATCATATTTTAAAATTTGCCATAGTGGGAACTTATAAACGACATAACATTCATTAGTGTTCTTAAGGCAATATGAGTGCAAACATGGTTTCTTCTGTATGCTTGTTGAGACACCACCTGCATTCATTGGCCAGTTAGCATCAAGACTCCTTGGATAGCCAGGATCAAACATTCATCCACTTGTTAGCTTCCGAGCGCTGTGCAAAACTTGGAGATAAAACATTGATGTGTAGTCCCTGTGCCTAAGGGGATTATTATACAAAGAAAGAGAAAGATAATAGTCTTCACAGCAGTAGAAGTACCAGCGCATTTCATTCAGGGCTGCCCTGCAGAGCTCTGGAAACCTTGGGTGATGCTTACCATAGGTCCTCTGGCCAGCCCTGGTCCAGACCAGCACTCCAGGAAAGCCCAAGGAGTGGGGGTGAGTAGCGCTCTGAACGCATTTAGAAGAATGCCTTCTAAAACTATGAGTTGGTGAGATAGTCCCTTGGGCCTTATTCAGACGTATCAAAATGGTAAGCCCAACTGCAGCATCTGAGGCAGACAAAACTCACACTCGGTAGTAGGCTGTCATGATAACACTTCTTCTCTCTCTCTCCGAATGACGACAATTTATTAATGTAAATGTTGCTCCCAATTCAAGAAGTTCATTGAGGGATAATTTAGAATTAATAAACCGAGGCTAAGGTATACAGTGAACGTACTTCCCAAGTTAGACAGGGGTTTAATGTCACCACATAAAAACAAGTCTCTGTGATTATCCGAGTACCAGCTGTGCACTGATCAGGAACATGAGAGGAATATTGTTAATTATCATTACCCAGAGAAAAATAATTAGTTACTTTGTAGGGAGAACAGGAAACAAATGTTGCTATTTCCATTTTAATTTCAACCACTGAGGTTGATAAAACTCAAAATTGGTCTACTTTATGAAAATCATAAACTCATTAACACAGCATAAGCAGATTGCATGTTAATCTTTATGTCCATAAATTAACTGGTACACCATTCATTGGATGATTGATGCATTGTTTTCAGGGGACATGAAGTAACTGCCAACCAGTAAGTAAAAAGGGTGACTCAAACACCCTTGAAGAGGATAATGCAAGCCAGCTTTCTCAAGATTTCAAAACATTGTAAAAGTTTCTTTTACCCCATTTCCTTTTCTTCAATCATGACAAATTGACTTTCCTTCTCCTCCACACCCTACAAGTGAATTTTACAACCATCAGATCAGAGCAACATAGAGTATAGCCAATAGGCACATGAAAAGATGCTCAACATCACTAATCATCAGGGAAATGTAAATCAAAACCACCATGAGATATCATCTCACACCTGTCAGAACGGCTATCATCAAAAAGAACACAAATAACAATTGTCGGTAAGGATGTAGAGAAAAGGGAACCCTCCAACACTGTTGGTGGGAATGTAAATTGGTGTAGCCACCATGGAAAACAGTATGAAGGTTTCTCAAAAAACTAAAAATAGAGCTACCATATAACCCAGCAATTCCACTCCTGGGTATATATCCACAAAAATAAAAACACTAATTCAAAAAGATAAATGCACCCCAATGTTCACAGAAACATTATTTACAATGGCCAAGATATGAAAGCAACCTAAGTGTCCATCAACTGATGAATGGATAAAGAAGACACGGTATATATATATATATATATATATATATATATATATATATATATACACATACATACACACACACAATGGAATACTACCCAGCTATAAAAAAAAAAGAGTGAAATTTTGCAATTTGCAACAACATGGATGGGCTTGGAGCGTATTAGGCTAAGTGAAATAAGTCAGACAGAGAAAGACAAATACTGTATAATATCACTTATATGTGGAATCTAAAAAATACAACAAACTAGTGAATATAACAAAAAAAAAGAAATAGATTCACAGATATAGGGAACAAATTAGTGGTTATCAGTGGGGGGGTACAAACTATTACGTATGAAATAAGCTACAAAGATATATTGTACAACACAGAGTATAGAGCTAATATTCTATAATAACTATAAATGGAGTATAACCTTTAAAAATTGTGAATCATTATATTGTACATCTATAATTAATATAATATTGTACATCATCTATACTTCAATTAAAAAAAAAAGAATTCAGATCAATCATAGCCTCCTCCCCTCAAGAGCCATCAGGCATAAGGACACACATATCCACCTGGCAGGGAATCACACAGTCGATAGGGGGTGCTATTATTTGTTTGGAACAGACTAGGGTATCTGAAATATTAAAGATGGCGCTAGGCCGTTCAAGAAGCTCACAGATGCTAGAACATGCTGGGGAGATCAAAGAATTGTTTTTAAAAGTTTGGAGCTTTTAGGAAGCCTACAGAATTCAAAGTGCAGGCAGACACCAACAAACATCAAAAAAACAAAAACATCTAAGAGGGAATTCCCTGGCGGTCCAGTGGTTAAGACTTGGTGCTTTCACTGCCGAGGGCCCAGGTTCAGTCCCTGGTCAGGAAACTAAGATCCTGCAAGCCACATGGCACAGCAAAAAAACAAAACAAAACAAAACAAAAAAAACCACAAAAACACCTAAGAAAATTGGACTCCAAGGACAAATAAGCAGTCACACAATTGCCCCTACATCTAGAACTCAGGCCTAGGCCTCCAAATCCCCATTGATGCCAATCCATCTCTCTTCACATTTGTATGCCATTAATTAAAGCATTTATGTGTGTCATTAAAGACCTTGAACAGGAGGAGGAGAGAAGATGGTGGAAGAGTAAGACGCGGAGATCACCTTCCTTCCCACAGATACAGTAGAAATACATCTACACGTGGAACTGCTCCTACAGAACACCCACTGAGCGCTGACAGAAAACGTCTGACCTCTAAACAGGCAAGAAACTCCCCCCGTACTTGGGTAGTGCAAAAGAAAAAAGAAATAACAGAGACAAAAGAATAGGGACGGCACCTGCACCAGTGGGAGGGAGCTGTGAAGGAGGAAAGATTTCCACGCACTAGGAAGCCCCTTCGCGGGCAGAGACTGCGGGTGGCAGAAGGGGGAAGCTTGGAGCCACGGAAGAGAGCACAGCCATGGCTGCGGAGGGTAAAGCAGAGAGATTCCCGCACAGAGGCTCGGCAACGAGCAGCACTCACCAGCCCGAGAGGCTTGTCTGCTCGCCCGCCGGGGTGGGCGGGGCTGGGAACTGAGGCTTGGGCTTCGGTCGGATCGCAGGGAGAGGACTGGGGTTGTCGGCGTGAACACAGCCTGAAGGGGTTAGTGCACCACAGCTAGCCGGGAGGGAGTCCGGGAAAAAGTCTGCAGCTGCCGAAGAGGCAAGAGACTTTTTCTTCCCTCTTTGTTTCCTGGTGCGCGAGGAGAGGGGATTCAGAGCACCGCCTAAACGAGCTCCAGAGACGGGCGCGAGCCGCGGCTAACAGCGCGGATCCCACAGCAACAGGGGCGCAGAGGAAAAAACAGAGAGATTCCCGCACAGAGGCTCGGCGCCGAGCAGCGCTCACCAGCCCGAGAGGCTTGTCTGTTCGCCCGCGGGGGCGGGCGGGGCTGGGAGCTGAGGCTCGGGTTTCGGTTGGATTGCAGAGAGAGGACTGGGGCTGGCGGCGTGAACACAGCCTGAAGGGGTTAGCGCACCACAGCTGGCTGGTAGGGAGTCCGGGAAAAAGTCTGCAGCTGCCGAAGAGGCAAGAGGCTTTTTCGTGCCTCTTTGTTTCACGCGCGCGGGGAGAGGGGATTCAGAGCGCCGCCTAAACAAGCTCCACAGACGGGCGTGAGCCGCAGCGATCAGCGCGGGCACCAGAGACGGGCGCAAGACGCTGGGGCTGCGGCAGCCGCCTCCAAAAAGCCTGTGTGCGAGCACAGGTCACTCTCCACACCGCCCCTCCCGGTAGCCTGTGCAGCCCGCCACCGCCAGGCTCCCGCGATCCGGGGAGAACTTCCCCGGGAGAACACACGGTGCACCTCAGGCTGCTGCAACGTCACGCCGGCCTCGGCCGCCGCAGGCTCGCCCCGCCTCCTCCGTACCCCTCCCTCCCCGCGGCCTGGGTGAGCCAGAGCCCCCGAAGCAGCTGCTCCTTTAACCCCATCCTGTCTGGGCGGGGAACAGACGTCCTCAGGTGACCTACACGCAGAGGCGGGTCCAAATCCAAAGCTGATCCCCAGGAGCTGAGCGAACAGAGAAGAGAAGGGGGAATCTCTCCCAGCAGCCTCAGAAGCAGCGGATTAAAACTCCACAAACAACTTGATGTGCCTGCATCTATTGAATACCTGAATAGACAACGAATCATCCCAAATTCAGGAGGTGGACGTTCGGAGCAGGATATATTAATTTTTCCCCTTTTCCTTTTTTTTGTGAGTGTATATGTATATGCTTCTGGGTGAGATTTTCTCTGTATAGCTTTGCTTTACAATAGCTTTATTTTACTTCACTATATTATGGCCTCCTTCTTTCTTTCTTTCTATTTTTTCTCCCTTTTACTCTGAGCCGTGTGGACGAAAGGCTCTTGGTGCTCCAGCCAGGCATCAGGGCTGTGCCTCTGAGGTGGGAGAGCCAACTTCAGGACACTGGTCCACAAGAGACCTCCCAGCTCCATGTAATACCAAACGGCGAAAATCTCTCAGAGATCTCCATCTCAACATCAAGACCCAGCTTCACTCAACGACCAGCAAGCTACAGTGCTGGACACCCTATGCCAAACAACTAGCAAGACAGGAACACAGCCCCATCCATTAGCAGAGAGGCTGCCTAAAATCATAATAAGGCCACAGACACCCCAAAATACACCACCAGATGTGGACGTGCCCACCAGAAAGACAAGATCCAGCCTCATCCACCAGAACTCAGGCACTAGTTCCCTCTACCAGGAAGCCTACACAACCCACTGAACCAACCTTAGCCACTGGGGACAGATACCAAAAACAACAGGAACTACGAACCTACAGCCTGTGAAAAGGAGACCCCAAACACAGTAAGATAAGCAAAATGAGACGACAGAAAAACACACAGCAGATGAAGGAGCAGGGTCAAAACACTCCAGATTTAACAAATGAAGAGGAAATAGGTAGTCTACCTGAAAAAGAATTCAGAATAATGATAGTAAGGATGATCCAAAATCTTGGAAATAGAATAGACAAAATGCAAGAAACATTTAACAAGGACGCAGAAGAACTAAAGAGGAACCAAGCAATGATGAAAAACACAATAAATGAAATTAAAAATACTCTAGATGGGATCAATAGCAGAATAACTGAGGCAGAAGAAAGGATAAGTGACCTGGAAGATAAAATGGTGGAAATAACTACGGCAGAGCAGGATAAAGAAAAAAGAATGAAAAGAACTGAGGACAGTCTCAGAGACCTCTGGGACAACATTAAACACACCAACATTCGAATTATAGGGGTCCCAGAAGAAGAAGAGAAAAAGAAAGGGACTGGGAAAATATTTGAAGAGATTATAGTTGAAAACTTCCCTAATATGGGAAAGGAAATAGTTAATCAAGTCCTGGAAGCACAGAGAGTCCCATACAGGATAAACCCAAGGAGAAACATGCCAAGACACATATTAATCAAACTGTCAAAAATTAAATATAAGGAAAACATTAAAGGCAGCAAGGGAAAAACAGCAAATAACACACAAGGGAATCCCCATAAGGTTAACATCTCATCTTTCATCAGAAACTCTGCAAGCCAGAAGGGAGTGGCAGGATATACTTAAAGTGATGAAGGAGAAAAACCTACAACCAAGATTACTCTACCCAGCAAGGATCTCATTCAGATGTGATGGAGAAATTAAAACCTTTACAGACAAGCAAAAGCTGAGAGAGTTCAGCACCACCAAACCAGCTTTACAACAAATGCTAAGGGAACTTCTTTAGGCAAGAAACACAAGAGAAGGAAAACACCTACAATAACAAACCCAAAACATTTAAGAAAATGGGAATAGGAACAAACATATCGATAATTACCTTGAATGTAAATGGATTAAATGCTCCCACCAAAAGACACAGGCTGGCTGAATGGATACAAAAACAAGATCCATATATATGCTGTCTACAAGAGACCCACTTCAGACCTAGAGACAGATACAGACTGAAAGTGAGGGGATGGAAAAAGATATTCCATGCAAATGGAAATCAAAAGAAAGCTGGAGTAGCAATTCTCATATCAGACAAAATAGACTTTAAAATAAAGACTATTACAAGAGACAAAGAAGGACACTATATAATGATCAAGGGATCGATCCAAGAGGAAGGTATAACAATTGTAAATATTTATGCACCCAACATAGGAGCACCTCAATACATAAGGCAAATACTAACAGCCATAACAGGGGAAATCGACAGCAACACAATCATAGTAGGGGACTTTAACACCCCACTTTCACCAATGGACAGATCATCCAAAATGAAAATAAATAAGGAAACACAAGCTTTAAATGATACATTAAACAAGATGGACTTAATGGATATTTATAGGACATTCCATCCAAAAACAACAGAATACACATTTTTCTCAAGTGCTCATGGAACATTCTCCAGGATAGATCATATCTTGGGTCACAAATCAAGCCTTGGTAAATTTAAGAAAATTGAAATCGTATCAAGTATCTTTTCCGACCACAACGCTATGAGACTAGATATCAATTACAGGAAAAGATCTGTAAAAAATACAAACACATGGAAGCTACACAATACACTGCTTAATAACGAAGTGATCACTGAAGACATCAAAGGGGAAATCAAAAAATACCTAGAAACAAATGACAATGGAGACACGACGACCCAAAACCTATGGGACGCAGCAAAAGCAGTGCTAAGAGGGAAGTTTATAGCAATACAAGCCTACCTCAAGAAACAGGAAACATCTCGAATAAACAACCTAACCTTGCACCTAAAGCAATTAGAGAAAGAAGAACAAAAAAACCCCAAAGCCAGCAGAAGGAAAGAAATTATAAAGATCAGGTCAGAAATAAATGAAAAAGAAATGAAGGAAACAATAGCAAAAATCAATGAAACTAAAAGCTGGTTCTTTGAGAAGATAAACAAAATTGATAAACCATTAGCCAGACTCATCAAGAGAAAAAGGGAGATGACTCAAATCAATAGAATTAGAAATGAAAAAGGAGAAGTAACCACTGACACTGCAGAAATACAAAAGATCATGAGAGATTACTACAAGCAACTCTATGCCAATAAAATGGACAACCTGGAAGAAATGGACAGATTCTTAGAAATGCACAAACTGCCAAGACTGAACCAGGAAGAAATAGAAAATATGAACAGACCAATCACAAGCACTGAAATTGAAACTGTGATTAAAAACCTTCCAACAAACAAAAGTCCAGGACCAGATGGCTTCACAGGTGAATTCTATCAAACATTTAGAGAAGAGCTAACACCTATCCTTCTCAAACTCTTCCAAAATATTGCAGAGGGAGGAACACTCCCAAACTCATTCTACGAGGCCAACATCACCCTGATACCAAAACCAGACAAAGATGTCACAAAGAAAGAAAACTACAGGCCAATATCACTGATGAACATAGATGCAAAAATCCTCAACAAAATACTAGCAAACAGAATCCAACAGCACATTAAAAGGATCATACACCATGATCAAGTGGGGTTTATCCCAGGAATGCAAGGATTCTTCAATATACGCAAATCAATCAATGTGATACACCATATTAACAAATTGAACGAGAAAAACCATATGATCATCTCAATAGATGCAGAGAAAGCTTTCGACAAAATTCAACACCCATTTATGATAAAAGCCCTGCAGAAAGTAGTCATAGAGGGAACTTTCCTCAACATAATAAAGGCCATATATGACAAACCCACAGCCAACATTGTCCTCAATGGTGAAAAACTGAAACCATTTCCACTAAGATCAGGAACAAGACAAGGTTGCCCACTCTCACCACTATTATTCAACATAGTTTTGGAAGTGTTAGCCACAGCAATCAGAGAAGACAAAGAAATAAAAGGAATCCAAATCAGAAAAGAAGAAGTAAAGCTGTCACTATTTGCAGATGACATGATACTATACATAGAGAATCCTAAAGATGCTACCAGAAAACTCCTAGAGCTATTCAATGAATTTAGTAAAGTAGCAGGATACAAAATTAATGCACAGAAATCTCTTGCATTTCTATACACTAATGATGAAAAATCTGAAAGTGAAATTAAGAAAACACTCCCATTTACCACTGCAACAAAAAGAATAAAATATCTAGGAATAAACCTACCTAAGGAGACAAAAGACCTGTATGCAGAAAATTATAAGACACTGATGAAAGAAATTAAAGATGATACAAATAGATGGAGAGATATACCATGTTCCTGGATTTGGAAGAATCAACATTGTGAAAATGACTCTACTACGCAAAGCAATCTACAGATTCAATGCAATCCCTATCAAACTACCACTGGCATTTTTCACAGAACTAGAACAAAAAATTTCACAATTTGTATGGAAACACAAAAGACCCCGAATAGCCAAAGCAATCTTGAGAACGAAAAATGGAGCTGGGGGAATCAGGCTCCCTGACTTCAGACTATATTACAAAGCTTCAGTAATCAAGACAGTTTGGTACTGGCACAAAAACAGAAATATAGATCAATGGAACAGGACAGAAAGCCCAGAGATAAACCCACACACATATGGTCACCTTATCTTTGATAAAGGAGGCAAGCATATACAGTGGAGAAAAGACACCCTCTTCAATAAGTGGTGCTGGGAAAATTGGACAGGTAGATGTAAAAGTATGAAATTAGAACACTCCCTGGCACCATGCACAAAGATAAACTCAAAATGGATTAAAGACCTAAGTGTAAGGGCAGACACTATCAAACTCTTAGAGGAAAACATAGGCAGAACACACTATGACATACATCACAGCAAGATTCTTTTTGACCCAGCTCCCAGAGAAATGGAAATAAGAACACAAATAAACAAATGGGACCTAATGAAACTTAAAAGCTTTTGCACAGCAAAGGAAACCATAAACAAGACCAAAAGACAACCATCAGAATGGGAGAAAATATTTGCAAATGAAGCAACTGACAAAGGATTAATCTCCAAGATTTACAAGCAGCTCATGCAGCTCAATAACAAAAAAACGAACAACCCAATCCAAAAATGGGCCGAAGACCTAAATAGACATTTCTCCAAAGAAGATATACAGATGGCCTACAGACACATGAAAGAATGCTCAACATCATTAATCATTAGAGAAATGCAAATCAAAACTACAATGAGATATCATCTCACGCCGGTCAGAATGGCCATCATCAAAAAATCTAGAAACAATAAATGCTGGAGAGGGTGTGGAGAAAAGGGAACCCTCTTGCACTGTTGGTGGGAATGTAAATTGATACAGCCACTATGGAGAACAGTATGGAGGTTCCTTAAAAAACTACAAATAGAACTACCATACGACCCAGCAATCCCAATACTGGGCATATACCCTGAGAAAACCATAGGTCAAAAAGAGTTATGTACGAAAATGTTCATTGCAGCTCTATTTACAATAGCCAGGACATGGAAGCAACCTAAATGTCCATTGACAGATGAATGGATAAAGAAGATGTGGCACATATATACAATGGAATATTACTCAGCCATAAAAAGAAATGAAATGGAGGTATTTGTAATGAGGTGGATGGAGTTAGAGTCTGTCATACAGAGTGAAGTAAGTCAGAAAGAGAAAAACAAATACAGTATGCTAACACATATATACGGAATCTAAGGAAAAAAAAAAAAAAAAGGCCACAAAGAACCTAGTGGCAAGATGGGAATAAAGACACAGACCTACTAGAGAATGGACTTGAGGATATGGGGAGGGGGTGGGGTGAGATGTGACAGGGTAAGAGAGTGTCATGGACATATATACACTACCAAATGTAAAATAGATAACTAGTGGGAAGCAGCCGCATAGCACAGGGAGATCAGCTCGGTGCTTTGTGACCATCTAGAGGGGTGGGATGGGGAGGGTGGGAGGGAGGGAGATGCAAGAGGGAAGAGAAATGGGAACATATTGTATATGTATAACTGATTCACTTTGTTATAAAGCAGAAGCTAACACACCATTGTAAGGCAATTATACTTCAATAAAGATGTTAAAAAAAAAAAAAAAAAAGACCTTGAACAGATCAGCTTTACCACACAGATTTGAATAAGAGCTTGAAACAGAATATTATTTGAGTCCAGTTTATATCTTTATGGATTTATGCATTTATTTACATTCCCTGAGCCTTCATTTCTTATCAGAAAAAAATGTGAATAAGAATAACAACTCTGGGCTTCCCTGGTGGTGCAGTGGTTAAGAACCCGCCTGCCAATGCAGGGGACACGGGTTCGAGCCCTGGTCTGGGAAGATCCCACATGCCGCAGAGCAACTAAGCCCGTGCACAACAACTACTGAACCTACACTCTAGAGCCTGCAAGGCACAACTACTGAGCCTGTGTGCCACAACTACCGAAGCCAACGCGCCCAGAGCCTGTGCTCCACAACAAGAGAAGCCACCGCAATGAGATGCCCGCGCACCGCAATGAAGAGTAGCCCCCGCTTGCCACAACTAGAGAAAACCCACACACAGTAGAGAAGACCCAACGCAGCCAAAAATAAAATAAATTTATTTAAAAAAAAAAAAAAGAATAACAACTCTCCCATAGTACCGTTTGAAGGGTAAAATGTAAAAAAGATCACTACATATTAGTACTGTCTTTGTGGGAACTGTTCTTCCTTTCATCTTTCTGGGTTGTCAGCAGACGAGCACGTTACCTGAACAACAAAGTTCCACGGCCAAGTGTCCATGGAGAGAACTTACGGTTGCAATTGAATGAAACAAGTTAGCGATGCGACATATTTAAGGATTTGCATCATTGTCATTGTGCTGCATGCTAATTGTTAGGCATAAATAACAAGCTGTGGATATAAGCATCTATAATTAGTGTTGCTTTTACAGCCAAGTCCCTTTTAAAAATTCATCTCCTCTCGTTTTGTCCGTTCTTCAAATCTGTAACCAGCATGGGGGTCAACAATTTTTTTTTAATGTGGCTTCTTCACAATTATCACTCACAGGAACAATCAGCCACGTTAAAAGACAGAGGGTTCCCTTGGCCCTGAACCCAGATGCCCCTGCCCCAGTGCTCAGGGCTTCCACCCACGGTTCAAGCCCTGGCCTCCACCACTGGGGCTGTGAGGGCAGAGGCGGTGGACTATCGGGACCCCGGGGCCACACCTTTCTTCTCCATGGAGGGCAGCTGAGGACTGGTGGCAGAGCAAAGAAGAGGAAGCCAGTCAGTATTTGTGGACTACTTCGTACTGACATCTCACACCAATTCCATAAGATAGCTGGGACCATCCTCTCCCTTTTACAAGTGAGGAAGCTGCACCCAGTAAATGTCGAATAACTTGCCCAAGGCCCCAGCTCAAAAGGGACAAAAGGAGACTCAGAATTGAGATGGGCTCTACCCTCCATCTTAGCCTCTGCTGTTAGAGTGAGTGGTCAGAGCAAGTGGTCAGATCAGAGGCCTCACACTCCCAAGGAGGCAGGTGTGGGGGGCAGGTAGGCCAGGGAGAAGGACTTCGGAATTCTGTACAGTGGGAGTTTTAAAAGAGAGATGCTGATGGTCAAGCATTAATGGGGAAAGGGAGGGTCAGTTCAGATCATTTCCACTATAAGAATTTCGCTCTGGGAAAAGCAAGGGATGAGCCTGGGGTGGATCAGTCCGGCAAAGCCACCATGAGTGTTATGGCAATAAGAGATTTACTATAGGAATTAGAGCTTTCACAATTGTGGGAAGAGCAGAAAGGTCTAGAAGACTTAGAGGACAGAAGAGTCACTAGACAGCTTCCAGGGTACACGGACCCCACTGGACAAGACAGAGCTTGAAGAAAGATCTGAGAAGCCGAGCACAGTCAGCCTCTGAAGTGGGTTTGTAAGAAGAGCTCGCGGTGGTTACAGGGGGGCTGTGGCCCCTAGCAGTCACTGCCTCTGTGGGTCTGAGGTCAAGCATCTGATGGTGGACCTGGGGCCATAGTTTGTTAGCAGATCCAGTGGTCAGGAAGATGAGAGGGCCACAAAGTGAAGGACGGCAAGGACAAGCTGGTACCCGTCAGGCACTTCTACATCTTTTCATCTCTGGATCTGGTAGACTTCCATTTCTATATTTCCACCCAGGTTCCTCTCTTGACCAAAACTAAGGGAAACTCACCAGGAAGGGGATTCAGGAGATGTGGTTCCAAGCTTAACTAGGTTATCAATAGGCACAATTCAACAGAAAGAGCTAATGCAGGAAAATCAGTTAGGAAGGTGTGTACAATATAATGTGGCTGGTGGAGAAGGGGAAAATAAAGATTGGAAAGACAAAAAACAAAATGAAGAGGACTTGGCAATCTACAAACAAATATAAAGAATTCACCTTTAGGGTTAATATTAGCTAATATTAAAAATATAATCACTTAAAAATATGTTGTCCTTTACAACAGTAATCTATAAAAGTATAATAATCCAGTTCTAGCATTATCAAAGGCCCTTTGCCTCTTATAGCAAAGCTTATTGTTTCTAATAAGAACGTATTAAACTGACAATGTCATTTCGAATTAGCATTGTTAAAATTTCAAAAATGAAAATATTCTTCACAGAAAATGCTACCAAAACTTCTTAGAAGGAGAACATTTCTTGGAGGTGATACAGTTTTACTCACCTCTAATAGGTTTTTTTTTTTCTTTTTTTTTTTTTAAATGGTACACTAGTTTGACAGTTTCTTTTTTTTATAAATTTATTTATTTATTTATTTATTTTTGGCTGTGTTGGGTCTTCGTTTCTGTGCGAGGGCTTTCTCTAGTTGCGGCAAGCGGGGGCCACTCTTCATCGTGATGCGCAGGCCTTTCACTGTCGTGGCCTCTCTTGTTGCGGGGCACAGGCTCCAGATGCGCAGGCTCAGTAGTTGTGGCTCACGGGCCTAGCTGCTCCACGGCATGTGGGATCTTCCCAGACCAGGGCTCGAACCCGTGTCCCCTGCATTGGCAGGCAGATTCTCAACCACTGCGCCACCAGGGAAGCCCTAATAGGTTTTCTTGTCAGTGTGAAAAATCATGCTGGATTTTCAGTTGTGAAAATTCTTCTTGTATTTGGAGGATTGAAGACCTATGACTTCAACAGCCAAAAGAGTAAGACATGCTTGGGAGTTCTGCTTCCCAGAATATTTGAGGCTGTAGAGCAATCGTTCTCCTGTTTCCTCCAACTGCTGAAAAATCAAATCTCATCAGCATTCCTATTGACCCCCTAACCCGTCCAAGATGATAACTTATTGAGGTTCCCCTATTTGACTCACAAGGTAAATAAGCCTTAAAGGACACAGAAGAAAAGAGTCTCTAGCTTCCTTTAAAAATAGCAAAATTAACAGATTTCAGGTAAACCCATGTGGGCATCAAACACTGCCTTGTAAGTGATACCACAGGCACTGGATTGAGAGTCTAGGGGGCCAGGGGTCCAATAATTTCATCATTAAAATGAGTGAACTAGACAAGATAATCTCTATCTTTTCTTTTTGTTCTAGAAGTCTAATACTGCCATAGTCATAGGTTCAATAAATTTCCTCCACCATCTAAGCAAAACATAATGCAGAAAATCTTCAAACCTTAGTCGATGACCAGGTTTGAAGATTTAGAAGACAGTAGAAGACTCTGTCTACTGGCCACAGTCCCCAAAGCCTCCATACATATGGAGTCCCACCCTTTGGCATCCTTTTTTTTTATATAAGAAGTCACAGAGGTTTAAAGTTGGACAGTTTTTTTAGACCAATATCACTTTCTGGTAAAACTTTTTATCAAGACCCCAAGACAAGTAATGATAATAACAGCCCGTTTCATCTGAAGGGCCTCAGTAGCTACTTACAGTACTGGTGACATACACCGTCCCACTTGAATATCAGTGAAAACCTCATCATGTAGACAGAGCTGGGGACATTACAGCTATTTGCCAAAAGAAAATACTGCGGGTCAAGGAAACTAAATGGGTTAACAAAAGCCAAGTAGACATCACGTCTGAAGATTCATGGTCTTATTTTGCTCTTTTTGTCATAACTTGCTGAGGGATTCTTTTAGACTGTAATGTCTACCAGATAGCAATCGTTTTGCAAGGCGCAAAAATTGTATAGGATAATTAGAAGTAAGATTCATAATAAAGAGGTGCTTCATGGTTGTTCACTCAAGCAGGCTGGTAGCCAGTGTAAACTCAATGATTTGTGATAAGCTTGTGTCAATAGAAACAGAATTATGTCACTGTACCTTGACAAGAATTGCTAGTGTGCAAGTTAACCCAGTAATGTTTCCTCAAGAAGATATATATGTATATATATATACACACACATATATAGACACATACATATACACACACATAATATATATACACATATATATACAACACATATATGCACACATACATATATATTTACATACATATATATATATATATATATACACACACATACATATGGAGAACACAAACCCTCTCTATATAAATAGTACATGTACTGTACTAGAGGTCTCAAATGTAAATGCTTTCAGGAACCAGCCAACCTTAAATTAGTCAAGTGGGCACTTGTGAAACAACCAAAAATGAGGACCATGGTGAACTGGACACTGCCGGTCCTTATTCAGCTCCAGGCTATTGTTCCTATAGGAGAATACAGGCCTGGTATTTCCAGATCTTCTTATTTTTCTAGAGAAGCTGGATTCTTCTATGAAATCTCCTGATTTTTAAATGTGGGAAACTAATTCAATTTTTTTATGCTGTACAAGAAAAGAAAAAAAATACAAACACAGCACTAATCACATCCATAGGTCCAATTAGGCCAGTAGACCACCAATATACAGCTTCTATTGAATTCCAGTGTTAATACAAGAAAGTATTTGGCTTGTTAGCCCAGGGGTCCCAGGATAGTGGAACCTGGGACTAAGTTCTAAGGAATGAGAATCAGGTGAAACTAAAAGACAATAGTATAATTACCAAGGATAGAACGAAGACAAAAGTCCTGAAAAAAGTGAAGTGTTTGCCTAAATTTCCACCCCTCATGCCTGTGATCCAGACATGGAGAATTACTTGTGGTTCTTGAGTAAACTGTGCACCCCATCACCTCCGGGCCTTGGCACATGCTGTTCTGATGCCTGGACACCCTCCATTTCCTCCTCTCACTTTTACTGGTCACCCTATCTTCATACTCCAGATTCCGGGCCACATCTCACCTGTTCCAAGTATAACTTAGCAACTCCGCACTCTAATCCTGCCCTTGGCAGTGGTACGCTGTATGGTTTACCCATCACACAGAACTGTATTTGTCTGTTTTCTTGCACTTCTTCTGGATGACTCCAGAGGGTCCTTGAAGGCAAAATCTCTGCTTTATTAGAGTTTATAGTCTCAACTTTTAAAATACTGTCTGGCACATAGTTGGTGCACAGTATTTCTTAAATGAATATATGCTAAATAATAATGTAATAAAAATATTTTATAGCCTTTCAGATAAGTAATTTGAAAAGTAAAATATTATACTCCAAGTAGAAAAGTTACGACATTTCTATTTTCAGGTTATAAATCCTCCTGTATCTATTTCTTAAATTATAAGCTAAAGGCAGGTCCTTTCTCTTTCTTCCTGCCTTGATAGTAGATAAGATGGCTAGATTGATGGCAGCCTTCTTATGACTATAAAGAAAAGGCAAAGAGAATTGCAGAGATGTTAGACTTGACATCATTTATCGTTGAACCAACTCTGCTATCCAGTACTGTCTGGGCCTTTTATTTGAGAAAAAGGAACTGTTTTCTAAAAATTCTAATTAAAGTATTATAAAGAATAGCAGCATTTACTCAAGGATAGACCACTATTTTAGGAGGAGAGACTTGTTCTGTTGAAGGTAAATAAAAGATATGATCCCATGTATGAATTAACCTTAAAGGAAATTAACCTAAAGGAAAATGCCTTAAAAGAAAAAAACTACACATAATGAATTAAATTATTATTACTTACTCTCTCTCCCAAACAAATGCATGTTCATCCCAAGTTAATCACTAAATTGAAAAGGTATTTTATTCCAGCAGAAAATTAACAGTCTTTAGCAAGTAGGTCATTTGTACCTAAAGCAAAGAATTAGTTACACAGGACACCAAAGAATAAGGTAAAAATCTATACAATTACTTTAACCACTTTTTTCCAGTAAAATATAAGGAATGAAAAATACATTCATGGTTACTTTAGAGTCATTGACTATGGAGTTTTTATAAAATACACTAAAATAGAATACACTTGAAAAGTAGGACATTTTTAATATACCAACAACTTCATTTTATGTAGACAGCTTCAAGTTATAGGATTTTTAACTCAAATTCTAATATTTGCAAATGAAAGACAATCTGTATGGAGTTGGATTTTCTTTGTCCTGTTTAAAACAATTTCTAACAACTTGTTAAACTATGATTAAGGCAGCATGACTCAAGTACAATATTAGAAAAATATAAGTGGCAAAATATTCAATTGTTTTTCTAGGAGAGGAAGACGAGTAAAAAGCTTTATTCAAACAGTCTGAATTGGGGAAGACACCCCCAGCGGCTCCATCCTCCATCCTGAAGTCACCTGGGTCTTGAGATCCCAGGTCAGGGTCCTCATCTGAAGTAGAAGGATGCGTCAGAATAATCCCAGGTCCCTTGAGATAATCGAGATAATCAGAGGTTGCTGACAAATGAGATGTAGGGATTTCAAAAGGAAGGAGGCAAAACAAGAAAAGATGAGCCAAATGCCAGGAATCACCATGGAAGATGAGTAACCAAATAAATGTAATTGCCGACAAAGATGTGACTAAAGCATGAATAAAACAACGAGGCAAATGTTTTAAGCAGTAGAATGGGAAAAAGGAGACAATGGATCCAATTAAGGATAGAAAAGCAAATAACAGTGTTACACACTTCAAGAATGTCAGTCTGACTTTGCTATTGTATTGGCAATTTTGATGTGTGGGTTATTTCATGTACCATATGGTAGTAAGTGCTGGGATCACAAGGGTTCACTTGTACGTTGAAAGGCCACATTACAATTTGCATAGATTTTGATAAACTGAAGAGAACCTCAAAGTACTCAATGCCAAAACATATTTTTCCTTTCAAAATATACTTTTAACCGCCACCAAAGTGAAATTACTTGCATAATGGTTTAATCAGAATCCAAATGCTAATTGATGAATGTATTATGTACAAGCATCATTTAGTAGGCAGATTTCACCAAAATGAAATCCTTGTTAGTTTTTTGTTATGAAATACAGACAAGAAAAAGCCAGAGGGCAGATATTCAAATCCTTGTCAACAAGCCTCTCCAAGTTTAGCTATTCTATGGCTGTTATATATGCTATGACCCATCCAGAATGCCAGGTTCACATAAAAGTTTAAAACTGCAAAGAGTGGGAACCATAAAGTCACACTGGGATGAGGTCCCCCTACACTGAGATTTTACTATCTTGTAGTAAAATGTGTACATATACGCCTGTGTGCCTGGAATTTTATTCATAAAGAACATGCATAGCAGAGATTAGAATCACAGTAGACTCTATTCTGTGAAACAAAGGAACAGACAGATAGAAACTAATCTGGATGAGAAGATTCAGTTAATCAGTCCCAGAAAATGGAAGCAAGTGTTTCTTATATTCTGTGCACACTACAGACAAATACACAAAGGCAAAGCTTGGTAGAGAGATGCACCAATTATTGTTTCCACGCTCAGCCATTTAGACCCCTGGTTTTGAAAGAACATTTCACAATTACTAATTTGCAGATGGTAGGAGGCCATGTATGAAGCAATGTTAATATGTCCGACGTAAAATGCATAATATTAAATTAAACAAGTGTACTTACTTATTTAATCTCATTTCTAACCTCAGAAAATCAGAGTCCTTCCTATCATTGTGGCCTAAATGAGGCTTTATCACAAAAACAAGTCGTTCAGAGTCCTCCCTTCCTGAGCAATAATAAGACTATAAGGTCTGAGAATCTCATGTCCAAACAACTGTGAATAGCATCCAAAGGATAGAAAGATTACGAAAAGTGGATTTGCTTCCGACGACCTTGCTGGTAAACTTCCAGCTCTTTGAGTGACTCTCATGTTTTGTACGTAGTGGAAAGCCTGCGTTTCCTTTTGTCCTCATCAAAATAATGTAACTATCACCTTGCACACATCTCTGCCTCGGATACACATCCCATGTAGGCGTCCCATTCCTCTAAGCCTATGCTTTTCAAAAAGTGATCCCATGACCCCCGTCCCCCATCCACTCCATCAAACCCGCTTTTGTATGTTATTCTTGGGAATGCAATATGATACAAACTCCATGGAAGAGAATTTGGCCATAGCTAACAAAATTACATATTCATCTACCCCTGAACCCAGCACTCCCACCTCTAGGAATTTATCTTGAAGCTAATCCTCCAACAATATAAAAATATATATGCACATGTTTATTCATTGCAGCATTATTTGTAACTGCAAAATATTGGAAACTGCTTAAATGTCCAAGCACAGGAAATGGTTGAATAAACTCTGGCACAGACACACAACAAATACTATCTCCTCCTAGAAACGAAAGAGGAAACTCTATAGGAAGTGATGCGGAATGAGTTCCAAAAGCTCTCGTAAGTGAAAAATCGAAGCACAAAACATCATATCCCGTACCTTTGTTTAAGAAAGAAGAGGAACTAAGAAAACATACATATATCTACATCTCTTTACAAAAAAATTACACAGAAATAATTAAGTTGGTTACCTAATATATTAATTATTAATTAGAATTGATAATATTTATAATTAATAATTATAACCACAATGTAGGGGAAACCTAATTTGAATAATTTATAACAGTTTTGACCACATGCCCTGCTTGTCCTCCATCTCAGGCAGGGCAGGGAGATGGCAGAACTGGAAAGATCCTGAACTCTTTTTAGAAGGTTTGTTTTTGTAGTAGATGTGGGTGAAGGTATTCTGGTACTATTTCAGATGTAATACGGGATTGAGTAGATGAGTCAGTGTGCTGATGTTTCTGGAAGCCAGGATTCTCACTGGGAAAGGAGGGACATGTAAATGTGGGATGGGAGAAGGCAAGAAAGGTAAACTGGAATTGGAGATACTGGCATAGACCCATGATACCTAAAATACATGTGTGTATGTATACGCATGTACATGTGCCTGTGTGTAGAACATAAGCGTGTGTGCACGCATAATTATGTGTGTGGGTGCGTGTGTATACGTATGTGTTTGTGCAGGTACATGTGCCCATGTATATGTGTAGACCACGTGCTTGTGTGCATGTGTACTTATACGTGTGGGTGCACTTGTATATTTCTTGGCTCTTTCCAGGAACAATGAGCACAGGTGAGATGCAGAACTTGATCTCTAATACCACTCCCCACAGCAAGGAACCAGGGTCCTTGGAGAAGTGGCTGAAAGCCGGGCTGGGGAAGGGTGTTCCTGGAGCTACAAGATGAGCCTGGAACATTCTGTTACACCAGAAGGTAAAAATGTGCTCCAATGAATCATGGAAATATGACCCAGGCACAAGGAGCCATCTTGAAGGGAATCTACTGGCCAAATCTGGAATAATATGAGCTTAAAACTATATGAGGGGACTTCCCTGGTGGTCCAGTGATAATGAATCCTCCTTGCAATGCAGGGGACACGGGTTTGATCCCTGGTCAGGGAACTAAGATCCCACATGCTGCGGGCAAATAGGCCCACATGCCACAACTACTGAGCTCGTGAGCCTCAACTAGAGAGCCTGCGTGCCGCAAACTACAGAGCCCATGCACCACAACTAGAGAAGAGAAAAACCTGCACACTACTACTAGACAGAAGCCCACGTGCTGCAACGAAGAGCCCGCATGCCTCAATGAAAGATCCCGTGTGTTGCAACTAAGACCCGATGCAGCCAAAAATAAATAAAATAAATAATAAAATAAATCTTAAAAAAAAAAAAACTAAATGAGGATAATAATTAGAGGCCACTTGGGGTGGGGTGGGGAGGGGACACATGAAGCCATGTGTCCATACAGATAACACACATATGCATGCATGCATACATACATGAGGGGGAAGGGAGAGTTCTTGGTTCCAGGACAATGTCACACGCTGACAGGTACCCGTGGAGGGGGTGCTAAAGTGGGTCATGATGACCTTTCCAGGTGTTACATTCATACCCTGAGTTTTGTTCTTACAGTTCAAATAGTTGACAATTAAGCCCAAGAGAACGTTGCTTCTTTGGGCTCTCAGGTGATATTCTCTTTCTTAACATCAATATTTTACTGCTAGGAAGAGAGTCACAATGTCTGATGAACGCTATCAAGGAGATGGCAAATACAGAGGACTGAGGTCTCTTTACAGTTTCTTTATGACTCCTCTGAACATTAGGGTGATATATCTAGAAAAATAAATTAAGAGGTTTAATTGAAGTTTTATGACAAAATGAGGACATTTTTTAATGGGAATTTAAAAGTTCTGAGCATTGCTACTCAAAGCATTAAAAAAATGAAAAGCAATGAAAAGAAAAACTACAAACTGGCCTAGACATCCCCAGGTGACCCAGCAAGAACATTTTCCTGTGATGTGGTAATTGCACAAACTTTTGTCATTTTTCTCTCTGCCCTACTATCTTTCAGAGAGCATAAAGCCGATCAATAACATTCATTTTAAGTCTAAAATACTGGCAGTTGAAATGTGGATTAAGTCCAATCAAGACCTCTGAAAAGTGCCAGCAGCGCTTTTAAGTGACCATGATAAGAAGGCTTTCCAGTAGATTAAAAAAACAAAAGTAACATTCATACAGAAAGGCAAATAAAACCCCAGAAATGATGGAATGGAAGAACACAAAGACCAGCAGAAAGGAACAGTAATGGCAGAGTAAAGAAGCCAGAAGGGTGCACCTCTGAAACACTTTAAAGGTCAGAGAGTGAAATGAGAAAGCGGGGGAAAGTATTTGTTCTAGACAGGCCAGCTGGGAGGCAATGTTTTCTGATTTCTATAGTATGGACCCAGCAAAGAAGTCAGCCAATGCATGGTGGGAGCCACTCATTTTGAAGCCAGTCTATTTTGTTTAAGAGATGCTTTAATAACCTAATGTCCAGCTAAGGAAATGTTGGCACTGCCAAGTTGAATAAACATGAAACAGCACCACTTGGGCTAAACATAACACCACATTTGGGGTTAAACACACCAGAAATGTATCAGAATTTAAAATGTATATTTCTGAGACAATTCCATCAGTGGCTTTGTGAGAAAACATTTTTGAATGTTTTAAATCGTCACTAAGAAAAAGGACATTTCCATTTTGTAGGAAGTTTGTCACTTTTTCTTCTTTTTATTTCGTTGAAATTTTTATGAGAAGCATATCAGAGCAAGCAAAATAGCTTTAACAACTTACTGAGAGAACCCTAAATCACATTTTCATGACAGAAATATATACATATATTATCAGGAAAAGTGCTTATTTCCAGAAAGAAAAACTAACTCTTCCTGGTCATCTGTTTTCTTTTCTTTTCTTTTTTTTAAACTATCTACTCTCACTAAATTTTCCAAGATACTTATTTTTGGGTTTCATTATTCTTCAGTACTGAAAATGGACTTATGTTTCAATCTTTTTTAATATAACTTGCTTTCTTCTAGGAGATGGTTCTAATAAGAATGCTTCCTGAAATATAGATAAGAACACGATGGTATCTAAGTCCTAACACACAGGCACAATCCCGCCCCTGTGTGAACAAGGATATCACCCCACGGTATCATATTAAAACCAGTTCTAAATATGACTTGGGCTGAATTGTTGCTTTATAGCTCTGTACCTTTTAAATTAGAAATTTTTCAGATTTCACGTAACCCAATTTGTGGCATATGCATATTACTTTTTAGATTACATCTAGCACATGATTAACTCAAAAATAAATTTCCCGATACCATGAACATGGCTCATGACCTCTGCTTATAACCTGTGCAGCACCTTCAAGGTGAGGGAACTTACTCCTTCAGATTTTTTCTTTTCCTGATAGAAGCGGTTAGATTCCACACCACCCAATTAGGTAATTAAAGGATCAAGTACAGATCCAGCAAACTCTGGAAACAAAGTTGCAAGGGCTGTAGAGTGGAGCCTGCTGCCTTAGAGACACCCTCCCTACCCAATTCATCCCTCCCTTCCTGCCCCCTCCCCCATCTGCATGACCCCACCCCCAACAAGGTTGAGGCAATGCTGTAGTATTTTGAGACTAGCTCCGAAGGTGGATGGAGCCACAAAGCACAACTAGAAATATGTGAAGACGTTTAGGGCAACTCATTAATTAAAAAAAAAAAAAAAAAAAACTGGGTGTGCAAACCTTCAGAGTACGTGGCATCTTGTACATCAAGAATTCAGGAACCTTCTCCTCCCATGGTAAAAAGTGGTTAAGTGGGCTGTGTTGAGAGTCAATTTCTAATAACTGACTATTTTTATGGTGCTAGTACACAATAACTATGTTTTTTTCTTTTTGAGATTTTGTACAAATAATCCTTTCCTTTCTTATGTAAATAGTATTAAAAATTAAATGATCACAAAAGATTTTTAGGCATTTACTTTATGGGGCCATAATGTTTTCCAAGTCAAAGAGACAGGCTAACTGTTGCAGGTTGGGTTTCCCAAAAACAGACGCCAGATGGATTGGGGATCAACAGCTGTGAAGGATAAGGGACAAAGCTGGATTGGGCGAAGGGAAAAGGGAACTTCAACTCCTAGCTAGGAGCTCCAGTGAGCGAGGCCCATTAGAGCTGGTTGGGAGGAAATGGCCAGCGAGGTTTTCATCCCTTTCGCCATGTCAGTCACTGGAAGGGGGCTGTTTGCACAGAGGGAGACAAGGCAAAGCATCTCTGCCGCTGAGGCAGACACACGAGGACACGTGATAAGTGCAGACGGTCTGCTCACTGCACTCCCAACAGCTGGCCGGCAAGCTCTTCCTTGAAGAAAGATCAGGGCAGCACACTCTGTGTTCACCAAGCTAGTAACTAACTGGCTAGACTAGGGCCCTACTTAGCAGCCTCTTTCAAAGTTATCTGTACCCTCTGCTCTGTAGAGCAATTCCATTTAACAAACATTTAAACAAAAAATATTTAACATTCATACACGACTTTGGAAGACACAGGGAGAGTCGCTCTTAGGGAGGCTGCCTTGAGCTGGTTCCCATGTCTGTTGAGCCAGTTACATCAGCAAGGCTGGCAAGCACTCTCCTTTGTAAAAGCCACCATCGGCGTCTGTCCCCTGGGTCAGAGCTGGGCCCACAGCTCTGCAGTCTGCTCAGGTTCGGGGAACCCCCAGCAAATGCCAGAGTGTCCTTCACTTCAGACATCTTCAGGAACTAGAAGAAGTGAACCATGCGATTTCTGGCTTGCTAGTCAGTTAAAACCACAGACCAACAAGAAGAAGTGCTTTCCAGGTGATGACGTAACCAGCAACCTCCCCAGGCCCCTCTCAAAGAGCTGGGGTGCTTGAGGAGAAGCAACACTGGGAGCTGACTGCCTAACGGCCCCCCTCAAACAGGCCATCCCTAGACCTGCTTTCCTCCTCCAGCATAATCATGTTCATCCTCGTTGCTATGGGGATTACCCTGAGGATAACCACTTGTGAACAAGCACAGGTTTGGGCAGCCCTCTCCAGTCTGATGTTTCTCTTGCCCCCTTGATCTGAACATGGTGACACTGAGAACAGAGCCTGGAGTCCAGAGAACCCCCAAGGTCAATATCATGGTCCCGAGGTCTGGACTCCAATAATGCCTTATCATCATTCAGGCTTGTTGAAGACTCGGCTACTCTGGCTCTTGATTTTCATCCTGACTGATCCTCTTCCTGTGCGTCTTTAAACAAATCTTTTCTAGATCTCTCTCTTCCCATCTGAACATAGGGTGGGTGGGTGTGTGGTTGGTATAGATGATGACTAACTCCAAAACTCTGGGGGCTAGGACACTGCTGTATGGATCCAAAGGGACAGCTATGGGACCTCTCTTCTCTATCATGAATCAATCACCTGGCAAGTGAAAATAAAATGAATCACCTATTAAATGATAATCAGCATACCACTTTGGATATGTGGTGATACAGGCTTGAAATGAGCTCCTTTCTCTTTCAACCAACCCAGAGTTTGCTTTAAGACCAACAAGAGCCTAACTTTGGTCCTTCAAAAGTTCATTCAAAAAAAGCAAACTACCTTAAAAAAAACCCCGTAACGAAACCATTCTTAGATCCTCTACTGGGTGAGCCTGACACCTGCTGGCCTCCGTCTCCCCTGCAGTCACACTTCAGAAGGAGCATGCTTGTGCAAGATTCTAATACTACCTATGCAAATGTATCTGATCTAGAATGGCAGGGTTTTCTGGAAAGGATCCCATCGCGGCATTTATGCAAGAGAGTGGCTGTGAGCAATACTCCACTGTATTTCAGTGATCCATTTAGGGATTAGGATTAAGAAAATAACATGTCAATAAATAAACTAAATTTTAGTCACACATACACACACACACACACACAGAGAATAATCTGAAAATTCTCAAAGATAACTGTTCTAAATTTCCCCTCATCATTTATAAGAATCTGTAATCTGTTAGTGATACTTATGGGTTTATAGAAAATCAAAGTGACAGATAATATGAGAGAAAATGAGAAAGAAGCAAAGGGAAATATAAGGAGAGAGAAAGATAGTAAGACAGAAAGCTGGGAGTAGATGGAGAAAAAGAGGCAAAATGTAAAGAGGCAGCTCCAGGTACAAAGAGGCAAACACCAAAGTAGCCAGAGCTGGAGGAATCTTGAGTTAGGAAGCAAGAGGGTAGACCGTTCACTTTCCCCAAACAAAAACTGACCAATAAAGTAGAGAAAAGCAATCCAAGAGTTTCTAAGCTGTTTGGTGACTAACACACCTCACTTAGCTGGCTGCTCTCTTAAGCTGCCAGCTTTATCTCTTTGACAGCCCATGGCAAGAATGTAAATCTTGGTCCCTCTACAAGGCAGCTAAATGTCCCCGGAAGTGAAGAACACATTTCCAAGGCAACACTGAATTCAAGAGTTTCATTTTAAAGGGGGCTTCTTATGCAAATCAAAACTGCAATGAGGTATCACCTCACACCAGTCAAAATGGCCATCATCAAAAATCTACAAAATATATTCAGTATTTTGTAATAAACTATCATGCAAAAGAATCCAAAAAAGAAAATATATATGTACAACTGAATCACTTCTCTGTATACCAAAAACTAACACAACATTGTAAATTAACTATACTTCAATTAAAGAAAGAACCATAAAATACAAATATGATAGTTTTTTTTTTTTTAAGTCTACAAATAATAAATGCTGGAGAGGGTATGGAGAAAAGGAAACCCACCGACACTGCTGGTAGGAATGTAAATTGATGCAGTCATTATGGAGAACAGTATGGAGGTTCCTTAAAAAACTAAAAACAGAGTTACCATATGATCCAGCAATCCGACTCCTGAGCATATATCTGGAGAAAACTCTAATTCAAAAAGATACATGATAAAGAATATGTTGGTATAGAAATGAACTTATTTACAAAACAGAAACAGACTCACAGACATAGAAAACAAACGTATGGTTACCAAAAGGGAAAAGGGGGGAGGGATAAACTAGGAGTTTGGGATTAACAGATACACTCTATTTTATATAAAATAAACAACAATGTCCTACTGTATAGCACAGGAAACTATACTCAATATCTTGTAATAACCTATAATAGAAATGAATCAGAAAAAGAATATATATATGTACATATATATATATAACTGTACACTTTGCTGTACACTTGAAATCAACTATACTTCAATCAATCAATCAATCAGTCAATGGGGGCTTCTTAAGATGTCACTGAACACTTCATTTCCTTATAATCAATTTCTAGCACTAAGATAATTAGTTCTGCTGGGAGGAGGGAATACAGATGCAGCCAAGGCATTTATATTGAGATATAATAAAATATACACTAGAATTCATTGGGATATGCTTAATGCTATAATAAAATACACTTCCTATGCTATAATTTTTCTTTTGTTTGGGGTAGAAGTCAGAAGACCAGCGTTCTCCTCCTAGCTCTGCCACCTCACTAAAGGTCATTTAACCTCCCTGAGACTGTTTCTTTATCCATAAAATGGGGATACCAACAACCTAGTCTAGCCACCTTGGAGGATTATGAAGATCAAATGAAATGACATCTTTGAAAACACTGTGAAATTTTCTGAGCTAGACTTTAAAAATGTGGAATCAAGAAACATTCTCGCTGGATAAGTGAGGCGTGAACAGTCTTGGAGAAGAGAAAGATGCTGAAGGAGGGCCATCCCAGCAGAGATGGCGTTCCAGAGGAACCCAACCCCATCCAAGTCTGGGCGAGAGCTCTCAGAAGCTATAGTAACGAGGCTTAGACACATCACTAGCAAGTGGAAATATTAGATGCAGATGAGTTTCTTCTCTGGCTCTCAATATTGATTTAAATAAATGCCCTATCCGTTTCTCATTTGAACAAGCTATTCTCTGGTTGGTTGCAAACTACCATGGAAGAAAAATTGAATGTACCCTTCCATTCTGTCAATTAGAAGTGGCTTTATAGAGGCTTCCAGAGATGAACCAAATGAAGTTACTCCTGTGGGTAGGTTCCAACCTTGGTATCACATGCGTCCTTAACCACCCCGTGGTTTTGTGTGCCTGTGACTCAGGCCACAGAACAGGGATTCTGGATGGAGATGTATTTTTCCCAGGTCCTGGGCACCACTATCTCTCAAGTGAATTTTGATTCCACAGAGATCGAAGGACACACAGAGGAGGCATGAATCAGAGGGTGATGTCACCCACTGAGGTTTTTCCACTTATTTGGGATAACTCGACTCCTACACGACTGAGCTAGCTCCTTGAAAATTTAGAATTCTGAGAACTAGCGAATTAGTTTTCACCTTAGAAATAACCTCATAATTGTGCCTAAAAAACAAGCTGGACAAGCAGACTCTGAGAAGTTCTTTCCAGAATGATGATATCATTTTTTTGTTTTTATTTACATAGCTATGCAAAAGGTGGATCTACTTGTAAGTCTGTGAACCGCTGCAAAGGAGTCCAACCAAGTAGAGAGCATGTACCCCAGGAGAGGCAAGAAGAAAAGATCAGAGCTTCAATTTATATTTGTTTACCTCATCCTTTTTAAAAATCATAAGTTTGTATATGTTTTATGATGTGCATTATCGAATAATATCACAGTGCATTTAAATAATTTACAGATGCACACAATATATAAATAAAATTGTTCATTAATATCAGTGCCTTATCCCCCAAAATTCTGCAGAACACAGAAATACAATAAAGAATATTTAAAGACTATATTCTGTTTAATTTTGTCATGTAGAAGATTACATGTTGCCTAGTAGGTTTGTTGATCCTTAAAGCTCAGTTCTGTCCCCAGTTTACAAGTGTCATAGACTAACACTAAAATTCTAGAACTTTGATCCTAAGTGAGTCCAGTAAGCCAGGGAAAATGCATTAATATCAGTGGATCATGACTAGAAGCAGAGCTGGGTCTAGTGTCATTACAGACATCAACATGTAACACACATGTAACCTACAAACAAAGCCATGAAAATACTAACGTCACGCACATGGTGTGATGTTTATATTTTCAATAGAAGTCGTGTCACAGCATTGGAACCCCCAAAGCTAACCTGAAATTGAATGTTTCTTTAATTCAAAGTCGGGGAAGTTCAAGAACTTGACCTTCAAAATGGCACAATCAAGGCAAAGTAAGTTAACCTGGTGACCACATCCTCGTCAGAAAAGCGCATTTCCCTATGCTGACCTAACTGTCATATCTGAGGAATCACAGACAGAAGCGGTGACAAAACATTGGCTTAAATACAGCACCAGGGAGCCCTCTCTCTCTGTTACATGTATAACTTACTGTCATTACTTGATTCACTTTCCGGAATGAGGTGCCCTTCGGAGCTGAGTCATCAGCAGAATCAGGTCAGCCAGGATCTGAGACAGTTCCTTCCTGTGGGGCAAAAAGTAACTCATCACGTCCCTTTTATTACTTCTTGTTTTGAATTTTAAATTTTATCCACAGGATCCTCCATTCACCTCACTATGGCAGAATCTAACCCCCAGAACCATGGAGATGGTGACTTTCTCCAGATTTAATGAAGACAACTGGCATGACCAACCCCCCCAAAACCCCCCACACCCCGCCCCACCAGGGATGACTCATTCAGTAAAGTACAGTGAGGAAGGTCATAAATTCAAGTCCTCTGCTACTTCCAAGGACCAAAGCAGACAGAAAATGCATTCCAAAGGTGAATTGCCAAAGGTTGTCAAAATTGTGCTTCAGTTACTAGACAAGTAATTAATACAAGGACTTTTAAACAAGAAATTATTGTTACTTATCAACCTAACACTTTTTTACCCAGGTTTGTGGTTGAGAGAAAATATAGACTTTGTCAGCCTTAGTAAGTCCTCAGCTTACTTTCTTCCCTAAATTCTGCTTCTTAACTTTGATAAACTATGGCCACTCAAAATACCCCCACCATGACACTAGCAACTTACCCAGCAATCTCACTCCTGGCCATATATCCAGAAAAGACGAAAACTCTAATTTGAAAAGATACATGAAAGCCAGTGTTCATAGCAGCACTATTCACAATAGCCAAGACATGGAAGCAACCTAAATGGCCATCGACAGAGGAATGGATAAAGAAGATGTGGTACATACATACAATGGAATACTACTCAGACATAAACAAGAAGGAAATAATGCCATTTGCAGCAACATAGATGGACCTAGAGATTATCATACTAGGTGAATTAAGTCAGACAGAGAAAGACAAATATCATATGATATCACTTATATGTGGAATCTAAAAAAATGATAAAAATGAACTTATTTACAAAACAGAAACAGACACACAGACATAGAAAACAAACTTACAGTTACCAAAGGGGAAAGAGGGTGGGGGAGGGATAAATTTGGAATTTTGGATTCACAAACACACACTACTATATAAAAAGTAGATAACCAACAAGAACTTACTGTATAGCACAGGGAATTATATTCAATACCTTATAAGAACCTATAATGGAAAAGAGTCTGAAAAAGAACATATATATATATCTGAATCACTCTGTGGTACACCTGAAATTAACACAATATTATAAATCAACTACACTTCAATTTTTTAAAAATAATAATAAAATAAAAGGTAAAAACTATCAACTTAATCAATCCATCCATCAAAACTCTAGTGGCAGCATGGACGTTGAGGAAAGACAGGTGTCCCATGTGCTCAAGCATTCTTTTAAATTAGGGCTCCTTATGTCATGTAGTCATGGCTGATCTGCTTTAAAATATTACCACATGAAGAATTTTTTTAAAGACTCAAGGCAACAAGTGCCGTTAGGGATCCTATAGGCATCATCTTCCTCTTGTCTTAGAAGCAGAAACTATTCAAAGCTGAGTAGACTTCTCAAGAAAGCCACAAACACTCAGGGTACTGACACTTCCTAGGACTTAGTAAGAGACAGTCACCTAGCTCTGTTACCTCCAGCCCAGGTCCAGCACGATATACACACCCTGGCCCTTACCCCTGCCACACACTTCTCAGAAAGCTTCCTGCCCAAGATCCTGGGCTTCAAATCCAGACTGTCTAGTTCCGAATCCTAGTCTTCACACGTTCTAGCTGTGTGACCTTGACAAGGTCTTTAACCTCTTGGTGTCTCAGTTTCCTCATTTCCTAAGAAGTATCTTATTATGTTGGTTTAAAGATTGAGTTAGTAAGTATAAAGGATGCTCTGTACTCAATGATAATGCCTGGGGGCTGGAGTGAGGGGGGGGGATGGAATTGCCCAGGATGGGAGGCCATGGCTCAGCATGCTAGGAGGAAGAGGAAGAAGGTGGTTTCTTCTTCTCCTGAATGAAAGCAAGCCAGGCAGGCTTCAAGAGAATCCTTGGATAGAAACTTGGGGCCTCAGGAAGGAGAGCTGGTGCCTCTCCCAGTTGGCTGTCTGCTTAGCTACCCTACTTACTGCCCTAGACAGGAAAGATAACTTGGACAGAAATGGTAGATGGGGAGAGGCGAGTGGCCCACGTGTGGTTTGGCTAAGCAGGGATGTTGGGTTTCCCGTGTGCCAAGTGCACACCATGGGAGGGAGCTGAACTTGAGCATCCTTGCTGTTTGGAGGGAGGATGCATGGAAGGCAGCCTCCCTCTGTCCCTCTCTCTCTCTCTCTCTCTCTCTCTCACACACACACACACACACACACACACACACTGCTCCCAGACCCCAGAACACCAGCCTGGCCAGTGGGTGGAGGGAGGGGGAACTTTAGAATGGAAATGAGAATTTAAATTCTACTGAACTGAGGCTTTTTAATGCCCGAAAAATATCTACAGAGTTAGTACAAGTGTCCGGAGAGTCATTACAGGGCAGCATATGAGGTTTGAGAGACCGTGGTTGGAGTCCACACCAAGAGGAAAAGAACCCTGTTTCCTGTTTGAATTGCAGTGAGTTCAGACTGATGAACAAACTGGTGTCAACTACAAATTGGCACTTGCCATCTACCTCTACAAGGATTAAATCATGTGCTGCTGCAGCTGGAGACTCTCAACATCCCCTGAAAGGAGTTCAGGGTGGAGAGCAGAAAGGAGACACTCTGTGCTCTGGGAAAAACTGGCAGAGCAGGTCTTCAGATAGCTAGATATTTTCAGGAACTGATTTTATGAGCCCAATTCTTGTATCTCCTCATATCTAGAAAAGCACTAAAATCCTTCATGGTGACGACTGCTCCTCGTGACTGGCAGAAACCTTCTGTAAAAAAATATGTGCTTGATAGCATGTACTCCCCCTCCACCAAAATCACATATATACTGACCTTCCCCCCTACCTCTTTTGGAGCATTCCTCAGAGCTATCTGAAATGCTGTCTCCCAGGCTGCAGTTCTCATTTTGCCCCAAATAAAACTTAACTCACATTGTGCCTTTTTTTTAAGTCAACACTGGTTAGAAGAGCATCATGGTCATCATAGAGGTTACTAACTCCTAAATCCAGTTTTTGCATTGATACCACACTGCACGTCTTACCAAAAAAAAAAAAAAAAATTAATCTTGTACAAATGTAATTACCTGGAATTATCCTTCTCTAAATAATACATATGGGGTTTTGCCTACTTCATAATCCTTATTCTCTGAAATCTGATGCCACCTCCAAATCACAGGAGTGGGTCTCAAGTTGATCTCTCTGCAATTCAGCCCCTGCCTCTGCCACAGCTGATTGGACCAGCAAGGATCACATGACCAGTGGGGGTCACCTGACCAGTGAGGATCACATGTTCTCTGAAATCCAAAAGTCCATCATATTTTACAAAACAACGAAAACCTCCTTCTACAGAGTCAATTCTATGAAATCAGGGCAAGAATGAAATAGTATTGGTCTAAAAAGTCAGGAAAGTGTTCTCCTAAAACTTCCATAGTACTTGGTCTGTTTTAACTCATTCATGATTCTGATATGTTAGATCAAATCTGGCTTAAAATGGAAAACTATAAAGATCTCCGGGCAACCAAGTCTTGACCTTTTCTCATTTTAGTCTTTTAATTTTAGTACTTTAAGTGGATTGACATGTAACTACAATACCTATTTTAATACCCGTGTGTAGTAAAATGTTTTTTGTTTTCGATTTTTTTTTTTTGGTGTTACTTTCATCTTCATAAAGATAAAAACCATGAAATAGACCCATGTTCTTCAAAGTGGGGTGCACACACCCTGGGGAGATGCACACAACCCAAAAACAATCCACCAGAGTGCAGGAAAGATATGTATGTCTAATGATGGACATAGTGTATTAGTGCAGTATTAGGTATATATATATATATATATATATATATATATATATATATATATATATATATATATATATAAATAAATAGACACATATGTATCGGGTTTGCATGCTCAAAAATGATAGAAGTACTCTTGAAAAATTTAGGCCACTGAGACAGCCAAGAAATCTCCACTTTTCCTGACCTGCCAGCTTTTCAGTCCTAGAGCACAGTGCCATCTAGGGGTGCCTGAGGTAATACAGTCATGCTATTTGAGTAATTTTTCTAAGAAAAATAGTCTTGTCACTCAGATGGCAAGACAAATAATAATGTTCTAAATAAGAGACACACAATTTTAACTATATTATGGGAAGCTTTGAAAATAGTATTTCTATAGTTTCCTGCTGCTGCCCCGAGGCTTTTTCCTCTGTCCCCCTAAAGGTAGATGCTTTCCTAAAGCTGCCACACTTTCTTCCCTGCCTTATGCATTCTTCTCTCTCTCCCTGGCTTACCCTCCTTCCCCCCTTGAATCTGTTTCTGATCACACCAGCGAAAGGGCTGCACCCTCCCCTATGCTTCATACCTCTTTCCCTTAGAGCACTTGTCCTGGTGACTTCCAATGATTTGTTTCCTTGCCTGTCTCTCTAGTCTATTATCTTCTAAAGCAGCAATGTCCAGCAGAAAGATAATAGAAGACACAAATGTAAGTCACACTTAATAACTGTAAATATTCTAGTAACCACATTTTAAGAAGTAAAAGGAAACAGGTAAAGTTTACCTTAATAGATTATATTTAATGTATTCAAAATATTATCACTTCAATATGTAATCAATATAAAAAATTACTAATGAGATATTTTCCACTTTTTTTCATATTAAGTCTTCAAAGTCCAGGGTCTGTTTTACATTTATAGCACATCTCGATTTGAACTAGCTACATTTCAAGGGCATAGTAGCTACATGTGTCTAGTGGACTGTATTGACCAGTGATTTCTAACAGCAGGGTCTGGTATCCCCTTACATTTAGTAAATGTTCAATAAATGCTTCAAAGATAAATAACTTTAAGCTGATAATTCTGCTAGATGTTCTCTGGGAAAATCTGTCCTTTTTGTATCATGCATTGGGCCTCTGTAAATAGACACCACAAAAGATCTACAAACAAGCCTCTCTTCCAGGAGAAAAGGAGTCTAGCAAATCTTATCAATCGCTCATTTTGTTCTAAAAAGTCCTTTTAGAGGTAAGTTATGCACATGGATTTCAATGTGTTTAATAATCGTAAAATTAGCAATTGTCAGACTCCTAATGATGCACCTAGATTTCTCCTTATAATATGGAATATATTGTTAATCACTTTTTACAAGTCTTCTCACCCTGCCAGCACAGCACACCTTTTAAAGGCAAAGACTGCCCTGTTTTGTGCGTTGCTATACAATCAGGGCCTATTTATGGCTGGCACACAGTAAGCATTCTAAAAAGATATTTGTTGATTCGGAAAATTTGAGAGCTTGGATCCATGTGTGTTCCACTATTCTCTGGATTTGTGAGTTTCATCTATTTTTTTCCATTCATCTCGAAAACAAGGAGTTCCTCACTCTGTGCTAAGTGTTGGAGGCAGGGAGGGTTAGGAACACTGCTCCTTCCTTCAGTCTGAGCACAACCAATGCAAAATGTAATCCCTTCTCAGGACTGGCCTTCACAGACCACTCCCACATCCCTACTCACAGCGAGGACTGGGCCTTACCTGTGCCCATAGCATTTCTGTCTGCCTGTCTCCGGCAGCTCTTGTGAGCTTCCTACAGCCCAGGGAAGCGGGTAGGTGCTTCTTAGAGGCTCCAAGAAGTTAAATAACAACCCCCACCAAGGGTCAACATGTTAATAAATTGAACCCGTAGTAGAAGCCAAATATTCTGACACTTAAACCATGTTTCCACTATAATGGCTCCACCTCTGAAGTTTGAGAATGCATCTTCCAAGTCATCTAATCTGTAGTTTATTGTTGTCTTGTATTTAAAATGAACTTCTGCTTTTTATTTTCTGTCATTTGTGTCTTATAGGGTTAGTTCATGGAGATAAAAGTTAAGGCGACCTCCTCCAGAACTCTGAGTATGAAACCAGTGATACCAATACAAAATAAATAAGATTGGCAATCTGCAAAAATCATCTAGACACAGTGTTCAGGGCCGCCATGTGCTGATGTGCAGGCTGGGCACTGCACAACTGTGCAAAGTGCCAATCGGGTGCACGGCTTGCAAACCACAACCGGCAGCCTTGCGGGTGGTTACCTCCCAGGTCCACAGGGAAAACAACCCCAGAAATCAAATCTAGGTCCGGCAGAGTGTAAACAAAGGTTGAATATTATCAAGGGTACTGAGACATCTGAGGAAAAATGTGTGGCTGACAGGTGGGCCTCAGGCCTAGTCTGGCCTTCACACCCAGAGGGTAAATGCCTCCAGGGCAGGAACCAGGCCCAGGTTTGTTTAGACCCAACTCTGTACCCAATAGGTCTAGTTCATGACCCAAAATAAACAATCATTTATTTCTTTCAAAGTGTACGTGTGTCTCTAAGGGCTTTGCAAAAGGCAAATTTTATGCAGGTTAATAATAATCACAAAGTAACTACAGGTCATTCTTTTCCTTATAAAGTCCTTGAAGAATACCAGAAAATGCTATTCAACACTAAGTTGGCACATAACTTGAGATCCATATCCACTTTTTAAAAGTGAATGGCTCCTACTGTACAGCACAGGGAACTATATTCAATATCCTGTGACAAGCCACAATGGAAAAGAATATGGAAAGAAATACATATATGTATAACTGAGTCACTTTGCTGTACAGAAGAAATTAACATAACATTGTAAATCAACCATACTTCAATAAAATGTTTTAAAAATTAAAAAAAAAATGTTTTTAAGTGAATGGCTCTTAAGAAAGACAGTTTTACCTAAACTTATAAATAATTTAAAGTAATCTGAAAAGGCTTCTGAAGACGTTTCATTCTAGGAAGAGGAAATAATCAAAAACCACCACAATTTGTGATGCAGCTTTAAGTAAGCCTGTGACACAATTCAGTGGGTTAAGTCATATCTTCTCCATCATCCCTCCAGCTGTTTGCCTCTTCCTGGTACACCAGGCATTTTGGTGGAATTTTTCTTGATCAGTCTGTCAGCCAGGGCCCCCCTGAGAACACAGAAAAATTGTATCAAACCTTTCTGCCCACAGCTCACACTTGGCTTCAAAAGAAGAAGAAGTAGAAGAAGAAGAAGAAAAAAAAAAAGTGGAAAAGAGTAATTGCATTTTCAATGATGGACATTCAGCTGCAACTTCTAGAGTCAAGGTGAATTATTTGCTGACATGCAGGCCTTAGCCAAGTTCACTTTCCAGCCACTGCAAAACACAGGGAGAGGTGTGCAGGCTCGTTAAGCCCTCATTACTCTTCAGACTTCAGGTGTCATTTGTGAAATGATCAGACTCCATTGAACCCAAGCCCTGAGGCCAGGACACTGGCTTACTCCTTGATTTTTTTTACCTTTCCTTTGGTCATGACTTAGTCAGATCTGATTTTGAGACTATCTTTTCAATTCATGAAAACGAGCTAGATCATCTCAGGAATAAAAAAAGTCTCCATAAACCATTCAATGGAAACATTTAATGTTTATGGAAGCACACAGCTTTCTGCTGGGCCTTCTGGAGCATGCATGTGAGTTGTGGCCCCTGCCTTCAAGGGGCATACAATTTAAATGGGAAGGCAACACACATACAAATGTGCACACACAAGCAGTGTGCAACAGCAGTGGAAGGCAGTGCCTACAGGGAGACAGTGATGGGTAGATAAGAGGTCAGATTCTAAGCCACCGTTTGGATTCAAATCCTGGTTCTACCATCCTGTGACCTTGAGTAAGTTACTTCACCTGTCCATGTCTGTTTCCTCACCTGTTAAATGGAGGTGATAACTGGACTTACTCCACTCATTGTGTGATGAATAAGTGAATTAAGAACAGCTTAGAACAGTGCTGGGGGCATAATAGGGACTCAGCTCCATAGAAAGAAGCTATAATTTTATAATTAGGAACCAAATACATGGGATAGGAAGGGCTTTCAAAGTTGAAACAAGGGGAAAATTGCTGTGGGTTGGTTGGTTGATTAGAAAAGGTTTTACAAAGAAAATATTGCATCTGAAGTAAAACTGGAAGGGAAAATGTGAGCCAGAGGAAGAGGGGGATTCAGAGGAGTGGATATAGGACATCCTACTTAGAGGGATGTTTTTTCATTGGAAAATAGGGGAAGATGAGGTTGAAGGATGGCTGGCCCATTGTGGGAGGGCCAGGCACCAGGACGAGCATGGTGGATTTTATCCTTTGGACAATAGGAAGCTCCTGAAGTTTCCTGAACAAGAGAATGATGGATAAGAGTAATGTCTTTATGAAGGTTAATTCTGCAGCGCTTGGAAGTGAGGCTTGGAGGGGAAGCCATCCATGAGACAACTGCAGTAATTTAAGCGCAAAAGGGTAAGAAACAAAAAGAGTTAAGAGTCAGCACAGGGGACTTCCCTGGTGGTTCAGTGGTTAAGACTCAGCACTTCCACTGCATGGGGGCTGGGTTCGATCCCTGGTCAGGGAACTAAGATCCTGCAAGCTGTGCAGCACGGCCAAAAAAAAAAAAGAGTCAGTACAGATGCTTTCATGCAAGAACTACCAACTGACAGAGGTTCCAGAACAGAGATGAGAGAAGGAGTTGGTTGACAGCATTAGTGACAAAAAGAACGATGAAGCCAGTGACATAAACAGGTAAATCCAGAGAGTTGACCTTATTTTTCTTTTTTTTTTTGAGTTCAGAGGAGGAAACCAGAATTCCCTTCTAGACATAATGACTTAGAGGAAACAGAGTGCAAAGAAGTTTCATAAAGGCAGATGGAGACGTGAAATTATTACAGAAAAGAGAGCTGAGATCAAAAAACCGGTAGGGGAGCCTCAGATCATGGGAGCCAGAAGAATGGATGGATTCACAGAGCAGGATTCATGGATACTAAGAATTAACGGATAGTAAAGAAAAAGACACACTTGGAAGAAAGAGCACAGCTTCTTCAAGGAAGGAGTTTTGACCTTTTTTTCATCCACAGTGGCCATGATGGAGAAGTACTCAAAATGGTAAAGGATGACAATTGATGCTGGAGCTTTGGTCTAAATCAATAAACAAGAGTGTGCAGGGCAAGACCCTGAGCTGGCAGTCAGGAGAGCAGGGGGTTCAGGGAAGTGGGGGGTGGTGCCAACGACGGGGGCTCTCGGCCCTAAAACTCCACAGGATTCTGTTCACCTCAAGGTGTGGTGCTGTGGATACCTTCAGTCGTTCTTCTTTGCATTATTTTTATTTTCCAGTATTCCCTAATTAGAATGTTTAACTTTGTTAAAGTACAGGGGAAACTATCCTAGAAGCTTATAAGACATCTGTCTACCAGGGTAGGCTTCATTTTAACAATTTTCAAGGAAAATGTAGATGCTTTGGACTACTTCTATAGGTATTTATAGATATAGGTATATTCTATTTAAGAGGAATTTGCATATCACCTTTATGGAGGAAAATCAAATGCATGCCAATTATCTTTTATTTCTATTTTTAATATAGAAGATGCCTACAGCAACAAATTAATTTAAATTTTTTCCTTTTTTTTTTTTAAAGGAAATTTTTCTTTTTTTTAAATTTATTTATTTATGGCTGTGTTGGGTCTTCGTTTCTGTGCGAGGGCTTTCTCTAGTTGTGGCAAGCGGGGACCACTCTTCATCGCGGTGCGTGGGCCTCTCACTATCGCGGCCTCTCTTGTTGCGGAGCACAGGCTCCAGACGCGCAGGCTCAGCAATTGTGGCGCACGGGCCCAGTTGCTCCGTGGCATGTGGGATCCTCCCAGACCAGGGCGTGAACCCGTGTCCCCTGCATTGGCAGGCAGATTCTCAACCACTGCGCCACCAGGGAAGCCCTACATTTTTTTCTAACTATCCATCTACATATATATGCCTAGGTCCTTGCCATAAATTCTAAAAATACTCAGACACCTCATTTATTTAGTCAGTGGATACTGAATGCATTGGGGAACACAATGGTAAGGAAAAATAAAAAATATGTACCCTCTCTGTGGAGAAAAGGGAACCCTCCTACACTGTTGGTGGGAATGTAAATTGGTGCAGCCACTATGGAAAACAGTATGGAGGTTCCTCAAAATACTAAAAATAGACTTGCCATAAAATCCTGCAATCCCACTCCTGTGCGTATATCCAGACAAAACTATAATTCAAAAAGATACATGCACTCCTACATTCATAGCAGTACTATTCACAATAGCCAAGACATGGAAACAACCTAAATGCCCATCGACAGATGAATGGATAAATAAGATGTGGTACATATATACAATGGAATACTACTCAGCCATAAAAAAGAATGAAATAATGCCATTTGCAGCAACATGGATGGACCTAGAGATTATCATACTAAGTGAAGTCAGAAAGAGAAAGACAAACACCATATGATATCACTTATATGTGGAATCTAAAATATGGCACAAATGAACTTATTTACAAAACAGAAACAGACTCACAGACATAAAGAACAGACTTCTGGTTGCCAGGGGGTGGTGGAGGTGGAGGAGGGAAGGACTGGGAGTTTGGAGTTAGGAGATGCAAACTATTATATAGCACAGGGAACTATATTCAATATCCTGTGACTAAACCATAATGGAAAAGAATACGAAAAAGAATGACTATATTATGTATAACTGAGTCACTTTGCTGTACACCTGAAACTAACACAACATTGTAAATCAGCTATACTTCATTAAAATAATTTTTTTAATTACCCTCTTTACACAGAGTATGATGGATTTTTTCCCTTTGGCGTCTTCCCCTTCCTTCCCCACTGCACCACACAAGTTGGTCATGTAAAACTGACGTAAACTTACAGCAGAGTATCACACATCACCACTCTTAAGAGTTCTTTGGTCATCCCTACCTGTTGGAAATTCTTACCAACTCTCTTCCCCCTCAGACCCTCGCCTCTGCCACATGGCTGGGCTCCTCTCCCCTCTGCAAACACTTCCCCTCTGCCTGCCCTTCTCAGGGACCTGTTTTTTTCCACCTTCCAGTGGAAAATTTTAAAGTCCTATTTCTTCATGATGCTGTGCCATTTAGCTGCTTCCCGGACTTGTCTTCACTTGTAAACTCTCCATCTGTGGTTCTCAGTTGGAGCGTGTGTTGGCCTCACCTGGAGGGCTTGTTAAAACAGAGGGTGCAGGCCTCACCCACAGAGTTTCAGAGTCAGTAGGTCGGGGTGGCGCCTGGGAATTTGCATTTGTTAACAGGAGCCGCTGCCGTTGCTGGTGACTGGCCACGCTCTGCGAACCATGACTTGGAAGGCTTCTGAACAAGTTCTCCTAACAACAGCATCACCTCTGAGCTCCTGGCTTCCGTACCGGCCCCACAAAGGGAGAACTGGACTTTTAAATAAGTTGTTCTCTCTCTTGGGCCTGGGCAGGACCATCTCCCCTAGGAACATTTTCTGTATCATCCTTAAAACATTTGTTCTGCCCTCTGTTCAGAGCTGTAAGGAGGATTCTGACGCCATCATTGGACGTCAGACTGCTGGCAGCTCTCTGATGATGAAAATAATCAATAAGTAATCAATAATAAGAATAGAAAAATATATATATGTATAACTGAATCACTTTGCTGTACATCTGAAACTAACACAACATTGTAAAGCAACCGTACTTCAATAAAAAAAAATTTTTTAAGAAAAAAAAGGATATATCCAAAGCAATGGACAGCATATCTAAAGTATCCCATCAATGCATAATCATTTTTTAATGAATGAACTTAACCTTTATTTATCAGCATATTTGAATCTTGAAAATATATTTACTGAGAAAAAACAAGTTGCAGTGAACAATCACAATATGATGCCATTAGTATAAATTTTAAACCACAGATCCATACTATATACTAATGCATATTCGTTTTTGATGTCTATCAATATCAACTACATCTCCTTTTCCTAGTAGAACTCTCTGCACCTGCAAACATGTAAAACGTGCTATGAAAAAGTGGAGGTTGCTTTTTCCTGTGTTTATTTCAATAAAAGTTAATGAACTCTGAAAAAAAAAAAAGAAGAATAGAAAAGAGTTTTATTTGAGTCAAACTGAGGACTATAGCCCGGAAGCCCGCTTCCCAGATTACTCTGAGAAACTGCTCCCGAGAAGCAGGGTTTTCAGCACAGTTTTATATCTTGTCAGAACAAAGAACATTAAACAAGTCAGGGAAACATTTCTCCAAGGTTTCAAAAAAAAAAAAAAAAACAAACAAACAGACCAGCAGGTGCACATACAGCACGTGCACATACAGCATGTCCAGCATGGCCTCGGTACCTGGGAAGGGAGTCTTATCATCCAAGGAGGACCAGCATTGGCATCCCAGGAAAAGGGGCATTTAATCATTATTTTTAACATGGGCTTTCTTTACTTTTCTTTAATAATTAAGGCAGACGTACAATGTGTGTTTGATAGACCACAAACAGGCGATTTTAGTTGGCATCAAATTCAAGTTAACTCGTGTATAAGCCAGAATGACTTCCCTATAATCTCAATATGTGAAAATTTCTTTTATCATCTCAAACCTCACCCTTCCCTCTTCCCCTTGTGCCAGCATCTGAGGAAGCGGGCAAGAAAGCCAGGGTGCTCCCTGCTTTGGTGTGGGGGGAAGATTCAAACCACAGCAACCTCTCTGCACGTGAACCCTCACCCCAACCCACCCCCCTGACCACAAAAGAAAAGGCCAGGCTCCTTCCCTTGCTAGCTCAAGCCATTCTGGACCTGCATGAGAGGCCTGCCTGCTCACCCTCAGAAATCCCCATTATGTAACTAACAAACCATTTCACACCCCTTTCGTGTGTTTATGATGTCATCAGCCTCAACACCTGAACCAATCTCTGAGTGAGGGTCCCTCCTGCTTTTGTAGGATGACCATAGAAATTCCCCCAGGGCTTAGAGGCTTTTTCCTTTTCTCTTTACATCTAAAGAAACCACAAAAAATCCTTCTACGCAACCGTATAGGTAGAATTAAGCAAAAGTTAACGTGGAATTTGAGATACCTTCCTCCTCCTTCCCCACCAGCTACTGGAAACTGGGTACAGACATTTCAGGAAAAAAATTAGAGGAAACTACTCTGGTAATTCACACCAGCCCAGTAGAAAAGTTCTAAAGATACTGACATGACCAGACTGCCTTACAGGACAGACCACGGCAACCAGTCCCATTCACAGACATAGAGCTTCCAGCCAGCTTAATGCCCCACTTAAAAATGAGCAGACCGAGGTTCAGTCCCTGATCAGGGAGCTAAGATCCCCCAAGTCGTGCAGCACGGCCAGAAAAAAAGAAAATAAGCACCCAAATAAGGATCACCAGATATTTGAGGATAGTGTCTCATATGAAAGACAGAGACCAGAGCAAATAACAGGAAAAAAGTAACTTATAGGAGACAGATACAATGCAGGAAGAAAAAAAAAATTCTTCACAAAATATCATTAATATCCTCAAGAAGATAAGAGAACATATTGCAACCATGAAGAACAGGACACTGTTTTTTTAAGTGAGCAAAAAATTACTTCAAAAAAAGGAGCTCCAAGAAATCAAAAATATAACAGCAGAAATAAAAAACTTGGAAGGAAGAAGAAATCTTCCAGAAAGTAAAACAAAAATATGGAAAATAGAAATTAAAAGATAGAGAATTAGAAAGTCCAATAGCTCAAAGATCCAAATAATAGAAAATCCAGAGGGACCTCCCTGGTGGTCCAGTGATTAAGAATCTGCCTTCCAATGCAGGGGATATGGATTCGATCCCTGGTCGGGGAACTAAGATCCCACATGCTGTGGGGCAACTAAACCCACCCCCTGCAACTACTGAGCCCCTGCGCCACAGCTAGAGAGAAGCCCACGCACAGCAGCAGAGGATCCCGCATGCCACAATGAAGATCCCTCGTGCCGCAACTAAGACCTGATGCAGCCAAAAATAAAATAAATAAATAAATATTAAAAAAGAAAAAAGAAAATCCAGAAAGAGAGAACAGAGAAAAAAGAGAGTAAATAGTCAAGATAATAATTTTTTTCAATTCCCCATATTTGAAGAAAATTAATTTTCACCTTGAAAGGTACACAAAATTCTAATATAATAGATGAATATAGACCTACATGAAGCAACAGCATTGTGAAATTTCAAATCAACAGGAAGGTAGGGAAGATCCTGAAAACTTCAATTTTTTTTTTTTCCTTGCAAAAGATCAAGAATCAGAACGGCATTGGAAAACCCAACAGAAACTGTGGAAACTAGAAGTCAAAATTACAAGGGAAAATAATTTGCAACCTAGAATTATATACCCAAACTATTGATTAAAAGTTACACTGAAATAAAAAATGTTTTCTGATAAGGTAAGTCTGAAAAACCTTTTCTCAGATATACTTTTCTCAGAAAACTACCAAAGATTATGTCGCACCAAAACAAGGAAGTAAACCAAGAAACAGGAAGACAAAGGAAGCAAAAAACAGGTAATCCAACATAAGAGCAAAAAAAATCACCAGGAAGATGGTGCAGGAAGCTCCCAAGTAGATGATTCTGAAGCAGGTCTCGAGAGAAACTAGGAGAGTTTAGAGCAAGTTAGGAAACACCATGGGGGATTTCTTCAAGAAGATGAATAGACAGGACTTAATGCAGCTGATTAAATCTGGACAACTGACAGAGTATGGGATTGAATTGGTGACAAGCATATAAAATAATGAAGCAAACAATTATTAACTCCAAGGAAATTAAAGCACTTTACAAAAGAGAAAAAGTAACCATTGTACTTCACTTGCCTTATCTGTAAAATAGCATTTTTAATTTTTTAAATTTATTGTATTGTAGTTGATTTACAATGTTAATTTCTGCTGTACAGCAAAGTGATTCAGTTATACATATATATACATTCTTTTTCATATTCTTTTCCATTATTGTTTATCACAGGATATTAAATAAAATTCCCTGTGCTATACAGTAGGACCTTGTTGTTTATCCATTCTATATATAATAGTTTGCATCTGCTAATCCCAAGCTCCCAATACATCCCTCCCCTACTCCCAAATAGCATTTTTATAGCAAAAATAATAGCATTGAATATTCCTCTAACCAAAATTCTTGTATATCTGATTTAGGAGGGAGGGGAGAAGGCAGAAAGTCGAATGTATGGTAGGTCAAAAAAGAAAGTATTAAGCAAGACTATCAATCAATACATGATGACTAAAACTGCAAAACTTTAGTAATAATAAAGTTGTAGTAAAGAAGTAACAACAGAAATCTGCCATATAGGGATATGGAAATAAATCTCAATAAAACAGCTCGCTTGGTTGGAAGCGGTTGTTGCCAAGGAGTGGAAATTTGGGAGATACCCAGTGGAATGCTGCGTTTTTTATTGGAAGCCCTGTATACTTGTCTGACTTCTTAAGCTCTGTGCATGTGCAGTTTTAAATAGTTTAAATGTAAACTACTCCTAAGTTTACAACATAACTTACCCTATAAAAAATTCCTAAATTAATTCTCTTTTTTAATACATATACTCTTCCCACAAAGAATCTGAGGTGGCATATCAACATACATATGTAACTAAAAAGTCGATACGAATACAGAAGAAAAACAAGGGAAAGGAGAAAAAGGAATACAAGTTTCTTGAAAAGTTACCAAATTCATAGTAACTTTTTTATTGCTTTATTTACTCAACTGAAAGAAATAAAAATATAATGGCTACCAGCATTTTGTGTGGGGTTTCTTGTTTTATTTTGCTTTGTTTTGTGGGACGGAGATGTCTGTCACTCTTTTTAGATGTGAAAAAGGTGTTCCCAACCCATGGTAAAGCTGAGAGCCACTCAGCTAGAAAATTGTTTCTGACTCACAATTTGGAGCTGAGCTACTTTTCAAAAGTGAATCTACGCCGTTAATGTTCACATATCAGCTCTGCTTCTCCCCCAAGGACAAGCACACAAAATAGGGGCAGATATTTTTCCTGTAGGCCTTGGGGTGTTTTTAAAATATTTATATGTAAGTGGAATGTCTGAGCCAATACTTCTGATCCCAGGCAAATTTCTGCAAATGGGAATATCTGTGAATGCATTCCTCTGCAAAATAACTGTGTTCACATCTGGGCTGCTTTCTGTTTGTCTACACTGTAGATGCAAAAGCCTAGGAAACTGTCCAGGAGTTGCTTTTGTTTCTTAAAAACAATATTCAAATTACCATTAGGGACACGATTAGCTCTTAATCAATAGTCTTCCATGTTTTGTATTTTCTAACATTTGCATTTTAATACGTTCTAGTTTAATAACTAGAAGCTTAATAAACTCTGCAAACCACCCAGGTCATGAGTTTAGATATAAGAAAGTTCTCGGGCTTTTTTGGTTCTAAGTTGTTATGTTGTATTTTCTAACACTTGTATTTTTCTTCACAAATAGCTATAATTTACCTAGAAGGAAATTCACCAAAATATTAAGAAAGTGTTCATTTTCTTTGTGTGGATCAGCATTTTCTAAAAGAAGAGAGGAAGGGAAGGGGGTGCCAAGAGAGGAGAAAACACCCCTAATAGAAATGAAGCAACCATGTGCATCAGCCCAGGCATGACTTTCTGAAAAGTTTTTATAAAACTCATTAAGATAGAGGTGTTCTCTATGTCTCTATGCTACTCCTCTAAATGCCTGACTGTTCAAGAGCTTGAAAAACCTAAGAGAAAGATCTTTGTTTCCCACAGATTCTGTATGGGGGACTTCGATCTAAATCTCTTAAAGATTTAGAGACTGATGTCCAGAGCAGGTAAGCTACCTACTTCGGGACACACAGCCAGTCAGTAATAGATCTCAGACCAAGACAGAACCGCCATCTCCTGAGCCGGTTCTGCCCTTGTAACCCCACTTCAGATGTCAGAGTGCAAACTTTTTTATATTATACTATCAAACTAAGAAAATTTTATTTTATTTTTCAAGCCTGAAAATAACTTGTGGTTTCTAAATTTGTGGGTCCAGAGAAATCGACTGCAATGGATAAATACACTGTGTATTTCAACTCACACACCACAGCACATGCATGTGTGTGCATACACACACGTATACAAGCACACGCATACACCAACACCCAATGAGGCCATTTGCCATCTAGCAGAATGCTTCCAAGTGTCAAGATGGCAACATATTCCTGCATGGATAGCTTTACCTTGAAGGATTGCTATATCTGTGTGTCATTCCTAGAATGTGAGTAACCTTGAGCGTCTCCAGAGACATGGCTGGAAACTTGATGCAAACTGCTGAAAGCAGAATCAGAGAAATCACCCTCTTCTTCTTGGTCACAACCAAATCCGCACTGTGCATGTAACTTCTTCGATTTCTCATGAAAACTTGCCAGGGATTTCTTTGGTCACTGCTGTTGACTCTGATAGTCAAGAGGTTGCCAAAGGACTGGCTCCTGCTTCGGATTTCAAGAAGAAAAATAAATGTTCTGCAGCCCCTTAAAAGGTGATAAAGCAGAGTGATAACATTCATCTAAAAATATATTGCTCACTCTGTTGGTGAACAATATTCTAAGGCATAGAGAACATCTTTAATAGATTATTTTCACTCTTTGCCATATTTTATTCCTGCACTTTCTTCAGACATTCTAAAGCTAGCAGCACTTTAACCCTCCCAAGTGGTCCTCCTTTCCACGTCTTCACCTTGTCTTAAGAGAGATGCCTGGGCAAAGCCACATCTTTAGTACATTCAAGTTTAAAGGCTTAACATTTTTTTAATATAAATACAGAGGGGGAAAAAAGTAAAGTGCTTAAAAATAGAATTAATTATTTCATTAAGCCATTCAAAGAGACAGTGATTTGGAGGGATTTTGCTGACTCTGTCTGTAAAAGTTTTAAACCTGGAGTTACCGAAATGAGAGACAACCTACTAAAAGAATCAGTAAACAGCCTTAAAAGCTAGGCAATGCAGCCAACAATGAATAATTATAGCAAAAAAACTTGTTTAGGATACACAGAAAACATTTTAAATCACTATAGAGGAAGCACCTTCATTTGCAAAAGTGATGTCCTATAAGAAACAATACAATGTCAACTGACTGTTAAGATCTAATAAGAAGATAAACTTCCAAGTCCTCTGTGGCAAACTCCAGTATTGGGTCAAGCATTGGAAAGTTCAAACCAAACTTAAAAAAATAAAAAGATAATTTTTAAATGCACAATTGGAGCACACTGTGCATGAACAGTATTTTCCTGAGGGATTATTTTTAACTCTCCTGCATACAGATACGTTCACCATTATTTCACTGACATTCATGAGACTTATTCAATTAATTCGAGTCAGTAAATGATATTCTTCTCCCTCCCCACTCCCTTCCTGATCCTGAGAATAGAAAAGTCCATTAACAGGTCATGGCAGGAAAGTGCTTCTTGATGGTACCATGGCAACATGCCACCAAACACAAAGGGGACGGGTGCTGAGAGGATGGGGAGAATCGAGGCAACCCACACTAGCCAGGGGGAAAGAATCACCCAAAATGGCAATATTATCATCTCCATTCAGAGCACACTTTTTTGGGACTATAAGTAGAAGCATATTTCTTTAGTTAATATTTCATTTTATAGCTTCAAAAATAAAGGCCTAAAACTAATTTTTTAAAAACCTAGTATATTCTATTTCCAAGGACCTATTCTCTCACATTCACAGGTGGAAGCTCTATCTCCTCAGCTTCTTGCTCTGGACTGACTCTTCCTTCCATTTTTCATTAGCTGAGCTGAGCATGTCCAAAAAACCACCTTTCCCTGTAATGAGCCCCAATGGGAACCTGGCAAAGGAGCTCTTAGGAGGTTTCAGGAGCCTCTTACCCACATCCTGGGAGGCAAGACGGGACCAGGTGATTGACTTCCCCACTAATTTTATCCTACATGGAGGGCATTGGCACCAGTCCAGGTAGGCTGGGGCCGGAAAGGTTTAGGATGCTTACCAAGAAGTGCCTATTAAAACAGAAATGCAGGTATCCATGCCCCTTACTCTGAGAAGGGGAAAAAGGAAAAGAACTCACTGATTACACACACACACACACACACACACACACACACACACGCACACATCATCCTGCCATTTTTCAGAAGCCATCTGTTAGAAAGTTTCCTTAGCTCATTGCTTTGTCTCTTGACTTTCTTTCCTTTAATTATGGCAGAAATCACAAGGAATAATAAACATTTCCCATACTTTACAAGTTAAAAACTAGGCAGGAAAATTTGAATTATTAAACAAGTCTGACATGGGGAAATAGAAGCAGAAAATCATTTTCGTCCCCCAGCTTCTCCAGGCCCTTTGAAAATCCGGGCTGTCCCTCTGATTTTTCTAGTCTCTTATAACTAAGGCAAACATCCTTGATCCAGAAGTGTGAAACTCAGGCCCCTGTCCGATGGGCGTGAGATGGGAACCTTCCTCGAGGGAGGCCATGCTCCGGGCAGGATGCCAGCCCCACAGAACTGCCTCCTGCAGTGGTGAAGAAAGATCTGTGAGAAGAAGAGGATGAGGTCAGGAGGAAGGAAAGTACTCCCCTGACTGGCACTGATGTCTGGCTTCATGCCCTCTAGGCCGGGCCATGGGGAAAGTTGACTGTCCCCCTCCCTGGTGCTTGTGTATGTGTTTTGGGAACCCTCATCATCAATGTGGACCTTCCCCTGTAGTTCTCTCCACCCCAACACAAGCGTCTCCATTCTCAAGCTCCTAGGAGCCCCTCCCATCCTTAGCTTCTCTCTGCTGAGCCATGTCAGCCCCTCCAGGTGGCCCATTGGGTCCCTTCAGGGGACCTCTCACACTTGCACCCCCATCTCAGCAGGAGAAAACTAATGACAAGCTCTGGGAAGTCTGGTCCATCCCTACCCCGAAGCAGCTCTCCTTAAGTCAGCTGTCCAGCTGGTTTCTGGACTGAGCTTTCTCAGGAGGGTCCCTCTTCCACCTACTTAGACTTTGAGACTGAGAGGCCCAGACCTAGATGTCTGGAGTGGGTCCCTTTGAAGACCCTCCTGCAGGCCTTGAGGAGGGGGCAGACACCTGGGTGGGGGCTACTGGGAGAGGGGAGAGTCCCAGCAAATTCCAACTCTTTCTAAGGATAACTGGGGCTCCCTGAATCAGGGCCGTGTCTCCCCTCAGACAGGGGCTCCCTGAGGGCGGGGCTGTGTCTCCCCTCAGACTGGGGCTCCCTGAGGCAATTTTTTTGTGTTTGCATAAAATGAGACAATTTTGTATAGTATTTTTTGAAATGCACATAAAATATAACTGTATATTGGATAAAAATCAAAGTGGCCATTGGCTCTTTTAAACCTTTTTAGCGGAGTAATAAGGAGCCTTTGTTTCTCCTGGCCAATCTCTCACTGGATGCTAAGCACCCACATTGACTTTGGATTTTTTCGGTTGATGATGGAGAAACGGAGACTTCAGCAAATCAAGGAAACAGGAGATCATGGACTATTTGCCATTTTGTACAACTACTTTTTAAATATTCTCTAAGAAAAAAGTAAAAGAATCCAACCTCTCCAGCCCTTTGATTAGCTAAAACCATTACTGACAAATTGTATCCTGAGTGGTTTAGTCCTAATTCATGATGTAGAAGACAGTGAAGGCTCTCCTGGGATTAACAACCAGAAAGAGGAGAAAAAAATATAAACTATATGCTTCAGGTTCAGAAGACAATTTAAAGCATTTGGAGTCAGGATACAGTGTTGTTTAAGAAGTCAATAATTTCCTAATCTCTTGCCACAAGATACAATAAATAATATTTTTTTAAAAAAATGAATCCCAGGAGAAAATTTGAAATTGAACAAATACCCAGACAATAACCAGATATTTAAGATCGCTGGCATGGACACAACATCTGCAGAGAGGGCGGTACAGATGCTCATTCATAGGTGGGGTGCTGCCAGCCCAGCTGTCCAGTGAGTTGGCCACTGATGTCTGCCTGTGGGTCCCCACCCCAACCCAGGAGTTGACCTCCACTGAAGGCCACATTAATTACTGGTCATGGGTGCAAAGGCCACCTTCCTGCTTCGCTTGGGCTCCCAAGCACCCATCGGACGGGCTGAAGCCTCTGCCCCAGTGGCCTTGCTGTTTGGCTTCCCCAGATGCCCAGGCCTGCTTTTCACACCCCCTTCAACGGTTGCCACAGAGAACATTTCCCAGCAAACCTCCTGCACGCAAATCTCCATCTCAGAGCCAGTGACCCAGGGACTCACAACAGCAGTAAAGCAAACCAGAAGTAAAGTGGTTTCTAGCTTGTCTTCACGCGGTCATCTACAGTTTCCCTGATTGCCATTCAAAGATGGTAAAGAAACGACTTCAGACAGTAAAAGTCAGAGTACCAGGCACCCACAGGAATAGAAACAGTGCCTACACGCTGTGCAACTCTCAAAAGATGGGCTGTGTCTAGAAAGTGAACGGGGGAGTTTATCTCAGCCGTAGCTCTGGAAAATCCTCAATTTCTTAGGCTGAAATACTGTCAGACAGAGAGAGGCAGGCAGAGATTAACTCGATACGATGCATAAACGTAACGGGGAAGCCTGGCCCAACAGAGCGTCCAGTGGTGGGGAAAATGGGGGTCGCCACTGAAAATGCCCATTTCGGGTAGGCTTTTCCCTGGCATCTTTAACATGCGGGGAACACCCACCTGCGATTCTTATTCCATGATAACATCGTATCTCTCTTCCAAAAGTTCACTAGATACCATGAAACTACATTTCTGCTTCAGAAGTTTTCACAACAGGCCTGTCAAGTAGGCAAATGCCTTTCCTCTTCTTCTGGAACCAATCTCTTTACCTCCCTCATGTGTTCTATTTCCAAGCCCAATGTCCTCTCATCACCGCCCCTTCCTCACCACACCCATGTCACAAACACCCACTACATCTCACCTTCCCCTTCTTTCCTCCCCCCCTCCCTCCCACACAACTTCCTACCAGTTGAACCACAGATGCCAATCAAGTGTAAGAAGCTTCCTGGGGCTTCATCACCCTCCGCCATTTTTATTCAACTGGACTCCCCCCGCCCCCGCCCCCGCTGCAGTTGATTGGTCTGGAGCCTGACCTGAGGTACCAATCAAGAGGCCGCGCTGGAGTAGCTTGTATTTCTGTGTACTCTCTCTGACTTTCTGTCAGCACCAATCCCAATTTGGCTTTTGAGCTGAAGAGTTTTGCAAACACTGGGGCTGGTACTGCCTTTGCAAGTGACCGTTGGAGGAGTCAAACAGGCCTGGTTCAAGCACAAGAGCTGCCACTGTGAGCAAGTCAGTTATCTATTTCCGCCTCAATGTCTTAGTCGTTCAAATGTGGATAAGACCACCAAGCTCCGAGTGTTGTGGGAATTAAAACTGAATTGAACTAGTGTGTGTTCTGCAGCCTGGATAGTGCCTGAAACATAATGGCGGTCACTCAGTAAAGGAGAGGTATTATCTCTTCTTCTACTGATGATAAAGCCAGACGAGTCCCCTAGAGTGTGGGCTGGGCTTAGCGGCTTACTTCTAACAAAAGAGCAGGGAATGAGAAACACAGGGAAGAGAAACTCGGGAACTCTACAGTGAGAACACTGGTTCTGTCTAAGGTCCATGCAGAAAAACCCAGATGGCTTTTTATTTTGGTTTTGCTGGTGGCTTTGCCCTAGATCAGCCCCAGGTTGTTTCAACCCGATGACCAGTCTCCCCTGACCTGACCCGGGGCAGGTCTCTGGGAATCAAATCTGGGGCCGACATCATTTCCTGCAGGAGCACAGTGTGTGGGTCTGGAGTGGAGACGGATTTTGCAGGCTGCAGCGTGAAGAGGAAAGATGGGACCACCTAGGGAAAATGCATACGTAAGGAACAGAAAGCTGAAGGCAGAATGCTGGGAATATCAGAAAACACCAAGGAGGGACCAAGGGACCCCTCCAAGGGACCAAGGAGGATGGTAAGAGATGTGTGAGGAGAAGCAGAGAAAAGAGAGTCAGGGGCGGCAAAGGCACGGGCTTCAAGCTACAGAATTGGACCCATTACTGGGTTATGAAATCAATTACTTGGTTGTGACCAGCACTGAAGAAGAAGGAAACTGGAATTAGAGTTCTTGCATATAGTTAAGGATAAGGACTCTGTTGGGAAAGGTTAGTTTCAGCTGAGTAACCCATACTGGGTTACTATGTAGAAGTTTCCTTCATAAGTTGATTTGCAATAAAAATAATTGGAAGAAGCATGGATGGGAGTTCCGAGGAGGCGGGGGCTGTCCACAGAGCCAAATCCAGCAGACCAGACGGGGCTAGAAACACAAGAGCTGAATCAAAATGTCCACCGGCGTGGGAGCTAATGCTACGGTGGTCATTATTTTGCAAATATAAATGTATCACATCAACACATGCTACACCTTAAACTTACACAATATGTCAGTTATATCTCAATAAAGCTGGGGAAAATGTCCATTGAATATGGCAACACGGAGGTCTGGTGAGCTGATCAGAGCACTTTCCACAGCGTGTTGGAGGAAGTGCCCACGGAGCTGGGTGGAGACGGGTCGGGGGGTTAGAAGGAGAGAGAGCAAGACTAGACCTCTTTTTCAAGAAACTTGGTAGAGAAAAGAGGAAACAGGTAGTTATGGAGGGGATTTAAGATCAAGGTTTATTGCTTACTTAGGATACGATTTAAATAAGTTTATAGAAGCAACTGAAGTTAAGGGGCAAAGTGGGTTATTGATGGAGCAAAGTCAGGAGAGAGGCTAAGGAGAGCAGGTTGTGACCAGGGAGTGGGGTCTGGGGAAAGGAGAGCCCAGCATGGATGCCCAGTGGGCGCCCCTAGTGGGGGATGGGAAAGCCTGCCTTTTCCCCCATAAAATAAGGCGGGCATTCAGGTATCTAAATATGCTGCCTTTCCAATTTTTTAAATATTGTAACTCTTCCTGAAGGATGCTAAATAATTTCAATTATGGAGACGACAAGTCACAGAAAACGATATTGTTCAGCCAGGCCTAGGATGGTCATGAGGCCCAGGAAGGGCACCAAGGGTTTGTCCTAGCCCCTGAGCATTCTGAGAAGGGGTGGCCCTGGGACGCATGTCCCAGAGCATCCCATGTTGGCAGAGCAAGTGGCAGGAAGGCTGTACTGTCAGAGGCGGGGACCAAGGTGCAGGCTCTCTGAGTTCAGCCCCTGCCGGAAGCCAGTGTGTCCAGATGGGCCTCTGGCTGTGATAAGCAAACAGGACACTTAGCGCCCTCTGGTGGCAAAAGTACCATATGGGACCTATGACTAGAAGCAGAATCGCCTGTAAACTTTATCTGTAAAGGGCCAAATAATATTTTAAAAGGCTTTGAGGGCCAATCTCTGTACATAAACAAATACACACAGCTGTGTGACAACAAAATTTTATTTACAAAAAAAGGCAGTGAGCCATAGTTTAAGGACCCCCCACACTTAAATATTTTGATAGGAATATTGTCCAAAAAAAGTTTGTTATTGTTCCCAAAGCAAATCATGGCTCAGAGAAACACATCATTTAGTGACCGCTACATTAAACAAGTCTTAAAAATGCACAACTTATTTGGAAATTATATGATAAATGATTAGCGCCACCAGTCAGATCTCTGTGAAAGTATTGGCTTGGCCAAAAAGTTCGTTTGGGTTTTTCCACCAATAGTTTTAATGATATATATAATTTTGTTTTAGATAATAACGAGGCATATAATTTAATTTATGTATTGATTTTTTTTTCCATACCAGATACTCATTTTGAAGATCATCTTTGCAATAACAAGGAGGAGGATAATGGATTTGGGGAGAAAAATGAAACCTTGGGACACTCCACTAAAGCAACGTGACTTTAGTTTCTTAAGACACTAAAATGAGCGCATGAAGAACACAGGTGAGGTTTAGGACCCTGAAATGTTTAGAGACATCACGGTTAGGAGATTTCCTCCAACAGCCCAGGTGTAAGAGAGGTTATGGGTTAGGAGATTTGGGGCTGCAGTGTCAGGCACAGACACACAAACGAATAGGACACAGTTCCTGCCATCGGGCAAGTGAGGAAGTGTTGATCTATTCTAGCCCCATCTGGCCATGAGCATTCCCAGGCTTCCTCTGGGGTGCTGCCCCACAGGTAAGCAGAGTGTCTAATTCTGGTGGCACCTCCTCGACTCCCATTAGCTTGGTTATGTTCACAGAAGCCTCAAGCCCAGCCCTTGGCTAAAGAGACCAGATGCCCTTCTGCCCACCTGTGGTACCACTGCGCACACACTTCAGGTCAGCCGAGGAGCTGGCAGTTCCTGAAAGCCTACTCTGTGCCAGCTTTGTCCCCTAATTCTCTAAAAAAAATCTTCCACTAGGTATTATTCCCGTTTTAAAACTGAGTCAACCGGGCTTCCCTGGTGGCGCAGTGGTTGAGAGTCTACCTGCCGATGCGGGGGACACGGGTTCGAGCCCTGGTCTGGGAAGATCCCACATGCCGCGGAGCAACTAGGCCCGTGAGCCACAATTACTGAGCCTGCGCATCTGGAGCCTGTGCTCCGCAACAAGAGAGGCCGCGATAGTGAGAGGCCGGCGCACCGCGATGAAGAGTGGCCCCCGCTTGCCACAACTGGAGAAAGCCCCCGCACAGAAACTAAGACCCAACACAGCCATAAATAAATAAATAAATAAATAAATAAATAAATAAATAAAAAAAAACTGAGTCAACTAAGACTTGGGGAAATTAAGAAAAACCTCTCAAGCTCTCAAAATTAAGTAAGTGCTGTAGCTTTTAAACCCAGCTCTGCTTAACTCTAAGGCTTCTGCTCCTCCCAATACACAGAGCAGTGATTCTCTTAGTGTGGGCGCTGGGCCAGCCATTACACTGGGAACTTGGGAATTTGGGAACTTGTTAGACATGCAGATTTTCGGGCCCCAACCTAGCCCTCCCAAATCAGACTCTGGGGTTGGGACCCAGCAATCCAATTTAACACGGCCACCAAGCGGCTCTGGTGCACGTTGCCTCCAAGAAAGACAGAATGTTGTAGTGGTCCCAGGTCACGGGATGGTGAGCAGGAACGGGTTCGCCCCCACACCCCCCCCACCTCCGAGCACCGAGGGGGGAGACGAGGCTGCAGGCACTGATTTTTCTGGCCGCCCCATGCCAGCTCCTTAAAGAGCAATGCGACCCTATCACCAGCAGCTGTGATTAGAGGGAAAGAACCAGGCCAGAGCTTCAGCGTAGTTTGTTGACATGTTTCTTCTAACAACCTATGTGCTACACGGAATTGTACACCAAGATGAGGAAGAGGAGGTTGGGTAGCTGGCTTAGAGTCAATCACCACAGGTGACAAACGCTGGGTTTCCAAAGGTCTGCTTCCATCCAGGCCCTGGGCACACCACCTTCATCCGATGGCAACATCAACACGGGGTGTCGGCTGGAGAGGGATGAAGACGCGGAGACAGGCAGCCGCTGATGGGAGGGAGTCACCATCAAGCAGGGACCCCATCCAGCTGGTGATTTTTCAGGTGTCCAGGTGAGAATACAACCCAGATGGGGGTTCCCTCCCATCCAGCAGGGATAGGGCTAGGATTAGGGTAAATGCCTATCCAGGTGTGTCCGCCCTCATGGGAGAAAGAGGCAGGGCCAGAACCTAACGACCCCACAGTCATCTATGGGGGATGCTCCCTGACCCTCAGACGTTCCAGAATGACAAAGCCAAGAGCGACCCCCACCTGACAGACCCAGCCCACAGCCCATTCCCGAAACTCCCCAAACCAACCCCGAAACTCGCCCCACCCAGAGTGCCTCTGGGCCAATGGGCAGGACAACAATTCAGGAAGAATATTCTATGCCCAGACAAGTGAGTGTGTTGTTTTGTTTTTCCAAGCAGTGCTCATCAAGGTTTAAACAAACAAGCCCTCACACCTACGGCCGGGAAGGATGGGAGGCTGCAGCCAGATGTGTTAACACAGGATGCTGGGGTCCAGACAGGAGCAAACCTGTGTGCAAACAGCCAGCCCTTAGCTTGAGAAAGCCCCTCTAGAGAAGCTTCTGTGGATTCTATTTACATGGTATCAGGTGTCCATCAGGCCCCGATGCTCCCGGTTTCCTGCCACGTGAAGACTGCCCAAGGCTGTCTCTTCCTACAACCAGGGCGATCGAGCCAGTTTCCAACAAAATTAAATGCTGCTCAGTCACACAAGTTTTCTATTCTTCTGCTTTGCTGCGTCTATGATTACACGAAAATTCCTAAAGGGGAGTAATCACTATTTGTCAAATCTTTCACAACACTTTTTAAAGGGAGGATCTGAAATAATAAATCACGAGTCACCTTTCCTATTTCCCCTCAAACTGCATTGAGATCAAGCTGCAGCACTCTTGATCTCCAAGTCTTCCTTATCTGTCTTTTCTCCAAGGGGAGGCTGTGAAAGGCAGTGAGGATGAAGATCGTAGCTGATTAACTAGCTCACGCCAGGGCTAACTGCCTATTTTTGAAACATGTTAGAGCTCTCTCAAGAGCCAGTTCCCCAACTGTCACTTCAGTCAATATTAAAAATATATATATCAATTTTTTTCTAGTCACCCACTAACCAAATACTTTTTCTCCCAAGTTTCTCGAGGATTGCACACAGTCTGAGATGGTAGAACAGAGATCCCATGAACGTTTTCATAGCCCTTGCCATAGGACATGATGTGGGGTGGGCAGGGGGAGGGGTGGAGGGGAGGCGTGGAGGGGAGTGGGGGGCATAGCATTTGCTACCCAAACTGGATACAGAGGAAGATCCAGGTCTGCAGAGATGGTGCTAAATTTCACTGAGTTCTATGCCAATCTTTGTCCATAACCTAGGCCTAAATGATCCCAGAAAATTAAAACAGAACCATCACGTCTACAATAAATACAACTCTGAATATAGTTTCAGCTTCACAGTGTTTTGGCTGAGGGAGGGATGGGGGCAAAGGAAAATAAGGGAGTAATGGAGATCAGAGTCTAGTCAACGGAGATGTGAATCAAATTCCAACTTTGTCATTTACTGTTTGATCTTGGAAAAGTCGTGAAAACTATCTGAATCTTGCGGGGAGAGATCAAGATGATGGCATAGAAGGACATGGAGCTCCCCTCTTCCCACAAATACATCAAAACTAGCTGAACCCTAATTCTCTCCTTTGCAAAACGGAAACGCCACAACCTACAAATACATCAAAACTAGCTGCATCCTAATTCTCTCCTTTGCAAAATGGAAATGCCACAACCTACCTCATGGGCTGTTCTGGAAAACTGAGACTGTGTTCAGTCAGCCTGGGCTGTGGCACATAGTAAGTGCTCAGTAAACAGCTGCCATCATAACTGCCATTTCACCATACCAAGGGGCAGCTCATCATTTGCTTAGAAATTAAACTCTTGATGCCCTTGGAAGGCCCTTGGAGGATCAACCCAATTAGATTCTCACCCAGTCAGAGCTCAGGGGTCTGTCACAGGGAGGGACTGCCCACTCGCACAGTTTACACTGTCGATGCCAATTGTGAGACACAAAAGCTCGTCTCGAACCTTCCCCACAGCCTACTGAATGAAGGTAACCAGATCAGGTTCTTCTGGTCGGTCTCCCCTTCCCACCAGCTGTCAGCTTTTTCAAAAAGAAAACACTCCAGCAAGATGGGAGTGGACCGCACGTGCACCAGCTCAGGCTGCATTGATTTCTTCTATCCAGTAGGTTTTTTTCCCACTGATGCTCCATGTCTTAAGTCTACTTGCCCGTCCTGGTGCAGAAAAGCCTCAGAGGTCTCCCTTGGAGAGAGAAGAGACAGAGCACAGCAAGAGGGGAAGAAGGAGGGAGTTATGAAAATCAAAGGTGAAATACAGTTAAGATACTAAATGGGCACAACAGACCAAAGCCTAGAACACTGAGGACTTGGCAGAGAGGGGACGTGGCCTGGAAACCCAGAGACCCTTTTCTCAATTAGGCATTTAATGGTTTCTTGGTAGAAACTAGCTTTCCCTTGAGGACAGCTAGCTTAGTAAAGTCCAGTTACAATGAAGGGGTTACCGGGGCACCACTGCTAACCTTACCAATAAGTGAGCTGACCAGACAAAACTTCCCTCACCCATTACATAACTCATGGGTCTCTAGAGAATATCGTAGAAGAGAGAGTTTTCAGATGAAGTTTTCTTCACCAGAGAACCAGCATGTGTCCTCATTTCCGGTGAACAAGACACTGGTGATCACACACTGCTGAGTCCGTGGTAGGAAGTGCAGAGCCGCTAATAACACCATTATAATAACAACAACAGCAAAGACCTGTAATAGTTGCAGCCACACACTTCCTGAGAGCTTGTGTCCTATGCAACCCATTTTATACTCACTCTGAGCCTGTAAGAGGTATCACTGCCCCATTTTAGAGATGAAGGACCGGGGAGGTTAAGTCGCTTATCCAAAGTCACATGGCAGGGCTGGGATTCAAACCCACGTCCATATGATTGCAACGGCTGTGTTGTGCTGACTCTCAAAATTTTGAACTCCAAAGTGCTGTTTTAAAAGGTACACTTGCTCGCTGCTCCCCCCGAGTTTTTAAATTATTTCATTGTACAGTCTTCTCCTTATGGATGTATTTTAAAACATAATTTGGTTCCTTTAAAATGGCTTAGCATTTGCAGCAACATGGGTGGACCTGGACATTGTCATACTAAGTGAAGTAAGTCAGACAGAGAAAGACAAATATCATATGATATCGCTTGTATGTGGAATCTAAAAAAAAAAAAAAAGAACTTATTTACAAGGCAGAAATACAGACATAGAAAACAAACTTATGGTTACCAAAGGGGAAGCGGGGGAGGGATAAATTGGGAGGTTGGGATTGATACTACTGTATATAAAATAGATAAACAACAAGGACCTACCAAATAGCACAGGGAACTCTACTCAATATCTTGTAAAATGGCTTAGCATTGGTCTCGTGTTGGTAATTGCTGACTCTGGGGGACAGGTATATGGGGGTCCACTACATAATTCTACTTTTGTATGGTTTTGATTACCCATATTTTAAAGTTTTTTTAATTGGCTCTTTGGAAAGTTGGGTGAAGTCAACACTAAAGGCTGATGTAAGATTTTAACTCTCACCCAGCTGCAAGGTCTCTGCTTGCCTCCCATTAACAAGCAGCTCCAAGGCCGTCCCTGGTCAGACTGGTCAGACTGTGTGTGTTTGTGCAGCCTTGCCGCCCACCAGCCAGCATGCCGCTAGCAGGGGTGTCAGTCATCTTGTAAGATTAGAACTGGCTGCTCAGAGTAACTTTCCAACAAAGAAGGAATTTTCCCAGCCTCCACCCCATCCATTATTCGTGCCTTCTTGGGTGTGGTCCATTTCACAAGAGATGGCAGGATGGCTGTCAAAGGCTGGTGCAAACGACTTACCTGTGCTTCTTTACCCCGGGAAGTTTTTAGGTAGAAAGATTGGGTTGGCCAGGACCATTGCTCCAAACTTTCCAGAAAAAAACAGAAGATCCAGGCAAACTGTTCTATCAATAGTTTTCTCACCTGCCCCTCTTTTCATCATCAATGATTTCATGATTTTATCCCCTCTACATTTTGAAGGTTTTATCCGCTTAGGTATAATTTCCTTGCTAAAAAAGAGGAACTAGGGGCTACAAACAAGTGGATGAACAGGTCATACTAGTCTTCCCTGCTTTTACCTGTCACTCCCCCCAAGACAAACAGTCAGGCCTTACAGCTACTCCTCCCTTTCCTAAAGGAAGGGCCAGACAGGGGGTAGAGGCTGACAGGGCTGTGGAGCAGGATTCCTCAGGAAAAGGTCAGGAACTTCCCGGCACTGGCCTCACAAGGCATCCTTTCACGTTTAAATTTTCCTTATAATGACAAGAAACTTGGCTCCCTTATCTGTGGGCACCCCTTTCCTTTTCTCCATTTTAAGATTCTGGCACACTCGCTTTTATTTTATAAATATGATGCTTATGCCTGTTGCCTGACACACCTGATGGCTTTAACACTTTGATGGCCCTTGAAATTGCTTTGTAGAATCACTCTGTTTTTTACCGATAAAGGAAGAATTTTTTAAAATGAAAAAAAACCATGATGCTTAGGCTCATGGGCTGATAGAGAAGCAGATTGGCTTTATTTAAGGAGAAATCTTGACCCTGAAGAACAGAGAGAACTTCCATGGTGGTTTTTGTTTGTTCTCATATGAAGTCCACCCTTTACTATTCAGTTCACCATGGCTTTGGTGGAACAGAGGTGGACAGAACAGTGTGTGTGTTTAAATTTTTCTAGGAATTTCTATGTACCTAATTATTTGTTTCCTTTTCCTTGGAAAAGGCTGGCATGTTCTTGGGTTGGGTCTGACTGGTGGGTGCTGTTTCCATCCTGACGCCTACACCTGTCCCAGCATCCGGAGGGTAAGAGCATCGTAGTGTCACCCAGAATAAACGACTAAGGTGAAGGTGACTTTTCCTGCTCAAGGAAGGGGGAGGAAACTAATCCCAAGACTGAAAACAAAAAGCAAAACAAAGCAAAAAACCCCAAGTGAATGTAAAGTAGAAGAGACAGGCCAAAGGAAACAAGTAATTAGGTACGTAGAATTTTCTAGAAAAATTCAAACACACACACTATTCTGTCCACCTCTATTCCACCAAAGCCATGGTGAACTGAGTAGTAAAGGGTGGGCTTTAGATGAAGACAAACGAACAAAATACCAGGGAAGTTGTATCCATTCTTCAGGGTCAAGAAAACTCTCCTTAAATAAAGCCGATCTGCTGCTCTTATCAGCCTACGAGTCTGTGGCATCATCTGTGCAAAACAAAACCGAGTATGCCGGAATCTTAAAATGGAGAAAAGGAAAGGGGTGCCCACAGATAAGGGAAGGAGAGATAAAACTGAGCAGCCGAAAACCACTTATGTGCCATGTGCTTTCAGGTCAACAGTCTTAGAAATGTACACGTACATACAAACCACCGAAAAAGCAAAGTGAAACTCCTGGTAGTAAAAGAAGGTATCCAGCTGGTTGGTTGAACGCAGGTTTCTAAGGAATCTGACTGGCCAGACAGCCCCAACCCAAGGTGAGGAGCCAGACTTGAAGGCGATGCTGGGCTTCGCCTCGCGTGGGAGGAAGGGGTACTCAGACCCACAGGAGGTTAGCATAAAACCACCGGCGGCTCAGGTATTTGAGGAAAGGGAGGGCATTCTTAAAGAACTCAGCTGCCTTCTATCATTTGAACATACGAGGAGAAATCAACTTTAAAAAGCTGTAACGGCTCATGTCCAGGGTGACTTTATTTCATGGAAAGAATAAAAAGACAACACCAACAGCATGATTTTCCTAAACACCACACAGGGACAGGCGCTTTTCATTCCTCTTTTATCACATCATACAAAATTTAAAAAAAGAAACCAACAGAAATACACCAAAACATACCCCCAGACCCCTTAAATTAGCAGACTTAAAATTAAAACTTGAAGCAATATTTTGTTATACTTTGATCCAAACTCTATTTACAAATTAAATTGCACTTATAAAGACAGCAACATTTCTAACGGGGTTGTAGGTTATTCTGCTTCATTGTGGTTTTATATCTCAATATAAAACTTTTAAAGCTTTCTTCAGTAAAAACCGTACTTTCTTTAATAGTACATAATGTATTTCCCCACTGAATTTCTGAACCGGTTTTCTCTTTTTGTGCTTTTCTGCTCTGTTTTATTTTACAAATGGCACATACCTTCTGAGCAGGTACAAGCAGACACAACACTCATCCTAAGAGACTCATTCATGAAAAAGTCGGACTGTAAAAGAAATGAAATATTAGCAGTCTAATCCTTTGGTTCATCTTTTTAAAAAAAAAATCAACTGGTATAATTTACGAATTGGTGGTAACTCTTCTTTTTGGTTAAAAACAAATCCACCTGGTAGATTGCTGATTAAAATCCAACACTGATTTCAAAGTACCACCTTTCCAGCCTCCTCTCTGCTCAAAGATGCCACTGTGACAACTGGTTTGACAGGACACGGGCTACAGTAAGGCACAAGTGGATGGTACAAATAAAAACAAATACTTTAGGACTGGTGGTTGTTTTTTTTCCTGCACGTACCGTTTCCAAGATAAAATCACAAAAAGAAATACATATTTTTTGTTATGAAATACCTATACAAAACGTTTAAATGTACACCATCTGAGCTGCCAAAAAGGGTTTAAAAAAGTATCAATTTTTTCCCCCATACATAAAACTCTCTCTCATCAGTAGGTCCAAGAGAACTTGGGTTCACAATGTCCCAGCACTTTATGGGAGGGAAGAGGATCAAAATTCCCCTTCCTGCTCTCCCTGACTCCAACACAAGACAAAAACAAAGGTCAGATGTTGTCAGTAGTGTATTCTACTTATTACAAACAACTGAAATTTAGGAAAAAAAAAAAAAAAAAAAATCAGGCCGGAGACCACGGGTGGGTGCTGGATCAGAGTAAGGCACTTCGCGGGGTCGCAGCATCCCGACGCGTGGGTGGGGACCGGTGCGGGGTCCGCTGGAGGCCAGGGCCTCTGGGGGCTCCACGGGGGGCAAGGCTGGCTCCGCAGCAGGATGACTCGGGAGGTATGACGTGGACGCGCCATCTACACCGACGTGGTCACGCGGTCAATGGTGTGGTTGACCTCGTTTTTGTTGGAATCCAGTCCTTTAGCAGCGTTCCTGTCGTTCCGTAAATTTTCCACCGTCTTTTTCATGTTCTTGAGCTCGCCTGGGTGGGGCGTGGCTCGTCTCAGGAGTGTTCTCTGAAAAGTAAAGAGCGGGGTGAGTGTCTGGGTTTTACTCCAACACTCCTTCAAATGCGAAGCTTCCTGGGTAGCTTTCCAACACAGGTCTCCCATTCCTGGAGGTTAAGAGGCAGAGTGGGTGAAAAGCTTGCTTTGGAGGCACGTGCATTTATCAACTGCTCCCTCGTGGTTAAGGGAAGATGAAAGTGTTGAGTATAACTTACCTAGTCAAGATGGAAGGGCTCCTTTCAGAATAAAAGAATACTTTGTAAAATACGAACTGAGTGTTACGATAAGAACAAAGTTCCATGTACAGTAAGAAAAAATAAAAGATTTGTGAGATAGAATTGTGGGGAGGACGGGGAGGAAGAAGAGAAAGGAGTCAAAAAAAATTCTAAAATTAAACTCCCTAGAATGTTCTACTATTATCTGAAGCGGTTCTGGCTTTCTTCAACCCATGAGGCATGGAAGGTGAAGGAAAAGGGAAGTGAGAAAGGACTTCTTTTCTAATTTTGCTGCTGTGTTTTATTTATGACCTACTGAAGAAAGTTCACATTTTTCTAATAAAGACCACAGGGTGGGAAGTGAAGTGACAGGGTATGGGCAATGTTTTTAAAATTATATTATTTAACATGTTATGTGCTCTTTTGCTCCTAAAACAGCATTTACATCTTATAAATGGCCAGTCCGGGAGTTTCAGGAGGAGCTACGATAGGTTAACAAAGGAGGAGCAGTACTAAGGCAACGAGTAACTGGTGAAATAATCATGCTCCAAGAAGTCATGAGATACGGTGCTTTGTGACCACCTAGAGGGATGGGATAGGGAGGGTGGGAGGGAAGGAGACGCAAGAGGGAAGAGATCTGGGAACATATGTATAACGGATTCACTTTGTTATAAAGCAGAAACTAACAGACAATTGTAAAGCAATTATACTCCAATAAAGATGTTAAAAAAAAAAAAGAATGAAGAGTGCTGAAAAGGGTAAATATGTGGGTAACTATAAAAGATAGTGTTTACTTATTGATAAATATTTTAAAATAAAATTTAAAAGCACAAAATTAAAAAAAAAAAGAAGTCATTAGATAAAGTCATTTACACTGGAGTCATTTTGTCATGCCTAATTCCTACTTTGCCCTCTACTACTGTAAGTGAATAAAAGCCCACTTGGGGACAGCTGGAATAACAAAAACTCCAGGCAGTAATTGAAAAACTGCCCTTTGTCTTGGGGGCTGCAAGTACTCCCTCTGAGTTCTGCTTATGAAAATCTCAATTAGTGCAAGGAGTTTAAGAAGCCAAAGCCAAATTGCAGGAAGACTCCAAGAGTTGTCCCTGACTCAACTGAATGGCTGAGACACATATGGAGGATGGAGGCAAGTAGGGCTGAGCGGTCCTTTCAAACCTACTCCTGATTTCTGAATGAAAACCCATAAGGGAATCCTACTAAGATCGCAAGCTCTCTGCATGAAGGTGAAGGCTCCCGGTTACGTGAAGGTGAGCAAGAAGTCCAGGAGGACAGCAGGCAGCTAAGTCACGCGGTGAAACGTGGATGAATCCACACGGTACGGCTATAAGGGGGGGTGGAGGGCAGGGAGAGACTCAGTTCACTGGGAACAGCAGAAAAGAAAAAATTCCCAACCAATTTTAAGAAAGCAGTGGGGGCAGGAGGGGTAACTATCACAAATAAAGAAAAAGAAGCACCCACAAACTATTCAAACAAACAAACAGAAAAAGTCTCATTTGCCTTACATACATTTGGTGAATCAGAACCTTAGAAACTCCCAGTTTTGCCTTCTAAAAAAAATTCTTAAATGCTGAAGGCAGAACAGAGAAAAGACTATTTGAAAATAAGAGAGATCTTTATCAGGTGTCACTTTCAATCTCAAAAGGCTTTTAAATTTTGAACGTCTGTGGAAGCCAAGAAGCTCGAATCCCATACCGTTTCATTATCGTCCTCATCCTTTTCATCTTCCAGAAATCGGATTGCGCTGACTCTGTTCACTGCCCGCTCATTCCAGGCCTCATCGGACACATCATTCACCAAGCTCTCCAGGGCACCACAGCGAGGCAGGTTCTCTGTTGGACAAAGACCACGTCAGCAGGGTTCCTGTGACTGGCAAGGTTGCCCTTTCTTTTCAAGGATGCGTAATTCTGTTTGAGATCATAAGATATCTGCTAAATCAATATTTACTATTTCATTCCAGAATGTCATCATGATTCATAGAGTTGTCTTTCATGATTCTTTTTTACACGCTCACTTCAGAAACTTCCTCTTGACCGTGATTTGGCCGCACATGTTGGATCTAGTACTTTGCTTGGCAGCGCAATCTACTGCATTGTTCTCTTGGGGTCTTAAATGCTCCTCTAACGAGGCTGGGATAGGCAAGGTGGCTCCGTTCGCCTAGACCCTTCTCCCTTTTTTCTATTGAAACCAGCTCCCAGAAGAGGATTTATGACAGTCATGTGATATGAGTGTGAATGCTTCTTTAAACCACACATAATTTACAAAACAAAGGTACAGTCACTCAAAACAACTCCTTGTCTTAAAAACAGTTTGCTGGAGATGTTCAATTCTAATCCTCCAAACTGTCTGTTTGGATTTTAAGGGACTCTCACCTCTTTTAGGAGTATGTATTTGCATTTTCAGCCTTAGCTTGAACTCAAAACCAGAAGGCTGTTTAAAGAATATCACATGTGATACACGGGTATGAGCAGCACGTTTTTTTCTGCAGAGATACAGGGGAAGCTTCCCAGAAAAGACCCACAGTGACCTCACACCTGGGCTGGCTCTGCAGGCAGATAAGACACAACGCAGTCCCGTGTGGGAGTGAGAGGCCTTAAGGACAGGCATTAGCTGCTGCTAATTCTCGGGGCCAAGGGAACCTGGTCCTTCAATTTACCTTGGCAGGCAGGTTCAGAAGGCAGCTGAGGAAGTAAGACACAGGTGAGAACCTTCTCCCCGGTGGTGTGGTCAGTGTCCGTCTGGAACGTGAGCAGCGGCTGGGACTGGTTGTCTGATAACCACAGAGCCTTCAACTTCAAAGCCGTCAGGGATAAAGGCAGGTGCAACAGCCTCGATGAAAACAAAAGGAGACATGGGGAGCTTACAGTCTGTGATTAAATCAAGTCTTGTCCAAAACAAAACAGGAAAAAAAAATAAAAACCGCTTCCTGGGATTGGGTTCAATATGTGAAAAGGTATTATGTTTATAATAAGATACTCGATTCTCCCTTTGCCAGTGGACGCTTCAGTGGGTGACTGTGCTTCCCTTTTCTGTCATCACCTCTCTCATTAGCACCTCCAGGCCACGGGGCAAAAAAATGAGGAAATTACAGCACATGCTGTTTACTCTTGGGAAGTTTCCATTTAAAGGCCGGGGTGGGGCGGGGGCGTGGGGAAGCCAGTGTAATTGTGGAAGAACCCAGAAGCCGAGTTCTTCCTAAGTCAATGGGGACAGCCTCACCGGCAGGGCTGGAATAACATCATGGCATTACCTGCTCCCAGTAGTACCTGGCAAATCGGGATGTGAGGAAGGTGAGGCCTTGGGTGCTGCAAAGTTTAAATTGCAGTTAAAATAAAGATTAAAAGTGTTTCTTTATGGACTCCACTTGCTCTCTCTGGGGAGATTATTTTAGGTATTCCATTTTAGACTTTTAAGTTTCTGAAAGCTCCCACTTCTCAGACACCTACGTGATAATTAATTTCCACCTCAGATTACTTCAGTTTCAAAGGAGATAAAGCATTTTAAAAATTGTAATGTGATGCCTAAAGATTAGTTTTCTATCTATATTTGTACAAGTATTTGACCAGTTAAATCTATTTAGTGACGACCGTCCCCAGAAATCATATGCACTTGGTACTTGGCGAAGATTACTTGGAGCAGAGGATCTCAACTAGGGGCAATTTTTCCCCCGGGGACACATCTGGCAATGTCTATAGACATTTTTTGGGGTGCTATTGACATCTAGTGGGTCAAGGCCCAGATGTTGATAAATACCCTACAACGCATAGGACAGCCGCGCAACAAAGAACTATCCAGCCCCAAATGGAACACTGCCAAGGGTGAAACGCTGCTCTAGTAAAAACCAAGGCTTTACAAAAGTTTAATTCACTCTGAAAACACCCGAACCTCTGCAGATACCAGGAATTTAAGGTTTAATGAACTTAAGGTTATATTTCATCAAGTATTTTCGCTCTAAGGATGGCTCCATGGATTAAAGGATAGCTCCATCTTAGAAATGACTTCATACGTTAGCTAAAAATAAGCTAATCACAGTCTGTTACCTACAATAGGAGGCACATTTTCTTAAAAGAAATCTCTGGCCCATTAATTCTATAAGAAACTAAGTGACAGCGTGTATTCCTGGGGTTCTTTCTTCTATGAAATGGTACCTCTATCTCCATTTAACATACATGGGAGAGGTGCCTAAATGTCTCACCAACAGATTAATGCAGACGTATCAGACGTATTTTGAATTGACAGATTTACGGGAAATAAACTAGAACTCCAGGAAAAGCAGTTGTACTCCAATATTATAAAACTAATCCAAGTAAAATGTAAGCACAGACCAACTAAGTTACTTTAACAGATGAAGTTAGAAATGATCAAAGAATGCAGACAGCGTATTAGCAAACTTTCTATAAGAACAATGAATACATTTCACAAAAGCCTTCCCATGTCCTAGTTATGGAGGTGAGAAAATATTTTCTTTTCCTAAAAGTTAGTCCAGTCAAGGCTGACCCATCCCATACACACGCAGTGGGTGCAGTATTGGTTAAATACAGGGAACTGTGCCCACGTGGGAGTGAGGTTCTCAGGTCGATGCCTACGTGAAAGGACCCTTGAAAAGACTCCGTGTGTTGTATACGCCACTACTTCACCAATGACAGCCAAATTGGGTGGGAAATATGTGTTTTTAAATCCCAGAATCCACCCAGTGCAGTGACATGCACATACCAGAAGGATGCCCGGAGGGGTCTGAGGGCACAGCAACTCAGCCCCACTTCCCCTGATTCTGAGCTATTGGTTCTTTGAGGGGGCTAGAAAGTGAAATCTCTGTGCTTATTTGTACAAGCGTACAAATGATCTCTCCCTCTGCCCAAAGGCTGTCACACAATACTCAAATGCAAGGAAGTTAAAGACACAAGGCAGGTATCTGCCAGACACTGTGACAGGACTTTTTAAAAAATATATCCTAATACACTGGGGGGATGCTTAAAAGACATCAAACCCTTTTTCATTTTATTGAACCAAAGGGTAATTTCTTTTGAAAGTGTGTCCCTATTTCTTTTTTAAAAAGGAATTAAGCTAATATCCTCCAGAATGTTTCAAGTTTCAACGTCTTGGGCAAGAAATCTCTACCTTCGAGAAGAGTAAAGAAAAAATAAGTCAAGATTTGAAAGCTGGCATGACACACAGATACTAAAAACACGGTCATCGTGCCTTCTCAGACTAATAACTGGCTTCCCAGATAAATGCTAAAGCAAAGGTATAGACAAAAGGTTAAACAGAGCATCAATAATAAATAACAGCTGCTAAGGATGCAAATCATGTCATAAAAGCTAAAATAAATTACTAGACTCCATAACAACAGGTCTTAAAATCACACGCCACCAAGCCAGGTAAGATGGATGCATGGTCTAGAACACTGGTTTTCCTGCAAAGAATCAACGTGCCAGCTTGGATTCGGCTGCTGCCGGCCAAGCACACACCACACACGAGCTCATTCACACATGTCTTACGGACAGAGGTGTTCCCAGTGTAAAAGAGGAAAAAAGCCCCTGCTCCCTGCCCAGTCTGCAAACAGAGACTCTGCGGGCTGGGCCGACCCTGTTGCTGACTCACTGCGGCCTGGGGGAGAAAGACACACACTCCTGTGTTTCTCTTGGGTGAACCATCCCAGATACAAGCCAGAAAACAGATTTTTTTTAAAAATCTGCTTTCCAGGGGAGTTAGTAATACACTTTTGGTTTATTCTGGTACCTTCTGTTCACTACAGGATCAACACAAGAAGCCGCAGCCCCATTTGTACACATCTCTGTGCTACATTTAGGACCACATTGTCCCAGAAATAAAAAGCCCGTGATTACTATTTACATCAACAGTACAAGGAATAAAGCAAATGAACAACCAAACCGTGAGCTTCTTGTTTCCAGATACATCGGTGACCAGCCCGCTGAAGTGAACTCCCCCACCTCTAGCTATGATAGCAGTTGCTTTATCAAATTTATTTAGCAACTAAACGTGGCCTACTGATTAACGTAATACTAATAAACCTATGGCTGAATGCTTCTTACAATTGAATATTTCATCTGTTTGTTACCTCCTAGTAGAATTGTTAGTTTTAAGCACAGTTTTCAAAAATGTTTAAAGAGATACACAGAGAGAACATAATCAGTGAAAAAATGTAAACAATACCAAAATATCTAAAGTGAAAGCCACCTGTAACCTCAAGTTTCCAGCCCTCCTCTAGGGGAACCACTTAATATTTTGGTGTTCTCTATAGGTAAGACTTTTTAAAAACAAAAACAGGAATGAGAGCACCAGGTACCGTCCACACTTGCTCTCTGCCCTGGGCATCGTGGGTCACAACGCAGAGAAATAGATCATTCTCTAGCTGCTCAGTATTCCCCAGTCTGGCTATACTGTTGTGTTGTGTTTTGTCTTTTAATATTTTTTCCAGCTTTATTGAGATATAATTGACATATACCACTGTGTAAATCTGAGGTGGACAATGTGATAATTTGATATACAGTGTTGGTGCTCAGTGTCTGAGGATGCAGGACCCGCGGATGCGGAGGGCCAACTATGCTGCGGCATCTTATATAAGGGGCTGGGGCGTCTGCCCATGTTGGTACCCTCGGGTGTGCTGGAACCAATTCCCCCAGGGATACGGAGGGATGACTGTTTCGGGAAATGATTACCTCAGGAGGCTTAGTATCTCCATCTCCTCAGATAATCACCATAGTGTGTGTGTATGTGTGTGTGTGTGTGTGTATGTGTCTGTGTGTTGGAAACATTTAAGATCTACTCTCTTAGCACCTTTAGAGGATATAATACAGTGTTGTTAACTACAGTCATCATGCTGTATGTTAGATCCCCAGAACTTATTCATCTGCTAACTGGAAATTTGTACCCTTTGACTGGCATCTCCTAATTTCCCCCAGCCGCTGGCCCCTGGCAACCACCACTCCACTCTGTTTCTATGAGTGCAGCTTGTTTAGATTTCACATAAAAGTGAGATCACACAGTATCTGTCTTTCTCTGTCTAACTTATTTCACTTAGCAAAAGGCCCTCAAGGTCCATCCTTGTTGTCGTAAATGGCAGGATTTCCGACTTTCTCATGGCTGAATAATATTCCATTTCATATATACGTATATATGTGTGTACACACTCACACACACACACACACCTTCTTTATTCATTCACCTGTTAGATGCTTAGGCTATTTCCATATCTTAGCTACTGTGAATAAGGCTGCAATGAACATGAGAGTGCAGATACCTCTTGGATATCCTGTTTTCTTTTCCTTTGGGTATATATATACCCAGAAGTTGAACTGCTGGATCATATGGTGGTTCTATTTATAATTTCTTGAGTTCATTCCATACTGTTTTCCATTGTGGATGCAGCAACTTACATTCCCACCAGCACTGCACAAGGGTTCCCTTTTTGCTGCGTCATCACCAACACGTGTTACCCCTTGTCTTTTTGATAAAAAGCCATCCTAATAGGTATAAGGTGATACCTTTTAGACTTTTTAATTTATTTTTTGGATCATGAAATTCCAAGTTACAAACTATTTCTCCGTTGACAGCCATGGTTTGCAGTATTTGGTACTAGTAATATTGCGAGGAAGATTGCTCCAATACCCGATTTTGTGTACTTGGTGGATAGTCATATGGGAAAGAACCTAAGAGTTAAGGACATCTGTATTCTGGGCCCATAGCTGGTTGCTGATACAAGGCACCTCCTCTATTACTGTACCAAAAGGCTTGGTGCTTTAGTCTCCAAGTGGCATTTTAGCGTTATCCCTGCTATAATTTTCCTATCAAACATGTCAAAAAAAGTTTCTTGGAACCGACATGCAGTCTCCCTGTGCCGTTTGCTATTTTTATATGCTTGGGGGGAGAGGCAGAAACTTCTGTTGTATTTGGTAGGCCTTCCCATGGTGTGGCATTTCTGCAAGCTGGAAAGCTAACATGGTAGCCTCTTTTCACCTGGAGGGTATCAGTTTCTCTACTGATACTTTAAGTAAGTAGTAATTAAATATTTTAATAAGCTTAAAATCTGGTTATGCATCTATATATACAATGGACTAAATGACACACCTAACTGACTCAGATGACAGCTATGGCACTCGACTTTTTAATTGGTTTTTTTCCACCCTGGCCCAGGCATAATAAATATTGAACTTTCCCTTCTCCTGAGAACTTGAGAATGGGGGTCTTCACGCGTGTGAAAAACAGTTTTTAGAGGTCAGAGCCATCTTTCTGCTCGAGAATTAGTGATGCAAATCCGTGCTCCCCAAAGTGGCAAGAACTGGGGCGGGTGTGGAATCACTGAGCTTCTACTGCTGTAGGGAGAGGTTAGGAGGGAAGGGCCCTTCTCAAGCTGCATGTCTCCTGTTGGGCTTTAATCCAAGCAGAAATTCAACATCCAGCTCAAATTAATTCTGAGTTTCCAGTCACCTGTGAATGGCCTTAAGAATCTATCAGGATGTCCTGAAAGCATCAACTTTAAAACGGTGAGGGTTTCCTGAGGCCATAACTCATCACCAGGTTCCCCCGAGTCCTGCTGTTTGTTTAGCACTACTGTCCACGATCCATTAGCAGGAGTGAAAAATGGTGGCTCGTGCCTGACCTGTGAGCAGCGAATCACGTAGCACACAATCCCCCAGACACTCTTTGGATCGCTGGCCTTTACCATTTTGAAGCATTGATCATCTTCCCCTGGTCCAGCACGTTTTCTCCCATCTAATTATGTAACACCCAAAAGCATTTTTAAAATTCCTTTTGGCAACATAGCCTGTGATATCAGGCCCTTTGCAGTGGCCTGCCAGCCATTCTGCAAAAAATGAACATTTTTCACATTTCCATTCAGTCGACAAATATTCACCAGGCATCTACTGAAGGGACAAATCACAATGACACACAAACCACCACATCTAACTTTAGGGAACTTTAATTTCAGGAGGTTTGCATGCAGGTAAACAAGCAATTATCATCAGGGTAATTCAGAAATGCAGACCCAGAGAGGAGGCTTCCTGGAGAAAAGAGGAGCATGAGTGCCAAAGGATAAAAGTGGGGAAACAGAGAAGGTGTCAGAGGTGGACAGAAGAGCCTGGGTAGGCGGGCTCAGGGGAAGGAAAGTGCAGTGACATTCGCAGTGATGAAATTGGTTCAGAATGGCTGAAATGACTCTAGTCCACATTCCAGAGTCTGGCAAGCAGCCCCCGGGCCTCTGACCCAGAACTCGAGAGATGGCGCTGCTGTGACCTTGGGGACACAGACTGGTGGCTCGTCAGGTTTTTTAGACTATGAAACACCTGGCAATTCTGACATTAGCTGTGGATCTTCTCACCAGCAAAGTGTCCCTGAATACAATTTTGTTCACAATGTCAGGGGGTTCAGAGTCACGGGCAGGACACATCAAGACCCCTGGCTAAAATCTAGCTCAGACTCATGGGAGCTCTTTTTTCAGATGAGGAAACCAAGGTCCACAATGACATACGGAAGCCAGTTATAAAAGCCAAGACCTAGGTCTCCCTCCCCCTTCCATCGCAGTACCGCCATCTGGGAAGCATGTGTCCGGCCGTGCCCGCCGTAACCTTAAAGGACTCCACGCTCTGGCCGCCCTTGACCTTGTCCACTCCATCCGGCTCCATCACTCCAGCTCCCAGACTGGGAGCTTCCAGGCCTGGCTAATGCGACCAATCAGTATATATTTTACAAGGTGGAGCAAAGGCAAGACAGCCAAGGCTGGGGTGGATGACCGTTTGCTTGTCTCGGGCTTACCTGTTCCCTGCCACGTCCAGGACGTGCAGCTCAGCGGCCCGTGACACCTCCGCAGGGATCCGAGTCAGCCTGTTGTCGCGCACGCAGAACACAGTGAGGCTGCTGCACCCGCCGATCTATGATGGGAAAGAAAACATGACTGTTTTCCAGGTTTTTCTGGGAGATGGGGGTGGGACTGGAGGGTCTTGTTCATCAAATGGCATGAAAAGGATGCACAAAATAACATCACACGATTTTAAGTCTCACTGATGACCAACTATGATTGATTTAAATCATATAAAACACTGAGTCATCCAGTAACCTTAAAAATCTCTGCAAAACATTAAACACGTATGTTCTAAATTAAGTCAAGAAAATAAACAATACAGTTCAAAAACTGCATTCTGAACAGAAAGTCATTTTCTACTGCTACCTAATGCAACTGCATCTTTTAAATATGTTAACCAGACAACACATGTCCAGACATATAGTATTTGGTAATACGGGAGTTTAAGAATTCTAGGTTGGAAAAGAATATGAAAAGAATATGAAAAAGGAGATTTTATATATATACATATATATATATATATATATGTATATATATAGCTGAATCACTTTGCTGCACACCAGAAACTAACACAACATTGTAAATCAACTATACTTTAATAAAAAATTAAATTTAAAAAAAAGAATTCTAGGTTTCAAAAGTCAGGCCAAAGGTGATACACACACACACACACACACACGCACACACACACACCCCTTTGAAGACCTGCCCATTATGTTAACTTCAGTGTTCCAGTTTCTTTAAAAAAAAAAAAGAAAAAGAGGAACATCTGAGAGATGATACATTGATTTCTACCACACATCTTTTAATAGCCTTTGGTCATTCACAACTTAATTTGATAAATTCATTGCCCTTTGACAAATGCAAAATGAACCATCTTTTAGCAAAAAGTGAATTTGGTCGGCTATGACCTACTGCTGAAAGCACACGTCGATATCTGCGTCCACACCAAATTTGATTCCCCTTTTATTTTAAGTAACCGATTCAAAGGTAATTGAGCTTAGTATGAATCTAGTCTTCACAAAAGAATTCAAGGACTCTCTTGAATAAGCTGTCTGTGGTTTCTACAGTCAGGAAAGCTGAACGAAGGGGTTGCAAAACCAGCTGGGTCCCAGACACAACATCCCGCAAGCCTGCGTCCACGTTACACTCTCTGCACATGCGCTGTTCTGACTCAGGGCGGCTGGGGAAAAGGGCTGATGAAGGGACCTATTGATTCTGATACATGGAAAAGTACCCCAGAGCCTCCGCCAGAGGAGAAGCAAGACACCCGGCTCTTCATCAGTATCTGAATATACCTTCTGCCCTTTTCTATTTATCTCTGTGTTAAATGTGACGACTCTATCTTAAAAAGCGGAATGCACATTTATGAAACTGTTACATAATTACCTTTGTGCACAATCTTTTTATGTCTTCCCTTAGGAGTTCATATAAGGATTTTGAAATAATATAATTAACCACAGCATGTAACCATAATGAATGTAAAAGAAAACTAAACACACAAGAAAACACAGACTAACATTCCTCTCTGGTCACCTGGAAAACACCCAGAGATGTACTGTTCCCCTCGTTTCTCAGTATTCACATTTCCCAGCCCAGAAAAACTGGTTTGCTCACTGTCCTCTAAAAGACATCCTGCATTTTCGGTCGCACTGTTTCTTATAGATACACCCTTCTTCTTTCTGTCTTTTTTAAATCTTACCATCACCCCCAATTAGCTAAACATCCTCTACCCCGAAAAGCCTTCCCAGAACCTCTGGTCCACGTCAATCCGTTTCCTTCCCAATTATGGTCCATACAAACCCTCTGACAGATCGTTTGATGGGGCTGTTTAATTTGCACGCTTACATGTCATCAGGTTGCTTGGCATCCCCTCTGCCCAAAGGTGAAACCCAGCTACCTGCCAACATTCCTCATGAAGGTATGTCTACACGCTTGTATTTGTTTACTTACTACTGAAAGGCTGCTACTTAAAGTTGTCATCTGCTTCTATGTGTAACAATGGAGACCACAAAACTCTTTTCCCTGGTAAGAATTACTAGGGCAGCCTCTCATGTTTTGTAAATATCATGTCCTAAGAGGCACATCTTCTGTGGGGCCTGGCATTCTTCCCTCCCTTGAGGAAGGGGATCAGTTTAACCCAGGTGCCCAGGCACCTCCCAGAAGGAAAGGAATCAAAACCCTGGACACCCTGGATCGTGTGAGGACCGACACGATTAGATTCTCTCTGATGAATTTAGGTGACAAAGATCGACCCATGGGGAGGTCCCCGTGGGGCCCGGCCCCGCTCCATGTGGACGGGGATCCTCACTGGGTCTGCGAGCCAGGAGGGGGGCCTTCTGGGTCAGCACGTGGCTGAGGCCGGTCACGCCTCATGCCGGCCTGGCTTTGAGGAGACAGGGCTTATCTGGACTCCGGGGAGGCAAAGCAGGTATCGGTTATTTACACACAGAGCCGAGGCTGCATCGTGATTTGGGGCTTCGCTTTGTCAGGAAGCCGCCCACTGCCCCAGCCACCGGTGGGGTCTTTGTTTGGGGGGCCTACTGTTGCATACACCGTGTGAACATTTTCAATTTGTACCGTGTGCCTATACCATCTACTCCTAAAAATTAATTAACTAACGAAAGTGGGTCAGAGAGGTCTCTGAAAGTCGTCCGTGCAATGAAAGTTCCGGACAAGTTCACACCGCTTACGTACTTTGGGGGAAAGAACGGGAACTCCCGGTGGAGGGTGTGCACTGCCTACGTGTTTACAGCCTGCGATTTATTGTTTTCTCTTTCCTTCCCCGCTCTACTCTCACACCATTTGAGAGGTCAAGGGGAGGAAGGCAGTGTATCCAAGAGCCTCAGGCGCTCTGGGTGGACAAGGCCGTGAGTGGCCTCTGCGCACCACTGGCCATGTTTTCAGGAAACAATGAGGACAAAGAGCCCGTCTGGGCTGAATGTGTGAGGGCTGCCTAATGGGGCAGAAAGCAAAGGACACGCTCACGCCAAGCCAGCCGGGAGGGCATGGCGCAAAGCTCTGGTTTTCGGAAAAGATGATCGAGCAGCCAAAACCATGATTCAAAAGACAGAGTTCTTCACAGACGTCAGAGGGGGATGCGGGGTGACGGAGAGGGGGGGGCTCTGCGATCTCACAGACCAGGGGTGGAACTTACGCTCCGTCCTAGGTTCTGTGGATTTGGATATGTTACTTTAGCAAAAGTAACAATAAGCATTAGATTGAACGAAACCACCTATCACAGCCCCTATCCTAGGACCTGGCCTATTGCTGCTGCCAAATAAACGTAGCTGTGGTTTTTCCAAGAAGTGAAAGTCCCAGGTCCCAGTGACAGGCTGTCCACACCTGAGCCTCTGCCATGTTGCTGGAACTGTGCTGAGGTTGCCCACCTCTGCCCTGGACGCCCCAGAACCTCCTAAAACACTGTCCCCCTGACGGTGCATCACAGTGACATTCTGTGTTCATAGGAGTGAAGAACTGGCCTGAGTTCAGTATTGCATTCTGCATCATTCGCATGTATTTCTGCTTTCTCTTTTGGGTTCAGGAGGCAGAGTTTACAGGCTCCTTAGGGGTCAACAGGATAAAATGTCTCCATCACTTAGAAATTCTGGGAAGCAGAGCCACTGTTTAAATAACTTATTACCAGTTACGTAGGAAGCTGATATTTTCAAACTCCCTTTAACCACAAAGTAGCACACAAGGATAGCAGCACCAGAGAAAAGAATATGAGGGCTTGGACTTGGATTCTCTGAGAATTACAGAACGTAGCTAAGGACCCTTGTTAAGCTGTTCTGTGTTCTCCTAATTCAAGACAATACTGTCCTTAACTCTTTGGCACTGATCTGATCCATCTCAAGGATACGGGGCCTGCAGATCACAGAGCAAACCTTCAGTCAGGTCAACTTTCCCTGAGTATTAACTGCCTGCAGGCGACAGCTTAAAGGAGATAATCAGACAGATTGCATGACTCAAAGAGGAAGCCTGTATTGGTCACCTTCGCCTATAGCCTGCCTTGTGAATACCTGCCCCGAGTGGAAAGGAACTTTCATTTTCCTTCGGCATCTTCCTTTCGATATTATTTGTAACAGAACTGAACCCACATTTCACTGGCAAGAGGGAAAATGTACAATAAGCAAAATCTGGTCAAAATCCTATTTGAACAGAAATAACATGAGGTATAATTTTAGAAACCAAAGACTATTTTTTGCCTTTCCCATGATCATCTGTGGCATATTATTCAAATGTTCCCTGCTCCAGAAATATTTTGGAAATCATGTGGTTTTGGGACTCCCTGAATTGTTGGGCCACTGACATCAAAATATCCACTAACAGCGACAGCATTCTTCTAATTATAAGAAAGTAACTTAGTTGACTGGAAAATAAAAACCACATACACACACGCACGAAAGCACAAGGAGAAAATAACTCAAACCAAATCCTGCCACGAAGGGATAATCAGTCGTAACATTTTGAGGTTCAAATGCCATGCGTTTGGGATTATAAGAATGCACTTCAACAGAATTAAGACCAGCCCTATGATCTTTAGCACCTTTGTTTGCATACGGAATCAAGAATGTCTTCCCATGTCATTTTGCTTCTAACAGGATTTTTACTGACCACATAGTTATTTCCTTCTACGTATGTATCACAGATTACTTAGCAGATCACCACTGTAGACACTGCTGATTAGTTCTACCATTTCTTTGCTGTGTGATCCTGGGCAAGTTACTTAACCTCTCTGAGTCTTAGCTTAGAAATCAGTATCTGTTGGATGCTGATGATTATTTACCTATACCTCATTGAATTGTTGTGAAAATCAGACAAGAATTAGCCTGAAGGCACTTGGCACAGGGCCTGGCACATGTCAGCTCCCTCCGGACATGTTTGGCATGGCGCCTGGAACACGTTAGACCCTCCTGCATACACTGGGAGAAATAATCTCGTGCATGATTCTCCGTGTACATCCATAATTGTTCTCCTAGGATAAATTCCTAGAAGTGGAATTACAGAATCAAAGGGTATGCATATTTTTCAGATTTTTAATACTACTACCAAATTCCCTTCCAGAGAAGCCATAATAATTTATATTTCCATGATAACAGGCACTTTCCTGTACTCTCACCAATATTTGGTATATTATTATATTTTTTAAATCTTGAAAATTTGATAGGTGAAAATGCTTCAATTAACATTTTGTGAATAATGATTTCACATTAAAAGTCATTTCTATTTTTTTCTCCTGTGAATCACTTACTGGTTTTTGTGGGGGGTTCTTTGCTTTTCTTTCTGTCCACTTTTCTAGAGTGGGTACATCTCTTTTCTCAATGATGTGAAAGAATTTCTAACAGAGTAAGGAAAGACAGCCTTCACGTGTGATGCTGTAAACGTCACCTTGCCCCCAGCCTGTCTTTATTTTCTTGAAGGTCAGAAATCTCATTTTCACGTAGACAAGTCCATCAACTGTTTCTTTTATGAGTTATTTCCTCTTTCAAGTTTAGGAATGCCTTCTCTATCCTGAAACCCAACGGTCAGCTTTTTTTTTTTTTTTTTTTTTAATTCTAGCATTTTTAGGTTTTGTCGTATCTCTTTTATTTATCAATAATTCACTTTAGAACATCATGGGAACTTACTCTAGAAGAATTTTAAATTGTACTAATAAGAAGGCAGAAAGCTATCCACAAAATGAATACTCTATCACCATGGGCATTTCTGAATAGCACAATAATATCTGTGGGTGATCCGTGTTTACAGATTGCCTGATAAAGGAAAGCTTTGACGAATGATCTGCAAATCCTCCCTTGTCCCATCTGACTGGACAGGTATGATGTAGGTAGAGTCACTTCCATTTTGACTTAATGGAGACAAGAGACTAAGCCCTAAACTTGGATATATACTCCATTTCTTCCAGCCAGAAACTCTCCGTGGTCTAGGTTATTTAACGATAAGATGTGGCTGGAAATACTATAAAGTTTGTGTCTATCTTCATACCCATGATCACGCATACACCGACTTCCTGTCTATCCACGAATCAGAGTCTCTTCCCCTTAATTCTTCCCTCCACCAAAAACAGGGTTTTTTAGGGAACTTCCTTATCACAGAAACATACATACTTGAGCAACGGGATGAGAAATAAAAAACGCAAGTAAGTGGTTTGAAAAATCAGAAGCATGCCACATGTAGCAAATAAAGCGAATCTAGCCTGTCCCTCAGAGACAAAATCGTGCCAACAAAGTAGAATTTGGTGAAGGCAGATGAGCCCCCAAGGTATGCCTTTCAGAATTTCTGAATAACTTAAGATGTAATTCACAGAAAAGCATTCTTTTGAGAGAGAATAATCGGAACAAATCTGACAAACACATAGCAAAACCAGGTTCCAGGCCATGCAGTCATTTAAAGAAACAAAAAAAAAACTGAGTTTCGAGGAAAATGTCCAATGTTTTACAATGAAGAGCACACAAAGCTGTCAGCCGATCTGAATCTTCATGCATTTGAGAAGCAGAATGGAAGTCAGAGATGCAACTGTGGTCTGAACAATACTTACAAGATTGCAAGTTTACCTGACTTTTCTAAATTTCCAAGCAGCTAACAATTAAGAAAACAAGAGACATTCATTGATTTGCAAATGTTTACTACACATAACACCACACAACACAAACAGAATCTATTATTGTGACCCACACAGTGCAAACATTTTCCCCTCAACCATTTGGGGAAAAAATGCAAATAAATGCTGCTATAGACGAAGGAACTGTGCTGTAAAACTGACAATATGTGATACTATCAAATGGGGGGAAAAAAAGACAAAGAGGAAGAACTACACAGCACACCAGACCAATGGCCATTAATACAACTATGGATTTGGGGCATATAAATGGAATTGGTCAGCATTTCAGTTTAGATGTGTCATGCGTGCGACTTAATTGTTCAAGAGGAAGTAATCACGTTTGGAAAGAAAAGAATCCAATCAGGAGAGTGCAGGATTTGATGGGATGGTATCAAGCTTGGAGGCAGAGTGTATGCACACACGTGGCATTCCCCCTACACACACACTCACACTCACACTCGACCAACAAACAAGACCCCGTTCAAGGTGAGGGGCCCATCGATGATTTGGCAGCTCAGCCTGAGGGTCAGAGGCCAGCACTGCCCGTTTCTGCAGGGTCACCAAGCTGGGACCCACAGCAGAATTGGGACATGTCCTAGCCTGGGAGCTCAGAGTATGTGAGTCGGAGTGAAATGGGCTAGAAAAGACCCAGTCCCTGGGGTCCTAAACAGCTTTCTCGGGCAGCTGAAGGAAAAGGCACAAACTTCATTCCTTGATGAAACCCCAAATGCCAGGAAAGCGATCATATCAATAATTTCATTCTCTCAGAGTGAAAACAGGGCTGATGCTAATATGATGGGGACAGTTTACAAGAAGAAACTCCTCACGTTCTTGTCTAAAATGTGTTCCTTTGAAAGAGCAGATCCAAAGAGAGGGATGGGGACATGGCAGGTGGGTGGTGACCTCGCTGGGGATTAACATCATACTCAGAAGCCCTCTCTTTGGCATTTACTGAAACTATTCCTCAAATGTATTAATTTTCTAAAGTGTCCAAACTAAAGATGATTCGACCTTCCTTTACCCAATCAAGGTCCTGCCTTACGTCAAGGTCACAGCGATGAAAAGGTAGGTTCAATCTGCTTTTATGGGCTTGGCCATCTGGGAACACGTCTGGAACCCATTCTCCCGACTCCCAGCTGTGTGAGCCCCGGTGGGGAAAGCTTCTCACCAGCCTCAGTTTCCTCATCTGTAAAGTGAGAAAATCCTCACGGCCTCAAAAGCTGTTGTGACGATTCAATGAACATACACAACAGCACCTAGTGTAGTGCAGGGCATTGAGAAGTGAAGTCATGAATCTTTTTACTTCTCTCTGCATGTGTTTATGTGTCCGATCTACACCCATCCACACGTGCTCTCCAACAAGAGTTCAATTAAATGCTCAGAACACCAGCTCTGTGTTTCGGTTTATTGCTTTGAGACTGGAACCAAAACATTTGGATGAGCAGATTCTCTCGTGTCCCAGTTTAGCTGAGATGGAGGTTTAGGTCTTTCTGCTGGAAACAGAACGGAGTCACATTTATAACAAACATCCTTATGCTTCCACTCAGGAAGGCTGGCCGTCCTCACCCAGGGACAAGCCTGGGCTGCCGAGAGTAGAACACCCAGATGGGGAAGGAAAAGAAGAGACCAAGCCAAGTCGGATACCCAGAGAAGCAGCCCTGGGAGCGTAAGAACCCCTCGAGCTCTGGCTGGTTGGAGGGCAGCTTTGAAACTATTCCAAAACAGATGTTAGAAAGGGTCAAACAGAGAAATAAGGAGGAAACCGCACCTGGCCAGTGGTCATCACATCAGAGGACACAGCACCTTTTCATATGAGGCCTTGGCCAGGGGGAGGGGCTCACTTGACGGGTGGAGGAGGGGGCGGGGGGGAGAGTGGAGAAACGGCATCTTAAACTTTATTTTAGGCTCTATTGTTAATAAAAAATCAAGCTCAGTACGACCCATTTCCAATCAGGTTCTCCTGGTTCCAAATAGAAAGCGAGCCTTCCTTTTAAACAATGGCCCATTTGCCTCCCTGTGTGATCTGTCTCAGGTTTCCTCCCCATTCTCAGTATTGGCACCTCCTTTGCCAGAACTGAAATGCCACTAAGCTGCACAGCTATGCCTGCAAACGATGGTGACTGTCTCCTTTCTCCTGCTTGGAGCACTGACCAAAAAATCCTAAGAACCTGGCCCGACCTTCCCGGGCGTCCTCCTCTACTTGGATGGCTCACTCCCTCTCTCCCGGAGGCGAGCCTCTGCCCAGGAAGACGCTCCATCAAGATCCGTTTTTACGACTCCAACGGCTATGGGACGGTTTAACTCCTCATTAAACCCAGTCAAACCCAAAGTCATCCCCTTCCTCTGCCCAACTGCCAGATCACCCCTTCCTGTCCGTGGTGTCACTGTTCTCCTAGGTCAACCCCAAAATGTCATTCTCTCTGTCCCCTTACGAATTCACCTTTCCCAACTCTGCTCACAGCCATCTGGACCCACCTACTCTCCTTAATGTTACTGATGGTCATTCTTTGATACAATTCCTCCAACCATCCCTGAATCCACAGACGAGAGTTTACACCTTTAAAAAGCATCACATAAGTCTTTTAAAGTAGTTGACATCTTTGACCCCTTATGTGTTATTATTTCTTTATAATTATTATTGTATTATTTTCTTAAAAGCACGTACCTCTTTTGGTAAAGACACTAATTTATTTCTGTCTGCATTCAAGTTGCTCAGCTTCTTAAGTTTTCCAATGCTCTTAGGTAAAGTCTGTTAAAGTAACATTTTTGTTATTAACTTAATGCATACTTTTCACATGGCTCAGAGTAAAACAGATCTTTTCAAGAACTGAGAGAACCTAATCTCATCCAGTAAGAGAAGTGACGGTTCTTCCTGAATATCAGGTGCTTATAACACTCACTTGGGGGATGTGGCATCTAATATTTTGTATTTTTGTAGAAATGAGAGTATGTTTCAATGAAATGAGGTCAAAGGCACAGGCCTGGGAACAGAGAAACACCTGCTAAAAGAGGTAATGAAGGCTCTTCAAGTCAACAAAGTGAAATTTGCAACCTCGAGATTCATCCCTTCCCCGCCTGCACCTCTGAGAACCCCAAGAGATGGTGGCTTAGATGCCTGTGGAGGCCAGAGAGCTCAGCAGGCAGTGAGAACCCGAGCGGGGCCCCATGAGGCTGGGGGAAGGAGGGGGGCCACCCGGGCTGGTGTGGGAGCCCACGGGGAGGGGGGTCTTCAACCCTGATGGAATAAGGAATGAATATTATTTTTCTAACTGTTATGACTACCATCTGTAATTCTTTTTTTTTTTTTTTTTTGACGTGGACCATTTTTAAAGTCTTTATTGAATTTGTTACAATACTGCTTCTGTTCTATGTTTCAGTCTTTTGGCCGTGAGGCATGTGGCATCCCAGCTCCCCGACCGGGGATGGAACCCACACCCCTTGCATTGGAAGGCGAAGTCTTAACCACTGGACCACCAGGGAAGTCCCTACCATCTGTAATTCTAAACCTGGAAACAAGGAAGGAGAGCCTAGTCCCTCCCACCCAACCTGCCCGAGGAGGCCGCTGTCCTGTCTGAGGGGAGATGCTCCCGGCACACCCCGCACTACCAGCGCTACATCCTTCACCCACTCTTGCTGTCTTCTTCTGATCTTTTCACCTAAAGAGCATTACTTACACTGTTTATAAAGAAAGGAGAAAAGGGAAGAAAAGAGGAAAAAGGAAAGTAGAGTAAAACCTAAAGTGACAAAATATAGAGAAAAGAGAATGGCAGGAAAATAAACTAAAGAAAACAGCGGCTACAAGACAACGACAAGAGGAGAAAGGGGAGCAGCTGGAGTGGGAGGTGAAGGACGATGGGCGGAGAAGAAGCAGCAGGAGGCGAGAAGCAGCTGAGGTTTGCTGACGCCCTGGGAACCCACCCCAGCAGGTGCTGCCCCGGGAGGATGCGGAGATCTGGTCCAAGCCCGGGGAACCTGCACCGCCTCACCCAGCTTCTCAGATGGGGTGAGGTCAAGGTCAAAGCCGTGCTCTGGCTCCTCCGAAAGAGCATCCCCCCAGCCCCAGTGCTCCCAAGGCTTCCCGGGCCAACCACCATTCCCTCCCCCTCTGGCCCGTCCTCGGACTCCCCAGTGGAGGCATCAGCACTTCCACCGACAGGGCCGGTCCCCGCCCCCCCCCGCCCCCGCCTCCCTGCGCCCCCTAGTGTCCAGCTCAGTCCCTGTACCCTAAGCATCACAAGGGGGACACACTCTCTGATGGGGGACCTGGACACGTCAAAACGGATCACCTTTATGTCACATGCTTGCTTCTCAGGTCCCTTTGTTAGTTACAACGTAAGGCAATTTCCATCTGGTCTACCCAAATTACAAATAAGTAGAATCGAACCTAAGGAGCCTTTGTGATACAGAACCCACATCGTAAGTCTCCCTCTGACCCTGGAACCACACTCACCAGGAGCCGGTTTTCCGTAAGAACCAATTCCGTGAGGCTTTCACAGTCCCCAACCGCCTCGGGCAACTGGGTGAGTCTGTTCTGATCCACCTTCAAGATCGACAGTTTCTTTAGTTTTCCTGTAAAAGCATTATTCAAACTCATTAGTTATCACTGTTTTCCTGATCACACCGCCTGGTATTTCCTATGGGCTGTCCTTGCTCATTTGATTTCCTCACCCAGCTTTTCAGATTATGAAACTGTACCATTCTCACTTCGACCACGAACAGCTGAGAGTTAAAATCGTTTGTTCAGAATGTCAAAAACAGTCAGCAATTAGCGGCAGATCCTTTGGAAAGTCACTACCTAAAAATATGTCAAAGCCCAAAGATTTCAGGAAACAACAAACAGCTGGCTCTTGATGGATCTTTAAGAACAAGAAATGTCTCGCGTACAGAGGAGAGACTTTAATGTTACTCTAACAATCGTCCTCACTAAAAACAAAAGACAGCACAGTGCAGTTTATTCTATCACCTGTGAATGACAATGACTCAGTGAAGATCCCTACAATGAAGTATTGCTATCAATGCAGAGTCAGATGGTAATCTTTGGGCTTCCCTGGTGGCGCAGTGGTTAAGAATCCGCCTGCCAACGCAGGGGACACGGGTTTGAGCCCTGGTCCGGGAAGATCTCACATACCGCGGAGCAACTAAGCCCGCGAGCCACAACTACTGAGCCCGCGCTCTACAGTCCACGAGCCACAACCACTGAGCCCATGCGCCACAACTGCTGAAGCCCACGCGCCTAGAGCCTGTGCTCCACAGCAAGAGAAGCCACCGCAATGAGAAGCCCGCGCACCGCAACGAAGAGAAATTCCCGCTCGCCGCAACTAGAGAAAGCCCGCGCGCAGCAACGAAGACCCAACGCAGCCAAAAATAAATAAATTTTTGAAAAAAAGATGGTAATCTTTGAAAAGCCACATTAAGGCTGATCTATTTCACTCTGGGCGGGGAAAACGGACTCACGGGCAATGCCCTCAGGCCACGGGAAAGGAACTGGGGTTTACTGCAGCCTCCTCAGCCCCCGCGGGATGGAGGAGATCCTGCATCACCAGATTCTCACTTTCAACTACTACTTCGTCAGGGGCTGAGCCTACAGAGCAGAGGTCCTTGTTATCCACAGAGAGTGGCCGGCATGATGACACTGTCCCCAGGAAAATCGGAGAACAGCCTCTATCATAAAAGAGACATAAAGCTGGAGACGTGGAGATGCTGAAAGGATGAACTCGCTTTGCGTGCGGTCACGGGGCAAGGCAGGGGAACTCACCAATTGCTAGGCTCCTTGTGTAGCATAATCAGTACCAACTAACACTGTCCCCAGGGAGTCCCCCCCAGTCCTCAGGCCAGGAGACCCATATCCTCTGCGGGGCATGGAACCCTACAGCTGACAGAGCTCACTCCAAGAGTCTCCTCAACAACATCACTGACAAGTGGTCCGACAGCCTTTCCTCGAATACTTCTAGTGACAGGAGGCTCATTTCTTCACTAAGCAGCCCAAACTGATTCATAACAGATGTATTTTAAGCTCTTTCTTGAATCAAATTGAGATTCGCAACCCTTTCCTTTCACCCACTTGAACTAGAAGACGGAATAAATCTTCTTCTACCTGACAGCCTTTCAAAGGCTTGACATCAACCGTCTCATGCCTCCCATTTCTCCCTTTTCCCAACGACAAAACATCCCCAGTCCCTACAACTGCTTTCCGATGCCATATATGATTCTCAGCAAACGTTTCTACCTGGAGTCAAAGTCCCCATCAATTTCCCAACCAGCCTCAACCAAAAGGCAGAGTCCGTATTTCCGCCAGGTCGCCATTATCGTCTGGACCAAATACCAGAAAGAAAGGGGTCCTCTGTCACACAGCTTCTCCAACTACTGAAAACCTTTCCCAAACTCCCTTTGATGTTCTGAATCCAAGTTAAGTGAAGGTCAAAGACAGCTATCCTATGACAACCACACAGTTAAATATAGTTTCTTACAATTTCTAGGCAGCTTGGCTATGGTGGAGCTGACAGCCTATGTCTGTTTATACCTTCTCTGTTTGCATTTATTTTCTCACCCTGGACTGTGTTCCTTTACGGTAAAGGAAACGTCTAGACTGTTTTTTAAAGGAAATGGCAAAGAATGGTTCAAGGAAAAGATGATTCTCGATAGACCAGAAAAGGCTCCATACAACACCCACTCTCCCTGTAACAGCCCTTACCTGGGTCGCACCATAAGGTCAAAGGTCGTTTCGCATAAACTATTTACGATGCTCAATTAGAAATGTCTTAGTGGTTGTTCATATGCCCGAAACACATTCTGTGATTTGGGCTAATCCCTACCGAAATCATGGAAACAAGATGCGGAGGAAGTAGACAGGGGCCAACACTTAAAAGTAACAACACGTATAACTGCCACCAGACCAGGGCGACAGAAACGCTTGCATATGGAGAAACTTTAATTGTATTAAATATTCCTTGCTTTCCTTCTTTAAAAACAAATGACTGAAGGACTCACATCCCCAGCACCTGAGAAGAGCCAGCACCTTGGTAGTTAGTTATTTTCAATACTCACCAATGCCATCTGGGAGTGTTTCTAACAAGTTCTGGGAAATGACTAAATCCGTTAACGAAGTCAGGCCACTGATTTCTTCGGGAAGTCTTTCCAACCTGTTTTCAGAGACATCTAAGCAGAGCAGGTTCTTCAGATTTCCTATTTCCTACATCAATGACACAGGAAAAGAAAGTCATGCCTGAACCTGCGACGGTATGGAGGAATTTGTTACAGCGATTTTTCAAAATCGAATCCCAGAGTGGTCCTAAGGATGTTTCCTTAGCGCCGGTGTGAGTGTGAAGGCAGGGGTAAGTTTCCAGACCCCTTTCCAATGAAAACCGAAAGCGGTGTGAATCACACACATGGAGCTGGGAGGGACGCCAAGCCCTCCGACGTCACGCAGGTGAGGAATCACTCCCTTAATAAGATGAGGAGGTTGGCACCAAGAGAAGATGAGTCATTTTAAGGTCCCACAAATTAGGGGAGGGAAAAAAAAAAGGAGGCTAGAATCCAGTTCTCCAAGTTTGGAATCAATCACTCAGAAGGCAGCTCGCACTTGAGAGTGAGCCTGAGATGTCCTGGAAGGAAACCGTCCACTTTCTGTCTCCCATGACAGACAGCACTTGTTACGACATCGGTGTGTCTGCTCCCCAGCCAAACCGGAGCACACAGACCCGCGGACACCGTTGACACCCGAGACAAGAAAGGCAGACTGCTTTGAAGCGGAAGAGCCAACCCAGGAGTGAGGGAGGTGCCTCTATGAGTCTCACATTCCATTCAAGAGAGATCGTACCCTTCCGCTCTCCAAGGGCATAGTTTCTCTCTGATAACCGCCTCCACTGTTCCGTGCCATTGCCAGTCTGTTACGTTCTCACTCACAGTACCCTCCCACCCGGACTGGTCTGGGCATCCTCTGCCCACGTCTGTTCACAAACCATGCCTCCATCTTTCCCTCCTGGAAACGTCGCTCCAGTCAAGGAATCAGACCCCTCCTCTAACTCCAGTGGCTCCCTGATGGCTGCATAAGCACAAACTCCTCAACCGGCATTGAACTGGGTCTGATTGATTCTTCCAAGTTTATCTCCCACCTAATATACATCCTGTGAGCCCCACCCCTGCATTTCCTGCCTGTAGGAAATCAGACTACATTTCTACTAATTTCATGCCAGGCCCCTGAGGTTCTTCTACTTTTTCATTCATTCCTTTTAACAATGGCTTTGTCTCCTTTTCCTTCTGTCATCTGTGAAGACAGGAAAATAATTCTGATTATCTGGGACTGTCTGATGTGTTTAGTCCTGGCTTAATAGAAGGTTATACAAGCGGGCAAATGAGATATTGAAATAACCATTAATAACATGACCAGTGGCGTGTTAATTTCTTTGTGTTTGGGACATGGCATTTTGCACATAATTGTTTATGTACATCTGTCCACACATATACTCTCCCCCTGCATGTCTAATAGCTGATATTTTCAATTTTATTAAAGTATAGTTGATTTACAATGTTGTGTTAATTTCTGCTGTACAGCAAAGTGACACAGTTATACATATATATATATATATATATATATATATTCTTTTTCATATTCTTTTCCATTCTGGTTTATCACAGGGTATTGAATACAGTTCCCTGTGCTATACAGTAGGATCTTGTTTATCCATCCTATATAGCTGATATTTTATTACTTTCTTAATAACTTCCTGGCATCTTCCCCTCATCCTTTGACTCTTAAGTAACTACAGTCCTCTCAATCAAGATTTCTCATAATTTCCTAGAGAAATCTAAGTGTTAATCAAACCCTTGCCCATATCAGTTACTGTTCTGTCCTATCCTTTTCCCAAATGCAGCCAAGACCTCAGAAATAGACTCAGATTAGTTCCTTAGTTGCATTAGTCGTGGGTGATGTCAATGGTAATTCCAGCACTATTAACTACAACAATTAGAATTTTACTTAAGCGCTTTTTTCTAGTGTTAGGCTTCCCTGCACCGATACACATTCCCCACCCAAAGTGCACGGTCCCATCACGGCAGGTTCACACAGCCCAGCAGACAGCTTCTGAATTACAGTAAAATACACACACCTAGACCATCATGAAATATATTCTGACTTTAAACCCTGGCTGTAAGAGATACCAAAGAGTAAAATTCAGTAATAGTTGGAGAAAAACAAAGTAAGGGGAAAATGCCCGTGTGTTGTTGTTTGTTAGTTCAAGTTTCTCTTTCAACTGGCCAGAAAGCGGGTCCTGCTTGCTGGGACCCACAAGGTGACCACGACGTACTCAGAAGCCCACACGAGACTCCATTTCATTCCGAACATGGTTCTCACACGTGGTAACAGCAGGAAAAACATGAACAGCGTGTGACATTCCAGCTAAACCATAGCAACACTTGGAAAAAATATGAAATAAAAGCTTTTTGCATTGCTTTTACATCAACTATTACAGGGCAAAATGGGGTCAACCTATCCCAAAGCACTAGGCACATCACAAACAGTGGCAGAAACTTCTACCATCACAATCCGGCATCCTGGTAACTTCCAAATTTGCTGGGCTTCAAGCAGGCAAGCCAAGCATAAAGCAAGGATGAAATAAAATGCAGACTTCACAAACTAAAGGATATATTTACTATCTTTAGAAACGGTGGGTTGAGGCTTTCAGTTTTTCTACAGCAATGCAGCACAATGAATGCTCAATATATTTTTCCAAATCTGCTTTTTCAACCGATGTTTTGGTTTTCAAGATCCCTCCTACAGAAAATCTCATGTAGAGGCAGGAAGCACATGAAGGCGGTGGTGGTTTTACATTTTGGGGGAGACAGTGTGAAATTACCACTCACCTGAGGTAATTCTGACAGTTGATTTCCATCCAACCAGAGATCCTTTAGATGTAAGAGAGCGCCAATCGATTCTGGCTAAAACAAAAAGCAATGTTATGGTAACAAAGCTCCAATTTCCAGCCTTCCATTCAGAAAGAACCCTAATTCAACAGTTAGTAATGGGGTACTGTAGAGGTCGTTTGTTGGTACTTCTCCAATATCAGCCCCCCCTTCCTAAAAGCATCCCCAACGCTCCCCAAGAATGCCAGCTGTTTCCACTGATGCCCATCATCTCTAGCCATGACCCTCCACCCCTGAATCATAACTCTTAACCTGTGTGAACTGAAGCACATTCTCTAATGCTGCCAAGCTGTATCCGTGGAAACACTGGCTTACAAGCATCCCTACAGATCTCCCCCAAAATATTTTGTGATCGTGACTAAGGTACAAGGTGAAATTCAAATCTCTCTTCAGTACAGACTTACCAAATTATATATTTCATTGTTTCCTAAATCAAGTTCTTCTAGTCTCCGTAGCTGGGTTAGAGAGCTATTAAAAAAAAACAAAAAACAAAGGGAGGGAGCGCTTAGGACTTAGAAATGCTGAGCAATATGGCATTCCTCACTTGGACTAGTTCCCCAAAATAAGATTCATCTGGATTTTATGGTCATAATTATTGCACAGGAAGGACTATTGAGAGAAGGCTGGCATCTCTCAAATTTTCCAAAAGACACAGAATTTCTTTTTGACAAGATACTGTAGTACTTTTTTTTTTTTTTTTTTTAATGCTTCAAGAAGTTCATTCAGTACATAACCCCCCCTCTCCTTTTCCCCAGAGACTCACTCAGGGAGATACGTAAGAAGATTCTCTCTCAGTTCCAGTGAAGCCAGGTTATAAAGACTAGAAATGAACAGAAGGAAAAAGTATAAGGAAAGTTCCTGAGATTCTTCCTACTCCACCCCCCCAAAGTACACACCCCACAAGGAGCAACTCTTTATTTTATTTTTTTTATAGACTAGTTTTTTGGGGGGAGGGGTTTTTTTAATTTTTTTATTTTTTTTTATTTATTTTTTGGCGTGTTGGGTCTTCGTTTCTGTGCGAGGGATTTCTCTAGTTGCGGCAAGTGGGGGCCACTCTTCATCGTGATGCGCGGGCCTCTCACTATCGCGGCCTCTCTTGTTGCGGAGCACAGGCTCCAGACGCGCAGGCTCAGTAGTTGTGGCTCACGGGCCTAGTTGCTCCGCGGCATGTGGGATCCTCCCAGACCAGGGCTCGAACCCGTGTCCCCTGCATTGGCAGGCAGATTCTCAACCACTGTGCCACCAGGGAAGCCCAAGGAGCAACTCTTAATAAGACCTTGTACGTCACTTCCCAGGGGAAAACATCTATGACCACCCCCACTCCCACTGAAAACAGCATCATCTCCACTTCCCAAGTTTTAATATTAAAATAAAAAGAGCAGTGTCATCACAGTAAGGCACCCTCATGCATATACTTTGTACAGTTGATATGTGAAAATAACTCTCTAGCCCTTGAAAGACAACCACTCCCAGAACCAAGATAGCAGACGAATATGTGCTTCTAGGCTTTAGAATGTCGAAAATGTGCTGTTGCCATAAAAACAGGAAAGCCTTTAATCTCACGGAGCTCTTCTTACAAACATCAGTGAGAAACCATGCCCGCCTGAAAGCAGTGGGCCTGTCGGTCCAGAAAGTCCATGTGCTCTACTTAAGACCACAAGTTTACAGGGCGAGGGAGCACTGAGATGCAGGACTCAAGTAATAACACACTCCAAGCAGTGCCCACGATGCGAGACTGATTCAATAAGCAGCGGCTGTGGTAATGTTGCTTTTATTCTTAATAAACCCCGAATGGCACTCCTTTCAGCAGCTTCTCCTGCCTCTCGGCTGTAATCCATGCCTATTAGGAACACGGTGCAAGGAGACAGATGGTCTCCCCAGATGCCGACGATCTGGGTGGCAGTGGCAATTCTGAATCAGCAGACACCACACACGTCCAAGTATGTCAGCACTGGCACGACGTACTGATTCAGTAGATCATCGGTTGGTCTATTTCTCCAGCAGGCACTGTGCTAAGCTCTAACCAATAGAGAACTCCAGCTTTTGCTAATGTCACCAGAGTAATGACCAGATGTGGAGGGCATTGACGCGTGAGCGCACAGAACACGGGGAGTCAGACATCATCCCAACTCTCTCGTCTGCCTTAATCCTCTGTACTCCTTCCAACATCAAAGCCAGAATCACGGGCACTGACAAAGCCGGTTTCATAATACCAGAAAATGCAAATTTGATTTTCAGGAACAATACAATACACACGTAAAGCCCATGGGCTTGAAAGTGTATTTGAACTATACCAGGAAATGCACAGATAGGTATCTCCTGCTCCAATTTTAGAGAACTAAAACTAATTTTAGAAATTTAGAAACTGAGTAACGGTTTTCACAATTAAAGCAAGAGCAAACAAATACAACTCTTTATAACATACTTTTCTTAAAAAAAGTCAGTATCTCTGCTAATAAGTAATTGTGAATTTAATATCAATTAGTCTTTCCCCAAAATGCACCCAGGTGGGAGTCGCAGCTACCCAGTTCTACTGCCTCTGGGCCAAGCCTTTACGTAGAAGAAATAGAACATGGGAGGGAGAGGGTGCAGTATCTGCCCCCAAAAGCAACCTGTAGATAAGGGGGAGACTGACATCAACTCACTGTAAAAGTAAAAACTTAAAAACGAAGGGCTTTGTTTTCAATTTTAAATGTTCCTGGAACCGCTAGCCAGTTTTATGGGGAAGGTGATCATCATTTGGCTGTTTTCACATTTCTATTTTAAAAACCACTGATAGAATTGTCATTTTATCTACTTAATGTTCATTACTTTCATGCCTCTTTTGACCCACTAAAGACATCTACTAATGAAAGGAGGGGAAAAGTCCTTCTTTGCTTCAAAATCTTTACTCCCTGGGCATCATCAAAAGCAACTTGCAAAGAAGCAGTGTCACCCAGGCCCTGCTACTGAGTGTTGCACCAAGGTCTGCAGCCCTGGTCTGAGGCCTCCTGCCTGAAACAGAACAGAGCTGGGACCCGCCCGCCACCTGGGACACCACCTGGGGCAGGAGACGCTGGGTGGGGCACCTTACCTGTGTCATCTCCGGACCAGGAACAACCAGCACATTGTCAATACCACTGGGATGACACCATTAGGAAAGTGAGGTCCATCAGACAGCGGCAAAGCCACAATTCAAATCTGGTGAAAGCCAAGACTCTGCCCTCGCCCTGGGGAATGCCATTCTCTGGAACTCTCTATACTTTACATTTTAAAAACACCTGTCAGGGACTTCCCTGGTGGTCCAGTGGCTAAGACTCCGCGCTCCCAATGCAGGGGGCCCGGGTTCGATCCCTGGTCAGGAAATTAGATCCCACATGGCACAACTAAGAGTTCGCATGCTGCAACTAAAGATCCCGCACACCACAACGAAGATCCCGCATGCTGATCCCATGTGCCACAACTAGGACCTGGTGCAGCCGAATAAATAAATAAATAAATATTAAAAATAAAATAAAATAAAATAAAAACACCTGTCAATTTAGGGCAAATACAGAAATCTTACCTCCTCAACCACACCAAGGACATTGGGGTTTTTGTAGATTTATGTCACTTTAAAAATATGATAACACATTTTGAAATTATCTCTAAATTTTGTCTTAAGGGGGAAAGGCACAGGCCACAGTTACTGAAAGCAAATCATTCTTGAGCAAAAATGCTGCAAAAACGCCAACAGGCTTGTGAATATACAGAACTTATAATAACAACATCACCTATCGTGCTAACACCCAAATATAACACCCTGTTACGTAAGAAGGTTCTGACTATAAAACCTCTTAGTTTCTATCGTTTTGGGATAGTAGGGAAATGTGGATGCATGGATGTTAGTTACAGCGACAACAAAAAATATCCTATTTTTGTAACCTTTCAAAACTCAAAAATTAATTTAAAATAAAGTGTATAAAATAATATCCTTTCTGGGGTGATGCTTCCCCATTATCTTAAACTATTTAAACTGAAGAAACTGGGATATTATAATCAGACTCTAGGGACCCACTGATGAAAGTTTATCTAAAAAGAGTCTGAGAGGAACGAGGGCCATCCCTCACAGCTACCTGGATTTGCTTGGCTGAAGTGCTTCACCACAGCGCCTCAATTCCCCTAAAATGAATACAATCACATCTATTGCAGCAAATAAGGCATGACATATATTCCCTTCAAGTTAACAGAGCCAGTTTGGTACCTTGGTTCCTTGAGATAGCCCTGTGCCCAAGCACAATCAGGGGCCTCACAAATATGTGTGCGCCAAGTCAGGGTCTCTGAAAAGATTGCTATAAGATGCTATCAACCACAGGAGTCATCCTCTCTGCCCAAAACCTCCTCCAAGGACAGGCCTACAGATGGGGAGCAGCTGGCACTGGCCAATTTTTAAGGATACATCATCCATAATTGGTGACTCGAGGGACAACAACGAATAAAAAGCAAAGACAGTGGTTTGACTACAGACGCCCACCTCCCACGTAAGCCCAAACCTCGGAGTGTAACCTGGGCTGGTAGTTCTCAGTTCAGTCATTAACTGATTCTCGAATGAAACCATGGGTTTGGTTCTCGTCAGTAACTTGCCCTGGACAGTCCTGGACCAAACACAGAATCCTACCAGCCCCTCCAGAACGTGGTTCTCCTAGGCCGTCCTAGGAAGAACTGACATAAAACAGGGTCTGCTTGAATGCAGGTTTAGACCAGAGACATTAAGACCAAAATGAATGGATGAATGATCTCCCCTCCTGGCTTTTCCAAACACGGCATCTTCAATCAAGACTTCAGGATGGGAAGACGCTGGGGAGGTCGTGAAGGAAGAGCTGGCTGCCACCAAGAAGGTTTTGCTACAGCTCCTGAGTTTACCGCTACCTAACCTGAGGTCGGGACTGGTCTGAAGGTGCCAGGTGCCATCTGTGCCCTTTCAGCACTTCCCTTCTGAGACTGGAGCCCTCAGCCGGCCCTGAAGACAGGCCCACAGCTTCCACTGCTCAGGCCTCCGACAGTGTAAGGAATATAGAGATGGAACTCCCATTGTAATACATAGCATGTAAAAAATGGATAATTGCCTATTCTACTAAGAAGATGTCTTATGGAATTATAAAAAGTGACTTAAGTGCATGACTAGAAGACTTTCTAATGAAGATGTTCTTCCAGAAAATATTTTTTTGAGACAGGCAATATACCTGTAACTACCGTGTGGATGACAGGCTCTTGGTGCTCCAGCCAGGCGTCAGGGCTGTGGCTCTGTGGTGGGAGAGCCAAGTTCAGGACATTGGCCCACAAGAGACATCCCAGCTCCACGTAATATCAAAGAGCGAAAATCTCCCAGAGATCTCCATCGCAACGCCAAGACCCAGCTCCACTCAATGACCAGGAAGCTCCAGTGCTGGACACCCTATGCCAAACAACTAGGAAGACAGGAACACAACCCCACCCATTAGCAGAGAGGCTGCCTAAAATCATAATAAGGCCACAGACATCCCAAAACACACCACCAGACGTGGACGTGCCCACCAGAAAGACAAGATCCAGCCTCATACACCAGAACACAGGCACAAGTCCCCTCCACCAAGAAGCCTACACAACCTACTGAACCAACCTTAGCCACTGGGGGCAGACACCAAAAACAACGGGAACTATGAACCTGCAGCCTGTGAAAGGAGACCCCAAACACAGTAAGTTAAGCAAAATGAGAAGACAGAGAAACACAGCAGATGAAGGAGCAAGGCAAAAACCCACCAGACCAAACAAATGAAGAGGAAATAGGTAGTCTACCTGAAAAAGAATTCAGAGTAACGATAGTAAAGAGGATCCAAATCTTGGAAATAGAATGGAGAAAATACAAGAAATGTTTAAAAAGGACCTAGAAGAACTAAACAGCAAACAAACAGTGGTGAACAACACAATAAATGAAATTAAAAATTCTGTAGAAGGGATCAATAGCAGAATAACTGAGGCAGAAGAACAGGTAAGTGACCTGGAAGATAAAATAGTGGAAATAACTACTGCAGAGCAGAATAAAGAAAAAAAAATGAAAAGAATTGAGGACAGTCTTAGAGACCTCTGGTACAACATTAAACTCATCAACATTCAAATTATAGGGGTCCCAGAAGAAGGAGAAAAAGAAAGGGACTGAGAAAATATTTGAAGAGATTATAGTTGAAAACTTCCCTAATATGGGAAAGGAAATAGTTAATCAAGTCCAGGAAGCACAGAGAGTCCCATACAGGATAAATCCAAGGATAATCACGCCAAGACAGATATTAATCAAACTATCAAAAATTAATTACAAAGAAAAAATATTAAAAGCAGCAAGGGAAAACAACAAATAACATACAAGGGAATCCCCATAAGGTTAACAGCTGATCTTTCAGCAGACACTCTCCAAGCCAGAAGGGAGTGGCAGGACATATTTAAAGTGATGAAGGGGAAAAACCTACAACCAAGATTACTCTACCCAGCAGGATCTCATTCAGATTTGACAAAGACATTAAAACCTTTACAGACAAGCAAGAGCTAAGAGAATTCAGCACCACCAAACGAGCTTTACAACAAATCCTAAAGGAAGTTCTCTAGGCAGGAAACACAAGAGAAGGAAAAGACCTACAATAACAAACCCAAAACAATTAAGAAAATGGTAATAGGAACATATATATCAATAATTACCTTAAATGTAAATGGATTAAATGCTCCAACCAAAAGACATAGACTGGCTGAATGGATACAAAAACAAGACCCATATATATGCTGTCTACAAGAGACCCACTTCAGACCGAAAAATACGTGCAGACTGAAAGTGGGGGGATGGAAAAAGATATTCCATGCAAATGGAAATCAAAAGAAAGCTGCAGTAGCAATTCTCATATCAGCCAAAATAGACTTTAAAACAAAGACTATAAAACAGACAAAGAAGGACACTACATAATGATCAAGGGATCAATCCAAGAAGAAGATATAAGAATTGTAAATATTTATGCACCCAACATAGGAGTGCCTCAATACATAAGGCAAATACTAACAGCCATAAAAGGGGAAATCGACAGTAACACAATCATAGTAGGGGACTTTAAAACCCCACTTTCACCAATGGACAGATCAACCAAAATGAAAATAAATAAGGAAACACAAGCTTTAAATGATACATTAAACAAGATGGACTTAATTGATATTTATAGGACATTCCATCGTAAAACAACAGAATACACTTTCTTCTCAAGGGCTCATGGAACATTCTCCAGGATAGATCATATCTTGGGTCACACATCAAGCCTTGGTAAATTTAAGAAAATTGAAACCGTATCAAGTATCTTTTCCAACCACAACACTATGAGACTAGATATCAATTACAGGAAAAAATCTGTTAAAAATATAAACACATGGAGGCTAAACAATACACTACTTAATAACCAAGAAATCACTGAAGAAATCAAAGAGGAAATCAAAAAATACCTACAAACGAATGACAATGAAAACACGACGACCCAAAACCTATGGGATGCAGCAAAAGCAGTTCTAAGAGGGAAGTTTATAGCACTACAATCCTACCTTAGGAAACAAGAAACATCTCAAATAAACAACCTAACCTTACACCTAAAGCAATTACACAAGGAAGATTAAAAAAACCCCAAAGTTAGCAGAAGGAAAGAAATCATAAAGATCAGATCAGAAATAAATGAAAAAGAAATGAAGGAAACAATAGCAAAGATCAATAAAACTAAAAGCTGGTTCTTTGAGAAGATAAACAAAATAGATAAACCATTAGCCAGACTCATCAAGAAAAAAAGGGAGAAGACTCAAATCAATAGAATTAGAAATGAAAAAGGAGAAGTAACAACGGACCCTGTAGAAATACAAAGGATCATGAGAGATTACTACAAGCAACTAAATGCCAATAAGATGGACAAGCTGAAAGAAACAGACAAATTCTTAGAAAAGTACAACCTTCCGGGACTGAACCAGGAAGAAATAGAAAATATAAACAGACCAATCACAAGCACTGAAATTGAAACTTTGATTAAAAACCTTCCAACAAACAAATGTCCAGGACCAGATGGCTTCACAGGCAAATTCTATCAAACATTTAGAGAAGAGCTAACACCTATCCTTCTCAAACTCTTCCAAAATATAGCAGAGGGAGGAGCACTCCCGAACGCATTCTGTGAGGCCACCACCACTCTGATACCAAAACCAGACAAAGATATCACAAAAAAAGAAAGCTACAGGCCAATATCACTGATGAACATAGATGCAAAAATCCTCAACAAAATACTAGCAAACAGAATCCAACAGCACATTAAAAGGATCATACACCATGATTAACTGGGGTTTATCCCAGGAATGCAAGGATTCCTCAATATATGCAAATCAATCAATGTGATACACCATATTAACAAATTGAAGGAGAAAAACCATATGATCATCTCAATAGATGCAGAAAAAGCTTTCAACAAAATTCAACACCAATTTATGATAAAAAACCCTCCAGAAAGTAGGCATAGAGGGAACTTACCTCAACATAATAAAGGCCATATATGACAAACCCATAGCCAACATCATCCTCAATGGTGAAAAGCTGAAACCATTTCCACTAAGACCAGGAACAACATAAGGGTGTCCACTCTCACCACTATTATTCAACATAGTTATGGAAGTTTTAGCCACAGCAATCACAGAAGAAAAAGAAATAAAAGGAATCCAAATCAGAAAAGAAGAAGTAAAGCTGTCCCTGTCTGCAGATGAGAAGATACTACACATAGAGAATCCTAAAGATGCTACCAGAAAATTACTAGAGCTAATCAATGAATTTGGTAAAGTAGCAGGATACAAAACTAATGCACAGAAATCTCTTGCATTCCTATACACTAATGATGAAAAAACTGAAAGTGAAATTAAGAAAACACTCCTATTTACCATTGCAACAAAAAGAATAAAATATCTAGGAATAAACATACCTGAGGAGACAAAAGACCTGTATGCAGAAAATTATAAGACACTGATGAAAGAAATTAAAGATAATACAAATAGATGGAAAGCTATACCATGTTCTTGGATTGGAAGAATCAACATTGTGAAAATGACTATACTACCCAAAGCAATCTACAGATTCAATGCAATCCCTATCAAACTACCACTGGCATTTTTCACAGAACTAGAACAAAAAATTTCATAATTTGTATGGAAACACAAAAGACCCCAAATAGCCAAAGCAATCTTGAGGCAGAAAAACGGAGCTGGAGGAATCAGGCTCCCTGACTTCAGACTATACTACAAAGCTGCCATAATCAAGACAGTATGGTACTGGCACAAAAAAAAAGAAATATAGATCAATGGAACAGGATAGATAGCCCAGAGATAAACCCAAGCACATATGGTCACCTTATCTTTGATAAAGGAGGCAAGAATATACAGTGGAGAAAAGACAGCCTCTTCAATAAGTGGTGCTGGGAAAACTGCACAGCTACAGGTAAAAGAATGAAAATAGGACACTTCCTAACACCATACACAAAAATAAACTCAAAATGGATTAAAGACCTAAATGTAAGGCCAGACACTATCAAACTCTTAGAGGAAAACATAGGCAGAACATTCTATGACATAAATCACAGCAAGATCCTTTTTGACCCACCTCCTACAGAAATGGAAATAAAAACAAAAATAAACAAATGGGACCTAATGAAACGTAAAAGCTTTTGCACAGCAAAGGAAACCATAAACAAGACCAAAAGACAACCCTCAGAACAGGAGAAAATATTTGCAAATGAAGCAACTGACAAAGGATTAATCTCCAAAATTTACAAGCAGCTCATGTAGCTCAATATGAAAACAAGAAACAACCCAATCCAAAAATGGGCAGAAGACCTAAATAGACATTTCTCCAAACAAGATATACAGATCGCCAACAAACACATGAAAGAATGCTCAACATCATTAATCATTAGAGAAATGCAAATCAAAGCTACAATAAGATATCAACTCACACCAGTCAGAATGGCCATCATCAAAAAATCTACAAACAATAAATGCTGGAGAGGGTGTGGAGAAAAGGGAACCCTCTTGCACTGTTGGTGGGAATGTAAATTGATACAGCCACTATGGAGAACAGTATGGAGGTTCCTTAAAAAACTAAAAATAGGGGGGGAGAGAAGATGGCGGAAGAGTAAGACGCGGAGATCACCTTCCTTCCCACAGATACAGTAGAAATACATCTACACGTGGAACTGCTCCTACAGAACACCCACTGAGCGCTGACAGAAAACGTCCGAACTCCAAACAGGAAAGAAACTCCCCCCGCACTTGGGTAGGGCAAAAGAAAAAAGAAATAACAGAGACAAAAGAATAGGGACGGCACCTGCACCAGTGGGAGGGAGCTTTGAAGGAGGAAAGATTTCCACGCACTAGGAAGCCCCTTCGCGGGCAGAGACTGCGGGTGGCAGAGGGGGGAAGCTTCGGAGCCACGGAGGAGAGCGCAGCCACAGGGGTGCGGAGGGCAAAGCGGAGAGATTCCTGCACAGAGGCTCGGCAACGACCAGCACTCACCAGCCCGAGAGGCCCACAGCAACAGGGGCGCAGAGGGAAAAACGGAGAGACTCCCGCACAGAGGCTGGGCGCCGAGCAGCGCTCACCAGCCCGAGAGGCTTGTCTGCTCACACGCTGGGGCGGGCGGGGAAGGGAGCTGAGGCTCAGCTTCGGTCGGATCGCAGGGAGAGGACTGGGGTTGGCGGCGTGAACACAGCCTGAAGGGGTTAGCGCAGCACAGCTGGCTGGTAGGGAGTCCGGGAAAAAGTCTGCAGCTGCCGAAGAGGCAAGAGACTTTTTCTTGCCTCTTTGTTTCACGGCACGCAAGGAGAGGGGATTCAGAGCGCCGCCTAAACAAGCTCCAGAGACGGGCGCGAGCCGCAGCGATCAGCGCGGGCCCCAGAGACGGGCATGAGACGCTGGGGCTGCTGCTGCCGCCTCCAAAAAGCCTGTGTGCGAGCACAGGTCACTCTCCACACCGCCCCTCCCGGGAGCCTGTGCAGCCCGCCACTGCCAGGGTCCCGGGATCCAGGGACAACTTCCCCGGGAGAACGCACTGCGCGCCTCAGGCTGCTGCAACGTCACGCCGGCCTCTGACGCCGCAGGCTCGCCCCGCCTCCACTGTACCCCTCCCTCCCCGCGGCCTGGGTGAGCCAGATCCCCTGAAGCAGCTGCTCCTTTAACCCCATCCTGTCTGGGCGGGGAACAGACGCCCTCAGGTGACCTACACACAGAGGCGGGTCCAAATCCAAAGCTGATCCCCAGGAGCTGTGCGAACAGAGAAGAGAAGGGGAAATCTCTCCCAGCAGCCTCAGAAGAAGCTGATTAAAACTCCACAAACAACTTGATGTGCCTGCATCTGTTGAATACCTGAATAGACAACGAATCATCCCAAATTCAGGAGGTGGACGTTCGGAGCAGGATATATTAATTTTTCCCCTTTTCCTTTTTTTTGTGAGTGTATATGTATATGCTTCTGGGTGAGATTTTGTCTGTATAGCTCTGCTTTATAATAGCTTTATTTTACTTCACTATATTATAGCCTCTTTCTTTCTTTCTTTCTTTCTATTTTTTCTCCCTTTTACTCTGAGCCGTGTGGACGAAAGGCTCTTGGTGCTCCAGCCAGGCATCAGGGCTGTGCCTCTGAGGTGGGAGAGCCAACTTCAGGACACTGGTCCACAAGAGACCTCCCAGCTCCATGTAATACCAAACGGCGAAAATCTCTCAGAGATCTCCATCTCAACATCAAGACCCAGCTTCACTCAACGACCAGCAAGCTACAGTGCTGGACACCCTATGCCAAACAACTAGCAAGACAGGAACACAGCCCCATCCATTAGCAGAGAGGCTGCCTAAAATCATAATAAGGCCACAGACACCCCAAAATACACCACCAGATGTGGACATGCCCACCAGAAAGACAAGATCCAGCCTCATCCACCAGAACTCAGGCACTAGTTCCCTCCACCAGGAAGCCTACACAACCCACTGAACCAACCTTAGCCACTGGGGACAGATACCAAAAACAACGGGAACTACAAACCTGCAGCCTGTGAAAAGGAGACCCCAAACACAGTAAGATAAGCAAAATGAGACGACAGAAAAACACACAGCAGATGAAGGAGCAGGGTCAAAACACACCAGACTTAACAAATGAAGAGGAAATAGGTAGTCTACCTGAAAAAGAATTCAGAATAATGATAGTAAGGATGATCCAAAATCTTGGAAATAGAATAGACAAAATGCAAGAAACATTTAACAAGGACGTAGAAGAACTAAAGAGGAACCAAGCAACGATGAAAAACACAATAAATGAAATTAAAAATACTCTAGATGGGATCAATAGCAGAATAACTGAGGCAGAAGAAAGGATAAGTGACCTGGAAGATAAAATGGTGGAAATAACTACTGCAGAGCAGGATAAAGAAAAAAGAATGAAAAGAACTGAGGACAGTCTCAGAGACCTCTGGGACAACATTAAACGCACCAGCATTCGAATTATAGGGGTCCCAGAAGAAGAAGAGAAAAAGAAAGGGACTGAGAAAATATTTGAAGAGATTATAATTGAAAATTTCCCTAATATGGGAAAGGAAATAGTTAATCAAGTCCTGGAAGCACAGAGAGTCCCATACAGGATAAACCCAAGGAGAAACACGCCAAGACACATGTTAATCAAACTGTCAAAAATTAAATATAAGGAAAACATATTAAAGGCAGCAAGGGAAAAATAGCAAATAACACACAAGGGAATCCCCATAAGGTTAACATCTGATCTTTCAGCAGAAACTCTGCAAGCCAGAAGGGAGTGGCAGGATATACTTAAAGTGATGAAGGAGAAAAACCTACAACCAAGATTACTCTACCCAGCAAGGATCTCATTCAGATGTGATGGAGAAATTAAAACCTTTACAGACAAGCAAAAGCTGAGAGAGTTCAGCATCACCAAACCAGCTTTACAACAAATGTTAAAGGAACTTCTCTAGGCAGGAAACACAAGAGAAGGAAAACACCTACAATAACAAACCCAAAACATTTAAGAAAATGGGAATAGGAACATACATATCGATAATTACCTTGAATGTAAATGGATTAAATGCTCCCACCAAAAGACACAGGCTGGCTGAATGGATACAAAAACAAGACCCATATATATGCTGTCTATAAGAGACCCACTTCAGACCTAGGGACACATACTGACTGAAAGTGAGGGGATGGAAAAAGATATTCCATGCAAATGGAAATCAAAAGAAAGCTGGAGTAGCAATTCTCATATCAGACAAAATAGACTTTAAAATAAAGACTATTACAAGAGACAAAGAAGGACACTGTATAATGATCAAGGGATCAATCCAAGAGGAAGGTATAACAATTGTAAATATTTATGCACCCAACATAGGAGCACCTCAATACATAAGGCAAATACTAACAGCCATAACAGGGGAAATCGACAGCAACACAATCATAGTAGGGGACTTTAACACCCCACTTTCACCAATGGACAGATCATCCAAAATGAAAATAAATAAGGAAACACAAACTTTAAATGATACATTAAACAAGATGGACTTAATTGATATTTATAGGACATTCCACCCAAAAACAACAGAATACACATTTTTCTCAAGTGCTCATGGAACATTCTCCAGGATAGATCATATCTTGGGTCACAAATCAAGCCTTGGTAAATTTAAGAAAATTGAAATCGTATCAAGTATCTTTTCCGACCACAACGCTATGAGACTAGATATCAATTACAGGAAAAGATCTGTAAAAAATACAAACACATGGAGGCTACACAATACACTGCTTAATAACGAAGTGATCACTGAAGAAATCAAAGGGGAAATCAAAAAATACCTAGAAACAAATGACAATGGAGACACGACGACCCAAAACCTATGGGACGCAGCAAAAGCAGTGCTAAGAGGGAAGTTTATAGCAATACAAGCCTAACTCAAGAAACAGGAAACATCTCGAATAAACAACCTAACCTTGCACCTAAAGCAATTAGAGAAAGAAGAACAAAAAAACTCCAAAGCCAGCAGAAGGAAAGAAATTATAAAGATCAGGTCAGAAATAAATGAAAAAGAAATGAAGGAAACAATAGCAAAAATCAATGAAACTAAAAGCTGGTTCTTTGAGAAGATAAACAAAATTGATAAACCATTAGCCAGACTCATCAAGAGAAAAAGGGAGAAGACTCAAATCAATAGAATTAGAAATGAAAAAGGAGAAGTAACCACTGACACTGCAGAAATACAAAAGATCATGAGAGATTACTACAAGCAACTCTATGCCAATAAAATGGACAACCTGGAAGAAATGGACAGATTCTTAGAAATGCACAAACTGCCGAGACTGAACCAGGAAGAAATAGAAAATATGAACAGACCAATCACAAGCACTGAAATTGAAACTGTGATTAGAAACCTTCCAACAAACAAAAGCCAAGGACCAGATGGCTTCACAGGTGAATTCTATCAAACATTTAGAGAAGAGCTAACACCTATCCTTCTCAAACTCTTCCAAAATATTGCAGAGGGAGGAACACTCCCAAACTCATTCTACGAGGCCACCATCACCCTGATACCAAAACCAGACAAAGATGTCACAAAGAAAGAAAACTACAGGCCAATATCACTGATGAACATAGATGCAAAAATCCTCAGCAAAATACTAGCAAACAGAATCCAACAGCACATTAAAAGGATCATACACCATGATCAAGTGGGGTTTATCCCAGGAATGCAAGGATTCTTCAATATAAGCAAATCAATCAATGTGATACACCATATTAACAAATTGAACGAGAAAAACCATATGATCATCTCAATAGATGCAGAGAAAGCTTTCGACAAAATTCAACACCCATTTATGATAAAAGCCCTGCAGAAATAGGTATAGAGGGAACTTTCCTCAACATAATAAAGGCCATATATGACAAACCCACAGCCAACATTGTCCTCAATGGTGAAAAACTGAAACCATTTCCACTAAGATCAGGAACAAGACAAGGTTGCCCACTCTCACCACTATTATTCAACATAGCTTTGGAAGTGTTAGCCACAGCAATCAGAGAAGACAAAGAAATAAAAGGAATCCAAATCAGAAAAGAAGAAGTAAAGTTGTCACTATTTGCAGATGACATGATACTATACATAGAGAATCCTAAAGATGCTACCAGAAAACTCCTAGAGCTAATCAATGAATTTGGTAAAGTAGCAGGATACAAAATTAATGCACAGAAATCTCTTGCATTTCTATACAGTAATGACGAAAAATCTGAAAGTGAAGTTAAGAAAACACTCTCGTTTACCATGGCAACAAAAAGAATAAAATATCTAGGAATAAACCTACCTAAGGAGACAAAAGACCTGTATGCAGAAAATTATAAGACACTGATGAAAGAAATTAAAGATGATACAAATAGATGGAGAGATATACCATGTTCCTGGATTGGAAGAATCAACATTGTGAAAATGACTCTACTACCCAAAGCAATCTACAGATTCAATGCAATCCCTATCAAACTACCACTGGCATTTTTCACAGAACTAGAACAAAAAATTTCACAATTTCTATGGAAATACAAAAGACCCCGAATAGCCAAAGCAATCTTGAGAACGAAAAATGGAGCTGGGGGAATCAGGCTCCCTGACTTCAGACTATATTACAAAGCTACAGTAATCAAGACAGTTTGGTACTGGCACAAAAACAGAAATATACATCAATGGAACAGGATAGAAAGCCCAGAGATAAACCCACACACATATGGTCACCTTATCTTTGATAAAGGAGGCAAGAATATATAGTGGAGAAAAGACAGCCTCTTCAATAAGTGGTGCTGGGAAAATTGGACAGATACATGTAAAAGTATGAAATTAGAACACTCCCTGACACCATGCACAAAAATAAACTCAAAATGGATTAAAGACCTAAGTGTAAGGCCAGACACTATCAAACTCTTAGAGGAAAACATAGGCAGAACACTCTATGACATACATCACAGCAAGATTCTTTTTGACCCAGCTCCCAGAGAAATGGAAATAAGAACACAAATAAACAAATGGGACCTAATGAAACTTAAAAGCTTTTGCACAGCAAAGGAAACCATAAACAAGACCAAAAGACAACCCTCAGAATGGGAGAAAATATTTGCAAATGAAGCAACTGACAAAGGATTAATCTCCAAGATTTACAAGCAGCTCATGCAGCTCAATAACAAAAAGACGAACAACCCAATCCAAAAATGGGCAGAAGACCTAAATAGACATTTCTCCAAAGAAGATATACAGATTCCCAACAGACACATGAAAGAATGCTCAACATCATTAATCATTAGAGAAATGCAAATCAAAACTACTATGAGATATCATCTCACACCGATCAGAATGGCCATCATCAAAAAATCTAGAAACAATAAATGCTGGAGAGGGTGTGGAGGAAAGGGAACACTCTTGCACTGTTGGTGGGAATGTAAATTGATACAGCCACTATGGAGAACAGTATGGAGGTTCCTTAAAAAACTACAAATAGAACTACCATACGACCCAGCAATCCCACTACTGGGCATATACCCTGAGAAAACCATAGTTCAAAAAGAGTCATGTACCAAAATGTTCATTGCAGCTCTATTTACAATAGCCAGGACATGGAAGCAACCCAAATGTCCATCGACAGATGAATGGATAAAGAAGATGTGGCACATATATACAATGGAATATTACTCAGCCATAAAAAGAAATGAAATGGAGGTATTTGTAATGAGGTGGATGGAGTTAGAGTCTGTCATACAGAGTGAAGTAAGTCAGAAAGAGAAAAACAAATACAGTATGCTAACACATATATACGGAATCTAAGGAAAAAAAAAAAAAGCCATGAAGAACCTAGTGGCAAGACGGGAATAAAGACACAGACCTACTAGAGAATGGACTTGAGGATATGGGGAGGGGGTGGGGTGAGATGTGACAGGGTAAGAGAGTGTCATGGACATATATACACTACCAAATGTAAAATAGATAGCTAGAGGGAAGCAGCCACATAGCACAGGGAGATCAGCTCGGTGCTTTGTGACCACCTAGAGGGGTGGGATGGGGAGGGTGGGAGGGAGGGAGATGCAAGAGGGAAGAGATATGGGAACATATTGTATGTGTATAACTGATTTACTTTGTTATAAAGCAGAAGCTAACACACCATTGTAAGGCAATTATACTTCAATAAAGATGTGTAAAAAAAAAACAAAAACAAAAACAAACAAAAAAAAACTAAAAATAGAACTACCATACAACCCAGCAATCCCACTACTGGGCATATACCCTGAGAAAACCATAATTCAAAGAGTCATGTACCACAATGTTCATTGCAGCTCTATTTACAATAGTCAGGACATGGAAGCAACCTAAGTGTCCATCAACAGATGAATGGATAAAGAAGATTTGGCACATATATACAATGGAATATTACTCAGCCATAAAAGGAAACGAAATTGAGTTATTTGTAGTGAGGTGGATGGACCTAGAATCTGTCATACAGAGTAAAGTCAGAAAGAGAAAAACCAATACCGTATGCTAACACATATATACAGAATATAAGAAAAAAAAATGGTCATGAAGAACCTAGGGGCAAGACGGGAATAAAGACGCAGACCTAGTAGAGAATGGACTTGAGGACATGGGGAGGGGGAAGGGTAAGCTGGGACGAAGTGAAAGAGTGGCAAGGACATATATACACTACCAAATGTAAAATAGATAGCTAATGGGAAGCAGCCGCATAGCACAGGGAGATCAGCTCAGTGCTTTGTGACCACCTAGAGGGGTGGGATAGGGAGGGTGGGAGGAAGGGAGATGCAAGAGGTAAGAGATATGGGGATATATGTTTATGTATAACTGATTCACTTTGTTATAAAGCAGAAAGTAACACATCATTGTAAAGCAATTATACTCCAATAAAGATGTTTTTAAAAAAAAAAAAAAGACTTCAGGATGGAGCCTTCCCCATCAAGGCAACCTGGTCAATTCCACTCCAGCATCTCTGCATATCTTTCAGCAGTACCGAGTAAAGGACACGCTGCTGAGAACTGATGCATTCGGGGGACCTGAATGCAATTCTGTCTACTTCAGAGGCCAGGCTCTTAACCACAGGCCAAGAGAAACTCCACATGCATTTATCAGCTGCTTCAGTCAACACGTGGTATTATAGAGATGAAAGAAAGCATCCGGTACTTCTAATACTTTTACAAATGTGACCAAAGATTAGACACTGAGATGCAAAATGAGAATGACTAGTCATTAATCCTCTGACATCTAATAATGATATCAGCAGATTACTATACAACAGATACTAGTGCAAGCGCTTTCCAAGAATTAACTTTTATGGATGAGAAAATGGAGGCACACAGAGGGGACCTGAACAAGGTCTTCCACAACTGGGAAGGGGCAGAGCCAAGATTCACCAGGGAATCTGCATTTTTAATCACCATCTTCTGCCATCTCTCACCCTTGAGTTTGTGAAGTCAACTTTGTGAATAGGTAATACATGAACCTACATGTATGTAAAACAAAGTATCCAGTAATAAGTTTCCTCCTTTCTGGTTTCCTACCACCTAGACCCTCTCACTAGAAATAACCCTTTTTGTTAGATATTTATGTGTCCACCCAGAGTTGCCTTTTATGCAGAGACAAACAGGTATGAATATATAGGCTTATCCTCCTTTTTTTTCACACGAAAGGTAGCATCCTATACAGAGCAGATATTTGTCTCCTTTCTTATCTGTACACCCCAGTATTTTTTTAATTGCATAGTATCTCTCTATCTATATAGACCTTAATTTTTTTAACCACTCCCCTAGTAACAGGTATTTTACCCTTCAATTTTAATTTCTGGCAAATTAAATTTCTATGTGATACCATCAGGAGGACCTCATCCTCCTCCTACAAAAACCACTATTTTCTATCCTCCCTTCACTCCCACCGTTTTTATCACCAAATGGAGCTTAAAAAAAGAAAAGAAAGACGAACACCTAACAAGCTCCTGCAGAAAGAGTGTGCACAGAAGCCTTTCTTTCCAGAACACTGATCTTAATGTTCTACACGGTCCCTGAGAGCAGGCACAAGAGTTATACTCTTCTGTAAGCCAGAATGTAGGCCAACTATATTTTTAGGATTCTATTTCAGGGACTGGATGAGGGGTTACTTTAAAAAAATTTACATCTGTTCTCCACTATATTTCAAAAATTCCTTTCTAAACCACTTGGATTTTTTTTTCCACTTCGGTGGCCAACATCATTAAGAAAGTAAAGAATAAAATAAATTAAGGTGCCCCAAGCAAACAAATGGCAGTACAATATTAAACCATTAAAATATAAAATCTGTAAACATTTACAGCAATAACATTTGACTGGAATGGGGGAGAAACACACACTCATAGTGTTTCTGCTTTTTTAATACCAGATTAGTATTTAAGAAATCTCTAGTTACAAACTTCCTTATGGTGGCTTTGCTCTAGAAATTCTTCTAAAAATTGTTCATTTGGTTTTTGGAACAACAAATATTTTACAGAAATTTCCGGGCCTCAAAAAAAAAAAAAAAAAGACCATTATATACAGTAACAGTTTTCAAAAAGATTTATTCCTCTCAGGCAGCACGTACTAACAGGTTACCATTCCCAAGGGCAGCAGACACAAAATCACAACCACACACTTGACTTCAATCTGCCAGAGAACCCAGGGCTTATCTGCTTCTTCCACTTCTATTAGCAAACGGTCACAATCAAATCTTTATTGATAATAACCATTTAGTGACTGACCACTGGGTTTTGGGCACCATGCCAGTCCATTGCTTATATTTCTTCTTCTTAAAGAATGCTCTTTTTCGAGGAGAGAATTTAATTAAACAGAGTAGAGATGTCTAGACATATTGAGGCTAACTTAACTTTTTTTTTTTTCTGATGGCACCAGTTTCTTTAATGGCAAAGGATATGGAATCTCATGGAGCCAGATATACAAAGTCGAGACACAGCAGCTCCCGATGGAGGCAGAGCCTCCCCAGATTCTCAAAATCCTCCACAAGTTCCCGATGGGGCTTCTGTATCCTCCCTACCCCACCCCCACCCCTCCACAACACCTGGACCTTTTGGAGGCTCTGGCTGTGCAGACCTGCTGATCAACAGGTGCCAGTAACTGAGACAAAACGACCTCAGCACATTGCCTGTAAGGCTACCTTAGGGAGGAGTTCCTGTAAGAATAAACCTAGGTCCATTTCCCAGGTGTAGCATCATCCCTCAGCAGCACCAGGCTCAAGTTTGCCTAACGTCCACTCTTTTTATTTTTTTCATTGAGATACATTTCACATACTATAATATCCACCTTACAATGTGCACTATTCGGTGGTTTTCAGTATATTCATAAGGCCGTACAAACATCACCACTACCTAATTCCAGAAAATTTCCATCATCCAAAAAGAAACTTCAGACCCATCAGAAGCCATTCCTTATCCGCACCCTGTTCCCCTCACCCTGGCCCACCCAACCCCTGCCCCTGGCAACCACTAATTTAATTTCTGTCTCTACGGATTTACCTATACTGGACACTTCATATAAATGGAATCATACAATGTGTGGCCTTTTCTGTCTGACTTCCTTACTTAACATGTTTTCTAGGTTTATCCACATTGTAGCATGCGTCAGTACCTCACTACTTTTTATGGCTGAATAATATTCCATTACATAGACATAAGCACATTTTGTTTATCAGTTCATCACTGATGAAAATTTGAGCTGTTTCTGCCTTTTGGCTATTACGAATGATGCTGCTATGAACATCCGTGCACACATTTTTATTTATTTATGTATTTATTTTTGGCTGCGTTGGGTCTTCGTTGCTGCGTGCGGGCTTCCTCTAGTTGCGGCGAGAGGGGGCTATTCTTTGTTGCGGTGCATGGGCTTCTCATGTTGCAGAGCAAGGGCTCTAGGCCCGCAGGCTTCAGTAGTTGTGGCATACGGGCTTAGTTGCTCCGTGGCATGCGGGAATCTTCCCGGACCAGGGCTCGAACCCATGTCCCCTGCATTGGCAGGCGGATTCTTAATCAATGCGCCACCAGGGAAGTCCCCGTGCACACATTTTTTTATAGACGTATGTTTTCTTTTTTTTAATATAAATTTATTTATTTATTTATTTATTTTTGGCTGCACTGGGTCTTTGTTGCTGCACTCGGGCTTTCTCTAGTTGCGTCGAGCGGGGGCTACTCTTTGTTGTGGTGCGCGGGCTTCTCAATGCGGTAGCTTCTCTTGTTGTGGAGCATGGGCTCTAGGCGTGCGGGTTTCAGTACTTGTGGCACATGGGCTCCAGTCGTTGTGGCACGCAGGCTCAGTAGTTGTGGCGCACGGGCTTAGCTGCTCCGTGGCATGTGGGATCTTCCTGGACCAGGGCTCAAACCCGTGTCCCCTGCGTGGGCAGGCAGATTCTTAACCACTGCACCACCAGGGAAGTCCCTAGACATATGTTTTCAATTCTCTTGGGTAAACATAACAAGGAGTGGAACTGCTGGGTCATATAGTAACTATGTTGACCTTTTTGAGGAAGGACCTGCTCCCTCAAATGAGGGGCTGCATCTTTTTTATTGAAGTATAGTTGATTTACAATGCTGTGTTCATTTCAGGTGTAGAGCAAAATGATTCAGTTATATATATATATACATTTTTTTCAGATTCTTTTCCATTATAGGTTATTACAAGATATTGAATATAGTTCCCTGGGCTATACAGTAGGTCCTTGTTGTTTATCTATTTTATATATAGTAGTGTGTATCTGTTAATCCCAATCCCCTAATTTATCCCTCGCCACCTTTCCCCTTTGGTAACCATAAGTTTGTTTTCTATGCCTGCAAGAGTGTTTCTGTTTTGTAAATAAGTTCATTCGTATTATTTTTTAGATTCCACATATAAGTGATATCATATGATATTTGTCTTTCCCTGTCTGACTTACTTCACTTTGATAATCTCTAGGTCCATCCATGTTGCTATAAATGGCATTATTTCTTTCTTTTTTACAGCTGAGTAATATCCCATCGTATATATATACCCCATCTTCTTTATCCATTTATCTGTCAATGGACACTTAGGTTACTTCCATGTCTTGGCTATTGTATCAAATAGTGCTGCTATGAACACTGGGGTGCATGTATCTTTTCAAATTATGAGTTTTCTCCAGATTCATACCCAGGATTGGGACTGCTGGATCATACAGTAACCCTTTTTTTGTTTTTTAAGGAGCCTCCATACTGTTTTCCATAGTGGCTCCACCAATTTACATTCCCAAGGCTGCATCGTTTTAAATTCCCACCAATAATGTATGGGGGTTTCAATATTTCCACCAACATTCATTCATCTTTTTGATGACAGTCATCTAATGGGTGTGAAGTGGTATATCATTGTGGTTTTGATTTGCATCTATCTGATGACTAATGATGTTGAGCATCTTTACATGTGCTTATTGGCCATCTATATATCTTCTTTGGACAAATTATTCAAATTATTTGCCTCTTTTTAATTGGGTTATTTGTCTTTTTAGTGTTGAGTGGTAAGAGTTCTTTATGTATTCTAGATATATGATTTGCAAATATTTTCTCTCACTTGTAAGCTGTCTTTTCACTTTGTTGATAGTATCCTTTGATGCACGAAAGTCTTTGATTTTGAAGAAATCCAATTTACCCATGTTTTCTTTTGTTGTTCAGACTTTTCATGTCATATCTAAGAAACCACTGACTAATCCAATGTCACAAAGATTTACCCCTGTGTTTTCCTATCAAAGTTTTAACTCTTACATTTAGGTCTCTGCTCTATTTAGAGTTAATTTTTGTATGTGGTGTGAGGTAGGGGTGTGACTTCATTCTTTTGCACGTGGATGGATATTTAGTTGTCCCAAAAACATGTGTTGAAAAGACTATTTGTCCTCATTGAATTGTTTTGGCACTCTTGTCAAAATTGGTTAACCATAAATGCAAGGGTTTATTTCTGAACTTCCAATTCTATTCCATTGATCTGTATGTCTATTCTTATGCCAGTACCACATAGTCTTGATTGCTGTAGCTTTGCAGTTAAGTTTTGAAATTTGGAAGCATGACTCCTCCAACTTCGCTCTTCTTCTTTAAGACTGCTTTGGCTATCCTGAGTCTCTCATATTTCCGTATGAATTTTAGGATCAACTCATCAATTCCTACAGAAAAGCCAGCTAGAATTTTGATGGGGATTGAGTTGATCTGTAGATCAATTTGGGGAGTACTCTTATCTTAACAATATTAAGTCTTCTAATCCATAAACACAGGATGTCTTCCCATTTATTTAGGTCATTTTTAACTTGTTTGAACAATGTTTTGTAGTTTGCAGTGCACATGTCTTACATTTCTTCTGTTAAATTTATTCCTAAGTATTCTATTCATTTTGGTGCTTTATAAGTGGAATTGTTTTCTTAATTTCATTCTGGATTGTTCAATGCTATTATATAGAAATACAACTGATTTTTGTACATTCATCTTGTATCCTATAACCTTGCTGAATTCATTTATTAGCTCTAATAGTTTCCTGTGGATTCCTTAGGATTCTCTATATACAAGATCATGTCTGTCTGCAGGCTACCTCTTTTGATAAGCAAAAAAATGCAGTTTGTGATTTACTTGAGTAGAAATCGATACAACTGGTCTCAAGAAAAATATTTTCACTATCAACAAGCTCTTTTGAGAGAAAAATTCATTCACACTTCATACCAACGTTTGAAAACTCTTTAAAGCAAAATTATCCTTTTGGGCTTGACCAGTAGAATCTTCCAGGTGTGTTTAGCGATAGTAAAAAGTCATTGGCACTTGGCACTGTTTTCAAGGGCCTATCTGAAAAATCCGTTCTATTCGGACAGTTTTCTTAAAGCCCATCCCGGACTTGGAACTCTACTCTCAAAGGTCCTATGAAGGTCTCCCTCCTCCTCCACCACTTCCCTTCTGTGCTAAGTGGCACCTTCGATGATAAAGTCCTTTATTTAACTTTACCCCAACTTTTTCTAAGAGGGATTTAAAGAGGTCTTTAAAAAGTGCAAATATGCAAAAAGTTTCATGAATGAGAGAATGAGGGCCGGGGAAGGGAGGAGGCAATTAGTGTGCTCAGTGGGGCACCTGCAGCAAAGGAAATGCAGCTTCTTGCAGGGAGAAATCAAGTTCAAACCCACCACTCTACCACCCACCAGCGACACACACACACACACACAGAGAGGCAGATTACTTACCCCATTTTACAGACAAAGCTAATGAAGCTAGGAATGGTTCATGCTAACCTGTGAGTAGGGTGCTGTAACAGGACAGGTGTGCCCATCAGAGCACCACCCCGCCCCCCCCCCCACTGTGCATGCTACGCAGCACCTCTGCCCCCAGTTCTCCGGGTCCCTCCATCCCATGGAAACTAACACAGCTGCTCTCGCTGATCGTGGGAACCAGCTCTGAGCTTTCTGGCAACAAAAGCAGAAAGGGAAATGTGATAAATGTCAGAACTGTTATTAAAAGGAAGACGCTTACAGTTCTCCCGGTGAGGCATTTTTTCCCCCTAAAAATAAATATTTTAAAAATCTCTCCCTAGTGGCTCCTTATATGGGGGAAATTAAGCAATATTGATGGATAATAATTATTCTTCAGTAGAAGATTTCAGGGCAATGGAAGCAGGTTCTTTTCACAGTTGTTTCTTTATGTCAACCTTTTATAGAAACTATATAGCATTTAGCCCAAAAAGTGACCGTGGAGGAACAGGCTAACGAGGTCCCAGCACAAAGCTTCTAGAACCTAACTGGATCATCTATGATGTCAGCATGGAAACCAGCAGCATGCAGGAGGTAACACTGTGCACCTCGTCCCACGAACTTGTTCAGTGTGTCAGGGCCACGGCAGGGTCAGTAGAGACACAAAGAGGGTCTCAGACCCAGAGCCCCATGGCTACAGGAGACAAGGCGGCCTGGGTGCACACGCTAACAGACACAGACACACACACACACACACACACACACACACACACACAATCAAACACTGAACTAGCCTTCTGTGTGCAGACAAAGCACTCAAGGGCTGATTGTGTGCGTGATGGTGGGGGGGGAGGGGAGGGGCGGTCAGGGAATCTGAGTCTGGGATCTATTTCACCTCTTCCAATCACTGGAGAAGGTTTCATGAAAGAGGCAGAATTTCAACCATTAGGTGGGGGAAAACCTCAGCCAGTTTGGAAAGAGAGGAGGCAGGTAAAGAACTTTGAAGTTCACTTTCATAAAAGGCTTTGAAGCTCTCTGCTTGGTTTGAGCAGAGCTCAGCGGGATCTATAACCCAGGGAAAACTCCCCAGTGCATGCTGCTATAATAATCAAGCACCACCAAGCATCTGAAACAGGGGTCTCCAAACTTCGAGTGAAACACACATACAGCAGACTTTTTAAATGAAAATATTATATGTAACACCGATACAAAAAAAAAAAAAAAAACTTTAAAGCTAATAGCAGAGCTGCGCTAGTGCAAACAGGGACCAGCAGAGACCACCCACCAGGGCACTGGTCCACACTCTCCACAACTCCTGGCAGAGACTTCCCGGGAACACCTGGGGGCCCAACAAGGCAGAGTTTGAGAACCACTGGTCTCTGGCTTAAGGGACTCCCAAAAAGTCTGCTCTAGAGTGGTGGTCCCCACACGTTTAAGAGTAAACCTTCATAATCCTTCTATTTATTTTAAAAATATATATAGATGCACTATGCGCCATTATATTGTACACATTATAAAATATATAAAAACAAAAAATTTTAAGTAGAAGATAAAACAAAAGAAAAAATATTTTTAAATATTTTACTAAAGATACAAAAATCTTTCTGGCTCTCATTAGTGAAAGCAATGAGACTGAAAATACTGTATTATGTAGTAAATCTTTTGCTTTACATTTGGGAACAAAACTGATTCCAAATGATTTGTTTTAATACTTGTTTAATGGCTGTAACAGGTGAAAAAGACACCTCACAAAGTTACACTGATCCAAGAGCTGTGTCATCAGCTGCACTTATTAAATCACCCTATGACAAATTTTTAAAAATTTCTTCTGATTATGGAAAGGTCTTTGCTGAAATTCAGCTGATAAATTCCCATCTTCCCCAACATCAAACACTTGCTCATAAAGACTAATCAGAAGGTGTACTTTTCTATCTTTAACAAAGGGGTTTTAAAACACCCATTGAAGGTGAGTTCGTTTCCCGCTCTTTGTTAGGTATCACCTTTCCTCTGAAGGACCAAGTAATGTACTCACGGGCCATCACAGAAAAGAGTCAGCAAATTTGAGACACTTTTATTCTAGTGAAAGAAAAATGTGTGCTTTTGCACGAAGTAGCCCGTATAACTCTCTGTGGTTCAGAAGATTTTCCTGATCATTTCTCATCTCGCCACAAGTATTATAAAGATTCTACTACTTGAGAGACTTGCTTTATCGAGGTAACTGCACTGACGGTTACCTGGCGCGTAGCCACGCCCTGTAGGACATGAACCACCTGGGCGATGCTGGCTGCTGCTCGTCACCAACAGCTGATGCTGCAGACTCCCAAGCACCCAAACAGTGCACTCAGCAATTCTGACGGCAGCAAGCGACTGTGCAATGAGGCAAACTCACGGGAGCCCCGCAGAACGTCCTGCATTAGGGAGACACACAGCCAAACGCCACCACGTGAAATGGCAGCTCAGGCGGCTCCGCTCCAATACTGGACAGTTCTGCACGCCTGTCGAGGACAGTGCATCTCTGCAAAGCGGTGACGAACGCCGAGGACGTGGAAAAGGAAATGCTGTGGTATTTTGAGAAGCTGGGCAGGTGCCCATCGGGTACCCACCTCCCACAGCACAGACTTGGGGATGTTTAAGAATGAAATACAAATGTTCAGTCTTTCAATGTATACTGTTACTTTTTCGAACAGCTGCTAGGTTGTTAGGACAAAAATGCTTATCGAGTTGTTTGGACCTGACTACTTAAAAAATGGACTGTTAGGTGTCGCTAGGGGAATGAGGAGAAAGTCGCTGAGCCCCTCAGGGCCGCGGGAGGCGGCTGTCCGACGGTGATGGGGGTGGAGTGGGGGAAAAGCAGGCCTGGGGCCAGGAGAGCCGGACTCCAGCTCCAACTCTGCCATCAACGCCCGAACGCTCTTCAAACTGCCGTCAGCAAATCACAGGGGATGGGACAGGGTGCCCTCAGCTCCCAGGCCCTGCAAGGCTGCCTGTCCTAAAGGCTGTGCTCTCTCCTCCAGGCGGGATACGCCCACCCGATCCTGGAGAAACCCACAGCTCTCCCAGTTAAGGCCACGTGCCGTGCCAGGTGCCGAATCGTCAACTGAGGCTCAAAAGGCCAACGTTGAGGTGGCTGTCCCATCTGACCAAACAGGCAGTGTTAATTTATGCCCAAACCTCCACTTCAGAATCCACAGAGACAACAGTGAGTATCCGTCATGCAAGTGGCCATTCGATGTCGTTTTCGTATTTTTTGTAATACCCGATCTTTGTGCCTTGTTTACAATAGCATACTGTCTCTGAGAAGTATTCTGGTTACTAAATATTTGGTTAAATGCTCCAGAGCAACCATGTGGGAATCTTCGGGAAACTGAAGAGTCCCTCCCAAGAGGAAAGTTGGTAAGTGTCAAATAACGATTTGTTTAAAGAACATTATGCTTATGCAAACAGAAGATCTCCTGGACAGTCACCGACTCAGCCGTTTCAAGTGCCTTTTCAGCACCATCCAGGGCACCAGAGGGGTCCAGTCTTCCCCAGGGAGGATTCTGCTCTCCGTTTCTTTCTACTAAGTGAGAACGGACACATAAACCCTAAGTCCAACAGGAAGAAACCATGGAGTCTCTCTTCCTACGGTAACAAAACCAGGAATAGGAAACTTCCCGTTTCCCATTAATTTTCCCCAGCTGACCTAATAAAAATCAGTTGATTCACTCATCTGCCCAATATTCTTACTTTCTGGGTGATTATTCTCCACAGGGTTCAAGTTCAAAGTGGCATTTTATTTTGGAAACAAGCGGTATATATGAGGCTGTAATAATAGCACAAGCTGATTAAATCTAAACTTGAAACAAAACAAAAAACTGCCCTTATTACTGATCAAAAAAGCAGATACACAAGAAATGCTGAACGTTGACAAAAACAAGCATAGATATTAACAGAAAAGTGGCATAAAGACTATTGTAAATTATCCTGAAAGGATTGTTACGTAACATTTTCCATAAAAACAATGCAGTAGGGAGTGAGAGGGAACCCTGGTTTAATAAGAACATATTTTCTCTCAAAGCATGAAACCTGTTTAAAAAGACATGAATGAGGGGATGGAAGGGGCAGCCATCAGGCCAGTGGGAGGCCGGGGAGAGTGGAGGAGGGTCTCAAGGGAATTAGATCCCAGAGACCCGGAGGGGCAGGAGGAGGGCGGCAGTAGTATTTCAGTGGCTATTATATTAATTAGAAATATATGAAACTTGACAGAGCAAGAGTGCAGTGCATGAAATCCATGGCAAAACACTGTTAATTTCCTCCACAACTGGTACCATGAACTCAGGGACCCTCTTGTCTCTGTCCCCTCCCGAGAGCTAAGGGACGCACGTGTGCTGGCCCAGTGTCCAAGCATCAGCGTGAACCTCAGAGGAACACAGACCTGCAGGAGGAAACAGGGCAGCCAGCCGTCCTCCTCCTGCAAGGAGGGGACACAGGGGGCTTCAGATGTCTGGCAAGAGAACCTTTGCAGAACAGACCCAGATACACTGCAGTTCCCCAAAAGGCGAGCTTCTGTTTTATCTTAGAACTTAGGCAGGATGGGTAAGGCCGAGGGAAATCCTTTATGACAGTAGGACACACCGGTCCACCAGTGTCGGCTGGCCACAGTGGGCTTTTAAGTGGTCAAGCATGAGCCACCAGGCAGCTTTAAGCCAATGTCTGTCCTGAAGGGATGGAGAAGACGAGAAGACCTACTAAGATAATTCCATCAATCAGTTCATCTGTGGGAATGTGCAAAAGAACACTGATTCACCAGCATACAGTTTCTCCACAGGATTTTATTTCTTGCCATGGCCATCCTCCCCGACCTCCGAGCCAGCATCGTGGACACGTGCCCGTCCCATCCCACCCCTCTCCCCAGCCCACCCCCCACACACACATACACACCACGCCTGCTCTCCAGACACACCACCCTAACTCCCTGTTCCCAGGTCCACGGCACACAAACGCTGTCAGACAGAGCTGCTGTTTAGGCACATGCCCTATGTTTTCAATGAAATTACTAGGAGTAGTCATTTCTAACAGTATTTAATAACCACCTATATGACACATGCTACTTCGCTTCAATTAACTACTCTGGAATCCATCGGTTTAGAGAAAACTTCAAAACAAATTAGGTTTTTCACTAGTAACAAGTAGCAGCATCCTTTTTAACCATTAAAATTTAGGGGCAACTGGATGCAAAAACGCAGAGGCTGGCTATGATCTTTCTTGAGGGAGATATTGAAGACTGGCTAAACGGCTTTCTGAGTAGAAAAACAAGACCTGTAAAAGCGAAGGAAGTGTAGTTGATGATATAAACGCTCTTTCACCCTGTATACGCAAACTTCACATAAAAACTTACTTGCCAATATTTTCAGGCAGAGACTGCAGTGAGATGTCATTTACAGAAAGACATGTCAAATTCTGCAATTCGGGAAAGCTTTCTGGCAATCTAAAACAAAAAATAATGTTGTTATAGTTGAAAAAGAGAAGTGCATATATGGTGTATACTAACATAAATATAAAGATTTCTTCTGTATGCTGCCTGAAATAACCTCCTAAAATTACATTATATATGGCACATTTGTCTTGTCTTTCTATTTATAAGGAAACAAAGTAAGGACTTGGTCTACCTAGCAGTACAGGGGTATGATAAATACTTGTTGACAGGGCGATCCAGAAATAATTAGAGAGGAAAGATATTCAAGCTGTAAGAATAAAGGAGAAACAATGTTATGAGCCTACTGAGTGTATGGCTATGAAAGAAAATGATAAATAGTTCCTGCAGCTGAAAGTGCCTAAGAGTGAAAATACTTTATTAATAGAAAATAGAAATTTTAGTCCACAATATTATAATAAAACACAAGACAGTTGCTTGATTTTTTTTTTTTTTTCCTGTAGCTTATAATACCCAGAGCAAAGCTACGGATTACTTACAATTGATCAGCTGACAGCCAATTGCTACTTTCTTAATATTTTTCTTTTGATTTGATTTAATATGCCAATCATGTGAGATGATTATATGTTTCACAACGTTCTACACAAAGAGAAATTCTGTATACTTCCCTTAGACTACTGAAGAGGGAGGATTCAAAATAAAAGTATTATTTAAATACCTGCAGAGAAAGTTTACTTTCAATATTTCTATGGTTACTAGTATTTGGAGAGGAAAAAACACAAACTGAAAGCAAAAAAAATCTCCTTGCATCTAAAATGCTGAAGGTCCTTATACATAAATCTGCTAAGATGGAGAAAAGAACACATAACATATTTTTGCAGGGGGTGGTGAGGACTTCTTGCCTTAGTGATAGTCTCTAGATTAGAATCTTTCATTTCTTTCCTCTTTCTAGGTTCCTTTTTTAAAAAACAATTCCTATGCTGTTTGACATCTAATACAGGTAATTCCAAACTTCAAAACCAAATCCAGGCCCCGAAAGACGAGAGTATTAACTAGGATTTTCATAATCGATGAAATACATTCTCAGGAATAGTTTTTACGAAGTTGCAACCTCTTCCATAGTGTAATAGAGCTAAGATTTTTTAAATTTATATTTCAAAAGATGCAACTTAACTGTTCTGAGTTTTTACCAGAAACTATATATAATTTTAAAACTAGCTAAAATGATCGTAAATATAAGGAAATTGTATCTTTAAATGGCTGATTTGCTTTTTTCACTGGCTCTTAACATTAAGAGCCAAACTAGTGATGTGACCCGATGAGGAAGGCCAGACTTAAGGTCGGGAGAGAGGAAAGCTAGTCTGAGTTGCTGCTCAGAGGCTGCATGATCTTGAAAGGTCATTTCACCTCTTGGAGCCTCAGTTTCTTCAGCCAAAAAATCACTCGGCCACGCTGAATAATTTTTAAGGTCCCTTCAACTCACAGACATCGTCTGAATTCTTAAAAGAGCACACCTGCCAGATTAAAACGGCTTTCCTTTAAGAAACCTGCCAAAAACGAGTCCAGGGTGAAAGCTGAGTAAGGCCTCATATGATGCAGTGTGTTCTGGTCGAGAGAGTTTTGAAATGATGATAAAGTCACATATCAGCAGACATTAGGGGGAAAACACTAAAGAAGTAGACAGGGGATTAAGCAACTGAAGAGTTAACAAAAAAACTCCAGAGCAGCATAATATTTCCCAGCTGCCCAACCCTACGAGCTGCCTTGAGCACAAATAGCTCAGCTCAGTTCAACAAACACTGAGGGCTCACTCCATTCCAGAAAGTACAGTAGGGCTGCAGATAGAACCATAAATGACAGAGGAATACATCTCGTTGGGGGGCCTTGGTCAAAGTGATCATTTATGTGTAGGTTTCGAGTGTTATGAGAAAAGTACGCAGAGAGCGTTACGGGGCCCAGAGGAGGGGCCGCGGGGAGTCGTCAGGAAAGGCCCCCTGAAGAAATGTGATGCTCAGGCTGCATCTTAAAGGAGAGCGAAAGGGTTGGCACAGTCAAAACAGAGGGGGAGTGAAATCAGAGACCTGGAGCCCTTTATTACAGAGGACACAACATCAGACAAGGCAATTGAGGGCCATGCAGGTGAAAAGGCCGGCCAAGGTCAGACAGAGGGCAGGTGGAAGGCTGCACAGCACACCAGGAGCTCCCACTTGATCTTACAGGGACGGGGAGCTACAGAAAGGTTTGAGAAAGAGGGACAACCGTATGGATGATGGTTAAGAAAGACGATGAGATGTGACAACGGTGGTGAGTTAGAAAGCTATCAGGCTAGAGCTTACTAGAGTACTATTTTTCATAAAAATAAACATTACTAGTAACATAATAACTAAAATTCAAAAGACAAAAACCAGAATTGTTTTTAAGACATACTTATACTTCTTAAAAATAAGCAGATATGGGAAAAACAAAACGAAATAGGGCATTCCCCAGCACTCCATACCCAAGAAGATCCAAGCAATTTTGAGACAGATGAGATGAATCCCAAATTTTAGCTCAATCTCAATTTTTCTAGACGCTTTAAAAAAAAAAAAAAAAAAAAGGAATGGAAAGGAAAGGAAGAGTACTTTCCTTTCTTCGAGGTTGCTTAAAGAGTCTTGAGAAATTTTATAAATGGGCCCACCTGGCCCAGAGAGACATCTAGAATGGACTCTGGAGGGCTGTCCCTGCATTGCTGTTTGGGCATCAACTCGGTTACCCTGGCAACACAGGCGCCTGGAATCCACTGGTCAGTGGGCTCATGACTGAGCCAGGAGCCACAGGAGGGGCTCCCGACGTCCCCGTGTTCAAAAAGGGTACCCTTAGTACTATGGACAGAAAAGCAAGCAGAAAGTTTACCTAGTCAGTGGGTTTCCGCTGAAGTCAGCGATCTGTAGTGCTTTACAGAATGAGATGCTCTCTGGAATTTCAGGAATATCTGCAGAAGGAAAGAAAATGTCTATCACTGACCACCACTGTTAACAGTTTTCATCATCCTCAAGCAAGGGAATATCTACAAAGTACTAACTCTGCTCAAACATGGCATGGATTCCTAAAGTACTTTTCTACATTTATTTTACATTTGCTTTCCTAATATAAGATATATTCTAAACAGAAGCACGTTCAAGAAAAACACAAAAAACAACCACCCCACCAAGTCCCATCACCTCATCAAAAGTCACTGAGGGCGTTCGGTTGTAATTCCCTCTAGGCTTTATTTCCCCTATGGTTTCATATGGTTATATCAGTACGAAGTATTCTAAAGTATGCATTTTAAAATTATGGAATTTCTTCTGATTATAAGCATAATTTAGAAAATACAGAAAACTCCAGTGAAGAATAAAAAACCACCAACATTCCCATCACCCAGAGAAAATATTTTATTCTGATGTATGTTTTTAATTGTCAGACACACATACAGAGTGAGTGTATAAACAGATCATATTTCAAAATACTAGGTTCATGCTTTACTTTATGTTGTTTTGCAAACTTTTTCCCCTGTCATTATTTTTCCAAATAGTTTCCCATTCTTAGTGGCAGAAAAGCCCACTGCACACATTTTCATACTTCATGTAACCAATCCCCAGTTGTTGGACACTTAGGTTGTTTCCAAGTTCCTAACGTTATAATTACATTTATGTCCATTTCTGGTTATTTCCTTAGGCTAAGCTCCCAGAGCGTAATCACTGTGTCAAAGGCACTAACACCTCTGCAGCACTTGACAAATACTGCTAAGTTGCCTTCGAGGGGGCAAGGTACACCTTTATACTTCCCCCACCCGATTCAACATCTTTCCCTTCTTCCTTTCTTTCTCTTACATTTGAAAAACTGCCGATGTTATTGGTAAAACAGTCTGGCAACATTTTCTTTTATATTCCTTTGATTACTAATGAGGCTGAATATTTTTCCCCATGTTTACCTGCCACTAAACATTGCGATTCTTGAAATGACCAAAAATGCCATTTTAAATTCCTCCTTCTCTTGGTTTAAACCCTGAGGTTACAGCTTTCAGGGCTGGAAAAGGTTAGTTCATAGCATTTAATTTCAAGAATACATTTATTTTGGACATACTAATGTTAAGAAGGACTAAAATAGAAAAGGCTCTCTTGATCCCATTCCGTTTCTTCCACCAGCTCGACAAAGGCAAGCAGAGCCAAAACATACCTAATACTTCTAAATTGGGGGTGAAAAGGAGATGGGAGAAATAAAGGGAAAAATGGATGCCCTGCTCCAACACCACAAAGTAATCAGAAGCTACATAAAAGCTCTAAGTACAAATTTAAAAGCTGCAAATATTTAAATTTGGGGTAACATTTGCCTCACACAATTCTCTGCCTTGCATTGTCATATAAGGTAGTGAAGAATACATACTATTCATGATCCTAGTTTCATAAATATGATAGCAGTATATATATATACACGCACACACACACACATACATACATATATACACACAATACATACATATGTACACATACATGTGTGCATGTATGTGTGTACATACATGTGTGTGTATATGTACACATACACACATACATACACACACATATATACACACACACGATATATATATATATATATGTATATATATATATGGCTTATCCACATTAAGAATAAACAAACTAGTGAATATAACAAAAAAGAGGCGGACTCACAGATAAAGAGAACAAGCTAGTGGTCACCAGTTGGGTGGGGGGCAGTATAGAGGGAGGGGAGCAGGAGGTACAAACTATTAGGTATAAAATAAGCTACAAGGATATATTGTACAACCCAGGGAATATAGCCAATATTTTATAATAACTATAAGTGGAGCATAAGCTTTAAAAACTGTGAACAACTATATTTGTACACCTATAACTTATACAGTATTGTACATCAACTAGACTTCAATTTTAAAAAAAAGGAAAAGACCAAAAAAAAAAAGAAGGAACGAACAAAGGTACATCCATCCATCATTACAGGACCAGCACGGCTATCCAGGGTGTGAGGCCTGTCCAGGTAAAAGGTGCTGGTCAGCCCTGCACTCCTGACTGCCCCTCCTCGGCCACCACTTCAGGTCCTAGTGAGCAGTTTTCATAAGGCTGAAAAAAGAGGTGCAAGGGCTGCACCCGTCACCTCACAAGTGCTAGGGAAGATCAAGCTGACACACACACACACACACTGTACAGCAGCTTTCTGCTTGATCTGAGGAAAAGATCAAGGAAACAGAGAAAGAGGAAAAGCACATCAATTTGGTAGAAGTCTTTAATATTTCTCAGAGCATCAGAAACATCCCTGAAGCTCAGGAAGATGGGCCTACCAAGGAACACATGAACTCTGGTCGGGGCTGGTCTGGAGTCAGGGTATCTGAGGGTAACAACAGCAACTGCCAGAGAACACAGCTGGACCCAGTCCAGACAGAGCTGCCTTGTAGGAAGACATTCCATCCCTAGGCAAACCTGCTTGTACACAAGATCAGCAACCAGAACATAGGTCTCAACTCCAAAGACCATTTCTTTCTACCATACGCATGTTGCTAATTTAACTGAAAAGAAGGTATTTGCCTGTAAAAATAAGAGCTTTAGACAAGGAAGGCAACAGTGTGGCTAGAACAGTCCTGCTTACTGGTTTGCTTTAAATTACTAAAAATATCAGAGCAGAAAACTAAGGAAGGGAACGTCTGTTCCTTCTTAAATACTTAGCTATAATATCACACCCTCAGGGACACCTCCTTTGGGCCCCAAGATTCGGCTGGATCCCCCTGCTCTCAGGTTCCTGAAATCTGTTACAGTTTTAATTAAATAATTGTTTGGTGATGGTCAATCTCCCTTATTAAACTCTAGGCTCACTGGGAAGAAAGACCATGTGGGCCTTGTCTGTTGCTGTTTCCCCAAAGCTGACATAGTACAGTCGGCCTACAGGTTCCACATCTGGGAATTCAACCAACTGTGGATCAAAATGTTAAAAAAATATTCCAGAAAGGTCCACAGAAAGCAAAACTTCAATTTGCCTCATCGGGCAGCTATTTACATAGTATTTAAACTGTATTTACAACTATTTACATTGTAATAGGTATTATAAGTAATCCAGAGATGATTTAAAGTATATGGGAAGATACGCAAAGTTATATGCAAATACTATGCCATTTTATATAAGGGATTTGAGCATCCTCGGATTCTGGTATTTTGTCCTCCACAGAGGCCGAGGGGTGACTGTACTAAGCTTAAACAGCCCATGAGTACCGAACGAATAAATGAGAAACTCACATTGCTAAATCTCTGCAAAGACAGTTGCTCTCTAATCTGAGTCATGAAATATCCCCTGTAGGGTGGGTATTATCTCTGTTTCACTAGTAAGAAAACTGCTTGGTCCCAGATCTCTTACAAGAGATAGTATAAAGCCTGCAGGTTATTCCCAGCTGAAATCCCCTTTAACTGTCTTCCAAGTGTTTTGCTCTGGACAAATGTGAGGTTTAAGACTAAACATATGAAAAACTATAGACAAAAGCCACTTCTCAACGAGGCCAAGGCTGACCACCGACCTTTTCCGCATTTATGAGGTCTGCACCCTCGGATAAACTATATAACCTACCTGTGCCTAATTTCCTTATCTGTAAAATGGGTCATCAACAGATATTTTCAAATAATGCCAGTATATCATGCCTTAAGTGCTGCAGAAGTTCAGAGAAGGGAGAAAATGAAACAAAGAAGGACACAACGCTTTGAACCAAATAAATAAGAGTAGAGGAGCAGCATAGGCAGGAATGTGACACTGGATGCAAAGTGGGGAGAGGGTAGGCCCTGGGCACAGTTTGCCTGAACTTCAGGATATCAGTTTGGGCGTATCTGGAGAGAAGGCCAGAGAGATCTCTTGACAGAAGGTTACCAATGCCAGGCTGAGCTGTTTACAATTAATTTGCCAGACAAGGAGTTTCCTCTTCTCTGAAAGAGGGATAATCACAGCTCCAGCTTAGGGTTGCACAAGAATAAAGGAGAGTCACACAAATAAAAGCACATAGTACACTCTACGGGACCTCTTTTTTATACTGGGTGGGGGATCAGTAGAGAGGACCACTATTTTCCATTCAAAGCCAAATAATTTTTTGATTGAAATATAACTGACTTACAATGTTGTATTAATTACTGCTATACAGCAAAGTGATTCAGCTATACATATATATATATATTCTTTTTTTATATTCTTTTCCATTATGGTTTATCACAGGATATTGAATATAGTTCCCTGTGCTCTACAGTAGGACCTTGTTGTTTATCCATCCTATGTATAAAAGCTTACATCTGCTAACCCCAGCCTCCCATTCCATCCCTCCCCCAACCCCCTGCCCCTTGGCAACCACCAGTCTGTTCTCTATGTCTGTGATTCTGTTTCTGTTTCATGGATATGTTCATTTGTGTCATATTTTAGATTCCACGTATAAGTGATATCATATGATATTTGTCTTTCTCTGTCTGACTTACTGCACCCTAGTATGATAATCTCTAGGTCCATCCATGTTGCTGCAAATGAATGCTGAATAATTTGAAGAAGAGTGGCGTTATTAATAGAGATGAGAAGCCTGAGAGGGCTTTTGCTTCTATCTGAGAAGGAATAAAACCCTGAATGAACATCTATTTACATACAAATATTAGATATAACTCATGAGGTTTTTCCTCTCATTAAAGAAGGTACCCCCAAACTTATAACTGCCAACATTCAGCTTAGTTCAAGCTTCTATATAAGGTGAAACAAAAAAAAAATCTTTACTCATATTTTTCATGTATTTAAACTGGCTTTGTCTTATATACATCCAAGAATAAAAGCATAAAATTTGATATTTACGAAATGTCTGAAAGTGATTGTAAAATTAAGTAATCTCTTCCCTACAATTTTCATAAAATAACCTTCAGTTCAGACCCACTCTAAACTACCATCATGTCTGAATCAGAATTGCTTTGAGTTAGTGAGATGTGGTTGTACTTAAAAACTAAAAATACTGAATCTGTTGTTTACCAATATAACCATTACTACCACCTGTATACAGGCGACTGATAATCAGTCCTAAACTCTGCAGTGCCAAAAATCTTCACCACCACCAAGCAGACAACCATCCTGGCACCATGAGCCCAAGGGCTTCTGAGAGAGAATACACTTTTCACCGCAGATACTGTCATTTAGAAAGTGATTTAGAAGGACAGTGCTTGCCCTTCCTGGCCCTCCTGCTATTTTCTCAGCATCCATTTTTAACACATCAGGCTGGGGTTCCACCTTCCCCAGCCCCCTAACTCACAGAAGTAATACAGAGCCTTAGCCTGAAATCCTCTATAAGGAATCAGATGCCCAGAAGCCTCAAGGTGGACCACGCTCTTTCCTGAAAAGCTATCACCATCTCAGGGCCCCCCTTGGGACAGACACAGGCTGGACTGTGTGACCTTCCTTCTGACTCCTTCTAAGGAGTTTAGAACCTTCCAGGGCATTTCCTGTCACAGAGAACGGTGCACAAACGGCCTGTCCAGTCCATGATCGCAGCCCCCGTGCGCAGCAGAATAAGTTCTTTCTGAATAACTGAATTACTCACTGGCATTTCTTCTGGTTCTATATAAACAGCATCTCTTCTCCTGGGTTCAAGACCTATCTGATGTCCGCAGTCTGATGTACTGTCTGATGTTACAGTACGAGGCTCTCTCCACCAAGAGACCATGAAATGCGAAGCAGAACGAAAGTCTGCAGGCCCGCAGCAGGCGTGCAACACTACTGAATTACCAACTGCGCTGGGCCTGGGGTCCGGAGACAGACTCCAGGCCCTGCACACGGGGATGACTACACTGCCGGGCGGCCCTGCTCCTCGCAAAGGGCTGCTGGCCTTCTCTGCCGCGTCCACCACCCCAGGCTACTGAGAGGTACGATGAGATGATGTACAGGGTAACGTGGTAAAGTACACAAATGTAAAGGACTAGGAGGGGGGAGGTGTTCCCCCCCGAGGGGCACAGGCTGGCTTTGTCACTTTTTCTATCAACGTGTGGGGTCTGGGGCACATGGTCCCCCCCTCCTCTCACCCCGACACACTCAGACCAGAGGGGAAACTGTCCTCAAGACCTCTGTCAGCACAGAGGGAACTGAGTCTTTACCTGAGCATTTTGTTATCCCATCTCAGAGAAATGTGCAGCTGCACGAGCCATCAGGAGCTGAGGGCAGTACCTCAACGCATCACTGATACTAAACCACATCAGAAACAAACGAAAAATAAGACAGCACAAGCAAACGGCGCTATGGCAACGACAGCCACCCCTGAACTGCCCTCAGAGATCCAGGGGCAGAGGTGACCCAACAGCAACCTGGCCGTCCCAGAGGCACCTGGGTACCAGACTCTAACCTCCCCTGACCTCTGCGGTGACATTCAACAAGCCACCTCGAGACTTTTCCTGGGAATAAATGTGCATCAGGGCCCACCAGCCAGTGCTGGTCGCCATGGAGACGTGTGCACACACACCTCCCTTCAACCACATGTGCACCTATACTTTTTAGCACAATACTTCTACTTTAGAGGAAGATTTGAAATTGCTCCCCACTGTCTGGAGCTCAGAGAAGCCCCCTTTGGAATCGGTCACCTGGCAGTTGTTGTCACCGCCACCTTGGACACAAGTAGCAGGTCTCAGGCACTGAGAGGACAGCAGGGGACAGACTCAAGGTCAGGAAGTGACAGGTACAGGTCTGAAAGAGGAACTCCTCCGAGCCCTGTTACACCACTTGACCGTGTGGCCCCAGATAAGAAGAGACGCCTTTCTGAGGGTCTTCATGCATCACCTAATCCCAAAAACAGACAGTGGGATGGATGGTGGTCATCCCGCAAGCAGATGCAGAAGCAGGCCTGGAAACATTAACTAAGCAGCCCAAGGTCACTGTGCTCACGTGCGGAGGAGCAGAGCTTTGAAATTCGGGTCCATCTGCTTCACGGCGAGGAAGAGGACAGTCAGATTCCATCGGCTCCAAACGTGCTGGAGAAAGAGATGCTGGAGGAAATGCACCTGGGGAGACAGACGAGGTGGGAACACAGGCCCGAGGTTCCGAGAGAGGCCTGGGCAGTCATCTCACCCAGAGACGGGGTGGGTGAACTCTGTTGTGAGGGCCCCCGACAGGCAGCTGGGGGCAGAGCCAAGAGGTCGAGGGAGCAAAGAGGTCCCCGAGAGGGTGGGTCTACGGGGCGGCCAGCAGGTAGGGGACGTGGGCTGAGCCTCAGGGATCTGCTGCCACGTTCCAGAGGCGCCAACAGAGAGAGTGGTTTGAGGGGAATCAAACCGCAAAGGTGGAGAAGCCAGGTCGCCCGCCGGTTCCTGCGGACAGAGAGGAGCGGAGGGCACACAGCAGCTGCCCGACTCCAGTCTCAGACACGGGGCTCCTGGCCAGCAAAATGGGGAAACGGGGAGACGGTGACACGACTTTCCGACCATGAAGCCAGATGTGTGTATTTACAAGGGTCACTGTCCTCTGGGCTCTGTTTAATCAGAGATTATAGCCTGACTGGGGCCTCGAAATCTCCTGGCTTTTTACTCAATGACAGTGAGTTCTTCTTATCAAAATAAAGACTTAGCAATCCTGTGTCACAATCCCTCTAAAATAAATCCTGCTGCTCCATTAAATCTGAAAGTCTGCGAGCCTGGAGCCTTTGGAGTGTGCCATCACAAAGCCTGGCGATTCAGGGGAAAGAGGAGGGAGTGGCTTATGGCTTGAGGAGAAAACCAAGGTCAAGGGGAAAGTTCACTGTAGCGAGTTTGGGTCTGATCTTTTTGTCTGGGACATCTGCGGGGTGGGAGGAGAGGCAGACAGAAGTAGGATGAAGGAGCGTGGATGCTCATGGCCGTCTTTGCTCAGAAGGCAGCACGGAGGGGACGCAGGGCTGAGGGGAGGCTGAGGGCGGAGGCTTCAGAACGCCGTCCCTGTCCACATCCACAGGGAAAGACGGAAGGGGCACCTGGAGGCGTGGGTGCAGACGAGGGAGAAGCCCACAGGCTGGGAGATGCCCCTTCCCACAGCAGAGGCAAGTGACAAAACCCCCAACATGAAACATCCTCAGCAAACAATGAACCCCGCATCCACGAGGTGATGCAGCCTGCAGTGGGCAGGGAAGACGGGAGGGTCACCCTGGCATGGAGAGGGGGATCCCGTCACGTATAAACACCATGAATGCAGGCCCGGCCAAAGACAGGATTCAAACACAAGGACTAGACAACCAGCCGTGAATAGAATGAGCGCGTGAAAAGAGATGCTGCCGGGCCGTGGTGAAATACTGAATGCTGTGACTTCAGGCTCGCTCTGTACATCATGCTGCTTCATTGAGGACTATTTACTGCTCAGGTAAAACAGGGCCCTGTGTGCCAAATGGGCTGGCTGACTGCCGGCTGCCTGATACCGTCCTGCTTAAAAATACCTGGGATTGTCAAGAAAGGCTCAGTATGAACGCGTGATCCCAGTCTGCATTTGCTGCCCCAGCTGTTCCTCAGGGTGTGCAGGGAAAAAAATAATAATGTGAAGTGGACATTTTTTGTTTTCAAAGGCACCGACTCATTTATCACATTATTCCAACACCCAGGGACTCGCCCAGGAGGCAGCCGGCCTTTGTAGACAAAAGACGTGATTCCTGCCCCGGCAGCCTTTCCAGCGTCTGGAAGGAAAAATGGGAACACACAGTGCAGGGCAGAAAGGCTGGCATGGCCTCTGAGTGGTGCATGGGGAAGGTGGGACACCGGCCCTTTGTCAAAGTCTTATTTTGAGTCTTGGTAACTTGTGCTGGGAAAAAATTTTCCCAGCCCAGAGGGTTTTCACCTAATTCCAGCCACAATTACAAAAATAACCTTTACGCCTCAGCTTTTCCTCCCCAGCAGAGTTGGCTCAATAAACACAAATATGCCCCGAGATATAAGATCTCCTGTTTTGGAAAAAAAAAAAAAAAATTCACCAGAAAGAAAGAATTACAGAAAAGCACATGTTAGGTTTCATACAGAATGAGAAGGGGGGGTGGAGGGAATGTGGACAGTTTGGCATTCTTTCTATTTGCCCTCCTCCCAAAATAAAATATATAGGATTTTGAAATGTCTACTTAAACCTCAGGATAACAGCAACTAAATATCGAAACCAAAAAACAATATTTGTATTCATCAGCTATTTTAACAGTCACTCAAAATTACCGCTCATTTTAATTACTCCCATTTAATATGGACAAAATCACAACTCCTGGTATTTATGCACCAAAATTCTCTAGGGAAATGAGGTCTTCCAATGGATCCAGGATGCTGTGATCCAGAAATGAAGGCTTCTGCTCTCCCCCAAGCTCCTCCATCTTCTGAGACCACAGACCCTTTCCCTCCCCTGAACTGCAGATAAGCACCTGGGGTCAGGGTCTCCCTGCAGGTGGATTCTGTGGGTCTGGCCCCGTGCTGCTCGTGACACCTTTATAAGTGTACTTCACCTTTCCAATTAGCATCTGTGACCGTCAGCTGAGATAAACATCCTCTCACACCACCACACCACACACGGTGTTTGCCAACTGACAGACCACAGGCTGGGGTGAGTCATTCAGACTCCTAAAGCCACGCTCTGTGGAACACAGACAACAGAGGACAGGGCGCAGGGCCGGGGGTGGGACAATGTGTTCTCCACAAGTGCAGGGAGAAGCCTCCTGGCCCAGATGAACTCGCCAGAACGCTGACGGTCAAGAGTTCCCACCAGCCCCTCCCAGGGCACATCCCTAACCCGGGGCCAAAAAAAACACTGAGGATCCCAGAGGCTGGGGATTACCAAATTTCACAGAACAGAAGAATCACTCGGAGCGCTTACTTGCTGAAGGGCTGGGCCCACTCCGAGCCAATGGATTCACAGGGTCTAGGGTCTGGAGAAGGCATCTGCATTTTAATCCAACTCTCCTGGAGATGCAGAGTACAAAGGGTCTTCAAGCCCCCAAGAAACACTGAGGCATTTAACCTAATTGGTTCTCAGCCCTGAATGCACATCAGAATCACCTGGTGCCATCATCGCCCGAGATTCCAGTAAGTCAGCCTGGGTGGGATCCAGGAAGAAAGACAAATATCATATGATATCACTTCTATGTAGAATCTAAAAAAAATGATACAGATGAACTTATTTACAAAACAGAAGCAGACTCACAGACACAGAAAGCAAACTTACAGTTAGCAAAGGGGAAAGGGTGGGGGGAGGAGAGGGATAAATTAGGAGCTTGGGATTAATAGATACACACTACTATATATAAAATAAATAAACAACAAGGTCCTACGGTATAGCACAGGGAACTATATTCAATACCTTGTAATAACCTATAATGGAAAAGAATCTGAAAAAGAATATATATATTTTTATATTTATTTACATATATATTTTTATAACTGAATATATATTTATATAACTGAACCACTTTGCTGTACACCAGAAACTAACACAACACTGTAAATCAACTATATGGCATTAAAGAAAAAACAAAACAAAACAGGGCCTTCCCTGGTGGCACAGTGGTTGAGAATCTGCCTGCCAATGCAGGGGACACAGGTTCGAGCCCTAGTCTGGGAAGATCCCACATGCCGCGGAGCAACTAGACCCGTGAGCCACAATTACTGAGCAAGCGCGTCTGGAGCCTGTGCTCCGCCATAAGAGAGGCCGCGATAGTGAGAGGCCTGCGCATCGTGATGAAGAGTGGCCCCGGCTTGCCGCAACTGGAGAAAGCCCTCGCACAGAAACGAAGACCCAACACAGCCATAAATAAATAAATAAATAAATTTAAAAAAAAAAAAAAACAAAAACAAACAAACGAAAAAACCCTACCTCAGGTGAATATAAGATGCAGCCAGGTCAGGGCCCGCTGATGATGAGGCCCTGGCTGTGCTGGTGTGGTACCCAACTTACCCGACAATCACTCACAGCTCCTGTCCACTATCCACCTCCAGAGTAAAGCTATTTCTGCTCTTAGACGGAAGCCCAGCCTACAACACGTAAGGCTGCGTGTGCTGAGGGCTTGCTTGATCAGACTGCTTCAAAGGGAGCCAGAACAGTGATGGGAGGTAAAGTAAAGCTGTCTTGTTGTTCGGAAGAAGATGGGGACAAGAGTAGGGGAAAGAGGCAGGGTAAAGATGGAAAGGGGGTCTGTTTGAATCTAATTAACAGCCTCCTTCCCATTTTTAGATAAAATCAATTTTTAAGAACTCCCTCTACCTGTAATACAAGTACACTTTTTCAACATTAACCCTAAAAAGAAAAGAGGTTAAACTAGAAAACGGAGTGCAAAAGTATTCTAAAAAGGGCTCAAAAACATGTTTATGCTATTCCAAAAAATACTGTAGAAAAAGAGCTTAAGGGCTTAAATATATAAGCTGTCCACTCACAGATGAAAAGGTATATTAGTAACAATTTCAGGTGTACAGCAAAGTGATTCAGATATATAGATATATACAGACAGATTCTTTTTCAGATTCTTTTCTCTTATAGGTTATTACAGAATATTAAGTAGAGTTCCCTGTACTATACAGTAGGTCCTTGTTTGTTATCTATTTTATATACGGTAGTGTGTACCTGTTAATCCCAAACTCCTAATTTATCCCTCCCCCCGTTTCCCTTTGGTAACCATAAGTTTGTTTTCTATGTCCATGGGTCTATTTCTGTTTTCTATATAAGGTCATTTGTATCTTTTGTTTTTCAGATTCCACATATAAGTGATATCATATATTTGTCTTTCTCTAACTTACTTCACTTAGTATGATTATCTCTAGGTCCATCCATGTTGCTGCAAATGGCATTATTTCATTCTTTTTATGGCTGAGTAGTATTCCATTGTATATATGTGTATGTGTGTGTGGGGGTATATATATATACATCTGTGTATCTGTGAGATAGATAGACAGATATATCAATCACATCTTCTTTATCCATTCATCTGTCAATGGACATTTAAGTCGCTTCCATGTCTTGGCTATTGTAAATAGTGCTGCCATGAACACTGGGGTGCATGTATCTTTTCAAATTATGGTTATGGTTAGGTTCTTAAATGAGTGGCTCCTGGCCTCAATTTAATTTACATGAGTTTCCCCGGAGATTAAAATGCAGACTCTGGGGATCCTGCTCTGGGAATTCTGAACGTGTAGTCCTTGGGGAGGGTGGGAAATATGCAATTTTAACAAAGATTCTGACGCAGGTGGTCCCAGAGCCCACCTGGAGAAACACTGCTCCAAGTGAAGGAAGGAAGACCAAAATCCAAAGTCTAAATTTCCGGGTAGAAAGAATTCTTGCTCCCATCATACCTGAAATCCCCTTTCTCTGTGGTCTGATGGTCAGCAGGACATTCTGATTTGCTGGACTTTGTCATCTTTTTCTCCATCCTCCCTTTTAAACCTACAAGCATGGTTTTGCCCACATGGTTTGTAGGCCTCTGGGGATAGACTGTAGCTTGTCGTTTCTTGGACAGGATTCTTCCTTCTGCTCTATCTGTGATAACATCCCAGTTCCTGACGTGCAGAGAAAGCACAATAAAAGTTTCTCGAAGTTCCTATGTGCTTCTTTTCAAGAACTTAAAATCCGTTATAAAGATCACACCTTATAATGCCATGGAAGTGCTAAACCTCACATTTCATTGATTCTCTGCCAGCCATCTACCAGTTTCTGAACTGATTAATTCACATAATTCAAGAAATCTGCACCTAAGGCTGGATAGAGGGGCTGCAGACCCTGCACCTTGTTACAAAGCACCATTCAGAGAATAAGCGCTCCTACAAATCAAAAAGTGACAAAAACAGGGGCTCTCCTCTTGTATCCAGTTTCTCTCTGAAGTTAAAACGGAAGCAATGGCCCCAAGGGCAAAGCATAAGACAGCACCCTATTCATTCACGTGCCCATATATCAGACTATTTATGCAGCTAATACTTGGTGAACCCTGGCGACTTATGTCAGGCTGTGTGGCAGAAGCTAAGGAGGCAAAGGTGAGTAACAGAGGCATGCCCTTTGCCCACAGTGATCTCAAAATGCAGTGGGGAAAAGAGGTGTCATAAAAATAAGCCCCGTGTAGTGTGACACCCAACACGGGCAACCTCACCAGGGCGGGGAGAGTCTGCAAGTGGGAAGGGCAGGTTGATGACTTAAACTTTGCCTCCATTGACTTTTTTTTTTTTTAACATCTTTATTGGAGTATAACTGCTTTACAGTGGTGTGTTAGTTTCTGCTTTATAACAAAGTGCATCAGTTATACGTATACATATGTTCCCATATCTCTTCCCTCTTGCGTCTCCCTCCCTCCCACCCTCCCTATCCCATCCCTCTAGGTGGTCACAAAGCACCGAGCTGATCTCCCTGTGCTATGCGGCTGCTTCCCACTAGCTATCTATTTTACGTTTGGTAGTGTATATATGTCCATGCCACTCTCTCACTTTGTCACAGCTTACCCTTCCCCCTCCCCATATCCTCAAGTCCATTCTCTAGTAGGTCTGTGTCTTCATTGACTTTTTATAATGAACCATATGCTGCTTTCCTAATTACAAAAAAAAAAAATCCCAAGGTGAAATAAACTTGGAAATACAATGGGTAAATGCAACCATTAAAGGATCTTAGAAGGAGGAACACCGTCTGTGGTCCTCAACACTTAACATGGAATAACCAGGCTTAAAATGCCAGAGTCCACTCTCGTCCCAACCATCGCTGACGACGAGACTCCAGAAAAAAGAATATTGGTGACTGGTTCCCCCCACCTTTTGCCTTCTGGCTGTGCCTGAGACGGCTCATTCCCATGCCAGACACCCATCAAACCCATACACATTATGACCCAACTTATGAAACTCCCCCATTAATTATATCATGGTCAGCCGTCCAAGACACACATCACGTCAGGGTCGCTCCCGTGCCTTAGAACTGGCAGATCCAGCAGGAAATCGTGATGGCTGTTGTTTCCTCCCGGAATTGGGGGCTGCAGGTGTTTTTCAAGCACTTCTCTCATCTCGCAAAGAGAGTCCGGAGAAACGCACAAAACGACAAGCAATGAATGCCATAAACCACTCTGGCGTCGCTTCTCCGGTCACAGATGACCTCCCAGATGCCAAATCAGCCCACGTTTACTGCCCATCCAGCCCCTTTTTCCAGGCAGCCTTCCCGGATGTGCTTCCCACATCTGGCTCCCAGGCAAGGTCTTGGGATGCTCCTGTTTCTCTGCCTGCTCCTTCCCAGCCTCTGTCTCAGGTTCCTTTTCATCAGTCCTTTCACGACAGTGCTCCCCAAGGTCCTGCCTTCCCGCAGCCGTGCCTGGACCGTCTCATCTGTGGTGACAACTTCATCCATGATCTGCAAGCGTTAGCTCCACCCATGAGGTCAGTCCTCTGGGGAGCCTGACATGGTGGCAGTCGGCCACACTCTCGCTCGGCTTGTCTACGACACCAGCCAGCACTGCTGAGCAGCCCTCCCGCCGCTCCTTCTTGGATCTTCCTCTGCTCTGCCTTAAACCGTGACGCACCTGCACGCACCTGCCCTTCATTCTCGCAGCCCCAACCATCCCCTCCACAAGGATGCCTCCCAAACCTTCACCTCCCCTGAGCCTCAGACCCTGATACTCAGCTGCCCACCGAACACCTCCACTGGGATCTTCCAAAGGCATCTCCCCCTCATCTTTGCCCTCAGTCCTGTCCTGTCTTGCATCTCCCGTCTCCCCACGGTGGGAAGTGGGAGTTTATCCCAGTCGCAGACCTCTCACTCGCCCTTCCCTCCACATCCAACACATCCCCTCCCCATCTGTCACCCACACGCCTGGTCCAGTATCTCCCTTTTTCCTGCTCCCCCTCCAGTCTCTCCATTACCCACATGGATGCCTAGCCTCCTGCCTCCAGGCTGCCCCCATTCAACCCCATGCTCCCTGCTGGTGCCGGGTGACCTGGGAGTCACTCCCCGGCTGGACACCCTTTCACAGCGCCAACCCTACCCCCACCCCCCGGGTTTCAAGAAAACACTCCCTAGCCGAGCCCACAGGCCCCCGTGATCCCGCCACCATCCACCTCTCTCCAGCCTCATCTCTTGCCATGCGCTACAGTAATATCTTGCATTTCCCAAATTTCAGACCTTCAGACACACACACACACGCTGTATCATCTGCCCAGGCACATCCTTCTTGCATTTCTTTGTCTCTACCTGCAACTTGTTCCTCAGAGCTTGAGTAAATGTCATCTTTCCCAGGAAGCCTTCTTAATACTCTTCCCTTCCCCAGGAATGATGGAGACCCCACCCCACCCTGGGCTCCTTCAGGCACACCTCTGACACCGTCCTGTCATCACAGATGGACCTGGTCCTTTCATTCCTGTCCCCTAAATCCCTTGAGAGCCATCACCAATCTACCACTAGCCAGCTACCACTGGCTCCTAGCACAGAACTCGAATACCTGGTGCTAGTTAAAAAATTCAGGAAATGAATACAACTCATTGTAAAACTCTGTTCCTGCTCCCTTGTCCCTTATCTCAGTGAAGTGTGCGTTCCAGCCAAGACTTCACCAGTGCTTTGTTGGGCCTTTCACAAGGAAATACTCTGCCGTTATTTAGAACACTTATTTGAGTTACTCTCTTCCCATCTGGATCCCTGAGGAAGGTCAGAACAGTTGCCAGCACAGTCAAGAGGCATTTTAGAAATAAGAATAACTACAGCTGGCTGCAGGGAAGGTCTCCAGAAGACCAGAGCATCTGCTTAGGAAATGCCAACGAGCTACAGGGAGACCTCCTTGCCATGGTCCAGTGGGTCACATATAAAGGCTGAATGGTCCACGAAAAAAGCCCAAGGCAGGGACCTTGATAAGAAGGTCTGACTTATGGATAAAAAAGATGTGGTACATACATATAATGGAATATTAGCCATTAAAAAGAATGAAAGAATGCCATTAGCAGCAACATGGATGGACCTAGAGATTATCATACTAAGTGAATTAAGTCAGATGCAGAAAGACAAATATCATATGATATCACTTACATGTGGAATCTAAAAAAAAAAAAAAAGATACAAATGAACTTACAAAACAGAATCAGACTCACAGACATAGAAAACAAATGTATGGTTACCAAAGAGGAAAAGTGGCGGGGGGAGGGATACATTAGGAGCTTAGGATTAACATATGCACACTACTATATATAAAAATAGACAACCAACGAGGACCTACTGTATAGCACAAGGAACTCTACTCAGTATTCTGTAATAACTTACACGGGTAAAGACTCTGAAAAAGAATGGATGTATGTATACGTGTAACTGAATCACTTAGCTGTACACCTAAAACTAATACAACATTGTAAATCAACTGTAGTCCAATACAAGATAAAAATTAAATTTGAAAAAAGTTTCGAAGGCCCGAGTTAGGTGAGGGAGGGAGGAACACCCGTGACCCACTCAGTTCCCGGGGTGCCTGCTGCCGCCCCGACTTAGTTGAGGCCTCTGTGGTGTTACTTGGGGCTCCCCCACCCCACTCCCCAGCTCCAGGCCGCCTTTTGCTGGGGACGCGTGTGGAGTCATTGGCACCTGGCCCTCCCATGTTTGTCTACCTTGCTCAGGCCCCCTTGTTCCTCTTGGTCCACCACTCATCCACCCCACTGAATGGAGGAAGCCTATGCTTTCACATCCTGCAACGCCATCAAACAAAGGGTGAAGAGCAAAGTTAAACACTCCAGGGCATCAACCCTTAACGTGCAATGGCACTTCCACTGAGCACCTTCACAAACAAAACATATGTTAGGTAAACACGGAGCTGATTGCTTCACAGAACCTTAACAGCAGCGGAGCACTAGGGCTCGGTCTGCTTCTGCCCACGTTCTTTCCCGTGGACCTCTCTCTGCAGCCGCATGGCCCTGGGGGTGGCTGTGTCTCCCTGACTGATTTCAGCACGAGAATCCTAAGTCAGGTAGAGACTTCTAAACTGCTTACTCACCTCTTACCTCACTCTGTCTGGCTGCCTTTAACTTATCACATCCTCTGGAAATGTCTCCATCTTGTTGGTTATCTACACCAATCCTACCTTTGAAACCTATAGCTAGCTTCCTGTTGGTATTAAAGTTACAGATCAATTCGTGTTTTCTCCAGAAAGACAAAAAGGCAAGAGTTATTGATGAATCTGCCTTGTTAAAACAGTTAAATGTTTAACAATAAAGGTTTGGGAAATGTTCGCAAACCTATGTGAAGTGAACGAAAGCAAGACAGAAATATCTATGTGGTGCATAACCCCAATTTTTGTGAAGCAGGTTATGAAAAGGAAAAAGATAAAGAGAATACATAAAAACATTACTGATGACTATTTCTGGGTAGTAAGATATACAATTTTTCTACTGAGGAGACAGAATTGTGATTTGGAATCTAACAAACCTGGATCCACTGCTCACTCACCCTGCCACCAAAGACAAGGTTTTTAAACCTGAGACTCGGTTTTCTCACCTGTTAAAAAGGGGGATGCAAATTTCCTTCTTGGAGGTGGTTTGACGGTTAAAGGAGATAACACACGACGCGCTTGCTTGGCCTCACAGCTCGTACACAGTAAGCCCTCAGTAAGTATTCTGAGGATAAAGATTCACACTGTTCTCTTGGTTTTTCAACAGTGTTTCTTTACATTTCCTTATTATTAATTCTCAACAAGCAACATGTGCTTTAAAAAACATAAGCTGGAAAAGAAATGATCCTGATAATTCCTTGCTCTACCCTTCCCCAGTCTTCTCAAGGACAGGTCAAATGGAATTCACTTTAAGTACAGCGAGAAAAAAGAAAAAAAAAGGACACCAGCTAAATTGGGGCTACTCTATGTTGCAAAGAAGAATTTCCCAGAGGGAAGCCTGCTGGCTAGCCCAGGCAGAGCCTCAGGTGTACTCCATGGGTGAGAGGAATGCTGGTGGGTTAAGCAGGTGAGTCATCCAGTTGCCAGGTCAGTGGCAGTGTGCTCAGAGAAGATAAGGCTATGAAAAGGTGTGCCACGCTAAGAAAATTCACGTGGGACCAGTGATCAATCTGTATGCCGATGGAGCCAGGTACTAATGTCAACGTGTCAGCGTATCACCTGTCTTCAGCATCCTTATCGAGAATTAAATGCCCCATCACAGTGCTTGCAGAATATTCACACTCTGAGAAAAGAACATGGGATGATCTTAGCCACTGGCAGTTAGAGACAAAGTCCTCTCCATAGGAGAGGGCCACACCTACTTCCAAGGGACCTGGGACGTTCACGTTGTCTAATCTCTTTACTCTTCTTTCAAAGGTAGAGCCCCATACAGTCTTCATTTTTGGCTTTCCTTGTTCTACCCTTCTGGCAACACACCGGTCTTTTGCCAAGACGGCACAACGATGACCTTAGAAGGGTCACATAAGAGCGTCCCAAGAAAGCCCTACTTTCTTTCGTTAGATGATATTTCCTTTTTGGCCATAAAAGATGGACAAATCACCTCATAGGGTGGACCACTTCTACTGGTGGTTGAATTCATTCACTAGGTAGAATTTCATGAGTTTAAATCTCTTAGGATGACTTTCTCCTATTTTCATCTCCAAATGCAAAGAGTACTTAGTCATAAATATTGCCTATATTCTTTCTCTCAAAATAGACTACAGCTATCAGCCCTACCTTTATCATGCTCAATGTTCCCCAAGTAATGAAAAGTGCCACCCCTCTGGGTTTCTTATTTCAGCTCCATCACTAACTGGAAATACAACTTGGAGGCATACCACAACTTCTTCAAGCCCCAGCTTCCTCATCCTCATCAGTCATCCTGAGATGCTTCTACCCAGCTCCCAAGATTGGTGTGTGGATTAGATAAAATACAGGTGTGATGAAACAGCACAATGCCTAGCATAAGGCACACAGTATCTAGACATCACTTCAGGTAGAAACCTCCCTCACCTGTGTCACTCTAGCCTTCAGACGTGCTCGTGTCCTCATCCCTGCCCTGCATACTTATTCTCACAGCCCTAGTGCAGATCCTCATGACCCAAAACAAAGGACAATAATAGGGTTAATTCCAGCAGCCAACACTGAGTGTTCATTACGTGCAAGACACGGTTTTAAGCCCTTTACACACACAGCCTCTATTAAGAGTCACAATACCATTTCCCAGATGAAGAAACTGAGGCACAGAGAACTGAAATAACTTGTCCAAGATGGTGAGCCCTGTCCTGAAAATCTTTCAGGACCCCATGTTCCCCAGAGCAAGTGCCTCAAACATCCCTCATACATAAAACTCTCATTTTCAAAATATACTTTAAACCACTTTCTAAAAATTCAAATTAAAAAAAATCATGCGTACTTGCACAGGTTTTATGCTAACTGTTAGCAAATGGGTGGCCAGGCATCATGTCGATCCGTGTCTGGGTTTACACATTTCTGTGCAGATGTGGAAAGGAGGCTACCCTTCCTCTTTGGGGGCACACATCTGAATTTCCTACAAATGGGTCACTCACTGGAAGGTTGTGACAGTGCAACAGAATCGTGTGTGTGTCTGTGTGTGTGTGTTTACTAGGCCTGTATGTGATCAGTGACATAAAACCGTACAATTCCAGGATTCAATTAAATGCCAGTTGGGGCAGCTGCTGCTCACGCCTTACCAACAGCTGGATTTCTCTTTTTCTTGTGTAAATAGCTAACTGCACTTCCCACCTCCTTTCAGTTAAGTTGGGGACATGAAACTGGCCAACAGAACATGGATGGGGATGATGTAGGCCACTTCTCAACACAGCCCATAAAAATCACCCAGGCACAAACCCTGCTTTCCCCTCCCACAAGGACCCTGGTGGCCGCTAGTTGAAGCAACATGTGCATCCAAGGAGGAAGATATATATATCCCTGAATATATAGAACAGAGCCTCTCACAACCCACCTCCCCATTCCACACACCCCCACCAAACACACACACACACACACATACACACACACACATGGGAAGGGACTGTAAATTGATCAGCAATAAAATTTCTCATTCTGTTGAGCCCTTGAGAATTTTTTAGCCGCACAGCACGGCTTGTGGGATCTTAGTTCCCCAACCAGGGATTGAACCCAGGGCCACGGCGGTGAAAGCGCCGAGTCCTAACCACTGGACCACAAGGGAATTCCCTCTTCTCTGATTTTGGATGAATCTTAAAATTTTCAGTGAGTATCCAACAGACAAGCACTGAGATATCTGCATTTTTAATGATATCATTGACTCCATAAATGTATAACAAACATTTGAAAAAATTTTCCAACAAACAACAACTCAGCTGAGGAATCCACTCGTTAACTCCCTCCAAATTTGCAACTCAAGTATGAGAATTGTTAAAGACTGCATGATTTCAACTTCAAACCAAAAATCCCCATTATGCTCTCAAGTCTCTTTCAAATCAGTTACACTGTAACTGACACCTCTCTGTGTACCCTGAGCACTTTATTTGTATAACTGTATAAGCCATTAATGTTAAATTACTTACATATGTCTGTTGTGCCTGTAGAATTACCTCCTTAAGGGATAGAAGAATTCAGCAAAGAGCCTTACACAAACACAGTAAGTACTCAATAAACGATGCTTGAACTAAAAAAAATAATAATTATGAGCTATAGTTGATAACCACAAACAGTAAAAAAAAAAAAAAAAAATGGCCTGGATCCAAGGCTTTTTCAAACTGAAAAGACGTAAGAATCAAAATTTATTATTAGCTTGGAGCAGGTGTGTTAGATTGAGGATATATTCAATACTTAGAAAGCCAATTTGAAAACCAAATCCTTTCTGGGCTTCCCTGGTGGCGCAGTGGTTAAGAATCCGCCTGCCAATGCAGGCGACACGAGCCAGGGTTCGAGCCCTGGTCCAGGAAGATCCCACATGCTGTGGAGCAACTAAGCCCGTGCGCCACAACTACTGAGCCTGCACTCTAGAGCCCGCAAGCCACAACTACTGAAGCCCGTGTGCCTAGAGCCTGTGCTCCGCAACAAGAGAAGCCACCGCAAAGAGAAGTCTGCACACTGCAAGGAAAAGTAGCCCCCGCCCGCCACAACTAAAGAAAGCCTGCACACAGCAAAGAAGACCCAACGCAGCCAGTTAATTAATTAATTAATTTATAAATAAATAAATAAATAATAAAATAAAATAAAATAAAAACCAAATCATTTCTATATATAATCCTGTAGTTTCAGTTCTCAGTCCTGCTCCTCAGTCCCCCTTTCCTCCTCGGCTTCTTCATCCTTTTCTAAGACGTGTCTTTTCTAGCTTAATAAGCTCAGAGCATTGTTTCTGGTCATGGCAGCATATTGCTGTCACCATTCTTACGGAGAGATGCCATCCAGCCCTCAGCTGCCTGGAGGCTTAGCATCTCTTGGCTCCAGCCCAAGTCACGTGACAAAACAGGTGACCTCAAAATCAAAAATGAAGCGCCATGGCCACTCACCCTCAACCACTTTTACAGCTGGAAACTGTCAACCTGATACCAAGGAAAACAGCCTAATTAGAAAGTGAGCAGAGACTGTCATTCCACATGTTGGGTTTTTTTTTTTTATTACTGAAGTACAGTTGATTTACAATGTGTTAATTTCTGCTGTACAGCAACGTGAATTCTGTTATGCATATCTATACATTCTTTTTCATGTTCTTTTCCATTATGGTTTATCAGAGGATACTGACTATAGTTCCCTGTGCTCTACAGTAGGACCTTGTTGTTTATCCATCCTGTATAAATAGTTTGCATCTGCTCATCCCAAACTCCCAATCCATCCCTCCTCCACCTCTATCCCCCTTGGTAACCACAACTCTGTTCTCTATGTCTGTGAGTCTGTTTCTATTTCATAGATAAGTTCATTTGTGTCATATTTTAGATTCCACATATAAGTGATATCGTACGGTATATGTCTTTGTCTGGCTTACTTCACTTAGTATGATAATCTCTAGGTCCATTCATGTTGCTGCTAATGGCATTATTTCATTCTTTTTATGGCTGAGTAATATTCCCTGTGTGTATATATGTATATATACACATACCACATCTTCTTTATCCATTCATCCATCGATGGACACTTATGTTGCTTCTATGTCTTGGCTATTGTGAATAGTGCTGCTATGAACATAGGGGTGCATGTATCTTTTCCAATTAGAGTTTTCTCTGGATATATGCCCAGGGTTTTGTTTTACTTCAGGAGAAACCACTACAATTATGTGCCTTCATCTTAGCCCATTCTGTGTAAATCCAACACAGTTTTGGAAAATTCATCACCCAGCCACAGAGCAGTGCAGGACTGAGTGAATGACTGAATGGGGGAGGGGTGGAGGGAGGATGGGTAGCTACTGAAAATCTCTAAGCATTTAGAGAACCCAGGACTGACTGAAGTTCGTACTGACCTAAAAAATATATTCAGAGGTGTTGACCTCAAACTCAGGGCACCATCTCTATTACAAACCTGCTAATTAAAGAGAAGACAAGAGAGAGGAAGTTACATAAACCTACAATTTATTCAGCACAGCCACAATTTTTCTGGTAAGAGGAAGAGAACCATATGAATTAATAAAGAGTAACAATAGTTTACTCTTTTATACTTTTTTTGAAATTGCCATCTGAGGCAGATTTTGAGTACTATAAAATTATCAGTGTCCTGGTTTATTTACCTAAGTTGGCCTTAAGTAATGCATGGCTGTTTTTGAAAACTGATCCAGTTGAAAACGTGAAACCACTGGTCTGAGGATACACAAAATGACAAATTCTGAAAGAGTTCCAAAATCATTTTGAGCAGAGGCATTGCTGTCAAAATTTCCCTTCGGACTTAACAATTTGCATCATTAATTTGTGATAGATTTTCAGGTTTATCTGATAAAATATCATGGATGTTTCTTTATGGTACAAAAAAAAAGGAAGGAAGGATCTGTTTGCATAGTTTATTCCAACTCTTTCAGTGTTTAAAATGATTCTCATACATCCTCATATCTAAACAAGGCTCCTCGAAAAAAACTGTTTGTAGCATGGAAAGGTGATTAGAAAATGTCACAGACATCAAATTTCTTTCCACCTCCACTTTGAAAATAATTATTATTATCTGTAATTAAAATGTGAGTGGAAGGCAATTATATGTTTTCTGTGATTAACCCCTCTCCCTCACAAAAGAACAGGTAAAAAGTTAAGACAGAGAAAGGACCTGTGATAGGAAAGTGGCAGTACTTGTAAAGGCAACCAAGCCAGGTCTGGGGTAGAAACCGTCAGCTCTCCACCCACAAGGCAGAGTGGCACTGCGGGGCTTCTCTTTGAGGGGTGTCTCCTGTACCATTTTCACAGTGACTGTGACAAAGAAACTCACCGACTGATAACACAGATTAAGTCTAGCACTGGAGCGGTGTGCTAGGCAGAGCACTAAGCCTGGGCCCGAATTAGGCAGAGACAGAGAAGGGAACAATGGCCTGACTGTGGAAAGTCTCAAGTCTGCGTGGGCGAGAACTGGCCTCTACCACACTTCTGTTGTGGGTGTATGTAGTTATTACCCCCCAAAAAACACTAACTGTTCATAACCAAGAAGGAGGACTTCTAGGCACACTGGATGCCTTGCTTGCCAGAAAGAGCTGTTTTTCAGGGCACACTCAGAAGCACCAAGACTTGCTGTAATACAAGGGCATTTCAGCAGGCTTCAAAATTGATCTTAGATTTCATTAAACAAACCCACTGACACAGACCACAGACACTGATCCCCATCTTGCAGCTGTACAGAGGGCGACTAATCCAAACATTTAATCCAAGTCTAGCCTCTCGACTTTGTGGAACGATGATCCTGCTGGTGGATTGGATAAGCTGTCCATCTGCTAACTCTGAAGCTCTGCCCCAGTGCCAGTGAGGGTTTTGTACTAAAACTATCTTTTAGTTTCTTGTTCACTCAAGTTTGCAAAGTAATTCGCCAGAATGTGCAGTCTCTGGCCATGTTTGTTCCGCATGCAGTATTATTTGCCCCATAAGAAAATTAAACTCATGACCTCTTTGGCTGTGCTAATACTAAGAGCGTTTCCTTAACTTCATCCATCCCTGTTCTACCTTCACAATTTTTGTCATCCTGGTAGAGCACCTGTGTTCTTTATTATTTACCTCACTCTTTTATATCAACTTTGTTGAGTAAGATTTATTTTTAAATCACTAACATGAATAGAAAACTATTATCATCACCAGATATAAAAGATAAATATAACAATCAATACAATATAGTGCTATTAAGTTTTACAGAAAGCAACCTAAAGGGAGTAAAAATTTTTTTAAATAAAAAGGAAAGAGGATAACTTCCTCACTCTGATTCAATATTAAAAATTGCTGTTTTGCAGTACCACTTAAAATCTTCTCTAGCAGTGCTGGTGGCGTATGCCTTACATTTTGGGGGAAAAAAACTGAACTAAACAGATAATGATACAATACTGTGATGTAAGTCGAATTACAGCATAGACTATAAAATTCAAATTACTAACCCTCTGGGCAGGACTCATGATGCACTAAGAAAGTCTGCCCTAGATTTGTGGAGAGCAAGATAGTACTCTGGGGTAGTACCTCTTCTCGCATATCCAGAAAGCATTTGTCTCCAAGAGCTAAGAATCAGTGAGCAGAGAAAACAGACAAAAAGTCCGGGCATGAAAGCGGATGCGCTTCACCACAGAAAACTGCATCAGACCTTAACTTGAAGCCTATAGTACTATCTCCCTCCCTTGAGCAGGGAACATTAGGAAACGTCTAATTTTGCTCCTGGAATCAAAGCCAACTTGAACTTCAGTCAGCTCTAGCCTCTTACCCTTTCGCCAGGAATATCCTGGAGGTTTCCCACCTTCCACATGGGCAGGTGCGGGACCAAGAGAAACAGCCAATCTGGGCTCAAAACCACAGGAAGCTGCTGAGGGGCTGTTGGGAGCAGGCTTGGGGGTGGGGACAGCTAAGATCTTGCCCCTCATGGCATCCCTGGGGAGCTTCTTAGCAATGCAGCATCTCCAGACCCACCCCAGACCTACTGCATCAGAATCTACATTTTAACAAAATCCAACGGTAATTCATGGCACGGTCAAGTTTGACAAGCACTGATCCAAAGGGCTTGAGTGGTCTGACACCAACATCTCGCTCGCCTCCCTCCTCCATGGGCAAGCGACACTTTCTGGAAAATCAGGAACTGAGGAAGCCAACAAAGGTCTTACCACAACAGTGGCCAGCGCTGGCCGTGGCCCTGCTACAACCCAGGGACTGGGCAGGAACAGCCTCTGATCACAGAGAGGGCTGTCTCCGCTGGGGCTGCAGAAGACACACGGGGCTCCAGACATGAGCCCCAAACCCTTACAAACACCTGCATCCACGCAAAGTGCGGGTCCTCCCACTGTCTCTCAGGCTGCAGACTCTGTAACTTTGATTCACCTACTCAGCTGCCTAGGAAACTCACATTAATGGGATTTTATCGGCCAAAGGAATGAGCCAGGAGACATAGGGAGATTTGCCTGACCTGGAAACAGCTCAAGACCCACGTTCCTGTTGGTTATAGTAAAACCATGACCTTGTTCTGCTCTGTCATCTGTGCAGTTTTTTCACAACCACAAAGAAAGCCCCCTCTACCACCACCACCCCCATTCCCACCACACACACGAGCCAGAGCAAGGTTTTGCCAATAGGCGAAGGGTGAGGTTAACTCCCCCAGCATTTCTACAAGAGCCTGATTAAAAGGGAGCAGATCTGCAGGATCCGTCACAAAAGTCCAACATCTGCAGAAGGAGAGGTTGAAAATGAGGGGGGCAGAAAAGGAGGGTAGGCATCCCAGGGAGATAAAACACTGTGTGACCTGACGCGACTACAGTGCAAGCTCACCTCCTCTTATCAACATGCTGGAAGGTATAAATGGACACATGGAAAGAGGCACGTAGCCCTTCTCTCTTCCTCTGAATATTTGAAAAGACACAGCTGATGTGGAATCTGGTAAAACTGGCTGCTGACCATGCTGAATTCCCACAGAGCATCTCTTCCCATCAGAGTCAATAATAGGACTGCAACCTTCAAGCTCTATGCGTTCTATGCTCCCAGATAATTAAAGCCAATACTTCTCCCCTTTCTCAAGTATTTCTGGACCCCTGCTTCTCTTCCTGCCTAATGCCAATTTCAAAATGACTATTTGATTTCTTGGGATTGTGTGATTTCAGCGACCATTTTTCAAAGTCACTGCTTCCTTGCAGAGTTCATAGCCAGCCAGTCTTTACAACTGAGATCATCGCTAAGACAAGAGAGAGCAGTTTCAATCACATACGCCTTAGGTAAGGGAGATGCAGGACAGCCTTAGAGGCAAGGCTGGCCTCAGAGGCCCGGCCCCTGCCACACTGCAGTGTGAGGGGACGCTGCCTATCAACAACTTCTGCACTGAGGGTAGGGCCGCGCTCTGTACTGCTTGCCACCCCTGTACCAGGGCAGCCAATACCTAGAGTGCCCAGTGACCGGGAGCTATGGCTTACGGTTGGCTTAAAAAGATGAGTTGGGTCAACCAGGCCTCATTTAGAAATGGCAGCCAGATGCCACAGCAAGGGCAGAGGCCCAGAAGCGCATGGTGAGAAACCACAACAAAACAGGTCTGCAGAGGCCAGTTCCAAAGAACAGAACACCCATAAACAGAAGAGAGAGGCCAAGAAACCACTAAAATGGTGTCAGATGCGGACTCCGGGGCAATGCTTTTAGCAAGTCAGCTCCACCCCACCCACCATCCTCACCATCAAATCCCTTTTACTTAAGCAGAGCTGACCCCCCCGCAACCAAATAAGCCATTGTAAACAAGCCTCCCAAACTAATTTTTTCACTCTTTCTAGTACCTGCAAGGGAAGAAATAATTCTCATGACAAATAAAAGTAGACGCTATATCAAGAGCATATGGCTTGGCCTAAAGACAGTTTCCAGTGGATGGGATCTGAGAGGGGGTAGCAATTTCAAAAGTGGGGGGTAAAATCATTCTTTCTTCACCACGTTTTCAATCAAGTACTGATTATTATTGCTGCCTTATAACAATGACCCACAGGAAAATACCGTTATCTGGGCTTTGGGGTTTCTGCAGAGGACATCAGATTGAAAGAGCCAGACCTGAGGGTCATTGAGAAGGAACCTACAGATTTTTGTAGGAAAGCAAAACAAAACACAAAGCAGGTGTGTAATAGGAGAGACAGAAAAGGATTATCATTTTTATAAACAATAGATTACATATGGGCTTATCCTCAGGACATTAAACCGGAGTTCTTGCAAGAACTGAATTCCATCACTAAAGACAGGACCCCTGGGAGCTGCCACTTTAACTTGAAGTAATTAATCAAACATGCTCCAACAAGCCATGGGACCAGCCTGCCCCGGGAATGCTCTAAGGGCTATAAAACCCAAGGTAAAACCAGGGTACCCATTTAAAAGTAAAAGGTTAAAGAGGATATAAACACCCTGCTAGGGCGTTCAGTTAAAAGGAAGCAACATTACAGCGCAATATGAAAATCAAAATAAACTCACAAATATGGCACACAAATAATTCAAGTGGGCAGACCTACCCGGGGCCTAATCAGAACTGAATGAAACTGACAGAAATGCCTGGACGGCACGCAGGTCTGTTCACTGCAGCAGGGAGACAGATTCTCAGGGGATCAGCCCAGGCAGCCAGGCCATAGCCAGGAGAAACCAACCCTTCCCTAGGGCGCTTTCCCCCCCAGCAGTCCCCCGAGATCTGGACAAATGACCATACTAGCAGCCCTCAATGTCACCTCCAGTCAAACGAGGGGGCAAGCTGCGGATTTGCCAGTCCGCAGCTCCGCCGCTGTGAATCAGACTGAACCAACTTTGAGAAAGTTATCGCCTAAAAACTGTGTCATGACATTTTGGGTAAATACCTATGAGGTGACTAAACTATTCAATAACGGCATTAATTTCATCCCAAAACATATGCATAGCTTTCCTCCAAGAACATTTATCCAGCCATATTTACTAAAAATTGTAAGCATCAGCATCAGAAGAGACAAATGAACAATTCAAGTGGAATCATTTTTTCTTACCATTTCGGGACACATCAAGCTCCACCAGCTGCATGAAGTTTGCTATTTCTGGAGGGAGCCGCTGAATTTCGTTATCGCTAAGTCCAAGCTTTCGTAACTTGACTAGCTGGAAAAATTGCTGAAAGACAAAATAGTTTCATGTAGGTCTCACATCTATTTGCAGTGTAAACTTTTTGCCCAATATGAAATTTAAAACAATACGTCTTTTAAAAATTAGTGACGATTGCACCAATGTCAATTTCCTGATTTTGATATTGTACCAAAGTAATGTGGCGATGTCACCAACAGGGTAAACTGGGTACACAGGCCATCTCTGTGTACCATCTACAATTATTTCAAAATTAAAACTTTTTAACAATAAATAACTCAATGAGAATAGTAATGACTCCTTTAAATTATCCAGTAGGTGGTCACATTTTCTACTTATGGAAACTGATATGAAATCTGCAATGTTAAATAAAGATATTTGAAAATTAGAGCAAAATATTTCTTAAACATTTTAAAAAGAAATTACTGTGCATCAGAAAATATATAAATATCCCACAAATGTGTGGAGGAGAAAAAAATTATTTTTGGCCAATCTAAAAAAGAGCCTGCACTGGATCCTTCCATTAACCACGGTACACAGAGGTGCCTTTTGCGCCACACCCTTTAAAAACTGTACTAAACTGTACCCTTTAAAAACTGTACTAAAATAGCATTAAAGGAATTTATAGGGAGATGGATATAGATATAAAAATATGAAATAAAGGCATGAGACAATTCAAGATGAGAGGGAATGAGAAGCAAACTAGACATGCAACAAAATCCTTGAAGCTAGAAAACAGATAAATAAATGACAGCTAACGAAAGAATCGATACAAAGCTGAAATTTAAGCCTATGGAGTGAGTAGCCAATAGGAGATTAGGTCCAGGTACCTCTGAAGGAAGGAGAACTGTTTGAAAATGGATATAAAGACAGTTAGGCCCCCATAACCCCTCCTCACCCCTGCACAACCAGGCAGGGGACTGGAAATTTCCCCCAGAAGAGCTGACTGTAAGCACAGCTAAGGGCAGGGGTGAGGCACCCAACTGGAAACAGGGGGAGGGGGTCAGAGCCTGCTCACTGAGATCCACCCCCTTCTCCCTGCAGCCAGGCTCCCAGGTGGGAAAACAGACAGACTTACAGACACGGATTATACAATAGGGAAGCCCCAGGTTACAAGCCCCACCCACGCACTCAGAGCTTCAATTCTCTTCTTTTTTACTTCAAGTGCCTGGATCTCATTTAAACAGAGCCAAGCTTCTCCAGACACTTGAGGAAAGCCCTTTCCATGCAAGCGAGTGGGCACCCACACACATCTCAGAAGAAACGAATGTGATGTAGGGAGCAGGAAAAACTTCCCCAACCAAAAAAATATAATTAATACCCATGGAGAAATAAGAGGAAGTGAAGCAGCATGATGCCATAAAAGGCAAGCTTCAAAGAATAAACTCTCAGAAATTAAAAACTAGTGCAGCATCAATATAAGAATCCAATAAAAGAGATGAAAAATAAAGTTAACAGAAATCCCTCAGAAAGTAGAAAAGAAAGACAATGAGGTGGAGAACCAGGACAGAAAAAAATAGGAAAATTAGAGGATCAGTCCTCAAGGTACTACATCCAATGAATAGGTATTCCAAAGAGAAAGAAAACACAGGGACTGCAGAGCATGAGTTTCCAGTCTGAAAGGGCCCAACACGTGGCCAATAAAATGAATGACACAAAACACATAGGGATACCAAGGAATATTATAAAAGTTCATAACTCCAGAAATAAGACGATTCTAAAAGCTTCCGGAGACCAAGGGGTTGGCGGGGAAGGGAGGTCATAACAAAGGATTGGGAATCAGAATGGTGCTGGACTCAACAGCAACCTTGAAGGCAAGAAGGCAATGGAGCAATGCCTTCAAAATTCCAAGAAAACATTATTCTCAACCTAAAATCACATACCCAGCCAAACTATCAATCAGGTATGTGACAGAATAAAGACATTCTCAGACACGCATGGTCTCAAAAAATTTATCTTCCTTGGACCTTTCTCAAGAATCCATCGAGGGACTTCCCTGGTGGCACAGTGGTAAAGAATCTGCCTGCCAATGCAGGGGACACGGGTTCGAGCCCTGGTCCGGGAAGATCCCACATGCCGTGGGGCAACTAAGCCCGCGAGCCACAACTACTGAAACCTGCACGTCTAGAGCCCATGCTCCGCAACAAGAGAAGCCACCACAATGAGAAGCCCGCATACCACAACGAAGAGTAGCCCCCACTCGCCGCAACTAGAGAAAGCCCACACGCAGCAATGAAGACCCAATGCAGTCAAAAATAAATAAATAAAATAAACAAATTTATTTTAAAAAAAAAGAATCCATCAAAATGTGGAAGTATTGGGTTGGCCAAAAAGTTCATTTGGTTAGTGACTATGTTGTTCAATAAAATTCTTGGTGAAAATGAAAAACGTATCTCTTATTTTCACTTAAAACTGAATGAACTTTTTGGTCAACCCAATAAATCTAAAAGGAGGAAGATCTGAGATCCAGAAATCAGAGAATCAACAAAACAGAGAGAGACAAAGGACAAAACAGTGAAGGAATCCCAAGATGGCAACCAAGCAGCAGGTCCCAAGAGCAACCTGTCTACACTGAAGAAAATATGAGGGCTCCCATAAAAAAGAATAAAAATAAAAACACATGTGAGGGATTATCTGACATGTTTGGAAGTATCAGGAAGATTTACTTGGTGACAAATTAGAAACTGAAATAGAGAAAACAAAGCAAGCAAAGAAGGAGGGAGTTATTAATTCCAGAAAAAATACAGAGTAAAAGAAGATATAGTCATAATATAAATATAAAATTTGGTTATGATCAATACTTACACAGTCATAATATTTTAATATTTATATACTGTTAAAAACAAAATTTATATTATGTCAATACTGAGAGGATGGGAAAGAAACTGTAAGTGCTAAAGACTCATCTTCCATAGAAGGAAATCAATAAATAACTAAAAAGTGTGTGTGGGTGGGGGGGCAGAATCAAACAGTAAAAGCAAGCCATTTAGCAATGTGGAAGCTAATGTCAATAGAAATATCCCAGAGCTGGGGGTTCACAAAAGCCAGAAATTGAAGTGGGAGAGGGGGAGGGCAAGAGGCTTATTGGATTTTTAAAAAATTATTTGCATATATTACCTTGCTAAAAATAGAAATTGAATTTACAAAGGAGAAAGTCTCTACTAAGATGACAGGGTGCTCCAAATGATAGTTGCGAAGGATGCTAACATTTAATAAGCTTCATCATTTCTTTTCCTTTGGTAAAAGGGATTATAACTTATACAATCAAAAAGAAGGCATCGTCTTTGGAAACCAGTTGGGCAATACACAAAACGTAAAAAGTTTTTCAAGTCCATTGACATCATAACAATACTTTTGGGCATCTATTCTCCTAACAGAATTGAAAATAAGAAAAACCAGCTACGGTGCACAATATGTCTTTGCATTCTTATCACTACAAATGAAAAGCATGTCAAATAAGGGAAATGTTTAGCATGTTATTAATAACTCAATACCAAGCAAACAACAAAAATAATTACTGTAAAGACCAGGGAACCTGAAAAAGATTGACGATGCAAATATAATTTAAAAAGAAGACAAAATGGCAGGTACTCTATGGAAAAAAGCACGCATGCATGTTGAGAAGGGAACGGGGGAAAAAAATGTTATGCTAGGCAACAAGGGAAATGCATGAACAACTTTATTTTTTAACAAAAAAGAAAGATGTTTTAAAATAAAACGAACTATGAATCTCAGCAAATGAATGCTACCAATTAGCTATATATGACAATGAGCGTGCTCAACAAAAGGACTAATCCTCTGGAGTTCTTTAATCATAGGGATGAAATTTAATTTCTTAAAGAAAGGTATTGAAATTTCTTTATGTGGGTTATACTAAAGCATTAGCTGACACAAAAGCCATTCAAAAGAGTCACATTTGAATAACTGAGCTTATGCCAGTTGTTCAAAGAGTCTGACAGTTTAATAATGCATTGATGTGTTTACTCAGGCATGAAAAGCTCACTTTGTTTTCCAGGAAAGGCATAACAGCAACAGCACAAAAACCATCACCAAATCCATACATTCAAGGACCGTTCAGAAATAATACAAGAAACCAAGTCAACCAAGGACTTAGATCTACAGTGAATAATAAGCTAGTTTTATGTCTGTGGAAATGACAACCTGCAAATCCCAACGTCCAATAGAAATCCTAATTTAATCCTAATCCGAATTTTAAATCCTAATTTAAAGCAAGCAAATTTAAGTTTTGTTCTGCATATTAAAAGCATCCTCAGAACCTGTCACAAATACTACTTTATTCAACTAGGGAGGCACATACCAGATGGAAAAACAACCCTGTCTGACAGCATCCCACAACGAAAACAGTGATTCCTCAATCCTTCCCTTATTATCCTGATGGGATCTTAGTTTGGTGTCCAAATGCTTTAGATTAACTACATTCTATAAGATAGACACAATGCCACTAAGACTGATTAAATCTTCAAGTTTTCAACTTCTGCAGATCGTCATGGAAGAAAACTCCACAAGCTTATAAACCCTTCTGCCTTCTCTCTGAGATGAGCCAGGGCACATGAGGAACAATTCCTGTAGCCCTCTTGGCAGGATGCCTCAGCAGGGCGATCATGTGACGGGGTACACAGACACCATTCTTCAACCACACCATGTTGATTACAGCGCACTGGCCCACTTAGAGCACATTTTGTACAATGACATGCAAAGAAACCCAAATTGCCTTGGCTTGCTTTGCTACACCACAGTCTTCTTATAGCCACCATTGTTTTTAGTAGATACAGAGTCTCTAATCTGGTTGAACAGAATGTTTCTTTTTCCCATTCTCCATTTCTGGCAAGATTCTTTTTCCTTCTCTTGATAGTGTGAGTTCCTCTCCCTTCTTCTTAGGAATACTCAATCCTAAGAGAGCTATGTCCTTTGCTATCACTATATGGCCAATGATCAATTGTCCCCCACTGCCCAAATGTCCCCATAAGGTGGAGAAAACATAAACCACTGTTACAGATCCACCTGGGGGATGACAATATAAAGAATGTTATTAAACTCCTGAAAAAACTGTTTGAGCTGTCATGACACCAAATTTACTCGCAGACTTCCTTCTGGGGGTCTTCTAACCCTTCAACTAAATTTGACCCCTTTCCATCCTACGTAACTCTCATCACATCCTTACTCCTGTCCCCAAAGACCTGAACTGCCTTTGTGGTCAACCTCCTTGGTAAAGATGCTGTAAACCAATGGTTCTAATCTCCACGTGAGAATAACACTTGCTACAGTATTTATCATTCATATCATCTGGCAATGTTCTTTTCTACGAGACTTACAAAAAGTAACTGTGACTTTATTACCCAGAAATTCTACTCCTAGGTATATACCTTATAATTTTTTTTAAAACTCTCACATATTCTATTCCAGAATATATACAAGAACGTGCTTGACAGAATTGTTCGTAATTGCCCAAAACTGTAAATAACCCAAATACCCATCAATAGTAGATCTGACAGAGGTATATTCTTGTAATAAAATTTTTCACAGCAATGAAAATGGAAGCTTACTCTTAGTCATAGCATGGAGAAATCTAGAAATAATATTCAGCAAATGAAGCCAGACACAAAAGAAGGCATACTATATTATTCCATTTATATAATGTTGAAAAATCACCAAAACTAAACTGCTTTGTTAGAGATGCATACAGAGGCGGTAAAAAATATTTTTTAAAAAGGCAAAGATGTGATTACTATTAAGTCAAGTTAGTGGCTACCTCTAGGTGTGAGGGAAATATTATGATCAGGAAGGTCATGCAATGGGCATTAGGAGGCCTGCCAATGTTAAACCTTCTAAGCTGAGTGGCAGTTACGAGTATTCATTTTATAATTTGTTATATACTGTAAGCTGTACATTTATGCTTTATGCACTTTTCAGTATACATGAAATATTTTTATTTCACAATAAGAAAAGTCTTTTTAAAGCTTTAAACTACTTACTAATCAGGAAGAAAAAATACCAGACAATTAGCACCATGACATCAAATTCTTTAACTCATCAGCGTTAATGATAATGAAAAGCAATGGCATTATGTCTGGAGGAGGAAGAGAAATAAAACAACCAACAGTAACCAAAACAACAACGTTAGAATGATCATTCTGTAGCCGTTATGATATAGCTGTCAACCTTTACTGAGGGATTCTCTGTGCTCGGCAGTGAGCTAAGGACTTTACCTGGATCACATACTCTAGTCGTCTCAGTGTCACCACAGTGCTAACACCTACATGTATCAGTCAGCCACTGCTGCATAACAGACCATCCCAAACTTAGTGACTCAAAAGCAACATGATTTTTTGAAATTTCTCACATTTCTGTGGGTTTGCTGGGAAGTTCCTCTGCTGTTTTCACCCGAGCTCACTCATGCAATTACAAGCAGCTGGAGGGTCGGAAGGGCTGGAAGACCACCCTGGCCTCACGCTTATGGTCTGGCAATTAGTGCCAGCACCCAGCTGGAGTGCCTCTGTTCTCCACAGGTCTCTTTCCTCTCCCTTACGATCGAGTGGCTTCTTGCCTGAAGCTCTCTGAGTACCATTTAAAAGGGACAAAGAGTCTGGGAGGACTCTTGGGGCCAAGACCTTGAAATTTGCACCATGTCATTTCAGTCCATAGTCAGGGGAGTGGAGAAATAGTCTCCACTGGCAGATGGAAAGAGCAGCAAAAATCACACTGAAAAGAGGCATGGGAGGGGAGAAATCTGGTAGATTAAATGGTCTACCGCAAAATGAGGTAGGGGCCTCAGGGGTGCCACAGAAGAACACATATAAAAACTGCACAGATTATCCTAGAAAACGCTATGGTTGATCACAGAGTAATGATTTTTCCAAAGGAAATTTAAACAAAAAATATAATAACATACTGAATAGGGATAAAGTTAGGGATAAAAGGAAAAGCCCAAGAAATAGTCACAGAATAGTTAAAAGATCCATTGGCTAAAGCAGAGAATTCAAATAATCATATCCCACGTCCAGAATTTGAATTTGAAAGGGTTTCAGCAAACACTCAAAAATAAGAACTATTGATGAAATAAGCGTCAATAAGATACTTTTTCTAGTATGTTTTAGTAAAGAGGGATGAAATGGGAATGTCCCCAGATGAATCACTTGACTTCCCTGGTCCTCTGTTTCCCTGTGTAAAAAATAAGCATTAAGTGATCGAAGGGCTGTTTTTAGTGCTAAAAATATTAGGACTGCATTTCAAAATACCTTCAATGTACCATAAGAAACATGAAAATCCTATTAACGTGCAATACAATAAGCATGCAGTTAAAGATGCATAAAATTACAGAAAGTAGATTAGTGGTTGCCTAGGAAACGGGAAATGACTGCTAATGGGTATGGGGTTCCTTCTGGGGCGATGAAAACATTCTAAAATTAATTGTGGTAATGGCCGCACAACCCTGCGAATATACTAAAACCACTGAATCATTCACTTTAAATGGGGGAACTGTACAGCCCGTGAATTACATCTCAATAAAGATGTCAAATCATGCACAGAATTGGTAGACAATAAAGAAGGAATCCCCTTTGGTAATGAAAGACTAAGCTAGGAACACACAGACATTTTATTTTAAATTGAAGTACAGTTGATTTACAATGTTGTGTTAGTTTCAGGTGTACAGCAAAGTGATTCAGTTATATTTACATATATATACACATATATATATGTTCTTTCTCAGATTTTTTTCCATTATAGGTTATTACAAGATATTGAATATAGCTCCCTGTGCTATAAAGTAGGTCCTTGTTGGTTATCTACTTTATATACAGTACTGTGTATCTTTTAATCCCAAACTCCTAATTTATCCCTCCCCTCCACCCCACTTTCCCCTTTGGTAACCATAAGTTTGTTTTCTATGTCTGTGGGTCTATTTCTGTTTTGTAAATAAGTACAATTGTCTCATTTTTTTAGATTCCACATATAAGTGATATCATTTGGTATTTGTCTTTCTCTCACTGACTTCACTTAGTATGATAATCTCTAGGTCCACCCACGGTGCTGCAAATGGCACTATTTCATGCTTTTTTATGGCTGAGTAATATTCCATTGTATATACGTACCACATCTTCTTTATCCATTCATCTGTCAGTGGACATTTATAATAGGTTGCTTCCATGTCTTGGCTATTGTGAATAGTGCTGCAATGAACATTGTGCATATATCTTTTCATATTAGAATTTTCCTAGACACTTTTATTTAATCAAATCCCTATATGCACCAGTGAGGTAAAGTTTTTTATCTTCAGTTCACAGATGAGGAAACTGAGGTTTCAGCAACATTTCACGGCTCCCTGATACTGCTGCTAGTTAATAACATTCTTTCAGGCATAACAGCATTGGAGGATCACAGAATAATAAATTCTCAAGTAACTGGCAAACAAAAAACATTTGTGAAACTATATTCTAAAGAGCTAAGTGAAACAACGTCATGGGAAGGGGGAATTGGGGCTAGGATAGGTGTTACACTAAAATGTTGCCAGCGCTGTAGGAAAGAAAAGAACATGCTAACAAGCCCGCATGGCAGGGGCGCTGTGCCCAATTCAATCCAGGCAGAGAGAGCAGACGTGAAAGAGAAGAAATCTAGACAGATAAGAAAGTGAGTAACTTCTAGAGGATCCTGGGCCTGGAGAGGTAACTCCAGATAAAGCCTAAGGCCAGGGGAAAGGCTGAAAGAGACAGGAAGCCAGGAGGCAGAATGTGATACAAGTTTATAATATGACAGAGCAAAAGGGGCACATCAAGAAGAAAGGCTTGGTCTACTTTTGGAGGCAAAGGAGGAAACATCACCCAGCATCAGGACAGCCCTGGTGGAATTCAAAAAAGACTGACTACACTGTCTATTCAACTGGCAATTCGAATTTTCTGAACGATTTTCAGATAGATATAGAATGGAATTCAAAAGAGAGTCACAAATACTAAAGGATTTGAAACGCTGGTTCACAAAATGGGAAGCTTATATCCACACACTACTGCGTGGGCCAGGGTACAGATAATAAACATGAAATGAGATAAAAGGTTCAATCCCTTCAGTAAAACTAACCGCTTCCTCTATAATGCAAAGCAGGGAGAAATATATTTCCTTGCCCACTGATTTGCCCATAAGACAAATAAATGAAATAGACCACAGGGAAAAAAGTCTCCTGTTCTAAAATACAATGTTTAATCGGTTCCTGATTGAGCAGCACAGGTACCTTTTCTTTTGGCAACAAAAAGAGTGTGGATTCTTTTCCTTGCGTGGCCCAGAAAGTCACAGGCAAATCAAAGTTCAGAGAAGCAAATGAGTTTCCCACTGAGTGCTGACATGTATACTTGAGCATTTATAATAAGGATGTTCACTTTGCTTGGAATATTTCTCTTCCCAATTTTTCTGTCTCTGGTCTCCACTAATCATTTTACCCTCTCTCATTTGCTAATATATGTTCACACTTTCATGGTGTTTTCATTACATTATCAAGCTGGCATCATGAATGAATACTAACGAGGATATGAATGCCTCAAGGGTGCACCCCTGGTAATTAAAACAGCTCAGGTGTGAATCACTTTGAAAAATCATAAAACCAGGAATGCATCATTTATGGTGCTATGATCAGAAGCCTGGATGAGGCTGGGACTGGTATTGCAATGGCTTGGAGAAGAGAAACCTTCATTGAAAGTACGATGGATTAGGACAGCGTTCCTTTACTGAGAACCTGAATGAGGGGAAAGCCAGGGCAGGCTGATGGCACAGAGGGAGAAGGGACAGATTTGGACTGAGCAGGAGTGGTCCAGCATGGGAAGGGTCAAACATGCCATGGTGAGAACAAGATATCAACCTGAAACACTAACAAAGGGGAAGGATTAAACACAGGCTGGTAAAGTCAAACAATGAACTATTGTATGACCATTGAAAATGTTTCTGGAGAATGTTTAATAATACGATAAATCCAAGTGTTCTAGGATTATGAAAAAACAATGTAAAAGTGTATAAACTATACAATCCCTATTGTGTTAAAAGATATAATATAGTTTTAGGGAAAAAACTACTTTAAGGGCTTCCCTGATGGCTCAGTGGTTGAGAATCCGCCTGCCAATGCAGGGGACACGGGTTCGATCCCTGGTCCAGGAAGATCCCACATGCCGTGGAGCAACTAAGCCCGTGTGCCACAACTACTGAGCCCGCGTTCTAGAGTCCACAAGCCACAGCTACTGAGCCCGTGTGCCACAGCTACTGAAGCCCGCACGCCCTAGAGCCCGCACATTGCAATGAAGAATAGCCCCCGCTCTCTGCAACTAGAGAAAGCCCACGTGCAGCAACGAAGACGCAATGCAGCCAAAAATAAATAAAATTTAAAAATTTAAATTTTTTTTTTTAAAAACTACTTTAAAAAGGTAAATCTGCTGAGAAAAAAAGAACTTAAATTCAATGATTAAGGATCACTCAACTTTGGGGTATTGATATTTTGTACCACAGAAAACTAAAGACTATTTATCTGAAGAAAGAGTTGTTTTTCCTTCAAACTTGAACCGACTTCAAGCAAAACTTGAAAGGAAGGAGCTAAAACCAGCTTACATACCAAAAAACAGCTCTTCCAGCAAGAAGGCAAACAGATATTCAATTCAGGTTATTAAAGTGGTTTTTTCTATTATATTTTGACACAGGATTTTTGAATAGGGTTGAATTTTTCACACATTGTACTCACGAAGGCATTACATGACTCAAATGGAATAAAACTGTGTTTGGGGGACGTTTTGGCTTAGATTCAATACAATTTATCCAAGCTAACAAGCAGTAGCAAGCACTACATAGAAAATGTGCCTACCACGTGCAGGGTTTTGAAGTGGAGGAAAAGATGATCAAACAGGTGTAGTCCTTAATCTCAAGGGACACCCAGGGGCTGACACAAACAGGTAGATCAAGAAGTTAAAATACAAGAGAGAAAGTACAAATCATCACAAGTGAGGCTCAAAATACTAAGAAAGGATAATAAACGTCTTGTCAGAAACTACATTATGCTCCTTCAGGTTTAAAAAAAAAAAAAGGTCAATTAGGCTATTTTATTGTCAATCACACCACACCAATAAGATCAAAGATTCCTACGAGACATCACTTAAGAATGGATTATTCAGGGTGCTTCCCTGGTGGCGCAGTGGTTGAGAGTCTGCCTGCCAATGCAGTGGACACGGGTTCGAGCCCTGGACTGGGAAGATCCCACATGCCGCGGAGCAACTGGGCCCGTGAGCCACAATTACTGAGCCTGCGCGTCTGGAGCCTGTGCTCCGCAACAAGAGAGGCCGCGATAGTGAGAGGCCCGCGCACCATGATGAAGAGTGGCCCCCACTTGCCACAGCTAGAGAAAGCCCTCGCACAGAAACGAAGACCCAACACAGCCATAAATAAAAAAAAAAAAAAAAAAAAAAAAAGAATGGATTATTCAGAGAAACTGTTAAGAAGGTTGTTTCTGAATTTTCTCAGGAAATTCACCAACATTTAGATCAATGTTCTGAGTTCTTCCAGGCTCAGCTAAGAAAAAAGATATGGGCAACACTAATGAACGCATATCTTGGATGAAGAGAATACGGCCAACTGCCTATTCGTTAATGTTTTCCATCTTCTATAGTAATAAATCGATAGCACCCCTAGCCAAGGATTGATCTTTCTAGAGAGAGAGCAAGAAATGGAGGAACTCAGTCACTGACACAGCATTTAAAAAAGTAATCTGAGCTACCAGATCACAATCACTCAAGAAACTGGTAAAGACTCTCTTTTGGTAACCAGAAAGCTCATCAATACCTCTTTGGCTTTACAATATTAGGGTAATGACAGGCCTAATTTGTGAGTCTTTTTCTATATAATCTGAACAAATCAGATTGTACTGTGTCATTTCCCCCTGAATATTCTGCAACATCCTCAGTCAAATCACACTACCAACTCCACGATGCCCCAAATCAGCCTGAGTCCTAAGACGGAGGAAGTGTCCATTAGAGAAACTTCACGAAGACTCCAAGCCCTTCCACAAGGGAACACTTTGTTTGGAGATACCACATTGTGAAAACGGTCATTGTGTGACTTTTTGTTATAACATATGCAGAATATCTTAGAATTGTTCATATGAATGTCAATATAAAACCACGTCAAGGTCTGCCGTGGATTTGAAGCCTGAAGAAGTGTGAAGGTCAACACAGCACATCCTGGGCTATCGTATACTACTTGCCCAGTGCCCTTCATGCCACACTTACCTTTAACTGAGACAGGGAGCACTGGCTTTACTCTCTGGTTGGCATGAGAGCCCGTGTTTGATCCGATGCTGACAGAGGATATAAGGTGCTGGGGCAAGATTCAAGGCCCTTAATAGAGAAGGGGTTGGTTGGGATACCCAAAGGAGGAGATGCACTGAAAACAATGCACAGGACGTTTGATTGTAAGGGAGGAATTTTATTTTTTATCTTTTTTTTGTTTTAATCTATTTTTGGCTGCATTGGGTCTTCGTTGCTGCGTGCGGTCTTTCTCTAGTTGCGGTGAGCAGGGGCTACTCTTTGTTGCGGTGCACAGGCTTCTCATTGCGGTGGCTTCTCCTGTTGCACAGCATGGGCTCTAGGCGCGCAAGCTTCAGTAGTTGTGGCTCCCAGGCTCTAGAACACGAGCTCAACAGCTGTGGTGCACGGGCTTAGTTGCTCCGCGGCATGTGGGATCTTCCTGGACCAGGGCTCGAACCCATGTCCCCGGCATTGGCAGGCGGATTCTTAACCGCTGCACCATTAGGGAAGTCCCAGGGAGGAATTTTAAAACGCCCATCAATGTGATTTGAAATAAATTAAATCAAAACAAGACAAAAGGATGGCTCCTAATCTTCTAAGGTGACATATAATGGCACTTTCGGTGCATACTCATTATAAGTAAAGGGAAAGAAAAGGACTTTATCTCTTATCCTCAATAACACTTAAGATGACCAAATTGTTATAAACCACTATCGAGAGATTTCTGAAGGGTGGGGGAGGGACCTGAGTCACCAGTGAATCTGACGTATTTCCACCCAGAATCTGTGTCCAACAAACTGCTGCAGGGGCTGAACCCTGCGGTGCTAGTCATCACAGTACCATATTTATTGTGGAGAGTTTGTTTCGAGCAATTGCCAAAGGACTTTTCCACAAGAGGAGGGGGCGCATCATCGAGCAACAGAGTAAACTCAAGAGAAGAAATAACCCAAGCACGGGACGCACATCTGCTGAGGCCCCACGAGACTCCAGACAACTTAAATATTGCAATTCGGTCTTTGCATAGATGAAGAAGTCACTGTTAGGCCCCAGCCAGATTTCAGGCATTTAGAAATATAGTGATCACTGTCAAATTTAATAGTGCAGAAGGGCTTACCTTGCCCCCAAACATTTTCTAATATATTCTAAATATGCATGAGCTACAACATGTACTTTGGCATCTGTAATCACAATTTAAGATTAAAATTGCATAATTCAGGAACTTTAGGAAGAGCGTGTCTCTCCACCTAGAGAGGCTTGGGTTCCAAAGTGTTTCTAGCTCCTATGAGGGTGGCCTTGCATCTTCAAAAGCGATCATCTCTCGTGTTCAAGCTTCTCACGCACACTCAATGCATACTGTTTCCTACCGGCTGCCCCAGACAGCTGAGTGCAAAGCAAGATGGAAAGACCCGAGAGTAGATTCCCTGGCAACTCCCACACAGTTATGCAAAAACACAACGGAGCACCTGCCGATCCCTGCATTTTAGCTCCACGAGCTGAAAGAGATATTAAATTCTAATATTAATCCAGATGAAGAAACACAAGGCCTAATTCTGAAAACTTTTCTGAACTGCCTACCGCGTAAGGAACAAGAGAAACCATCAGGGTCTCCCAGAACATGCTGCACCCCCATCGTCTCCATCTGAGTAAATGCTTTGTGTGTGGAGAGGACAGGCAAAGCTCTCCCCCAGCCACTTCTTTAAGCTGCTCTTTTGGACATTCTTTAGATGTTATTGCTACTGTTTGCCAACAACCTTGGTCAGAGGCCACGCAGACATTCCTGGTGTTCGTTCAACACTGGCACGTACAGCGGTGCTGGGTGGGGACCCGAGGCTGCCCCACCAGCCACTCCACTTGCTCAGCTCAGCAGCTGAGGACTCAGCTCTTCCATCGTCACCAAGCTCTACACAGAGGTCCCCGCAGTGTGCTCGAGCCGCTGACCAGCCGCCTCCTTGGGATAAGTGCTTACTCAGTTCATCACCTCAAGAGTTCTGCGTCGAAAACCTCTCTTTTCGGCATGTGACCAAAAAGAACATTCGAGAAAAAGGGAACTCCTGGATGAATCCCAAAGCGAAGTAGGAGAGACAGCCACCTTCCTTCAGCTCCTGGACCCCAGGAAACAAGCAAGACCTCCCAGGTGTCCGGAAACAATGGCATGGACCATCCCCCGTAAGTTCTTGGGGAAATTTTCTGAAGTAGCTCCAGGGTCCCAGTAGCTTCCATGCTACCACTTCCCCAGCCCCCCAGCCTCCAACTCCCAGCCCTGAGTCCAGCTTTTTGCCCAGATGCGTCTAATAAAAGGACATCAGGTCATCCCTTCATCCCTGTCATGGAATCCCATCAGCACCAACAGGGGCTGACCCCGACCCAGCACCGCTTTCTCTCTGGAAAGCATCTTCCACAGCCTGGCACTGTAGCTGACTACGCATCAAAGACTTGGGAAGAGCATCAAGTGTGCATAGGTCCAAGCAATTTAAAATTAAAATGCTACATGACCAGAGTAGACTTTGAAAGTCTAATTTCAAAAAGTTTCAGCACTTCACTTTTCACCAAAGTAGCTCTAAACTAAATAAGAGATGCCTCTAAGGTGCCAGGTACTAGGCTAGGGGCTCTGTAAACATCACCTCACTTAATCTTAAAAACCACCCTGAGCCTGACAGCTACCAGGATTTCACAAATAATGAAAGTGCAGCACAGGGAGGGTACACACCTGGGCCCCATTTACACAGGTGTGTCAGTGCCAGGATTCAAACTCAGGTCCAAAGTCCCTACCTGTACACTGTAAACAGCAAGGCCAAGAAGCATTGTGGAGTCCAAAGTCTGTAGACCCGGCTCCCCAAGTTACTGGCTGGCTGTGTGACCTCATGCAAGCTGCTTAACTGCTCTATGCCTCAGTTTCTCCATCTGTAAAAGGGGGTCATAATAGTACCCATCCCTCACAGAAGTGCAGTGACAATTATATGAGTGAATCGAGGTCAAATATGTAGAACAGTGTCTGGCGTATAAGAAATGGTTAATAAATGTTAGCTATAATTATTACTATTATCTCACCATAAAGCACTCCCTCCTATATATCCAAGCTACTAAAACTTTTCAAGTGTAAGAAATGTAGATCCAGTTATAACACCTTGCTGCCCTTGGATTATACTGTTAGGATGAAGCTAAGTGCTAAACGAGAACCATGCCCATTCATTTCAAGACTTCTGTTATTTTCAAAAGCAGAGAAAGACCACAAACAAAAAGACATTATTACACATAAATCAACAGACTGCTGAGACCAAATGCTGACAGGACCTGGAGAGGTCCTTACATGTTAGTTAACATTACATGTTAGTTAACAAGTCCAGTCATCCCCGTCTACCCAGTACTCGAGCTACTATCCAAACACAGCAAGTAAATTCAAAAGCAGTATTTCCTACTCATCAAATCATCGAAAACAAAATAAAGCAAGAGTGAACTAAAACATACATGAAAGGGCTGGAAGGATTTCGGGGAAGCTCAGTGACCTGGCAAGGGCAAAGTCAGTCAAGACGTCAGGGTGGGCCGAGCCCGGTCCTGAGAGGCACACAAGTGGGAGGGGAGGCCAGGACGCCTGCCCAGGAGGAGGGCTGAGCCCACGCAGGTGGAGACGGGTTCTGGGAAGCAGCCCCTCCAGGGCTGCCTGGCTCAGGCCCACGGGTGCTGCCCTGGGGCCCGACTCCTCCAGGCCTGGCCCTGTGATGACCAGCAGCAGAGGCCTGGGCACTCCAGATGCCAAAGGGACTCAATTAGGGCTCCGGGCTCTCTTCCAGGGCCCACAGCCTGGGAGTCTAATTATGAGAAAGGAAGGCGAGCGGGTGATGCAACTGCCCACGTCTCTCCCCCTTGGCCTTGAACCGAGAGCCTCCACCTCTCAAGCGGATCAGCTTCCAAACATGTACTTGTCGGTCAGGGGTGGAGCATCTCTGCACACACGGGGGCAACACTGCACATGTGGCCGAGTCTCCGGATCACCCCACGAGTCTGCTTGACCCCCAGCCCCTGGATGTGTCTTCCTGAAGCCTCCAGCAGCCGGCCACTGCTTACAGAACGAGGCACAGGCCCCGGAGGGGCACAACTGGGGCTCTCCTAACCTGGGCATCTTCTACTAACAGCATCAACATTTTCTATAGGTTTTGGCAGCTTGCGAAGTGCTGCCTCGTATCTCATCCACCAACAGAACCGCCCAGGGAGCAATCGGTCATTCGAGCTGAACTTGAGAAGGACAATATGGTACGTAAGGTATCCGAGCCGCAGCTCACACCCAGCCTCCCTGGCTGCAAGTCTGGTGTCTGGTCTGACCTCTGCCCTCAACTGCCCAGTGGCCTTTCTGACCTCAGTCCCCACACCCACAGCCCCAGGGAACTATCTGCTCTGCACCAGGCCCTGACTGTCTCCAGCACCTCTCTCCGGCTAGCAACAGCTCACTCACCCCAAATGTCACAACCTCTCGGAAGCCTTTTTACCCAATCAATATCCTACAATGAACCTTAATGGAAAAGAATATGAAAAAGAATATGCATTTATGCGTATGTATGTATAACTGAACCACTCCGCTGTACACCAGAAACTAACACAACATTGTAAAGCAACGATACTTCAATTTAAAAAAAACAAAGTGCATTCCTCTCCCACCACATATGCAAGATTTGGAACTGATTGCCATTATGAAGTATCAATATATCTAAGAACCATACAGACCAAAGGTCTAAGGACAATGTCACACTCTTTCGCATGCATGCTTGCCAGGCAAAAACAAGAACTGCACAAGATACTGGAACAAGCTCAGTACAGAACAACCAGAACAGCAAGGCTGGTGATGAGCCCTGATCACACCCCATGAAGAACCGAAAGGGAGTCAGATTTGCAGGGATTGTCAAATAGCTTATGAGTATCTGAAGACCTATCACGCGGTAAAAAAATCAGACTTGCTCAGTATGGCCCAACCAAAGAAAGAAAAAAGTCCCTCTATATATTCAACTAAAATGTGATGGGGTCCTCTGGGGATACAGTGAATTCCCTGCTCAAGCACAGGGCAGATGACTGCTTAGTGTGGTTTCCTGACGGGAACTGATGGATTAGATGGGAAGTAGATCTAGAAAGTGCCTTTCTGACCCCGAGATTTTGCAAGTTCAATTTCCCTCGGCATGCTCTTCCTCCCACTCAAAATCTACCCAGGTTCTTAGATAACAGCTTGTGACACATGCTTTGGCCTGTAATTAGCTAGCATGAAGTACAGTATCTGCAAGAAGCAGCAAAGCAATCTCTCTTAATCTGGGGTCAGAATTCGGCATCCAAAATTCAAGTCAGAATGTGATGTCACATCCCCTGGTGAATGAGAAGAAAAATAAGGAAGCACTGGCCAAGTCAGGTGGCAAAAACATAGCACGACTTTTCACAGGTATCGGAAGGAAGGAGAAAAGAAAGAGTTTGGCAAGACAGAATCGCCAACTTGGCTTCTTCACAAGGACGCGGGTGTCAATATATTAAGTTCTTCACGAAAGGATCGTGTCCTCCCTCAGGAGTTACAAAGAACTTTTAAAATACGGAATTTTAATTGATTCCTATCAATACTTTCCATGCTAATAGAAGGTTTCTGTTCTGTTTTGAAATCCAAAGATCTGACCTCATAGATGAAAATAGCATTAAGAGTGGGAATTGTTACTGAGTCCAAGCTCGCACTGCTTGCCGCACAACAAGCCAATAAATCGAGAGATGAAGTGTTGGGGCGAGGAATGGTGACTTTATTCGGAAAGCCAGCAAACCGAGAAGATGGTGGACTCGTGTCCCAAAGAACCATCTTGTCTGAGTCAAAATTCAGGCTTCTTTTATACTAAAAAGGGAGGGGGTCAAGTCAAGCATTTCCTGGTTCTGGTCAGTCTCCGGAGGGGGTGTGTTAATTCCTCCCTTCCTGCAGTCATTCACAGGTGGGCCTGGTCAGGACGTTTCCTGTGAGCTAAACAAAGGTATTTTAGCTCGACGCTCATTACCTGGGAGGCAGGGTTCCCAGACATGGGCCATTATGTAGAATTTAAGCTTATAGGCAACATCCCTTTAGTGATTAACTTGTAATGGAATATTACGGTCCTTCCCTAGTACAGAACAGCAGGTCCAGGTGAGGCGCTGTGATGCCTCAGACCAGGAGCAGGCGGGCCACAGCCTTAAGGCTGGCGTGATAACCCCAAGGATCACGGGAGCGGAGAATTCGGAATCTGACCTTGGGAGATGCATCCTGGCATCCAATCACCATCCTTACACTGGTGATGGCTGAGCTGGAGGAGCCAGAGAGTACCTCACACAACCGCACCTGCTCAAGCCCCTCCTAGCACCCAGACGCTCCCACCTAAACTGGGCTCAACCTTCCCCACTGCCGGGAACAACACTCACGTCTCCCAAGAATACACACGTGGATTACACGTCTGCAAGGACAAGAACAAGAAGAAGAGAGAATGAATTCTTTGTGTAGCCATTCTTCCCGCCCATTATAAAGAAGCACGATCCACTAGGACCTAGGATGCAAATAAGAAGCGAAAGGGCATTTAGTTCCAGTCAATGAGATTTTGGTACTTGGCCAGGTGGCCATTTGTCTACTAATCCTGAGTGAACCACAGAAAACTGAACCAAGCCCTCCGCCGTCCACGAGCCCGGCAGGACCTGGATGGTGCCCAGCAACCACCCGAGCGCTGGCCGCTCGCCCTCCCCAGCGCCTTTAGGAAGATACGCTTTCACTGCTCCAGGTCGCTTACCTGAGAGCACAATGGAGATGCCAACAGTGTTTCTGGCTCTCAAAATGCCAAAGTCACCTTCCTGATTAGGCCACAGCGAGACACAGAATAAGCCTCGTCCTATTTCTCCCTGACCTCTTCCAGTCCGAGGGTGGACTTCTTCATTCAAGGGTACTTGCTCTAGCTTTTTGCTAGAGCCTTTATTTTAGTGTCGCCCATTTGTTTAAACACTCAACAAGCAAGTTTAAACCACGTTCCCTGGTCTCTCACTGGTGTCTGAGTCTTTGCTGCTGCTGCGTCTTCCCCAACTCCTCTGCAATTTTCCTCCCTCAATTGCTATGTTTTTCTTGTCAAGGAGCCGTACCCCTCACCAGCCATCTGACACTTGAATGGTGGATGCACTGTTCCTAACAGGGCCTAGAAATATACAGCTGGGTTAAGAACCAAGAGCAAACGGTCTCTCAATCCATGACAAGTGCAGTGATGATATTATCTTTCACGAGTTTTAGTTCAAAATAATTATTGACGAAAACCTAAATATGTTTGACGCGCTCCATTCAAAAAGGAAAAGAACAGAATGGTCTCACAACATTGAAAAGAAATTTTTTTTAATGTTTTAAAAGCCTAGCATTAGAAGGCAAAGCATTAACCTTAGAGTCTTTCCAAAGTCAGACTCGCAATGGGCCAGAACAGTTACTGAAAAAAATGCCCCCTTTACAGCCGTCTTTAATAGCACAGAGGTCTGCACAAAATCTGAGAAAGGCAGCCAGGGCCCGACAACCTGGAAAAGAGCAGAGAGAGAAAATGAAGATGGGAAAAGCAAGTGGTGACTTCTCAGATGGTCAGCGGGACCATCCAGTATTCTCAGAGTAAATGAGGATACGAAATGGACAGGCACAGCCACCAGAAATCGCGTGGCCCTCAGGGTGGAGGGGGCACTGCTGAGCCTTTCAGCCTAGGAGGCCCGGTGCCAAGGGCCCAGGATACTCTGAGGGGCTCAAAAAATTTTTCATTTAAGATCAAAAGAAAAAAAATGAATATAAGATTATATATCACACTCATAAAATATAGCTGGTAATATTTCTATGAAGGAAGGGGCCCATGAAGGAAAAGTGTCTGCAGCGGGGCCCAGAACAGTCATGCCCGGCTCTGTCCACAGAGGAAAAGCAGATGCCAGTGAGGCTGGTTACCCAGGGCCCGCGGCAGACACATGGGGACCCAGGGGACGGTGACACAAATGACTTTCTGCAGTGAGGGCTCAACTCTGCAGATTACAACAGGCACAGAGGAAAGGAAAAAAATCATTTTGCTTTCAGTTGTTCAAAGAAAGTTTGGTGCTGGTGACAGATGCTCAAGTGCTCCCTGAACAGCAGAGAGAAAACAAGCTCTGGCACCTGAAGAGAGAGCAAAGAAGCCAACAAGCCCTTAAGGAGCTGCTCTGTGTGGCCGCCACCCTGGACATGGAAGCACAGCCGACGTGCCCGTAACATCAGTGCTGATGTTGAGTGTGTTGCCTCATACTTCTCTCCCCTGGTCATATCTACTCCACTTTGAAATTTTTTGTTTCATCAAACTGTGATTTGTACACTCCAACATCTTGCCTTTTTCCTGTAATATTGCATCCTGAATCACCTCCTACGTCTCCAAATAGAGCATCTGGAATTCACCAACGTATATGGGAACACCTCGTAGGGTGCCCTGGACCAATGGAGGGATGAGTTGAAGAGAAAACGGGGGGGGATTGGAAACTGGCGGAACAATCTAGGTCAACTCAGAGATGGCTGGCCGGTGGGCATGTCATCCAACTGCAGGAGTGACCACAGCGCAGCAGTCAGGCTTCACACTGCGCAGTGCTGTAACGAATGAGTATAAGACACGGATGTTCCTCCACAGGGAGCCTACGACGTGCAAAGCTCCATTCTAGATGCTTGCCGTGCGTGGACTCACCGCACCCTTATTTATAACAAGCCTGGGAGAGACAGAGGTTTCCATTTCATACCAAAGGTAGCGTATAGGATGGAAGTTCACAGGCCTGAGTAATCCGCTGAAGGTCAGACAACCAGCAAACAGCTGAAATCTAAGTTCAGCCCCCAGCTCCACCTTCTTTCCATTTGATGACACATTTTTCTTTCATTTTCAGGGTCCCTGAAACTAGTTGGTAAGTTGTTAGAAAATCCGGTGGAAAAAAGATCTCTCGAAAGGCAGCTACAGTAGAGCTAATGTGCTGATCTAATGAGATTAAATTTAGCCCCAAGAAATGTGAAGTCTTGCATTCGGATCCATTAAAAACTAAAATCCTGTACAGAATTATGGAGACTCAGCCTGAAAGAAGCAACGTGCACGAGCAAGACTTGGGGATGGTGTTAACCAAGCATTTTATAACCCGAACTATACCTATTAACTAAGCCATAAACACAATACTAGGGACTTCCCCCGTGGTCCAGTGAGTAAGACTCCACGCTCCCAGTGCAGGGGGCTCGGGTTCTACCCCTGGTCAGGGAACTAGATATCGCATGCATGCCGCAACTAAAAAGATCCCGCATGCCGCAATGAAGATCCCGCGTGCCGCAACTAAGACCCAATGCAGCCAGAATAAATAAAATTTAAAAATAAATATTTCTTTAAAACGTTTCAAAAAATAAACACAATGCGAATTCAATAGTTAGGAATGCATTGATATGCTCTCAGACTGCATTTATGAGCATGTTATGCCCAGAACGAGGAAAGCAGCCCTTCTCTGCGCTGGCTGGTAAATCTCACTTGGGGCACCGTGTTTTAAAAAGGTCTCTGGTGAAATGCAACATCTCCTCTAGGAGCATAACGAGGCAAAATAAAGGAACTAGAAAGTTTAAATCGAAGACCAAATTCTATAGAAGGGGATGGGGAAAATCACAGCAGAGGGGATGCTGGTATATATCCCTTCACACACAGGCAGAGCCCCCGCTGCCCACATCCCTTCCATCTGACATTTACACTACTTTGGTCCAGAGCAGAGGTTCTAGACTCCTTTACAGATGTCTGAGCAGATAAGGTACCTCCTCAACGAAAGACTCAATAATTTAGGGTCCCGCTGATAGCAATTTAGACTTTTTCCCAGGCCTTAATACACAGTCACTCAGGAAGCATGTAGGCACTTCTGTGAGGGCGGGGGAGGGACACGATGTCTTCAAGGGCTTTCCAAGTCTCCCCTGAACGACACCTACCTCCCACTCTTCCCAGTTCTACCTGCCCCAAGCATAAATCCAGGCAAGGCTAACAAGATAAATGTGAAAGGCCACAAAGGGATGTGTTGAGATGCAAACCCAGCAGAGACCCCCAAACCCCCTTTTTCTCCCCGACGCCTTTCCATTTGTTGCCTTAATCATCGGGTCACTATGCCACTTAACTCACCTTTCTGGCAAGACCCTCCAGTGACCATCGGACCCTCAATTATCTCTGGCTCTTCCACAGCCTCAGCAATTCTTTTTTCTGTTCCCACAGAGCTTTCATGCAGGCTCTGAGCATCTCCAGCCGCTCAGCCCGCAGGGCAGGACCCACCACCTGCGGTGCCAGGGCAGTTAGCACTCCATGGGTGTCCCTGGGCTCTGCTCCCTGGGCTCCCTGGTGACTCGGACCCCAAAAGATAAAAGCACTCGTGAAATGAGATTAAGTGAGGATTTAAGTACCCACGGCCATTTCCTAGAAGTGAAAGGAAGGAGGTTTGGCAAATCACTTCAATGACCAGGACGCCTCCTATTCCAGGAAATATTCAGGGCATATTTTAAGAAGACGAAGAAAAAGAAATTTAATTTAGAAAGCGTTTTTTGACTTGACTCGCCCCTCCCCCATCTTTCTCCACGCTCATAACATCACACGTAAACATACAGACACACAGCCACATGCAGAGTTTCTCATTATTTTGTAAAAAGGAGATATTGTACAATCTTCTCTGCATCTTTCTTTTCTTAGATAAAAATATACCAAGAAAGTTCCTCCATAACAACTACTTAATAAAGCGCTACCTCATCTTTGCAAGGACGGCAACGTGGCCATGCTGTGTGCGCATCACAATTCATTCAATCATTTCCCTGACAATCACTCACTTTATTTCCTTTCCCTTTTTTTTTTTCTGTTCCTTTTCCCTTTCTTTGGCCACCACAAAAGTGCATTAATAAAAATCCTTCAATCTCCATCCTGACACACTGGTATTTCTATTTTTAAAACAGAATGTCAGAGCTGGAATTGCCGGGCTGGGCTTCCAATTTTCATCGATAGTGCAGGAACAGCTTCCAGAAGGGCCCTATCACTCACAGGTCCACCCCTGCCCTGCATCCCAAAGGCAGGTTGCTTAGAAGATAATTGGCATTGGTGTTTGTATATGCACAGACTACCTCTAGAAAGATACAAAGTAATAAAAGAGTGGCTTTCTCCTCTGAAGGGAAGTGCAGGCCTGGGACTCAGGAAGGGGCACTGCTTTTTGCTTTACGCTCTACACATTTTTGGTGCTGTCTTAATGTTTTACCACGTCCATACACTACATATTCAAAATATAAAATGCTCTCTAAAATATCTCTAGACATTCCAAAAAAAAAATAAGTACTGACGGTAGAGCACTGGCCGTGTGTAATTCAATGGTGTGAACTTAAAATGCATGGAATTTCATTTCAACTTTACCATTTTTGAGTGCCTCCATTACTCTAGATTCTAGGGATACAAAAACTAAGGCAGCCCTTCCCTCAAGGAGCTCCGAGTCCAGTAGAGAGAAAGACATCCACAATGCCAGGTGGCAGCCAGGATGCTGGAGGGTGAAGGATGGCCCCCTGGGCTCCTTGGGGAGCTGGCTGGATGCCCTGCAGTGGAGCTCTAGACAATCACCACCTCTCACTGAAGTCAGGGACTCAAATCTTAGGTGCGATTATGGGGGACTTTCTTCTGCCTCGTTAAACATTTCTGCATTTGTCAAGGTTCCCAAAATGGGCATCAGTATCACTTCTGTAATCAGAGGCAGGGAAAAAAATACTATCCCCCAAAATCAATTGCCAGCATCAAAAATATCAACCCAACTGAATTTTTTTAGCTTAAAAGTTGAAGCACTAATTAAAATTCTGGCTATCTTCTCTGTCTTACCATGAAACTAATGTGATGAAATGTTTGTAAAGAGAAAGAGAGCTGGGTTTTTAGCGAGCCCTCACACTGTTTCAGATCGTTTGGCACCTAGGAAAGCATTCACAAGATGCGTGAATCAGAAAGAACAGGAAAGAAGGGCTGGTACATATCCATCACCCTTCCCTTTAGTCCCCATGAGCTGACTTTCAAAGAAATATTTAGTTTACAAAGAATCCTAGAAAATTATTAAAATCTTGAATAAGGAACTTTAACATACTATTTAAATATTCTACGGAAATAAGCTATATTCAAAAGCACTGACTACAAATTTAGCTCTATTTTGATTTTGGTAACTCAAAATGAACACCAAAAAAAGGCTTTTGACTGATTGCTATAGGCGCCAGGCACTTAGAATTTCCACCTCCGTGATTTCTCTCTCCCCACGTGTTTCTTTTGCTTAAGATTCAAGAGCCTGTTGGGAGAGAGATGAAGGGGTTCGATTCCTAAAATACATTTGGATAGTCCATCAGTTAATGAATGCAGAACTATTAGTATATAACAATCAGCGAACACAGACCCAACATCTATTTTGTCGTCCAAGCCTAAATTATACCGAATATAATTAGCAAGCCAAGAATGAGGAAATATACCAAACGAGAAACAAAAATGTGCCCTTTGATACCGTGCTCACCGTAATTTGTATCCTCAAAATATCTAATGAACAGCCCAGTGACAAAGGCATTGAAGATTAAAGCCTCTTTTACTTAAAAACTGCTTCTGAGACTGGAATTACATCAGACACACCTTCATGCATTTGCCAAAAGAGCTCACGTTATGAAAGCCAAACTTTCAGTTAAGATTTTAAATGATTAGCGAGAAAAGAATGCGGAGTTATTCAAAAGTCACAAAGGGGAGATGGAAACTCAACGGCAACATGCTCGGGTCCTCGGCAAACCTGCTTCTATCCTGGATATGGGAAGGGTTTTGTTTTGACAGCAACCTGGGCCAAAACCAAGGCATTCTTTTCTGGGGCTAGCATTAAAAACCAATAAAAACAAAACATTTTGTAAAAGCTGGCCTGCCTGTCTTCCAGGAAGATCAAGGTCACGTTGGCTGAGACGAAGTTTCACGGAGACGGCTGTCTGTGCGTTGAGCCTGCTTCACTAGCCTGTGGACGCAGGGGAGGGAGAAGAGAACCCGGGTCTGTCCCTGAAAACTGGAGCCTGAGTTCCCTGAAGGCCCAGCAGGCAGAAGCCAGCTCTGACAGGCTGCAGAGTCCCCCTGGCAGGCCAGGCCCACAGACAACTGTCACCATGTTTCAGGGACCTGGGGGGAGAGGACTGGGCCTGAGCCAGGCCTCAGATACAGCTCCTTGGGATCAGCTCAGCTGTGCGTGCATGTGTGTGTGTACATGCGTGTGTGCACACGCGCAAGCACGCGAGAGGAAGGGCCCAGTGGGAGAGCAGAATAGAAAACAAGAGAAGGGCACATCTCAAGCTGTGGCCACTAAGGGCCCCATGGCACACCTGGACCTACAGGCTGAGCCACAAACACCAGGGACAACAGGACAGGGGGCCCATCATCCGTGGGCCCCACAGAGGAAGGGACTCGAGGCCAGAGGAGAGAGCAGCTATCCACTCCCTCTGACAAATACACCAGAAGTTCAGAGTATGATGGAGACCCTTGACTTCCAACCCCAGGTGATGAGCACCATGGCATGTGCCAAGCAGAGCAGGTGCCCTGTGTATACGGACTGCACTCCTCACAACGCCCTCCCCGGATGGCATCACCAGCCTCACTTAAAGGATGAGAGAGAGTGGCATGGACATATATACACTATGTAAATGTAAAATAGATAGCTAGTGGGAAGCAACCGCATAGCAGAGGGAGATCAGCTGGTGCTTTGTGACCACCTAGAGGGGTGGGATAGGGAGGGTGGGAGGGAGACGCAAGAGGGAGGGGATATGGGGATATATGTAATATGTATAGCTGCTTCACTTTGTTATACAGCAGAAACTAACACACCATTGTAAAGCAATTATACTCCAATAAAGATGTTTAAAAAAAAGTTAAACAAAACAAAAATCAACAAACAAAAAGGACCAGAGAACGAGGCTCAAAGATGGTGAAGTAACTTGGCGAGACCACGGAACCAGTACAGACGAGGCCGGGCAGGAACCTGCCCCATTCGACCCAAAGCCCACCGCGCCCGTGCTTCTCAGGGTGTGGCTGCGGGACCCCCAGCACCACTCACCTGGGGTGCCCCGCCCCACCCCGGGCACATAATGCATCAGAATCTCTGGAAATGCAGCTCCGGAATCCATAGGTTTCCAAAGAACTCCGCAGGTGCTTCTGATAAAGAACCAAGTCTGAACCCCTGTGGTGCCTGCCCGGGAGCAGCCAGAGGAGGCAGCCTGGTCCCCAGCAGACGCAGGAGAGGCGCGGCCGCAAGCCTGCTTCGTGCGTGTGCTGGTCACCAACCAACCGCGCCGGCGTGTGGCCACATGCACGTCATTCTTTACAGTCCCCACTGAGGGAGCCCAGACCCCAGGGGCTCCCAACCTACAGCCTAGAGCCCAAAGGGCCCACGAAGACAGTAACACCGGTCTCAGAGTCCACTGAAGTATTTCAAAGGCCAAGAGAAATCATACCTTCGTTACCTGACTCCAGGTCTAAGTAAAATGTCTTTGGAAGGGGGAAAATTTAGCGGTTCATCACTTCACAAATACAGTGTGTCTGGACTCAAAGCGTTCACAGCCAGGCTGAAAACGGAACAGAGAAGTGGCACAGACCCCAGACAGGCGCCACTGCTCCAACGTCTGGGCACTTCCCCACTGGAGCCACCTCAGGGACCACCTTGCGGACCCTCCCCCCACCCAGCAAGACAGAAGACCCGGGTCACTGCTTCAGGGAACTACGGTATTTCCCAGACAGATCCATAACCTTATTCTCTAGACTTGGTCCCAGCCTGTCCCAAACATCAAATGTCCCTTCAAAGGAACAAAGACCTGCAAACTCCAGGCATGGTCAAAGGTATGTGTGGGTGGCCTGAGGATAAACAGTGTTTTTGAAATTTGAGTAAAACCGGCAGGGTGATTAATCTGAAGGGCAAACCATGCCTTTGGATGCACACGTGCCTACGTTACAGCTCATTCGCCAAGTTTGAAAACTAAGAAAATAGAATATAAAAGCTTACTGAATCAACACCCAAAAAAATTGATCTACACGTTGCTTTAGCCAACTAACTTGAGCCGAACTCTGTGAGAAAATGAACTGGGGAGAAAGTAAATATGGAAAGAAGAGATGGGCAAAAGGGTAAGGAAAGAAAATGCTGTAAGGAAGCAAAAGAGGAAAGACAAGTCAAGAAGCAAACTACAAAAAAGGAAAAAGAAACAGGATTGCCAAAGAGGGACACTCCGTCCAGAGGAAAGGAGCAGGATTGCTCACACATTTTTATCAGGATCTGCGGTTCGCTTGAGCCAAAGGCTTCAGATTACTATCACCCCCCTATTAGCTCCCACTGGGAAACTAATTAGCTAGTTAGGTCTTTATCTTTAAAACCTCCATCCTCCAAACAGAAGGAGATGCCCAGGAAGGCGCGGAGCTACCGAGACAGTGGGCTCCAGCTCACAGTCACCCCCCCCACCCCTGCAAAGCCCTAGTGTCTGCAGAGCAGAGGGGATGACAGGAGCCCAGCCAAACCCAACCTGTGCACTTGATACACGGTGTGGTTTTTAAATTGTTTAATAAGAGGTCAACAATGAGAAATCAGGAGACTTCACATAGAAAATCTTGTTTTCCAGCAAAAGAAAAAACAAAGCACTGAGTGAGGCAGTAGCAGGAGGCCCTCATCCCCACCTTGGGTTGGTCAGGTGGGGGCATCCCCTCCAGATGGGGCGTGGGTGCCTCCTGCCCACGGGCCTGTCTCAGGCTAGACCTCCCCATCCCACGCCCCCCACCTGCCCCTGCACAGCTGATCCTGAGACAGGCGAGCCTCGCAGCCCCCCGGCTTCCTTGAGGTTAGTGACCGCCACACCCTGGGCGTCACCATCCTCACCTGGTCACACCCTGGAACGCTGACCCCGCTCCGAGCTGCTTCCCGTCACTCACCTCGACTCCGATATTCCAGACCTGCCAGGACCTCACCCACAACCTCCACCTCTGCTTCTCCTGGACCCTCTCCCCTTGCGGGAGCCTCCCCCTCTCTCCACCGAAACAGCATCCCAAACCTTACGCATCAGAAACCTCAGGGGCCTCACACCCTCTCATCCTGCCGGCCTCCCCCGCAGGTGGACGGGGCACCCACACCCCACCCTCCTCTATCCCAGGCCAGTAGAGCTGAGCCTTCTGGAGGAAAACAGAACTACCCACGAAGGCCAACGGCACCCCCGGGAATTCACACCCACCCAGGAATGCCCTGAGACCACCCCCACCACCTCCTCCCTCACCTTGCAGGTGCCCCACCCCATCCTCCACTGAGAATACTGAAGCCCCCAGCCCTGATCTTTTATTAACCACACGCACCCTTCCCCTCGGTCCTCAAATTCTGAGGGTGGTACCCAGTTCCTCAAGCTGAAAACTCAGCTGTTATCCTTGAGCCCAGACCCTCCAAGCCAGTCAGTCACCAAACCCTGCCCCCGTCTGCCTCCAAAGTATCCCCCCTGCCCCTGTCCCTGTCCCGCTCCCCTGAAAATCCACGCACAAGCTGCCAACAGACTGAGCTGTCTCCACACAAGTCTGATCAGAGCCCCGGGGCTTACTGAAACTCCACTGATGATATGCCTCCACGACAAAATAAGGACCAGCCTCCTGAACCTGGCTTTCACAGCCACTCACAGCGGGGCTCCAGCTGTCCTGACCCCTCTCCTTAAAAATGTGGCTGGGGGCTTCCCTGGTGGCGCAGTGGTTGAGAATCTGCCTGCCAATGCAGGGGACACGGGTTCGAGCCCTGGTCTGGGAAGATCCCACATGCCGCGGAGCAACTGGGCCCGTGAGCCACAACTGCTGAGCCTGCGCGTCTGGAGCCTGTGCTCCCAACAAGAGAGGCCGCGATAGTGAGAGGCCCGCGCACCGCAATGAAGAGTGGCCCCCACTTGCCGCAATTAGAGAAAGCCCTCGCACAGAAACAAAGACCCAACACAGCCAAAAGTAAATAAATAAATAAATACATTTTTTTTAAAAATAAAAAATATAAACAAGGAGGCCTTTCAAAATAAATTAAAAAAAAATAAATGTGGCTGGGTTGTACACCCCTCCCTCCACCCCTAGGAAGCCTGTGCCACCAGCTCCACAGGCTTGGCACAACGTGCCCAGGTGTCAGATGCCACTGCTCACTTTTGCACGCCCAGTACCTAATAAATGCACTGGCCTTTCAGTGCACGTGAGCTGCGTGTTGATCTCAGGGCCCCCGGCCTGGCTCTGCCAAATGAGAACATGGCATGAAAAAGCAAGGCCTCTGGAGCCCCCGGACCTGGACTTCCCACCAGGTTGCTTCCCACATGGGTGACCTCAGGCAAGGGCTCAGCTTCTGTGTTCTCATCTGTAAAATGGGGCCTTTAAAAACCCTCCCACATAAGGCTGACCTGAGGACCAGGCAAATCTTGTGTACGTGCCTAGCTGTGCGTCTGAAACACAGTAGGCGGTCAGCAAAGAGCTCCACTGGGTGTTTTCAAAACCGTAGCTGAGGTTTCCCTCCGCTCTTCCAAGGCGAGGGCAGGCGGTCCAGCACGTGGGCAGACCTTCCGCACCACCTGGCCATCTCACTCCTCATCCACGCCTCTGCAAAGACACAGGCCTGAGCAGGACCAATGCTGTGTTCTCCCTGGACCCTGCACCAGCAGGATGTGCTGCCTCAGCCCCAGCCTCCCACCCGAGTGCACAGCAAAGCCCCACCACACGCCCCGCTGGCTGCCGGCGGGTCCCTCCAGGGATGCCGGGCGCAGGCTGAACTTGACTGAGGCTGGGCTGCGGCACCGCCGGCCCCTCGGAGTAACTCACCACACTGTGGCACCACAGGGAAATGTCCGAGGGTTTATGTATCTCAGCTACCCCATAAAAAATTTTCTCAATGCAACAGACATTTTTTGAACATTTCCTGTGAATAAAGCACTGAGTTCCCCACTGCCTGAGACAGAGATGCATAAAACAAGTCCCTGATGACAAACCGAGAGAAACAAACAGATGCACAGCTAAGTCTAACCCTGAGGAACAGAAGGAGAGAGGTGAGTCAAGAGGGACTGTGGCGGGGACATGGGGTCATGGGTATGGCTGCAGAGCTGGGAGGGCTTCTCAGCGGAGGCAGCATCTGCCCTGGAGAAGAGGCTTCTGAGCGGAGCGCACAGCGACCGACAGGCACGGAGGTCTGGAAGACGCGAGACCACTGAGTCACAGAAATTTAACCATTAAAGACCACAGTCAGAAAGTACTAAAAAGTACTTAGCATGTTAGAATTTAACAACTTAGAAATTAAGTATATCTGGTAATTTAATCTTTATAATATCTTCTTGACTTATTTTTTCTTCTCTCACACATAGTGAGAAGGAAACCTAGGGAAAACATCGACATGTCCAAGCTTTTCTTTTTCTTAAGAATACCTTGGAACAGAAATCAATCCTGCCGGAGACTTTTCCTGAGCAGACGGTCCCTGTGTTTCTGGCAGAAGACACAGGGTTAAACTAGAGAGACGTCACAAAAGGAGGGCATCTGCAAGGGCCAGCAGGCGGGCACTGTCTCTGCCCCTCCTCCTTTCAGGAGCACTGCAGCCACACCCATCCCCGCCCCGTATTCCTACTCCTCACCTTCCCTGCCTCCCTGCCTCCCACTAGAGGCCAGAAAAAGAGTCCAGGGTCCACCCGTGACTCTGCATATGCCCATCCCCGGGTGCCACCATACGAGGAGCTGCAGGTCACTCAGGAGTCCCCTCAGTGCCCGGCACTGCCGACCTGCTAAACCAACCCTAACTTTCCTTCGGGCCTCCTGACACGTGAGGGCCCTAAGTGCCTCTGTCACTTAAGGCATCTTAGGTTGAGATGTTTGTTACTAGCAGTCAAGAATATTCCAAAGGCGCTCCTGTTTCTTCAAGGCTGAAACCCTCTATGAGGGGAAATGACCAGTGACCTGAAACCATAGAAGTTACCTGACTTACTTTGGACCTAAACCCGAATGTCGAAATCAAACATTTTAGAATATAGAAATTTTTAAAGACTACAGGAACTACACCTCACAAGCGATTACCCCCTGCTCTATTTGCCTGACAAAGACATCTTGAGACAGATTTTCTTTTTGAACAGTAAGTTCTAAAGAGGGGTGGGCATGGGTGAGGTTGAAGAGTGGGGGTAGGGCTTGCTTTCTCCTGGCCTCTGTGTAACTTCAGTGAATCACCACCATTATCAGAGAGAACGTGACACTTTCCCCTACCGCCTCTTGCCATTATAGAACCAAGTTATCGCAAATCAAGGTAGGTGAATTACTGTCATATGCTACTAGGTAAGGTGCATCTCCTATAAGATGCATAGCTTCTATTAACCTAACCTTATTAGCGTCCATGTGTAGCAGTACTGGAATGTGTATACTTCCAGAAAGTACATTAGAACCTCTTTATGATTCTGACCTTTACAGTCAAGACTCATAACTTGCCTCATCTAATCACTTGATATCATGCTTTGAGAACAGAGATCAATGTATAATAGCTGAATCATTGGCAGCAGAATTATAATGGAGACACTCCTAGGATAAAACCAGCACTCATTTTCTCTCCTGAAGGTAAAAAAAATCCAGTCCCCAAAAATGGGTGCCACTAATCTTCTTTGAAAGATTATGCGTGAATAAGCACATTAATATTTGGTGACCTAATTTTTAAAATATTTCAGCTCAGTGCTCTTTTTCTTAACAATGCAAAAATAACCCAGGGGGCACAGGTGTCTCTGTCCCCTTTCCCAGAGTGGATGCAACCCCAGGCCCATCAGGTGGCTTTTGGTGCCAAAGACGTGGTCTCTGTGCATGTGACCTTGAGGAAAGATGGTCCAGTGGTTAGGAATACTGGCTCTTGAACCAGACAGCCCCAGTGTGACCCCCAGCTCTGCTCGTACTAGCTGTGTGACTTTAGCAAGTTAAGTCATCTCTCCGTGTCCTGGTGTCCTCAAGAGGATAATAAAGCTATTTATGTTTGTTGTGAGGACTGAATGAGTTCATCATGGGAAGTGTTTAGGCAAAGCACAGCTCGGGGCACATTGCTCAAAAAATGTCTGCTGTCTTTATTATAATTATCGATACCCAGGCTTCCACCCCTAAGTTCTGGGTCTCATAAACACTTCACCACACCCCAACTCAAGGACTTACCAGGTCCTATGCCACTATACTCCCTTTCCTGGTCCTCCCAAACCCCGTAAAGGCTCTGCCAGCGCCCCAGTTGAGAAACCCAAAAACGTACATCCAATACATCAGCAGGTCCTGTTGACTTTACCCCCAAGACAAATCTCATCACTCACTGCTACCACCCCGGTCCAAGTCCCCATCAGTTCTCCAGGTCTCTCTGCTCTGTGAACCCTTCCTCCCTCGAGACTAAACTCTCACCTGCCAGCAGAGTGAACTTTCTAAAACACAAATCAGATATCTATAGGCTTACGATCTGCCATACTTTCAATTGGTGAAAAAAAATCCAAACTCCTCACCGGGGTCTCTGAGCTCTGACATACATTAACCCCACCAACATCTTCACCTCATACCAGCCACACTGACCTTCGTTCTGCCCACAAACACCCCAGACTCATCCCGAGCCTTTGCAAGGAGCTCTGCACTGTTCACACAGCTGCCTCACCGCATCAGGGCAAGGGTCACCTCCTGGGAGAGGTATTCTCGGAGTAAACAGAAACCTCTCCATGGCTCTCAACCACATTTCCCCATTTGGTTTGCTTTATAGCTCTGATCACTATCTGAAATTCTTATTTGCTTATCCATTTACCAGCGGTCTCCCTTACCTGGAATGGAAGCTCCGTTAGGACAAGGCAAGATAGCCACCTTGCCAGACGAAAGGATGCCTGTAGCACAGCCGGCACTCAGTAAAGAGGCAGGGTGCATAGGGGAAGGGGGAGGGAGGGTCTGCCAGGACCCAGCAGAGATCGACACCCCCAAACCCCCACTCCTGAATCACACTGCCTGGGAAGCCTGACACCAACATCTAGTCAGGAAAGCAAATTTCAGCAGAAGAGTAGAAGGCTGTAGCTTTTGATCCTAATATACTCCTCGAAAAGCCACCTCAGTCTGATTTTAACCCATAGCTATTCCTTAATCATCAGTCCCCAAATTAGGTTTCCCAAAATACAGTCTCTCGGGTGCTCAAATCAACCCAGAGTGAACTTTCAAACAACCGCCTCTGAACTCTGCTTGAGTTAATTTAAAAAGGAGACAAAAAGCCCCAGCCAAGTTGCCTATTTTACCTCACTTCTAAAAGCTGGGAGAATGCAACTGACACAGGGGAAAAAAATTCAGTGTTCAAAGGTTGTTGGGGTGTGTGTGTGTGTGTGTCTGTGTGTCTGTGTGTCTGTGTGTGTGTGTGTCTGTGTGTGTGTGTGTGTTTTAACCAAAGAAAATCTGCTGATCTTTTTCCCTTAATTGGTTCCGGGAATCAACAACTGACCACAGGAGGGTAAGCGTTTGGAACAGCTTCTCCTTATTATCAAATCCTTGATTATAATGATTAAGCCTGGACTTGTGGTTCTACTAAACCTCACTGAGCAACCTCACGGGTCACGTGCACAAGTGGGGACCACTCCCCTCAGGTTAGCACTGTGGCATCGAGTCATAAAATGTCATAAAATTAGCATCCAGGGAGGTCAGAACTCAAAGAGACCTTGAACATCACTAACACCACCTCTTCAAGACAAATAAGGAAACTGAGGCTCGAGAGATTATGTGAATTGCCCAAGGTCAGTGCTAGTGTCAGTCAGAGCACGGACACAAGCCCAGGGCTATCCAACTGCAAGACCAGTGCCACCACCATGACGCCATCCATACAAGCAAGGATGGCAGAGAGCCCGGCTCTTCATGGAGTAATCGGTAAGCTCGACTTACAGTCTGCCCCCAACCCATTTCTAAATCCACTTGCCAAAAGGGCTGAAAACGTCCCCAAGAATGCTGCTCGAATATGTCTTCAATGTCTGCTCTGTGACGCAGCAGGAAAGCAAAGAAGAAAAGGTGTGTTGTGGCTTCGATGGGGGACAGAGATCATTTCAAAGAGGTAACAGTAAGGACACAGGTGTCCCCAGAAACCGGAGAAGAGGGAAGGGAAGTGTTCCCAGAGGAACATGATCGCCTGAGCTGTGTCCCACGGGATGACCAGCAGGGAGGCAGACAAAGAAGCCAACAAAGAGGAACTCCCAGGAGACAGAGCACAAAAATGAAGACTCTGAGGCATGAAAAGACTGGTAACCAAGGGCAGCTAAGTGCTGCTGAAACGCAAGGTTCAAGCAGGGAAGAGATGGGAGATAAGGTAGAAGAGCCAGGCTGTATCCTGCAGGCGAGGAGCCACTGCAGCAGGAAGTCACCCATCACATCTGTGTTTTAGAAAGATCTCTCCCGCCAAGAACTGAGACAGGATTTGAAGAAGACAGGACGAAAGAGTTTGAATCCTCTCTCACAAAACAGCCAAGAACGATGACAACAACCAGCAGATTTGACTGGGTGCTGCCTATGTAACAGACACTGTTCACAGCACACATAGTAACCCATTTACTCTTCACACACATGAGGTGGGGTCTATTAGTACCTTTTAACAGATGAGCGAACTGAGGCCCAGTGAGGCTCAGTTACTTGTCCCAGGTGTCACAGCTAAGGGGTCGATCTCCTAACCACGCTACACACTTTCCCGACAAGCAAGAGATCCAGGCCAGAAGCAACACATCAGTAGAAGGGACGGAGGGAGGGGCTGACCGGCCCCCCACACCCTGCACGCTGCCCTGCCCTCCTGCTCCAGAAACCAAATCAACCCACATTAGGAATTCCGTGACGCCAACCTCTCTGCCCGACTAAACAGCATAAGCCGCCTGAATGCAAGCATTAGATGTCAGTCTTCCAAAGAGCCGGAACGAATATCGGATTGACGGAAGCCCACCCAAGGGTCTTCCCAGGTCTCTGGGAGACAGCCCCAGTCGAGGAGAGAGGGGGCAGAGATGACAGAACCCGTCTCCCCGCCTATTTCTCCAGCCCCCAGAAAGAGCACAGGACCTGGAGCCAGGAGTGGGAGAGGACCGCCCACATGTTCATTTTGCTCTGATCCATCACTTTACCTCACTCGTCTTGCACTTCTTTAGCTGTAAGGTGGGTAGATGTCTCCTATCACTAGGCCTCCATCCAACTCGGATTTAAAAAATAATCATCTTTCACAAGCTAGCAACATCTACTGAAATTTGTAAAGTATGTACCCTTTCATCCTGTGATTATGCGCCTTGAACCCATGCAAAGAAACGTTTGCATATGTGTACAAAGTAATATGAACAAGAACATTCAATCTAGCGTAGTTCATCGCTGCAAAAATTTGGAACGATTTAGATGTCCAGTGATAGGAGAATGGTGAAATAAATAAATCATGGCATATCCTATATAAGGGAACCTACAGCACCAGCACTGATGTTAACATACATCTATACATACTGACACAGAAGACATCCAGGATACGGAGTTAAGTACAAAACAGCAAGTGGTGAAACAAGTTATATAGTAACTTATATAGAAGTAATTTATATAGGAGTCCTCTTTTCCTTTTAACAATGATAAATATATGGTGGTATGTGAAGAGGAAAAGTCTATAAAGATACGTTCTAAAATTGTTCATGTCTGGTATCACTTGGAGGGAATCAAGGAAAATGTCACATTTTTTATTCTTTGAATTCTTCTGCGCATCCAACACATAATAACAAGACAAAACAAGGCCACATCATAGTCAAATTCAGGCAGGTTGCACTAACAGCATGAGCCTCAGAGGCCTCAGTATCTTCCACATCAGGTCAGGCGGTCAGAGCCCAAGTCACAGTATCTTCTACATCAGGTCAGGCAGTCAGAGCCCAAGTCACAGTATCTTCTACATCAGGTCAGGCAGTCAGAGCCCAAGTCACAGTATCTTCTACATCAGGTCAGGCAGTCAGAGCCCAAGTCACAGTATCTTCTACATCAGGTCAGGCAGTCAGAGCCCAAGTCACAGTATCTTCTACATCAGGTCAGGCAGTCAGAGCCCAGGTCACGTCCTCAGAGGTTTGGCAGCTCCTTTCTGGGCTTCACAGCTGCTCATCTGACTCAAGCTCCCCACGTCCACCACAAGTCAGCTGATAGTCCCTCCGACTATCTTTCCCCCAGAAGTGGGTGTGGATTGTGGAAAGAAAGGTGACCAGAGCGGTCAGGGTGGAGAGGCCACGCTATCCAGGAATCAGTCTTGAACACACTGCAATTAGGTGTACCACCTTCCACCCACCACATGACAAATCTATGCCTTGTGGTTCTCGGAAACAGAAATGCCAAATGTCTCCCAACTGAGTCAAATTCTCTGGAATCTAGTAGTTACAGCCTAGATAAGGAAATTCTTCCAAACAGTGATAAGCAAAAAAAAAAAAAAATTAGTATTCCATCTTACTTCTAGAAATTCAAAGTATTTTACACTACAGGCACATACACATACACACACACACACACTCGATTAGATCTTCTAAATTACCACATGCAATAGGAAATTACCATCCCTGTCCACTAAATAATACCCAAGAGAAAGTAAATGGACATCCAGCAGTTTCTCCTGTGCATTTACTAAGATCTGGCCCATGATCTCATCGCCCCTCATAACTATCCCATGAAGTGGAGGACAAACATCTAGCCCCGTGTTCCGGGGAAAATCCTAAAATAGGCAAACTTCCTTTAGACTTCTGTGAGCAAAGAGAGAAGCCTGCAGCCTCACTGGATCCACACCCAGAAGAGCCCAACGCCTCCGTTCATGGCTCGGCAAGACCATGGTTGGGATTTTTGTCATCGCTGCTGAGAAATGTTTACACTGCTATTTCTGACCCTCTTGTGTAAATATCAGCTATGCTTTACCCCCCAAATTTCAAGCCTGTGTAAAGGGTCCTTTTTAAGGAAATCCCAAGTACCCAAGTATCAGAGTTACAGAAGCTGCAATTTTTGGCAGAGAGGATAACGGTCCAGAAGCTGTGAGGAGGGGCCGAAGTGGCCCCTTCTCTCTGGAAGCCCCTGGGAAGAGGGGAGGGGGGCTGGGGAAATGGGTTCATTTTGCTGTTACCAGCATGACTCAACTTTCTCAACTCTAGGAAAGGTTTATTAAGTGAATAGTTTTACTTTTTCTCAAAGAATTGAGCAATTTTGTTTGAAAGATTTCAGCAACAAGTTGACTTCAAGTGACTTTGGAAATCAAAAGGCTCCAAGCATCAGTGTTTTAAAGCATCAGCAGAGGACAGAGGAAACTGAGGTCCGTGGTCCGGTACACACATAGCACATACTCATGTTACTTGGGAAAAAAGAACCCACAGGATCTCCAGTGTTACTATGGCTGCAATTTTATCAACTTGATGACCCAATTCAACTGAAACCAAAAAAAAAAAAACAAACTCTTCCCACCCCCAGCACCTCTGGCTGTCCATCTCTCCCCTAAGCCAATGCCTACATACACAGCTTAGCGAGCAATTTACAAGTTCAATGCCGACATGCCCCACAATCGCGGAAAATGTATCCACAACAAGGAGGTAAACGCTTTGTGTTTAGTGTACCCCGAGCCCTGATGAAGGGCCTCAGGCAGTCAGCACAACACGGCAGGGGGAAGAGGAGAAACGGTGCTGGACCAGAGGGCAGGAAACCCCCCGCCTGAACGTCCTTGATGACATGATCCATCCCACCTTGCCCACCCCACAGGTGCCAAATGGTTTCCTCCCACCCAGACCACCACAGCAGCTCCTGACAGCATCCTCTGCTCGTCCCAGGACCACCTTCCCAGAAGAGAGGTCCACCTGTGCGGCGCCTCTCCTGATACACCGTCCAGACCCGGCCTGGCCCCTCTCCAGTCCCGCGACCACTTGGGCAGCCTCGCTCGAGCCACCTGGCAAGGACGGGCTTTGGCGACCACGACAGGTTTTTCCTTCCTTCTAACGTGAATGTCACCCCCTCTGAAGTCTTCCCTCAGCTCCCCAAAGAGGGAGATGCCTCAGAGCTGTCACAGGGCCAGGCCCTGTCCCCAGGGGCAAGTGACACGGAGCTGGAGGCACGCCCTGGCTCCACAGCTGACCTTGGCCAAGTTCCTTACACGAGCCTCCGAAACAACTCCCTAAGTAAGTCTCGGTGCCCACACTGGCAAAACTGGAATTATAAGGGCTAAAGTGAGTGGTGATTCCATTTAAGGGAAATAATTTCTAGAGAGAACTTAACGCAATGTTTGGAGCTCAGTAAAATCTCAGAAAGTGGCATCTAGTAGAATATTATTAATAAGTAGCAGATGCTCAAAGTTAATCAAAGACACTCCAACGTCCACTAACCTGGGGCAAATGACATCTTCCCCAGGCCTCAGTTTCCTCACCTGTAAAGTGGGGGTGGGGGGGAGAGGGAGCAGGAGATGAGGGAGGGGCACTGGACTAACACAGAACAGAACAGGAAAACAACCAAGAGCTAAACTGTGTAACAGCAGCAGGCTCTCTGAGAAAGCAGAACTGAAGTTAGTTTCCCTAACTTGAGAAACGTGCAGGTCACGGCTCTAAGGGGCAAGTGCTCTCTTGGACGCCCTTCCTCCTGGGCTTTGCCTTAAATTATTTTCATTATAATGCTACTTAAGTCTGTCCAAATATAAAGCTTCATATGCTTTAGCCCTTATAAAACTGTAAGGTGAGACAATGTAAAACTTGGATAAAAACCAATAAAAGAGCTCAGCTTTCACTGAACATGACGTATGACAATGATGCAATTTTGTTCCGTGTGCTCGAATGCTCACAGTGTGTTAAGTACAAGACTACCTGGAGCGAGTTCCTGGCAACTGTGTGGCTCTACCACCACGGGGCTGGGATCCCCTCAGCCAGCCAGCCACCGCTCTTCTCTAACGGACTGTCGTGAAACCTTTGTTCATGAACTTCCAGCCCGCATCTGACCCAAAAACACAATTTCTGCGACAAGTCCACATCTGTCCTTTCCCCTTCGCTACAGACAATCAAAGGGGTGCGCGATCTAACACTGGCAGGAAATCTTTATGACGTGCCTCATTTGGAAGGTCATCTGGATGTTACAGAATCTATGATTTTTTTAATTATTATTGAAAAGAATATTAAAAATTTACTTTTGGTTTTAAAAAATAACTTGCAAATTCCCAGGAAAATGTCTTTAAACTCTAGTTTAAAACACATTGTTTCCTCAAAAATCAAGAAAATATTATATTTTGGTGAAAGAATTGGGGAACTGTATAAATATTATAAATTTGTTATATGGGGAAAAAAACATTGTTTCCTAATAAAAGCATCTTGCCATAGTATCCAGAAAGACCTTAGACATCGCAGACCTAACTGTAAGTGCTCTGAGTGCATTCTCTCTTCAATCCCAAGAACCACCGTATAAAGTAGGTGCTACTGTGACATGTGAGGAAACCGAGGCTTGAAGAAAGAATGAAAGTGATGGAGCAGCACCTGAACTGATGCCAGCAGCCTTGCCCCCTGCTCCTTCCAGACCAGCCCTGAGAGCCTCTGCAGAGGACGGCCAGCCACGCACAGCAGGGATCCAGGGGAAACCAGCTGGGGGAGAGAGAGACGCAGAGGGAAGGTGGCATTCTCAAGGAAGAAATGACAGGACCTAGTGACAGGAGGGACAGAGACAAGAACGTAAGTCCCTGAACCTGTGAGCCAGGAAGAACGGCTGGCCCGGCCTCCAGAAATGGAACTGCTGGGGAGAGAAGCCAGTGCAGGGGGCCAGACCTAAACTGAAACACGGTGGGTTTAAGACAAAAGGGACTTATTCCAAGTGGGGATGGATATCCTCTCAACAGATCACAGGTGAAGAAGTTGAAGTCTCGTTACACAGGAATTATGTTTACAATGCATGAAGATTATTTCAAAAAAACAAGGCGGTCAAAAGTGTCCAGCACAAGGGCTTCCCTGGTGGCGCAGTGGTTGAGAGTCTGCATGCCGATGCAGGGGACACGGGTTCGAGCCCTGGTCTGGGAGGATCCCACGTGCCGCGGAGCAACTGGGCCCGTGAGCCACAATCACTGAGCCTGCGCGTCTGGAGCCTGTGCTCCGCAGCAAGAGAGGCTGCGATAGTGAGAGGCCCGCGCACCGCGATGAAGAGTGGCCCCCGCTTGCCACAAGTAGAGAAAGCCCTCGCACAGAAACGAAGACCCAACACAGCCATAAATAAATAAAAATTAAAAAAAAAAAAAAAAGTGTCCAGCACAAGGGAATTCCCTGGTGGTCCAGAGGTTAGGATTTGGTGCTTTCACTGCCGGGGGCCCAGATTCAATCCCTGGTTGGGGAACTAAGATCCCACAAGCCTCACACACGGCCGAAATAAAAAAGCGTCCAGCATAGAAGAGATGGAGAACAAAGACAGGTAGGACAGGACCACTGAATTCTGAACATCTGTGTCTTTACTTATTCCAATAGACCAGTGCACAGTACAAGTCAGGTGTGGGACAGGCAATCACGATGGCGAAGAAACAGGGCTGTCTCCCCGTGACAGCATGTAAGGACTCATCCAGGCAACAGGCATGCCCTCTGTGCCCCAGATACTGTCCTAGGTTCAGCCACAGACAAAAACCCCCCTGCTGGCATGGAGCTTAAGTTCTGGCTGAGGAGACAAAGAACGAGCAAGCAAGGACACAGTCTGGAGTCAGGGGGTGATGAACGTTCTAAGGGCTAGGGAAAAAAAAAAAGCAGGATACGAGAAAGAAGGAAGGGCAGGGGCAGGTATCTGAGATAATGTCATCTGGCAATCACGGAAGGACTGACTGAACTCTAAGAGGAGGTGACAGGATGAAACTCAACTTTTTAACCTAGAGAGGCTTGAGAGCATTCACTCCAAGTGTCTGCTGCCTAGTAGACCAGGCCCTGCAATGGTCTAGAGAGACCACAGCAAACACATGTTTGAAGGTATCTGAGCATCGTGCACATTGAGGGGAAAACTGATGTCATCAGGAACACAGAGAGGAAGGCAGGAGAGGAAGACAAAACAACCGCACCAGGTGGATGACCTTCACTTCTGAAGACCTGGATTATTCTCTGACTCAATTAGAGAAAGACAGATGTTGGAGCAGTGATGAGCTTCAAGGGACAAGAAAGCAGCAGAGGAGAAAGATCTGCATCAGACTCAGCAGCCTTCATTCAACAGATAAACAGGGGTTTACTCAGCAGGACCCACTGGACGCCGAGCTCGTGCTCCCAAAGGGGCACCTCGAGGTGTCTCTGTTAACACACACTCCAAAGGGATGGGGCTGGGGGAGGGGACCAGCTGGAGGATGGGAAGGGGTGGTGAGGCCAAAGGTGAGGGCTCTAAGTCCCCTGCAACCATGAGAGGCTCACAGGGTGGGGCCACTGCTGAGGACGGTGATGTGGGTTCAGCAAAAGGTCGGCAGATTAGGTCAGTAACCACAGTGGCGTCTGATAACTGCAGTGCCGCTCCAACCACACCCACCACACCTGTACTAAAGTCACTGTCTCCCCACAAAGCTGCTGATTAAACCTTCTTTAATCTCTGTATCCCCCACAACTAGCAAATCCTGGAGGGTCAATAAAGGCTCTATTGAGGCCAAGCTTTCATGACAGGGGTAAACCAGGAGGGGCTAAACAACTGAGGGTCTGATGGAGGTGAGAAGCCCAATAGTCCAGATTCCTGCTCAGTTGGCAGATGCATGAAAGGGGAGAGCTGGGGGGGGGTGGGGGGGCGGGCAGGGGCCGGCCATAGCAACTGCATCACACCAGCTGGACAGCCCTGAAAGTCACTTCAATCCTGAGTCTCAATGTGGAAAACAAGGGGATTGGAGCAAATCAGAGGCTGCAGACTTTCAGGGAGAGGAGATGCTTTTCTCAGTGCTGAAGGCTGGGGAGCATGTGTACTTTTGCTATTGGGGTTGGGGGATGCAGGCTTCCCCTTTGGCTGCAAATGAATCGCGGAGACGAGAACATAATGCAGGTATGGCCACCACCACGAGGACCTTGGAGGTTTGTCCGCAGAAGAGACCCACTGGTGACATGGCAGGTAAGAAGACAGGGGCTGGGGGAGGGGGCCAGGACTGCAGTGAGCAGCGGTAATGAGTTATGCAGAACTCAGACGGGAGACAACGGATGCCCAAGCAAAGACTGTGAATGAAACATCCGTGTTTTGAAGGCGGTTGCTGGAGTCTGGCTTGTACACACCCAGGCACACAAAAAGTCAGGGAGAAAGAGATTTTACACAACTTGAAAACTATGAAACTACTTTAAGAGTGTAAGAGCAATTACCCATATGCAAGACCACTTCTAGCCTTTGAAAAGCTTGTTTATTATCATATTTACTGAGGGTTATCAGACTGTATTTTGAGCTTCTGAGAAGTTTCCATTTAGAATCAGTAGAAATACCTGACACATCCAAACCCCACAATTTCCCATACCAAGCTGAATCCCCCAATATTACAGAAAAACCCACAAACTTTGCAGAAGGGAGTGAAAAGCCAATCCAGTCACAGGAAATCTTCCAGCTCTACAAAAGAAAACAAACAAACAAAAACACCACAAAGAGCACTGAAACATTTCTAGTCCAACAGCTTTTCACTCAAGCTTTAATAACTTCATGCTGAAGCCCTTGAAAAGTATTAAATTACATACAGTATTCTATATTCCTGGCAGTAGCAATGCCTAAAACTTATTATAACTTAAAGCAGTAAGTGAGCTCATGACTTTTAAGTCAAATTTAAGGAAGCTAAACGCCAGATAAAACCATGTGTTTGAAAATGCCCGCAAAATAATAAATGCCGGAGGGAACTGGATGGCTTTTCTGCTTCTAAGCTAAATAAAGCCTGGGGGGCTTTGCAAAGATCCCAGTGAGGATAATCATCGCCTCCCCACCCCCCCCCGCATTGCACACAGCAAACCATCCAATCAATTCTACGCAGACCAAGGAAAGTTAATCCAAGAAGAATAACAACACTTGAAATGTTGAGAAAAACACAGTTCTGCTGTTTAAAACACTCTATCGGGCTGGAGGACAAATCGGGTCATTCTAACATGCCAGAACATTTGACTCGTGAGCGTTTCTGTGACCACGTCTTGGCTTTGCGTTAACAAAGGGTCCAGCAAGACATCTGAGTTCCAACGCTCGGGCCTTCAGGTCCTCTCTCGCCTGCCAGCAGCCTCCCTACTTCCTGCACACCTTCGGATTAACTGCCCCGACTTCCTGCACAGCCCTAGATTTGGGCTACCTTCCTCCTTCAGGCTTACTCAAACTAAGTTCCCCGGGCAAGCTCGAAGGGTAAAAGTTCGCAGTACCCGACCCTCCATTAAAGCACAATCAGCATGTGTCGCTAGACAAGTCTGGCCGCGGCAGGGTGATTAATTTACATAAACAACTCGGAAGAGGTAACTCATCACTGCAAGGGCAGAAGTCAGCAGGCTGAACCTGGCCGCTCTGGGAGCGGCGGCTGCAAGGCTGGCCCACCCGGCAGAGCCTCTGCTGACGTTCACCGCGGCTCCTTCCACGCAACAGGTCCACGCAGGCAGGGCACCAGGGCACTTGCCCACAGCTCCGCGGGAGCAGCCCGCCTCCTGCCCCGCCCCCCACGGCCGGTCCCGGAGCCCGGGCAGCTACGGCTCTTCCCGGCACGGCCCACCCGCGATAAGGCCCGGAGCACATTCTTCGGAAGATGCCGAGATAGCGCGGCTTGCTAGCGCGCTGCCCACCTCCTCCCGGCCCAGTCCAGGCCGAAGGGAAAAGGCGCCCCGGCCAGCGATCGGGGAATGCGAGACAAGGAGACCGCCCCGAGAGCCGAATGCCGCGCTCGGTCCTTCCAGCCGGGAACGGCCCCGGCCACCTGGCTCCTCACCTGCCCGGTCACAAGTGGCGGGCGCTAGTACCTAGATATGTATATAAACTACATATCGGCACAGAACGTTTTCCCAACTGCACAAGCTACAGCGACTACTCAGAAAATAGCAAGTCGCTTTGTATAGAAAGAAAAGGAACTTTTCGAGAGGGGGAGGAGGAGGGGGAGGAGTATGGGAGGAAGAAGCAGGTGAATGAACGTAGACGTGGTTCCCGCGGGACCTGCCTGCCGGGTCCCGAGGTGGAAGAGGGGGCGAGAGGGGAGGGGAGGGGAGAGGAGGGGACGGGGTGGGGGGAAGAGGAGGGGGCGAGGCTGGCGGGGCCCGGCCGCGCTCCCCCAGCGCGGCGCGCAGGTGAGGCTGGACACTCACCTCCGGCAGCTCGCGGAGCTGGTTGGCGTCCAGCAGCAGCTCCTCCAGGCTGCGGGCGTAGCGGTAGATCTCCTCGGGGACGTAGACCAGCGAGCAGTGGCGCTTGTCGATGGTCTCCACATGACGGTTGCACCGCCACAGGGGGATGCAGTGGAACATCGCCGCCCGCCGCCGGGTCCCGAGCCGCGGAGACCCAGGCTCCCCGCCCGCTCCGCCCGCCCGGCGGCTGCGCTCCGCCCGCCGCCCACCCCGCGCTCGTTGGCCCCAGTGCTCGCTCACACCTCGCGCCGGGCTCCACGCTCCCAAAAGCGCCCAGGAACCTCGGGCGAGAGCAACCCCCCCCCAGCCCCGCGCCCCCGCCCGCCCGCCGCTGCGCCCCTCCCACCCTCCGGCCGCGCCGCAGCCGCCAGCGCCGCGCTGAGCTTCCTACTCGCCGCCGCCGCACGACTGAGCATGCGCGCCAGTGGGCTCGCGCCCAGGGCGGCTCCCGCCCGAGGGATGCTCCGCTCCGGGTTTTCGCGGCGACCTGGATCCGGAGGGTCGGGGTAGCAGCGGTCAGGCGCTCGCGGTCCCCCTACTCAGGCTGGGACCCAGGGAGTGTCGCGGCATCGGAGGGAGCTCCTCTGAAGGAGCCCGGGGCAAAGAGGAGGCAGGGGCGAAGCAGCCCGGGGGTAGCAGAATAACTTTGTTTTTACTTTTACTTAACTCGCTCTCCTCGCTCCCCTTCCCCAAAACCACTTTCCCTTCCGGGGTCAGGCGGGACCGCCCCGAAGCGTACCTTGCGCGCCGTGGGCGGCCGGAGTCCCAAGGTTCCGTGTGGTTTTGAGGTGCCTCCACCGCCCTGGCTGCGACTTTCTTGGCCACTTGCGAGCGCGCTGCTCCAACACCCCCCGAAGTGAGCGGGCTGCCCCCGGCCCCGCATGGCACCCCGGCCCCTGCCCTGCCCCTGGTCCTCGGGCACCGCCTGCAGGCTGTGTAGCATCCTCAGTAATCACCGTCTCTGTACACAGTAATAGGAGATCCCTCTCCGCAAACCACCAGCATAGGCGTCAGAGAGTCTGCGAGATTCTCACAGATGTGGATGCACCCCGTCAGAAGCCCACATACAAAAACGAGCTGGCAAAGATTAGTTTCTGAGCCCGTTCCAGCCTGCCCAGATGTTGGTCCCTGGCGACTAGCCTGGACAGGTGAGGAGGGAGGAGCGGGAGAGGTGGGACAGGTCGCGTGGGGGCTGCCAGCTAAGCATCCTCCATCCGGCTCCTGCGTTTCTGCACCAACACCCAGTCTCTTGCAAACGGTAGATTGCAGCCCAAGCAGTAGCTGGGGAGGACCCAGGAGGCTCACTACTGGGTGATAATGACCATTCCCTTGCCCCTGATTCGTATCAAGGGACTAGGACCAGAACCCTGAACTGACCCTCTTCCTATCTCCAAATAACCGAACTGGCTCCTTCGCAAAGGGTTGCTGACCAGGTGAAAACCAATCACATTTATGGATTGTTTTTTCGGGGTCTACTCTGACCCCCCACCTGGCCACCTTCTGTCCTCACACCTTCTGCTTCAAGTGAACTGGGCCTGTGACCTCTGAGTAGACACCACCCAGGCTCTTCCACCCCCACTACTGCCCCCAAACTGCTAAAATCTGGAGCCATGAATCCACGTTTCTGCAGAAGACTGAAAGCTGAGTGTGCTCCGTGGCCAAAGCAAATCTGGGTCTGAAACTAGTTTTTGCAAGGCATATGTGGTCTCAGTTCCAACCGTGCACCAGACAGTTTTCCTGGGGTGAGTGGGGAGGGGAACATTTCATCATTTCAACTCTACTAGGACAGCTTTTCACTTCCCAGTGGGTGAGGATGGGTCCAAGTACCATTGCCTTGTCTGTTTCTACCCTAGCATTATCACCTTAACTCTAATTCAAATCAATCCCTAAACTCCACTGCCCTACCCACTCCACCTTGTCTTTTGTTTGTCCTGGCTTGATGCCTACATTCTCAAGGGAGGTTACCCGGACTTTGAACCTTAGTCACTCTTCCTTCATTCTTGAATTCCAGACACCCACTTTGTGCCACCTTTAGTGGAAGACTGTGGTTCCTGCCTGAGAGCCTGGGTCTGGAATGGTAAGCAAGTCACTGGCCTTGTAAGTTTTCCAGCTGCTTAAAAATAATAATAAAAATAAAGAAGGCCTGGCCCCCCATCTTAATCTTCTATTGACTTCCAGAGATTATCACACTAGATTATTATAATAAACAACAAATGTGTCTTTAAAATGTGGCTGATCTTTTTAAAAAATTCAAACCTCAGGAAGCATTCCCTGTGTGCCTCTCCATGGCACTTATACTTCCCTGTGTTAGGTTATTTTTGTATCACCTTAATCCCCAAAAGACTGTGACCTCTTGGACATCAGGTACTGTCTCACTTGCTCTGTAGACCCCTGCAACTACCATAGTTCCATATGTACACTGAATGACCAGCTTGTCTTGGCTCTTTGGAAAGTCAGTGGCAGAATTCTTGACTTTCCTCATTTTCAAAGATCTGCCAAGAATCTGAAACATTATTCTGGTAAGAGAGAAAAAATGAAAACACTTTGCCAAGTGGAGAATTAGGGAAGCAATTCTTTATCCTCCTGAAGAGTTTGGGGGTTTCCCTACTGATATAATTTCTAGTTTCTTTCCCCATATGTATATGATTTGGACTCAAACAAAATTTAAACGACCATAGAAATCTAATTTTTTTGGAATAAGGCAATTCATTTTCAGTGTGAACCATTTTTCACATCCATTGGGACTAGAGAGGTCTGACTTTCAACTCTGGCTCTGCCACCTAATAGCTTTGTTGAACAGGTTGCTTCACTTTTATAAGCCTCAGTTTTATCAGCACAAATGAGGACAATGGTCCACGGGTTGTTATCAGGATTAAATAAGATGGTGTAAGTAAAACGCTTAGCATAGTGTCAGGCACACATCTGTTCAATCAGTAAATATTCACTATGTACTGGTTTGTCTGTGTAATCAACGTCTCTCTTTGTTTTGGGGGTCACTCACTTTGGAGAAACCAGCTGCCGTGTTGAGCAACCCAATAGAGAGACCCACACGACAGTCTTTCCCATAGCTATGTGAGTGAGTAATCTTGGAAGCCAACCCTCCAGTCTCAGTCACTCCTTCAAATGACTGTAGAACCAGCCAATCCCCTAAGTGCAACCTCGTGATAGACCAGGATCCAGGACCACTCAACTAAGCTGCTCCTGGATTCCAAACTCTCAGAAACTGTGTGAAACAAATGTTTGTTATTTTAAGCTGCTAAGATTTGGTGTAATTTGTTACACAGCAACAGATAACTAGTAAATGTACTTACCACGCTCCACACATGGTGCTGCAGATAGGTCTTGTCCTCATGAAGCTTATACTCTAAGGTTAAGAATGGTAAATTCTCCATTAATGGTGTTGTTGTTGTCCTATTATTAATTTTTAGACTATGATGGTTGTCATTCATTTCTTTTAAAGTGAAAGTCCAATGTGATAGCTGGTAAGATGGGGTAAAATGGGGATTCAGAGGTTTGAGCATGTGAATTTTAAAGGGAGACACCACCCCCATCCACTAGAATGACTAAAAAGAAAAAGATTGACAGTTTCAAATGTTACTAATATGGAGCAACTGGAACTCAGGCTTTGCTGGTGGGGGTGTAAAATGATAAAACCACTTTGGGAAAACAATTTTTAAGTTTTTTTATAAGCATATACCTACCTTAATGATCCAGCCATTCTACCCCTGGGTATTTCCGTACAAAAGCTTGTTTACAAATGTTGATAGGAATTTTGTTAAAGATAGCCAAAAACTGGAAACCATCCAAATAGTCATCAACAAATAAATGAAATACTACACTGAAACAATGGAATAACAACAATAAAAAGAAGTTTGTTCCTTTTCTACTACTTTTTTAATGTTACTAATACTTGTAACAATGTGGATGAATTTCAAAAACAGCATGCTTAGCAAAAAAGCCAGACACAAAAGAGTATATACTGTATGATTCCTTTTATATACATATAAATTCTAGAAAATGCAAACTAGTATAAGTGGTACAACCTAGATCACTGGGTACCTGCAGCCAGGGATTGGGGAAGAGATGTGGATAGAAAGATTGATGGCAAAAGGCATGAGGAAACTTTTTGGGATAATGGAAATATTCTACATCTTGATTGTGGTTGTTACATGAGTGTGTACATTTATTAAACTCATCAAACTGTGCACTTAAAATGGGAACCTTTTATTGTCTAAAATGTATACATCAATAAAATTAATTTTAAAAGTTAACAAATAGTATACAGGTAAATGTACCCAACATGCAGTTGTAAATTACATCCAGGGCCAAGTAATGTTGTGTTATTTATTTATTGAGTGGCCGCTATGTGCCAGTCACTGATCAATTTACTGAGGAGACAAAAAGGAACAAGACAGAGATTTCAGCCTTACTAGAGACAATTATCAAGGAAATTATAACAGTCATAGTAGTATTTTTTTCTTAATCTAGACAGGCTGATCTTTATTGTCCTATAAAGTGACCCTCTGAGGTATTTATATGCAAATCAAATAGGCAAATTAAATCTTATCATATGCAATGCAATGCTGGGAGAAATTTTCATAAGAATCGCAAAGCACTCTGGGAGAGGGAGCACTCAGACCTAAACCTCTGCTTCCCCAAACTTGAATTTAAAGATATTTTCTAGAGATTATACCTCCTTGCTGTAAAGGAAAGACACCCAAATCATTCAAGAAGCCTGAGAGCCTACACAATCTCATGGGTAAATTAGTTTAGAATTCAGCCACCTTTGTAATCAGAACCAAAGTCACCACCCTAAAATCTCTTGGATTTCCTGTTACTATACATTAATATTCTATCCCCCATCTCTTATATTTTATTTGAAATGTTTAACCCATTTAGTGCCTTTTATTTAAATGTGGGTCACATTTTCCTGTCTCTTCCTATGCTTAGTAATTTTGAATTGTATCCTAGACATTGTGAATGGTAGAGTCTCTGGATTCTGTTATATTACTCCAAAGAGATCTAATTTTATTTTGTTTTGTTTTGTTTTAGCACACAGTCAGCTTGGATGAACTCAAACTCCAAACTCTTGTGCCTTAGTCCATTCAGGCTGCTATAACAAAACTACCATATACTAAGTGATTTATAAACAACAGAAATTTATTTCTCACAGTTCTGGAGGCTGGGAAGTCCAAGATCAAGGCACCAGTAGATATGATGTCAGGTGAAGACCTGCTTCCTGGTTCACAAATGATCGTCTTTTCACTGTGTCCTCACACAGTACAAGGGAACATGGAAGCTCTCTGGAGTCTCTACTATAAGGGCACTAATCCTGTTCATGAGGGTGCCACCCTCATGATCTAAGCACCATCCAAAGTCTCTGCCTCCAAATACCATCACATTGGGGATTACATTTCAAAATATAAACTTAGGGGGACACATATTCAGTCTATAGCATTTTATCTTCTCTTCTGGATGGCAGCTGAAATTTTGTGTTGAGTTATTTTATGCTTAACTGAGATGCTTGAAAACTGAACTACACATGCATAATTAAAGGTCAGCCAGAGATATGGGCAGAGTTTATGCAGAATTTGGAGCATCCACTGTCACTCAATCCTTTCTGAGGTTTCCCCCTCTCACTTCCCAACTGCTGTGGTCACCCCGTCCCTGTCAGACTGCTCTAAACATTAGTTGTTTTAATTTATACAAGAAATATTACCCGTTCTGTGCAGTAGAGAATAGTGGCTACACTTGTTAAAACCATGAAAACAGAACCTCACCTAGTGTTATTTCCTCTTTCCAGTGTAGACTCCCCTTCAGTTTCCGCTTGCTTTTGGTCACTCTCCAGGACCTTCAGATAGTTTTTTCTTACTATTTTGTCCAACATTATAATTGTTATCTGTGGGAAGGTTGGTCTGATAACCTTCCCACTCAGTCATTACTAAAGATAAAACACTATTCCCTGCTTTTTATTAATCAGAATCATTTATTCATTCAGCTTTACAGGTTGTAATAGTATGTAAACAGTCTAAAATTTTACATTGCGAAGACTTAAACTGCTCCTCCATTCAGAGAAGTTACAGATGAGCAGTTTGAGTTTATCTGCTCTTTTGTTTTTCTCAATCTGATAAATGTGCTCATGATGAGACAAATATTGAACAACATTTTGCCTTGATGGAGATGAGCAAACACTGTCTGTCATGTAGGCTGGTGGAAAAAACTCATAATTTTGCATTGAATTTTTGCATCTGCCGCTAACCAGGGATGAAATGTTGGGTGATTCATATTAACTCCAGTATTCATTTTCTTTATTTCTGCAAAAGAGATGAAAAATGCCACCCTCAAAAAGCTGTCAAGAAAACTGTGTATTAATGTAGTCAAAAGAGCTTTCTGTGCCCCAGAAAACTACACATTAGGCGTTAGTCACTGTCAGTACTCTTTTCTTAGTTACCAGCCAAAAGAAAGCCTATCCTGTGAGTACTCCATTTGGGTAAACAATATGTAAATTATTGGATTGGGAGAAGTTAGACTGTAAAGTTTTCAACATGAAAGAGACTATACCAGAGGAGCCCAGTACAAACTATAGCACCCACCACTGAATCCATCTTTTCCTCTACCTCTGTTTCACACCCTCCTTCTCCAGTAAACAGAAACACGTGGGGCGAAGCCTAAAGGAGGCTCATGAGCACACTTCCTCGGGTTGGGGCGATGATTTCCATTTGTATAATGCTTTTTAGTTTAAAGAGCCATAACGTACACCATCTCACTTGATCAAAATGTATTTTCTAGTCATTTAGATAAACGCAGAGCCTTCATTTATTGCTTCATTTGTTTTCCACCTTGATCCACAAAGGATTTAAGAAGAGCATAAAGATTATCCTTTTCTCATATCACTCTTATTTTATAGTTATGGTGCCTACAGTATAAATTAAAGTTTTATGGACACTAAGTCTTCACTGAAAGCCAAGACCTACTGCATAAAAAATAAGAGAAAAAGATATCAATGAGCAGAACTGTGTTCCTTCTAACAACCAGGGTCATTCAGACAATTCAAATACCACTGCTAATAAAAGTGTGTTGATCAGTTCACTAGAATAAACCTAGAAAAGGTCATGTTTCTCCAGTGAATTTTGCACCATCCATAACATTGATGTAAACTTGATTGGAGAAATAACACCTTTTAAGCCCTGTCAGAATAAAATGTTGTGAGGTTACTGATAAGGATTATTTTTAATTTCAGTTTTATTAAGGTATAATGGACATACAAAATTGTAAGATATTTAAAGTGTATATCATGGTGATTTGTACACATTGTGAAAGGATTCCTTCATATAGTTAATTAACACATCCATTACCTTACACACTTAGCTCGCTCTTTCTTTTCCTTTTTTTTCTTTTTTTTTGGTAAGAGCATTTATGTTCTAATTTCTTAGCAAATTTTAATTATACAATACAGTGTTATCAACTATAGACACCATGTTTTACATTAGCTCATAAGACATAATTCATCTTATAACTGAAAGTTTGTGCCCTTTTACCAAATTCACTCTTTTCCCTCTGCCCCCTGGCAACCACCTTTCTACTCTCTGTTTCTATGAGTTTGACTCTTTTTTTCAGATTCCACATGTAAGTGATACTATGTAGTATTTATCTTTCTCTGTTTGATTTTTTTGTATGGTATAAGAAAGGGGTCCAGTTTCATTCTTTTCCATGTGGCTCTCCAGTTTTCCCAGCACCATTTACTGAAGAGTTTATTGTTTCCCCATTTTATATTCTAGGCTCCATTGTAGTAAATCAATTGACCAAATATCCATGGATTTATTTCTGGGCTCTGTATTCTGTTCCTTTGATCTATGTGTCTGTTTTTATACCAATACCATACTGTTTTGATAACTATAGCTTTGTAATATAGTTTGAAATTAGGACACTTGATGCCTTCAGCCTCATTCTTCTTTCTCAAGTTTGCTTTGACTTTTCAGGGGTTTTTGCGGTTGCATACATATTTTAAGATTGTTTGCTCTATTTCTGTGAAAAATTCCATTGGAATTTTGATACAGATTGCATTGACTCTGTAGATTGCTTTGGGTAGTATAGACATTTTAACAATATAATTTTTCGAATCCATGAACATGAAATATCTTTCCATTTATTTGTGTCTCATTCAGTTTCTTTAATCAATGTTTTTTCAGTGTACAGATTTTTCACTACTTTGTTCCTAGGTATTTCATTCTTTATGATGCAATTGTAAATGGGATTGCTTTCTTAATTTCTCTTTCTGATAGTTCATTATCAATGAATAGAGACACAACTGATTTTAGTCTATTGATTTTGTATCCTGAAAATGTACCAAATTTGTTATTAGTTCTAACAGTTTTTGGTGGAGTTTTTAGAGTTTTCTATCTATATAATATCATGTCATCTGCAAATAGAGATAGTTTTACACCTTTCTTTCTGATTTGGATGCCGTTTATTTTTTTTCTTGCCTACTTGCTCTGGCTAGATCTTCTAATACTCTATTGAATAAAAGTGGCAACAATGGGCATCTGGTCTTGTTCTGGATCTTAGGGAAAATCAGCTTTTCACCATTGAATATTATGTTAGCTGTGGGTTTATAATATATCGACTTTATTATGTTGAGCTATGTGCCCTATATACCCAGTTCTTTGAGAGCTTTTATTATAAATGAATGTTGAATTTTGTCACATTCTTTTTCTGCATCTATTGAGATAATCATATGATTTTTATACCTTAGTTTGTTAATGTGAATGTCTATTTCCTTCCCCAGGTTAGGAAAGTTTTCAGCTGTTGTTTCTTCAAATAAGTTTTCTAACCATTTCTCTCTCTCTCTTCTCTTCCTGGACCCCTATAATATGAATATTGGTCCCCTTGATGTTTTCCCATAAGTCCCTCAAGCTGTCTTCATTCTTTTTTTTCTTTTTGCTCTTCTGATTGGATGAGTTTCTCTGCCCTTTCTTTGAATTCTCTAATTTTTTTCTTCTTCTTTATCTAGTCTGCTATTGAACTCCTCTACTGAATGTTTCAGTTAAATTATTGTTTTCTTCAGCTCTATTTTTTCTTTTTGGTACTTTGCTATATTCTCTCTTTGTTGAAATTTTCACTTTGTTCATGCATTGCTTTCTTGACTTCAGTAAGCACATTTCTGACCATTATTTTGAATTCTTTATCAGGTAAATCACTTACATTTCATTAAGGTCTGTTTCTGGAGTTTTATCATATCTTTGTTTGGAACATACTCTTCTTTTTCTTCATTTTCTTTGACTCTCTGTGTTGAATTCTGCACATTTGGTAAAACAGCCATCTCTCCCAGTCTGCACAAAGTGGTCTTGTGTGAGAGATTAACCTTATTGCTCAGCCTGGCCTGAGCTATTTGTTGTCTCTGAAACCTTTGTGATTGTCCAAGCTGCCTTCTTTGTTCTTAGTGGCTCCCAGTAATTGAGGGTGTGCCAAGGTTCATTTCAATATGGGTATTTTCCCATTTGCCCAATGTACAGACATCACTCAACTAGTTTCTGGATTTCTTTTAGAGGGAATTGCTCTGTGTGTAACCATAGATTTAGTGTATCCAGAAAAGGAGGTGAGTTTAGGAGACTCCTATATTGCTGTCTTAGACTGGGACTCTAATGAAGCTTTCTTAAAGAAAAGAAAGATAGCTGTGAACTTCCAGGCTGACATTTACCAAAAAAAACCCACTTTTTAACTGTATAAGAATACCAGGTAGCTTATTTTTCATCTTCCAATTATATTACTAATCAAACAATAAAGAAATATGTCTATGTCTTATTTATTTATTTACTTATTTATTTAAAAGTACAGTATTTATATTTTATCCAATCATATTTCTTTACTTCAGAAACCATCTAGAGATCTCCTCAATTCTAATTTATTCTTAGTATTTTCCATTAGTGGATCAACTAACAAATCTTTTTTTTTCTGTTTCCCCCCACAAAACACAAGGAAGACATCTTTCTAAAGAGCGTTATCTTGTTGTAAAAAATTTTATTTTCTTAATATGTTGAGTAGTTTGTAAACAAATACATTTCTTTTTATTAATTCTACTGGCACCTTAAAAGAGGTAAAAAATTAAAATGTTAGTGTGAAAGTATCAGTAAGTAATATTATTATAAATCTATCATTTGGATAAGCTGAATCAATTTGTAGGAAGACAACACTACAAGTATATCTGCTATAAGAAAATCAAGCATGAAGATACCTAATCTTATAGCAAATTTCAATGGGGAGATGCTTTTTCTCAATTTTGTTGCTTTGCCAAAAAAGATTTACTGCAGGATTTAAATGGATCATTATTTTAATGCATTGAAATTGAATTTTACTTACCAAAAAAATTATTTCATACAATTTTGTAGGTAGACATCTAATGCACAAAGCTAAGTATAACTGTATTAGTCTTGAATATGATTATTATTCAAGACCTGTGCTTAACAGTGAAGACATTACTCTGTGAAAGTCCGGAGCCAATCAGAACATGAACGTTCACCAGACAGTTTGAATCTCTCTTAGACCTGCTGTGTAAGAAGAATTGAGGAAAATTCACATTAAAAGCACAACTTGCTAAAATGTATAAGGAAAGTTCACTCGATAGGCTTGTTTCATATTTTTTTAATTTATTTTATTGAAGTATAGTTGACTTACAATGTTGTGTTAATTTCTGCTGTACAGCAAAGTGATTCAGTTATACATATATAGACATTCTTTTTCATATTCTTTTCCATTATGGTTTATCACAAGATATTGAATATAGTTCCCTGTGCTATACAGGCTTGTTTCATATTTTTAAACGTCTTAAGTGATATAGAAAATAACAAACTTCACATTTATAAGAAAAACTTAAACTAATTCTCTTCTAGACCATAAAGTAAAATTATTAATAAAAGCCACTGAATTAGGAATTCAGTGAGTCTCAGTCCTGGCTTTTCAACAGAATAACACTGGACATCAGAAGATTCATCTCTCCTGTGCCTGTTTCTCATCTCTAACCAGAGCAGATGGGATGACAAAGTATTATATATAAGGTCTCTGACAACTCCTTTTAAAAGGACTATAATTCCTCTTCTGCACAATGTTCTGCTCAGTATACCTTTTAGCAAGAGTAAATGGCACAAAATCCATCATAAGGAAATGATCCTTCACGTTTTCATTTTTGTAAACATTTCTCTTTCAGGGTTCACAGCCAGTGCATCTCCATTTTTCCATTATCACTTTTCCTCTTCCCAATGTAACTGTCATCATCAAATCTATTTGCCTCAGAATAGTCACCTTTTCATAGTCCCTTACATTCTTTTCTTTGTCTGTTCATCTGGCTCCTCATTTCTCTCTACTTTACTGAGAAAGAATGCTTCAAAAACAGAAATTGTTAAGTTTAATAGAGTGATTGACTGTCACAGACAGCCCAATAATTAAACACTGTCCCTAATAAAACAGACTCTCAGTAATTATTAGAAACAGAAGAACACAAAGTGTCAAATTGTTGGATTGACCCTCTTAATCTCCAAGCAAGTCGTATTTATATACAAGATAGGTTTTTCTACTTGTACAATAAAATACAATAAAATGTTAATATTTATAATACTAATTTAGTATTTATGATATGTTTGTCTAGTTACATCATACATAGTTTAGTATTTACATAATCTGTCTTTGAAACCTGAAAGGATGCAACTGTCAAATTTGATCTACATGGTTCCCTCTTGGGAGGCTAATGCAGCTAGGCAGTGCCATGGCTAAGGGGCAGCCAGCAGGAAAAAGAGGGAAGAAGAGCCGAGATCATCCAAAGGCAGAACACTTCACCCTGGGGAGGTGACTGGAGCACACTGTGGCTTAGTTGGGAATAATAAACAAGTTGCCTTCCCACTGTGGGCTGGGAGTGGTATTTACATGTCACCATGACTACCTTCCTGATCTTTAGGGCTCCCTGAGGAAGGAAGCTGGAGTGTGTGTGTGTGTGTGTGTGTGTGTGTGTGTGTGTGTGTAGACCAAAGAGGAGGACGTGGAAAATGTACCAGGGAGACAGCCAAAGGGGAAATGGTTCTTAAGAAACAAACCAGATCAGAGGAAATGTATAATTAGGCTTAGAGTGGGAATTGAAAGTAGCGATGGTGTGATAAGTTGTAACACTATGCAAAAGAAGTCATGATTGTTATTATTTCGTGGGGTATGTTGAAGCTCTTCTGATACAGCCGGTTACGCTGCTTAGCAGTGTTTTTGTTCCCAAAGGGTGTGAGTCTCTTACAGAAAGACAGGACTAACTTTCCTATGAAAGTGATGAAATACAACTGGACACATCACAATCCCCAGTCTAGCCCTGTGAGACTAAACCACATTGTAGGCAGACTCTCTTATGGCCCCAATGATCTCCACATCTCTGTATACAATAGAGGTTCTTGTATTATTCCCTCCTCTTGAGTGTTGGCTGCATTTATTGACTTGCTTCTAAGGAATAAAAAGGCAGCAAAAGTCATGGGATGTCACCTCTGAGATTCAATTATAAAAAGACCATGGCTTCCATCTTAGGTGTCCTGTCCCCTTCTGTCTTAGGTGGCCTGCTCTGGGGGAAGCCAGTGCCATGGCGGGAGACAGCCCTGCAGAGACACCCACTTGAAGAAGCTTGGAAGCAGATCTCTTGAAACACGTCAGCAGCCACGTGAGTGAGCTCGGAAGCACATTCTCCCAGAGTTGAGCCTTGAGTTGACTGCAGGTCAGCTGACATCTTGACTGCAATCTCAATGGGAGGCTGAGCCGGAACCAACCCAGGAAGCTGTGCCCAGATCCCTGACCCACAGAAACCTGGAGATGATAGATGTTTATTGCTTTAGGCTGCTAAGTTTGGAGTAGTTTGTTGCTCAGCCATAGATGACTAATTCAAACCATGACAGGTAACACATAACATAGCTGAAATGCTATATAAGGTGCAGCGGAAGAGTTAGAATCAAGGCAGGCAGGGGATAGGACAGGAGAGATGTGGACGGTGACATAGCTCACGGAGCAGCTGTGTTGTCCTGTGTGCCAGGCACCTTACAGACACATCTGAGGTTATTCTCATTACTCTGGAACACTGGAAACGTTCTCCCCACATCACACATGCATAACCTAAGGTTCAGAAGGGTTAAATAATTTGCCCGACTCTAGGGAATTCCCTGGCTGTTTGGCGATTAAGACTCCGCGCTTTCACTGCTGAGGACACAGGTTCAGTCCCTGGTCAGGGAACTAAGATCCCACAAGCCCCACGGCGCAGTCAATAATAATAATAATAATAACAATAATAATAATTTGCCCAACTCTATAGCAGACGCTGGTTTTGAACTCTGGTTTGTGAGCAGATGTGATACATATACATGAAGGTCCTGCTTCTATTACGCTAATTGCAATGAATGACACTGGTAATGAGTGAAAAACGCACCCGATTGCACCTTCCAGACACATGCCTCACATTTCACGTGATAAGAGCTGAAGTCTGGTGTGAGCAGATCTCTGCAGGAACATGAATGGTGGTGGTGTGGGGAGGGGATGGAGGAAACCCCCATGTGGGTTACATCAGACACAACAACACAGCCTCTGTTACCCCCCGGGACGGCTCTGGCTCTGGTATCAGAGCGACATGGGTTCAGACCAGTTATTGGTTCTATGACCAGGACAGGTTACTTCTTGCTGCCATAGTTTCCTTATCGGTACTGATTCAACAAGGCCACGCATAGAAACTGCTTGGCAGAGAGTCAGGCATATGGCAGACACTTAATAGATGTTCACAACTGATAATACTATTATTATGGTTTTCTCTTCAAATTTGCCTTTCTGTTAATAAATATGTAATTACTAGTACTGCCTTTTATGCTCATTAGTCAGAGTGATTGTTTTTTTAAGGGAGGGAAAACTATTTCCCTACAATAATTGGGTGAGAGAGTTGAGGCGGAAAAAAAAAAAAACCCAAAACACTAGAATATGAGAAATGGGAAAGGGGAATAAAAACAAAAGGTCTGTGTTTGTGAGATAATGATTGTGAGAACAGTTCAGGGAGGCATGTGGACTCTGTCTGCAAGCAGCGAAGGCTGCATTTTATCCATCTTCCTATTGTCCTAACACCATCAGGCCCACGGTCCTTCCATGAATGCACAATGAGCTCTTTCATTCAGCAAACGCTACGCAAACTTATCGCGCACCATCACGCTTCCACGAGGGTAGCATTGCAGAGCTTCCGTTCTAATAAGGCAAGAGAGGCAATCAACACATAATATACAGAGTAAATCTACATACCCAAAGCATGAGTACATTTGGAAAGCAATAACGGCGAGGGAGATTTTAAAGCAGGAAAAGGGGCTGGAAAGACCAAAGAAGGGGTCATGCTGCCTAAACCAGGGTGATCAGGGCGTTGGTGGCTTCCAAGGCTGCCTTCTGAGTGTGGTGGGAGTGAGGGGCCTCTTTGGAGGGGTGCAGCCTGGGCGAGTCCACAGGGGAATGCTGGGGCGCGCGGTGCTGGCAAGGCGGCTGGCCAAAGCCAGAAGTGGCACCCCACCAGCTAGGTAGAGGGGGAACCCACCAGTGATTCGGTCCCTTGCAAAAGTTCCACCAGATCCTTGACCGCTTGGCACTCACCCTAAAAGTAGTCAACGAATCTTTTTCACACATGGACAGGCACTTTTCAACCCGCTGCCTCTGCACTGGGACTTGGCGCCAGTGAGTATGGCTGTGAAACCTTCTAGAGTGGAGTCTCCACAGACACAGAGAACACACTTGTGGTTGCCAAGGGGGAGGGGGCGGGGGAAGGATGGAGTGGGAGTTTGAGATGAGCAGATGCAAACTATTATCTATAGGATGGATAAACAACAAGGTCCTACTGTAGAGCACAGGGAACTATATTCAATATCTTGGGATAAACCATAATGGAAACGAATATAAAAAAGAATGTATATATATGTATAACTGAGTCACTTTGCTATATAGCAGAGATTAACACAACATTATAAAACAACTACACTTCAATTAAAGAAGGATTAAAAAAAGAGTGGAGTCTCAGTTTCCCACAGCTCCCCAGCCCTCCCATAAGTAAGCACCCCTAGTTTTCAAAGCTAGGCGTTATGCATGCTCGTCTTCCCTGTGTAGGTCTCCAGGGCCAGGGGGCCCAATGTGGGGCTTGAACACCTTTCTCCTAAGGGAGGACCTCTCCTTTGTGGTTTCCCCTCCTGCTTGTGGGTCCCCTCACCGGGGGTGTGGGTCCAGCTAGACCACATTTCTGCCCCTCCTACCCATCTCCATGTGATTTTTGTCTTTATATCCTTAGCTGCGGAAGAGTTGTCCTCCTAGTCTTCAGAGAGAGCTGCTCTCTATGGAGTCGTAGTTTTGGTGTGTCCATGCGAGGAGGTGAGCTCAGGGTCTTCCTACTCTGCCATCTTGATCTTGCCTCGTACCTTTTTCTGTTTATTCTAACTCACTCTTTTAGATGTACCGTGTGTGTGTGTGTTTTAGAAATACATTAGCACAATGGTAAATGAATACAGTGTATAAATAAGTAAAAATATATTGGGGGAGTTAAATGAAAAAAAGAAAAAGACATGTTTGGTTCTTTAAAAAAAAAAAACAAGTAATTTGTAGGGTGATACTTAGGCACCATGGAAATATTATTCTCCAGTGACCTTTCACCTAGTAGTTTTAGCATTCATTGATGATCTTTGGCTACATCAATTATTTAAATGAGAGCTGCAAAAATGATGCATTTTCTAGTTCTACCCTTTCTCCTAAATCTGTTTGCTGGCTTTGTTCTGGGAAGAAAGAGCTTTCTCTTGTTAACTGGGAATGAACTAGGACCCCTGAATTTTAAAATTTCAGACTTTAATGACCATTGTTATTTTCACCAAAGCTGCTTCTTTATGATTTTGTAGATTGTGCTTTGCGCAACTCGAGTGGTGGGGGGCTGATATAGTAGTCACTGTAGATTGTGTAATTATTATGACAATTTTCTGGAAGACAGCAGAAAAGCTTCTTGAGGAAGGGTCCTCTTTTCTAATTTAGCCCGAGCTGCACTCGGGCTGGCGGCTGGGACATATGTACCCCCATCCCTGGCCACTCGCCTTCAGACCTTGGAAATCAGCCTCTGGAAACCATTCTGGGGTGTTCCCCAGCTGTGTGCTTCTCCCCAGAACTCTGTCCCACCAGACACGTTTCTCCCATTCCCAGTTTCTTTCCTACCATCCTTTATCATCTACTGGAAGAACACTGAGGCAACACTGAATTGGGGGTGTTTTCAGTATAGAGGAAGAAAGGGAAGGTACCTGCCATTCACTGATGTTTTGTGAGTGATTCCGGATATTTTGTGCGCTCACCGGTTTTCAGAATCTTCTCTCTTCTGTCCTGTGCAGGAGTAAACAGTACCCACCATTCGTTTCTTTACCTCCTTCTATTTCTAACAGACTAGAATTCTACAAAGGGGTACATTTTCCAATGTATTTATAGGCAACCAAGAGAAATGGCAAGACATTTTACTCAGAAACATTTGCACACCTAGTCAGTGATGCTTAGTGAAAATCGTCTACATCTAGTGGGATGGAGCAAAGTGTCTTCTTATGGACTCATTAAACATCTGCGGGGTCGCTCTATTCCCAGCTCACCTAGAACAGCTGTTTGCTTAAAAGCTGTCACGTCCACCTCCCCTTTGTGCTCTGTGTTTCAGCAATTCACAGAATGATGGAAATTTTCAGCTCTTTCTCTCGCCCTCTTGCCCAGGGAACCTGTTGGCAATTACAGCCTTTCCTTGACAAGGTCCTTTTGACACAGCACGCTGATGGCAGTTGCCTCCAGGAGGGTTCAGCTGTTTTAGGAACAGGGTGACAGTCAATTGCTTCGATTTCCACCGGCTACCACTTTTGTTGTTAAAACTTTTCCAGGACTTTTCAAGGTGGTCTTCTTGTACCATCATGACAATTTTCTTTTCTCACCATGGGTGCTGTCATGTATAATTAAGCTCTGTGCTCCAAAATGAAGTCAGAAGTGGTGATTACATTACCATCAGCTGAATGCCACCAACTCTATCCCTATGAAATTTAGAGAAGCTTCATGTGGTGACTTTTATTTTTTGCCCTCTTTTAACAAGAACTCAGTTCATACACCTATGAAACATTTCACTTTAGAAACTAGAAGACAGGTTTGAGCCACACTGTCTGTATCTGGAAATCAGAGTTTTTTCACCTTGGCACTATTAACATTTTAGGTTGGATAACTCTTTGTCGTATAGGGTGTCCTGTGCATTATAGAATGTTTACCAATATCCCTGCCTCTACCTGCTAGATGCCAGTAGCACCCCTCTCCCAAGCTGTTACATCCAAAAATATCTCCAGTTATTACCAAATGTCCCCTGGGGGGCAAAATTGTCTCCAGTTGAGAATCGTTGTTCTAAATGATAAAGTATTGATATAACTGTGTTCAGTTTGGTACCATACATTTCTTTTTTTGACATTTTTTTTTCTTTTCCATTATGGCTTATTACAGGAGATTGAATATAGTTCCCAGTGCTATACAGTAAGACCTTGTTGTTTATCCATTCTATATATAATAGTTTGCATCTGCTAATCTCAAACTCCCACTCTATCCTTCCCCCTCCTCCTTGTCAACCACAACTCTGTTCTCTATGTCTGTGAGTCTGTTTCTGTTTCATGGATATGTTCATTTGTGTCGTATTTTAGGTTCCACATATAAGTGGTACCATATGGTATTTGTCTTTCTCTGTCAGTCTTACCTCACTTAATATGATAATCTCTAGGTCCATCCATGTTGCTGCAAATGGCATTATTTCACTTACTTTTATGGCTGAGTAATATTCCGTTGTATATATGTACCACATCTTCTTTATCCATTCATCTGTCGATGGACATTTAGGTTGTTTCCCTGTCTTGGCTATTGTAAATAGTGCTGCTATGAACATAGGGGTGCATATATCTTTTCAAATTATAGTTTTGTCTGGATATATGTCCAGGAGTGGGATTGTTGGATCATATGGCAACTCTATTTTTAGTTTTTTTAGGAACCTTCATACTGTTCTCCATAGTGGCTGCACCAACTTACATTCCCACCAACAGTGTAGAAGGGTTCCCTTTTCTCCACACCCTCTGGTAACATACATTTCATTGTTTTATTCTTACCTTTAAAAGCCTCACAAAATCTCTGCCTTGCCTAAAGGTATAATGGAAATAAAGTTCTTAATCTTACTTATTTTTCTACAGAGTTATCCAAAGTGATTCCTAATGAGTGTAACCAATTAAAGGGGTAATAGGGAGGGGAATACTTTTATTCTGTATAATAGACTAAGCAATGCCAGTTTATTCACTGTGGGTAACTTTAAAAATACCAGAAGAAATGGGTAAAAAATAAGAACTTGTGCCATTTTGTCACATGATTAACCTGTTGATTTGTTTTTAAGAGTAAGATATTTTGGAAACCTAAGTTTAATAGCAATTCTACCACCATTAAGACTAGGTTCCCTCTAAGATGATTATTCCAGGACCTAAGATGATACAATGATACAGGCTGATGGGATCTTCCAACCTCAACACAACCCTTCACTGGCAGCCAGGATACTGAAACCCCTTGTGGTACAGTAGTGTATGTGTGTCTGTGTGTGTGCCTGTGTGTCTCTGTGTGTATGTATGTGTGTGTATGTGTGTGTGTGTGTATGTGTCTGTGTATGTGTGTACGTGTATGTGTGTATGTGCATGTGTGTCTGTGTATATGTGTATGTATATGTGTGTGTGCCTGTGTCTGTATGTGTATGTGTGTGCATGTGTGTATATGTGTATGTGTCTGTGTATGTGTGTGTATGTGTATGTGTGTCTGTGTATATGTGTATGTATATGTGTATGTGTGTATGTGTGTGCCTGTGTCTGTATGTATATGTGTGTGCATGTGTGTATGTGTGTATGTATATGTGTATGTGTGTACATGTGTATGTGTGTATGTATGTGTATGTGCATGCATGTGTGTTTATGTCTGTGTATATATGTGTATGTGTATGTGTGTGTGCTTGTATTGTGCGTGTATGTGTGTGTGTGTTCCTTGCTGTCATGGTTCTTGAGCATTCTCTTCCCTCCCTGGCTCTGCTCATCTGACTGTTGCCGATCTCGGGAGGCTGAGCTGCTTTTCCTTTGCTTCCCTGAAATGCTTCCCTAGAACAGTGATTCCAGCCCAGGGTGATTTCTTCCATCCTTAAATCTTCAGGGTGTATCCTCTACAACAGCATCTCCCCATTTTCTTGGAATGTTTCATTGGTTTTTTACAAAAATGTGTTCCATGTTCAAATAAATGGGGAACTTGGCATTAACAAAAGGTCTGCAGATTACATTGCAGCAGACACCCCCCAGCCTTCATAGGCTAATATGCACAGAGAATCTCCAAGGAAGGGGTCCCCTGTGAGTGTTTCCCCAGCTTAATGCACTCTGGGACACTTCACAGAGCATCTAATGGGACTAGAGTTTCTCAGAAGACTTCTCTGCACCACTCATGTGACACTTAGCATATGCTATGTTATATTTTTATCTCTGCATTTCATTTCACCTTCCCTACATCATATGGGAAACTCCAGGGCAAGAATAAAATTCTAGCCATATACACAGGAGATGCTCTGTAGCTGTGTTGATATAAAAATGCAAATCCACTTAACAGCTGACCTTTGATTTAGGGCCCCCACAGATGGCTGTGCAGGTTGAGAACATGACACTTTTGGGGGTGACATTCACCTCCAATGTGAGGAGGGCTTCTGCAGGCAGCGCATGACCTGGACAAACACACCCAGGGGCACCCATCTTCCAGCCCTTCTGCCCGGGAATGCTCTGCTTTCTTCACATCCACCAGAACCTGGCATGCAGCAAATCTTCACATGCTCTTACATATTTCATTCACACAAAATCGTCAGTCAGAACCATATCCTTTACTGAAGATTTTATGCGACAAACAGCAGAGGGGGTTTGCATTGCCTATGGTCAGAGAACATTAAAAATTACCCATTAGACCTTTCTATTCTCCTGAAGACACTCTTCAGCTTTGCCACTAGGGTGGGCCTTGTTTCCTCTGTCCTTCCTTCTAGAAGCACGCTGACTTTCCCCCTTGTTTTAATTTGCTTTCTCTGAACCACTGTGGCAAGGCACAGAAAAAGGAAGCAAACAGCCTCAAGCCACCACAGAAAGTCTTTACGACATCAAGGAGGAACAGCCGGTGTTTGAAGTTTGGGGCGGGGATGAAGTGGGAATGAATGCCAACAAAACAAACCAACATGGAAAACAATTGCTATGGCTTAGTTAGAAATATCTATACATGGCAATGGGCTCAAATTACACAATGGGATAATGTCTGCGACGTGCATATGGTTCCTGCGCTGAATTGGGAAATGCGGAATGGTCCTCGCCATTGCCTGTCTGAGACCTTCAGCAGCTCATAAGATGCTACTGGCAGCCCTGTGTGCTCTGAGCACCCCCAGCAGGAAAACTGGGGTTGGACTGGTAGAACCTTTCAAAGGGCAGCATGGAGGGTGGTCCTTCCCACTAAAATATGAGCGGGGAACTTTAGGGTCAATCTTCAGGCAAGTGCAGTTTTACATGACATCTACTGGAGGGTGGGAGATGGGGGTCCACAGGAGGCAGGATCAGCTGATTTCCAGGCCCCCTGAGTCCAGAAAACAATGCTCTCATGCAGCTGCTGTTAAAGGCTAGTGACCAGTGGGGAGGGCAAGGCCCCACCTCAGGAAAGCCCTTTCTTTTGTAGAAACAGAGTCAGAAGCCCAACAAAAGTGGAGCCACCCTTCAGCTCTGAAGTGCTGAGAGGCCTGCGAGTCTTTGGACCATGTTATGAAGCAGTTTTCAGTCGAATCCTGGAGCTTTCCACAGAAGGGGAGAACTATAAGTCGATTTACACCCTACTATATTATGTTAGGCACTTGTTTCTCTGACAAAGTTACTGACTGCAAAATAGAAAAGGCTGGTAGAACATGCCATCTGGTGCCAGTGAAGTCCTGACCCAGTAATTAGCACAAATCTGCAGAAGAATCTTCTTAGGCCTTTTAGTTACCCACAGGCCGATTCTAGCTGCTGTGGACACGCTCAGATAAGCTTCTCTTGCATTTTAACTGTGTTCGCATGACAAGGGACTGTGCATGGCAGGCAGTGGAATTTTTGCAAGCTTGTCTAAAGACAGAAGCCACCGCAGAGTGACAAAACTCTCCTGCTCTCTTCCAAAATAAGCCCTCAGAGCTGCAGCGTGGGGTCAGACCCCCTGACACACAGGAACATTAAAGATCTCCTCAGGCCAGGAGAGCAGGGCTCGTCAAGTTTGGATGCCATTTGCTGGACCCTCTGGAATCCTGCAATTCCTTCCAAAGATGCTGGCTGTGTCCTTAGGATGTGTCATTTAGTGCCTTGGGTTCTAGTTCCTGCCTTTCAAATCTGTATTTTCCTCTCCAGCTCTGTGGGTTTCGGAAGGGCTTAAGTTTGGCCAGCATTGCACATAAGGCAGCAAAGGGATAATGTGGTTCTTTCCAAACAGGAGAAAATAATTTTTTTCTGATTATGCAAGTTATGCTAGCTCATGAAAGAACATTTAGAAAGTATGAAAGATGAAAGAATATTTAGAAAGATGAAAGAATATTAGAAAGGATGAAAGAATATTTTTAAAGGTGCCTATATTTCCACCACGTTGAGATGAATCAATTCGATCTTTTCTCTTGCAGAAATTTGTAATTAGTTGTAATTAAGATACAAGCAGTTGGAAGAGGAACAGAAGCTACAGGTACGTGGAGAGACACAGAAACAGAGAAAGAACCAAGATGTCGGTCGAGCACCAAAACAGGGAATTGGGTAGCTCTCGTACTAAGGAAATGTAGATCCTCTCTAAGTGTGGTCTGTACACCAACAGTGGCATCACCAGGAGTTTGTTGGAAATGCAGAATCTCAGGCCAAATTCCAGACTTGCTAAATCAGAATCTGCATTCTGACCCCACCCTCCTCCTCACCCCCGACACCCCAGTGATTCACACGTTAGACTTTGGGGAGTTCTGTCCCAGGTGACCCAGAGGCCGCAGCTGTGGTGGGTCCTGACAGCCTTCATCCTGAGGTTGAGGCCTGATGGTACCCACCTTCCATGTCCCGTGAATCCTGGTCCCAGGTCATGAGGTTATAAGTGGAAAAACTGGGACCCAAACAGGAGTCGGCCTCTCTAGTCCAGCTAGTTCACTGTGATGTTCTATTTCTAGTCCTTTTATCCAGAAACACTATATGGTTGCCAGGAAGACAAATCACGTGATTAGAGGGTTGGACCTTTCAGTCTCATCCCTGACCTCCAGGGAGAGGACAGGGGCTAGAGGTTGAATCAATCAGCAATTGATTCGATCAATCGTGCCTGCGTAACACAGCCTCCATAAAACCCAAAAGGACTGGGTTCTGAGAGCCTCCAGCTGGTGAACACATGGAGATGGGGGCGGGGGTCCTTCTCAGAGAGCATGGAAGCCCCACACCCTTTCCCAGCTACCTTACCCTCTGCATTGCTGTCATCTGGCTGTTCCCAAGTAACATTCTTTTATGATAAACTGGTGGTCTAATAAGTAAAATGTTTCTCTGAGTTCTGTGAGCAAATTAATAGAACCCACGGCTGGGATCATTGGAACCTTTGACCTCTAGTGGGCCAGGCAGAAGCCTGGGCGTTTGATTGGCATCAGAAGTGAGGGGGGAGGGCCCCTAACCTGTGGGTGTCTAGAGAACTGCTTGTTGGTGTGGAGAAAAACACCTCAGCCACATGTTGGAAATTGGGTCCAGAACCCACTTTTATGATCTTACATATTTTTACAGGAAACTTTCATTACCTGTTTACGAAGAAGTTGTTAATACTGCTTTGAACTATTCTTTGTTCTTTGCACCACTTAGGATTATACTTAGCAATATAGATTTTATGTCACCCTACACAACTAATTTCTTCTGGCTTTGCTTCAGTATCAAGATTGGCCTTTATCATAATAGGAAAACGTAAGAGTTAAGTCCTAGAAAACATTTCAGAGAAACTGACAAAAAATGGGTGTAAAGTGTTTGAGTTGAAAGCTCAGAAGTTCTCTTTTGGTGGGAGGAGGCTCGGGGCTCAGGCAGATCGAGGTTTCTATCTTGACTTTGCTAGTCACTTTCAGAAGTTACGAGATGCAGAGACAATGATGGTGGCTATTAGATCAGTGGTTCTTAAGCTCTGCTGTGCTCTAGAATTTCCTGGGGAGCTTGTCAATTCCTATGGCCCCCTGACCAATTAAATCAGTGTGTCTGGGGGTGGGGGCCAGGCAGGAGTAGATTTTTAAAGATTCCCAGGTGATTGCAGTGTGAGCAAAGCAGGGGACCCGATGTACTAAACGGTGCATTCCTTACAATAGCAAATGATCGGCTCCTGGTTACCTGTTTAATAAATCCAGATTTACCATCATTGAGTTTGCTTGCTTCAAGTAAGGCACATGTGTAAAGTATCTGATATGACTAATAATTACTCTTTCTATATAGGAGAAAATGGCCCCACCCCACAACTATGAGATCAGAATCTGCATTTGAATAGGATCCCTAGCTGATTCTCTTGCACATGAAGGTTTGATCAGACTGTGACTCCTGGAAGGCCTGGATGAGACCAGAACTATCCTTGTTTCCCTCATGGCCTCCTGGTCCTTTCAGACAAGGGCATTTAAGAACTGATGGCTGATCGACAGATGAATGGATAAAGAAGATGTGATACACACACACACACACACACACACACACACACACACAATGGAATATTACTCAGCTGTAAAAAAGAATGAAATAATGCTATTTGCAGCAACATGGATGGACCTAGAGATTATCATACTCAGTGAAGTAAGACAGACAGAGAAAGACAAATACCATATGATATCATTTACATGTGGAATCTAAACTATGACACAAATGAACTTATCTATGAAACAGAAACAGACTCACAGACATAGAGAACAGACTTGTGGTTGCCAAGGGGGAGGTGAGTGGGCGGGGGGATGGATTGGGAATTTGGGATTAGCAGATGCAAACTGTTACATAAGGATAGATAAACAACAAGGTCCTACTGTATAGCACAGGGAACTATATTCAACATCCTGTAATAAACCATAATGAAAAAGAATATGAAAAAGAATGTATATATATATATATATATATATATATGTATAACTGAGTCACTTTGCTGTACAGCAGAAATTAACACAACATTGTAAATCAACTACACTTAAATAAATTTTTTTTAATTCTGCATACAAGTTTGTAGACCCCCGGAAGCCCACACGTGAGCTCCCTGTGTCCCTGGCAGATAAAACTTGAGTCTAAAGTGATCACTGAGATCTTGAGGTGTGTATGCAACTTCCCCGCATCTTCAGAATCAACAGAGGGTAGAGTGGGATTCTAAAAAGGTACTGATGACAGGTTAATTAAAAGGCTAAACCAAAAATAGTTTGACAAGGACAAGGCAAAGATGTTTATTTAGGCCTTTACACACGAGTCTCAGGAAAGTGTTTTGACTAGCACTTTGGTTTTCCTACTTCTTTCTTCATGCTGTGAATTTCTTCAGCTTTTTTTTTAAAGCTTTAAATAGATCTATGATCAGAATGACTATGAATTGTAACAGAACAAGAGAATCGTGCCTATTACCACAAATATCCAGACCCTGTCTAAAATAGATTGGGCAGTCTTTATAGGGAAAAAAAAAAAGGCTTGCTTTCATGGGCTCCACACCCAGGCAATTAGTTCTCTTATTGAGACGTAAAGCACCAGGGGAGAAGCAGGCTGTCAAATGTACCATGAATATGTATGTCTGGGAGTAGGATTGGAAAAGATGCATACATTAGGTTTGACTCACAAAGCCAAATTAATGGTGATTGGCAGTAAAAAAACACTTTCTGCGGTTTCCCTGCCTTTAGCAATTTGAGTCATAATCTATTTAATGCTTAGGGAATAATAATTTTCTTTATTTACCTTCTGGTTTATTCCATGTAAGACATAAAATGGATTATACGGATATATGTGCCATGGAAGAAAACACAATTTTGAATAAAAGAATGAAAAATATAAGCCAAATGAAAAATAAGTGGGAAAATTATGAGACAGCAGTCAAAAACTGCATTCTCTAGGTCCTGTGTATGTGAGACGTGAGAGCCGCTGATGGCTAAGACAGAGGGTTACTCATTGGACTCTGAGTTTTATTGTATGAAAACAAGGAGTATTTTCACAATCTGCTAAAATAAAAAGATCTATTTCTGTAACTGAGACTAGAGGAAAAAATGCCTCCTGCATTGTCAAAAAGAGGACCTAGTAAAAAATTGAAAAAATTCTTTCAACTTCTGTACAGCCAAGAGTTTTGTAAGATTACAGCATCAATCAAGTCGTTGAAGCATAAGTTTCAAGGAAGGGCAGACAAAACACGTTTTGTTTAAAATACATGTGTATTTTATCCACTGCAAACGGCTATCAGAGCTGCCAAGACACACTGTCCATCCCGACCTTGACCCCTCTGGGGGGAGATTCTGGTACAGCTCAGTGACAGGGGGTCCGTATGCCTCTCATGTAACCAGCCCACGGCCGAAGCACTGGTAATAAAAACGGCACACAATCTTGTATCAATATTATTTCTAACATATTTCTCGGCAAGTCAATAAAAATATAGTAAAGATTAGTTATGCAATAACTGTCAGCTCCCTGCCTGCCCCCTGGGCAGAACCTCAGAAACCCACACTGACAACTTTTCAAGGCAGAAAATATCTTAAAAACTAATAGGATTATAATTTATGGGAGAGTGAAGAGTGTTACTTTTTTTAATTAATTTATTTTTTATTGAAGTTTAGTTGATTTACAATGTTATGTTAATTTCAGGTGTACGGCAAAGCAATTAAGTCATAAAAATATACATACACACACATACACACACATGTATATATATCGTCTTTTTCAGATTCTTTTCCCATATAGGTTATTAGAGAATATTGAGTATAGTTCGCTGTGCTATATAGTAGGTCTGAGCCCACCACCTTTGAACCTTCGAACCACTCTCTGCTGGTGGGAAATCTCCCCCAGGTGCCTCATTGTGTTGGAGGTGGGGACTTGGTTTTGATTTTTAAATTAAGTGTTTCCCAGATTTCACTAGCATGTCACTTTTATTATCTCTGCAAACTTTTCATACTATTTGTACTGTTATTAATATTTTTCTTGGAGCTGACTTTTAAACTTTATTCATCTTATGTAAAAACGTTTGTGACATTACACTTGTGCAAGAATTTTTTTCTAACAGACATGAAAGACATGGTATTTTTAAAAATTTCTCCAAGAACCACCTAAAATTGTCTCACATCCAACACTGTGGAAATCATAGCTTAAAGCTTATGAAAGAACTTTAGAGGCAGCATGGCACAGGGGTTTGAAACTACAGGTTCTAGAAACAGACAGCCAGGGTTCCAATCCCAGCTGTGTTTCTTGTTAGCTTCACAACACTGAGCAAGTCACTTAATCTTTCTGTGCCTCAGCGTCCTCATCTGCAAAATGTGAGTGATAGCATCATGAATTTAATATATATAAAGTACTTTTTTTTTTTTTTTTGGTTGTGCCACATGGCTTGCAGGATCTTAGTTCCCCAACCAGGGTTTGAACCCTGGCCCTGGCACTGAAAGCGCTGAGTCCTAACCACCGGACCACCAGGGAATTCCCAGTATATATAAAGCACTTCTAACAGGGTTTGGTGCATAGTAAGTGCTGTGTGCTGTGTACTATTTTTTTTTTTTTTTTTTTTTGTGTACTATTATTATTAGGACACAATAAGCAAGATAGCCTTTGCTCTAGAAAAGTCCGGACTGCCAACTCTGTAAAGCTGGGGAAAGTGAGCTTTTTGGGTAACCCTGGAACTAACTCTTTCCTGGTTCTCACCCAATTCATTCCTCAGATGACTTGTGCTAGTAGTTACCTTTCATATCAGATTTGTTGGGCAAATTCACATCTTCACCTGTGGATCTGTCCCACCTAAATTTTCTGAGTTAATACAATATTCATAGTGACGTTTACAATTTTAATTTGGGGGAGCGGTTTGTTATTTAGTGCTGAGTGGCAGATGTAAAGGAAATGGGGGAGGGGAGAGGCAAGAAGCAGGGCAGAAGGATGGAGGTGGAGAAGGCCAGGCCTGAGGTCTTCAGAAAATCCAGTCAGTGAGCTTCAAAAAGTTGTCACAGGGGTCAAATAAAATGTGAAAGTGGGTACTTCCCTGGCAGTCCAGTGGTTAGGACTCTGCGCTTCCACTGCAGGGGGCATGGGTTTGATCCCTGGTCGGGGAACTAAGATCCCGCCTGACTCCAGGCTCGGCCAAAAAAAAAAAAAAAGTGAAAGTGGCTGCCCCTGAGTCGTAGGATAATAAATGCATTTTATTTCCTTCTTTCTCCTTTTCTGTATTTGCTGAGTCTTGTACAGTGAACAAGTATTGCTTTTATAGTGAGAAAAAAATTAAAAGTGTTTTCTAAATTAATAAAATGTGTCCTTGGCAAACTCCAAACAGCAAGCTGTTCAGGGAGAAAGGAATTCAAATTAATAGCAACTGAATACAGAGAAGAAGAGAAAAACTCTGACAGGGTAAAATTTTACACTTACACCCTTGCTTATTCACTCCTGTAAAAGACCACCAAGAATCTCAAATGCATAACTCAGTAAACGTATTAACATCACAACAACTTTCTCACAGTTCTCTGGAAGTGCTCAGAGTTAACTCTGCTTGGAAAGTAGGGACTCACCACGTGGATAGAGTTAAAGTAGGAGGCTGGGGGCAAAACCCACAAACCTTCCAAGGCCTACCTTCTACTGACACACAGAACAGTCCCTCCAGGGGTGGGGTAGGGGTGTGGACCGGGCTCCCCGTACTTATAAAGTTGTCATGTCCTAAAAATTTTTTTGAACTCTCAAAACCTATATATCCATAGAAACTATGTTATAACTGTTGAATAGAATTCCAGTCTCCTTTGAGTTTTCAAAGATATGTTGCATTTTTTTCCCATTTAAATCTGGCATAGACTTACTTTTTCTTTTTTTCCTGATCTCTCAGCTTCAAAGGGAGAAGTATTGAAATCTTTCTATCAGACTCTGAGGTGCATTAAAAGCTCCCACTATGACTTAGAGTTTGCCCATCTCTCCCTGTGGCATCAATTTTTTTTCTTTATATTTCATGTCTCTGTTGCTAGGTACATATAAGTACATGTTTGTTAGAGTTTCTTGGATTATTCCTATTACGACATATAATGTCTCTCTTTATTCTTTGCCTTGGTGCTGTCATTTTCCTTGGGAGGTGAAAGCCAGGGCAGTGCAGGTGAGGAAAAAAGGAAGTGAGGTAAGGAAAAATGCAAGGCCGGGTGAGGCAATGAGTTACCTTGCTGGCCACCACTTCCCAACCAGCTCAGAAAGCAGAGCTCTGTGCTGAGGGTGGTTCTGTTCTCCAGTATCAGGGACCTTCTCCACAGGGTTTAAGAAAAGAAAGGACAAGATTTATCTGCCTGGCTCCCTCTTCTCTCCACCTACCATTGGTTGAGTTTCATCCCACTGGGACCTAATTCCCCCACATTTCAGTCTTGTGTCATCTGGCCATTCAGCCAGCTCCAATGTCCTGAATGTAACCTTTAATCCAAATTCGGAGTGGAGGGAGTGGAGTGGGGGAGGGTGGGGGAGGCAGCTGAGAGAATCTGAGAAGAGACAAGATTTGCATCTGGTACATCCCTGATAGCATATGTTCTCAGGGACCCTGAGGTCAATTCAGTAAAAATCGACACCCCCAAAGAAAGATTGACCAACTTAAAATCGATTCAGTAAATATGAGTCGAGCGTTTACCACATGCAGGTTACCATGCTGGGTACTCTGAGGGGAAAACAAGATTCTAGACGTGATCCTGGGCCTCGTGGGACACAGGCAGTGTCTGGAGGACAGATTTTGGATTTAGAGAGACCTGGATCTGAATTTCTTCTCTGCTCCTTGGTGCTTTGTGAATCTGAACAGAATGTTTATCTTTCTAAGCCTTGGTTTCCTGGAGATGGTGGTAGTTCTTGCCCTAAGGATTGTTATAAGAATGAGATGAAATAATTTTCAAAGTAGCCAGTATGTCTGATTAACGTTAAGTGTTATTTCCCTTCGTGGGCTTAAATCAAGGGGTCAATTCAGATAAGTACAAAAACAGCTGTTACAGATAGAGGATGAACAAGGAACCCTGAAGGGCAGAGGAGGAAAAGGAAGGACCCAGGAATGTCCGTAAGGCTTCCAGGTCTGTGGTAAGAGAAAGAGAATTCTTTCCCCTTTCCTGGGGCACGGTAGGCCGTTAGCAAATTTTTTGTAATGGCACAGTTGGCACCCTTCTGACCTCTGTACCCCTCTCCTGCCTCAGGTCACCTCTGTCCTTCACTTCCTCCAGGGCGTTAAGCCCGCCCCAACTCAACCCCCTCACCTGAGGAGGCACTATTATTTGTTACACAGTGAACTGATCATACTAATTCCAATGAAGTTTGAGTGACTGCTGGCCCTTTACCCTACTGATTTGTGCCTCTTCCTAACTGTCTTATTTCACAAAGACAAGTCTCCAATTGGCATCCCCTCCATGAGAACATACATGCAGGCTCAGACAAACTCCCTCAAGCCTCCCTGGCTTCTCAGGGTCTTCCTGTCTCCACTCGGACCCACAGGCTCTGGAAGCTGCAGGCTTCCTCGGGGAGCTCTGGCCAGTGGAGAATCCAAGTTCTCTGACAGTTATTAAATGTTTCCACCTCAGAGGATCCTACTGCCCCCTCTACATTTTTCAATCACAAAATTTCCATTCTAGCCCCTTCCTCCTTTCTCAGCACTTTTCTCTTTTACCTTTGTGTATATTTTCTATATTAAATCCAGCATCCATCTATCAATTTTTTGGTTAATGAAAGTCTTTTTTTTAACAACCATTTATCAACTTTATTTTCTTCTTTTTTTGTTGTTCAATAGTTTTTTTAATTGAAGTATAGTTGATTTACAATGTTGTGTTAATTTCTGCTGTATAGCAAAGTGATTCAGTTACACTTATGTACATTCTTTTTCATATTCTTTTCCATTATGGTTTATCACAGGATATTGAATATAGTTCCCTGTGCTATACAGTAAGACCTTGTTGTTATTCCATCCTATATGTAATAGTTTGCATCTGCTCACCCCAAACTCCCACTCCATCCCTTCCCCACTCCCTCCCCCTTGGCAACCACAAGTATGTTCTCTGTGTTTGTGAGTCTGTTTCTGTTTCATAGATAAGTTCATTTGTGTCATATTTTAGATTCCACATATAATTGATATCATATGATATTTGTCTTTCTCTTTCTGACTGACTTCACTTAGTATGATCATCTCCAGGTCCATCCATGTTGCTGCAAATCTCCCATCCCACCTTTTGATGGTGGTGGCAGGTCAGGAATGAGCGGAGGCCGTGTGCTACAGGGGAGAGCCCTGCACTGACATCGGGGCAGAAGATTTGCTGAGTCACTTATTAGCTGTATGACATGACCAGATTACTTCATCTTGTGGGGCCTCCTTTTCTCACATCTAAAATGTCAGTGACAAACCACACCTCATGAAGTCAACAGTAAGTGAGATCATCTGACTCATAAAACACTCGAAAACCTGCATGCCAGATCCTATGCTAAGTACTAGGGATATACTTTGAACAAGACAAAGTTCCGGCTCTCCAATAGGGCAGAATCTAGCAGGAAAGTCAAATCTGTGAATGGGTGTATTCTGGGTTCTAGAAGTGGATTCCACAGAGGCTCACAAGATGGGAGATGATATCAGACACACACAGGGAGCCACCCCTGGGGGAGGCTTCTATGCTCTCAATAAGTCTCAATAAAGCTGCTACTGCCCATATGGAACACGTATCTAACGTGTTCTTTAGGTCGACTAAACCTAAACATTTTCAGATGGGGATATTCCCATGTAACCTCTTCCCACCCCAGACCCCCAGAACCTCTGCTCTATACAATATTCGGGCAAAGTCAGTCATCACCTTATCTTCAACTTCCACTTGCTAATGACTCTGAAATCTGCATCTTCAGTCCAGATCGCTCTGCTGAGCTCCAAAACCACTGTCTGCTGGTGGGTACCTATCTTCTCGTTGATCCACAGGTTCCTCATTTGCAATAAAAGCAACACTGAACTCAGGGCCCTTCTCCCTCTGCTGTTGGACCTCTTCCTCCCATATTCCCCCACTGTGTTGAAGGACACACAATCTGCCTGAGCTAATGACCTTGGAGTCATCCTAGATTTCCTCCATCCTTTGCACCATTATTAGTCATCCACCAAATCCTGTGAATGCCATCTCTGAAATATATAATATAGATCCCAAGTCTCTATTCCCACTGCTCTGATCCTAGTTAAAATCTGTAATAATCTGCAATCATTTTTTTCTGGACTGTCCCCATGACCTTGTCTACTTCTAAATGTTGTTCTCTCTAAACTATAATGTTTCTTTCCCACAGGTGATCTGATGACGTCAGTCCCAACTAAAATCCTTCCAATGGATTAACCCATTCGAAGCACCCAACACCCAGAATTGTGTCTTCCCCCTCTCCTTGCTTGATCAATTTTGGGGCAGAGTGAGGGACTGCCATGCACGAGAAATGGAAGACACATAAGTAAATAATTGTAGAGGAGATCATCCTGCATTGAAGTAATTTATAGTCTGACTTAGAAGGCACTGGAAGAGTCAAATAGCATAAAGGTTATTCCGTGATCACTTACTGAATACCTGTGACGTGTCTGGCACCAAGCCAGTTGCTTAGTGAAAATGATTAAAATACATGGTTCCTGCACTTAAGTTGGGGAACAACTGTTGTGTCATGATATAGGTATGAAGTACTGCCCCAGCCTGGAGCCTGATTTGTGACTTGAAGGTTGAGTAAGGACTGGCAAGGTGATGATGGGCTGTGTGGGGCAGATAAGGAAGCCAGAAGTTACAGCAAGAGGAAGCATGATGTTTGGGAAATCGCATGCAGTTTGTTGCTGCAGGATTACAGGGACGATGACCAGGGGAACATGAGAGTGAAGGGTTAGTCTGAGGCACTCATTTATTCACTTACTCATTCACACGTTCATCAGCAAATATTTATCTAATATCCTTTCCCATGTCTCCTATTAGTTCCATCAGCCCCAGAGAGCTATGGCTATGTCATGGCTTAGTTAAGACCTTGAAAGTTAAGACTGGTGAGTAGATAAAGATTCTAAGGGAAGTCACCATTGATCTATTGCTTCCTCCTCCCCAACCTCCACTCTCAGTCCCCATAAAATGCCCTTGAACCCTTCAATAATTTTTTTTTGGCTGCACCATGTGGCATGCGGGATCTTAGTTCCCCGACCAGGGGTCAAACCCGTGCCCCCTGCAGTGAAAGTGCCGAGTCCTAACCACTGGACCTCCAGGGAATTCCCTCAATATTTCGATCTTGTGTTCCAGCCACAGATTTGAGATGTCATCCTTTAAGTGAATTAGAATGAAAGACAATAAACACATTTAAAGAGAAAGAAAGGGCTTCAACAGTTGCACAGAAACCTCTTTGCTGCTATAAACATTTAGGACAGGAAGACACATGGCTGAAGTCAACTCCCAGCCACGTTTGGTGTATAGTTTTCATGTTTTAAACGATCAGCGTTCAATCGTTACTCCTGTACTGGCAGTCTTTTCCTTTGTGTATGTGAGTTTCTTCCTATTTAATAAGCCTCTCTTTTGGAAGCATTCTTATGGCAACAACTATAATTACAAACCCAAGACTGAGCTGCAAAATGTGGTGATGTGACAGCTTTTGTGAAAGGAAGGGTGGAGAAAGAATGAAAGCTTATAATTTTCTTTGAGGTGTCTTGAAAGCTGACAGTAGTCCTGCCCTGATGATGTAAATGTGCAGTGACCTGGAGATTCAGGGGAGAATAAGCCAGACAGACACACTAAGTCCCTGCTCCATAGGCCATAAGTCAACAAGCAAGAGCTGGATTCTTGATGGCGTCTTTCAAAGGAATCATCTAGAATAATAGTTCTCAATATTTTGGAATAGGAAGGCTGCTTTTTCATGTCAAAACTTTTCATTCCTCCTATGAGTTGAGTTGTTCTTTTTGAATACATCTTTTGAGGAAACATATAAATGATCACTAGCAGCTTCACCTTTGCTGTGACTTTGAAATAAATTTGTTTGCCTCATGAATCACAATAGCATTTATGCTATTGGAAAATTTCATTGAAAAGTATGATTTCTGGGCTTCCATGGTGGCACAGTGGTTGAGAATCTGCCTGCCAATGCAGGGGACACGGGTTCGAGCCCTGGTCTGGGAAGATCCCACATTCCACGGAGCAACTGGGCCCTTGAGCCACAACTACTGAGCCTGCACATCTGGAGCCTGTGCTCCGCAACAAGAGAGGCCGCGACAGTGAGAGCCCCACGCAACGCGATGAAGAGTGGCCCCCGCTCGCCGCAACTAGAGAAAGCCCGCGCACAGAAACGAAGACCCAACACAGCAAAAAATAAAAATAAAAAAAAATAAAAAAATAAAAATATGATTTCTTTGGTCGACCAACAAAGCTTGGCCCCTGATGAATTGGATGCAATTGCAGCAGCCCAGAAACCTATGATTTCCTCCTCCCCTCTCTGTCCCTACTTCAAGGTCACAGACTTGGAAAAGTGTGTTCCTTGTATCCACTCATTTAATTGTTTCTTTTCATAAAAAAAAAAGAAGTATCAGGAGCCTATTATATTTTGAGCATCATGATTGGGGTCATACATACAAAGTCAATACCTGGCACCTGCCCTCAAGGAACTTGAGTCCAGTTGGGGAGACGGATATGAGAACAGTAAGACAGGATGATGAGCACAAAGGAGGCATGGTCAGTTCTATCAGGGGAGAGGAGTTAGAAAAGTTTTCCTGTATGGCCACGGTAATGCTGGGCAGCTCATGTCTCAAAGACGTGGTGACTTAAAACAATAATCCTTAGGCTCATGGTCTACAAGACAATGGCCAAACCATTGGGCCGAGCTTGACTCCAGGCTTTGGGTTCCAGCTCTAGGCTGCTGACTGTGTTGGGGTCCACTCCTCCACTCCACATGGCTCTCCTCCTCCTTAGATCAGAGTCTGTTCTCGGAGTGGGTCTCTAAAGAGCAGGAGAGTTCAACTGTTCCAAAAGAATTCAAGTCTCAACTCTCACTGCAGTCACTAAAATTCCACTGGCTGAAGCAAGTAACATGGCCCCACCCAAAGTCAAGGGACCAGGCAGCATACTCCACTCTTCCATGACGTCGGTGTGGATGCCCTACAGGGAAGTGAAGAACTGGGGCCCGAAACTCAATTTACCAAAGGAGAGGACCTTGGCTTTACATCCTGAGGGATGATTACAGCTGACATAAGGATCAAGAGAAATCAAGGAACATTCGTGCACAGTATTTGGCCTCCAAGAAATGTTCTGAGGGGTAGGAGTTGGGGATGCTCTGGGGGATCCACGCTCAGCGCCTGTCATGGAATATTCCAGAGCCACTAGTACATAGTGATGAGCACAGCCTTGTGGCTGCCAGAGCTACACTGAGCTAGAGGAAATTTAATGAAAGGCCTCCTCCTGCTGAATCTAGGCCCAGATCGACCTGGGGCCATTTGAACCCTGTGTCTCTGGTTTGATGGACAGTGACATTTAAAAGAAGAAAAGTAGGACACACATTCTGTGCTACCTTCCACACTAATCCATTCTTCACGCTGCTGTCTTCAAAGGATTGTATTCATTTCATATTTCCACTGTCGGGGAGGGGGACAATTTCCCCCCTCCCTTCTTGAATTCTCTTGGCTGGCCTAATCATTAAAAAGACACAGGACAGATTAACAGGAGAAAAAAATTTTTTAATTCATACCTATGAAGGTCTCATAGAAACAGACCTAATTAGTAACCAAGGCAGACAGCTTTCATACTCTTTAGACAAAGAAACAATAAATTTAAGAGGAATGGAGAGGACAAAGAAATTTGGACTTGGGTGCTTAATTAGTGAAGAATGGAAATAGAATTGGGCTTGGATGGTAAATTAGTAAAGAAGTAACAAGGTTTGTTTCTAGAGCCTTTTTGGCCCTGAATTCCCAGTCTCTGGTGATAAGGATGCCAGAAGCAGGGAGGGCACCTTTCACATGGGAAATTTATTTCCTGTTTTCAGGGAGACAGGAAGGATGGTCAGAGCGTCCTTCTTACATTGGCTGTTTCTTAAGTAACTTTCATTCAAAATAATCAATATACCACTTTGGCGTATTTGGGGGCAGCCTTCCCTGGGCCCCAACACCACTGTAACCCAATTACCACAAACTTAATGGCTTAAAACAACACACATTTAGGATCTTACAGCTCTGGAGGTGAGAAGTCTGAAATGGTCTAATGATCTAACGTCGAGCTGCTGTCAGTGCCGCTTTCATTCTGGAGCCTCCAGGAAAGAATATGTTCTCGCCTTTGCTGGCTTCTGGAGGCCACCAGCATTCCTGTGGTTTGTGACTCCTCCATCTTCAAAGCCAGCAGTGAAGCATCTTCAAAACTTTCTCTGACTCTTTTCCCTTGTGATGATACTGAACTGACCAGAGAATCCAGGCTGAGATCCTTATTTTAAAACAGCTGGTTAGCATCTTTTATTCCACCTTGCTAGGTAACATGGGGACATGGACATCTTTGACAGGCCATTATTCTGCCTAGCGAACCGGTGAGGGGAATGGGGGGGGGTGGAGCATGAACATTGCCTCCTGCTGGTATTATGCTTTATGATATATCAAGACTTTCAGGGGCTTCCCTGGTGGCGCAGTGGTTGAGAGTCTGCCTGCCAATGCAGGGGACGCGGGTTCGAGCCCTGGTCTGGGAGGATCCCGCGTGCCGCGGAGCGGCTGGGCCCGTGAGCCACGGTTGCTGAGCCTGCGCGTCTGGAGCCTGTGCTCCGCGGCAGGAGAGGCCGCGATAGTGAGAGGCCCCGCGCACCGCGATGAGGAGTGGCCCCCGCTTGCCACAGCTAGAGAGAGCCCTCGCACAGAAACGAAAACCCAAAAACACTTTAAAAAAAAAAAAAACTTTCATTTTTTATGCTCTCACTTTTCAATCAGGAGAATAGTAAGCAGAGAGCCATTTTATAAGTGAATAAATTGAAACCCAGATAGTTAAATGGTAACAGAGTATAGCATAATAGTTACTTGCTGTTTCAACTACCTCAGAGACCTACCAATGTATCTAGTTGGTCCTTATCTGACTCAATTGCTATCTTTTGTTACTTGTCTGTCTCATCACCTCTAGGCAGGCATGGAGTGCCTTTATGCTCTGTGCCTCAGCTTAAGGAGGGTGAAAGAAAATAACATTTATTAGACACTCATTGTGAACATCATTTGTCAGGGAGGCTATATGTGATTTGTACTTAAAGATGAGTAACCATGGGTCCAACAGAACAAGGTTGGAACTCACACCAAGATCTGCCTGACTTCAAAGCCAGTGATTTTTCTTCTTCCTATGGATACAGGAAGAGCTGGGACTGGGACATAGATTTTGTGTTCAAAAGGGGGCAGCTTTTTCTATCATCCTTACTAAGTTTATGGAGTATTCCAGTTTTAAGACAGAACTTTGAAACGAAAAGTACATGATGAATATATTTGTCCAAACCCATAGTATATACAACACCAAGAGTGAACTATGAACTTTGGGTGATATTTATAAGTATTTAGAATATTGAATATTTGTATAATATTCTAAATCCTTTGTTGTCATTTCAATAATCTTCACAGCATCTTCACCAGGAGTAGATTCCATGTCAAAAAACCACTTTATTTGCTGATTCATAAGAAACAACTCTTCATCTGTTCAAGTTTTATCCTGAGATTGCAGTAATTCAGTCACATCTTCAAGTTCCACTTCTAATTCTAGTTCTCCTACTTTTCCCACCACATTTGCGGTTACGTCCTCCACTGAAGTCTTGAATTCCTTAAAGTCATCCATGAGGAATCAACTTCTTCCAAACTCCTGGTAACAGTGATATTTTGACCTCCTCCCATGAATCAGAAGTGTTCTTCATGGCGTCCAGAATGGTGAATCCTTTCCAGAAGGATTTCCATTGATTTTGCCCAGATCGATCAGAGGAATCACTATCTCTGGCAGCTATAGCCTTATGAAGTGTGTTTCTTAAATCATAAGACTGGAAAGTTGAAATTACTCCTTGATCCATGGGCTGCAGAATGGATGTTGTGTTAGCAGGCATGAAAATAACATGAATCTCCTTGGCTTTTTTTCGGAGCAGTAGTTCTCAATAGTGGTCTTAAAATATTCAGTAAACCATGTTGTAAAGAGATGTACTATCATCTGGGCTTTGTTGTTCCATTTATAGAGCACAGGCAGATTAGATTTAGCATAATTCTTAAGGGCCCTAGGATTTTTGGAATGGTAAGTGAGCATTGGCTTCAACTTCAAGTCATTAGCTGCATTAGCCCCTAGCACGAGAGTCAGCCTGTCCTTTGAAGGCAAGCATTGACTTCTCCTCTCTAGCTATGAAATGAAAGTCCTAGATGGCATTTTCTTCCAGTATAAGGCTGTTTTGTCCATATTGAAAATCTGCTTAGTGTAGCCACCTTCATGAATTATCTTAACTAGATCTTCTGGACAACTTGCTGCAGCTTCTACATCAGCACTTGCTGCTTCACTTGCACTTTTATGTTATGGAGACAGCGTCTTTCCTTAAAGTTCATGAACCAACCTCTGCTAGCTTCAAACTTTTCTTCTGCAGTTTCCTCGCCTCTCTCAGCCTTCACAGAATTGAAGAGAGTTAGGGCCTTGCTCTGATTGGGCTTAAAGGAATGTTGTGCTTGGTTTGACCTTCTACCCAGAGATTAAAAGTTTCTCCATATTGGCAATAAGGCTGTTTCACTTTCTTATCATTCTTATCATTTCTTATTATTCGCTGGAATAACATTTTTAATTTCTTTCAAGAACTTTTCCTTTGCATTCATGACTTGGCTAACAGTTTGGCACAAGATGCCTAGCTTTCTGCCTATCTTGGTTTCCAACATGCCTTCCTCACTAAGCTTAATCATTTCTAACTTTTGATTTAAAGTGAGAGACATGCAACTCTTCCTTTCACTCAAACACTTGGAGGCCGCTGTAGAGTTATTAATTGGCCTAATTTTAATATTGTTGTGTCTCAGGGAATAGGGAGACCCAGGGAGAGGATGGAGATAGGGGAATGGCCTGTTGGTGGAGCAGTCAGAACACACACATTTATCAATTAAGTTTGCCATTTTGTATGGGCCTGGCTCATGGAGCCTCAAAACAATTACAATAGTAACATCAAAGATCCCTGGTCACAGATCACCATAACACATATAATAATAACAAAAAACTTTGAAATATTTGAGAATTACTGAAATGTGACAGAGACACAAAGTTAGCAAATGCTGTTGCAAAAACGACTCCAATAGACTTGCTTGACACAGGGTTGCCACGAACCTTCAATCTGTAAAAAATGCAATATCTGCAAAGCACAATAAACTGCATTAAAATGAGGTCTGCCTATAAATGACATCATACAAGAAAGATTCTATTGACATTTTCTTTTTTCACTCAGTGTTTTGGTTTCAAGATTTATCCATGTTAGGGACTCCCCTGGTGGTCCAGTGGTTAAGACTTTGCACTCCCAATGCAGGGGGCCTGGATTCAATCCCTGGTTGAGGAACTAACATCTCCCATACCGCAACTAAGCCCGCACACCACAACTGACCCCACACGCTCTAGAGCCCGCACACCACAACTAGAGAAGCCCACACGCCACAACAAAAACTCAGCGCAGCCAAAATTAATTAATTAATTAATTAATTAAAAGATCTATCCATGTTAATATGTGTAGATAGATATAGTGTATTTATTTTAATGGCTGTACTGTATTTCATTGTATGACTATAATGTTTATTTTCCCCTATGATAGTAAATTTAAATTTTTTTCTATATTTAAAACAGTGCAGCAATGAACATTCTTCTTTAAATGCATCTCTTGTTGCCATGGGCTGGAGTTACTGATAGCACTGTTCCTCAAATTGGGGACTTCAGACTGTTAGCAGTTCATGGCTAGAAACTACAGAAGTGTAGAATAAACATTTAGAAACTTTAAAAGTAATTCAACTGAGACTTTTACGTCTTTCAAATCTAATAATAAAAAATTAGGGGCTTCCCTGGTGGCGCAGTGGTTGAGAGTCTGCCTGCCAATGAAGGGGACACGGGTTCGAGCCCTGGTCCGGGAAGATCCCACATGCCACAGAGCAACTAAGCCCATGCGCCACAACTACTGAGCGTGCGCTCTAGAGCCTGCGAGCCACAACTACTGAGCCTGCGCTCTAGAGCCCGTGAGCCACAACTACTGAAGCCCGCACTCCTGCAGCCTGTACTCCACAACAAGAGAAGCCACCGCAATGAGAAGTCCGCGCACTGCAACGAAGAGTAACCCCCACTCGTAGCAACTAGAGAAAGCCCGCGCACAGCAACAAAGACCCAACGCAGCCAAAAATAAATAAATAAAATAAATAAATTTTTAAAAAATTAGTCAGGCTTGTATTTTGTAGATCTGTTGTTAAATTTCATTTGTTTTATGAATTGCTTTTTCTTTTATTTTATAAATATATTGATCCTCAATAGGTTGGAAATTCAAAAGGAAAGCACTGGGTTTTCATGATAGTGTTTGAGAATCTCTGCACAGTTTCTACCCAGAAGAGGCATTTCTGGGCAATGAGTAGGTGCATCATTAACTCTTTAGGGTGTTTACACTCCAGGATGGTCAAACCATTTTCCAGTCTCACATGCAGTGTATGAGTTTCCTTTTTCCCACAGTTGCATTATCAGACTTTAAAATCTTTGCCAATATGATTGATACCTGCAAAATAATATTGCATCTTAATTAACACTTCTCTGATTAATGAGCTTGAAATCTGTATGTTTGTTAGGTTCCCATTTGTGTGACCTGAACAAGGTAGATTTCTTCAGTTTGCCATTGCGGGGGTGGGGGTGGGGGGTGGCGGATATTTCCTTAACAATCAAGCTCTAGGAGGTAAAGTATTATAACAGGTAGAACTGGTTTGGATGAGGAAAAGCCTAAGAATAGCTGGTTCTGACTGGATGAAAAACAGGAAATGCTACTTGTAGCAAATGAATGCTCAGGCAGGGACGTTCCTGTATATGCATCTTCCCCGGTATTTTGGGTTTGGAACAATCATTCAGTTGTCACCACTAATACACTTCAAAGGAGCAGTTTTCACTAAGAATTCTGTACCTAACATCCAGTTCTGATCATTCTGTGTTTTTCTGGTGCTAATGAGGCAGTCGATAGATGGGCCCCAGGCCAAGCAGCTATAGTTCCTCCCCTGTGGACAGATACTCCAAAATAGCTGGAGGTAAGAAAAGCTGAGCCCTGCTCAAATTAGAGACAAAAGACCACATATTCCTCATTCTCGAAGTCAAGGAGACCTTCCTGACTACACACGTGCAGAAGGACTCCTTGAAGGTCAAAAAGGGAGCAGGCGCCACCCCATAGTAAGTGATGTCAACCTACCCATAGGCCTCTTCGCTAGAATCCATCTTGGCTAAGAGATGCACATGCACACATGGGAGGACCCTTAGATAAACCAAATACAGACTCAGAACCAGGCAAGGTGATTGGACAAAGGAAACCCAGAAGAAATGCCCCATATAAGTGATTCAAACTACCACGAGGGTGCTACTCTGTCTCTGAGCCCACCCGTGTATCTATCCACTCTTTTTCCTCCTAATAAACACTTTACTTGTTTCACTACTTTCCGTTTCTTTGTGGAAATTCATTCTCTGCAAAGCCTATGGAACCAGGGCCTTGTCACTGGCCACTGGTCTAGAGGCTAGGATTCAGCGCTCTCACTGGTGCAGCCTGACTTCAGTCTCTGGCTGAGAACAAAATCCTGCTTCAAGCCGCTGCAGGCTGAGGCCACCTGAGATCACTAATAAGACAAAGGACACAGATGGGACTCAGAGGGTCTGAGATGGAGACACAGTGGAGAATGAGGGGACCACCTGGCCAAGAAATAGGATGTTACCAGTCCTTCTCCCCACTAACTGGTACTTTATACTAGTTAGTCAGTGTATCATCTGATACATCAGAAACCCACAGGATTTTTTAAGAACTGTGTTAGCTCAAGCAGAGACATGCCAAAATGAAAAGAGCCTCCGGGTCCTCAAAATTCTATGGGGAGAAAGCAGGGCAAGGTTTCTCAGCTGCATAAACACAGGTCATTTTAGTGAAAAAGGCAGGATGTCTCAGAGGCTTCCCAGAGGCTGGCTTGGAGAACCGTGGAGAACTATTCCAAGAAGCTGAGCTAGCAGCACGTGCCCAGTGGATTCTGGAATTGCTGTGGATCACTGACTGCTCTGTACCTTCTAGCCACTCCCCTCTTTTGAATGCAAATGTCTACCTCTAGCTTACAGATGTGTGTTGAGTGTGTGTATGTCGGGGTGGGGGGTGGGGAGGAAGGAGATAGAATAACTTCTCTTTCTGATTCACAATCTACACAGTCTGTATCTGCAACCCAGGAACCACGCCCAAGGAGCTGTGCCTGAGGGAAAATTTCTAAAGAGCCCCATCTGAAATTGAACATGATTTAGATGACAAGACGCCATCGTGGGGTGAGGCTTTGGGAGTCCAGAGAGAGGTAGGTGTAAGTACATTTTGCTTGTAAGGGATGTGACTCCTTGAAGACCAGAGAGTACACTGTCATAGCTGGGAGCTTCACCTCCTGGGATTCAGGCCCCTAGGTGGCCAGTCCCCGCCCACATTAAACGTGGTGATTTGCTTTCACTGTTAGAGTAGGGCAGAGGTAACATCACGGCAGTTCTGTGCACAAGCCTCAACAAGGCCAGGCAGCTTCCACTCTGTACTTTGGGGATCCCTGAGCTGCTGTATAAGAATATCAGATGCTCCGCTGGGGAGATCATATGGAAAGGCCATGTGAGGAGGGAAAAGCCCTGGATTACATGAAAAGGAAGAGTGAAGCCTGGACTCCCAGCTGTCCCTCAAGGCGTCAGACAGTGAATGAAGCCATTTTGGACGTCATAGTCCCAGCTGCCATCCAATTGCAGCTGCAGGAGGGACCCCCAGTGAGACCAGCAGAGCGGTCCAGCTGAGTCCATCAATCTATGGAGTCATCAGCAATGATAGAATTGTTGCTGATTTCAGCCACTACTTCTGGAATGGTAACAAAACAACATCTTTATAATGTGAATCTACCTCATGAACATGCTCGATCTCTCCTTTATTGGATGTTATTCAGTTTCTCCCCACGACGTTTTGTAGTTTTCTGTGTCATGGTCTCGAACATATTTTTAGTTTGGTTCTTAGACATATGCTTTTTGTATTCTGTTGATAAATAGTATTATGTATAACATTTTATTTTCGAATTGCTTATTGTCAGTTTATAGAAATTTAATTATATGTAGAAATGAATTACATGATTTTGTTTATTGACCATCTATCCAGTGAGCTTGTTCAATTCTCCTGTTAATTCTAATAGTTTATCTGTAGACATCTTTGATTTGTCTACCTATGAAATTATATTATATATGAATAATGACAGATTTATTTCTCTTTCTAATCCTAAAGATGTATTTCTCTTTCTAATCTAATTAGAATTTTGAATTCTAAATCCTAATCTAATCCTTTTTGCCTGTTGCTCTGGCTAGAACCTCTAATATAATGTTGAACTGAAGAAACCATTCTTGTCTTGTTCCTGATTTTAGGGGAAAAGCTTTCAATATTTACCTATTAAATATGATATTACTTGTGGGTGTGTTTTTTAGATATTTTGGGGAAGGCAAGAGTTTTTATTATAAATGAATGTTGAGTTTTATCAAAAGCTTTATAAAAAACTTTTTCTGCATCTACTGAGATAGTCATATAATTTTTTTCTTTTATCTGTTACTGTGGTGAATTTCAACATTGATTTTTAAATTAAAAACCAATCTCACATATCTGAAATAAACCCAGCTTATCTTTTTAAATCTATCACTGGACTTGATTTGTTATTATTTTTTAGCATTTTTGCATGTAAGTTATAAGAGAGAGTGACCTGTAACTTCTTTCCTTGTATGTCATTGTCTGGTTTAGGTATCAAGCTTATGTGGGCCTCATAAAAAGTACTTCTTTTGCTATTTTCTGGAAAAGTTTATGTAAGATTGATTTTATTATTTCTTTAAATATTTGGTAGAACTCACTACTAAATCATCTAAGTTGGGAAAGATTTTCATTATAGGTTCAGTTCCTTTAACAGATGTAGATTTATTATTTTTCTTTTTTTTTATTTGAAGTATAGTTGATTTACAGTGTTGTGTTAGTTTCAGGTGTGCAGCAAAGTGATTCAGTTATACTTATACAGATGTAGATTTAAATCCTATTTCTTACTGTGCCCGTTTAGGTACACTGGGTTTTCTAGGAATTTGTCCATATCTAAATTTTCAAAATTATTGGCATAAAATTATTCACATAGACATCTTATGATCTTTTCAATGACTTCATTCCTGAAATTGTTTATTTGCATGTTCTCTCCCTCTCTCTCTCTCTCTCTCTTCTTGATTAGACTGGCCAGGTGTTTGTCAACTTAATAGTCCTTTCTTTTAAATGACAGAACTTTTAGATCAGATAAACTTCATTGTGTGTTTGTTTTGTTTTCTACTTTGTTCTTTATTATTTACCTTCTCTACTTTCTTTGAGTTTTCTGTTCTGTTTCTAACTTCTTGAAATGGAAACTTAGATCATTCATTTTCAGTTTTTCTACTTCTCTAGTAGATGCAATTAAACCTATAAATTTCCCTTGAAGCATAGCTTTGGATGCAGCCTACAAGTTTTTGTTTGTTTGTTTGTTTTTAATTTATTTAATTTATTTATTATCTTCGGCTGTGTTGGGTCTTTGTTGCTGCACATGGGGTTTCTCTAGTTGCGGCGAGCGGGGGCTACTCTTCGTTGCGGTGCATGGGCCTCTCATTGTGGTGGCCTCTCTTGTTGTGGAGCACAGGCTCTAGGTGCGTGGGCTTCATTAGTTGCGGCACGTGGGCTCAGTAGTTGTGGCTCACGGGCCCAGTTGCTCCACGGCATGTGGGATCTTCCCGGACCAGGGCTTGAACCTGTGTCCCCTGCATTGGCAGGCAGATTGCTAACCACTGTGCCACCAGGGAAGCCCCAGCCTACAAGTTTTGATGTCTCATATTTTCAATACATTCAATTTAAAATATATTCAAATTCCTACTGTGATTTTTGATTTGATCCACTGGGTTATTTAGTAATGTAACATTAATTGTTAAAATTGTGGGATTTTCATATTGGTGTATTTTCATATTGGTATATTTATTAGCAGCTTAACTACATTTGTGGTCTGAGAACATTCTCTGCACTATTTGTTTCTGATGTTTGTTAAGACTTCCTTGATGGCCAAGTATATGGTCAAATTTTTTATACTGTTCTATATGTACTTGGAAAAAAATGTGTAGTCTGCAGTTGTTGGGTGCATTTTCCAATATGTATATGTCAATTATGTCAAACTTGTTAATCATGTTGCTTAAATCCTCACATTTTTACTATTTTTTGTCTGCTCATTCTATTTTTATCCTTTAGTGAAGGACAGTCTCTACGGTACTCTACAGTACAGTACTATACAGACTTATCTAGTATCCATAAGTGAAGATCTTAGATAAGTCTTACTTTTCCTCCCAAAGCTTACCTATTCAAGACATGGCTAGAAATCAGGTGTGTGTGATTCCATACAATTTATTGTCCTGACTGGCATGTTTTATAGGCATCATGGGATGGAGTACCTCTCCATCAACTGAAGACACTTAACTAGAGCAAGTAAAACAAAACCAGAAATGCAGCATAGCTGCATCAGAAAGCTTTTCAGTTCCTGGTTTGTGTTCTAACTTGTCCTGAAGTGCATAATGAAGAGAGTCTGACAGGATGGTCAGGGCGGGGACACTGAGACAACACTGTCACTGAGAAAAGTCACGTGACAAGTGCTTATAGTACAAATCCTAATATTCCATTTGCGGCACTGACACTAAGATTAAATTAAGACTGCACCTGCGGAAAACACGGCTGTGCTGGGATGCTCCTCCTAAGGGATGTTTGTGTGTCTAAGCTGAATGTTTTCAACATCTCTTTCCAGTTGCTCAACAAAGGATTAATGTACATTACTCCATTTAATGTGATTAATGTCTCAGAAATATATCTTATACTAGAATTCATAAAAGACCCTGACTTCCTATCGAAAGGCCTTCAAAAAACAAGGTAAAGAACATAAAATCATATCTAAGTATAAAAATTGAAATTTTAATTTAGATATTGGATTCAATAACGAACTTGGTCAATGAATGTTTATTTTAAAAGAAAATTCATGCACCGCAGCCTTCCTACTAATGGTAGGAGACTACATAGCTATTTAAAATATTGAATTAATGCAAATTAAGTTGTATATGTGGATGCCCTTCACTTAGTACAAATATTTTACCCTTCCTCTATTCTCAGAAATATTTTGTGTTAGGCCATCATGGACAAATCTGTTCCCTTTATGGACTCACTTTTCAAATCATTATAAAAGAAGGGAAATAAACTACTTAGCTTATATGATTATTATGAAAATAAGGTGAAATCAAGTAAACAATATTTTAAAAGTATAAAGAATATGCAGTTATTAATCAGTAATATTATAAGAAAAAGAAGACTCAATAAAATTCCAAACAGTTCTTTTTCTTTTGAGACTATCATATAAATACATATACACCTGGATGTGTATATACATTCTTGTTAACTTGAAGCCTCCGTATAGATCTATACGTAAAAAAAGTGGATGGGAATTTCACAATTAAAGCTAGAGATTTTTCTATTAACATACCAAGAACTTTCTTTGTTTCTAAAACCATAACAGCAAATTTTATATTTGTTATACCAGAACATAATTAGTGGTTGTTCAAGTGAACACACACGGAATCATGTAAAAATAACAGGTGCAAGAACTCATAGAGTCATTAATTGCAGAGGCTCTGAGGATTTGGAACAAGAGGCACAAAATAACCGAGAAGCAGGCATTCCAGGTATCCGTGTGGCTCATGTGGGCGCTTTGAATTATTTGATGTGGGAGATGACAGCTTGTCTAAAGACAGGGCCAAGCAGGACAGCTGGCTTGAGGATTAGCCGCATGTGAGAGGCTGGGGATTGGAGAAGAGCAGAGGTAGGATCAGAGCACTGGGTAGGGCCAACTCTGGCACAGCTGGACTCTGGGTTCTGAAACCATGTGTCTGCTCTCGTTTCTCACTTGGTTTCCCGCCACCAGTTGAACTACAGACTGTCTTCCTGCCCTGGCTCTTCTCATAACTGATTTCTTCTCATGGTTTAGGGTCAGCTCATTGTTGCTTCTTCATAGAAGCTGATGCCTCCCCAGCTCTCAGTCTATTTCTCTGCAGCCTTTATCACCATCTGCAACTATGTTACTTAATCACTTGTCTACTGTTCACTGTGTGCTGCTGCCTATCAATCAGAAGATAAGCTTTATAAGAGGAGTACCTGTATCCCCAGCAGTTTCTGGGTCACTTTAGTAAACATGAATCAAATAACTGATGGATGGATGGATGGACAAAGAAAAATATTCATCTCCAAGGTCCCCTTCAGCTGTACGATTTTCCTACTACGTGTGTGTGTGTGTGTGTGTGTGTATCACTGAATCACTTTGCTGTACACCTGAAACTAACACAACATTGTAAATCAACTATACTTCAATAAAATACAGAAATCTTGATCAAGATAAATAAAAGTAAATCATAAACACACTGTAGTGAGCAGCAGAATAGCAAAGACAAAGATCTTACCAGGCAAAAGTCAGAGGGAAAAGTCAGATTACGCAAAATGTACAATGAAAAGATATATAAGAATTCTCAACAGCAACACTGTACATCAGAAGACAGTATACTCCTATCTTCAAAGGGCTGAGATAATAGAGTCATCAACCTAAAACTCTGTGCCGGACTGAACTATCATTAAAATAATAATAATAATAGAGAGTGTACCCCTAACAGACCTTATTATTCCAGGAAGAAAAAAATTAAACTCAGAAGGAAGGACTGAGATACAAAAATGTATAGTAAGCAAATAAATCACTAACTATTTAGATAATTCTTTTAGATAGGCCTTGATGGTATAAAGCAGCATAATAATTATATTGACTCGTGGTTATAAAAAAAGGATGGAGTTATGACAAGACAGGGGAGACTGTTGGCTGAGAATGCTCTAAAGTCTATTAGGAGGTAGAGGCATTTGTTAACCTCGGACTTTGAAAGTCACATATATGTGATCAGACTGTAACCATCACCACCAAGAGAAATGAAATATATAGTTGTCAAATCAACAGGTGCTCTCAAAAAGCTTGTGGTTGAGTGCAGCTAACAAGGTACTTCACGGCACTAGAGCTGATATTCTACCTTTTTTGTGAAAGGCCTCCCCCTCCAACAGACCCAGGAGTTCTTTCCTCTCTCTTCTTTGGTGTCATGTCTTTTTCCTTTAGCGCAAATTGTCATGGCCTGTGCCATGGGGCCATGTCCTGTGCCTTCCTCACTATTGCATCCCAGGGCCTGGTACCCACAGGCACTCACGTTCGTAGAATGAATGGATGCAACTTGCTCAAGGCCACACAGTGCCAAGTGGCAGACGAAGATGAGGACCCAGATCTTTGCAGGCTCAGGCTTGTTTCGAAAAAATTGTCGCGTCTGAAAAACGCTGTGTCCCATGAAAACAGTAGCTGTTGGATTAAAGCAAGAAGAAATCCCTCTGAGATCAAAAATCAAATTTGATCAGAGAAATTCACATGGGTAACTATTGTCAATCTTCTGTTGGTGACTTTGCAGGTGATGCTGGCAGTAGAGCAGAGTCCTAGAACAGGCTGTCAGAGCAACTGAGTCGTCCAGGAAGAACTTGACCATATTCATCCCAGGGCAGCCTCCACAGGGGCACGACCCCAGGGGACGGAGAGGGTCCCTGCCCACCAGCTTGTCACCACTAGGGATAAAGACCCCTCGTTAAATGCAGTGTGCCTCCCGGCCTGCCGGTGATCAGCTGAAGAGGGGGCAGGTGGGAGCGCTGCAAATTTGCTCCTGGAAGGTTCTGCACTGAATGAGCCAGGAAGGAAAGGAATTGAGGGAAGGGAAGAAGAGCGGGTGAGAAACTAGAAGGTGATGGAAGACGCCAAGTACTTGTTCCACAATTCCGCCTGGGGCTACCTCTGTGCAGATCTTCAGCCTCAACACCCACATTTTAAACTGGGAAACAACATACAACAAGATTAAAGGTTGGGCAAGAACTGGGGCATCTTTCGAGATTCTCTGAAGGGCAGCAGACAACTGAGTTAGAAGGAATCACTCAGACTCACGGCTCTGCTGTCCACGTGGTATTTTCTCCTGCCCTTTCCTATCAGTCAAGCACCAAGGGAAGCAGATAGAGAAGGAAACTGGTCCCAAAGTCAGCTCCCTTCAAGAGGAGGGGGGCAGTCAAGGGAAGGAAGGAGTGGGGCAGCTCCGGACAGGAGGGGAAGGAGGTGCTGAGGATGAGAGCTTTTGTTTGGGTTCACGGCTAAATTGAGTTACCATCGAGGTGGGAGTCATGCTACATCCAGGTACATAGGCCTTGGGTACAAGATTCAAGTTCTTAAATAGAACCCACGCCTCCACTTAAACAAGAGTTTCTCTCTTTAACCTGCCTCCCACATAGAGGACCATCAGCAAGGAAACACACTCTGCTAGAAAGACTAAAGGAGGTTAGGGTGTGTGTGTGTGTGTGTGTGTGTGTGTGCGTGCGTGTGTGTGTGTGTGTGTGTGTGTGTGTGTTATCAAGAATGGTCTGGGGACTTGGGGCAGCAGGAATATGTAGCATTTCTGTCACACTGGAGTGACTAAAGTTAATGTTCTACTCCATCCTTCAACTCTGAGGTACAAGGTGAAGTCCTCCTTTTGCATTAATTAATCCTTGACATTTTTCATAAGATTGTGGAGCTTTACCAGAAAGGGACTTCATAACTGTCATAACATTTTAATGTCCCTGGGCCTGGAACGCAGTGGAGCCCTACTGGTTCCTAAGGAGATTTTTTTTCTACAATTAGCATTTCGGTCAAAGCCTTAATGCTGCAAAAAGAAAGCAGAACGTGAACAAAGACTTCCCAAGACACCAGTTCTGACTCTAGCTCCCTGGGGTGCTGAAGTCGGTTGTGATCTAGCCCTGAAATCAGAGCTTTGTCTCTTAAGCCTTGCTGTCTCTACTTGTTCAAAATGCATGGACTAATACTTTCATCTGTGAATACTTGCATTTTTCCAGGTGCCTTACTGTACACATTTTCTGGGGGGAAGTCTGTTTTCTCCCACATAGGTTTGAAGTGAGAAGAATCCAGTTCATTGCTACACATTTCCTTAGACTGGATCAGGGTATGGAGCTACCAGCATTTGCCTGTGAGCTACTGCTATAAAGAAGCCCCGGGTTTCCCTGGTGGCGCAGTGGTTGAGAATCTGCCTGCCAATGCAGGGGACACGGGCTCGAGCCCTGGTCTGGGAAGATCCCACATGCCACGGAGCAACTAGGCCCGTGAGCCACAACTACTGAGCCTGCGCGTCTGGAGGCTGTGCTCTGCAACAACAGAGGCCACGATAGTGAGGGGCCCGCGCACCGCGATGAAGAGTGGCCCCCACTTGCCGCAACTAGAGAAAGCCCTTGCACAGAAACGAAGACCCAACACAGCCAAAAAAAAAAAAAAAAAAAAAAAGAAAGAACCCCTATCACACTCACATTAGTTTAAAAAAAAAAAAAAGAAGCCCCTTGCAAACGTTACCCGTCAGACTGCTGTCACGTCTTCGTTGATAGCAGACACTTGGCGTTAGCGAATCAACCACTGGGTTAATGAGAACTCAGACTTGCAGCCTCTCCTCAGCTCATAGAATAAACACTGTTTTCCTTTGGCCTAATTACTAGATGTTCTTAAACATCATCATTTTGTAAAAGAAACCAGGACTACAAATTACTTCGTGAACCACACCGTGGGAACTCAAAAATGTGCCTGCAGTTTGGAGATAGTGTTTGTAACAGTCCGTAAGGCACAGTGCTGGTCACGGGCAGCAGGCACTCTCTGCGGATACCGTGTTATTTCCCGCAATGTCCCTCATTGTCCGCACAACCCCTACCTAAAAAAAGGCCAGATGGGAATCAGAATGTCTTTTTCCTTTATCAACAGATTTTGTGTGGTCAGGTCCATAAAGCTGCTGGCTTCGGGGATAATCTAGATTTCTTCCCCAAAGCCCCACAACCGATTTCTGTTGTCATGATTAAATGAAAAAATTCAACAAACAAAAAGTCATCACACCACCACCACCATGAACAACAACAAAACTCAGAGACTTACTTTTGTAACTTTCTTAGATAAACAACAAGGTCCTACTGTATAGCACAGGGAACTATATTCAATATCTTGTAATAAACTGTAATGGAAATGGAAAGAAAGAATATAGATATATACATATGTGTGTATAACCGAATTGCTTTGCTGTACCCCTGAAGCTAACACAATATTGCAAATGAACTATACTTCGATTTAAAAAAAGAAAAGTAATTTTCTTTGACTCAGTGAAGCCTGATGAAATACCTCAGGGTTCATAGTGGGTCAGTTATGTTGAATTATTATTATAGAATTTTATTTGAATATTTAGCCTAAAGGAGCCTTGCCTAGTCAGATCTGCACAGGTGCCCCTATACCAATGGGAGAATATCTGGAATTGGGAAGAAAGAAGCGGCCTATGGGTTGCTGCTGGGACCCCCAACATTTAGAGTGGTGAGGACTGGTCTTAAACACAAAATCTCCTGCTGGGTATGCCTGCAGACCCTGACCATAGGATCCCTCACCTCTTCTGGAAAAGAACAAAAGAACGCTGAGAGAACAGCCAGATACGTCATACACAGGTTGTTACACAGGCTGGCATTCCAATACAACCGTGGAGAGCTTATTATTATTATTCTACTACTATTATTATTATTATTATCACTACTACTACAGAGTGATAATTCCTGAAGGTATTCTTTGGAGGGGTCCTGCGGTGCGGCCACCACTAGAGGGCGCCGCAGACCCTTCCGTGTTAAGCGCTGTCCCCGGAGAGGAAGTGGGAACCAAGGGCTAAGGGCGGGACGGACCTTACTTCCACTCAGGACTCTCTCCATCCCTTAACTCGCATCCCATTGTGGGAGTCACCTCTGAAGGCGAAGGCCGGCGGGGTGGCCAGGCAAGCACTACTTGAATTGCTTTGAAATTCAATATTTCTTTGGAAGAAAAGATTCTTGCCTTTGATAAATTTTATTCATTAAAATATTCCAGCCCTTTGCATGAGCCGAGGCTGTGCTGGCCTCGGACCCCAGCGCCTCTTGGACACTTCCTGCCGCAGGTGTATTATGGCGAGGCCGACAAGTGAGTTCATCAGGAGACTGCAACGTCCTAAAGGCAACGTGAGGGAGCTCGGGGGAAGGGGGTGTAAGTCAGATGGGGGGTGAGCCAGCAGGCAGTGTGTCCCCAAGGCCTCTGTGTGCTGAGGCTCAGAGACCAGATCAGAAATCACCGGGTGAAGGAGAAAAACCAGGCAGGAACAGAGATGGCTTTTTGACAAAGTGCTTTCAGTATAACAGAATACATGACAGAAAACCAAAATCCAAATGCAAAATAAGAGAAAAAGCCCATAGCTAGTGCTCGCAAAAAACCCACCAAAAAAAAAACAACCCTGTTCTTTTAACCAGAAACTTTTCTAGTTTTCAGGTTTGGGATTAAAAACAATCTAGGAAGAAAACAACAGCATAATCACTCTGACCTGAGATAAGGCATTGGAATATCATCTTTAGAGTGTGTGCCGTCCCCAGGGGGTGACAGGGCTGCTGGCTGGTAGTGGGGACGTTTCCTCAGAGGAGTCATGTGAGAATATGTCCCCACTTCTCCAAAACGTCCACCTAATCCCCCGGAAGTGCAGGAGTGCTAAGTGCTCAGGTTCTCAATCCTGGCCACTGACACCTTCAGATCACTCGGGGAACTTCTGAAAAACACAAATGTCCTACCTGCTGCCCCTCCCCCAGTCCAATTTAATTTCTGAAGATTCTCTAGAAGATTCTAACGTGAAGTCAGGGTGGAGACCTCTTGAGTTATATGCAGATGACATTTCGTAGGGAAAACACAAAATTCCAATTCAGGATACCCACCGCATCCTTTTCTTCTCTAGAGCACCAGGAATGGATTAAAACCTCTATCTAACTTTTACTTGCACCTTCAACACCTGAGATGGTTTGTAGGTAAAATCTGTTTTCACAAAGAAAGTAGTATTAAAATTAAAATGAATACATAAAGGGTAGCAAGGGTGCCAAAATATTTATTTTTCTTGTTCTTATGAGTCACCTTTTAATCCCCCTCAGATGGGCATCTGACAACTCCTCCCTTTGGTCCTTCTTTGGCGCTTACTTCAGGATGCTCTGAGGACCTCCCTGCCCTTTCCTGGGGGTCCCAGCCTCATCTCTGAACAGTAGACTGAAATGCCCCCATCTCTGAAGGTCCGTCTCGGCTGCATCTGGGACTTTGGGCGGCAGCCTCTATTGAGCTTATGAAGTATGTGTGCTGACCGTGAGCAACTTAGAATTTTTCATCTCAGAGCATCTTCAAGACTGACAAGCCTTCCTTTTGCCACCATTCATCTCCTCTCATTATTATGCTAACACATTCCTTAATTTTTTCCTGTTACGTTGTCATTGAAATAATTTTTCACTGTGATGATTCATTTTACTTAACAGCTTGACTGGGCTGTGAGATGCCCAGATAATCGGGTTAAACGTTATTTCCAGGTGTCTGTGAGGGTGTTTCCGGGAGAGAGAAGCATTTGAGTTGGTGGGCTGAGTAAAGCAGACTGTCCTCCCCAATGTGGATGGGGCCCACTGGGGCCTGTTGAAAACCTAAACAGATTAGAAGGCAGAGGAAGGTTGAATTCTACCTCTGTGCCTGACTGCTTGAGCTGAGATCCAGGTCTTCTCCTACCCTTGGATTGGTACTTACACCATCGGCCCTCCTGGTTCTCAGACCTTCAGATGCTGACTGGAATTACACCACCAGCTTTCCTGGGGTTCCAGAAGGCAGATCCGGGCAGTTCTCAGCTTCCATAACTGCATGAGCCAACTCCGTATAATAAATCTCTATCTCTAATATATATAGTATAATTAATCTATATTTATATTTATACATAAAATCTCTTATTTCTTCTCTGGCTGACTAATGCACTCCCCATCAGGAGAGAGTGTGAGAAAGATACAGGCAGTGGTGAAGAGGGGGACCCTGGCCCTGCCACAGCTCCCTGACAGCTTGCAATCAGCCACCACTGTGCTGAATTGGAGACTCCATCAAGGGGCTGGATCCCATCATGGTTACTGCAAAGTGGCATGTCCTTTGCAGCTGGATGCCCTACATTTTTTAAGCACTTTAACTCAAACTAGGGTCCAAGATGGCTGCTGCCCATTAAAGTTGATCCTCTTCTGTCAAGAAACAAGAATTCGAGCAAGAACTCTCAGGACTGTAAGGGAAAGGTTGAGAAACAAAGAGGGCTGAAGGATTCATCCCTGGCAGCCCGGTGCAGCTGGAAGGCAGAGCAGCCGCTGCGCCTACACTTTTGTGCCACTAGAGGGCGGGGTTATTTCGGCTGCAGCAGCAGTTTTGGTCCAGGGTTTGCACCAACACTTGATAAATGTATATAATCCTAAAAATAAACGCCTCACATTCTGTGATATCTTACATTAAAAGCAACATGGATCATGGAGGAAAAAAAGAGAGAGGCAGGCAACTCAATCAATGCGACTCTGGGAACAAACAAAATACGGATTCTCATAAAAATATAAACGGTTGGAGCCACATATTACATGCCAAACAAATAAGAAATACAATGGTCAATAGAGAGTTTTAGTAGAAAAGGTGAAAGTAGCCTGACTGAGGAGGATGAGGGGGTGTAGAACAAGGACCCCGAATATTCATAGGCTGCTGCTGGAGATGCAGCCACAGCCGAGGATGTGTGTGAAATACGGTGGGGCCGGAAGTGATGCTCTGGTCCTTTGTGCTTTGTTTTGCACAAAGATGGAGGGGACTCGTGCAGTCAGCACTTCTAAGACAGAACAAATGACCAAACTGGGTAAGAATTCGGGGTGAATGCATTTCCCCTCATTATGGAATTTCTCCACCACAGTGTCAGGGGAAGCTGACAAAGCATTCACATCCTGGGGGCAGAAATCTTGTCTGAGCCAAAGAGACTTCCACATTTCCAATTTACTGACATTTCTCAATTTACACCCATGGTCAGCGATGACTCGTGTGTAGGAAGCAGGCACAACAGATCAGCTTTGCCTGGGCTCCCAGGACAGCCCTTTCTTCCCATGCTAGTTTCTGGTTTGTTTTTATTTTTAAGATTTTTGCCTTTAGGGATTGCCTTACTAGCTTGGAAGTTCAGCAACACCTGGAAAGGTTAGTTTGCTGGAATTTATCCCCCTTGTGAATGGTTTTAGTAGGGTGGCATTTCCAAACGCCTGGCCCTCTCATCCTCTCTCTTCCAGCTTGTCCAGCCCTCTCTTCACCCCCCTGTGCTCTGGGAGATGCTGGGTTAGTTCAATGAGAAGTTCGGTCACAACAGTGGCCTTAAAATAACCACAGAGGGGCTTCCCTGGTGGCACAGTGGTTGAGAATCTGCCTGCCAGTGCAGGGGACACGGGTTCGAGCCCTGGTCTGGGAAGATCCCACATGCTGCAGAGCAGCTGGGCCCGTGAGCCACAATTACTGAGCCTGCGCATCTGGAGCCTGTGCTCCGCAACAAGAGAGGCCGCAATAGTGAGAGGCCTGTGCACCACGATGAAGAGTGGCCCCCGCTTGCCACAACTAGAGAAAGCTCTCACACAGAAACAAAGACCCAACACAGCCATAAATAAATAAATATTAAAAAAAAATCACAACCCTAAGAGGTAGAGAAAATATTAAAAAAAAAAAAAAAATAACCACAGAGCCAAAGCCAAGATGATACAGAGTACTGAAAAACAAGGAGATAAAAAGGGGCAAGAAATCCCTGGCATAAAGGGCCAACACTCCTTCCCCGAAAAAGGTAAGAATGAAATGACCCTTCAAGGGTTTCAAAGACAATCTCATATATTACACATATATGACATATATTTTACAGTGTCACATTACCCACAAAATCATGGAGTATCACACTAGACACCTTATCCTGGATTTCTCACTGTATCAAGCAGAAGCTAAGATCAGAATCAAATGAGACATCACTTACATAGATCAGTTGATGTAATAGCAGAAAGTGCTAGAAGGCTTCAGCAGAGCCCCAAAACTCTGACACCACTGCTGGAATCAAGATGAAGCCCATCCCACATGTAAACTGGTGCAACCACTATGGAGATTCCTTAAGAAACTAAAAATAGAGTTACTATATGATCCAGCAATCCCACTCCTGGGCATATATCTGGAGAAAACTCAAATTCGAAAAGATACATGTGAGGCAACCTTCAAGATGGCGGAGGAGTAAGATGTGGAGATCCCCTTCCTCCCCACGAATACATCAAAACTACATCTACATGTGGAACAGCTCCTACAGAACACCTACTGAACGCTGGCAGAAGACCTCAGACTTCCCAAAAGGCACGAAAATCCCCACAAACCTGGGTAGGGCAAAAGAAAAAAGAAATAACAGAGACAAAAGAATAGGGACGGGACTTGCACCACTGGGAGGGAGCTGTGAAGGAGGAAAGGTTTCCACACAGTAGGAAGGCCCTTCGTGGGCGGAGACTGCAGGTGGCAGAGGGGGGAAGCTTCGGAGCCACGGAGGAGAGCGCAGCCACAGGGGTGCGGAGGGAAAAGCGGAGAGATTCCCGCACAGAGGATCAGTGCTGACCAGCACTCACCAGCCTGAGAGGCTTGTCTGCTCACCCACCAGGGCGGGTGGGGGCTGGGAGCTGAGGCTCAGGCTTCGGAGGTCAGATCCCAGGGAGAGGACTGGAGTTGGTTGCATGAACACAGCCTGAAGGGGGCTGGTGCGCCACAGCTAGCCGGGAGGGAGTCCAGGAAAAGGTCTGGACCTGCCAGAGAGGGAAGAGACCATTGTTTTGGAGTGTGCAAAGAGAGGGAATTCCTGCTCTGTGTGCCCGCAGATGGCAGAGTGCTGCCTAAGTGAGTTCCAGAGAGGGGTGCAAGCTGTGACTGTCATCTCAGATCCCAGAGGCAGGCATGGATTGCTACCGCTGTCGTGGCTGCCACCAAGGATCCTGTGTGCAAGCGCAGGTCACTACCCACACCCTCCTGGGAGCCTGTGCAGCACCCCACTGCCAGGGTCCTGTGATCCAAGGATAACTTCCCCAGGAGAACACACAGTGCGCCTCAGGCTGTTGCAACTTCACGCCAGCCTCTGCTGCTGCACACACTCCCGGCATCCCAATTATGACTACTGTACCTCTCCCTCTCCCCAGCCTGAGTGAGCAAGAGGGCCCTAATCAGACACTGCTTTAACACCCTCTTGTCCGGGTGGGGAACAGATGCCTGAGGGCAGCCTACATGCAGAGGCAGGGCCAAAATCAAAGCTGAACCCCAGGAGTTGTGCGAACAAAGAAGAGAATGGGAAATCTCTCCTAGCAGCCTCAGAAGCAGTGGATAAAATCCCTGCAACCGGTGCGGTAAACCCTGCATCTGTGGAATACCTGAATAGACAACGATTATTCCCACAATTGAGGTGGTGGACTTTGGGGGCAACTGTGGACTTGGGGTTTGCTTTCTGTGTCTGATTTGTTTTTGGTTTTATGTTTATCTTAGTTCAGTTTTTAGTGTTTGTTTTCATTTGTGGGTTTGTTTATTGGTTTGGTTGCTCCCTTCCTTTTTTTTTTTCCTCTTTTTGTATGTGTGTGTATGTTTCTTTTTGTGTAATTTTGTCTGTTTAGTTTTGCTTTTACCATTTCTCTTGGGGTTCTGTCCATTCGTTGTTTGTTTGTTTCTTTCTTTCTTTCTTTTCTTCTGTGCCATGTGGCTGGCAGGGCGTTCGTGCTCCAGCAGGGTATCGGTCCTGAGCCTCCGAGGCGGGAGAGCCAAGTCCAGGACTTTGGACCACCAGAGACCTCCCAGCCTGATGTAATATTAATCAGCAATAGCTGTCCCAGAGATCTCCATCTCAACACTAATACGCAGCTCCACCCAATGGCCAGCAAGCTCCAGTGCTGGATGCCCCATGTCAAACAACCAGCAAGACAGCAACACAACCCCACCCATTAGCAGACAGGCTGCATAAGCTCATACTAAGTTCACAGACACGCCAAAACACACCACTGGACGTGGCCCTGCCCACCAGAGGGAGAAGATCCAGACCCACCCACCAGAACACAGGCACCAGTCCTGCCCACCAGGAAGCCTACACAAGCCACTGAACCAACCTCACCCACTGGCGGCAGACACCACAAGTGAGAGGAACTATGAACCTGCAGCCTGCAAAAAGGAGACCCCAAACACAGTAAGTTAAACAAAATGGGAAGACAGAGAAATATGCACCAGATGAAGGAGCAAGGTAAAAACCCACTAGACCAAACAAATGAAGAGGAAAGAGGCAGTCTACCTGAAAAAGAATTCAAAGTCATGATAGTAAGGATGATCCAAATCTCAGAAATAGAATGGAGAAAATACAAGAAATGTTTAACAAAGACCTAGGCGAATTAAAGAGCAAACAAACAATAATGAACAACACAATAAATGAAACTAAAAATACTCAAGAAGGAAGCAATAGCAGAATAAGTGAGGCATAAGAATGGATAAGTGACCTGGAAGATAGAATAGTGGAAATAACTGCTGCAGAGCAGAATAAAGTAAAAAGAATGGAAAGAATTGAGGACAGTCTCAAAGACCTCTGGGACATTAAATGCACCAACATTCGAATTATAGGCGGCCTAGAAGCAGAAGAGTAAAATAAAGGGTCTAAGAAAATATTTGAAGAGATTATAGTCAAAAACTTCCCTAACATGAAAAAGGAAACAGTCACCCAAGTCCAGGAAGCGCAGAGAGTCCCATACAGGATAAATACAAGGAGAAACATGCCAAGACACATATTAATCAAACTATTAAAAATTAAATACAAAGAAAAATATTAAAAGCAGCAAGGGAAAACAACAAATAACATACAAGGGAATCCCCATAAGGTTAACAGCTGATCTTTCAGCAGAAACTCTACAAGCCAGAAGGCAGTGGCAGGACATATTTAAAGTGATGAAAGGGAAAAACCTACAACCAAGATTACTCTACCCAGCAAGGTTCTCATTCAGATTCAACAGAGAAATTAAAATCTTTACAGACAAGCAAAATTAAGAGAATTCAGCACCACCAAACCAGCTTTACAACAAATGCTAAAGGAATTTCTCTAGGCAGGAAACACAAGAGAAGGAAAAGACCTACAAAAACAAATGCAAAACAATTAAGAAAATGGTAATGGGAACATATGTATTGATAATTACCTTAAATGTAAATGGATTAAATGCTCCAACCAAAAGACACAGATTGGCTGAATGGATACAAAACCAAGATCCATATATATGCTGTCTACAAGAGACCCACTTCAGACCTAGGGACACATACAGGCTGAAAATGAGGAGATGGAAAAAGATATTCCACGCAAATGGAAATCAAAAGAAAGCTGGAGTAGCAATACTCATATCAGACAAAATAGACTTTAAAATAAAGACTATTACAAGAGACAAAGAAGGACACTACATAATGATCAAGGGATCAATCCAAGAAGAAGATATAACAACTGTAAATATTTATGCACCCCACATAGGAGCACCTCAGTACATAAGGAAAATGCTAACAGCCATAAAAGGGGAAATCGACAGTAACACAATAATAGTAGGGGGGGGACTTTAACACCCCACTTACACCAATGAACAGATCATCCAAAATGAAAATAAACAAGGAAAAACAAGCTTTAAATGACACATTAGACCAGATGGACTTAATTGATATTTATAGGACATTCCATCCATAAAACAACAGAATACACTTTCTTCTCAAGTGCACATGGAACACTCTCCACGATAGATCATATCTTGGGTCACACATCAAGCTTTGGTAAAGTTAAGAAAATTGAAATCATATCAAGTATCTTTTCTGACCACAACACTATGAGAGTAGATATCAATTAAAGGGGAAAAAACTGTAAAAAATACACACACATGGAGGCTAAACAATACACTACTTAATAACCAAGAGATCACTGAAGAGCTCAAAGAGGAAATCAAAGAATACCTAGAAACAAATGACAATGAAAACACGATGACCCAAAAACTATGGGATGCAGCAAAAACAGTTATAAGAGAGAAGTTTATACCAATACAATCCTACCTCAAGAAACAAGAAAAATCGCAAATAAGCAACTTAACCTTACACCTAAATCAATTAGAGAAAGAAGAACAAAAAAGCCCTAAAGTTGGGACTTCCCTGGTGGCACAGTGGTTAAGAATCTGCCTGCCAATGCAGGGGACACGGGTTCGAGCCCTGGTCCAGGAAGATCCCACATGCCATGGAACAACTAAGCCCGTGCACCACAACTACTGAAGCCCGCGTGCCTAGAGCCCATGCTCCAGAACAAGACAAGCCACCGCAATGAGAAGCCCACGCACCACAACGAAGAGTAGCCCCTGCTCGTTGCAACTGGAAAAGCCTGCATGCAGCAACGAAGACCCAACACACCCATAAACAGACAAATAAATAAATAAATAATTTATATATATATTAAAAAAACCCAAAGTTAACAGAAGGAAAGAAATCATAAAGATCAGTCAGAATTAAATCAAAAAGAAATGAAGGAAACAATAGCAAAGATCAATAAAACTAAAAGTTAGTTCTTTGAGAAGATAAACAAAATTGATAAACCACTAGCCAGACTCATCAGGAAAAAAAAGAAGACTCAAATCAAGAGAATGAGAAATGAAAAAGGAGAAGTAACAACTGACACTGCAGATATACAAAGGATCATGAGAGATTACTACAAGCAACTATATGCCAATAAAGTGGACATCCTGGAAGAAATGGACAAATTCTTAGAAAAGTACAACCTTCCAAGACTGAACCAGGAAAAAATAGAAAATATGAACCGACCAATCACAAGCACTGAAATTGAAACTGTGATTTAAAATCTTCCAACAAACAAAAGTCCAGGGCCAGATGGCTTCAGAGCTGAATTCTATCAAACATTTAGAGAAGAGCTAACACCTATCCTTCTCAAACTCTTCCAAAAAATTGCAAAGGAAGGAACACTCCCAAACTCATTCTATGAGTCCACCATCACCCTGATACCAAAACCAGAAAAAGATACTACAAAAAAAGAAAATTACAGACAGATATCACTGATAAATATAGATGCAAAAATCCTCAACAAATACTAGCAAACAGAATCCAACAGCACATTAAAAGGATCATACACCATGATCAACTGGGGTTTATCCCAGGAAGGCAAGGATTCTTCAGTATACACAAATCAATCAATGTAATACACCATATTAACAAACTGAAGGATATAAACCATATGACCATCTCAATAGATGCAGAAAAAGCTTTTGACAAACTTCAACACCAATTTATGATAAAAACTCTCCAGAAAGTGGGCATAGAGGGAATCTACCTAACCATAATAAAGGCCATATATGACAAAACCACAGTCAACATCATTCTCAATGGTGAAAAGCTGAAACCATTTCCTCTAAGATCAGGAACAACATAAGGGTGCCCACTCTCACCACTATTATTCAACATAGTTTTGGAAGTTTTAGCCACAGCAATCAGAGAAGAAAAAGGAATCCAAATCAGAAAAGAAGAGGTAAAACTGTCACTGTTTGCAGATGACATGATACTATACATAGAGAATCCTAAAGATGCTACCAGAAAACTACTAGAGCTAATCAATGAATTTGGTAAAGTAACAGGATACAAAATAATGCACAGAAATCTCTTGCATTCCTATACACTAACAATGAAAAATCAGAAAGAGAAATTAAGGAAACAATCCCATTTACCATCGCAACAAAAAGAATAAAATACCTAGGAATAAACCTACCTAAGGATGCAAAAGACCTATACTCAGAATACTATAAAACTCTGATGAAGGAAGTCAAAGATGACACAAACAGATGGAGAGATATACCATGTTCTTGGACGGAAAGAATCAATATTGTGAAAATGACCATACAACCCAAAGCGATCTACAGATTCAATGCAATCCCTATCAAATTACCAATGGCATTTTTCACAGAATTAGAACAAAAGATTTTACAATTTGTAAGGAAACACAAAAGACCCTGAATAGCCAAAGCAATCTTGAGAAAGTAAAATGGAGCTGGAGGAATCAGGCTCCCCAACTTCAAACTATACTAGAAAGCTACAGTAAGCAAGACAGTATGGTACTGGCACAAAAACAGAAATATAGATCAATGGAACAGGACAGGAAGCCCAGAGATAAACCCATGCACATATGGTCACTATCTTTGACAAAGGAGGCAAGAATATACAATGGAGAAAAGACAGTCTCTTAAATCAGTGGTGCTGGAAAAACTGGACAGCTACATGTAAAAGAATGAAATTAGAACACTTCCTAATACCATACACAAAAATAAACGCCAAATGGATTAAAGACCTAAATGTAAGGTCAGACACTATAAAACTCTTAGAGGAAAACATAGGCAGAACACTCTATGACATAAATCGCAGCAAGATCCTTTTGGACCCACCTCCTAGAGTAAGGGAAATAAAAACAAAAATAAACAAATGGGACCTAATGAAACTTAAAAGCTTTTGCACAACAAAGGAAACCATAAACAAGACAAAAAGACAACCCTCAGAATGGGAGAAAATATTTGCAAATGAAGCAACTGACAAAAGATTAATCTCCAAAATATACAAGCAGCTCATGCAGCTCAATATCAAAAAACCAAACAACCCAATCCCAAAATGGGCAGAAGCCCTAAATAGACATTTCTCCAGAGAAGATATACAGATTGCCAACAAACACGTGAAAGGATGCTGAACATCACTAATCATTAGAGAAATGCAAATCAAAACCACAATGAGGTATCACCTCACACCGGTCAGAATGGCCATCATCAAAAAATGTAAAAACAATAAATGCTGGAGAGGGTGGAGAAAGGGAACTCTCTTGCACTGTTGGTGAGAATGTAAATTGATATAGCCACTATGGAGAACAGTATGGTGGTTCCTTAAAAAACTAAAACTAGAACTACCATATGACCCAGCAATCCCACTACTGGGCATATACCCTGAGAAAACCATAATTCAGAAAGAGACATGTACCACAATGTTCACTGAAGCACTATTTACAATAGCCAGGACATGGAAGCAACCTAAATGTCCAACGACAGATGAATGGGTAAAGAAGATGTGGCACATATATACAATGGAATATTACTCAGCCATAAAAGGAAACGAAACTGAGTTATTTGTAGTGAGGTGGATGGACCTAGAGTCTGTCATACAGGGTGAAGTAAGTCAGAAAGAGAAAAACAAATACCATATGCTAACACATATATGGAATCTAAAAAAAAATAGTTCTGATGAACTTAGCGGCAGGACAGGAATAAAGAGGCAGATGTAAGGGACTTCCCTGGTGGTGCAGTGGTTAAGTATCTGCCTGCCAATACAGGGGACACGGGCTCGAGCCCCGGTCTGGGAAGATCCCAGGTACCGCAGAGCAACTAATCCTGTGTACCACAACTACTGAGCCTGCACTCTACAGCCCACGAGCCACAACTACTGAAGACTGCAAGCCTAGAGCCCGTGCTCCACAACAAGGGAAGCCACTGCAATGAGAAGCCTGCGCACCACAATAAAGAGTAGCCCCCACTCGCCACAACTAGAGAATGCCTGTGCACAGCAAAAAAGACCAAACGCAGCCAAAAATAAAAATAAATTAATTTTTTAAAAAAACCTAAAGAGAAATATTTTTTTTAAAAAAAGACGCAGATGTAGAGAATGGACTTGAGGACACAGGGAGGGAGAAAGGTAAGCTGGGACAAAGTGAGAGAGTGGCACGGACATATATATTCTACCAAGTGTAAAATAGATAGCTAATGGGAAGCAGTTGCATAGCACAGGGAGATCAGCTCAATGCTTTGTGACCACCTAGAGGGGTGGGATAGGGAGGGTGGGAGGGAGGCTCAACAGGGAGGGGATATGGGGATATGTGTATACATATAGCTGATTCACTTTGTTATACAGCAGAAACTAACACAATATTGTAAAGCAATTATACTCCAATAAAGATGTAAAGAAAAAATATAAAAATAAAAATGAAATTAAATCTCAAAGAAAAAAAGATACATGCATCCCAGTGTTCATAGCAGCGCTGTTTACAGTAGCCAAGACATGGAAGCAACCCAAGTGTCCATCAACAGAAGAATGGATAAAGAAGATGAGGTACATATATACGATGGAATACTACTCAGCCACAGAAAAGAATGAACTTTTGTCACTTGCAGCAATATGGATGGACCTAGAGATGATCATACTAAGTGAAGTAAGCCAGGCAGAGAAAGACAAATATAATATGATATCACTTATATGGGGAATCTAAAATATTATACAAATGAACTTATTTACAAAAACAAAAACACTCACAGACATAGAAAACAAACTTATGGTTACCAAAGGGGAAAGGAGATGGGAGGGATAAATTAGGAGTTTGGGATTAGCAGATACACACTGTTGTAAATAAAATAGATAAACAACAAGGACCTACTGTATAGCACAGGGAACTATATTCAATATCTTGTAATAACCTATAATGCAAAAGAAAAAGAAGAGGAAGCCCACCCCACAAAATCCACATCAACACGTCACCCTCATTTCTCCATCCTCAAGGAGATAATCACCTCCGCTGCCTCCAACGACTGGCTGGCCAACACATATCTGACATTTTCTGATAAAATAAGTTCTTGTGGATGAATTGCTGTGGCTTTAACAACAGTTTGCTTCCTAAAAACTGTTAACTCTTTTCCTGTTCCAACTTTCAGGTTTACAGGGTAGAGGGAAAACCACACAATGGCAGTCACATTTTATCGTGATCAGTATAATACTGACCCTATTCCAAGAAGATGCAATTCTGATTTCAAAAGATATTGCAGTTCAAACAATTAGATCTCGTTGGACTCTCAGGATAATAAATGAAAGCCTATGCAGGAGAAATTTATTCTGAGATACAATCCCCCCCAAAAGATCTCTTTATCTTAAGATTAGTAAAATGTAAATGCAACAACTGTTTCCAATGAAGATTTCACCTAAAATAAGTAAATGAGAATTATGTGTTACTTATGTGGCATGTTAAGACTACAAACAACATTATAAAATTTTTTAAAAACAATGAATCACAAAGTAATGTCCTTCACATGAGCTGGACAGCGTCTGGGGAACACAGGGATAGTCTGTGAATACCTCACCATCAGCACCACCAGCATCTGAGTGGAGGGAGCCCCTCTGACAGTACCTGGTCCAGAGATGGTGAGACACCAGACAGGTGAGCCATGCCTGGCCACTGGCCTCAGGAAGCCAGATGGTCCAGGCCAATCCCCGGGTTCAGCATTCTGACTTGGGCAGGACAGGATGTGTCCTCAGTCACAGAGAGGTCTCGGCTGTACACAGGCTCCTGGGGAGACCAAGTACATCCCTTCAGAGAACTCATTCTCCCTGGGATATACCTGGCCTTTCAGGGAAATCTAGGAACCTCTGAAACTCAACCTAGACAGAGACTGTACCCAAACCCAAACCCAAACTACTATCTTTCTACACACACACGCACACACACACACACACACACACACACACGCGTTCATTGTGGAAATATCAGAAGACAAATATGACCCAGGTATCAGCTGGGGTCCCCCGCTTGAGAGGACATGGGGAAATTGTCCAGAACCTCCAATTCCAGAGCCTGTGGAAGTCCTGATTCCAGTGCTAGCTATTTCTGTCTGCTTCCCCCACTCCACCCCTCCTGCCTGCTCTGTGTCCCACGGGGCTGAACTTTGCAGGTGGCACCTGCAGGGTCCCTGGCCTCCTGGCTTCTCGGTAGGGTTTGGCCAATGGAAATACATACAGGAAATCAGTGAGTGGAAAGAGCAAAAGGAAGAGATACGGATTCCCTCTGCTTCTGTCCTCTGTTGCCTACATTCTGTAGTCTTAGCTCCAGGTGAACAGTCTGTCTTCCAAGGTTCCAAGCTCTCTGTGGACTCGGATAATGCAGTTGCCTCCCTCTGCCCCCTAAGGACTGCACGTGTACCAAACCAAACTTGGGTCTGCCCATCCGACGTGCAGCAAAGCCCAATCTACAGACACTGGGTTATGGTGAAGGAAAGTACAGAGTTTAATGCAAGGTGCCAAGCAAGGAGAAAGGCAGCTGGTGCTCAAAAGAGCCAAATTCCCCAATGGTTTTCAAGGAAAGGTTTTTAAAGACAGTGTGAGGGAGAGGGTCGTGGGGTGTGTGATCAGCTCTTGCAGAGTTCTCTGATTGGTTGATGGTGAGGTAACAGGTTCTGTTTTGGGAATCTCAATCATCAACCTACTGGTTCTAACTGGTCTGGGGTCTACATGCTGGTAGCCAGCAGTCAACTTCCTCCACCTGGTGGGGGTTTTAATATCTGCAAAACAAGTTAAAGATATGACTCAGGATAGCATTTGTAACCCTTGAGGAGGAACTAAAGGTCCTTGACTTTGTTTTATGGCTAAACTATTATTATGTTGTCTTGCTTGACTCTTTTCCTTTGTTTCTGCATTTTCTCACGTCTCTGATTGAATTTGCTCTTTGGAACTTAGGGAAGGCCTAGGTGGCTAAAGTTTTTTACAAACAAGGGGTGGGGATGTGGAGGTCTGTCCAGGGAAGGCCCCACAGGGTCCTGCTCAGTTTCAGGAGTGTGAAGGCTCCTTTTGGTTGCTAGTCCCGTGTGTCACCTGTGCTTGCTGGTTCCTCTAACACTGTCCCCCTCCTTTCTTCATTAAACTCTTCTCAGTTAAACCCCCTGAAGGTGTGGTCTTTCCCTCTTGGTGTCCTGACAGATGTACACTCCTTCCCAGTGATTCCTTTGGACTCCAGAAGGTCTTATGGTCACATGTGCACTGCTTTCCAGGCATCCCTGCTTCTTCACTTTATGGATCTAAACAAGAAGCAGCTATTTTAATGGTTCCTTAACACAGTAAGATTTTTTTTTTTTTTTTTTTTTAGTAAGATTCTTAAAGTCAGTCATTCATGAGTATGGGGGGAAAGTTGGGGGTAACAGAAATGATCATAACTCACACCATGCAGTCAACAACTTAAAAATCCACGCTAGACACATGTGGCCAAGTGTTTCAGACCATAGCCTATGGAGTCAACTCTAGGAACCAAACCCTGGCTCTACCACCTCCTAGCTGCTGTGTGATCTTGGGTAAGTTACCTAATTTCTCTGGGCTCCAATTTTTTTCTTTCCTCCCTCTCTCTTTCCTTCCTTCCTTCCTTCCTTCCTCTCTCCCTTTCTCCCTGCTCTCTCTCTTGTAGATTGGGGTGGTCATAGCCTCTACCTCCTAGGGTTGTTGTGAGGATGGAACAAGTTAGTATCTGCAAAGTTCTTAGACACCTGGCCACGATAAGGATCCTGTGTGGGAATTAGCTATCATTTATTATATATTATTATTATTACTGGACATTCTCTAAAATCCTTCTCAGCTGAGTTTCTTGGCCTCTCTCAGCCCCTTTGGCAACTTGGCACCCTCTTTTTGTCCAGCTTCCCCATTCCTTTCTCCTTCCTCTCCCTTGCTTTCTCCGGGACTGCCCCTAGGGTGCTGGGTGGGAGAGGACAAATATTTTTTGCCCCCTTGTCTGTATAAACCATTTGAGTCACTCAAAATTAGCATGTCAGCCCCATACCAGCTGTCCAACCTTATGCAGTTCATGAAGGAAATACGGTGCTGGGCAGTGGGGGTGACCTGCCTGCCAAGCCTCTGGAACTGGGGCCCGGCCCCAGGGCTCCCAGAAAACCCCACAGGCACAAAGTCTCTGAGATCCTCAGGACATCTGGTCAACCCCACGTGTGGGAAGTGGGGGTGGAGGATCAGAGGGTGACCCAAAAGGGAGAAAGAGGGGCCAGGGCCCTCAGGGAACCTGGGACTCTATACAAGCCCTGGTCTGGGCTCAGGGTCCCCCACCTGGAATGTTCTGCTGACCCCATCAGTCCCAGGTGCTAGAGGATGATGGACGATTTTGAGGACCCTATGAGGGGCTGGACTGGTCTTCTCCTAACCTACTTACTTCTGCATTTCTCCTTCGTATAAAGCAGAGTAAAGAAAGTTCCACGTTCTCCCTCCCAGGCTTCCATGGCCCCACCAATCAAGGTCGTCTATAGACACAGAGGCCTTCCTTTGGCAGGACCTACCCTCCCTATAAGGCGCTTACAGTGATAGACTTCTGATAATGACAAAGGAGGAAAAATAAGAAGATAAATATTACCCTTAACTCTACTACCAGGAGATATTGCCTGGCCACATTTAGGCACGTGGAAAAGTATGGCAGCTCTAAACAAAGAGGTGGATCTAAATGTGTGGATACAGAAACAAATTTGTAGTACACAATACAGGATGCCCCATTAGATTTGAATGTGATATAAACAATGAATCTTTTTTAGCATAAGTATATCTCATGCAATATTTGAGACATACTTACACTAAAAAAAAATTTTTTTTTTTTGGCTGTGTTGGGTCTTCGTTGCTGCACGCAGGCTTTCTCTAGTTGCGGCAAGTGGGGGCTACTCTTGGTTGCGGTGCTTGAGCTTCTCATTGCAGTGGCTTCTCTTGTTTCGGAGCACGGGCTCTAGGCTCGCAGGCTTCAGTAGTTGTGGCACACGGGGTCAGTAGTTGTAGCTCACGGACTCTAGAGCTCAGCCTCAGTAGTTGTGGCACAGGGGTTAGTTGCTCCGCAGCATGTGGGATCTTCCCTGACCAGGGTTCGAAGCCATGTCTCCTGCATTGGCAGGTGGATTCTTAACCACTGCTCCACCAGGGAAGTCCTACACTAAAAATTTTTGTTGTTTATCTTAAATTCAGATTTAACCAGGCATCCTGTATTTTTATTTACTAAATCTGACAACACAAATTACATTGTTAAGTGAAAAAAGCAAGTTGCCATACCTTATGTTTATACTGATCCCATAAATGTAAACAAAAATTATTCTATACATAAACATGCTTATATAGACACACACACTCATAGATAAAAATCTCTAGAAAAACATACACAGGACCAGTATCTCTTGGGTATAGGATACGGGAGGGAGCTTTACCTTTTTACCCTACACATCTGTATGTTATTTACATTTTTAAACATGTGACAAAGTCATTTAAAAGATGTAATGAATGTATTATGGGTGAAAAGACTTTTTTTTTTAACATCTTTATTGGAGTATAATTGCTTTACAATGGTGTGTTAGTTTCTGCTTTATAATAAAGTGAATCAGTTAAACACATACATATGTTACCATATCTCTTCCCTCTTGCATCTCCCTCCCTATCCCACCCATCTAGGTGGTCACAAAGCACAGAGCTGATCTCCCTGTGCTATGCAGTTGCTTCCCACTAGCTATCTGTTTTACGTTTGGTAGTGTATATATGTCCATGCCACTCTCTCATTTTGTCACATCTTACCCTTCCCCCTCCCCATATCCTCAAGTCCATTTTCTAGTAGGTCTGTCTTTATTCCCGTCTTGCCACTAGGTTCTTCATGACCATTTTTTTTTTTTGAAAAGACTTTTAAAATAGGTGAAAAGGCAAAAAGCATAACTGTGTAAACAGTATAATTACATCTATAATTATTTTAAACGCTGTGTCAGAACATGCACTAAGAACTTAACAATGGTTCTGGACACAGTACTCAGGGTTCCCACGTATGACATCAGTCCACGCAAATGGATTTGGTGCTGCTGCTTGATTTACTGACCCCTCATTTAGATCACCCCCAATTTACTGAGAGGGAAAGGAAAATTGGAAGCCCACGGGGATGAGGGGAATGCCCGGGCCAGACTTCAGGCTGTGAGCTCATGGATGGAGTCCCGGGTGGCTGTATGCATCAGGCTGGAGCTTGGTTTATTTCAAGGTGATACCAGGCGTCCCGGGAGTGGAGAAGGTAAGTGTTCTCTGAAGTGGACACCTACAGGCCCCTGACACAATTGTTAAGGCCTGAGTTTTACTCTGAAAACTTGAAATTGTGTCCCGAAGATACAGAGGACTTTGCTGTATATAGGAAGCATCATGTAAAACTTTAAACATTGGATTGTATCCAATATTGACAATTTTATACGTTTAGTCTCTTAGAGGCAGCACAGAGCCATGAACTTGGCCAACTGAAACTTTTTGTAAAAATCACGCCCCCAAACTTCTCCAAACTTTACATGCTTCTCTTCCTACTTGAGGACATTCTTTCAATTTTGGATCCTCCGACCTCCTGTACCTCAAAATAGTCTATTAGGCAGACCATTTGTTCCCTTTGATTCTATTTTGAGAGTGGCTTTCCCTTGGACAGAGCCATTAGAGCAGCTGCGAGAGTTGATGTCCGTCCATCTGTGGCCAAAAAAAAAAACTTACACAAGTGCAGTAACACCAAGGCTGTCCCCAAGCTGCTCCGAATACTGCTCTGAGCAAGGGAGCCCCGCCGGCCCAGAGGTGGAGGGTCCCCTCTCCCGATCTACATAGCGCTGGATTGAGGGATATCCACAATAAACACGTGGGATGAGGACTCATTTGTAGCAGTTACTATTAAAAATCACTTTTTTAGGATCCATCATCGGATAGTATTAATGACTTAGTACAAGTGAGGAATGTATTTATGCCACGTGCTAGGTTGTAATCAGGAAAGATTCAATTATAGTTTCTGCTCTCAAGGAGTTAATAGGCTGAGACACAGAATAGTAAGTGATGAACCTTATACATAACACCTAATATTTTTGCATGCTGCTCTGTGCTTTCACTCTGCCAAGCCTTTTAACCAATTTGAGCTCATCTTCCCAACCACCCTAAGAAGCGGGCTGCTGGGAAAACAGACAAGAGAAGCAAGAATCAAGCAGTGACCAGTAGATTAAGTGACATTAAAAAACGTGAAATTTCATTTCTTCATTTCCAAGTAATGGAAATGAACTTTGTAAACGGACTTTGTAAACGAATCTGAAATAGTACCAGTTAAATAGAAGCTCAGGGGAAAGGAGTCCCCGGGCTCCACCTGCTGGGTGTTGGGTCACCCAACCTGTTTCCCGCTCCTGCCAGCAGCCCAGCCCACCCCCAGGACCCGAGGCCAGTCTGCACACTTCCCTCCAATGGCCACAACCAGCAGTGTCAGTTTGAACTTCTGAGATGAGGGACAGAAGTTAAGGGCGGGTCTGGAGTCCAAAAGGCAAGGAGCCACTGAAGCTTGCTTCCTAAGAGGGAAACTCAAAGTTCATGGCAAGCTATTTTTACCCCTGGTTCCCTTAAAGGAACCTTATTTCTTCCCAGAGAGTAACGCAGGCATGGAGAATCTGGCCCATGTAATGTGATCTCAAATTATATTAAAATACTTTCAACTCATGAATGGCTTTGGGGCAGAAAGTTGTCAAATCATGAACGAACCCATGTGCCTCCTTGCTGTGGATGGTATAGTTTTGATCTTGCTTCCCACAGAAATGTGAGCAATACACACAGAGACCCTGCCTCCAGTCCTTGGGATCCTCCAAAGCATGGGGCAGTGCCGGGACACCCAGTACAAGTTCATACATTTTGGCTGAATTTATCACTGAGTCATAAACATAATACATCCTGTGTCCTAATGTGAGAGGGGAATCAAAGACTCCAGCGTAGAGGATGTGTCTTCTTTTTCCGGGTTGGCAGACAGAGAGTGAGAACTTTGCCTTGCCCTCTCCCTTCTTACCTTCCCCTCCCAGGGGCCCACCATCTGTTCTGGAATATCACCATCCATGCAGGGTTACCCCAAGCGAGCCGTTTTAGACAGGGTTTCGTCATGAACTATAAGTAGCAGTGATCCAAAAGAGAGATTAGAGATGAATTTACTCTTCATCCCCCCCACCCCAGCCCAAGCAGTGCTTTACAGAAACACAATGCTTACTCAGATAGCTGAACATCCCCCAAAGCGCTGGTTACAAGCAAATCCATAACATTAGTTTTTATCACCCTTTCAACCGGCGCGTGGACATCACCCACCCACGAACACAACACGCCTCATTCATGAAGTGTTTGTTGAGCTGCCTCCGTGGGCAGGTAATTGTGGGGGCACCGGATGAGTCAAATACGGACATTTCCCCACGGAACTTCCGAAACAACATGGGAAATAAAAGGTGCAATTATAATCCAGGCAGGAAGTGATGAAGTGCCAAAAGAAAGATACACACACAGGGATAGGGGTTCTTGCAAGAGACCAGTTCCTGTGTTTGGGAGGAGAGGGGGGTGCCTTTGAAGGCATTTGAGCCAGGCCGCAAGCAAGGGCAGGGTTTAGCCCTGCACAGTCTGGACCCGGCAGGGATTGGCAGAGGCATAAAGGCAGGGAATTGCGTGCACGCCCCGCGGAGATGGTGAGCGAGGGATCTGGATTCATCAGCATGAGGCGGAGTAAGAAGAGATCAAAGTTAGATTCCTGCCAGGTCAGGAACTATGTAAAATAACAGGCGACAATTGTAGACTCACTCCACGGGCACGGCTTTTTGTGCCCAGCAGCAACACTAGAGCTGCGTTTGCAAAAGTCTGAACCGACGTGTGCCCTCCTGGGAGGGGGCTGTGCGAACCGACCTCTGGGTGCTTCCCACGTGGAGCGGGGCTGCCTATTGCCTCTGGAGCACAGAGCAGGGCTGGAGAGGGAAGGGCGCCACCTGGCGAGGCACTGGATAAGTTCCAATCGCAACCGGTGCTGTAGCCCCGTTTGACAGGTAAGCAAACTGAGGCGTAGAGGGACTCCTTTGTCTAAGGCCGTGTAGACGGTCAGAGATCAGAATCAGGACTGAAACCCGGATCCATCTGACTCCAAAGCTGCTGTTCTCAAATAGTAGCAGCCTTGACATCTGCAGAAATGCAGCTGAGCTCTCCTGCACCCTCTCCATTCAGCAACCTACCTTAGGTCCTAGTGGCAGAGAATCCAGCATAGTGGAGGATGTTACTGTAAAATGACAGGCTGGAGCCCAGGTTTCATAAGGAAAAAAAAAAGAGAGAGAGAGAGAGAAGTCAGAAAGGTGCTGATCATCTATTAAAAATAACCAGGGCTCCAGGGACTGGAAGATGAAAAAAAGAAATAACAGTACATATAATAATAGTTAGCATTTTGGTAAGTGCTAGTCAGTATCGAAACACTTTATGTATAAATAATCACAATTTTCACAGCAGCTTACTGAAGGGGATGTAGTTAATATCATCCATGGCCCAGAGAGATTGATTAACATGCCTAAGGTCACACAGCTAAGAGAGTAGCAGAGGCAGGATACAAATCCAGACATTTCTGACTTCAGGGTCTGTGCACTGAACCTCCACAAACTGTCCCTTTGAAAGATGTCAAGTAACCATAAGGAAAAGACATAGACCCTCTAATAGAAAAGAAGACTCTAGGATCTTGGAGGTTTGTGCTTACCACAAAGTCATGTAGCCCGTGGCTATCTAGAGATGATTTCTTCCAAGGTAACCATTCATTCTCTGTGTCCAGTCAGTTTGCTTCCTTTAAATTTGCCTCCACCAACTTACCCCCAGCTTCCCCACCAGAACAGTATTGTAGGTTCTGGTCACTTCTCCTCCCCCCAGATCTCCCACGTCTGTCTGCCTCCTTCCTCTCACACCTGGAAACTAGCAGTTCTGCTTCTGTCACTTTTTGGCTGGCAACAAAGATATTGGGTTTCTTGAAGCAGGAATGTTAAGGCTACACTTAGACGTGTCTCCCTTTTCTTCAATAACAACATTTTTCTCCCAGTGGATTCAAAACTACTTTTAACTTGGAAAATTTCATCTCTCACGGCATCTCTCTATCGTGGATCAGGATGGTTGACATTGTTTGGGGATTATGGTGAGCCAGGCGTGGCTCTTAGTTCTTTACCTGTATTAGGTCATTTAATCCCCATGCATTACCTGATAGGATGATACTACTGTTAGTTAGTTCCAATTGTAGATAATGAAAGTGGTTCAGAGAAGTTAACATATCTCTTGTTTCCTGGTTAGGTAACTGTTGGAAGCAGCAGAATCCGTGTTCTTGGATCCTAGAGTTGAATTCCGGTTCATTTATGGTTTACTAGTGCCCTGGTGAGACCCACGATGCTGAATATTAACGTGGTTCTAGGAACTCTAGGGTGATCGTTGGTAGCCCTAGTTCTTGAGGACATTCCAAAATGCGTGGAACCGCATTTAAATCACTGTAAAATCACATTTGTAGACCTGAAGGCATATAATCCACCTGCCAGGGCCACCATATTATATAGTGGAGGCAGGAAAACCGACCCATATCACTTGCAGGCCTAAGCAGGCCAGCGTCCAAGCTGCCACGTTGCAAAATCACATTACTTACAACAGTTGCCATGGACAGGCAGGGATTTGTGACTCCCAAACAGCACCTTAAATAGCAAGATCCACCAAGACACGTGGTTTGGATTCTTTTTTTAAACGAAAAAAAATCTCTACATTCTTAACAAATGGCCTTATCATATTTGGAATCAACTAAGATATTGGCTAAACTAATAATGTTTTATTTTTATTTTTAATTTGTTATGGACATAGGCAGAAAAAAATATCCATTCAGATAAATAAGTTGATTTGCATACTCAAAAAGAACAATTAAGAGGAATTCCTTCAGGAATACCGAAAGAAGTAACAGTCTCCCATGTGTGAAATCCTCTTTTATGCAAAGTCTAAATAATACTCTCCTAGTGCCGTCATCTGATTATTTCTTTACGGTAAGTTCCTAGAAGTAGAACTATTGTGTCAAATGATATTAAGGGGCTTATCATACACTTGACCAAACTGTCATCCAGAAAGGTGTCCCCAGCTTCCTACAAGAGCCCTGATTTCCCACACTCTCACCCTGGCTGATATTATCCAGGTGTTTTTGAATTTTACCATCAGAAAGTATGTTCAGATTCTGCTGAATCTATTTTTCCTTACTTCTTGGGTTTGTGTTGCACAAAACCCAACCCCACCTATCCTCTGGTCTTGTTTCACCCTCTAGGTCCTCACACCCTGACCTCCAGCTTCACAGGCCACCCTACAATCTCTGCACACGCTCTTCCCTCTTCCTGAAACCTCTCTCCCTGAGCTCTGCCTGGGGGACTCCTACTCGGCCTTCAGCTCTCTGCTTAACCATCTCTTTCTCAGGAATGCCATCTCTGTTTCCCTAACTAGATCAGACCCCCATGAAGCTCCCTTCAAAGCACCCCTCTCTGTTGGAATGTAATCTACTATGTGATTCACTTATTAAGGGTCTATCTCCACGACTAAATCATAGCTCCATGAACGCAGGTATTTTTTAATGTTACCCATTGGATTCTTAGCCTAAGAGTGCCTAGGACATCCTAGACACTCGACAAGAATATTTGAACAGGGCTTCCCTGGTGGCACAGTGGTTGAGAATCTGCCTGCCATTGCAGGGGACACAGGTTCGAGCCCTGGTCTGGGAAGATCCCACATGCCGCGGAGCAACTAAGCCCATGTGCCACAACTACTGAGCCTGCACGTCTGGAGCCTGTGCTCCACAAAAAGAGAGGCCGCGATAGTGAGAGGCCCGTGCACCGCGATGAAGAGTGGCCCCTGCTTGCCGCAACTAGAGAAAGCCCTCGCACAGAAATGAAGACCCAACACAGCCAAAAATAAATAAATAAATAATAATTTTTTTAAAAAGAATATTTGAACAAATAAATGAATGAATATTAAGAAATAAATAGAACTTGCCTTCAAGTTGCTATTGACGCAAAAAGAGAAGTAAATGCAAAAAAAAAATTTATAATACGATGTAATATATATGCTACTATAGAAATATACAAAGGTCAGTTCAGAAGAGAGAAGGGGCAAGTGTCTAACTTTGGAGCAAACTGAGAAGGCATTATTGGTAAGGTCACCTGAGCTGAGACACAGAGGGTGAGCTCCTAAGAGAGAATGAGGGTGGGGTGAACATCAGGGATCGAGGAGGAGGCCGTGCAGAGACCCAGCCAGGGAGCCCTGGGAACTCACAGGCACCAAGGGAAGTTTTCGGAGCGAAGCGGAAGGGAACACTGGAAAATGACAGGGCGGGAGAGGTGACTGGAATTTTATTATGCAGTTTGCACAGGCAGAGAAGACACCACTAGAATCTGCATTTTTAAATCTTGCTTTTGCAAAATGGAGCAAGCATTGGGGTGGAACGGCGTCAGGCAGGACTCAGAGAGACAGGGAAGAGGCTGTTGAAACGGTCCAGGAGATAGATTAGGGCCGGAGCCAAGGAAGTAGCCTCGGGTTGGAGATGAAGAGGTTGAGACGGGGGTGAGGGGGGGTGGTGAGGGGGGGTTGGGGGGGCCTTCAGAATTTGCAGGACTCGGTGTCAAACCGAAAGGCAGGGCTCCTTCTTCAAGGGACAGTGCCAAGAAGTGCCATGAAAGGTACAAGTGTTTTCCTTTCTTCCATAGCCCCCCACCTCCACCCCAAACCTCTCTCAACTTAGGGTATTTTTTATTTGCTATTTAATGCTTTTCCCAGTAAAGAAAAATTAAATTCTACGTTACTATGCTGAATTTTACCCCTCATCTTTATATTGTGAGATGCCAGTGTTAAATACAAATATCAGAGGTTTTAACTGCGGAATTACACACTTTGAATTTCGTGGCTCATTCCGGAGGGTTCCTCCAGGAAGGCTGGAAGGAGGAAAGAGACCCCCGAGGCACGAATTGCCCTCGGGCGCTGGCGGGGCTGAGACACGGGGTGCTTTTGCTCCCGTCTGAGGGCCCCCGGGTTCCCAAGGTGCTGCTCCCGTCCAGGTGGGATCTGGGGGAATCAAATCAGGCGTTTCCCTTCCCACTGCCTGCAGCCCCAAGCCCTGCGGGACAGGATCTCCCAAGGATCTTAAACCCGCGCCCGGAGGCGCTCCTCCTGCTTGGGGAGGGGAGCAGGGGCGGGGGCGGGGAGACTGCTGCACAGAGAGCGTCCCCCTTTAGCCCCCCGCCCGCCGCACACGGCCCCCAGCCCGGGATGGGGACCGCAGCCGCCTCGCCAGCCTCCACCCGCACCCCCGCCCCAGACGGCACAGGGCCTACGTGTCTGATCCCGACGCTCCTGGACAGCGTGGGAAATGCTGGGGGCCCCGGGGAGCGGTGGGAGCGCTCCCGGCGGGGAGGCGGGACCGCGGTGAACCCAGGCTCCGAGGGTCGTGGAGCCTGCTCCATCCTCCCCTTAGACTTCATCACAAAACACAGATTCAGACAAACTGGTTCAGACTTGCGAGACAACAGCTGCAGAGCGTTAAACCCCAAGTACACGCTCCTCTGACAGCCCGGCCCTGTCGGGTTGCAAAGCTGTGAAGCTGGCCCCAGGCTGAGACAAGAGATATTTGAGAGGTAAGAGTAAGATGATGGGTTTCATTGTGCGTATGTGGTTGTTTTGTGGGAGGCATAAAGGAGAGGGGACCTTTCACAACCAATAGTTTTATGTCTTAGGTGACAGATATGGGGGTGCCATTAGCCCAGAGAGGGAATGTAGAAAAGAGCAGGTGTGTTTCCACCTGTGACTCCTTCACCGTGTAGCGTTCTCCACTCAACCTGTTCTCCCAGTAGATTTGCCTTGTCAGGGGGCAGTTGCCTTTAAAAGAAAAAAAGTTTCCCATACAATATGCAAGACTTGAGCATGTGAAAAATTCCATGGAAATCTCTTGGCCCAGAGAGTAAAAGAAAAATTAAACTATTCTTTAACTTTCCACTAAAATTTAAAATTTGGAGAATTTTCTAATGCTTTTATAAAGAAAGGAAAAAATTCTTGACTTCTATAATTTCCCTCTTTCCTCAAAGTATTCAATAAGTATGTGTTCCCATTTGATGCCTGGGTCATACTCTTAAGTAACGAATTGGCTTAAAGTAACATTCCCATTAAAATATTTAGCATAACTGTTTACAATAGCCAAGACATGGAAGCAACCTAAATGTTCATCAACAGATGAATGGATAAAGAATATATATATAGTGGAATATTACTCAGCCATAAAAAAGAATGAAATAATATCATTTGCAGCAACATGAATGGACCTAGAGATTATCATACTAGGTGAAGTCAGTCAGACAAAGACAAATATCATATGATATCACTTATATGTGGAATCTACAAAATGATACAAATGAACTTATTTAGAAAACAGAAACAGACTCACAGACATAGAAAACAAACTTATGGTTACCAAAGGTGAGAGGAGGGGGATAAGTTAGGAGTTTGGGATTAGCAGATACAAACTACTATATATAAAATAGGTAAACAACAAGGTCCTGCTGTATAGCACAGGGAACTGTATTCACTATCTTGTAATAACCTATAAGGGAAAAGAATCTGAAGAAGAATCACTTTGCTGTACACCAGAAACTAACACAACATTGTAAATCAACTATATTTCAATAAAATAAGTGAATAAATAAAATATTTAGCATAGAAGTGTTGAGTTAAAATTTAAGGTAGAAGTTTTTTGAAGCTTTCTGTGTTTTCAAAATAGGTGTCCAAAAGATGAAAGTGAAAGTGTCATTCATTCATTCAGCAAATATTTATACTGAGAACCTATGGTGTGCTAGGCTGGAGGTGCAGAGGAGAACAAATAACACATAGGCTGTTGTAGAACAAGATCATTCTAGTGGTAGAAGACCTCCAAAAAAAGGTGACTACAAAAGCACAGTCATTTCTAGGTGTATGTTCCTTGCCCTTGCCCTGGAATCAGCCGAATTCTTCAATGACCCCCGGTTCCTTTTAGTAGAAAATGGTATTTAGAATTCAGAGTCCTATCGTGCACGTAATGGAGTATCCCTGCTCCCAGGGTCTCAGCAAACAGAACTCCAGCCGGTTATCTCCACACACGCACGCACACACACCCACGAATGTACAGCATCAGTGCCAATTCTAATCACACACCACAGGGTTCCTTCTGCTTCCCCCCCTTTTCATATTTATAGCTCCCTTCGCTGACAGTGAGAGACCTGGCACCCACCATTCTTGATACGTTTACTTATCGAATCGATCCCCTCCTTATAACCACGTTCTTACTGCCGCTGCCACCCCTTTCCCCGATGTTTGCTCCCTTCCTCCCACCCTGTTTCCACTCCCATGTCAGTCCCACGGGAGGGTGGGAGCTCCCCTCCCTCCATCTGTGCTCTGACGGTCTGCCCTGTGTGGACACCTCCCTCACTCTGCTTGGATGCGATACCCTGCGCCACGCTCTTCTACATCGCGTATGCCCTCTTCCCTCCACTTGAGCCCTGATCCCCAGACCTTACTGCCCCCGCATAGACAGACCTCCTGACCCCCACAGGCTGCCCCTCCACTTGGACACCTCCTCACCGGGTTCCGGAGCCTGTGCTCTCATCTGTGTGGTCAAATAGGCCACAGAAGTTAAGAAGAAAGGACACCAAGCTAGCGTGTGCCTTATTTAAGGGGCTGGGGCAGGAGAGGATGGGTTCGTGGCAGCAGTCCTCCTGCCCTAAAGCTATCGTTACTCTCGCTTTCCTCCTGCCCAGTTTATTGAAGACATTCATCTTCCGTGAATTGAATTGGAATGTATTAGGCAACAGGCATCATCGTCAGCCAGTGCAATGCGTTAGATGAAGTTCTTTTGTCCTCAGAACATTTTTCCACCAAAATAAGCCACGTCTTAGGATCTTGTATTGCTGTTTTTCAGAAAGTTTCTCTGGGGTCAGGCTAACCCGCAAAGAAATCAGGTACTACTTCAGTGGGTCCCTTGAAAAGGTTTTTTGTTGGTCGGTTTTTATTTATTTTTATCCAAACCCCGCCCCACATACACACAGCTTATTAGGTATGACGAATAAGTTAAAGAATAAGTCACTAAAGTAGACTGATGGATGAAACCCTGAGTAATCTTCCTACCTTTCAAAGATCCTTTCATTTAAAGAGTTCTCCTTTTTTTTTTTTTTTTTTTTTTTTTTTTTTTTTTTTTTAACAACTTTATTGAGATATAATTGGCATACAATAAACTTGTGGATACTTTAAATATATTATTTGATAAATGTTGACATATGTATACACCTCAGTGGCATTTCTTAATCTGAGTGACTGCAGCAAAAGTAAACAGATTGACCATAATTGCCCCATGGTATGAGCTAATCCATCGCTTCCTTTATCAGGGCAAAACCACCCTTTTGCTATGCCTTTGGTAGTAAAAATCAAGACCTACGCAAGTGAGCAGTTCTGAGTAGTTTTGGTTTAGAGCTGGGGTAGAAAGCCCGGGCTAGGGAAGACAGAAGGGAATAGGGAGGTACCTGCTCGTTGTGTAGCCAAGAGCTGTCAGCTTTCCAGCCCAGGATTCGAGGCAGAGAAGTTTCCATCTGGAGATGGAGGCCCACCTTAGCTACTGAGTGCACCCTGGAACCTCCCGAGACCTGCAGGCAGGGTGGGCTGGGAGATGACCTAGTGGATAGCTCACTCAGGGGCCTCCTAATCCTGAGATATCTCCAGGGTGTTATCAGAGACCTCTGGAGGTTAAAAACAAGCCTTTCCGCTTATTTACATGCAGTGCCCTTTTAGCCAAATCCTAAACCTTGCCGGACAGTGTGTGCTTATTAGGAGGAGGAGGGCCCAGGTGGATCAGGTCAGGGCCACACACACTGAGCGTGCGGGCTTTGGCCTGTGGTGGATCCTTCTCTCCACTCTCCTCTGTAAGATGGACATCACGAAAGCACCACCTCATGGGGATTTGTGAGGATTAAGTGAGGCAGTGCTTCTAAAGTACTGAGCGCTGAGCCCAAGGCCTGTCCAGTGTCCCCTCCGTGGGTTATCAGCTCAGGTTCCCTCCTGGCAAGGAGAGGGACTGGGCTTGGCCTTGACTCCATGGGCACGTCTCCTATGCGTGAGGGGGCTACGTCCCTTCTTTTCCCCTCCAGGTGGGCTCGGGCACCGCCAGTAGTCCCTGCTTTGCAACTCATTTTTTCTTCTCGCTTGGCTTTTTGTTTTTCCTGTCATTCAAAATAGGCCAGGGTTTTTTTTTGCTTTGTTTTTTTCTTAGCTCTGCAGCCTAAAGTTTCTTGTTCTTCTAATAACAGGATTAGCCTAAACTGGCATCACCACTCCTGGCACGAATAAGGGGGGAAGAAGTGGACAGGGAGGGGCCGGTCAAGGGTGCAGAAATGCCTCTGGGACTTCTCCCCAAGTTCTCTCTCAGGCGTGACGCTGAAAGGAGGCATTTCCTAGGGAGAGTCCAAAAAATCTGGACCCTTTGACCTGATAATCCCGCTCTTGGGAATGTCTATCTTTTTTTTTTTTTTTTTTTTTTTTTTCACACACACACACACACACTGCATTTTATTTTTACAAGAGATAAATAGACTGACACCAAGCATTGTACATGGATGACCACAACAAAAGCAAAAGAGTTCTCCTTTTAATTACTTGCTACCCTCTGATTGCTCTCACTATATCCATCCTTGATATTAATGCCCTAACTCTTCCCATCAGCCTTGCTTTCCAACCCAATCCTGGATTTCCTTCCTAACTCAATAGCAAATTCTGGGATCCCACCCAGGGACCAGAGTACTTGACCATCTTTAAGTCCCAGACACAATCCGTCGGAGCCTGGAGTCCATGTAAAGAAGAAGAAGGGCATGTGTGTGCACAGGTACGCGCACAGGTATGTGCACAGGTGCGCGTGCAGACTGCACAGCACAAGCCAACAAGCCAGCTCCCTCTTCTCGCCACCTCCTGAGTCACTTTTCCGCCTGCACAGTCAAACCCTGAGCATGGCTTTGGGAGAAAGAGAAGATGACACAGACTTAGAAGCAACCCTGTGGCTTTTTCTGCCATTTCTCCCATCAGTGATCTTCTGCTCGGCACTGACCACAATTCAAGTTCACTATATATTTGGAACCACCCAAGACCCAACCAGATTCTGAGGGTCTGTGTCAGGGGATTCAAACTAACTGCCCCTGGGCTGAATCCAGCCCCATAAAAAGTTTACATTTGTCCAGAAGAGCATTTAAGAAGTGCCTGTGAATGTCTGCAGGTGGGGTCTGCCCTCCCTACCTGGCTCGGTGCTCATCACGCTGTCTTACAAGGCAGCCTCCACACCCTTTCCACATCCTTTGCCTGCCGTAGAGGCCCTGGCATAAACCCTGTACTCATGACTTCCACTGCCCATAATAAAGACTGCTCTTCCCCACACACGTATTTTCCTTTACTTGTTATTCCGGGATCTTGTTCCCTATCCCCATTAAGAGGTCTTATAATATTTTCTTCCCAGGCTCTCCTTCCACCTTTCATCACATATTCCTTTTTACTGTTCACTCAGCCACAAAATTCAATTGTTTTGGAGCCTGACTCCGTCCACAGGTTTTGTAGGGAGGGTGCCAGATAGTCATGAGACCTGGCTTTATTCTGGTCTCTGCCTCTGGTGAGCTGTGTGCTGTTGGGCAAATTGCCTTGGAACTGCAACCTCCAGCTCCCCATCCCAACGTGAGGGAAGGGGAGTGGGTGGTCTCAGATTCCTGTCAACTGTCCCACGTTACACTTCTGTGATTTGGGGGGAGGGCAGGCAGAGAGGTCACAGTCCAAATAGAAGGAAATGGCAAGGAAAAGTAGCATCTGTTTCATTGACTCAACCATTATTAGCTGAGAATGAGTAGGCGCTGGGCACACGGCAGTGAATAAGACAGAAAAAGTCACTGCCTTAATTAGAGGGAGACAGTAAGCAAACGAAGAATGTTGGGTTGTAACAAAGCTATAAAGGGAATAAAGCGAGGTCGCTCAGTAGAGTGACTGAGCAGTGACTTAGGCAGCGAGGGAGGGCATCTCTAAGGAGATGATGTCCAAGCTGTGAGCTGAGTGAGGAACAGTCAAGGCAGAGGGAACGGCAGTGAGAAGGCTACGAGGCACGTTAGAGAATCTAAAGCATGCAGTGTGTCTGACATGTACTGCGCTGGGGGTAGAAGGTACAAGCAGAGGGGAGGGAGGGAGGCAGAGGTCAGATTGCGAAGGGCCCTGTGGGCTCTGATGAACTGGAGTGTGGTAAGCAGAGAAGTGGCCTGGGCTGCTGGTATGGCTGTAAGTGGGGTGGAGAGGAAGTCAGGGAAGACTCCTGGTGATGGAGAAAGCAGGCGAATCTGGTTGTATTTTGGAGGTGGACCTGGCAGGACTTGCTGAGAGATTGTGAAGATGGAGGTGGGGAGCAGGAACCCAGGACCACTCTTGGTGGTGTGGTGACACTCTGGTGTCAGCAGACCCTCCAGTCACGTGCATGAAATCCAACAGCCCTTCCAATGCTCTTCTTACGTCTCCCTGTTCACTTGTAAACAGCAGTTCAGATGGCTCTGTGCTTCCGTTCAGCATATATTTATTGATTGCCTGTGACATGTTTCTTTTAAAATAATGTGGCTATTTGGTTAATTTCAGCGTGGTTGTTTTAAACCACTCCAGTCGGAGCCGACTTAAAATCATCAATCTAAGCTGTGGATGAAATGAGTTCCTTTTTCAACATTGGCAGGCTGTTTGCAGCAAGTGAAGACACCTCAGCTTCATGCCAGCTGTGGGCAAATAGTTTGGGTTCTCAATCCATAATGTTCTAGAAATTCAGAGGAGATAGCCAGGTTGAGGCTCGGGGATGATCTGTGCTTATCAAACTCTGTCCTGCTGCGTGTCTCAGTTCTCTCTCCATCACAGATATCATTTGCTGGAGAGGAAAGGCCTCATGTGGGGTCTGTCACGGTGTCTGTTAGTAGGGGCTGTGTTCAGTCTGATCTGCCCCTTTGAACCGAACGCCCTCCTTGCTGCTCTTGTGGGTACAGACCTGGGTCTGCTCCACGCAGGGTTTTTAGATATTCAAAGCTGCCGCTGAGATCACCACTTAGTAAAGCTCCAATCCATGGAATTATGCTAAAGTGGGCCCCTTCGTAACTGAGGCAAAAGAAAAGTGAAGCCTGTCAACTCGCTTGAAGGAAAAAGATATGAAATCTTCACCAACTCCTCAAAACCTCAAAAAATGTGGTTGTTTTATTCCACCCAGGAAACCGGACTTAGTCAAGTGTAGGACTAGTTCTGCTCCCTTGGGATTATCTTTTTTTTTTTTTTTTAAGTATTTTGTTTATTTATTTATTTATGGCTGTGTTGGGTCTTCGTTTCTGTGCGAGGGCTTTCTCTAGTTGTGGCAAGCGGGGGCCACTCTTCATCGCAGTGCGCGGGCCTCTCACTGTCGCGGCCTCTCTTGTTGCGTAGCACAGGCTCCAGACGCGCAGGCTCAGTAATTGTGGCTCACGGGCCCAGCTGCTCCACGGCACGTGGGATCCTCCCAGACCAGGGCTCGAACCCGTGTCCTCTGCACTGGCAGGCAGACTCTCAACCACTGCGCCACCAGGGAAGCCCGGGATTATCATTTTAAGATTCTTCACATGGACAGGTACAAAGTCATTCATCCAGCTTGGCTCGCTTCCAAATGGCAAAAGCATCGTCTAGACTTTGAACATCTTCAGCGGCCATTTGCTGACATTTCTGCTCATTTCCACACAAGCAAGGATGGAATCCCAAGCCCACGTCCCAAGTTCACTCCTCACATCGGTCACGTGAGTGATTGCAGCTACACTGGAAAGTCATCAACTTGTCATGGCTTCAGTGGCTCACAGAAGGTCCTGACACCCCAGATGTCACCCTCCAATACTCCCAAGACAATAGCTAGACTAGCAGAGTAATAGGGTATCAGGTAAATGCTTTCTTTCCTGTTGCAGGGAAGTTTGCTAAAGCCCAGAGAAGGGGGAAAAGGCACCATCACATCCAGCAGCGGGAGCCAGCCACCTCCCCATAGGGTTGATGCAGAAGCACCAATTCAAGAACCAGCAAGTCTTCCCCCCAACCCACCCATGGAAGAGCCACATGAGAAATGGTTTTTGAAAGTGTTCTTTGGAAATCTCTATCATGTCACAGTCTAGTCAGCCTTTTAAATGGAATCATAAAGGCCTAGCCACCTCCACGTCACCTGTGCCCTGAGAGTGACTTCACAGAGGCCTGCAAAGGGACAGCTGAGTGTGCGGTGAGGTTAGCAGCTACGTGTGGAGTGAGGGCTAGAGGGCCTGGTTACACTGAACCGTAGCCGGGCGGTGCAGACGCCAGCAGGCCAGGCTGGCAGGAGAAGAAAGACTGACCTGAACCCAGTAATCTCAGTGCACAGGTTACATTAGTATTTCTGGCCCTTAGTGAGAAGCACCTGGCTCCTTGTAAGACAAATATATCTCCAGCAAAACAATTTTGGCAAATAGAAGGCATTTATTCATTTAAAAAGTACACCCAGTCAATTATGCTGTGTGATTATAATTATGTAGAAGAAGCTGTGCAAATATATCTTGTCATACCTTTTTAAAATTTGTAAAGTGTTTTTATTGAAATATAGTTGATTTACAATGCTTCAGGTGTACAGCAAAGTGATTCAGTTATATATATATATATACATCTCTATTCTTTTTCACATTCTTTTCCATTACTGGTTATTACAAGATATTGAATACAGTTCCTCTTGTCAAAACTTTGTATGGTGACAGAGGGTAACTAGACTCGTAGTGGTGATCATATGCAAAAATATTGAATCACTATGTTGTACACCTGAAACTAATATAATACTGTAAGTCTACAATACTTCAATTTAAAAAAAGATTTTAGAACAAAAAATTTCACAATTTGTATGGAAACACAAAAGACCCCAAATAGCCAAAGCAAGCTTGAGAAAGAAAAACAGAGCTGGAGGAATCAGGATCCCTGACTTCAGACTATACTACAAAGCTACTGGCACAAAAACAGAAATATAGATCTATGGAACAGCATAGAAAGCCCAGAGGTAAACCCACACACATATGGTCACCTTATTTTTGATAAAGGAGGCAAGAATATACAATGGAGAAAAGACAGCCTCTTCAGTAAGTGGTGCTGGGAAAACAGGACAGCTACATGTAAAAGAATGAAATTAGAACACTCCCTAACACCATACACAAAAATAAAATCAAAATGGATTAAAGACCTAAATGTAAGGCCAGACACTATAAAACTCTTAGAGGAAAACATAGGCAGAACACTCTATGACATAAATCACAGCAAGATCCTTTTTGACCCACCTCCTAAAGAAATTGAAATAAAAACAAAAATAAACAAATGGGACCTAATGAAACTTAAAAGCTTTCGCACAGCAAAGGAAACCATAAACCAGACAAAAAGGTAACACTCAGAATAAGAGAAAATATATACAAATGAAGCAACTGACAAAGGATTAACCTCCAAAATTTACAAGCAGCTCATGCAGCTCAATATCACAAAAACAAACAACCCAATCCAAAAATGGGTGGAAGAGCTAAATAGACATTTCTCCAAAGAAAATATACAGATTGCCAATAAACACATGAAAGGATGCTCAACATCACTAATCATTAGAGAAATGCAAATCAAAACCATGGGGTATCACCTCACACCGGTCAGAATGGCCATCATCAAAAAATCTACAAACAATAAATGCTGGAGAGGGTGTGGCGAAAAGGGAACCCTCCTGCACTGTTGGTGGGGATGTAAATTGATACAGCCACTATGGAGAACAGTATGGAGGTTCCTTAAGAAAAACTGAAAATAGAACTACCATATGACACAGCAATCCCACTACTGGGCATATACCCTGAGCAAACCATAATTCAAAAAGAGACATGTACCACAATGTTCATTGCAGCACTCTTTACAATAGCCAGGACATGAAAGCAACCTAAATGTCCATCCACAGATGAATGAATAAAGAAGATGTGGCACATATATACAATGGAATATTACTCAGCCATAAAAAGGAACAAAACTGAGTTATATGTAGTGAGGTGGATGGACCTAGAATCTGTCATACAGAGTGAAGTAAGTCAGAAAGAGAAAAACAAATACCATATGCTAACACATATATATGGAATCTAAAAAAAAAAAAAAAATGGTTCTGAAGAACCTAGGGGCAGGACAGGAATAAAGATGCAGACGTAGAGAATGGACTTGAGGACGCGGGGTGGTGGGGGGGGAAGGGTAAGCTGGGACGAAGTGAGAGAGTGGCATGGACATATATACACTACCAAATGTAAAATAGATAGCTGGGGGAAGCAGCCACATAGCACAGGGAGATCAGCTTGGTGTTTTGTGACCACCTAGAGGGGTGGGATTGGGAGGGTGGGAGGGAGACACAAGAGGGAAGAGATATGGGGATATATGTATACGTATAGGTGATTCACTTTGTTATAAAGCAGAAACTAACACACCCTTGTAAAGCAATCATACTCCAATAAAGATGTAAAAAAAAAAAAAAAAGACCTTGTAAGGCAAACTTTCAACCAATAAAAAATAAATAAATAAAAATTTAAAAAGATTTTAATAAAGGAAAGAAAATTGATACAAGTAAAATAATATAATAGTAATAGTTGTCCTTGTTTGTTGGGGTAATTTTTTTCTACGTTTCTAATTTTCTTGATTTCATACTTGTTAGTTTTATAGCTGAAAAGAGAAACTAAATAAATGAGTTTTGTAAAAAGAAGGCTTAATAACTCCAAAGACAATCAATTAAATTATTAGGGTTTATGAGCCTAGTAAGATTTATATTTAGGAGATAAATATACTTAAATCAGTAGCTGTCATATACTGTTAATAATCAATTAGAATGATGACATATCTCTCTATCTATCTGTATCAGGAAGAAACTTAACAATAAATGTGCAAGATCTATGTTTGTGAAGAAAGTATTAAAATATATATGAATAACATACATGAATAAATGGAGAGACAGGCCTTGTTTCTGCATGGAGCACTAAATACTATAAAAATATCAATTCCACTCACATTAATGGATTAAAATGCAATTTCAGTAAAAATTCCAATAAGACTGCTTTAGAACCTGCCATGGGAATTCTAAATCCATCTGGAAAAAAGTAGAGAAGAAATTTGTTTAAAAAAAGAAGAAGAAAAATGTAAAATAAACTTTCTAGAAGTTCTATGAAACTGCAGAAATTATGGCAGCTTGGACAGTCACACAAATGAAGAAAGAGATGAAAAGAGGAACCAGATTATATCTGTGGGGTTGATTATATGATAAAGGAGGTATTTCAAATTCAGGAGGCCTGTTTGATGCTGAGGATGGAATTTGAAAATAAAAGAAACAAAGTATTGTGGGTAATCCTGAACAAACTTTTTGGTCAACCCAATAAGAGCTCAACTTTAAGTCATAAGTAAAATATGTATTTTGCGCATGGACTAATGATCAGATGGATTAATAAATGACAAATCTATGCAAGTAGTAGATGGAAAAACCAGGGATATATTTTATAATCTTGGAATGAGGAAGTCTTTCTTAAACAAGTAAAACTCAGAAGTCGTGAAAGACAATTGACAGACCTCACTATATAGAAAGGGAACACATCTGTGAACCATTGTCAAAAAGACTGAAAAATGAGCTATAGTCTAGAAGGAAAATACTTGTAACATATAGTAGACAAAAGATTACTGTAAAAAGATAAGCAACCAAACAGCTAAAGGGATAAAGGCCATAGAAAGGCAATCCCAAGAAGAGATCCTTAAGTCTAGCAGACATTCATCTTCATGCCTTCATCATGATGTGCAAATTAAGACATCCATGGGAGCCACTTTTCACATATCAGATTGGTTAATCTTGAAAATATTGATAATACCCATTAATTGCAAGGTGGTAGGGAGAAGGGGCACTTTTATATGAGATGATGCGTATGTAATTTGGTGAGCCTTTTAGAGATGTAATTTGGAGGGCAATTTGAGAAGAGCTATCTAAATAACCCAGCAATTCCACGTCTACAGGTCTGTCCTGCAGAACATCATGTACACGTGACCATGGATGTGTGCACACAGTATTATCTGTAAAACAGAAAAATTAGAGTCAACTGAATGTCCCCCTATGAGGGGTTGGTGAGATGAATTATGGCTCAACCGTGCTATAGAATACAACACCATGTCGATAAGGATGAAGTAGGTCTACAGGTACTGACGATGGAAGAGGCTCATGACACGCTGAGTTAGAAAATTGTGGCATACGTGTGTACAGGGATAGCTTGATTTTTTTTTTAAAAATTCTTTATACTATGTGAAGAATGGAGGATTCTTTTATTTTATAAACTTTCATAGTTTCAAGTTAGATAACTCTTATCTTTTTAGAACACTTGCTTAACTGAAGTATTCAAAATTAAGCATCTCTAGAGCAGTCCACTTCTCAATGTTCCTGCCCTCCCTAGGGGCTACTCATCACTTCTACTCTGTTCACAAAAGAGCCCTGGAAAGCTTTTAGAACATAGCGACTGCCTGGGCTCCATCTCGAGCAAGTAAGTCAGAATCTCAGGGGTAGAACTGAGGCATCTCAAAGCATGGTCTGCAGACCAGCAGCATCACCAGCCTCTGAGAGCTTGTTAGTCATGCAGAATCTCAGGCCCCACTGCAGGCCTTCGCCAGCAAAATACGCATTTCAAGAGAACTATACTCAATATCCTATGATAAACCATGATGGAAAAGAATATTAAAAAAAGAATATATATATTATTGAATCACTTTGCTGTACAACAGAAATTAACACAACATTGTAAATCAACTACACTTCAATTAAAAATATATACATTAAAACAAAATACGCATTTCACGTCATACACCCTGGGTGATCCCTGGGCACATTAGAGTTTGAGAGGCACTGACTATTCCACTTCTTGGCCTAGAGTAAATGACTTAATCTCTGCAAACTCCACCTTCCTTGATTGTAAAATGGGGGAAAATCATATCTGTGAAACCTGAAGAGCTGTCACATGCCTGGGGTCCTGCCAGGCACATGGTAGAGACTCAGGAAATGTGGATTTCTTAGGCTGGCTACTTCCAACTTTGCACCTGAAAGTGGGGGCTTGCCCAAGTGACCTCCATCTGCCAACTCAGCAGAGCATCCACGCTTTCCGGTCCCTGAGATGTGCAGGCCACGCTCGGGATGCACAGAGGCTCTCGGCAGTGGCTGTCCTCCAGCACACCCTGGCTTCTGCTCCCACAGGTTCAACTGTGTGTTTACCAAGAGGCAGCTGGGTGTGTCCCCCAGCCTGTTCATGCCAGAACTACCTGTTATGGAATTTAATAATTTAATTAAATATTATGTGAACCAATTGAAATATTAGTACAAAAAGAAGGTTGTTGTTTCTATGAAACACTAAATTGAATGCTTTCTAAAAAACAGTTAAATGCAAGCTTCTAAAAATGGGTGTGGATGAGACAACTGTATAAGGCAAGAGAAAAGAAATCATATACATTTATAACTATATTTAGGTCTCCTTGCAAGTTTCTCAAAATTTTCAATCCAGTATAAGGAAACCAAAATTGGAACTCACAGTCAATGTTTTGTGGGTGAGTTAAAGAAAGATCTATTCACCTGTGCTCACACGGAAGGCCTTGGCTCTACATTGAAAAATTGGGGGTGAGTGTACATTTTTAAGTTTCAAGTGTAAATAAGATGCTTCAGGAATTGATAGGCATCTCTTGAAGGGTTTCACATGTGGTCTGGTTGGGAAGGCTTGGTGCTCAATAGGGTACAAAGAGAAACTTTGGGGTCTGCTCCCCAGCCTCTGCTGCTTTGCACTGGCTGCACGGGCTGGTTCTTTCCCTGTCCTTGTGTGAAGTCTCAAACGGTCACCCTTGGGTGGGTGGTAATGTCCTGAGGTCACCTTTGGTCTTTAGGAAAGTCTTGTTTTAGTAATTAAAATGTTCAGTTTAGTATAATAATCAAATTCCAAAATTTTTGCCTTCCCTGAGCTGAGGCCTGATTTAGGCCAAGAAGCCTGGAGTGGGAGTCCTGGGGGTCAGGGGCACAGGGGCCATCAGGGCAGGCGGGCAACTTTCCTCTTCCACTGCCTTCCCTCACTAGCTGCCTTTCCCACCCCTCCAAGTTGGGCCCAGGGCAAGAGGGTTAGGACGAAGGGCACAGTCTTCTATGGATGGTGCCTCTGGTCTGGAGCTGCTGCTCATTGGACTTGGCGTTCAGGGCTGACTCTGTTACAAGGTGCTTCCCTCATAAGAATCCCCACTGGGAACTCCATGATGACAGCGTAACTCCTCGGCCTGCCCACTTTCACCAGCGCTCAACCCTCAGGCTTCTATTTTGAAGAACCCTCTAGAAAGCCTTTTCTTTGGGCAGTCCTTCTTAAGAAAAGAAGGCTCCAGGCCAGGTCCCTCCCAAGAACTCACACAATCAATCAGAAAAGCATTTACCTCCTTGTCCCATTGTTGGAGAAAGTACAGCTTGCTCCCAGTGCTATTACTTAACTGCAGCTCCAGCCACAATAGCTGGCCTCGTGGAGAGTCAGACACCCAGGGAGTTCAAGCACAGTTTTACAGGTTATAAACATTGTCATCTCTGTGAATGGGACCTGTAGACTTGTACAGCGTGCAACCTAAACAGCCATCGTCAGAGTTGAGACACTAGTCCACTGAATTCCAGAGGGCACAGATCAAGCACCTGAAGTGACTCCCTCAATGCCTTTCTCGCTTGGATTGAGAAGGGAGGACGCACACTTCTCCCCCTCCCCGCAAAAGGGGAAATGCCACAGGTTCCCCAAGAACTTCCTTCAGAGGAATCCTCTCTCTTTGCTCTCTTTTCTCCTCTTCTCAACCTCCTAGCTCCATCTTAAATTACTTCCAAGGGTCACAGAAACAATTTTTGTTTTTGTTTTTTTGACAATGCAGCTAATGAGAAAAATGAGAAACTAATCTTTGGGGTCTTGTTTAATCTTGTTTTATTCTAGAGCTAGCGGGTTATTAATACAAGCAAATGGGTCATCCCTAGAATGACAAACTTTCTTGAGCATTGATCAGGTGTCAGGCACCATGCTGGGTACAGAGATTCAGAAAAAAAAAGGACACTGCAAGGACCTTGTCCTGCAGGGTCACATAGGCTAAGGAGGGGAAAACCACGTTAGTATAATGTGGCAGGTGTCACGAGACGCAGCTATACCCGTGGCATTGCGGGAACATGGAAGAAGGCACATAGAACAGTCTGGGAGGTGGGTGGGAAAGAGGCAGGCAGACACGTCAGGGAAGGGGTCAATGAAAAGAAGGTCACTGATGGAGAAGATACACTATCAAAACTTGTTGGTAAAGAAACTTATATTATTTTAACCCTGTGTGGCCACAGGACTCAGTATCTCACTTTTATTAAGCCAAACGCTGCCAGGAAAGCAAGTTCTCTGATTAGCAGGCATCTACATTTTAGAAGGTGGACTCTTCATTGGTGCCGCTGCAAATGAGAGCTTGTCCTCGAGGCTTTCATGTGTATCCTGTTTTCATTATTTGACACCAAAAGTCAGCCCTCAGTGACTATACGCTTACAGTCGGAGAACTCGTGCTCTGTGTTTTGCAAACTGCCTCATACTTTCAGAAGTGCTTGCAATGTACATGTTTTCTCCTTTCCAAGTGTGTCTTAACCAAAACAGTGCTGCCGCCTTTAAAATGTCACAACAGAGCATATGGCTCGCAAGTGTCCACTTACGTCAAGAAGCTCTTAACTATATTGAGCACAGCCCCAGCACAGCTGGCATTTCTAGAAGTTATTGGGACGAGCAGTGGGAATTCACTGGGTTAGCTGCAGTCTCCACGAAAGTTTTTACTTCACTGATGGACCTCATGTTTATTTTCCAGAAGTCAGAGTTTGATGGGAACTCTGAACACGTCTGTGCTGCTGGCCTGAACTTATCTTAGCTAGGGCTTCCTGCTTCAAACTTACACGTGTCTGAATAATAAAACATCTCCCTTTAGTTCCCCTTGAAAAGGCGATGCTTCGAGTCTATTATCTGGAAATTCTTGGCATGTGGCCTCTGCGTATTCTGTGCGTCCCCTTTGTTTGCAGAGTCACTCCTCTTGCAGGCAGGTTCCACCTCCCACAATAAAGATGGAGACAATGTTGGGGGGTGGGGGTGGCATGAACTGGGAGATTGGGATTGACATATATACACTACTATGTATAAAATAGATAACTAATGAGGACCTGCTGTATAAATAAATAAATAAATAAATAAATAAATAAATAATTTTTTAAAAAGAGATGGAGACGGCATTGCTGTTCCCTGTGACCCGTCCATGAGCACGTCCTTCTCAGTGAGGACAAGTGGATTAACTCTGGTGTGGCCCAGACGTCATCTGAGGTCTCCAGGCCTTTTTGATATTTATTTATTTTTTTTGGCTGTGTTGGGTCTTCATTGCTGCACAAGGGCTTTCTCTAGCTGCTGCGAGCGGGGGCTACTCTTCATTGCGGTGTGTGGGCTTCTCATTGCGGCGGCTTCTCTTGTTGCAGAGCACGGGCTCTAGGCACACGGGCTTCAGTAGTTGCAGCGTGTGGGCTCAGTAGTTGTAGCTCGCAGGCTCTAGAGCACAGGCTCAGTAGATGTGGTGCACGGGCTTAGCTGCTCCGCGGCATGTGGGATCTTCCCGGACCAGGGATCAAACCCGTGTCCCCCGCACCGGCAGGCAAACTCCCAACCACTGTGCCACCAGGGAAGTCCCCTGATATTTAAATAAAATTGGCTTGACCTCTCAAAGTCACTGCCATTGGGAAGTTCCATGCCCTCACCTGCATTTCAGGGACTGGCCTTAGGCTTGTGTCTGTCACCTCTGACCCCAAGTGACCCCTCTGTTGGACATTCCATCACAGCCTATCTCCATAGCTCTCCTGTCATCTCTGCCCACCTGGGTGACCCTTCATTGATTTCTGCTTAAAACACCCACCCAGTGTTTATGGAGAGCAGGCTTTACCGAAACTTCTGTGCCATGGAGAGTCTTCACCCCGCAGAACCACTGAAAACAGATCATGAGGCACATTTGCTGTTCCAGGTACTTCAGCCACTGGCCATCAGAAAGTCCTCCAGGGCTCCTTTTCCCCCACAGACTCCAGTTCATGTTGTGTAGCTCAGCTCTCGTCTCCCTGACTCCCCATCTTCCAGACAGCCTGCTCCCAGCTTCTCGCTTCTCCTCATTTCATGAGCTCCTGAGCTAGTAAACCACATAACTAAAGAGGAAGGGAGTCTATTGAAGGGGGGGTGGGGAGGGGAGGGATAAATTAGGAGTTTGGAATTAACAGAGACATACTCCTATATATAAAATAGATAATCAACAAGGACCTACTGTATAGCACAGGGAACTATACTCAATATCATGTAATAATCTATAATGGAAAAGAATCTGAAAAAGAATATATATATATGTATGTATGTGTGTGTCTGCAGTACACCTGAAACTGACACAACATTGTAAATCAACTATACTTCAAAAAAAAAAAAAAGAAAAAAAATTAAAAAAAAGAAAACATTATAAAAAAAAAAAAAATAGATCCCGTGCAGCTCAGGGAATCGCTGTTGGAAGACCAGAGAAACAGGCCAGGGAAAGGAAAGGAGCAAACGGGGGCTTTGCAGCCAGAGCCACAGCCAAGAAGAGATTCAGTCACCACAGCTGCCCCCACGGAACCGTGGAAGCCACAGCTGGATGTCCCAAAACCTCCAGCTCTTGATCCCGAGGCCATTCCTGCAAACAAGTGCCACCCCCATTGCCAGAAGGGCTCCCAATTTCCAGTTGGGGGCGCAGGCATCTGATCAGACAAGCCCTTATCTTGTGCCCATCTGTGCCATTGCTGCAAAGAAGGCTGGCAAATCAAGCATCTGGCTTTTTGGCTTCTAAGGTGGGAGACAGACTCTGCTTCGTACGTAACCTCATACAGTGGAAAAGCACACAACCATTGGAAAGGGGTTCAGAGATCCCGCAGCCAGAAGTAAAATGTTCTGCTTCACCTTTCCACTGCCTATTGGTCTCCTGGCCTTTCTGGCTCCTTGATGACTTTGCACAACCAAAGACTTGCTATAGCCTTTGCTCAACAAAGGCTATCTTCTCCAGTCTCTCCCTCTAAGAGCACAAAAACTGGCAGCTTTGTTCTCTTAACCTTTCCTGTCTCCAGCCTGAAATGAAACTGCATATTTCTGGGAACCCAATGTCAGAAACACAAAGGCACAAGCTCAAACCCCTTTCCCAGGCTACTGTTCAAGATGACGAGTCAGGATTTATTTTCCAGTTTCCATTTAAAGAACAACTTTAAGACAACTTCTGTCCCTAAAGTTCAGTTTTTATTTTGAACAGTTTCCAGCGTATCCGGAGATCATAACAGAAGTAGTGATGAGAATAACAGACACTCTGCAGACTCTCACTGGCTGAAGCTTCTTTTCAAATTTTCTTTACACCTGCGCTGTCCGCACACCTGCACAGTCCATACACCTGCAGTGTCTATTACTAGCTACTGGGCACTTGAAGTGGGGCAAATCCAAATTTCAGCCCTTGAAATGTGATGAAAGTGTAAAAGACAGACCAGATTTTGAAACCTTAGCACTTACTTAGAATGTAAGTTTAACTTTATATTGATTATCAATATTATACATATACTGAGTTCAATAAAATGTATTGTTAAAATTAATTTCACCTGTTCCTTTTTACTTTTTTTAGTGCAACTCCCAGAAAATTTAAAGTTACATATATGACTCACACAATAGCACAGGGAACTATACTCAATATCGTGTAATAATGTATAATGGAAAAGAATCTATAAGAATTTAGATCTAAAAGAATTTAGAATCTAAAAGAATTTATATTTTGCTGCTCTATACACTGAAATGCATCTCTGATCTTCAGTCAATTAGTACACAGCCCATCTGAGGCCCTTGGAGAGGGCGAGGGCTGGTTTTGCATGAAGAGATCACGGAGATAGACAGGGACCACATGTCTGAAAGGCACTGCAAGCCAGAGAAGGATTTGGCACTTTATTCTGAGGAAACGGAAAGCTGTTGTATTTCCTGCAGGGGAGTTACATGATCAGATTTGGAAAGATCACTTTGACTACGCTGTGTAGAGGATGGATTGGAAGGAAGCAAGAGTGGACACAAGAAGGCCGTTTAGGGGATTTCATGATGGTCCAGGTGAGAGGTGATGATGGCTTGGACCAGAATGACAGCAATGGGAGAGAAATTACAGATATGTAATACGAGGACATGGTGATCAATCAGATGTGGAGATGAGGGTGCAAGGTGGTGAGGAAGGGGTAAAGAATGACCCCAGATTTACCCTTTAAGGAACTGGATGATGGGGTGCCTTATTCACTACCAAAGAGAATACTGTAAGAGGAACATATTTGGAGGGAAAGGATGACTTCAGTCTTAGAAATAATGAGTTTAAGGAGCCTGTGAAATGCATGAGCTCATCTTCCAGACGTGGTTTTGAGGATGGAAGGGAGTCTAGGACAGCTCTGAATCTTCAAGAGTTCGGCAGAAGAACTTCTGTAAGGAAAGGAGAATGAGAAGAAACAGCCAGAGCAATTGGAGAGAAAGCAAAACCAATGGGAAAAGGGCATTTTTAGTAGGAGCGATTGGTCAACAGTGTGGAATAATTCTGAAAGGTCAAGCACTGACAAATGTCCAAAAAACCAGTGACTTGGGATTATTTATGACCTTGGCAAAGCACTTTGGTAGAAGGGCAAACAGGGAAGCCTGGTTGGATTTAGTTGAGGGGGAAATGGGAAGCAACAAGATAGAGGCAGCAGGTGAAGATATACACCAACTGAGAAGTTTGCTGTGAAGATGTGGAGAGAAATATGACATTAACTGCTGGGGAAGGTAGACTAAATTGATAATTTTGTTTGTTGTTGTTGTTTTTTAAATAGGAGAGTTTGTGTATCATTCAATGGTGGTAGAAATTAGCTGGCAGATATGGAGGACTGGGTACAGAGGGGGCAGAGCTGAGAGAGCAAGGTTCTCGAACAGGTGGCTGTGTCTGTGATCCAATGCTGGGTTTAGAAGGAGGGCTGGTCCATTTTTAATGAGGCAAAGAAGGAAAGGTTGGGGACTTCTTCCAGTAGATCTGAAGATGTGGTATTAGAACACTAAGTGAGTTCTGATGGAATGGCTTCTATTGCCCTTTAACAAACTCTTTCCTTTCCGATATTGAGTAACCAAGCATTCCAAATCCTTGCTACTCAAAGTGTGGTCCTTGGACCAGCAACATCAGCATTACCTGTAAGCTAGTTAGAAAGGCAGAATCTTGGGCCCCACTCTAGATGTACCTGATCAGAATTGCTATCTAACAAGGTTCCCAGGTAATTCCTGTATCCATTAAAGTTTGAGAAGCAGCATTCTAAACGACTTCCTACTGAGAGTAGGAATTGAGAACTGGCTAAGTGATCAGAGCTATAATCTACAGCAGATACATATACTTTGGGGACCAAGGGTTATCGTCCAGTGGTTCTTTCAGCTATAAAAGCTTTTTTGAAAGACACGTTTTAGCTAGAGAATCCCTGTGAATTGTTGTAGGAGACAACTAGGATGAGTAAAAAGCAAAATATCACAATACTTTTCATCTTTCTAATTTATTGTGTAGTCAGTATTATATTTTTATGCAACAAATGTTTATTGAGAACCTATTATGTGCTAGGCATTGTCTTGGTTCTGGGGTTGCAGCAATTAACAAGAAGAATTCCCCGCCCTCAGGACTTCATATCCACCCTTATTCAGCTCAGTTTTGTGGTCTGTCATTATAATACTTCTTGGCATACATTCTCAAGTCTCTTGTTCTCTAACTTCATCTTACTCATTCAAAATTTATTTATTCATTCATTTATTCACCTAGTCAGTTAATAAACAATGACTCATCATCCACTATGTGCCAGGCACTGTTTTAGGCACTTGGGGCTCATCAGTGAACAAAACAGATACAGATCCCTGCCCTCACGGAGCTTACATTTGAGTTGGTCTGTGGCAGAGGGTCAGGGAAGGTTGGTGAAGGAGAGGTGGGTGCTAGCAATGGAAACAAATAAATTACCCACATTGCAAAACCCCTTCTCCAGTTAAATCCAGCTCTCTGGTTTCTCTGCAGTTGAACGTGGCTTAAGAAAAACACACAAGCAGGCTGACAGGTCTCAGACCAACAGTCATGGCCATTGACCTCAACTGGGCCTTCTATCCTGCTGGGCAATCCTAGCCCATGTTCTCCGTCACCAATACCACCTACTCTACCCTAGTCTTTGCTGATAACTCACCTAATATTTTCAATCTCTTTCTAAACCTCTATATTCTACAAAGGTTATACTCCCCAAATGCCAGAGCATTCTTTCCAAAATACCAATCTCATCATGGCCATCTTTTCGTTAAAATAAACTTCAACACGTAGGTCCCCATTGCTTTAAGAATAAAGGTCACATTTCTTCAGACACATATATAGAGATCAGACTTGTGGTTGCCAAGGGGGAAGGGGGGAGGGAGAAAGAGGGACTGGGAATTTGGGGTTGCAAACTATTACACATAGAATGGATACACAACAAGGTCCTACTGTATAGCACAGGGAACTATATCCAATCTCCTGGGATAAACCTTAATGGAAAAGAATATTAAAGAGAATGTCTATATGTGTGTAAAACTGAGTCACTTTGCTGTACAGCAGAGATTGGCACAGCATTGTAAATCAACTCTACTTCAATAAAAAAAAGATCGAATGTCTTAATATACACTACAGCCTCCTTTCCAGGCTCCTTTTCTACCCATGTTCCATGCCCGCTATTTCCAGCATACCAACCACAGCAGTAGTTGAATCCTGGCATGTGCAGCTACTCTGTGAATGTTTTTCAATTGAAATGTCTCTTAGATTTTCCATTTCTGCCATTTATTCTTCCACTTGGGTTCATACCTCTACCTCAAATATTCTATTGAAAGAATTATCTCAGGGTTGTTCCCATGAACAATCTGAACTGAAATTAACAGTCTTGAACACTTGAAGACAATAGTGTTGGTTCCCACACCTACCTCTTGACGGCCCTTTCCATCATTATATCATCATTACCATAAATACTGATATAAGGCTGACTTTTTATCACAGTAAGAATAGAGTTGAGTGCTCTGGTCCTTTGTTGGACTCAAGGAGGTAGAAATAAAAAGGCTCATTTTGGAGTGAGTTGTCCTCCATTAGCTTTATGTCAACCATAGAATAAAGAGCTTTCTTTGATTTACTTCTAACACATTCTGGGCTGGAGATCTATGGGTGGAAGTAAATTTTTAAAAATCAAAAGAGTTTTTCCTACAAAAAAGCTGGCTGGTTGCTGTACACCTGAAACTAACTCAACATTGTTAATCAAATATTCTCCAATATAAAATTAAAAAAAAATTTTTTTAAGCTGGCTGGAATTCAAATAGAAGTGGTAACTAAGATGCTATCCAATGAGTTGAGAGGGGTCAGGAGAGCTAGAGGCAAATACATATAGAATCATAGAGTTTTAGAGTTGGAAAGACACCAGAGATGATCCAATGTGAGCAAGAATCTCCTCCGTGTCACCTCAGTGATATAGCTTTTTTTACGTCCACCCTTCTAATCATAGGGAACTGGTTCTTTTTCATCACTAGAACCCATTTGTTATCAGAGTTCTCCTTCCTTATTTTTAATTTTTTTCGCTGGAGTTTCTACCCATGGGCCTAATTTTTGACATCTTAAGCTACAAAAATTTTAATTGAACCCCCTTGCTACCCAACAGCCCCCAAAACACTTGCACCCAGGAGACTCACTTCTTCTAAGTCCTCTCTTAGTTCTCCTTTTCTGCAGATGGTCCCAATACGCCCAGCTTCCTTCCAGCCACTTCCTTCAGGATACAGAATAACTTCTTAGTGTGCCACAGCGGCCAAGTAATGCTGAATGCATGATCTGACTAATGAAGAATAATTAGAACATTTATTTTCCATGATCTGTTTTTCTTTTATTGCAGCCTAATATCAGGGTAACTTTTTTAGCAGCCATTTCACACTCTTGGTGCCTATTTAAAGCTTGTGGTCAGTTATAACCCTCTACATTTTTTTTTCCACAGGAAGCGTTGCCAAAGTATTTCCCCAAGCTGCATGTGTGCTGGAGTGTGTGTTCATCTCAGGCCTCCCTGTGGATCACCGGATAATAGGGACTGGTCATGAACCTTACTCTGTTGAACTGTACCATGACTCCAGTGATTCTGGTGCCACATGTGAGCTACTCCAAGTTCCTTTTCTAAAGAACAGTCTATTTAAAAACCCAATCTTCTCAAAGGACCTGAGGTGACCAGGCTATGAACCTTTCTAGTAGCTCATTTTTATCCACAACCTTCCCTTTCTCTTACCAAGTACACACACTCTAATCTGCTTCCAACAATTAAATACCCACCTAGTTAATTTTCTTTCCACATTCCCAGGTTGATTGAGCTCTTGACTTTCTTGTTTTTAAATACTGGGCAGGTCAAGAAACCCAAGCCCTCTCCACCAACCAGCGCTCCGCCCTCTGCCCCGGGGTGACCTGAAATTGAAGCCAAAGAGGGGGAGGAGGGCTCAGAGCGCAGGCTCGGGCAGCGCTGCAGCCAGAGGGACGGCAAGAGGTCACTCTAAAAACTGCTGCTGCTGGGACGCGTCAGGTGGCTGCTGGTGGTTCCCCAACGGATTTTCCTTCTCCCTGTCTCTCTCTCCACAGATTGCTTCTCAAAAGGAATCTTCTGCTGAAACTTCACCATCACAAGTCGGGGACGCCCCTCACACAGGACGGTAAGGAGCTGGCGCCTCAATCTCCAATTCTGGTCTTCTAATCCTGGGGTTTGAATGGTGGGGGGGGTGGATGGGGGGGGCGTCTGCGTTCGCGGTGGTAGAGTGATTTCATTGACAGTGGTCTACAGCTGGGTCAGATCCTCCTGTTGGAGCCAGAAAACATCTTCTTGAAATCCAAGGGATGCGATAGATGAGAAGAATGTCATAGCAATAGAAATGCATGCTAGGGATGCCTTATGAAAGTAAAGTGACTTGTAATTTCTAACAATAATTTTAAGTCTCTAAAGCCTAATATAGGTTTTTCTTCCTCTATTTTATAGAGAGGGGAGGGGGAAAATAAAATTCTTGGGTTTTGTTCATAAAGTTTAGAGTTTCACCTCCATTTTTTATCAGGAACCATCAGGAACATTTAGTATCTGATAAGTTTAGATAAAATGTAATCAGTTTTGTTGAAATGGGTAGCAAACAAATCAGACAACTCTTTGAATCCCCAGAAATAGAACCTATTGACAAAATCCCTCCTGCAAAAAAAGAACAGCTTTTAATTTAACTGTGAAACAAGTTTTTGTTCCAAATGTGTACCTATGGCAATGCTGACATATGTTTTATGCTAGAAATCCTTTTGGAAATGAAACAGTAAAGTAGAAAAGCCCCCTAAAGCTGGACTTCACTGAAAATGGCAAGAGGCAGAGGCTGGGTGTTTCTATTCCGGGGTCAGGCTGCCAGCCGACACACGGGGGGGCTGGAATGTGGCGGGGACCCGGAGCAGGCGCAGCTGACGCCCCCTTGGCAAGAAGACCTTCTGGGACCCCAGCTCATTCTGGCATGAGAGTGACAGTGACACTTTGGCACACATGGCTTCCCAGCTTGCCCTGGGTACAGTCTCTCCCAGGAGGCCGGGGTGGAGGGCAGCAGGAAAGAGAATGTTCTTACTTATAAAGTGACAGTTCTTTTCTGTAATTGGTTCTAGGAGTTTTCATCTGAAATCTGTTTCAGGCCAGGAGGGACAGGTGTGATCCTGTCACATGGACTTGCCCCCTTGTAGAAGAGGGTAGAATTATGTTACCATGTCTTGGCAGCCTCATTTCAGTCCAACGGTTCTGGATCTATTTGGGGTTATGTACCTTTTTGTGAACCTCTGAAAGCTCTGGGCCCATTTTATAGAAAAATACACATAAACACACATGCACAACATGTTTTCATAATATTCCAGAAATGTTCGTGGAATTCCTGGGCTCACCTGAAACCCAACCCAGAAAAGGGTTGCCTGATAAAATACAGGACATCCAAGTACACTGAACTTCAGATAAACCACAAACCAGTTTTTATTATAAGTGTGTCCCAAATATCACCTGGGATATATTTAAATACTAAAATAGATTGGTGGTTTTTCTAAAATTCAAATTTATCTGGAGATCCTATACTTTTATTTACTAAATTTGGCAACTCAGACCCAAATGCATGACTTGCAAATGGAGAATCCCCTGTCTCTGTTGGTTTATCCATATCTGATCATGAGTTGATGCTAGGGTTCTAAAAGGCCATATTGGGGGGCGGAGGGAAGGGGGGAGAAGTGATACAGACCGGACTTTGACAATTCTGACAGCAAAAGCCAGCTGTTTATTTTTAACTCTCTAAAATTTTACAACTGAAAGGTACACATCTCATCTGAAAGATGATTAAACTGAAATCCTAAAAAGTTGAATGTTTTGACATAGGTCTTTCAGATGTTTAGAGCAAAATTAACATGAAAACACAATTCTCAGTTCTGTGACCACCAAAGGGACATTAGTCTTACAAACTAGATTTCTAACCCCACTTCCTGCAACCTTAACGTACACACACAAAAGACAAGTAAAAGAAAGAGCTATTTTACTAAAATTTTCAACAAAACCAAAACCAAAAATCTTAGCACAGGGTCCTTACATCCTGTATCCAGTTTTGGAAAATAGAAGTTAGCTTTATGTATAGAGTGTGTATATGTTATAGATAGCAGGCCTCTAGCTAAGTTGAGCCATCAGAAATTGATAATATTTGTCTTTAAACAAAAATTGATAATTCTGTATTCAATCTAAAACTGAAAAGGAGGTGTCTGATTCTCTGATCAACAAATTCATACGAGATGTCCTTGAACCTACTTCTGTTTTTGGCTTACCCAGACTACTAGAGTTTCATAGCCTTACAACCCCTAATAGGATAAAGAAACCCACAGGCTCTGAATGTCCCCGAACGAATCTGTCTTACAATTAAAAGGGCAGCTCTTTTATTTCAGTGTTTGGAGCTATAAAGAACCATTTCATGTTCTCCATATCCAAACTTTGATTTTATAAATTTGAGTTCCACCTCACGCAATCTCAAACTTCCCATGTTGGAAGGAGTTAACTTTTTAACCTGTGACAGATTTCAACCTGCCCTGGATATAAGGGCTATATAGGGGGTCAGGGCTCAATCTGGGTTTGAATCTTTGCCCTACTACACGTTATATACCCATCGTGTGACCTTGGATATGTTTTTAAAACTCTCTCTGAACCTTAATTTCTTCATTTGTAAAATGAACATAATATTACCTGCCTTTTAGAATTTTCATGATGCTTAAATTTTAAAAAATAAAATCATGTCAAGTATTTACCTAGGCTCAGCACACAGTTATTCCACAATTTATACATGCTAGCTCTACAATTATTATTTTAGGTAGAAATGAAAGTAATAGTTTACATTGAATACATAGTCTAGATTCATGCTTGGTGATTTATATTTAGGAATTAATTATTCACATGCTTAGATTGGCAAATACAAAAGAGCACGGCAAATTTGACGGCTCACGTAACTGCCCAGCTGTTGATCACGTGTTGAATACACAACACTATCATCATAGAAATGACACAAGAGCCACGACCGGCAGTGGGCAGTGGGAGGAGGGCGTGGAATTGTGCCTCTGTTGCCCTTCCGCCCACTTTCTAATAGGCAGCTCTTCCAGGGGACCCGGGAGGCTGCTCTGGGCGCTAGTGGATGGAAGGGGGAGGGAAGGAGGCGTGGGGTCCACGACCAGAGAAGAATTCTCTGAGCTCCCTCCACAGAATGAAGGGATAGCTCCGATAGCCTGGGGAGCCTTCCACAACCTTCTGCACTGTGTGCAGTCGCCTCTTTTACCCAGAAAGGGAAGGGACGGGGGGCGCTGCAGTGCCTCCAAATAGCTGCTCATCCCATCCACAACCTCAGCTGCCGGGGCTAGACCTGCTCTGTCTAGCGTGTCCTGCTACGGCAGGGCCACTGACTGTCCCGGGGCACCTGTAAAGCTCTTTTTTGATCCCAAGGGGGCAACTCACTAGAGCCCCCTGGCTGGGGAGGGAGAATCATGCCCTTCGTGCTTCAGCAAAAACGTAGAAACAGTCTTGAAACTGTCCCAGTTGCAGGCAGCTCAGATAGGCTGTTCCCCTCACCATGCAAACCCCATGCAGACTGACCGTGACCCCAGTCAAAGCCATCCCTGGGGTGTGGAAATCACAGCGACTGCCCGGCTACCAAGCCCGGGGTGGGGGGCGGTCCCTAAGCCGCTGGCCACAAGGCCCTCACTCATTAAAAAAGAAAAGAAAAAGACAAAAAGCTTTGAAAACAACAACAAGAGTAAGTAAAACCCCCATCCAACTTATTGGATCAATAAGAATGGAATGCTTTCGAAACAGATTACTCAACACCTAGGTTACACTCTGGATTGTATGAGAACATGTACCGGCAACTCGTTGTAACCACCGCTTCTTCCTTGTAGCCACGTTTTGGTATCACTGTGACCACCATTGTGATCATTTACAGTATGACCCAGGGGTGCATAGTGAACATTTGTATAACTGTAAAAATTATATATGTTATAATTGAAAAGACAATGAGACTTCTGTGCAAATTGCTTTGACTACTTGTTCACATATGACCTTGGGGCTGAGTAGTACGTTTCTGTGAATATTCCATTTTTTTCTAATCATCCTCTACAAGCCCACACCATCAGCCTGGCAGTCCAGCACCGTGACCAGATGAGTAAATGGAAGTGAGTTAAACTGTTCCCCTTTCCTTCCATTCATGACTCCTTAGGCTGCCCTCTTATAACTTCTTTCCTTTAAGGCTGCCTTTGCTTTTCATTCAAGTGTGATTGTAGAAAAATGCTGGTTGGTTGGTCAATTGGCGTGGGGTGTGTGTGTGTGTGTGTGTGTGTGTACCCAGCGTGACATGTCAGAAAGGCCTCAGTGTGAGGGTCCTAGAGAGTCATCAAAGGCTTCCCAGTCTGCCCTGTGAGAACATAGCCTCTGGGTTTTGATCACCCATGAAGAGGGAGCTGGTCTTCCCTGCAGTAGGGCCTGGAGCACACCCTGTAGCTGTCCTACCATACTTGCCTTAAATTGAGAAAAGCCATGGCCAGAGCCCCATCTCCCTGGGAGATGGAGGAGCAGGGCCAGAGGAAGAGCATTTCTTGTGATGTAGGGGTCAGTGAACACCTCTGCAGCCTAAAGGACAACATCAGAGCCCAGCTTCCAAGGAGTGAGCCTGGTCCCCAGACTTCTCTGAGGGGTCTGAAGCGTGTTATTGAAGGAATATGGCCCAGACTGAGAACACCTGGGCAGGTGGATGGAGAGCCTCACCTTCGAGGTGCAGACCTAGGAACAGGATGTAATGGCAGCTCTAGTAGAGAAAGGCTGAATTTATGAGCATATCTGGGGAAATATGGCCACCAGGAAGTGGTCTGCAGGCTCTGATTTCAAAACTCTCTTAAATGGTCTCCTGCATCTCAGTGCTAAAGAAGCCAGTTACCTTTACGCAGTGATTTTGAGGATTCTAAAAACCCTCTCTTATTAAGAAAAAATATATATATTTAAAATATTAATTAATAATATTAAGATTAAATTAATTTAATTTGATTAATGTTAAAATATTATTTAAATAATAATATAATATTAGTTTAAAGAATATGCATATATGTTCCACAGTGGTAGCTCTGTTAGAAATTTGTATGTGAGTCATAGGAGTACACTGATTAAAAAAAAAAACCCAAAAAACTCCAAAAAACATGCATATCTGGGAGAAAGAGTAGATTTGCCCACTGATGGATTAGCTTGGATCATCTGTCAGACTAGCTAATGTGTCACCCAGTAGGGCCCTGGAGAAATGGGACAAGGGCAAGAGAATTCATATAAAGGGTCATGAGGGTTTCCATGGGAACACCAGGGGCAGCAAGAAGGCCAGACCATGGAGGAAAGAGAAGGCAGCAACAGAAAGTAACAGAAGGAAGCCGTGGAGGAAATTTGACTGATTTCACTAGGGCCTCAGTGCGCCCTCTCCTTCCTGGAGGTTCCTTAATCCTTCTCAATTGCATAGCAACTCATCAAGTTCAAACCCTTCCTGGCATCCAGCATCCTTTCTGTATCCTCATGTTACCTGCCTACCTGTCTCCCTCACTCCAGCAGTTTTCTTCATCTGCACATCCTGTGCTGAGTCACCCCTCCCTGCTTTCACAACAGGCATTTCCTCTGCTTTAAAGGCCTTCCCCATCCTATACCTACTCCTCTTAAAAACCTTTCATTCCTGGAACTGGCAAGATTCCTGTTATCTACAAATCTTCCCATCCTAACTCCGCTCCAACAAAACAGTTCCTTTCATTTGAAATCTGAAGTCCAGGCTCATAGACTCAATCTGTTCCATATAATCTGTTATTTTCCTTACATAACCTATGTCCCAAGTTTCCTAAACTTCCAGGGTTACCTTTCTCATTCATACCAAAGTAAATAATCTGTTCTTCAGCCTATGTCATTGCATGAGTTCCATTTCTCTCCCTGGCATTTTCAAAAATCCCTTAGAAATGTTTACCTGTTCCAGAAATCTCCTCTTGATCCCCTTGACTGCATCTCCATCCTGTGGCCACTTTCTCTGATTGGCTTCACCCCAAAGCTTAAACAGGTTACTTCCTTCATTCCCCAAAACACATGTAAGAAGATTATTGATTTTAATGAAAACAATTCAAATTTTTTGAACATTCACATTTTGCAAGACACCCTGTTAAATGCTGTACAGACATTTCTCACTAAGCTTTCATGGACCACCCTACAGGTAGGCACCATTATTATCTTTACTTTAGAGGTAAGTCAGTGGAGTGGAGACTCTAAGAGGTTAGTAATCTATGGAAACTCACAGCTCAGATAAGTAGTGGAGCTGGTATTTACACTGTATTTTCATTTTCATTCTCATTCAGTTTGAAATACTGTCTAATTTCTTCTTTGACTCATGGATTATTTACAAGCGTATTGTTTAATGTCCAGGATGTCCTCCAAAACAATGAGTGGTTATAAGCCCGATGTCCAAATGAGTAAAAAATTGCCCAGAGGGCTTCCTCCAGGAAAATAGACAGGGCTACTTACAAAAACACATTTGTACTCCTACTGGTAGAATGTACTGGGGTTTTGTTTTGTTTTGTTTTGTTTTTTTAAGTTACTCTGCTGTGATTCCCTACTTTCTTGTTGTCATTTTGTACTTGTCATTGTTTATCTATTTAACACAAATTACATATTGTATTGCTCCATCATTCCCAGTACAGTGCCGCCCACACAGCAATAGGTGTCTGATAACTACTTGCTGAGCAAAATTTTTAAAATTTTCCCCAGAAAAATCCAACAAGGGGACACTTACCACCTAAGTCAAATGCATTTGAAGACTAAAATGATGGTGGGTTGAAAATGTGTTTCACAAGGTAAGGATGCATGTGGCTTTGCCTGCAAGGAAGAATGAGGAAGGACAAATGTGCTACAGTCTTGTAAACAGAAATAAATGTGAATATGACAAAGCTTAACGAGGAAGAAAAAAAGCCCTGGCAAAGCAAAAGACCTCTGTTTCCTACCTACTTACTACTCTCCTTCCACATGGAAAAGAACAGGAACAAACACAATAGAAAGGTTATGGAATTGTTTTTAACATCTATTCCAGTAATTAAACTGAAGACTTTCAAGGGGGATCAAAGCTAAGTTTTACCCCTCAGGATGAACTCAACAGTGAGACAAAACAGACACACACACACACACACACACACACCACCCCTCAAAAACTATAAAAATATAAAACATCTAAATGTGCATCAACAAGAGAATAATTGAACAAGTTTTATATATCCTTACTATGGGAATCTATGCAGCTGTTAGGGAGAATGATATAAATTTATGTATGTGCTGATATGGAAAGATGTACACGAGTACATCCAAGTGAAAAAAAGCAAACTGCTGAATAATATAGCATAAACTTGTTTTGATACAAGTTCTCTTACAGTGGTATGCTGGAGCTCATGAGAACCAATTTACATTTTCAGGAATTTAGCAAACTGGTTGTTGGTAGCTTAAAACCAACCACAACGAGTGTATTTGTACTAAAGAAATTAGCACCTTACAAATACGGGATTTTTTTCCCCCGCTGGAGAGTTGATTTACCAGCACACCACTGCTCAAACTATGCAAATATAAGTTTGCATAAGCATATACAATTACCTGGAATGATATAAAGCAAACTGTGAGTTGTTGAACTACACATACTGATTTTGTTATTTTTAAAATGAAAATTAAAAAAAAATGGATGGCCCTAGAGATTATCATACTAAGTGAATTAAGCCAGACAAAGACAAGTATCATATGATATCACTTCTATGTGGAAACTAAAAAAACAAAAACAAAAACAAAAAAAAGATACAAATGAACTTATTTACAAAACAGAAAAAATCCACAGACCTAGGAAACAAACTTATGGTTACCAAAGGGTGAAAAGGGAGGGAGGGAGGGAGGGATAAATTAGGAGGTTGGGATTAAAATATACACACTACTATATATAAAATAGATAAACAACAAGGACCTATTGTGTAGCACAGGGAACTATACTCAATGTTTTGTAATAACCTATAAGGGAAAAGAATCAGAAAAAGAATATATATATCCTGAACCACTGTGCTGTACACCTGAAACTAAGACGACATTGTAAGTCAACTATACTTCAATAAAAAATAAAAATAAAAATGAAAAAATGTTACACCAGTAATTTCACAAGAAAGTGAACGGCTATAGATAAAATCAATTTAAAAGTCTAAGTGTAGCATCTTCTAATGACTATGCCCAATATTTTGAGAAGGGCTAAAATAATTTAATCTGTGATACTTTAAGGGCTATGTATTTATTTGGTAAACTTAATATATTTCAAGGCTACATTTAATATTAGAGCTGTTCAGAGCTACGTAATAGAGCTAAATCTACACTTCCTATAGATTTAAAAACTGGTTCAAATATTTATAACATTGATAATAGGAAATGGTTACTGTCCTTAATATGTCAGCATCTATATAAATATATTTCTAAGAGGCACATTAGTAGATTTAGAACTTTAGTGTCAAAGCATAAAAATAGTTTTTATTCTTAATGGGCTGCTAAATTATTATTCAAAAGACTGTATCAGTTGTACTCCCATCAACAATGTATGAAGAGTACCACACCAACATCTGATATTCTGAATATTTTAAAATATTTTAACCACTTGATAAGCAAAATTTGATGACAAAAATTAAAAAGGCTCTCTGGATTTCAGTTGACAGTTCTCTGATTATTGTTAGTTTAGCGTTTAAAAAATATTAACTGTTTGTATTTTATTTTCTGTGAACAACCTAGTTACCTAGACATAGTCTTTGTCCACTTTCTACTTGGATTACCTTTGACTTATTAACTTTAGGAGCCCTTTAAATATAGTGTTAGGGAATTCCCTGGCGGTCCAGTGGTTAGAACTTGGCGCTTTCACTGCTGGGTCCCAGGTTCGATCCCTGGTTGGGGAACTAGGACCCGGAAAGCCTCCTGGCAAGGCCAAAAAATAAATAAAAATAAATACTGTGTTAACTTCACTTTAACCTTTTATCTGTCAAAAATGTTACAAATATTTGTCTTCACAGTCTGTTGCTTGTCTTTTAAATAGTTGGTGCTGTTTTATAGATATGTTTTCATTTTTTTAATATTCAGATATTTCAGTCTTCCCCTTTATGCTTCTGGATTTTATGTTATGCTTAAGAGGGTCTTTCCTACTCTACGATTTTTTTAAAAACTACTTTGTTCTAGTTCTTGTGTAAGTTTGTGTGTGTTTGTGAGTCATTTAGAAATTCAACTGGAAATTATTTTAGTGACTTTGTAGAGTAGAAAGCACTTGACTATCATTACAATTCCTTATCCATTGATTGTTAGCCACATTTATTCTAATATATAGTCTACATTTAACACGGATTCCTGAACTTTAGTGTTATAATATTTTATTGAGAGAGAAAAACTTCAGGGTAGTTGTCATTCACTTTTTCCTGAACATAAACTAAGCCCTTAAAATGATGTTTAACTACTATTCCATAATAACTGTACAGGTAGATCAGAGAATATTGGGTCATTTCTGCTACATAAAATTACTTGTCCATATAGCTATTGAGAGGTCTCATTTGATAATATAAATTTTTCTAGAATTGTCTACAATGATCGATGCTGAAACTGTGAATAAGATGTGCATCTAGTTTAATGTAAGTCTTTAAATCTAGTTTTGAGACTTAATCAATCTACATTATGCCATTAAAAAACTACTATCTTATTAAAAAAAGGAAAGTTCCTTAACATAGCATTTCAAAGTTTAATGCACAATTAAAATAAAACCGTGTCTTTTTTTTTTTTTTTTTAGCAAGTTCTTGCCTGTGACAGCCACCATGGCCCCCAAAAAGAAGACTGTCAGAAAGAACAAAGGCAACATCAATGAGATGACCATCATTGTAGAAGACAGCCCCCTCAACAAACTCAATGCTTTGAATGGGCTCCTGGAGGGAGGCAATGGCCTTAGCTGCATCTCTTCTGAATTAACAGATGCTTCTTATGGCCCCAACCTCTTGGAAGGTTTAAGTAAAATGAGGCAGGAGAGCTTCCTTTGCGACTTAGTCATCGGCACCAAAACAAAATCCTTTGACGTTCACAAGTCAGTGATGGCTTCTTGCAGTGAGTACTTTTACAACATCCTAAAAAAAGACCCCTCTACCCAAAGGGTGGATCTCAGTGATATCGCACCACTGGGCCTGGCCACGGTCATTGCATACGCCTACACTGGAAAGCTCACTCTCTCCTTGTATACCATAGGAAGCATTATTTCTGCTGCTATTTATCTTCAGATCCATACCCTTGTCAAGATGTGCAGTGATTTTCTGATACAAGAAATGAGTGTTGAGAATTGCATGTACATTGCTAACATTGCCGAAACATACTCCTTGAGAAACGCAAAGGCAGCAGCCCAAAAATTTATCCGGGATAACTTCCTTGAATTTGCAGAATCAGATCAGTTTATGAAACTTACATTTGAGCAAATTAATGAACTTCTTATAGATGATGACTTACAGTTGCCTTCTGAAATAGTAGCATTCCAGATTGCAATGAAATGGTTAGAATTTGACCAAAAGAGAGTGAAATATGCTGCCGATCTTTTGAGCAATATTCGCTTTGGTACCATCTCTGCGCAAGACCTGGTCAGTTATGTTCAGTCAGTACCGAGAATGATGCAAGATGCTGATTGTCACAAGCTTCTTGTAGATGCTATGAACTACCACTTACTTCCCTATCATCAGAACACATTGCAGTCTAGACGCACGAGAATCCGAGGGGGCTGTCGTGTGCTTGTCACTGTGGGGGGCCGTCCAGGCCTTACTGAGAAGTCCCTTAGCAGAGACGTCTTGTATAGAGACCCTGAAAATGGATGGAGCAAGCTTACAGAGATGCCAGCCAAGAGTTTTAATCAGTGTGTGGCTGTGATGGATGGATTTCTTTATGTGGCCGGTGGTGAAGACCAGAATGATGCAAGAAATCAAGCCAAGCATGCAGTCAGCAATTTCTGCAGGTACTGGCTCTTTTATTTAGGAATAGAAATCGTTCAATATTATGAGGAAATTGCCCTGACATAGAATGAAATTAATCATGCCTATTAGCTTAATTCATTGGCTCAGTAAATCAATAATAATAATGCCACATTACATATATGTAACACTTCACATTATATAAAGTGCACTCACATATATTATGCATTATAATTTTCCAAATAAGCCAATGAAGCGAGCACGGAAGATATGATGATTCTGATTTTACATGTGAGAAATTTGACACCCAGAGAAGTGACACCACTAGTAAGTAGAATTCACATTTTCTCATTTCTGGTCAGGGTGCTCTTCACAATACCCTGCCTTTTTGAAAGAAACTGGGTGCAAAGTTAGTTTTTAACATTAAGTGGCAAGAAAGATTAAAATGGTACAAAATTTCTTTTTAAGTGGACTGTTACTGATGACTTCAGATTCATAACTGGCAACTAGAATGAGATCGTTAAAAATGTGGCAGTTAATTAATTTTAAATATTTCCTTGAAGACTGAATACCATCAATATTTTTCATACATGTAAACAAGAGTAAAAGCATGCTAAATCCTGCAGAAAGTGGAATTCAAATGCATGTTATTTTTGTATATTTATAATAAAAAATTAAACCTCCATATACATGAAATGTTCAGAAAGTCATGCTTCTATCATGGTAGTGGTTCAAAGGCAAACATAACTAATGAGCAAGATCTGAAAATTCATCTAGTAAATCATAAAAAATATTCTTTATTGTTTCATTATATGTACATGTGTGTCATTTAAACGAATCCAAACAATTGATTTTTAGCCCTTAATTTATAGCTATGGCTAAGTTTTGATTTGGAGGTGAAATGAGACAAACATGAATGAACATCAGACAGAGTCAGTTCTGTGTTTACAATACTTGGAACTATGGAAAGTGTTAATTTACTATGGGTGCTTATTTTCCTCCTGCTGATAACTACTTGTACTCAAGTCACTGTTTTTGAGGTATTGACCTCAGTGTTTATGGTATAATAACTGTAATGCTGAACACTGAAAAATATATACCCCTACACTAAAAAGTCGGACCTACTAATAAGTGCTAGAAAATAGAGAAGCATCAAAAGTTAAGGTTTTGTTGATGCACTGGGACATGAGTTCTATTGTTCTCATTATAAACAGATGACAGAAGACTTAGTGACAGCTTTACGGCGGCAATGGCCAGGAGAGGTGTGTGAACAAGAAGGGGTTTGTGAGAATGTAGGAACTCAGTCAACTTTCTTGATTAAGCCATGAGAATGAGCTAGGGGTGGCTGGTGTCTGAAGATACGTGGAATTGACTTTAATGTGGCCATATTCCCTTCTCCGATTCCACAAATACCCAGCTTCCACCCTTCCTCCACGTGCGCATCCCCTAAATCCTACGGGATGATGGATTTGAATATGAAGGAAAGGGGACTGGAGGTCAGTCTCAGCGGGGTGGTCTCCCAGTAGCTGCTTTTATAAACGGGAGGAGGGGGAGTCACCTATGCCTGCCCTGCCTTTCCCAAGGGTCACACTTTTTTACTGGTTGAGAGGATTAGCAGCCTCCAGGCGAGGAGCTGCGATGGGTCCCCAGCCTCCTCGCAAGGATAGTGTCGAGACTCCCACGTCCTGGTTGGCGGCGTCACCTGGGTTCCCCGGCTGCCGCCCACAAGGCTGTCACGCTTGCTCTACCACTTCCAGATACGATCCCCGCTTCAACACCTGGATCCACCTGGCCAGCATGAACCAGAAGCGGACGCACTTCAGCCTGAGCGTGTTCAACGGGCTCCTGTACGCCGTGGGCGGCCGCAACGCCGAGGGCGGCCTGGCCTCGCTCGAGTGCTACGTGCCGTCCGCCAACCAGTGGCAGCCCAAGGCGCCCCTGGAGGTGGCGCGCTGCTGCCACGCCAGCGCGGTGGCCGACGGCCGCGTGCTGGTGACCGGCGGCTACATCGGCGGCGCCTACTCGCGCTCCGTGTGCGCCTACGACCCGGCCCGCGATGCGTGGCAGGAGCTGCCGGCGCTCAGCACGCCGCGGGGCTGGCATTGCACGGTGACGCTGGGCGAGCGCGTGTACGTGATGGGCGGCAGCCAGCTGGGGCCGCGCGGCGAGCGCGTGGACGTGCTAACCGTGGAGAGCTTCAGCCCGGCCGCCGGCCAGTGGAGCTACGCGGCGCCGCTGCCCGTGGGCGTGAGCACGGCGGGCGCCTCGACGCTGCACGGCCGCGCCTACCTGCTGGGCGGCTGGAACGAGGGCGAGAGGAAGTACAAGAAGTGCATCCAGTGCTTCAGCCCCGAGCTCAACGAGTGGACGGAGGACGACGAACTGCCCGAGGCCACCGTGGGCGTGTCGTGCTGCACCCTGGCCATGCCCAATCACGTGACCCGAGAGTCCCGCGCCAGCTCGGTGTCCTCCGTGCCCGTCAGCATCTGAACCCGGGGAGCCGCGGGCTCGCGGGGAGAGAAGATAGGCATCGCGGTTCAGCCGTGAGCTAGCGGAAAGGAAACTATCTAACATTTACTGCAGGGGAGTCTTTTCAGATCCATCGAGGCATCTGCCTTGGTGGTTTTCAGTTGCTGGTGTGGCATCATCTACCTCTCTGTCGATTTTTTTTTTTTTTTTTTTTCTTTTTTTAAGCAAAATACAGGGCCGGAGCCAACAAAGGAAAGAAGCCATTTATTTCAGCGGCCACTGGGTGGCAGACAGAACTCGCGGTGGTCACTTCCATCGCGGCCTCCTTTCTAAACATAGAGCGGTTGCACCCACATTTGAGATTGTGCTTCTGCACTTTAATACACACGAAGCCTGTGTGAGTAAGAGATTTCTCGTACAAAAGTTTATTTTCCTTTCTCTTTTTTTTCTTTAGGAAGTTTAAAATAGTCCTTTATAGGCTTCATTTTTAAATGGAAATCAGTCTACATCCATAAGGACTTAAGATTTAATTCTGTGTTTCTATGCAGTTTCTTTTCCTATACATGCCTGAGTAAAGGATTTCGAAAGGCATTCCAGGAGAAAACCATAAAGCTTAAGACAAATACTGACGGGAAAGTAACAGGGATTCCACCCAGGGGCTGACAGGTTGATGCCTTTGGTTTAGCGGTGATTCCCTCCTCCCTGCCTCAGGCCCCCAAAAGTATTTCCTATCATAAAATCCTACTCTCAAAGAAGGAACTGACATCAGTCATCTAATTTATAGGTAAATTTAAACCATTTTGTTGTTTCTCCTAGAAGTATTCGCATTTTACTTTGGTCCCCCATTAAAAGAATTGCAAGTAGTACTCGCACCCTAAAAACTACATCAAGATGGTTAAAGGCAACCTTGACCTTCATGTAAGCCCCCAGAAGAACACCAAATAAAACTCTTTCTGTAAGGATCCTTAACATATAGCATATACAGCCTGAAGGTTATGCAACCAATAACAATAATTTGATTTCTTCCAGTCTTTTAGATGAGTGAGAATGAAGGAAACATTTGGAATTCCTGGATTTGGCAATAGCGGGATGAATGGGTCCCCCTGTTGGTAAATTCTATTGTTTACCAATTGATTTCAATCCTGATTTCTTAATTAAAAATCTAACACGTTCATTTTCTATAGAAATGTTAAGATATATATGCCCATTTGATTATATATTTTTAAAATTTCATCTGCTCCAAATTAGCTTTGCAAATTAAACTATATCCACTCCATATCATTTTTCTTATATGTTCGCCAAGTTTGGAAGCAAGGGAATGATGGCAGTAAATGATACATATTTTCCTTTCTTCTAATTTATCCTTTTATTCTTTGATAGTTCACTTGTTTTGGAGAGGAAGGGCCTATCAATTATGGGTTATGTGCAAATGGATTTTGAAAAATAAGACAAACTATTTAAATGGTGAAACATGACATCTATGACAGTATAACCAGGTTTTCATGAGCCCTGTCCTCTCCCACTGTGTGTAGATAGGTTATGGCTAGAGTTACAATATTTATATTGAAAATATTTTATTCGAACTGTGAAAAGTGGTTCATATAGTAGTACACTTTGTGGAACAATTTTATATCATTGCCCCCTCTGGAAAGTTCAATCTCTGGGTATTTAATGGTAACACTCGGGTAAAGGCTAGAACATTGCGGGTTGAGAACAAGACGTTATTAATGTAAAAACACTGGGCTGTTTCCTAACCCCACGCAGGACAGGAGGAGCTTCTCCAAGTACAGAGCAGATCTGCTCCTTGATTCTTTATTGGCCCAGGCTGAAAAATAAACCTGTGTGAGAAACCAGTGTATGGAGCTGGTTATATCACTGAGCTCTTAAGTCACAATGTACAACCTATAGATAGACTTTTGTCCTTGCAGCACCATGGGTAAAATTAGCTTTTCATTTGTAATAAGTTGTTTAGGCCACAACTTCCAAAGCCTATATGAGGGTGACTGGAACATCTTTTAGTTTGGTATAAACATATATTTTCATACAATCGAGAAGCCTATAGCATACCATTAGTTTTGAGAGACAAAAGGTGATGTATTATGGATTACAGGTCATAAGTGGGCAAATAGACATAATCTCCTGATGCTCACCAAGAGATATATCTCCCATTGAGATCCTAGAAGTATTGTGAAGTGGGGGGCTTAAGGCTGGAATGAAATAAGAATCAATCAACTGTAATATTTTATCATGGACAAATGAGGAAAGATGCTGAAACTAGAGGATTTTTCATTCTCAGAGCTTGATAAAATACAGTGCACAAAAACTCGGCAGTGGCTTTCCAGAGGTGACCCTGGAGATGTGTTAGAATGGATAAAGCATTTGAAATGACCATTTAACGTAATTTCTACATTGGTTATCTGAAGACTCAGAGGATACAAATATTGGGGCTACCCAGGTTCCTGGGTGCATTGCTGCTGTATCTCCTGCTTCAACCATTAGGTCAATAAACAAAGACCAATAGGAATTTGGAATTCCAGAATTTCTGACATAACAAATTGGAAGGGAGCATGGAACCTAAGGGTGGGTGAAGGTTTTACCTCCTGGAACATCCTGCACGGACCACTGAAAGACATGAAAATAAGCAGCATCAAAATAATGCCTGTCATCTTCCACGTGTCAGCGAAACACACTCTTTAATCCAACTACTGAAGCAGGTATCTCTAGAAAACTTGACGACTTCCCCATGTTTTCCAACTGGAAAATTACTTCATTTTCATTACGTTTTAAGCTTACATTCAGTCACACTCCCAAGTCTTAGGAGTCAAGCCGATACCTCCTTTTATTTTTCCAAAAGCAGAGGACTTGTTATTTTTGTAATACCAGAGTCCTGTGATGAAATAAAAGCATTGGTTCAATGTATCAGAGAAATAGCAGGTTACCCAGCAGCTGAAATAATAAAACTCAAGCTCTCTTTTTTGGAATGGGCCAGAGACCTGACGTAAGACTTTCCAGGGAGCCAGCCTGTAGTCTGTCCGTTTTTAGTTAGGTTCTTGGTGCCGAGTTGTTAACCCTCCTGCACTAGTTGCTTTCAGTGGCATTGGATGAGTTTTCTTTTTACTTCCTATGTTGTAAGAATGGTTATGAATAGGAGGTCAGGGATGGTACAGATGAATATAATTCTAAACAAGGATTAGATGGTAGTGGACTGTTACGAGTGAGGAGGCATGATTGAGGTAAGAAGAATGTGAGAATGTACTGACTGGGTCTGTGACTTAAGGCAGAGCAGCAATTATAGTAAGTGTATTTTACAAACACGCATGTAGATAGAGGTTTGCTTGGAAATATGTAAGTGTTAAGAGGTCCACATTTTGCTGGTTATCCTGGCCAGATAGCTTCTGAATTCAACCAAGTTACTAGATAAAAGAAACTAAAATCACTTCATTTAATTAATGTTTTCCCTGAGTTACAAAGAAGTTAATTTATGTCATCCACTCTGAATGACTCTTCTTTGAATGAGCTAGATTCCCAACCCAGCCACTGATGGATATATTCTCTAGCACAAGGCAGCATTCAAAGGAATTATTTTTCAGTATTTCTTTTCATATTTTAAAAACTATAGACTAGTTTCCTAAACACTCCTCCATGGTAATTATGAGAATTAAAGATTCTAAAATATTAACAATTTACCCTCCAGCACATTCAGAGGGTCAAGACCATTTAAATGTCCCTCTCAGGGAACTTGAAATAAAATACTTGTCTTGAATACTCCTAAAAATCTTTGTATTATTTAGCAAATTTTGGCCCAAAATTTCTTTGTTTGCTTAAGACATTCTTGTACTATATAAGGAACAACAAACTAAAAGGTATGTCGTGTTTGTCACCTCCTCACTATCAATAAAGCTGCATTCAATAAGCGCTTTGTCAGTGATCAGATATGGGTAGTTTTGAAGTGTTCTTTCTGTGATGGTTGGGGTGTTGGTTTCTTTCTCTTTTTTTTCTCTATTTAGTTTTCCTGATGACTCACCTCAACAAAACACAACAAAAAAAGGAAACGACAAATAATTGAAAAGCTGTTCCAATAACTTGAAGACTAGTGAAAAATAAAAAGGAATAAAGCATCACTAGTGACTTGCTCTGTAACTCAGACAGAAGCCTAGGTCTGTCTCTCAGTCCTGACCATGTAGAAGTCATGGATTAAGTGTGGTTTCTCATCTCAGTTCCACCCTGACCACAGCCAGCCTGGCGCAGACTCAGGTTCATCATCATTTGCAACGAAACCACTTTTTAGGAAATGAAATTGTGTTGTTATGCAGACCAACCCTCACGGCCTTTCTCTTCCACCTCACCGTCCAAATGAGCAAATGACATGGAACCAACGTGAGATGCTCAACCTTTGATCTGAGTTAGCAGTAAAGTATTAAAACTCAGTTGAAACCATCTTGGTCATTTCTAGAAAATTCTAAATGGCAGAAATACTTTTTCTTAAGGCTCTCCAAGCTGTGTGACCATGTAAAGAGAGTGGATTGGCCTCCAAACCGAAACAGAAGCCACGTTCCCAGTTTTGAGCATCCCAGCCAGGGGCCCCAGAGTTTCTTTGTGTTTTCTTTGAACTCTCACAGAATTCCAAGCTTCCCTACAGGTTAGCACCACCCCCCGCCCCCACATTCATATACCATCTATCCAACTCATAACACACATGAAGTTATTTCATCCCACTGAAATAATTCCTTTGTGTGTCAGAGGAACAACCATTTTGCACATGCTGTACTTGGCAAACTTGGTAGAAAGACTAGAGGCGAAAAGACATTCAAACACTCCTCTGGGCTTTCCTCCATCAAGGTGGTATGGAAGTGCAGTGAAGGTCCATTTCAGGAAAGGGAACAGGCCTTGAGGGAGAGAGAGGTCCAACCCATGACTCTGGAAGCACCCTACTCAGCCCCTTTGCTTTCCTTTCTAGCCACATTCACAGGCTGGTCTATGAACCTGGGTATCAGACGCATTACCCCTTATGCCAGCACCAACCTTCCACCCAGTTTCAGACCAAACCTGCTCTTTAGGGAGTGGTGCGGAAGAGAAGGCACTTTTCCTGAACCTTTGGGCAGGCACATTAGCCTCAGGTTAGCCTAGAGATCCTATGCGTCTTCTTTCCTTATCCCTTTCAGAGAAACGCCTTATAAAGTCAGGCTGACTCATGCTGACCTCCCATTCGGACTTTGCCTTGACGTTCAATCATGGCTATAGAAGTGATTGCAATCTTCAAAAAGAAGACCCTTGTAAATTACCATTATTTAGCCCAGAAGGGGTGATATACCAAAATGGAAGAAGCAAGACCTTGATTATAGTAACAAACATTTCTCCCACTGCACCCCCATCCCAAGCATTTCAACACGTACCCAAAGGAGGGAAGTGTCCAGTGACATGATTGGAGGACTTAAACGCCCTTTATCTGGCTGTCTTTGCTTTGTGCTCATGTTTAGGTTATCACCACAGGCTCCACATTCAGAAATTCTCTTTCCATGTTGGGGATACCTTTCCCCCTCAATGAGAGGGGGAAACTGAGCAGGTGAGCCAGGTATGGAGGTGATTTATGTCTATTTTTGGTGGGCCAGGTATGGAGGTGATTTATGTCAATTGCATCTGCATCACTTTGGCTGGAAGTAGGCATACGGCCCTACCCAGATGCAAGGGAGCTGGGGAAGGATGTCTTCATGTGACACCGGGAGGAAAAAGAAAAATTTTCATCGAGGAGTGTCTCTGCACAATGAATGATTACATTCAGGAAGCCGTAGCTCTCATCTCCCTCCCTGGCTGTCCACGGAGCGAGGAGCTTGCCCGGCGAACCACCTGCCTCCACCACACCCCTAGGGATCCGCTCACGCTACGCAGGGCTCTCCCCCACCGCCAACCCCTTGCCTGGGTCATAAGTCTTGCACTCAGTTCCCCTGTTATATCTTGCCTTTCCCCTTCTGAAGGACAAGCCCAGACAACTCTTGCAGCCTTTTCTCAATTCAGGGCCCTTACAGGTCTACAGCATACATTAAATGGGTTCTGTAAGCCTTGGGTGTCTGCATAAATCCGGTTCTAATGAACTCAAGGAAATCCGTCTAATATCACAAGCCCCCCACACACACCTCTGCCCCCCTGGGTCTCCCTGTCCCTCTACTTCTAGAAATGCTCTACACTCTTCTTGATTTTACCTCTTCTAAGACAATATGGACTGTAAAGTCCACATCTGTGACTAAATTCCTCTTATTCCAGCCACACAAGAAGGTTCCCAATGCACGATGGTTTTGGGAAAAGAGAGCACATCATGGAGAGTCTAAGAGAGGGAATACATGCATCGATTCTTTTTTTTTTTTCCTTTTTGTGTTAGTTTCATGTGTACAGCAAAGTAATTCAGTTATACATATATATATGCATATATAAAAAATATATATATTCCTTTTCAGATTCTTTTCCAACATAGGTTATTATAAGATATTGAATATAGTTCCCTGTGCTATACAGTATGTCCTTGTTGTTTATCTATTTTATATATAGTAGTGTGTATCTGCTAATCCTAAACTACTAATTTATCTCTCTCCCCTCCATGCATCGATTCTTAATCACCACAGCAAGAGAGGATTCCTCAGGGACAGAGGGAGAAGGAAATTGAAATGATTATAGTCTGTCCCCCAAGTCTTCTTCCCTAACCTTTATGAAACTTTTCCATTTATTGCAGGCTTGAAGTTGAGAAATGTTTTATTCTATCACAATTCTGCATATGGGTAACAAAGAAAATTCTGCATGCAAAAAAGAATCCTTGTTTAGCAAATGTTCACTGGCATAACTGTGCACCAGGCACATTACTGTAATGCATCGTGAACAAGATGCTGTGTTCCCCAGGGATAGTGAGGAACCAGAACCCCCATGGGGTGACCAATGCCTGAAACACACATTTAGATCAGGCAGAGCCAACCATACAAAACAGAGTTAAATTTATTTTTTGAATTTTATTTTATTTATTTTTTTATACAACAGGTTCTTATTAGTTATCCATTTTATACATATTAGTGTATATATGTCAATCCCAATCTCCCAATTCATCACACCACCATCCCCCCACCACTTTCCCCCCTTGGTGTCCATACGTTTGTTCTCTACATCTGTGTCTCTATTTCTGCCCTGCAAAGCGATTCATCTGTACCATTTTTCTAGGTTCCACATATATGCATTAATATACGACATTTGTTTTTCTCTTTCTGACTTACTTCACTCTGTATGACAGTCTCTAGATCCATCCACGTCTCTACAAATGACCCAATTTTGTTCCTTTTTTTGGCTGAGTAATATTCCATTGTATATATGTACCACATCTTCTTTATCCATTCGTCTGTCGATGGGCATTTAGGTTGCTTCCATGACCTGGCTATTGCAAATAGTGCTGCAATGAACATTGGGGTGCATGTGTCTTTTTGAATTATGGTTTTCTCTGGGTATATGCCCAGTAGTGGGATTGCTGGGTCATATGGTAATACTTTTTTTAGTTTTTTAAGGAACCTCAATACTGTTCTCCATAGTGAGTGTATCAATCTACATTCCCACCAACAGTGCAAGAGGGTCCCCTTTTCTCTACACCCTCTCCAGCATTTGTTGTTTGTAGATTTTCTGATGATGCCCATTTTAACTGGTGTGAGGTGATACCTCATTGTAGTTTTGATTTGCATTTCTCTAGTAATTAGTGATGTTGAGCAGCTTTTCATGTGCTTCTTGGCCATCTGTATGTCTTCTTTGGAGAAATGTCTATTTAGGTCTTCTGCCCATTTTTGGATTGGGTTACTTGTTTTTTGATATTGAGCTGCATGAGCTGCTTGTATATTTTGGAGATTAATCTTTTGTCAGTTGCTTCATTTGCAAATATTTTCTCCCATTCTGAGGGTTGTCTTTTCATCTTGTTTATAGTTTCCTTTGTTGTGCAAAAGCTTTTAAGTTTCATTAGGTCCCATTTGTTTATTTTTGTTTTTATTTCCATTACTCTGGGAGGTGGGTCAAAAAGGATCTTGCTGTGATTTATGTCATAGAGTGTTCTGCCTATGTTTTCCTCTAAGAGTTTTATAGTGTCCTGTCTTACATTTAGGTCTCTAATCCATTTTGAGTTTATTTTTGTGTATGGTGTTAGGGAGTGTTCTAATTTCATTCTTTTACATGTAGCTGTCCAGTTTTCCCAGCACCATTTATTGAAGTGACTGTCTTTTCTCCATTGTATATCCTTGCCTCCTTTGTCATAGATTAGTTGACCATAGGTGCATGGGTTTATCTCTGGGCTTTCTATCCTGTTCCATTGATCTGTATTTCTGTTTTTGAAGCACAATTAAATTAATAAGCATGTGCTTCTTGCCAAGTTTTGTGTTCCTTGGGTCCTATGGGGAAGAGAAAAGTAAACCCAACTTAGAGCCTGCCCTCAAGGTGCTCAGACATGGTAAAATCTTTCTAACTGACTACATTTGGCCCCTGATCATGCTCTTTCTCTGCCCTGCTCTGTGCTCTGGGAGGCTGACCCCCAAGGATTCCATCATCCAGACTCAGACTCTTCAGCCAAGAGGTTGTATTTATCCAATAGGAGACCTCAGAGAGGTCAGAGGCCGGAAGAGAGTGGCTGGGGTATTTCTCTCCTGTCCTTTCCTGGCTGTGGCTATAATTCTGAGCCTGCATCTCCTGCCAGGAGGCCTCTCCCCACACCGCCTGGACTCCAGCTCTCACTGGACTCATACCACCACACTACAGCTACCACTTCTAGATATTTTCTCACTGGTTTGTTGATGCTCTGCCACTCTTTTTAGAATATGTTCCTTCAGAGCAAGGAACTTGTCTGTCTTATTCACTGCCATGAATGTCCAGTGTCTAGAACGATGCCTGGTGTGCAGCAGGGGATAAGTACTTTTTGTTGAGTAAATAAATGAGTGAATGAATGAAATAACAAAACCATCATGACTTACCACTTGCTAGATTCCTATTCCAATATCATTCATTTATTTAATCAATAGTTATTGCACATCTACTATATTCAAAGCACTTTCCCTTGCCCCAAGAAGATGGGAGCACAATAAAGTACACAACCATGACAACGAGGACTCCCCCAAACTAGCTGGAAGCCAAGAATTCCATTGCTGAGAAACATCACAGGCTAAAGGAATTATCCAACCAAGCCTTACTCTATATTTACCTTTTTTTTTTAAATTAATTTATTTTATTTATTTATTTTTGGCTGCGTTGCGTCTTTGTTGCTGTGAGCAGGCTTTCTCTAGTTGCGGCGAGCGGGGGCTACTCTTCGTTGCAGTGCGTGGGCTTCTCATTGTGGTGGCTTCTCTTGTTGAGGAGCGTGGGCTCTAGGCTCGCGGGCTTCAGTAGTTGTGGCGCACAGGCTTAGTTGCTCCGTGGCATGTGGGATCTTCCTGGACCAGGGCTTGAACCCATGTCCCCTGCATTGGCAGGTGGATTCTTAACCACTGTGCCACCAGGAAAGTCCCTACCTATTTATTTTTAAATTTCTCAGAAGATTGATAATATTTCTATAGTTATTTCTCCATTAATTTTTTTTTAATTACATACTTTCTCTCTATAATTGCCAAATCTTTAAAAGCAGGTTAGGACTAGTTTCAGCAGTTAGCTGGTAAGTGTTTATTTAGTGCTTACTATATGTAATATAATATAGTATAATAATATATAATTATATATAATTATAGACTATATTTATGTTTATATACTTATATATATTCTATCAAATAATGTGTACATATATGAATATAAATATATATTCTATTGAATTTTATAGATAGATAGAGCTATATCTATTTATCACTAAATAAATACCAGCTAAATGCTGAAACTAGTTCTATATATAGTTATTTATACAAACATAGTTATATTGTTATAGACTGAATGTGTCCCCTCAAAATTCATATGTTGAAGCCCTAATGTGATGGTATTTGGAAGTGGGGGCCTTTGGGAGGTCATTAGGTCATAAGGGTGGAGCCCCATGATGGGATTACTGTCCTTGTAAGAAGAGGAAGAGTTAGCCCTCCCTCTTCACCATGGAGGACACAAATGAGAAGATGCCATCAGTAGACCAGGAAGAGGACCTTTACCCAGAATCCAACCACACTGGCACCCTGATATCTGACTTCCCAGCCTCCAGAACTGTGAGAAATAAAAATATTTGTTTATGTTTAAGCCACCTGGTCTATGGTATTTTATTACAGCATCCCCAGCCAGAGAGAACTAAGAGATAGAGATGGAGATTATAGAGGCAGAGATATGTCTCATCATGTTGTTACATGATTGCGTTCTGAGACTGAGCCGTTCTGATTCCATCCCCTTGACTTACATGACACCTGAATGAGTTACTAGGTAATGTTCATTTCTTTAAATACGTCTTGAGGACAGCCATGTTCCTGGCCACATGGAGAAACCTGAGAAGGTTGGAGCCTACCCACTGACACCCAGATGACTTTTTCTGGTTCAGGAATGAGCCATAGATAGAGGGACTTCTGGGAGCAGGGCACCTGCAGCCTGAACCCTGGAGCCCTTCAGAGCCCCCAGACAGGCCTCCATTGATGGTTCTCTCATTTCCCTCATGGATAAAGATACTGAGGACAAGTCAGGACTCATGGCACAGTCCTGGGTGACGGACAATAAAGCTCTGGGCTTGAGATACTAGGATATCTTCCAGAGATACTAGGAATGTGGCATGTATAAAAAAAAAAAAAGAAGTCGGCAAACTCAGCTGGAAGAAGGACCTGCCTACTCTTCAGAGGCTCTCCATGGAGGCACACTTCTGAGGGTGATGCAGTGGACTGCAGACCAACCCCAGGCAAGCATGGGAGCCACGTGCTACAGGTGGCAGGGCCACTGGAGGAGAGCCTCACCATCCAGGAATGCTTGGATGGAACGGAGACAAACTGGCTCCACCGAAAATCCATGAAATATGAAACACTTCAATTTCTCCTGAATTCTTCCAGTTGAAATCCAGCTCTATAAGTTAGTGCCTTTGGTGAAGTCCTTCAGTCCCCTGCCCCTGCCTGCACTGACCAAACACAGACAAGATAGGGAGTCCCCAGGGGTGAAAGGTCCCTGTGATGTCCAGAGGTAGACCAGGGTGCTGAGCTGCATCAGGAGACTTTAAATCAGGAGAAGAGTGAGCTTCACCCAGGGATGGAGCACACGAGTCCCCTGCTGCAGCAAATGCCACCATAGGCCCTGCCACACTCCTGTGCAGAGAATGGGTTATGACCCAGCCCTGCTTTGATGCCTCCCAGGTTTGCCATTGGAATTTAGCAGTAGGGCTTTTGCTGTAGGTTTGCCAGGCAGGGTCTACGGAGGCCAGTGCTTCTCTAGCTGCAGTCAGCCATTTGCATTTTTCCCCAATGCACCACACAAATCATTCTACTTCCTCTTCGTGCATTTTCTCTTTGCTCACGCAGAGCAGAGTTAGAGAGCCCTGTTTTACAGAACTTGGCCTCCCCGTCTCCCAGCCCCACTGCTGGTCTGCCCTGGATATCAGGCACTTGTTTGGGTCAGAACTCTGCAGGATTCCATGCCATCAATTGTGGTTCACAGGTCACTGGCAACCAGAGACAGAGCTGCAGTGTTCTCTGGAGCCAGAGAGGGTCTGCTGACTGCCACAAAAATGTCTTTCCAGCAGCCCTGGAACAGCTGTGTGGTGCTCTGCCTGTGTTGTCAGAATGCTGGGGACGATGCCCAATTCTCTGTGAGTTTCCCAGTAATTCTGGTATCTGCTCTTTATATACTAAAGAGCCCACGTACTTTAAGGAGGGAAAAAGAGTGAGCCAAAAGGTTTTGTGCCCGGGATTAAGACTATGGTAAAGTCAGAGAGAAGATCAGACTGCTTACAAGACCAAGAAGGCCTGAGTCACCTCTAGTGGACGTTGGTCCTCTGAAGTTATGAGCACTCGACAAAAATCTGAACATGTCCATCTCTTCCCTTGAGGATAAGTAGACCTTCCTGACAAATGATAGAAAAGCGAGACTCCTAACCTTTCATTTCATGGAGTGACATTGCTAGCCTGCAAGGACAGATGCACAGTCACTTGAAGAGGCATCAAAATCCTCCATTGCCTAGTAACACACACCAAAAATATCTTAAAGGCATCTCAGAAGAATGTAGAACAACTTTGGAGAGAAATGATGGGTGGTTTGGATGAAAACACTCATCTTCAGGAAAGCCTAAAACTGCTTATCTGAGGGACTTCCCTGGTGGCACAATGGTTAAGAATCCACCTGCCAATGCAGGGGACACGGGTTCAATCCCTGGTCCGGGAAGATCCCACATGCTGCGGAGCAACTAAGCCCAGGTGCCACAACTACTGAGCCTGTGCTCTAGAGCCCGTGAGCCACAGCTACTGAAGCCCGCATGTCTAGAGCCCATGCTCCGCAACAAGAGAAGCCCCTGCTTGCCGCAACTAGACAAAAGCCCGTGCACAACAACGAGTACCCAACATAGCCAAAAAAAAAAAAAAAAAATTTGAAAACCAAAGAACTGCTTATCCGAGAAGTTATGAGATGGAAGAAAGTGTGGGAATTAAAGAACAGAAAAAAAAAAAAAAAAATCCTTGAAAACTCAAACCATGAGAATGAAACAGGTTGTGAATGACAAAGCAGCCAGTTAAAATCTCTAACTGAAACTATACTGAAGGTGATACATTTGTCTGCTCTGTTTAGAGAAGATTATGGATGATGGCAACTTCGAATGAGATGAAATGAGATGAAAATAGTGAACCGCACGTGGCTGCCTAAACTGTCAGTCAGAAGTCACTTTGAAGAAATTCATTGATGCTGCTAACTTAAATGTTTCCTTAAAAGGGTTTAAAAGAGAAGACCAGGAATTATTTTAAATTATTTGAATAAAATCAAATGGATGAAGAGCTTACAGGTCAAATGAAAAGTTTCCAAACTGAACAAATATCTTAACGTTTAAAAATTCACAACCTAAAGGTGAAAGTCAAGAACTTCAACTGAAACTTCAAATACCGCCTGAACTGTGTCAAGAACACGCAGTGAAACTTTGCAGAAAACCAATCGAGGAAGTAATTTACCTCTGAGGGAAAAAACTTCCTAAAACATAGGAAAGCATCAGCAGCATGAATTGGAGACACAGCTCCAACTGGAAGATGGCTGAAGATCTGGAGAAAGAATTACAATGAACAACTTCCTTCTTGGAAAGCTAGATGGACTATCTCCCACGGGAAAAAAGCCCAAGAGAGCTGGTTGGCAGCTGCATCAACTGAAAAAAAGCTCAATGGACTAAGAAAAGGAAATGGCTGTACCAGACAAAAATCGGCTGAAGCTGATTAAATTTCCAATTTTCTCAAGCAACCCTACAGTGGGCTGATTAATGGCCACACCCTACTGTCTGGATCCTGTGTATATGTCATGTCACGTGGCAAAAGGGACTTCACAGAGGTCATTAAGGTTACGGATCTTGAGGTGAGGACTATCCTGGACTCACCAGATGGACCCAACCTAGTCACTTCAGACCTTAAAGCCAGAGAAATTTCTCCAGCTGGAGCCAGAGAGACGCAGCCAGAAGAGGAAGTCAGGGAACTTCCAAGTGGGAGAAGGATTCACTGCACTGCTGAGGTGTAGGTGTCCAAGTGCAAAGATTGAAAAAGGCCTCTAGAAGCTACAGCCAGCCCCCGGCTGACAGCTGGCAACAAAACAAGGACCTCAATCCTACAGCTGCAAGGAACTGAGTTTTGCCAACAACCTGAATGAGCCTGGAATGAGCCTCTCTATAAGAGCCCAGCCCGTCAGCACTTTGATGCAGAGAAACCAGAGAGCAAAGCCACACCTCTAACTTACAGAACTAGAATAAATGTGTGTTATTTTGAGGACTAAGTTGAGACCTAATGCCCTTCTATTCAACAAGCAGCCCTGGGCATAGGTCCAAGAGGATCAGTGCATCCCCTGAGCAATCAGGTCCCTGGGGGAAGAGGAAGGTTAAGGAGTCTGGAATGCAGGTCACATGCAGGTTTGATTCAGCTTTCAAGGCATCTGACCCCTGCATACCCATGGCCACGGGAAATTTTCCTGCATTCTCTCTCTTTAAAAGTCATTTTGAGGGCTTCCCTGGTGGCGCAGTGGTTGAGAATCTGCCTGCCAATGCAGGGGACATGGGTTCGAGCCCTGGTCTGGGAAGATCCCACATGCCGCAGAGCAACTAAGCCCGTGAGCCACAACTACTGAGCCTGCGCGTCTGGAGCGTGTGCTCCGCAACGGGAGGGGCCGCGATGGTGAGAGGCCCGCGCACCGCGATGAAGAGTGGCCCCCGCTTGCCGCAACTAGAGAAAGCCCTCGCACAGCAACGAAGACCCAACACAGCCATAAATAAAATAAATAAATAAATAAATAAAGTAGCTATTAATTTTTTTTTTAAAAAGTCATTTTGAGTCATCCGTTTTTAGTTTAACTACTATTTTTTAATTGAGGCTACATCTGCTGATAAAATTACAATTCCTAAGGTAGTGTTTTTCAAATATAGGTGGTTGTTATGTAATTCTTATGCATACATTTTTTCCACTTCACTGGACCCTGTAGAGAATAAGTCATATAAATATTGTATTTTGTTTAAAATAAAAGGTCTAATTTATTTATTTATTTATTTATTATTTTTGGCTGCATTGGGTCTTCGTTGCTGCACGCGAGCGGGCTTTCTCTAGTTGTGGCAAGCGGGGGGCTACTCTTTGTTGCGGTGCACAGGCTTCTCATTGCGGTGGCTTCTCTTGTTGCAGAGAAAAAATAAATTAATTAATTAACTAATTAAAATAAAGTAAAAGGTCTATTATCACTTAAGCCATCATTGAACTTCGACATGACCAGATGGAAACATTCAAAAGAATAAAGATCATTTCTATACCCTATGAGCTGTTATTAGAAATCCATAAAAGTAGGCTGATACTTACCACAAAGCTTTTTGATTGTTTTTAAAAACAACACACACACAGACCCGAATGACAACACCACCCCCAGCTAACCTTAGTCCTATAATATTTTTATAATCACTAATTCATAGATGAGAGGATTTGACATTTGCATTTGTTTCTTACTTTTCCATTTTTTAACCTTTATCTTGTTTAGGATATTCTTTACTGTTTAAATGTCTCTAAATGTTATGCAGTCAACAAGTTTGCCTTTTGTGAAAAACCTAAAGATACTTCTTGAGCTGTTGTTACATCTAGCAACCTGCTAGGTGCTGGAGATCCGAGATGACTAGGCCTTGGCTGGTTGTCCCTGGGGGCCGGGGGGTGGTGAGGGAGAGGCTGGGAGACAGACGTGTAAACAAGTGATTGTTGGATGATGCAATATGTGTAACTCCAGGGTGTGTGCAGAGCCTCATGGCACCGCCACAGGGCATGCAAATTCTACCTGCAGGGGTCAAAGCAAAAGAGGCAAACTTCCAGCTGAATTTTTAAAAAGATTTAGGGATTCAGTGTTTCTGTGGGTCATGCACTACGTTCAAAGAGCATTATAAAGTCTATACTCTTGCCTCTCTTGAATTTTGCCAAGAAATTTAGCAAGGGTTTTCCCCTCATGGCCTCTAATATCATCTCTGGAAAGGAATCTAAACTGAGAGTTGGAAAACTGGCGTTTTATACCTAAATCCAGCATCTACTAAACAAATGGTTTGGGCCTCAGTTTCTGAAAAAATGGCACTTAATCATAACCATCCTGCTTACCTCGTAAAATGATTGTAAAGATGGAATTAGATCACGTATGTGAAAACACCAGGGCACTCTACAGATTACTCCAGGTCCAAACATTTCTGTACTGAGTTGCCTGTGGCTGATGTGAATGACTGTCGTGTATTAAAAGAACAGATTTATCAGAATAATAAAGATATTTGATTCCTTAGAGTTCCACAGCACCGTTCTTCTGAAGCTTTGCACATCTGTTCTCTCTTTGGCCTCCTAATGTCTTTCCAGGATAGGCTGGGGCACGTGTTACTGCCCCAGACTTGCAGAAGAATGAAGAAGATGAAGTCATAGGGTGGAATCTGGACTTGAACTCCAGCTCTTGCCTTCAGACCATCCCTATACACATATGGTGCCCAGAGCGCCAAGGAGGAATGGCTGTGATGCTTCCTAACAGATTATTTTAATAGCCATTCAGAAGAGATAAGGATATATTTATTCCAATTACAAATGCTCAACAGTAAAGTTCATTCTCTTCAATATTCAACTGGAAATAGTAAATCATGCCTCTAAAATATAAAGGAGAAAGCACTGCCTGCCTGACTGCCCAGGCTCCCACCTTCCTCCCAGTAGTCCGCACAGCTGTGGGGACCTCCCTGCTCTGTTCTGCTCCAGACATGCCGGGCACAGAATACCCTTCCCCATCTCCACCTGTGGAAATTCCTCTCCTCCCTAAGCTCAGCTCAAATGCCACTCCTCCCTAATCCCAGATGCCAGAAATAGGTTCCTCAGCTTAGACAAGTGGGTAAGAACCCAGGCCCCCAGGAAGCCTGCCTGAGTCTGAATCTCCGTCCTGCTACTTTCTAGCCACCTTTCTGCCTCTGGTCCCTTATCTGTAAGGGGGAAGCTATGGTGGCCACGCTAATAATGGCATGGTCATTACAGGGTTATTAAAGGGATTAATAAGATAACACATGTGGCACACACTTGATGGCACATGCAATACCCAATAAATACTAGCAGTCAAATTCTCTTCTTTTCCTATGCAGGTTTTCCGTCCTGCACCAGGTAGCCAGTTCCCTGAGGATGGGAATTCATTCCCTGGCACCCCTTGCCTGGTACATAAGTGTAGGTTCCAGCTCTGTCGTTTATGATATCCGCGAACTTGGCCTATCATTTAATTTCCTAAAGTCTCAGTCTTTATCTGAAGCCTGAGATAATGGGGTTAACATGGAAATCAAAGCCAATAATGTGTATTAAACCACATGGCACAGTGCCAGTAAATACGTAATTAAGCAAATATATTTAGCCACTGTTTGGTGATTAAGAGTTTATATGAAAACTGTATTAAAGGGTTAAGGCTCTGATGTCACAGTGTTCCTCAGACAGTATTTTCTGACCTTTACAGTTAAAATTACAGATCAAAATTTGCGGATTGAAAAAAGAGAGAGAGAGTAGTGTTAGGAGGCTCAGGGCTGGGAGGACCGCAGGAGGCAGCCTTATGAGATCTATTCTCCAAGAGAGACAAGAAGCCCTCAACTCTACTCCTAGAAGGAGGCCATGGCCTCCTCCTGATGAAGGGGGAGGAAATGGGGAAGGGAGAGCCAGTGGGGGAGAACATAAGGGACAAGTAAGATGAAGAAGAGGGAGGCAGAGGGACAGAGGATGAGGGAGACTTGGAGGAGGAAGGGGAGAAAGAAGGAGACAGACAGAGGGGACAAGGGGACCAGAGCGGCTCTGTGACTGAGCAAGCACACACCTAAGGGTCGTTGGATGGAGTATTACAGCCCAGGAGGGTGTTGGGAAAATCTAAGGGGGTAGTCGTCCCAACACTTGCAGGTTGCATATGGTAAGTAGACTACACAGGCAGGTCCCACAACTCAAAGAAGAGTCCCACATCCTGCTTTTTAAAATTTTATTTTATCAATATTTATTATGTTTTAAAAGTCATTTAATGGACTTCCCTGGTGGTCCAGTGGTTAAGAATCCATGTTGCAATGCAGGGGACGCTGGTTTGATCCCTGGTCGGGAAACTAAGGTCCCACATGCAGCGGGGCAACTAAACCCGCGTGCCACAACTAGAGAGAAGCCCGATCACGCACCGCAACGAAGCAAAGAGCCCACGCGCTGCAACGAAAGATCCCGCGTGCCGCAACTAAGACCCGACGCAGCCAATAAATAAATAAATTTTTTAAGTCATTTAATAATGATGGTTTATATATCCTATTTTTTAAATTAATTAATTAACATTTAAGTATAGTTGATTTACAATGTTGTGTTAATTACTGCTGTACAGCAAAGTGATTCAGTTATACATATATATATATTCTTTTTTTACATATTCTTTTCCATAATGGTTTATCATAGGATATTGAATACAGTTCTCTGTGCTTTACAGAGAACTTGCTGTTTATCCACCACATCCTGCTTAACCGTGGAACTAATTCAGGAAGATGACAGATTCAGGACTCGACCCTATTTTCCATATTAACACATAGTATTTTTTTGCTTGGTTTTGATATAGGCTGAATATACCAGTAATGCCACTAAATTAGAAAGAAAACTGTATGTTGCTTTGTTGATAACTTTTTTTTTAAAGCAGAGGATGATTGTAGGTTGTCTTGCTAATGACTTTACTTGGCTTCCTCACCACCAAAGATCTCAGCTCCTGTGGTGAAGGCCACAGGCGGTGGGTGCATGAGTCACATACACACCCTCGATTCAGTGCATCCTTGCCCATGTGGCTTTGCAGAGACTCCACACGTAGGTGCAAGCATTTGGCTACAGCACTATGACTTTACTCTAGTGGGCCCTGAGCAATAAACATCAAACTATTTCATTTCCATTTATGTTCCTTTTATTTTTTCTTTATGTTTCAGGTGGAGCATTATACTGATTGTATAAGTAGGTTAGATTATCTATGAAAGTCATTTTAGGATAAAAGAGTTCAATTTTTTTTCTTGACAGGGGGTACTGGGGAGGATGGGATTGAACCCCTGCCCTAGAAGCATTTCTGACCATCCTTTCCCTTAGTTCTCCTCCCTCTTGCCCACTTCAACAGTAGGAGGTGCTGGCCTGCAGGAGCTCCCCCAAAAGGCACTGGACCCTAGCCCTCTCTGTCCTGGGTCTCTGACCACCACCCCCTGCCAAATGTGTGCTCTGTAAGGAAATAAGGAGACCTGCAAATAGTCACTGTCACTAATTTTATCATATAATAACATGATTTTTAAAAATAAAACATTTAATTTTTAGAAAGTTGTGGTATTTCTGGTGAGTGGGCCTAGCTGGAGAAAATGTAACTGCTTAAAAATGGGGCCCACATGGCCTTCGTCATTCCAAGATCGAGAGACCTCTTTAAAAACACCCAATCATGAATCCCTCCAGCTGGACTGAGAGGCCGTCTCATTCTGTCCACTTCCTGCAAAGATGATCCTGCAACCTTGGGCAAGTACATAGACCCAAATTTTGCATTAGCTGAAAAGGATATAAGGACACTTATTTTCAGTGAGGAAAACATTACAACATTCAGATCCAGGAGGGGAGTTTTTCCCAGGTAGGAAGCCAACAGGGTAACGGTGAAAGCTAAGACTTTGCAGCCAGATGCCCCAGGTTCCTCAGTTCAGCTCTTGTGATCAGCGAGTTTTACTTATCACCCCTGTAATTCAGATTCCCGGGCTGTCGAGTGAGGGCACCAATGGCACCTGCCTCACACAATGCCTGTGGGGATGAAAAGAGTTATCTGCTGTCAGCACCTAGAGGAATCTTTGGCGTGGAGGAATCACTCGGTAAGTGCTAGGTATCAGGATTCTTCTTCCCGGGAAATTTCCTTCCTTTGACTCCGGCGGGCCCCCCGGGGAAGCGGGGAGCACTGCAGAACGACTCAGCAGTGCTTGTTGCGATCCTGCTATGCCAGGTGCACGGTGCTCTTTCTATCCATGTCATCAAACACAGATCAAATTAGAGGGGAAAGCTCTACAGGAAAACAAAGACACCAGAGAATTCCCCTCTGACAGACACAGACCAAGACAAAAGGAGTTATGTGAACACGAGCCATATATTCAGAAGAGTTTAGACAATACGTTTCTTTGTTATATTGCATGAGTTCATGGCACCCAAAGACGCTGCAAATACAGGAGGACAATAGCTGACATATCAGGTTTTGCAGTCATACTACCAGTGGCTGACTGTTTGCCAAACTGCCTTCGGCTTCGGCCCTGAATTCACATAACAAAAAGAGGAGAGTATTAAAATGCTCACTTCCATTTGGCTTTAAAAGTCCCAGCTTAGCTGAAAGATAAATCAAAACTAAAACCAGAATGTAGCCCGTTGCATTTGATGCAGGATTATTAGTTTATTCCTTTCCTGAGGTATCTAAATAGGAAGAGAGAGGGTGTTTCACAAACATAAGCAGAGGGGAAGCCTGCACAGAATTTATCTGAGTTATTAGTTTACATCAGTCCATGGGTGTTGGACTAGTTTTCTAGGGCTTAACAAATGACCACAAATTCGGTGGCTTATAACAATAGAAATTTATTCTTTCACAGTTCTGGAAGCAAGAAGGCCAGAATCAAGGTGCCAGCAAGGTTGGTTCCTTCTGGAGGGCTGCGAGGGAGCACCTGATCCGTGCTTCCCTCCCAGCTTCTGGAAGTTACCAGCCATCCTTGGCATTTCTTGGCTTGTAGCTACATGACTCCAAACTCTGCTTCTGTTGTCACATGGCCGTCTTCTCCCTATGTGTCCCTGTGCTTCACATGGCATTCTCCTCTGTGTGTCTGTGTCCAAACTTCCCTTAGGGTGCTGGATTGGAGCCACCTTAATGACCTCAACTTACCTCGATTACATCTCCAAAGACCTTTATCCCAAATAAGGTCACATTCCCAAGTACCAGGGCTTAGGATTTCAACATCTCTTTTGGGAGGACGCAATGCAGACAATAACAGGTGATGAGTTTGCTAATTGCTAAAGAGAATTTAGAGTCAATCAAGTTCTGCCCACTGGCTTTAGTATCTTCATTCCTTATATGAGGAGGGCAAACAGACTTGATTTGGGTAGGGATAACTCTCTTCTAGTTTTCACTTGAGTTCTGTTTTGATATTTTTTTCAGTTTTAGAAGAAATGGTATTTGCCTTGTCTCTAAATCTATTATTAACTCTTTGTGTAGATAAGTCACCCCAGAAGGTAAAATTACAAAGGCTGTTGAGTTAGTCATTGTTGGGCATGACATGGGAGAAAGAAAATAGAGGCCACCTCAGAGAAGTTCCTCCACTCTTGCCAGAGGCTGGCTGTGTGCAAAGAACTTCACCAGCTGGGAGGGAAAGTAGCAAATGGGGCCCCTCTCTTCAAAGAAAGCCTGGAATAACATATTCCAGCCCCTTCTGTATCTTAAAAGCAGACATGAAGTTTGCTTTAAGGCTATTAGCTTCCAAAATTACAAATGTAAGATCGAAGGGAAACAACAGTGACATAGTTCCATGCAGGCAAAATGGTTCCTCCCTTCCCCATCCTTTAGGAAAAAACAATAACAAAAAATTGCTTGTGGAGAGTATGAAAGTTATTTACCTGTTTGTTTTGTCTGTTTATTTATATCATGGGTCAGAAATAGGGGCCCACGTGCCAATTTGACAGCTGCCTGTTTTGTGAATAAAGTTTTATTGAAACACAGCCACCCCTATTTGTTTTATTATCTATCGCTGCTTCACACTACATGGCAGAACTGGGTGTTGCCAGCAAAGCCTGAAACATTTACCATCTGGCCCTTAACAGAAGAAGCTTGCCAATCCTTTAGATTTAGGGAATTAGGAACTAAAGGATATCACGAGGCACCAACACCCTACTCATGGATTACCAGTAGTAACTTGCAACCTCTTGGCACTGCCATTTCTTTAACAAGCCTATGAGCTTAGTGGTAAACACTTGGAATTTGTGCCTATTGGTACAAGCCAGGCAGGGTTGAAACAACCAAAAACCCCTAGCAATCATAAGAATAGGGATGCCAAAAGCAGATACTTTTAAGAATCAGAATCCCAGGGACTTCCCTGGTGGCGCAGTGGTTAAAAATCCGCCTGCCAATGCAGGAGACACGGGTTCAAGCCCTGGTCCGGGAAGATCCCACATGCCGCGGAGCAACTAAGCCCGTGCGCCACAACTACTGAGCCTGCGCTCTAGAGCCCGCGAGCCACAACTACTGAAGCCTGCGTGCCTAGAGCCTGTGCTCCGCAACAAGAGAAGCCACCACAATGAGAAGCCCGCACACCTCAAAGAAGAGTAGCTCCCGCTCGCCGCTACCATAGAAAGCCTGCGTGCAGCAACGAAGACCCAACGCAGACATAAATCAATAATAAATTAAAAAAAAAAAAAAAGAATCAGAATCCCAGAACTGATAGAAAAGAAGACTGAATCACAGTCTAGGATAGCCTTCTAGGGCTTGAAGCAGGGTGTGGATGAAGAATGCCGCCTGCCATATCAGTAAACCAAGGATGCTGCAGCCATCAAGCCCTCAGCCACTGCAGCCAAGCCCAACGGTGCACCCTGAGGGGCTTCAGGATGGAAAAAAGGAGGATAATGGCCCCAGATAGCTAAGGTGCACATCAAAGGAATGATTTCAGTGAGCCCAGACTCTTGTACCTTCCCATACATGGAAAAGTGCTAAAATCCTTAACTTGAGATGTCTGGTTTTCTTTAATTAACAGTAACCTTTTGATGTACCAACTCCCTGGTTTTTGTTGCAAAAACTCTATATCCCGGCTCCTCCTTTACTCTTCGAAGCAGTTCCTCACGGCTATCTGAGAGGCTGCCTCCCGGGCTCAAGTCCTCAGCAAGTCCACCAAATAAAACATAATTCTCAACTTTTAGGTTGTGCACTTCTTTTCAGTTGACAAGGGGATAAAATCCTCTTCTTATGCTTGTTGATAACCACTTTCTGGTGTTGGGATGAAATCTGGCACTTCTCCCTGCTACTGTCATTCTTGTACTTTGTCCCCTCCTTTGCTTGGGTCACCAAACCATGGGAGGGTATCCCCAAACAGTGCTGGAGACCCCTGAGCCGTTCACGGGGTCCCCCCCCAGAGCACCTCAGACCCAGTGCTCTATAAAAAGCACCTGCCATTCTGTCCCGGGGGCTGAGGCTCCTCTCCCAGCTCCCACACCCCTCTCCCCGGCCTATGGCTTTGATCGGGTGTGCCCGTATTCTCAACCCAAACTGTCTTTCCGGCCGGACCCTATGGATGAATGCCTCGGCTGAACTGTCTGCCTGGCTTCGCATCAGATCATCTTTGAATCCAGGCTCTGCGTCGAAAGTGCCAGACCTGATCTAGCCCAGTCCGCTCTGACCTCATTATTTTTCCCCTAAGGGCACAATGTCCAATCTCTACCACTAAGCCACAGGGACTTCGATGTACTATATTGGCTGTTGCCTTTTTGCTGAATCTGTCTTTCCATGACAGTTTCTGGGTTAACCCAACTTAGAATATACCAGAACCTGAAGGGGCTGCTAATCTTTTATGTCCTAGGAGAATATATATATATATATGGCATTTAGAAGCTTGCCTGACTATAATAAGCACCTAATACATGGTAGTTTTTATGTTATTATGTTATCTGAGCCAGCGACTGTAGTTTCTTAAGTGCTACCCAGTATTCAGAGAGCTTCTTAGAACCAAGCGTTTACTTTTAAGAACAGGATTTGTCTTCAGGTTATTGAAACTGTGGTCTTACCTAGGATCTCTCTTGAATATTTCTCAATTCCTATTTCCAAGTGGAGAAGGAAAGCTTGGGAAATGTGCCTTTAAGTAGAATGAGAAGGCAAGAATACCTGTATTTATTTTTCTTATTTTATTTTTAAGCCACTGAAGCTCAGTTGGGCCAATAGATAAGCGATCCTTGAACTGTCACAAGCTTTGTCTAAAACAGAAGCATGTTTTTCATCTTCTCAACAGAATGTCTTTTATACTTTTCCATGTAGCAAGGATTGTTTTTCCCCAAATACTAGCACAGAAAGAACTACTCAGAGTCAGAGATAGCATATTTACCCAACATAACTGCAGCCCTCCAGGGTCATCTATTTTCATGTGCTTTTAGATGATCCATGATTATGATGTGCTGAGTATTTACTGCTCATTTGTTGAGCTTCAGGTCTCTCCCATCCTGGTGTCTTGTCCTTTGAACTCTTTGTCCAGCCAGCCCTGGGAGACAGGGCTGCAGGAAGGGGTGTAATAGAAATCAGGAAGCAAAGGTGCTGGTTCCCCAGCAGCGGCCAAACTAGGAACGGACCTGTTTCAAAGATTATTTGGGACAAACACATGCTGTACTGTTCCCAACACTACCTGTCCAGTGTCTGCTCCAGAAGCAGCCACGTGGGGTGGATAATAATTAATGGGCCTGTAGGGACCAGACCGGTAACTTGGTAACCACAGGGAAATTTTAGACAGTGGGCCTGGCTCCAGATATGAGATAATCTGTGATCTTTAGAATCAGGCCTCATTTAGAAGAGCTGGAGCTGGAGTTGAGCCCATACTAGCCTGCAGGTAAGAGGGCCTCCCTGAGGCGTTTTGTCTAACACAAAGCCCAGAAGATTCCTTCTATCTTGGACTTGCTTTATTGTTGCCCTCATCACACAATATCATAAATATTTCTCCATATTCTCCACTAAATTCTGAGCTCCTTAAGTGGTATGATCATATAATTTTCATGTTTAGATCCCCAATGCCCGTCAATCAGCCAATTCACTAACCAATCAATTCATTTCAGGTGAAAAAGAACACTGTACCACACACCCCTCAATTAGACCAAGCAGTTGAGATACTAATGGGGCTTTACGGACTCCTCCAGGGTGGATTAAATGTGGCATCTTCCTTTCTCCTACCTCATTCTCTGGGTCATTCACAAATGGACTGGGAATGTTGGTCCCCCTTGTGTCTTAAAACTAAAAGGCTCTGTCTGGTTGTGGGGCGATGGAAGAACACTTGGGACTAATGAAATTTTTCCCACCTACCTGCCAGGTGGCATGAACGTCGTCTAAGCCTAGATGCAGGGATTCACCCAAATGCTTGCTGTCATCTACTGCATCATCCTCTTCTAGGAAAGAAAACAGCTTCCATATCTCTGTGCCCCTGAATGTTCTTGGTCTAATCTGACCAAAGGCAGCTCTTGGCCTTTCAGTGCCAATAGCACTGACCATCCTAGTACCTACAGTGTCACCCTGACCAAGCACTCTGGAGATGTGCACGACTCATGGAGTCCCACCTCCTGGAAGTTACAGCAGGAGTGTGGATAGTATAGCAGGGCCATAGTCACAGCAGGAGAGGTGACCAACCTGTCATTTACCAGAGACCAAAGCAAGTTTTTTTCATTCTCAACCCCCTTGAATAATACTCTATTTATGTTTTATTCCTTTTAAATGAATCCAAATTTTCCCCTCATTTCCTTACTTTTAGTATCTCATTCCAGATCCAGTGCCCTTCCTGTACCTATTTAAAACCCACTAGTTTACCATCTGAGTCAGAGGTTCTGGACTCTGACCTCTGGTTCAATATTTGAGACAAGATGAAGAGGTGACTTTAAAACTTTCAAAGGATAAGAACCAAATCAGCACATCCAACCCTTACAACCTGCTGTGTATCGCAGAAGTAACTATATGGATGTTAAAAGGGTGAGCAGAAGTACCTTAGGCTCCACATTCCCCTGGTTACACTGAGACATTGTAAGAAGCCATCAGGAAATAGATGAGGGAATTAGAGGGGAAGGAACTATGAGCTCTGCTGGCTGGAAGCCACATGCCTTGTGGGGGAACAGATTCTTTGACCACCTCCAACAACAACTCCCAACCTCTTTGGAATTCTGACATCCCATCACTATCTATTTGATTATCTAGTCTTGATATGACAGCTTCCATCTTGCAGGAAACAAGTTACACAGTATCGATTCATTACATTTTTTCAAATGAATGTGAATGAACAAGACTTTTATTGCATGCATTTTACTGCATCCCTTGAAACAACTTGCAACGCCTTGGCTAAACAAACACCATTTTTCAAAAATAAACTCGAGTGGTTGTGTAGCTATTATAGCACTGTGGCCACTAGGGGAGCATTACTGCAAGAGTCCTAGGAGCTAGCAGAGAGCAGTTGTAACCTCAATCAGGAGACAGCACAAGAGAGGGAGAGTTTCCCAGGAGGTCCAGGCACACTTCCTGCAAATGAAGTTCAGGACATTTCCTCAGATCCTTCCAGTAAATCCTCCCTTTACTTGAGCTAGATTCAGTTTTTCAGTCCTTGAAACAAATGATCCTTGACTAGAGCATGCTGAACTGGAACTCAGAAAAAGGATAAATGGAGAAAAATCAGTAAAAAGCTTTGCAGGCCCATCACCTGCCTTCTCTCATTTGACCATCCGAGCACAATACCCTGTGGGAGTGGAGGGTGAGAGAGAGCTTGCCTCTGTGTCTGGTATCACTCTCCCACCTAACAGAGCCATCTTGCCATCTGAAATGCTTAACTCGGATAAAAGAGGGCATTTTCTTGGCCTCTTTAACTGATATCTTTGGGTAGGGCAAAGGAAAAAGAGACATTGACCAACATGAAGAGGAAAAATAAAACAAAACATGAAAACCTGTGGCAAATAATTCCCACCCAAGCATGCACACTCCTTTACAGAGCACATAAAAGACCCTGGATTTGGAAAAAGACTCCGTTCCCTCAGAGTCATACTTACATTTTCAATAAAAATATCTTTGCTCTACACACCCATCTGGCTGCCTGAGTCTACTATAAAACAAGCTCCAGCTTGGCCTGGCTGTAAGGGGGGAATGTGAAGCTGGGAAAATTATTTCCCCAGCTTCTTTTAGCACCCCCCCCCTTTATTGTGGTAATTCCTTGACTTTCACACCCAGGTTCCCATAATTGCTTCATTTCCCTTGTGCTTAAGGCCAGGTCAGCACACAGTGGTTGGTGGCCCAGTCTCTCAAGTCTCCTCTTTCTGCCGAGTCACCGTGAGTCTTACTAGTTCATACAGGAAGTAGTAGTGTAGATAAAAGGGTTTGGCTTAGACAGGCTGACAGCCCACAGCTAAGGAGCCCAGTGCCTTCTCTGGGCCTCAATTTCCTAATGTATAAAATAGATATTTCTGCTCTCCTGGGTTGCTGACAGGCTTGCAGAGCTCCAGGCTGGGAGCAGGTACACGCCAGGCTCTACACACTACACTGCGTGGGGCCTGGCCTCTCCCCGAAATGTACTCACCTCCTTAGAGTTTCTGTTAGTGGGTCCAAGAGTGCATGGAATTTAAGAACAAGTTGATAAGGCAACGAGAAGTGGGCAGAGGACGGAGGACGTTTGCTCAGGGGCACTTTTGTGCCCTCACATCCCACTGCAGGGGTAGAATGTGCTTTCGTACACTTACCATGTACTCAGATGAAAACTTCAGAGGAGGTTGAGGAAGCCATCGAGCAGAAAGGCTGAAGGAAGGTGAGCAGTAGAAGTCAGCATAATTCTGCATCAGGATCAAAACTGAAATTCTGCAGATAAAATTTTATTGTGAAAGAAAGATGTGAATTAATGGGAATTACAATCTAATGAAGTTAGAATTAACTACTATCTTAGCTGATTTTTTATATACTGAGTTGAAAGGAAGTTTATAGCATTCTTCTTATTATTAATAATATTAATATAATGTTATTATTAATTATTATTATTATCATGTTTAGCCAATTCAGAGTCTTTTGGGGGAACCAAAATGTCTCTTAACGACTTAAAGAAGTTAAATTACTTATTTAGAGCCTAGAATAAATCTCTTTGACTCTTTGTTAACAAAAGCTTTAAATCCATCATTCAGAGATGGATTCCAAGAAATAGCAAACTTATTAAGATTTAATCATACAGACTAAACAGCCAAGTCCAAGTAGTGAATTTGACTGAATTTAGCTGATGATGTGGATGAGAATTTCATTCTCTGAACTATCTTAGAAAATAAATTCTGGGACTTCCCTGGTGGTCCAGTGGTTAAGACTCCACGCTCCCAGTGCAGGGGGAATGGGTTGGATCCCTGGTCAGGGAACTAAGATCCCACATGCTGCATGGTGCAGCCTAAATAAATAAATAATAAATAAATAAATAGCAGTGTAAAAAATGAAAAAAAGAAAATAAATTCTATGATTGTTAATGTGAGGATAACAATCGATGTGCACAACTTTATGTTCAATCTTTATCTAGTTGGTTATAGTTTTAAAATTTAACTAGTAGGCTAATTAGTTACTCCCACACCATTTTCTATAAAGAACAATAAGCCTTTAAGAAGGTTTTATAAACTAGAACCTGATAACATAAGTTACCTATAGGTGGAAAACAAACGTTAAGTACATGAAATAGAACTAGGAATAAATCCAACAAAAAACCGTCTACCATATGAAGCTATTTAGTTACTTTGGTACCAACTTCTTAACCAGGTGTGGAAAAAAACAGTTTGACTTTTTATAAATATAAAATATTTAACTTTTTACTTTTTCGAGTTTAAACTTTACCTATTTGAAGCACATTCCAAAAAGATTCCTTTGCACTTCAAAATCTTCTAGTGAGTCTTCTTAAAATTAAAGTCATATCTTATTATGATATTTATATTTAATATTATACCAAATTGAATTACTATTTTTCCACCTGATAGCTTGAAAACAAGGACTGTCATATTACTAGAAAATCCTACAAAAAAGCAAATCTCAGCCTGTGTGAATTCCTGGGAAGTGATAGGATTTTTTAGGGACTTATGTACATATCCACATCTATAATTTTTTTAAGATAGAAAATTTTTGTAGGAATTGCTTGCAAGTTTCTGTTTACAGGCTTCAAAGACTTCAGATATACCCTACCCCTCCACTTAACACACTATTCTTTTATTTAAAAGATTTTCCCAATAAAGTGTTAGTTTTATCAGGTTTTGGTCCCTACAAAAGCAGTCACCTTGCAAATTTCAGAAACAGATAGCCCTTAAGATTCGGCACTCACAATCTTAGATTTTCTGAGTCCTACTTTAAGTATTCTGTCCCATATCCTGTCCCACTGAATCATCAAAATACCCTAGAAATTCCAGCATTTTGGCAAAAAAAGAAAAAAGTACATAAGCATTATAATAAAAACATTCACAATTCAAAAATAACTTCAAGCCACAGATGATGAATAATCACAAGCTACAGAAATACTTTAATTAGTGGTAGAGCTAGTAAGAAATTTTTAAAAGCTGACATCGTGCTAATTGATAAAATGACTTTTTTTCCTAATCTAAGTAAGATTTCTGGTATATCAGTTAAAAGTAGTAACATCAACAATATTTGCCTTGGTATGTCCAACGTAAGACACAACATGTTAATTTCAACAATAATGTTTTGAGTGCTTCTTGGCTTACTCCATACAAGGCAGTATCAAGCACTAAGTACAGTTATAAACAACCCCCAGGGATCTTTCTTTGGCACTCAATTAGGGAAAATTTCTAACATATACAAAAGTAAACAGAATAGTATAAGGAGCCCTCACATACCCATCACCCAGTTTTAATAATTATCAGCTCATTGTCAGTGTTGTACCATATCCCCAACCACAACTCCACCCCATATTATTTGAAATCAAATGCCAGATATCATAACATTTTATCTATATACATTTATTATTTATTCTTGATTTTAAATACAAGCATAACAGCATTATGCCACCTAAAAAAAAAAAAAACCAATAATTCCTAAATAGTATCAAATATTCAGTCAGTGTTCAAATTTCCCTGCCTCTTAAGTCTCTTTTAATCTCAAGCTCCTCCTCTGCTATAGTTTGAGTTCCTCCAGAAAGAGACCATAACACAAGGATTCAAGTACACGTAGTTTAAGAAGGTCAGGGGACACCGTGAAGTAGGGAAGAGAAGGCAACCAACAAAGGGTATTAAACATAAACCAACAATGCCATTTAACCATTTACCAGCGCATGATTGAAGCTTAATCCTTTCAGGGAAAAGGTATTAACACACACACACACACACACACACACACACACACACACACACACACACGTTAAGCCCCTCGGAATGACCTCCCTGAGAGTTGAAAAAGCAGGGTATTTATTCACCCACTTTATTTAGTCATTGATTAAAGGCTGCTTCTTGGGGCATTGATTTCCTGGCACTCCTGACCTTCCAAAAGTGGGCAGAGCAGGCTTCCATGGGTCAGGGGGAAAAGCTCTTTGGCACAGAGGAGCTAGTAACAACTGGAAGTTGGGTTGAGCACAGTGAAAGGTACAAAAGACAGGGGTGAGAACTGACAGCGTCTGCTACACACTCTTTCCCCTCCTCGCCATTTATATGGTGAAGACACTGGGTTGCTTTGTCCTGGAGAATTTCCCCCATTCTGGATTTTCCTGACTGCCTCCACATGGTGTCTTTTAATCTGTTTGCTGGCCCCTGCATTTCCTGTGTTCTCACTTTCCAGTGGGTAGTTGGTTACAGACTTGATCACTTAACAGATTGGATATAGCAGATATATAATGCCCAGGACTTTTCATTAGCAGATATATAATGCCCAGTTGTATTTCTTAGATATTTTTGCCAAGTTCATTATTTCATTAGAGCTTGCAAATATTCTAACTCTCATTCCTTTTTCACTTACTAGCAGGAATACTTCTATAATACAGAAATTTCCTCTTGTCAACTATTTGGTTACTCCGTGATACATTTAGTACAAGAAAGGTAGGATAAACACTTGATCTTTTCCTTTTATTTACCAATTCTCAAAGTCCTCTGTAGGTGACCAGGAGTTCTTTATTTTTTATGAACTCATGGATTTAAACATATCTGCTGTGTTTCAATCCATAGCTCAAATGTTTCTTTTCAAAAGAAGTATATCTGTTAATATGCCTTAATGTCATCTTTAGAGGATTTTTAAAACTTTTTCTTTTTGAGAATTATGTTTTATTTGGTGGACAAAACTGAGGACTTAGCCTGGAACATAGCCTCTCAGCTAGTTCTGGGTGACTGTTCTGCAGGGGTAGGGGGGGAGCCAGGCTATATAGGAGTTTTTGTAACAAAGACCAGGTAGTGGGACATCAAAACATTACTGTTAATTAAGGAAAGCCAAATATCTCAAGGAATTTAGTACCTTTCTTTTTTATTTTTTTGAATTTTATTTTACTATTTTTTATACAGCAGGTTCTTATTAGTTATCCATTTTATACATATTAGTATATATATGTCAATCCCAATCTCCTAACTCATCCCACCACCACCAATCCCCCACCTGCTTTCCCCCCTTGGTGTTCATACATTTGTTCTCTACATCTGTGTCTCTATTTCTGCCTTGCAAACCGGTTCATCTGTACCATTTTTCAAGGTTCCATATATATGCATTAATATACGATATATGTTTTTCTCTTTCTGACTTACTTCACTCTGTATGACAGTCTCTAGATCCACCCACGTCTCTACAAATGACCCAATTTTGTTCCTTTTTATGGCTGAGTAATATTCCATTGTATATATGTACCACATCTTCTTTATCCATTCATCGGTCGATGGGCATTTAGGTTGCTCCCATGACCTGGCTATTGCAAATAGTGCTGCAATGAACATTGGGGTGCATGTGTCTTTTTGAATTATGGTTTTCTCTGGGTATATGCCCAGTAGTGGGATTGCTGGGTCATATGGTAATTCTTTTTTTAGTTTTTTAAGGAACCTCAATACTGTTCTCCATAGTGAGTGTATCAGTTTACATTTCCACCAACAGTGCAAGAGGGTTCCCTTTTCTCCACACCCTCTCCAGCATTTGTTGTTTGTAGAGTTTTTGATGATGGCCATTCTAACTGGTGTGAGGTGATACCTCATTGAAATTTTGATTTGCATTTCTCTAATAATTAGTGATGTTGAGCAGCTTTTCATGAGCTTCTTGGCCATCTGTATGTCTTCTTTGGAGAAATGTCTACTTAGGTCTTCTGCCCATTTTTGGATTGGGTTGTCTGTTTTTTTAATATTGAGATATTTAAAAATTTAATTAATTTAATCTGATTTAAATATATTTAAAACAGATCATGCAGTATTATTAAATTATTATTTAATATTTATTAAATAATAATTTAATAATACTGCATGATCTGTTTATATATTTTGGAGATTAATCCTTTGTCCTTTGATTCGTTTGCAAATACTTTCTCCCATTCTGAGGGTTGTCTTTTCTTCTTGTTTATAGTTTCCTTTGCTGTCCAAAAGCTTTTAAGTTTCATTAGGTCCCATTTGTTTATTTTTGTTTTTATTTCCATTACTCTGGGAGGTGGGTCAAAAAAGATCTTGCTGTGATTTATGTCAAAGAGTGTTCTGCCTATGTTTTCTTCTAAGAGTTTTATAGTGTCTGGTCTTACATTTAGGTCTCTAATCCATTTTGAGTTTATTTTTGTGTGTGGTGTTACAGAGTGTTCTAATTTCATTCTTTTACATGTAGCTGTCCAGTTTTCCCAGCACCACTTATTGAAGAGACTGTCTTTTCTCCATTGTATATCCTTGCCTCCTTTGTCATAGATTAGTTGACCATAGGTGTGTGGGTTTATCTCTGGGCTTTCTATCCTGTTCCATTGATCTATATTTCTGTTTTTGTGCCAGTACCATATTGTCTTGATTACTGTAGCTTTGTAGCATAGTCTGAAGTCAGGGAGCCTGATTCCTCCAGCTGTTTTTTCCCCTCAAGATTGCTTTGGCTCTTCCGGGTCTTTTTTGTGTCAATACAAAGTTTAAGATTTTTTGTTCTAGCTCTGTAAAAACTGCCATTGGTAATTTGATAGGGATTGCATTGAATCTGTAGATGCTTTGGGTAGTATAGTCATTTTCACAATATTGATTCTTCCAATCCAAGAACATGATATATCTCTCCATCTGTTTATGTCATCCTTGATTTCTTTCATCAGTGTCTTATAGTTTTCTGAGTACAGGTACCTCCTTAGGTAGGTTTATTCCTAGGTATTTTATTCTTTTTGTTGCAATGGTGAATAGGAGTGTTTCCTTAATTTCCCTTTCTGATTTTTCATTGTTAGTGTATAGGAATGCAGGAGATTTCTGTGCATTAATTTTGTATTCTGCTACTTAACCAAATTCATTGACTAGCTCTAGTAGTTATCTGGTGGCATCTTTAGTATTTTCTATATGTAGTATCATGTCTTCGGCAAACAGTGACAGTTTTACTTTCTTTTCCAATTTGTATTCCTTTTATTTCTTTTCTTCTCTGATTGCATGGCTAAGACTTCCAAAACTATGTGGAATAAGAGTGGCGAGAGTGGACATCTTTGTCTTGTTCCTGATCTTAGAAGAAATGCTTTCAGTTTTTCACCATTGAGAATGATGTTTGCTGTAGGTTTGTCGTATATGACCTTTATTATGTTGAGGTAGGTTCCCTCTATGCACACTTTCTGGAGAGTTTTTATCATAAATCGGTGTTGAATTTTGTCAAAAGCTTTTTCTGCATCTATTGAGATGATCATATGGTTTTTATTCTTCAATTTGTTAATATGGTGTATCACATTGATTGATTTGTGTATATTGAAGAATCCTTGCATCCCTGGGATAAATCCCACTTGATCATGGTGTATGATCCTTTTAATGTGTTGTTGGATTCTGTTTGTTAGTATTTTGTTGAGAATTTCTGCATCTATATTCATCAGTGATATTGGTCTGTAATTTTCTTTTTTTGTAGTATCTTTGTCTGATTTTGGTATCAGGGTGATGGTGGCCTCGTAGAATGAGTTTGAAAGTGTTCCTTCCTCTGCAATTTTTTAGAAGAGTTTGAGAAGGACGGGTGTTACCTCTTCTCTAAATGTTTGATAGAATTCACCTGTGAAGCCATCTGGTCCTGGACTTTTGTTTGTTGGAAGATTTTTGATCACAGTTTCAATTTCAGTGCTTGTGATTGGTCTGTTCATATTTTCTATTTCTTCCTGGTTCAGTCTTGGAAGGTTGTACTTTTCTAAGAATTTGTCCATTTCTTCCAGGTTGTCCATTTTATTGGCAAATAGTTCCGTGTAATAGTCTCTCATGATCCTTTGTATTTCTGCAGTGTCAGTTGTTACTTCTCCTTTTTCATTTCTAATTCTGATTTGAGTCTTCTCCCTTTTTTTCCTGATGAGTCTGGCTAGTGGTTTATCAATTATGTTTATCTTCTCAAAGAACCAGCTTTCAGCTGTATTGATCTTTGCTATTATTTCCTTCAGTTCTTTTTCATTTATTTCTGATCTAATCTTTATGATTTCTTTCCTTCTGCTAACTTTGGGGGATTTTTTTTATTATTCTTTTAAAACTTTTAAAGAGATTTCTCCAGCAAAATTTCCCAATTTGCAGCTCAGAAAATATTATCATCGTTCCCAAAGATCATAAAGTAAAATTCATCCATCTTCCAAATCAGAAAACTGGGTTTCCAAATCATAGAACTAATTTTTTTTCACTTTTTTGTTTGAAATAATTTCAAATTTATGGAAAAGTTGCAAAAATTGGACAAAAAGCCTATATAATCCAGATTCATCAAATGTTAATATTTTGCCACATTCACTTTCCCAGTCTCTGTCTCCTCATCTCACTCTCTTTTTTCTCTTTCCCCATGTGTCCACACACTTACACACACACACACACACACACACACACACACATTACCTTTATCAAAATTAGAAATCTGACATTGATACAATACTAATTATCTATCATTCAGCTTGTATTCAGATTCTTCCAATTTTCCTAGTAATGTCCTTTATAGCAATTCAGGAGCCAACATGGATCATGAATTGCATTTAGGTGTCACACCTCTTTGGTCCCTTTAATCTGGACTGGTTCCTTAGCCTTTCTTGATCTTGACGCTGACAGTTTTGAAGAGTGCAGAGCACTTGTAGAACAGGAACTAGTGTTCACTCTTCTCAGCCTCTTCTATAGTTGGTGTTGCCTTGGCAGTAAAACTTGGTGTGTGCTATCCTGACCTTCAAGAATCTATTTCTTAAGGGTGAATAAACCTAACAACTCATTTTCATGAATTTATATGTGTAACATCTGAATCCACATACACATATAAAGATTCAAGGCAAACTTACAAAACAGTTGTGGCAGTGGTAGCTAGTACTTATAGCGCTTACCCTATCACATATACTGTCATTTAATTCTCATAACAACCCTAGGAGATCAACACAATTATCATCACCCCTATTTTATGGCACAGGAAACTGAGGCACAGAGAAGTTAAGTAGCTTGGCCTGAACCACACAGCTAGAATACAGCAAAACCTGAACTTCAACCCCATAAATCTGGCACCAGAGGCTTCTATGGGTTCCGTCTCTCCCAGATAAACCTCATCACCTCTTTCACAAGCATCCAGCCTGGTGAGTGAGTACTTGGACCTGATGGTAGGTTGGCATATGATCTGGGTAACAAAACCCTCAGGAACTATGTCTTGGTCTACTTCATAAGCCCCATACTCTACATCTAAGCCAGGTAGGAAAAGAAGACCAGAGAAGCAATAAGTTAGCAACAGACAAAAATTCTCTGCAAGCAAGAAGTGGCAGTGTCTGGACAAATTGTCACAGAGTCATATTAAGTTAAATATTTACTCCCGCTGACAGGAGTAAATATTACATTTTTAATTATTATCCACTTTAATCAACATTTAGCTTGTGTCCACTGTGTATGGGAGACCATACTATGCATTTTGGAAAAAATGCAAATAGAAAAAAGGGTCTAAGGGAGCAATATGCATTCATGAAAAAACAAAAGCCTACAAATATTTATGCAAAAGTATACACATGTTGATAAGTTAGTATTATACAAAAAAAACCGTGTTCACACAGACCCTGAGGGAGCCATCAGAGAAGGGAAAGTTTATGGAGATAAATTTCTCCTTGAAGGTGTAGGTTTTAAAATAGGTTTAGAAGACATAGAGAACAAACGTATGGATACAAAGGGGGAAAGGGGGGTGGGGTGGGATGAACTGGGAGATTGGGATTGACACATATACACTACTGATACTATGTATAAAATAGATAACTAATGAGAACCTATTGTGTAGCACAGGGAACTCTACTCAATGCTCTGTGGTGACTGAAATGGGAAAGAAATCCAAAAAAGAGCGGGTATATGTATACGTATAGCTGATTCATTTTGCTCTACAGTAGAAACTAACACAACATTGTAAAGCAACTATACGCCAATAAAAATAATTTAAAAATAAAAGTAAAAGTTATCTAGACAGAGTAATTATCAGAGACAGTAAGACTGTTGTATTAAAAGATGAAAAAGCCAGTATCAAAGAGAAATAATTAACTGCTTAATAGGGCAGCTTGGTCCAGGAATCAGACCCCAAGAGGCTACAGAGGGAGGCCTTCTGTTTGGTGGGGCCTCAGGCAACATTAGTCATTTTAGACCAGACCTTTATTTTTCTTTCAATTTTTTTATTGTGGTAAAACACACATGAAATTTACCATCTTAACCATTTTAAAGTGTACAGCTCAGTGGCATTAAACACATTCATAATGTTGTACAGTCATCACCACCATCCTTCTCGAGAACGTTTTCATCTTGCAAAACTGAAACTGTCCCTGTTAAAGCATAACTTGTGTGGCAACCACTATGCTACTTTGTCTCTGAAATTGACTGCATTAGGTACCACAGGTAAATGGAATCATACAGCATTTGTTTTTGTCTTTCTGTGGCTGACTGATTTCAAGTAGCATGATGTCCTCAAGATTCATCCATGTTGTAGAATGTATCAGAGTTTCTTTCCTTTCTGGGCTGAATAATATTCCATTGTATGGCTAGACCATGGTTTGTTTCATCCATTTATCTGTTGATGGACATCTGGGTTGCTTCCATCTTTTGCCTATTGTGAATAATGTATACAAATATCTGTTCAAGACCTTGCTTTCATATTCAATATCCTGTAATAAACCGTAATGGAAAAGAATATAAAAAATGAATATATATATGTATAACTGAATCACTTTGCTTTACAGCAGAAACTAACACAACATTGTAAATCAAGTATATTTCAATTAAAACAATCAATAAGAGAAAAAAATAAAATAGGTTTAGAAAACCAAGGGACTATGTGGAGTTAAGAGTGTCTTGAGTGGGATAAAGATGCAGAGCTGGGAGGAGATCACACACATGTGGACCTACAGAGGGAGGAGAGTGGTGGACTCACTTGGGATGCGGAAGGATGTTAACAGCAATCGTGACCATAAAAATCTCCAGACAGGTCCAAATAATGCACATGGGCTCAGGGTTACAGATGTCAGGATGGGGAGACTGTCTCAAGAGCGGGAAGACTTTGGGTTTGGGGGTTTTGTTTTATTTTGTTTGTTTTTTTTAACAATGTGGAACCGATTAAGTAAGCGTGAAAAAGGGGTATGAAAACAGCTCAGTGGATCAAGGTCAGAAGAAAAACATCAGGGCTTTAGAGAAAGCAATTGTGTTCTGATAAGTGGTGGGCAGAGAGGAAAAGAGGGTGGAAATGTAAATTTCTTCACTCCAGACATTTTGTCAAAATGGTTGTGGAAAATGAAATGGCAACTGGACACGGAAGTGAGGTCAAGGGAGGGATTTTTTTTAAGTAAGAAGAGAATATAAACTGGCTACAAATTCCCTGAGATTGTGTCTAACCAGAGCTACAGATATGAAATCAGCTCCCAACGTCTGCTTTCATGACCTCAGTCATTAGAAAAATGTGCAGAAGAAACAGGAAAACTGAGAAACATAAACCTTTGAGCAGAAAATAGAGGGGAATCATAGAAAAAAAACTTCATACTATTATGCAAAAGGCCACCTGTATATGCTTACAGTGGAAAGGGAGGAACCGGGGGCATGTGATAAGAGAAAAACACCAGAGTCAGTTAAACTTTAACATGCAAAGATTGAAGGCAAACCTAGAAATAGTAGTAATTGTGGCAGGCCTAGTTAACACTTATGTTGTGCTTACTCTGTGTAGGATCATGTGAGTGTAGAAGCAAAGACCCTACAGAAGGATCCAAAACCCAAGTAAAGACACTGATGTTTTTCATCACATCTCAGAGTTTTGATAAAATGTAGAGGATAGATGGATGCATTCACTAATTCAATAAAACATTTACTGTGAACACTAGGGGTACAGAGCTGAATTCACTACAACCCCTTCAGTCAAGGAGCTCCCAATCCAATGGAACAGGCAGATAAGGACAGTCCAGTGCAACAGCGGCCACCAAGGACAGAGTGACAAACACAAGTGTTCCACTGAGGCGTGGGGTTCCACTCAGTGGACTCCCAGGAGCCCCTCTTTTATCCTGGGAGGATGCCCATCACTCAGGATGTTCTTTGGTGTTCTTAGCATTGCTTCCTGCAGGATGACTACTAACCCTGCCCCAAGAAAGATGGTCTCTATTGATCCTTCCAGCCCCATTGTCACCTCACTTCTAACCTTGCGGAGCGGACCTTGATGTTATCACAAAGAGGGACTTCACCTCACCTATATTGGAGCTCTCTTACTGGTGTTCCAAAAGGTTGTCTGGCTCCTAAAGATTATTTTTTGTAATTTTCTCTCTAACGCAACTTGAAATACCTCTACTGTGTTCAACCTTGAGTAAGCTTCTTAACCAGCTTCTAGTGAGGTTAAGAACACACAGATACACACAGACACACACACACAACACACACACACACACATTCTCTCTCTCTCTCTCTCCTTTGCTCAGTAATCTAAATCTCTGGGTTTTTTTAAATTTTATTGAAGTATAGTTGATTTACAATGTTGTGTTAATTTCTGCTGTACAGCAAAGTGACTCGTTATACATATATATTCTTTTTCATATTCTTTTCCATTATGGTTTACCCAGGATATTGAATAGAGTTCCCTGTGCTATACAGTAGGACCTTGTTGTTTATCCATCCTATATATACTAGTTTGCATCTGCTAGTCCCAAACTCCCAGTCCTTCCCTTCCCCTCATCCCCTCCCCCTTGGCAACCACAAGTCTGTTCTCTATGTCTGTGTTTCGATGCCTGAACATCAATCCCAACTCTTACACATCATCCCTGCTTAAGGTTCCCAGGAACATCTAGTCCAGAGGCTTCTAGGTAGCAAGGCCACTCGGTTTCCCCCAGGGGCACAGTCTTGGGGGGAGAAGGGGGTTGTGGGGAGGTGCTTTGCTGTTTTATTATGTAAGAGGGAGAAGCACCTGGAAAAGTGAGTTTTAGTGAATGAAAGTGATCATGTGACAATGCCTCCAGGCTCACTTCAGCAAATGAAAGGAAGTGAAAGTCAAGCTCTCAATCTCCTTTTCACAGAGAATCACCTGATCACAGTGACTCAGCACCATCAGACATTTTTGTCACTGGCGCCTGATTGGACCCAAACATTGCTCCAAATGTGTTGCCTTGTCACGCCTCACCACTGTTACTAGGAAAACATATTCAATGCAGGAAAACGTATTTGTTACACTAAAAGCAAAGATAGAGATTGCAGGGCAGAAGCAGATAGTGATCAGATCAAAGCTGCCTTTCAAAAGACATTTGTCATTGGTTCACACTCTCCCATTTAAGCTCTTGCTGACTCACTGTAAACTACTCAAAGCTGCACCGAGCTAATGTTCAGAAATTCATTCTATATGGAAGCAAAGTCCAATATCAAATTCGTAAAAGCATGTGACTTGGTCTATTCACACCTGAACATACATTTAGTCGTGAGTCACTCGCCAACTCAACATGATTGTAGGAAAATGGAATAACCAGCCACTCAAGTGAGGTCAATGAGGGTTATTTTTAATAAGAAATAAGATTACAAATGGCCACAACCTCCCTCTGCATTGATGTTTCTATGCATATATATACATTCTCACATGAAACTCTTTACAAAACTAAAAGCCAAGTGAGTGGAAATACCTGTAACTCGAACTACGACAAGAGTGAACAAGGACTCTACAGATTACAATTTAGTTGTATATTTCCATTTCCTTTTCCATTATTCCAATTATACATTTTTTTAATGTAGTGAGGTATAATATACATACTGTAGAGTGCACAGATATTAAATGTGGGGTGGATGAATTTTTCCACCTGCGCTTACCTATATAACCACCATCCAATTCAAGATAGAGGACATCTCTGCTCATTGCCCCTTCCCAGTAAATATCTCCCCAGAATGAAACTATTCTGACCTCTATCATCACAATTTATGTTCTTGAAATTTATGTAATTTAAATCTTTAAGATACAAAAAAGAAAAAAGATACATACTTTTAATTTTATTCAATTTTATAAAATGTGATACATTCAAAAGGTACAAAAGTGATGTTTCTCTCCCAGCTCTGACCTCCAGGAACTCAGTTCCTCTACGCAAAGGCACCCAATGATATCAGCTTCCTGAGCATGTCTACAGAAATATTTACTCATATGCATGCAAGTGCATGTGTATATACATAGCTTTCCTCCCTTCATACAAGTTCTATAGAATACCGTATACACAATGTTCTATACCTTGCATTTTACACACACACACACACACACACAATATCGGGGATATTGTTCCCTATTCAAGACTTTCCCTATTTTTACTGTGCCAGAGTATTCCATTATTGAATCAGTCCCCTATTGATAAATATTTAGGTTATTTCCCGTTTTTTGTTAGGATGAACATACACGGAAGTAAATCTATGAAGTAGATTTACTTACACGGAAGTAAAAGTACAGTTCTGGGTCAAAGGACATATACATTTGCAATTTTTATAGATTTGCAAAATTCATCCCATGACATAGAAGTTGTTCCCATTTAAATTCCAATTTAAACTCCAAGATCCTATTTGCTCACACCTTTGCCAACACAGGGTGCTATTGAGCTTTTGGATCTAAGCCAATCTGATAAGGAAAAATGGTTTCTCTAGGTAGATCTAATTCGCATTTCTCTCATTGTGAGGCTGAGCATATTTTCATGTATCTAAGAGCCATTTGTATTTCTTTTCTGTGCACTCTCTTTTTGTTCATTTTCTTATTTAATTGTTGGTGTATTTCTTTGAAGATGTGTCTTACTTATTAGGGAATTCATCCTTTAATTGGGAAATGTCTTGCAAATATTTTTCCCTAGCTTATTATCATTTGTTTTTCTTTATGGTAGCATTTGCCGTACAGATTTTTTTATGTAGTTGAATTTTATTGTATGGCTTCTGACCTTTCCACTCGAAGAATATAAAAGAAGATTTTCCCATGGAATCTCTTGGTGTTTTAATAGTTTGTTTTTTCTTTATGTTTAAATGTCTGATTCATCTGGATTTTATTTGGGTATACGATGTAAGGTATGGATATAACTTTATCTTTTTCCAGATGACCATTCAGGTTTACAAACACCATTTATTAAATAACTGCCTTTTCCCTCTTGATTTGAAGTATTGTTCTTATCATATCCTAAATTCTATGTGTCCTAGAGTTTCTGTCTCCCATCATTGATCTAGAGTTCCTACCTCTCAGCAGTTTTTAGTACCAAACTGTTTTAATTATTACATTTTAAAGTGTTATAACAGCTGATAGGGCTAACCACCTCCACTCTGCCCTCCCCCCTTCATTGTTTTATTTTGTTTTATCTTTTTCAGAATTATCCTAGTTATTCTTTTTTTTTTTTAATTTTATTTATTTATTTATTTATTTTTGGCTGTGTTGGGTCTTTGTTGCTGCACGCAGGCTTTCTCTAGTTGTGGAGAGTGGGGGCTACTCTTCATTGTGGCGCGCGGTCTTCTCATTGCAGTGGCTTCTCTTGTTGTGGAGCACGGGCTCTAGGCGTGCAGGTTTCAGTAGTTGTGGCACACGGGCTCAGTAGTTGTGGCTCGCAGGCTCTAGAGTGCAGGCTCAGCAGTTGTGGTGCACCGGCTTAGTTGCTCTGTGGTATGCGGGATCCTCCCAGACCAGGGCTCGAACCCGTGTCCCCTGGATTGGCAGGTGGATTCTTAACCACTGAGCCACCAGGGAAGTCCCTATCCTGGTTATTCTTACTAACTGATTTTTCCATGTAAACTTTGGAATCAGCTTGTCTAGCTCCAAATATCTTGTTGGTACTTTTATTTGGATCTCATTAAATTTGTAGATTAATGTAGTGTTCATGTTACCTATTATTATCTGACAGACTACCACCAAAACTTAGTGGCTTAAAGACTTCTTATTATTTCTTATAGCGTATTGATAAACTAAGCCCCTCAGGAAAATTTTCACTTGGGGTGTCTCAGGGGCTTGTAGTCAGATGAAGATGTCTTCCCTCATATGTCTGGTGCCTGAGTTGGGACAGCTAGAACAGCTGGGGGCTGGCCAAGCATCTCTCTTTCTCCAAGAGCCTTTCCACGTGGCCGGTTGGGCTTCCTCACAGCATGGCAGGATCACAGGAGTCGGACTTCCTACATGGCTACTAAGGCTTCTCCCAGCCCAAGAATTCCAAGAGACAGGCAAAAGCTTCCAGGCTTCTCATGACCAGGGTTCAGAAGTCACACAGTGTCACTTCTCCCATGTCCTATATATCAAAATAAGCTACAGGGATTGAAATGGAGAGGACTACACAAAAGTGTGACTAAGGGCTGTTTTTGAAGTCTAGCTTCCATACTTATGGAGAGTGACAATATGAATGGGGTCTGTGGAGAAGAGATTATTTATTTGGCTCATGCTCTCAAGTAACTTTTAGGCAAAGAGAATTTTTCATTCATTTAGAAGTGCTAAGAAAGAACTTCTGTGATAGAAAATAGAAAATTAGAGAAAGGAAAGGGTTAACCCTACATATAAATGATACGCTTTAATAACACTTTATGGTTCACACAATGCTTTCCTCCCCAATCTCAGCTGATTTTCATTTCTACACAAGACAGCTTTATTGTTCTGGTTTCCCAGATGATGAAATTGAGGCTCAGATGGATTCTAAGTTGCTCAAGGCCGCACAGTTCCTCTGACACTAAGGCCCACCTTGCCCGAGGCAGAAAAACTCAAGTGTCCACAGGAGCCAGGATGATAATCAAAATGAGTTAACTGGGACTGCCCTGGCAGTCCAGTGGTTGAGAATCTGCACTGCCACTGCAGGGGGCACGGGTTCCACCCCTGGTCAGGGAACTGAGATCCCGCATATCCTGCAGGCCGTGCTGCGTGGCAAAAAAAAAAAAAAGAGTTAACTGACCCAGTGGTATTCTTTTGAAAGAGACACATTTTGTCTGAAAATTAAGTGCATAAGACATTCTTTATTTCCACTAATCATTATTCTCTCATTTCTTGTTAAACATGCCATTGTCTTCAGCTACCTTTGGTTTCCAAAGTTAGCTGATAGAGACGGAGTTGCAAGAAACAGTTTACTCTCTTCTGAAGCTGACCACGAGAAGAACACATCCACACACACGGTCAATGACAAATGAAGGCTTTGGCAGTTGGAGTCAAAAAGAGAGTAGAAAGACTTCTGCAAACTGGAAAGGGAGCTTTCCAGCAAATCCAGAGAATGGTTGTCATGCAGCACTATGGGCTCAGTGTGCAGGTTTTTGATTTTCAGAGCTGTTAGAAGTCCATATTTCAAGTGAAGTAGTCTGAGGCTGAAACAGTGACAACAAATTCAATTTTTTTTTAAAGACTGAATTGCCCACCAGCCCCTGAGTATGGGATGGAAGCAGCGGCCTGCTCCAGCCCACGAGCGGAAAGAGTCTTACAATTAGAGTTCCCAGCCTGAATTACTGCACAGGTGCTGACCCAAGTTCTCTGAATCTCTCTCTCCACAATATGAAAGCCTCAAACCAAGAGACAAAGGGGAAAATTTACATTGAAACAATGAACACCATGGAAACTGTCTTAGTCTGTTCAGACTGCTAGAACAGAATACCATAGACTGGGTGGCTTAGAAACAACAGAAATTTATTTCTCACAGTTCTGGGAAGTCCAAGATCAAGGCACCAACAGATTCAGTGTCTGGTGAGAACCCACTTCCTGGTTCATAAACAGCTGTCTTCTCACTGTAACCTCACACGATGGGGTCTTTTTTATAAGGGCACTAATTCCATTCATGAGGACTCCACCCTCATGACCTAATCACCTTCCAAAGGCTCCACCTCCAAATACCATCACACTGGGTACTAGGAGTTCAAAATTTGAATTTTACGGGGACACAAACATTCAGTCTGTAGCAGAATTACAGCTAAGGCAACAAGAGAACAATCTGTGAAGATTCTTCTACAGCCCTAAGATCAAATAGGACCCACACAGAGGTCACGATTACCTCTGAAAATAGGCTCATAGGAAATGAACAGACAAGGAGAGAGTCAGCAGCCACTCAGATATGAGGAATCACACTCAGTAAACTTCACACAATAGGACATCTGAAAGGCACCTTAAAATAAATGTTTCAAATGTCAAAGAGATGGTAGCAGGAAGAGAATCTCTAAGACAAGAACAGAACATTTTGAGAAAAGAACCTGCAAATCTGAAAGGGAGTCGAATGGAATGGATTGAATTATAATGTACTGATTTGACCTGAATCGAATACTAAACTGACCAATTATTAACTAAGCTTTGTTGTAAATATTGCCTAAGAAGAGAAAAAAAAATGAAGGGAAACAAATATGAATTTGCCTATCAAAACTTTTTTTAATATTCTGAAGTTATTTAGAAAAATTATTTTTTAAAAATCACTCTAAACTTTTTGTCTCAACTTCTACAGTTATTCATTTGATAGTGATTTATATTAGAAGAGGGGCATCATTTTACCTGAGTAAACACATGCTTAAGATAAGGAATGGCACAAAAGCTACTGATGAGAAAAGCATTGTGTAGTACTTCTTCATAGATTAAAGGAACCTTGAAAACCAACACAAATTAAAGATGTTTCTACTTGGTAAGGTAAGTAATAATGGATATGGACATATTACAGAGCTATAATTATCATGCCTCAAGTGCACGTAGAGCCAATTTGATATAAAATAAATAATAATATTATTATTTATAATAATATATGATTTTTATATTATTAATAATATAATAATTATAATAACAAATAATTTGATATAAAAATAAATAGGAGGAGAAAAAGATAGCGATATAATGTAGCATTTAGAAATGTGTTTAGCCACAAATAACAGAAACTCAAAAACAGCAGCTTAAATACTAAGTTTGCCGCATGCAACAAGAAGTCTGGGGCAGGTCAAGGCTGCTACGCAGGCTCAACAGGCTTCTTCTGTTTTTTACTTGTCTTCATGCTGTCACCCCTTTGTTGCACTATGGCTGCTGTACCTCCAGGTATTACACCTGTATTCTAGACAAGGAGAAGAAGGAAAGGGGAGGTAGGAAGGGGCTGGATCTGTGTTAGGAAAACAAAAGCTTCTGTGGAAACCCTCCGCTTATATCTCATGGAACACTACAGGGTCCCATGGCTCCTGTAACTGCAAGATAGATAGTCTAGTGAAGCAAGTAATTTTAGTTTGGCACACTGGATAAAATTAAGGCTCTTTTAGAAAGAGAGAGGGGATGAGAATTGACATCAGCAGATAGAGGGTCAGCCCTGGCCTCATGATATTATGACTATGTTGATTATTAAACACTGAGAAAGTTATGGACTATTCTAATAAACCTTAGTTTTGATAAACACTATTCACATCAATTTTTGCTAGGTCCTTCCTACTTGCAGGCAAAAGGTGAACTAAAGTACTCCTAAAATTTCCTCTCATTTTGCTATTATAAACAGGTCCGTCTTTCTTTATCCACAATTGCAAAATGTAAAAACAAGACAAACAAATAAAAACTATGAAAACAGGAAAAAAAAATGTAGCCAATTTTGTGGCAGAAACTTTATCTGACCTGAGGTGAAGATATTTAAGCCTTTATTTATATGAATTAGTGTGACTGTTTATTTCATATATTGCAGAAATATTAATGTTTGATTAAGGGGTGCTGCCCCAGACCCTGCTTGGCATATTACGTAATAAACAGTATCATCTAAATTTGAAAAGTTCTGAGTTCCTAACACCTCTATTCAGTGGTTTGAATTAGGGATTGTGGAACCATACTTAGAAAGATGACCTCAATATAAATACACAGCTTGTCAGGGGAATGGCATAAATAACTTTAAATTAAGGCAGGCAGAAATAAAAAAAAAAAAATCCTGAAATTTTGAGAAACTGGAATAAGGTCAAATTAATATGTTGCTTAAATTTGAATAATTTGAACCATTTATATAGTCACTTAGGATGAAGGCATCAAGAATTACATATTTCTAAACTCTAAATATTACGTACATTTGAATGTTAAACAAGTCCTAGGACTAGTCTCAGGAATATCACTGACAAGTATGACTCAATGTTAATATTTGCCTCCCTACGTGACCACAGGATTCACAAGGGTAAAAGGTAAAGCAACTGCACAAGAAGTCTTTGCTCTTGTTTGTTACTCTGAGATTATCCTCCACCTGAAAATACTTAAGCAGATGCTTCTTAGCAATGCAATACAATTGACATCTAATCATTCCCAATGAATATTTTAAGTGCTTATCAAACTTCTGCTAAAACACATTTATTGACATGATAAATGACAGCCAAACTAGTCAGAGTATTACCTTGTTCAATATCCATATTATATTGTACAAGCACTATATTATACAAGTATTATATAAATACTATTGTAAGGTAAAAAATACAATGAATTAACCTCGCTTGAGCTCTTTGCAGGGCTGCTGAGGCAGAGCTGAGTACCAGGTAAGTGACCAGGCCAGACGACCACCACAACCATGCTTCTCCAATTTTAATGAGCACACAGATGGGGAGGGGTGGGTGGGGGGGCGGTGTTACAACATGCATTCTGATTTAGTAGGCCTGGGGTTGGGCTCGAGATTCTGCATTTCTCCCAGACCTCCAGGTGACACAGATACTGAATGGTGCACCACATTTTCAATAATAAGGCCCTAAAGCTTCTTCCAACCCTGGGTTATCATAATCCTCTAAACAAGGATTCATATACTCTATCTTGAACTGGACTATGGAAACATAGGGTGATAATAATAATAGTTGACTACTGTTAGTTGCTTTGGAGGAAAACATGCATCTCAGAATCTACAAAGTCTTAGGGGAACTCCATGTGATTTAGAAATCAAGCCAGCTTGCCAAGAGGATAATGAAAAACATCATTGAGATGGGGGCAAAAATCTCCGAAGACTAGAAGCCTTTGCTCCGACATGCACCCTGAATATGGCTGTCCCTGTGCCAAGGTCTTACTCAAAGGTAATTAAGCCCAACCTTGAGAAAACATGTGTTCTTACGAGTCTCTTGAGCTCCCAGCGCCAGTGAAGTTAGGCAATTCTGGAGGACCCAGTTAACTTCTTAGGTCTATTACTTGCGAGGAACATTTAGACCCCATAAAGAAACAAGATGTTAGCTAGATAATAGGCCATAAAAGAAGCCGAGCAGAGTGGAGAAGTCCATAATAACTAAGGACAGAAAGGAATTCAGAGTGAATAATTTCTACAGGGCTCTTATACTGGATTTCAACTGGTCTCCTTGTCTCCAGAATCTTTTCATACCAATTTCTGTTTCTTACCACAGTCATCCTCTCCAAAGAGAATTTTTTACGTGCTGCTCTGTTGCGAAGTCTAAGGCTCAGAGAGATAAGGAAATGCTCAATCTTTTGAGTGTACAATTCCATAGGTTTTCACGGAAGCATACAGTTTCATAACCACAACCACAAGCAAGATACTGAATGCTTCCATCATCCCCAAAATCCAGGTCCTATTAAAATCATTCTTCTTTTACTGGAAATTGGTGGCCAATTCGGAGCACTATCAAAATTTATTACAAATGACACTTTCTTACTTTCTTGCTCACTTTCTGGTTTACGAGTTTATGAAACGTCTAACATTTCTGGTTTTGTCTTCATATTTCAAAAAAGATTCTTTAGTTAACTCTGAATTTGATGATTGTTCTAATAATATCGATATTTAGAGACTTGATTGTTTTCAATGGTTGAAAAGCTGTTTTCTGGCCAAACTTGTAACTTGTAACAAGTATAATTTAATCCATTTCTGCATGCATTCTTTCTTCTTTTCCTAAACAATGTACCACTTGGCTTTTTAGATGCCATATTTCTGAAAATTAATTTTTAGTATAAATTATAGTATATTTTTAATCAATACAAGGTTTAAATCAAGTAAATATAATGTACAGTGAATTAGAATTAATTTATATGAATTAGCTTAATTCATATAAATTGTAATATTTAAAAATCAAATAGATGTACATAAAAGTTTGTATCCATAATATTAAAAAACCCCTTGTACACTATTGTTGGAAATGTAAAATGATGCAGTTGCTATGGAAAACAGTATGGCAGTTCCTCAAAAAATCAAAAATAGAATTATCATCCAGTAATTCCACTTCTGGGAATATACCTAAAAGAACTGAGGGTAGGGTCTCAAAGAGATGTTTGTACAACCATATCCATAGAACCATTATTCACAATAGCCAAAAGGTGGAAGCAACCCAAGCATCGTCCAATCAATGGATGAATGGATAAACAAAATGTGATATATACATACAGTAGGATATAATTCAGCCTTTAAAAGGAAGCAAATTCTGACACATACTACAACATGGATGAACCTTGGGGACATTATGCTAAGCGAATAAGCCAGTCACAAAAGAACAAATATTGTATGATTCCTCTTATATGTGGTACCTCAAGTAGTCAAATTCACAGGGACAGAGGGTAGAATTATGGTTACCAGAGACTGGAAGAAGGCGGAATAGAATACTTCATGTTCCTTTCCAGGCTCAAAGAGAGGGAAAACCTTTCTCCATCTTTATCCGTTATTGTTTTGAAATCAGAGATTCCAAGGAAAACAGTATCTCCTTAACACAGAAGCTGCCACAAAGCTTTGTCCAGGATTGAAAGTGTGCACTAATGAATAGTTTTCAAATAATTTGTAAACCAGAGAGGTAAGCCTGCTTCTGCCCGGGGGTACTCACATGGGTGAACTTTTTTGGCAAACACAGGGCAAGAAAGCAGGCATTGTCCTGGGATTAGGATGGAACCCAAATTTTGTGTCTCAGTCAAGGCTGAGAGCCTTGTTATATAAAACTGGGGAGACAGGGAGGAGACAGTGGGTCAATCTGAGTGAGTTCAGGGTCTTCTGGGAGGCAAGAAACTGAAGTTTTAACCATCCCCAGTTCCCTGATATGTGAAGATAGGAAGCTGTCAAGGTGGACCAGGATGCCTCTGAAATTAAATTAACTCCAGGCTAGCAGAGGTCCGAACAGGTGAGCTGAGCCTGCCCCAGAGTCAACAGGGAAAGGCTACATCAAACACTGGTCCTGTGGTGATCATTTTGTAATGATATTCAATCACTATGTTGTGTACTATGTTGTTTATCAATTATACTTCAAAAACGAACAAACAAACTGGTAGAAAAAGGGATCAGATTTGTGGTTACCGGAGGTGGGGTGGGTAATATTGGGGAAGCTGGATTGGATGAAGGTATTTAAAAGTTACAAACTTTCAGTTATAAGTA